>NC_136430.1:179592500-180910000 GCF_052849685.1 Lactuca virosa
CTAGCAGGCTTGCAACCAGTAGGTGTTGGTGAACTATATGTTCGCTGGTGTACTCCATCCCCCTCATGGTTGCCTTATTTGACATAAATTGTTGAGGAATCCCAAAAGCAGTGTTGTGACCCTGATGAAAATCCTTAGACTAGGTCCCTTATGATAGGTGTTTAGGGACGTAAAGTGAGGATAACGGGAATGGGTACTCAGGGTTATTGTTGGTTGATGAAATTAATAAATTTATTTTTGGTTGATGAATTTAAGAAATTTATCATTATTTGTGGGTTGAAAACCATATATGATCACCAGACTTCCAAGCCTGACCCACTCAGCTTTCTATTTTACAAGTAGTGGACCAAGAGCATAGTTGGATGATGACGAGGGATTTTTGGATTATAGGCCAGTAGATGTAAATATCTGTTGTAAGGCTTATAATGTACTGTTTATGCTTTTGGTCTGTCTCGGAACATGACATCCCGAGGTTTTGATATATAATGAAAATGTATATATTTCTTTTAGAAATGTTTTGATAAATTTTTATCATGTTTTGTTTTGGGGACAAATTCCGCAACATCTTTTAAAAGATTACTTTGATTTTATTTTAAAAGCATAAATTAAATCGGTCTTTTCTGGCCGAGAAATTTGGGGATGTCACAGTTGGTATCAGAGCATTAGTTTAAGTGAACTAGGAATTTGTAGGATTTCTAGACTTAAACTTAGAATGGTAAGTGATGATCATGAGATGAGTGTCTACCATATTTTAGACTCGAGCACTAGTGTATTTTAGGAAAGATGCCTAAAGTGCTTTTATGTGCTAAATGCTATATGTTTGCCATATATGATGTTATTTGTTCGGATCTATGGTTTGTTGCTGACCAGATCTGGAAACCTTATGTGTTTAGGATTCTAAGCGTACGACTCCGATATTAGAACTAGCATGTAAACGTTTTGGAGTGATAATGAAGATAAAAAAAATCTATCATGAATAAAGATCTAAATTCACCTAATTTGGTGTATAGATCAAAATGGCAAGAACCCAAAGTGGAGCTGGAAATGCAGATAGAAATCAGCAACCTCAACCCCAAGTGATGGAACAGGTGCCAATAGCTGCACCAGAACATATCACAATGGCTGGAGTACAAACCATGATTTAGAAAATGCTGGCTGAACAAAGGGAAGAAATGAGACAACTATTGTAGAACAACAAGAATGAACCTTCAATGCATGTTGAACAACCTTAATTAAATGACAATCTGTCTGAGGAAGGGAATTATAGTAGATCTGTTGGTCAAACTGAACCGCTTGTGGTTAGGAGGAATAACCAAGATGATGGAGTTGAGAGGAATGAATGCAAGTACAAAGACTATATGACTTGCAAGCCATCAACTTTCACTAGAAAAGAAGATCCCATCGGAGTAATGGATTGGATCTCGGAAATGGAATTGGATTTCATGACATGTGGTTGCCAAGGAAAGTTACAAACCATATTTGCAGTGTGTCAGTTCAGAGGTGGCGTTGTTCGCTGGTGGAACACTCTGGTGAAGACCCTAAGCCTTAATGAACCATTGCAACTGACCTGGGCAGAGTTCTTGGTGCAATTCAAGCGCAAGTACCGCTCGGCCCAAAATGTGCTTGAGCTAGAAAACCAATTTATGACATTGAAGAAGGGAAGTATGTCCATCGATGAATACACCAATAACTGATGGGTTTCGAGCAATACATCATTCTTATGGTGTACATGCAAACCCTAATAGCTTTTGGATCTAGTTTGTCTAATGAACATGCAATCAAATATCCAAAGCTATAAACCCTAGATCTATCATATAAGAACTGAAATAAGCGTTTAGTAATTACCTTTGATTGTTATATAGTAATAACAATCAATTCCTTGCTTTGATTGGCTTCAGAAAGCTTAGTGCCTCAAGTGTTGCACCTCTAATGGAGTCACAAACACCACTAAGCAATTGGATGAAGGAGAGAAGAGAGGGGAGGCACCAAAAACGGCTGGAAACCCTAAAGGAACACTTGGCCACGTTTTTGGGGCATAGGGGTCCTTTATATACATGTAGGCTATTAGGGTTTGCAACTAGGAAACCCTAATCTGACTGCTTAGGCCCTAAGCAGCCCATGGACTCCTTTAACATATCCCTTGGACGATTTCTAATGGGCTTCCCATAGAATTCGTCCAACCTATATATTATTAGGTGATCCATAGCCCAATTGTAATTATCTTATAATTACAAATCCAGTCCCCTAAGTTTAATTAATCTCTTTTAGCCACTAAATTAATTCTTAATTAATTCTTGACTAATATTAATTAAACAATATGCTTTCTCCTTTAATATATTATTCTTATAATATATTAATAAATCATAATTAAACCTTTCTCTCCTTAATTCATCCTACATATTGTTATGGTGAAGGCAACCCAAAAGGACCATGCTCACAATCGGGTCAAGTACATACCAAAATAGTTATGGACTTAGACACTAATCCAACAGTCTCCCACTTAGATAAGTCTAATAACTATTTTGCATAACTTCAGAACCTGATCAGCAATCGTAGCTTTCAAAAGCCGCTGTCAACTCTGATCTTATCAGACACGCGTGTCCTTTAGATAAGGGATCATATATTCCTCCATTCTCAAGATATCGTATAGACATGAGACATGGATTTAAATCATTCTCTCTGTCTATGTATTGTTTCCCGACATCTGATTTATGACGACTGACAACAGACTACAATTGAACACATCAACTTAGTCCCGGCTTGGCCAAGCGCTTAGGGTGTCATCACTAAATCATCGAGGGGCCCACATATATCGCTTTTATCCCACTTTGGGTAAAAGGAATGGATATACTTTGACTCAAATGCTTTCTTGCACCTACTAATCGAATCACACACAACAATAAGTTTTATAACACCAAGTTACTGGTGCGTTTACTTATCATCAATGTGCAACCGACCAGCAAATAACAACTCACACGTTTTGGTTTCAAGAATATACAATGTTATCGTCTCACTAATCACCCGTGATAAATCCATGAAGTGATTCAAGTGAGTGTGGGTTTAATCCAATACTTTAATCTTATCAAAGCACTCATGAACTCTGCAGCAAACTTGTGCTATGTCTAAACGCTTTAGACAATCTACAAACAAATTCATGACAGTCTTCCTTCATACCTACTTCCAACGTATGACCGACTGTGGAGGTTCGAATAACCCAGTTATTCTGGAAGTCAAAACATGCAAAGTGAAACACAATAATAATATTAATCCTATATGGCCCCAAAACTTTTGAGTGTAAATAAAAACACTTTTTATTTAAACACCATATTGATTACTCATTATTCAATGCTTACTGTTTCAGAAAATCAACTTATTACTCGAATTATAACCACAATTGTCCCATGCTCCAAGCATGCACACTTTGGTTTCCTATGGTCCATACTTTGTGAAATAGATCAATTGAAAAACTTTTCCAATGAAGCTCATTTCACAATCCCCAATCCTTATTATTAGTATAAGAATACCAAATTCTTGCCACTTTTAGAATATGTCAGATTCTAACATTTTATGCAATGATTCTTTCGTAATGTCATAGCACAAAAGTCATCAAGACCCGGCTAATGAAATTACAAGGTATTCTATCGGAAATTGTTACAAGACAATTTCATAGACGTGAAGTCTCACATTCAAAGTACATTCCTTTGAACATCCTTCTCGCATAAAAGTTTCTAATCTAGACATATTTCTTATATCCAACTCCTATTAATGGAAACATTTCCATATTTGCCATATGACAACTCATTCTTAATAGAATCTTATCTATTCATAATAATGTCAATATAGTCCATCCAGTACTATACTTCCAACTACTCACAAGCGACAAATCCTCAGTGAACCTCAGATCATCCTTTGATAGTTGTTTAATTATTTTAGTCAAAACCAGTTCTAGTCCCTTTTCCCTCTTAATGCCCTAGGCATTTGGAAAATTTTAGAATGGTCAAATATTATAGCATATGCAATCGATCCTATACCCAAAGCGTATTGGACACGATACATAATGTCTCACATAAAGACATGGTACTTTATCAGTCTTTTGCCATAATATTTTGTTAGCCATGTTCTCACAATTCGAACTATGAAGAGGGATGCCGTAATCATAATCGAATTTTGAGAACGTGCTATGTATCCTTGACTAAATTTTATTAACATTTCTTGATCTAATCTTTTAGATTTTGAAACGAAGTATAATATTCTCTCCCTTAATTATAGCAAAACAACTTTTCAACCGCTACAACTTTGCAAAGTTAATGTTTGTTTTCTATAATTAATATTGCTAACTCGCAATACTTGAAATAATAATCATGCCCCCACTAACACAATGATTATTTCCATACAGTTATAACACTTATGCTCCCACTAGCTTTGACATGTATTCAGAAAACACTTGAACTTCTAGAAAACAATGCTTATTGAATTCCTTAAGTTCATATTTCTAATAACTAATGCTTTGATAAGCTTTTTAAGCTCATACACCTTTCCTTAGATAGCTCACATGTACGTCTAAACAATTCAGAATTTATGTTACTAAGTCCCAGATGTTCAGACTAATTGCCAAATCTCACAATTCGAACTATGAAGAGGGATGTCGTAATCATAATCGAATTTGAGAATACAATTATCACAATTGCTATCTTCTTAAAATATCTCTTAGTGAAAGCATTTCCTCACAATCATTTTCATGAAGGAGGGAAACCTCATGACACTTAGATTTTTAAAGTGTATGTGTTCCTATCCATGTGAATTTGCCAAAACCAAAGTTTGCGACAAATCCAAACTCATATGGACCGAACATGCTCAATCTCGATTTCTTGCCTCATGGTAACATGAATGCCCACCATGTCTTCCAAGCAACTCACCCTTTCATATCAATGTACTTTCCATTAATCAAGGTTCTTTGTATTTATGCATTCAAATGAGAACTCATAGAACTCACATGCATAATTAACTCAATTGGAATGGCACAGAAAAAGAGTGTGTCATCCACGATAGGCTTTAAACCTCAAGTCGTGTGCTAGTGATGATCAACTAGGTTTAACTCTTGATTTGTTCTTGAAACCTTTCAAGACCATTAAGACTCCCACTGACTCCTTGACATATAAGATTCTCTTGTCAAGAAACATTCCTTGACAAAACAAATATTCAAGAGTTAGTGTAGTTTTTATCAAGACTATCACTTCACATAATTGGTTCTAGTTGGTCTTTGTCTTATCCAAGACATCACAACTTACCAATTTCAAATGTGCAAGAATAAGAAAACCTTTTCCAAACTCCACATTTGATGAGTGTTATAAACCTACTTAAGACTTGTCACTCAATTCACAATCTTGGAATATAACTCTAAGACTTGATATTGGAACGAAGTACGATTGACTTCTTGATTTTAACTATTTCCATAATTCTCGATTCCTCTTCTTAGACATGCAAATGCACTAAGACTCACTTAGAGGATCAATTGAGAAATAGTTCTTAATCATTAAGACTTATCATAAAACAAAATAAAAGGTACTCTCCCTTCTTCTTAGAATAGAGAAACTTTTATCTTTCTGCCTACTTGATTCTTCTTATTCGTTCTGCTATTGATTGAAACTCTTTCGATCAAATCAGAATTATACTTAATCTTATAAATATAACCATATTTACTAAACTTTAGTAAATCATGACGAATATCTTTATCACTCTTGTGGTGGAATTGATCAACGCACAACCTAGTGTACTCGATCTCCTAGTCCTTCTCTTGACACTTTGCCAAAGAATTAGTCTAATTTCCAAATATGAAGTTTCTCATTCATCACGCAACTAAGTTGTGTGATTCCAAGTTTCTGTCCAATTGAAACTTGGGCGATGAGAATCTTCCCTTATTTGGCAAGTTCTCGACATTTCCACAAATAACATAATAAAGAATCCATTATTGCCAACAATAGAAACAATCAAACATCAATTTTTCATACACACCATTGCAAGGATAAATAAATAAGACAAAATCAAAATTTATTTTATTGCGGAAAAATTTGTCCTTACAATGCAATTCAACTGAAAAACTACGCTATTTCATATTTCTTATCATTCTATCCTAACTCTAGAGTAGCAGCTCAAAAATCTGATCCTCGAGTCCATGCGATCGAAATCCATTTCTTCATGATCAGATTCAGCATGCTTCTTCCTTAAGCTTCCTCTCTTTTCTTCGATCCTGCAAAAAACATCAAAATGTAATCTTATCACATCATGTATTAAGAATCAAAGAATAGGAACTTATAGAGTTAGTTAATAGATTTTACCTGAAGTAGAGTCTTACATCTTGACTCTCCCATCTCTTAGATCTCTCAGGTAAACAGGGCAGCTTCATCTCCAATGCCCCTTCTCTTGGCAGCAGAAGCAGATGGACTCTTTTGGAATGACACAAGGAACTATGTCAGAATTTACCTTTTCTGGATTTCCAATGTCACCATTTTCAATGTCCATTGAAGTTTGGGAGTTTGATTTGCCAGACAAATTTGCTCGATCAGCACGCCAAATCATTTCTGATTCAGCAGCTATAAGCAAATAGGTCAAATCAATGAGGGTCACGTCATGGTCCATCATATAGTACTCTCTAACGAACTCACTATATGATTCAGGAAGTGACTGAAGAACCCAGTCAACAGCCAACATTTCTGAGATATCGACACCCATCATCCTTAACCTATCAATGTGTGACTTCATCTCTAAGATGTGTGCACACACAGGTTTTCCATCTTCGTGTTTACTTGCCAAAAGGGCTTGAGTGAGCTTGAACGTTTCAAGCCTTTGAACTTGTGGGTTAGGGAGATTAATTGGAGGAGGTGGAGGAAGTGAAGCATGACTCTCATTTCCTTGATCGTATCGTGGAACGTCATCTTCATTTGGAAATCTTGTTCCAAGGGACTTGGGAAGACCATTGTAAGATTTAGACATCTACAAGACGGGAGAAAAATCAAGTTAGTTGATAAAAATCCTTGATGTAACACCCAAATGAAACATCAAGGCTAGGATCCAACACAATACTCTACAATCTAGAAGAGGGATGCCGTAATCTAGTTGCAGAATATTTGAAGGTAGGTAAATGACGATTTACCAATTCCCACCATGAAAAACAAAAAAAGAAGTTTAAGTTTTAAATGAATTGAAACTCCTAGATCTTTTGAGATTCATTTTACTTTTCAATGGCATTAATCTCGATTATGCCCTTATATTTGTGACTGGGATGCCGAGGATCACAAATAAGGTGTGAATAACCATACGAATCTACGTGAAACACTCAATGATACTATCACCTAATCAATGTGTCGGTTAACCACATATGTTCCATTGATCTATGATAAACATCGAGCCACCCTTCACTACCAATGTCAACCCCAAATTAGTGTGCCGGTTAACCACGCACGCTCCACTAACGTTTGGCAAGGGTGTGAAGTGTAATTCCATGGATTAGCATACAATTTCACATTTTGCCTAAAGTAACTATGATTTGGGAATTTCTAAAAGCATTTAGTTACTTTGTACTTCATTATACTTATAATGGAAGGTTTCGTCCTATCCTACCCGTTTGGCTAACGACCCTCCATTAGTCAAGAGTACGGTGGGTAAGAGTGGATACCCATTCAATCGCCATTTTATAGGCAATTTCCTTAAACACCCCTTATAGACCAGCTTCGTGAATGAGGCCTACTAACGGTAAGACTGACTCTTTACTCATATATATAATATTAGACTTTTAATGTTACATATATATAGTATAGGGTGTATTTTACACTTTTAAAATACTAGGTGGTTCAACTTAATAAATTATACTTTTAATTTAATCAAATGTAAACCAAAACTTTATGGAATTATTAAATCTCTTTTAATTATACACTTTAATTAATTAATAAAACCATAAGGGTGTAATTTGAACTTTTTCAAAAAATACGAGGGTTTTAGAATTTAACATTTCAAAATTAAACTTTTAATTAACTTTTAAATTCCAAAACTTGAGGGCAAGTTTTGAAACATTTCAAAACATTAGAGTTTAGAATTTAAATATTTCAAAATTAAACTTTTAAACAAAAATTTAAATTCCAAAACTTGAGGGCAAGTTTTGAAACCTTTCAAAACATTAGGGTTTAACTATTTAAATTTCAAAAACAAAACTTTTAAGTTCAAATTTAAACTATAAAACCTAAAGGGGAAAATTGAAACTTTTTCACAAGATAATTCAAATCTAAATTACAAATAATCAATCTTTATCTAATAAAACAAAAGATTATCTAAATTTTGACAATTATCTTCTATTTTGGCAAGGATAATCACCCAATATCAATAAAAATCGGATCTTATGAATTAAAAACGTTTATGGTAAGTATCCCAAGCCAAAACAGCAAGAAAATCGTCAAAAAACGCTGCCAGACTCGCTGACTCGTCGAGTCAGCACTAGACTCGGCGAGTACCCAGTGGACTCGGCGAGTTCAGTCATGGAATCGACGAGTCCAGCCCCAAAATTCAAAAAAAATCGTTTTTCAGCCAATTTTCGATCAAGCAAGCATCAAATTCACTAACAAACAGCCCTAGGCTCTGATACCACTAATGGGTTTCAAGCAATACATCATTCCTATGGTGTACATGCAAACCCTAATAGCTTTTGGATCTAGTTTGTCTAATGAACATGCAATCGAATATCCAAAGCTATAAACCCTAGATCTATCATATAAGAACTGAAATAAGGGTGTAGTAATTACCTTTGATTGTTATATAGTAATAACAATCAATTCCTTGCTTTGATTGGCTTTAGAAAGCTTAGTGCCTCAAGTGTTGCACCTCTAATGGAGTCACAAACACCACTAAGCAATTGGATGAAGGAGAGAAGAGAGGGGAGGCACCAAAAACGGCTGGAAACCCTAAAGGAACACTTGGCCACGTTTTTGGGGCATAGGGGTCGTTTATATACATGTAGGCTATTAGGGTTTGCAACTAGGAAACCCTAATCTGACTGCTTAGGCCCTAAGCAGCCCATAGACTCCTTTAACATATCCCGTGGACGATTTCTAATGGGCTTCCCATAGAATTTGTCCAACCTATATATTATTAGGTGATCCATAGCCCAATTGTAATTATCTTATAATTACAAATCCAGTCCCCTAAGTTTAATTAATCTCTTTTAGCCACTAAATTAATTCTTGACTAATATTAATTAAACAATATGATTTCTCCTTTAATATATTATTCTTATAATATATTAATAAATCATAATTAAACCTTTCTCTCCTTAATTCATCGTACATATTGCTATGGTGAAGGCAACCCAAAAGGACCATGGTCACAATCGGGTCAAGTACATACAAAAATAGTTATGGACTTAGACACTAATCCAACAATAACTTCACAGACAAAATGGAGTTTGCTTTGCGTAGTGTCCCAGATGAACTGACAAAAATTGACAGGTACGCAAAGGGACTTCCATGGGAGTATGTGGTGCCAGTGTGTCAGGCACTTACTTTGGAGGCAACTATCTGGGTTGCCAAGTCTGTTGAAGATATGATTAAGGGGAGAGCCGCCAGCAAGGTTGAAGTTGGCGAAAAGAGAAAGTTTGAAGGAACTTCAGGTTCCAACAAGAAGAACAAGTTCTCGAAGTCTAGTTCGAGGAAATTCGGGGGAGGAGCCGAAGCAAAATGGTGTGACAAGTGTAAGAAGAAACATGTTGGGAAATGTAGCGAGGAAGTCACTTGTTACAAATGTGGAAAGCCTGGACATTATGCCAATGAATGCACCTTCAATAAGAAAGTTTGCTATGGGTGCAACGAAGAAGGGCACATTTTGAAGGACTGCCCGAAGAAGAAGGAGGCAGCAAGGCCCAATCTCCCACCAAAGCCAAAAGCCAGAGCTTTCCAGATGACATTGGAAGCCGCAAAGGATGCAGCGGATGTCGCTTCAGGTACCTTTCTTGTAAATGGATTGCCTGCTAATTTATTGTTTGATTCTGGAGCAAACTACTCCTTTATATCACATAAATTTGGTGAAAGACTAGCATGGCCTATAGAAAAACTTGATGATGCCCTAATTGTAGAAGTTTCTAGTGGCAAATTCATACCTGTTAGCGATTGTATTAAGAATATCGTTATCGACTTAAACATAAACGAATTCCACGAGGAGCTGTTACCCATTGAGTTGAATGGTTTCGACATCGTTCTAGGAATGGATTGGCTTAGCGCCAATGATGTCGAGATATTGTGCAAAAATAAGATAGTAAGGGTAAACTCGCTTGGAAAATAGTCGTTTATGGTATACGGAGATAAGCGTAGAGTAAATTATGGAATCATTTCCCTAATGAGAGCCAGAAAATGTTTGTCTAAGGGATACACCTCATACTTGGCATTCATGATCGATGCTAAGAAGGAGAAAAAGGATGTGCAAAGTATACCAGTGGTGTGTGAATATCCGGAAGTTTTTCCTGAAAATCTTCCTGGATTGCCCCTGATAGACAAGTGGAGTTTAGAATAGACTTGTTACCAGGAACAACACCAATAGCAAAAGACCCATATCGATTAGCACCGACGGAGATGAAGGAGCTTATGACGCAACTTCAGGAGTTGTTGGACAACAGTTTCATTAGACCTAGTTCATCACCCTAGGGAGATCCGGTGTTATTCGTGAAGAAGAAAGATGGGAGCATGAGAAGGTGCATAGATTACAGAAAGCTGAACAAGGCAACAATAAAGAACAAGTACCCGTTGCCAAGGATTGATGACCTGTTCGATCAGTTGCAAGGTTTGAGCTATTTCTCGAAGAACGATCTTAGATCATGATATCATCAGCTAAAGGTAAGAGAGCAGGATATTGAGAAGACTGCATTCAGAACAAGATATGGACACTATGAGTTCTTGGTTATGTCGTTTGGACTAACCAATGCTCCAGCAGCATTCATGGATTTGATGAACAAGCTTTGTAAACCATTCCTTGATAAATCCATGATAGTGTTTATAGATGATATTTTAATTTATTCAAAAAGCAAGCCGGAGCATGACAAACATCTGCGTGAAGTGCTAGAAGTTCTGAAAAAGGAGAAGCTGTATGCAAAGTTCTCCAAATGTGATTTTTGGATTCAAGAAGTCCAATTTTTCGGTAATGTGGTTAACCAAGAAGGGATCATGGTTGACCCAACGAAGATTGAAGCTGTGATGAAGTGGGAACAACCAAAAAGTCCCACGGGGATCCGAAGCTTTCTGGGATTAGCCGGATATTACCGAAGATTTATCCAAGGCTTTTCTTCGATAGCTGCTCCATTGACAGCTTTGACCCACAAATGAGTTACTTATACATGGAATGAGAAGCATAGGGAAGCTTTTGAGAAGTTAAAGAAGAAATTATGTGAAATACCGATTCTTTCTTTACCGAATGGAGTCGAAGACTTCGCAGTTTAAAGCGATGCATTTGGAGTTGGGTTAGGTTGTGTTCTGACCCAAAGGGATAAGGTGATAGCATATGCATCAAGGCAATTGAAAGAATATGAAAAGAACTACCCCATTCATGATTTTGAGTTGGCAGCGGTAGTATTCGCCCTAAAGATATGAAGGCATTATCTTTATGGAACAAAGTGCAAACTTTTCACTGATCATAAGAGTCTCCAGTATCTCTTTAATCAGAAGGAATTGAACATGAGGCAACGACGCTGGATAAAGTTACTCAAGGACTACGAATGTGAGATACTTTACCACCCTGGTAAAGCAAATGTTGTCGCTGATGCTCTCATTCGGAAGGTAAACCTTGAAAAGAAAAGGCCAAGAGCGTTGAGAATTTAAGTTGTCTCGACAATTGTGGAAAGAATAAAGAAAGCTCAGGAGGAAGCTTCAGAGAAAAATGACCGAAAGGAAGAACGTTTGGGCAAAACGTTAGTGTTCGATATAAACGGTCAAGCACTGAAGGTATTCCAAGATAGGATTTGGGTACCTAAGACGGGAGGAATAAGAGATCTTCTGATGGATGAAGCTCACAAGACCATGTACTCGATTCATCCCGGCAGCACGAAAATATATAGGGATCTAAAACCATACTATTGGTGGCCGACGATGAAGCTCGATGTTGCAAAGTATGTAGCCGAGTGTGTGACATGTGCAAGGGTTAAGGCACAACATCAGAAACCGTACGGGAGTTTAGAACCTTTACCTGTACCCATGGGTAAATGGGAAGATTTTTGACTAAACTACCCAGAACGAAGAGCGGTCACAACATGACTTGGGTGGTCGTTGATCGCTTTACTAAAAGTGCACACTTCATAGCAGCCAATGAAAAATGGTCTATGGATAAACTTGCTAATGCCTACGTAAAGGAAATAGTGAGACTTCACGGTGTTCCTTTAACGATTGTATCAGATCATGATAGTCGTTTCACGTCGAGGTTTTGGAGAAGTCTACAAGAGGAACTGGGTACGAAATTGTGTCTAAGTACAACTTACCATCCGCAAACTGATGGTCAGAGCGAACGAACGATTCAAACATTGGAGGATATGCTACAAGCATGTACCCTGGAATTCCAAGGTAACTGTGATGAACATTTACCTCTAGTAGAATTTTCCTACAATAATAGTTTCCACTCGAGCATCAAGATGGCACCTTATCAAGATTTGTATGGACAAAAGTGTCGAATGCCATCATGTTGGCTTGAAGCTGGGGAAAAGTAGTTTATGGGACCCGAGATAGTTCATCAGACTGCTGAAAAGCTGAAAGTGATTAGGGAAAGGATGTTAGCAGCTGAGGATCGTCAAAAGAGCTATGCTGACAAGAAAAGACAACCGATAACATTCGAAGTTGGAGATTTGGTTTTACTTAAAGTCTCGCCGTGGAAGCGACTTATAAGATTTGGTAAAAGAGGAAAGTTGATTCCAAGGTTTATTGGACCGTTTAAAGTTCTTCAGAGGATTGGGAACCAAGCTTACAAGCTAGAATTACCAGAAGAACAGGATGGTATTCATAACACTTTCCATGTGTGTTATTTGAGGAAGTTCACGAGAGATGTTCCAGATATAATTCCAATTTCTGAATTAAGGTTGGATGAAAGCAAGAGGTTAATTGAAGAACCGGAGGCAATCGTTGACCGTAAGACTAAGAAGTTGCGACGCAAGATGGTCGATTTAGTGCTTGTGCGATGGAAACATACGAATGGGCCAAATCTCACCTGCGAAACGGAGAGTGACATGATGAGTCGCTATCCGCATTTGTTTGCTGATGTATGATTCCGAGGACGAAATCATCTTAAGGGGGAGAGAATTGTAACGCCCGTGTTTCTAGGCTAGGCATTAATGATGATGTAATAGTCTAGGCCAACCTTTGTAACTTATTTTGAAATAATAAAAATGTATTATTTGAGCATTATGTGTTTTATACTTAATTATTATGATTTAATGAATTAAGGATAAAAATAAGCGTCGAAAATAAATGTTAGATAAACCCAATATCTATGAAGAAAGTTGTAGTGGTTGAAACAAGGATTCCGGACATATAAAGATTACCGAAATCCGAGTTATAACGAAGAAGTTATGACTTGTCGAAGTTTCGTGACAGAACCGCCACGACGCTGTGTGACGTAAAAAATAAATTTACGATAAAGTGCTTTTTAGCATTAGTGATCTAAACGAAAGTTGTAGTGTTCCTTAAACCGAGAGCTTCCATAAAAAGAACGCCCAAATCTGACTTCGTATGAGGAAGTTATGAATTTTCTAAGATTTGGCATAGCAGTATGCAGCCTGAAACTCAAATTTTAGATCGAATGATTTTTAGCTTAAACAACCTAAACGAGAATTGAAGATCTTGTTGATTGTAGTTCAGCGGTAAAAAGACAGATGAAAACAGACGTCGGATGAAGAAGTTATGAATTTTTAACGGACTTTTACTGTCCCGGTCTCACCTACGCGTGGATATAAAGAACGTCAAAAACGGAGTTCGTATGCAAAAGTTAAGAATTTTTGAAGTTTGAAAATTCGGAGTAAGCCCAGCGTAACGAAGTACACCCAACATACTCGTGTAAGTGTTCCAGAGTTCGTCACCTCCCCTACTCCTTCGCATGAGATCCACGTGTCGTAGCCTTGACGCGTCCGATATGATCCCTTAGTACACCCAGCGTACTCGATGTACGCCCAACGTACTGGTTGAGGAAGGAGTACACCCCGCGTACTCTAAAGTTACGCCCAACGTAACTCGAGTTTTCAGCCCCTATAAATAGTGATCAAAGCCAGCCGTATTTATGTTACGAAATTTAC
This sequence comes from Lactuca virosa, assembly GCF_052849685.1. NCBI lineage: Eukaryota > Viridiplantae > Streptophyta > Magnoliopsida > Asterales > Asteraceae > Lactuca > Lactuca virosa. The sequence continues at coordinate 179,606,800 of NC_136430.1, forward strand.
TTCCTCGCACCCTCTACTTTCCTTTTTGTTACAATAAATACCCCCAAGCCTATTATATCATCCTAGCATCATAAGCAAGTCCCGGAGAGCCCGAATATCCCGAGAAAAAGAGTTTTCGAGCCAAAACTCTGCCCGCGTGAAGCCCGGTTTTTGGGAAAACATCCCGGATTTATCAGAAACGATCGTTTTAAGAAACGATTGTTTTAAGAAACGATCGTTTTAAGAAACGATCGTTTTAAGAAACGAAGTGCTGCCCGAATATCGTTAAATAAGGTGAGTGTGTAGTCACTTTCATCTTACACATAGATATGAAGTATTTTCTATAAAATACGTGCTATGTGTAATTATATTGTTTGTTTATTTGAGATGAGTGTTGAATAGATGTTTTATACAAGTTTTAAACTGTATATGTATTTTTATCTACAAATATGTTGGGTAAAACATGGGTAGATGAAATAGTTGATGTGTGTTAAAATGATGAGAAGCCTCGATGTTGTTGTTGTTGTTGTTGTTGTTGCTGTTGTTGTTGTTGTCATCTAGCGGAGAATTGATGACGACCACTGACCTTTCTAGACAGTCTAGTGGAACACTAGCAGGCTCGCAACCTGTAGGTGTTGGTGAACTATATGTTCGCTGGTGTACTCCATCCCCCTCATGGTTGCCTTATTTGACATAAATTGTTGAGGAATCCCAAAAGCAGTGTTGTGACCCTGATGAAAATCCTTAGACTGGGTCCCTTATGATAGGTGTTTAGGGACGTAAAGTGAGGATAACGGGAATGGGTACTCAGGGTTATTGTTGGTTGATGAAATTAATAAATTTATTTTTGGTTGATGAATTTAAGAAATTTATTATTATTTGTGGGTTGAAAACCATATATGATCACCAGACTTCCAAGCCTGACCCACTCAGCTTTCTATTTTACAGGTAGTTGACCAAGAGCATAGTTGGATGATGACGATGGATTTTTGGATTATAGGCCAGTAGATGTAAATATATGTTGTAAGGCTTATAATGTACTGTTTATGCTTTTGGTCTGTATCGGAACATGACATTCCGAGGTTTTGATATATAATGAAAATGTATATATTTCTTTTAGAAATGTTTTGATAAATTCTTATCATGTTTGTTTTGGGGACAAATTCTGCAACATTTTTTAAAAGATTACTATGATTTTATTTTAAAAGCATAAATTAAATCGGTCTTTTCTGGCCGAGAAATTGAGGGATGTCACACAAGTGGTATGCCAGACTCGTACTGAGGGCAGATCAGTTATGTTTCAGTTTTAGGACTGAAGGGGGCAAGCCAATCATAAGCTATGGGCTCGAAAGCAAACCAAACTTATGTTGTGGGCTCGAAGGCAAGCCAGATGTTAGCTGTGGGCCCGGAAGGCAAGCCAGACTCACACTGTGGGCCCAGGGGGTAATCCAGTGTGTAGAGTTGTGGACCCATTACATGTTGTTATTATGTGTAATGTGTGTTATGTATCGGTATATTGGGGGAACTCACTAAGCTTCGGACTTACAGTTTCAGTTTTTGTTTCAGGTACCTCAAATGATCGCAGGAAGGCAAAGGCGTGATCGTACAGCTCCTCACATTTTATGACTATGTTTCTGGGATACTCTGATATAGAACTATTTTTGAAAACAAATTTGTAATAACTATTGTTTTTTAAATGTTTTAAAAAGTTTAAATTTGGCATGATATTTATGGATTTTACAAATTTATTTTATTTTCTTCACTAATAATTAAGTTTTTTTATTAATATAAATCAATTAAATCGAATGGATTCATTTCTAAAATATATCAATATACCGTCTTTTTTGTTATCAAATGAAATTCAAATAATGTTATAACTAAATCACTTGATTTTTTTATTCTATCAAGAAATTTCATTTCTATTGCACACTTCTGTTGTATTTATCAATGAATATCTAATTTTAGTTTTTTAATACAAATTAATGGTCGGTATAAAATAAATATGGCAATGGATTTTTAATCATTGATAAATCAACTCACATGCAGTTATATTCATAAATGAATATGCCAAAGTTGTATTCATATATTTACACGGTTATATACATAAATGATTATATTAAAATTGAATTCTTTACATTTATATTAATAATGTTATGTTTATAAATGATTAAAACCACGTCATAAATAAAATATTTTATTCAAACATGACTTTAAGTAATTTTTCTCTTAATATATTTGGAATAAAACATATTAATACAACTGTAATCACAAATAAATAAAATATATTTTTCATTCCTTCCGACATCACAAATGAATAAAATATATTTTTTGCTCCTTCGGACGGATATAATGTTGTCCGATATAACAATAAAGAATAGAGACAGTGAGCTTGTGTAACAAGCAGTAGCTAACGAGTGGGAAAGTTATCAAAAAATAGGTGAAACATATTTAAAGTATTTTCAGCATCCAGAAGAAGAGGTTTTGTTTAATATGAATGAACCAATTATTCATCAAGATTAGTTGCTGGTGTTTGGGATTATGGAAAAAAAATATGTTAATATGAATTTAATACTAATATATTATTTGGATAGTTGATTACATGATCATTGTGTTAGTTGTCCTTATAGTCATTATGGCTATTTAATTGGACTAAGATAACTAATTGGTATTGGAAATGGTAGAAAACAAATTAAATCAATTACACTTCTGAGAAATTAACCACAATGGGGGGGGGGGGGGGGGTTGAACAAAACTAAGTGAAACTACTTTAAATATATTGTTTTTAATCCAATCTCTAAATTTCGTTTATTTCGTTTTAGGCAGTTTTAGCATAATCTCCATATTTTACTTTATTGGTTTTAGTAAAGCTAATATTTAAATAATATGAATTAAGTCATACACGTTCCCCAAGAGTTTGAGATCACCTCAACTATAATAATATATCATTGGGTAATAGCCCTTAGTCTTGTTAACATTAGGGGTGCAAACGAGTCAAACTACTCGTGAGCTACTCGGGATCGGCTCGTTGAAAGCTCAACATGAAACCAATTTTAAACGAGCCCGAGATGATCTCGAGCTTAGTATTAAGATCGTTTATTCAACGACCTCGAGCTCGAGCCTATGTCACTAAGACTGATAAGGCTCGCGAGCCTAAGCAGACCTATATATAATACAATTTATTATTATTTTTAATATTAAAATAAAAAAACATATTTACGGATTTAGGGTATTAGTAAACATGCTTCTTAACAAGCTAGAACCGAACTTACGTTTATGTACGCATGTTAGACAAAATACGAACCGGGCTTGTATAATTCTTTACGAGCTTGAGCCGAGCTCAGTACAATAATGATCGAATCGAGTCGAGCTCGAGTTCAAGTTCGAGCCCTATAAAACTTAAAAGACCCTTTGAGTTCGAGCCTGGTTAGATTCGGGGTCAGCTCGACTCGTTTGCACCCCTTGCTAACATCATTTTATAAATTTAGAACCAAATATAATTTACACATTAACAATAAAGTTCAATAATGGCAATGGGATTGATGTTTTAGGCAAGGAACTAGGTTTTGAAGAATTTTACTTTCTCGCGGACATTTTTTCTTTTAGAAAAAAGTTGGTGTTCATTGTCTAGTATGACATTCTTCTCAATAAGGATGGTTTTAAGACTTTTACAGAGTATGTCAAAATTGATCAAATCTGACTAGTACTTCCTCAATTTTTGATAAACGATTTTTCTATATCAAATATTTTTTATGTTGGCCACAGAGATAGCTAACGTGTGGGAAAGATTATCAAGAAAATAGGTGAAACATACTTGATGTATTTTTAACATCTAGAACAAGAGTTTTGTTTAATATCAACGAACTAATTATTCATCAAGATTAGGTTTTGGTGTTTTGTTTAATATCAACGAACTAATTATTCATCAAGATTAGGTTTTTAACATCTAGAACAAGAGTTTTGTTTAACATCTGTTTTTTTGAGTAATGTTCCATTCAAACTTGTCTAATGGTCTTAGTACATAAAGCTTATATTAGTATGTATATTAATTTGTTGATTTGATTTACTTTGGTGTGTGTATGTATTTGTCAATTTGTATGTGTATATATTTTTGTGCATGTTTATGTTGGTCATTTTTGCATATGTATTTCTATAATCGTTTTTGTTGTATTCGTTTTGAGAAATTAAATATCCTCCTACTTTTGTTCCTACAATTCTCTTACCCAATTAAATCAAGACATGTGTCATATAAGTATACTAAAATTTCATTAAATGGGCATTAAATGTTACACATGTCACTATTTAATTGGGTAGGAGGATTTGTAGGAACAAAAAGTAGGAGGTTATTTAATTTCTCATTTATTTTAGTAGTTTGACTTACAATTAGGTGTTCTTTAGTTTTCCACACACACACACACACACACACACACACACACACACACATATATATATATATATATATATATATATATATATATATATATATATATGTAAAATACAAACTTCATATTGTATAAAATTTTATTTCACTCACCTCTTCACAAACAATGTCGTATTCAAGATTGAGAATGAACTTACATTGTTTCCTTTTGTTTTGAAGTATTTTTTGGACGATGGGATTAAAACAAAGAGGGATTTCATTGTTGAATTGATTGGGAACAAAGAACTTGTTGTACACAATGTGCACCAAAAAAATTTGCATCTAGGTCCGCCTATGTAGCTATTGTGTTTAAATTTAGCTAATGTTGTTCACATCAACTTAACACACTTTATTTTAATAATTTCTAAATCTCAACATTTACAAATCTAATTGTAAAATCAATACTTTCGTGCTCATGTTCATACAAGCCTTTCGACTAGTAAACTATATTATATTCAAGAAGAAATCTTTTTTTTTAATTGATAAATTCAATTTGGTCCTAATCACTTAATTTGTTTAAACACACCTAATTCACCAAGTTGGCACTTTTAACCGTTCACAAATTTTATTTTTAATCAAATTTCATTACTTATATAAACATTTTAGTTAACCGTATGACTTTATTTATTATTTTAATACTTAATTTAAAATTATATTATTATTTTTTTCATTTTCATTATTATTTTAATATAATTGACCAAAAAGTTTTAGGTCCTAAGTGCAAATGCTACATTATGTATGTCGAGAAAACAATGATAACAATGATGTTGAAAGTGGTTGATGGTGGGATGGACCTGAGAAAACAAAAAATTATTGTATGTGAGCCACAAAAGTGGATTAACTCCCTGATATGGTTGGAATGATGTGGTTGCATGTAGGCCATAGCGAACCGAATCGTAGCCAAGATGTGGACTTGTAGAATTACGAATATAAGTGGTTGAATTGCTTATTGTCTCGGACGTTGATTTTGTGCAAAATAGTTAGTAGTAGAAGAACAAGTTACCCTCTTAGTGGCGGAGTATATAGTATCGGACGAGAAGTCTAGGGTTTCTTTGCATTAGTCAAGGAGAAATACCATATATGAGATGCCAGACACAATTTTTACATAACTCGTAGTTAATTTTGGTAAGTTGATAAATCTAACAGTTTTTCTCGAACTTAGACCAATTTTATAAATATACTATGACATATATTCAATACCATGTCATTTTGGCAATTAGTGATTAACAATCAATGGATATTTACCAACAAATTTAAGTATTTAGATTCAGTTGTCCTTGGCAAGTTTGTGCATGTATTATGCTATGGCATGCTTATCAAAATTCATTCAACTGTCGCTGACATGTAATAAAACTCACATTGCCTTGAAATATAAAAAGAATCAAACTATACATACAACATGCTAATATCAAAACATTGGGTGTGGGTAATCCAATAATTAGATAAATAAACTTCTCGACAAAAGTTTCTTAAAATTGAATATTTGTCGTCAAGCTTTCTAAGACATATAGATTTTGTAAAAACGATAAATACATGTACGATTTAGTGCTTGTGCGATGGAAACATACGAATGGGCCAAATCTCACCTGCGAAACGGAGAGTGACATGATGAGTCGCTATCCGCATTTGTTTGCTGATGTATGATTCCGAGGACGAAATCATCTTAAGGGGGAGAGAATTGTAACGCCCGTGTTTCTAGGCTAGGCATTAATGATGATGTAATAGTCTAGGCCAACCTTTGTAACTTATTTTGAAATAATAAAAATGTATTATTTGAGCATTATGTGTTTTATACTTAATTATTATGATTTAATGAATTAAGGATAAAAATAAGCGTCGAAAATAAATGTTAGATAAACCCAATATCTATGAAGAAAGTTGTAGTGGTTGAAACAAGGATTCCGGACATATAAAGATTACCGAAATCCGAGTTATAACGAAGAAGTTATGACTTGTCGAAGTTTCGTGACAGAACCGCCACGACGCTGTGTGACGTAAAAAATAAATTTACGATAAAGTGCTTTTTAGCATTAGTGATCTAAACGAAAGTTGTAGTGTTCCTTAAACCGAGAGCTTCCATAAAAAGAACGCCCAAATCTGACTTCGTATGAGGAAGTTATGAATTTTCTAAGATTTGGCATAGCAGTATGCAGCCTGAAACTCAAATTTTAGATCGAATGATTTTTAGCTTAAACAACCTAAACGAGAATTGAAGATCTTGTTGATTGTAGTTCAGCGGTAAAAAGACAGATGAAAACAGACATCGGATGAAGAAGTTATGAATTTTTAACGGACTTTTACTGTCCCGGTCTCACCTACGTGTCTCACCTACGCGTGGATATAAAGAACGTCAAAAACGGAGTTCGTATGCAAAAGTTAAGAATTTTTGAAGTTTGAAAATTCGGAGTAAGCCCAGCGTAACGAAGTACACCCAACGTACTCGTGTAAGTGTTCCAGAGTTCGTCACCTCCCCTACTCCTTCGCATGAGATCCACGTGTCGTAGCCTTGACGCGTCCGATATGATCCCTTAGTACACCCAGCGTACTCGATGTACGCCCAACGTACTGGTTGAGGAAGGAGTACACCCCGCGTACTCTAAAGTTACGCCCAGCGTAACTCGAGTTTTCAGCCCCTATAAATAGTGATCAAAGCCAGCCGTATTTATGTTACGAAATTTACTTCCTCGCACCCTCTACTTTCCTTTTTGTTACAATAAATACCCCCAAGCCTATTATATCATCCTAGTATCATAAGCAAGTCCCGGAGAGCCCGAATATCCCGAGAAAAAGAGTTTTCGAGCCAAAACTCTGCCCGCGTGAAGCCCGGTTTTTGGGAAAACATCCCGGATTTATCAGAAACGATCGTTTTAAGAAACGATTGTTTTAAGAAACGATCGTTTTAAGAAACGATCGTTTTAAGAAACGAAGTGCTGCCCGAATATCGTTAAATAAGGTGAGTGTGTAGTCACTTTCATCTTACACATAGATATGAAGTATTTTCTATAAAATACGTGCTATGTGTAATTATATTGTTTGTTTATTTGAGATGAGTGTTGAATAGATGTTTTATACAAGTTTTAAACTGTATATGTATTTTTATCTACAAATATGTTGGGTAAAACATGGGTAGATGAAATAGTTGATGTGTGTTAAAATGATGAGAAGCCTCGATGTTGTTGTTGTTGTTGTTGTTGTTGTCATCTAGCGGAGAATTGATGACGACCACTGACCTTTCTAGACAGTCTAGTGGAACACTAGCAGGCTCGCAACCTGTAGGTGTTGGTGAACTATATGTTCGCTGGTGTACTCCATCCCCCTCATGGTTGCCTTATTTGACATAAATTGTTGAGGAATCCCAAAAGCAGTGTTGTGACCCTGATGAAAATCCTTAGACTGGGTCCCTTATGATAGGTGTTTAGGGACGTAAAGTGAGGATAACGGGAATGGGTACTCAGGGTTATTGTTGGTTGATGAAATTAATAAATTTATTTTTGGTTGATGAATTTAAGAAATTTATTATTATTTGTGGGTTGAAAACCATATATGATCACCAGACTTCCAAGCCTGACCCACTCAGCTTTCTATTTTACAGGTAGTTGACCAAGAGCATAGTTGGATGATGACGATGGATTTTTGGATTATAGGCCAGTAGATGTAAATATATGTTGTAAGGCTTATAATGTACTGTTTATGCTTTTGGTCTGTATCGGAACATGACATTCCGAGGTTTTGATATATAATGAAAATGTATATATTTCTTTTAGAAATGTTTTGATAAATTCTTATCATGTTTGTTTTGGGGACAAATTCTGCAACATTTTTTAAAAGATTACTATGATTTTATTTTAAAAGCATAAATTAAATCGGTCTTTTCTGGCCGAGAAATTGAGGGATGTCACACAAGTGGTATGCCAGACTCGTACTGAGGGCAGATCAGTTATGTTTCAGTTTTAGGACTGAAGGGGGCAAGCCAGTCATAAGCTATGGGCTCGAAAGCAAACCAAACTTATGTTGTGGGCTCGAAGGCAAGCCAGATGTTAGCTGTGGGCCCGGAAGGCAAGCCAGACTCACACTGTGGGCCCAGGGGGTAATCCAGTGTGTAGAGTTGTGGACCCATTACATGTTGTTATTATGTGTAATGTGTGTTATGTATCGGTATATTGGGGGAACTCACTAAGCTTCGGACTTACAGTTTCAGTTTTTGTTTCAGGTACCTCAAATGATCGCAGGAAGGCAAAGGCGTGATCGTACAGCTCCTCACATTTTATGACTATGTTTCTGGGATACTCTGATATAGAACTATTTTTGAAAACAAATTTGTAATAACTATTGTTTTTTAAATGTTTTAAAAAGTTTAAATTTGGCATGATATTTATGGATTTTACAAATTTATTTTATTTTCTTCACTAATAATTAAGTTTTTTTATTAATATAAATCAATTAAATCGAATGGATTCATTTCTAAAATATATCAATATACCGTCTTTTTTGTTATCAAATGAAATTCAAATAATGTTATAACTAAATCACTTGATTTTTTTATTCTATCAAGAAATTTCATTTCTATTGCACACTTCTGTTGTATTTATCAATGAATATCTAATTTTAGTTTTTTAATACAAATTAATGGTCGGTATAAAATAAATATGGCAATGGATTTTTAATCATTGATAAATCAACTCACAGGCAGTTATATTCATAAATGAATATGCCAAAGTTGTATTCATATATTTACACGGTTATATACATAAATGATTATATTAAAATTGAATTCTTTACATTTATATTAATAATGTTATGTTTATAAATGATTAAAACCACGTCATAAATAAAATATTTTATTCAAACATGACTTTAAGTAATTTTTCTCTTAATATATTTGGAATAAAACATATTAATACAACTGTAATCACAAATGAATAAAATATATTTTTCATTCCTTCCGACATCACAAATGAATAAAATATATTTTTTGCTCCTTCGGACGGATATAATGTTGTCCGATATAACAATAAAGAATAGAGACAGTGAGCTTGTGTAACAAGCAGTAGCTAACGAGTGGGAAAGTTATCAAAAAATAGGTGAAACATATTTAAAGTATTTTCAGCATCCAGAAGAAGAGGTTTTGTTTAATATGAATGAACCAATTATTCATCAAGATTAGGTTGCTGGTGTTTGGGATTATGGAAAAAAATATGTTAATATGAATTTAATACTAATATATTATTTGGATAGTTGATTACATGATCATTGTGTTAGTTGTCCTTATAGTCATTATGGCTATTTAATTGGACTAAGATAACTAATTGGTATTGGAAATGGTAGAAAACAAATTAAATCAATTACACTTCTGAGAAATTAACCACAATTGGGGGGGGGGGGGGGGGTTGAATCAAAACTAAGTGAAACTACTTTAAATATATTGTTTTTAATCCAATCTCTAAATTTCGTTTATTTCGTTTTAGGCAGTTTTAGCATAATCTCCATATTTTACTTTATTGGTTTTAGTAAAGCTAATATTTAAATAATATGAATTAAGTCATACACGTTCCCTAAGAGTTTGAGATCACCTCAACTATAATAATATATCATTGGGTAATAGCCCTTAGTCTTGTTAACATTAGGGGTGCAAACGAGTCAAACTACTCGTGAGCTACTCGGGATCGGCTCGTTGAAAGCTCAACATGAAACCAATTTTAAACGAGCTCGAGATGATCTCGAGCTTAGTATTAAGATCGTTTATTCAACGACCTCGAGCTCGAGCCTATGTCACTAAGACTGATAAGGCTCGCGAGCCTAAGCAGACCTATATATAATACAATTTATTATTATTTTTAATATTAAAATAAAAAAACATATTTACGGATTTAGGGTATTAGTAAACATGCTTCTTAACAAGCTAGAACCGAACTTACGTTTATGTACGCATGTTAGACAAAATACGAACCGGGCTTGTATAATTCTTTACGAGCTTGAGCCGAGCTCAGTACAATAATGATCGAATCGAGTCGAGCTCGAGTTCAAGTTCGAGCCCTATAAAACTTAAAAGACCCTTTGAGTTCGAGCCTGGTTAGATTCGGGGTCAGCTCGACTCGTTTGCACCCATTGCTAACATCATTTTATAAATTTAGAACCAAATATAATTTACACATTAACAATAAAGTTCAATAATGGCAATGGGATTGATGTTTTAGGCAAGGAACTAGGTTTTGAAGAATTTTACTTTCTCGCGGACATTTTTTCTTTTAGAAAAAAGTTGGTGTTCATTGTCTAGTATGACATTCTTCTCAATAAGGATGGTTTTAAGACTTTTACAGAGTATGTCAAAATTGATCAAATCTGACTAGTACTTTCTCAATTTTTGATAAACGATTTTTCTATATCAAATATTGTTGATGTTGGCCACAGAGATAGCTAACGTGTGGGAAAGATTATCAAGAAAATAGGTGAAACATACTTGATGTATTTTTAACATCTAGAACAAGAGTTTTGTTTAATATCAACGAACTAATTATTCATCAAGATTAGGTTTTGGTGTTTTGTTTAATATCAACGAACTAATTATTCATCAAGATTAGGTTTTTAACATCTAGAACAAGAGTTTTGTTTAACATCTGTTTTTTTGAGTAATGTTCCATTCAAACTTGTCTAATGGTCTTATTACATAAAGCTTATATTAGTATGTATATTAATTTGTTGATTTGATTTACTTTGGTGTGTGTATGTATTTGTCAGTTTGTATGTGTATATATTTTTGTGCATGTTTATGTTGGTCATTTTTGCATATGTATTTCTATAATCGTTTTTGTTGTATTCGTTTTGAGAAATTAAATATCCTCCTACTTTTGTTCCTACAATTCTCTTACCCAATTAAATCAAGACATGTGTCATATAAGTATACTAAAATTTCATTAAATGGGCATTAAATGTTACACATGTCACTATTTAATTGGGTAGGAGGATTTGTAGGAACAAAAAGTAGGAGGTTATTTAATTTCTCATTTATTTTAGTAGTTTGACTTACAATTAGGTGTTCTTTAGTTTTCCACACACACACACACACACACACACACACACACACACACACACACACACACACACATATATATATATATATATATATATATATATATATATATATATATATATATATATGTAAAATACAAACTTCATATTGTATAAAATTTTATTTCACTCACCTCTTCACAAACAATGTCGTATTCAAGATTGAGAATGAACTTACATTGTTTCCTTTTGTTTTGAAGTATTTTTTGGACGATGGGATTAAAACAAAGAGGGATTTCATTGTTGAATTGATTGGGAACAAAGAACTTGTTGTACACAATGTGCACCAAAAAAATTTGCATCTAGGTCCGCCTATGTAGCTATTGTGTTTAAATTTAGCTAATGTTGTTCACATCAACTTAACACACTTTATTTTAATAATTTCTAAATCTCAACATTTACAAATCTAATTGTAAAATCAATACTTTCGTGCTCATGTTCATACAAGCCTTTCGACTAGTAAACTATATTATATTCAAGAAGAAATCTTTTTTTTTAATTGATAAATTCAATTTGGTCCTAATCACTTAATTTGTTTAAACACACCTAATTCACCAAGTTGGCACTTTTAACCGTTCACAACTTTTATTTTTAATCAAATTTCATTACTTATATAAACATTTTAGTTAACCGTATGACTTTATTTATTATTTTAATACTTAATTTAAAATTATATTATTATTTTTTTCATTTTCATTATTATTTTAATATAATTGACCAAAAAGTTTTAGGTCCTAAGTGCAAATGCTACATTATGTATGTCGAGAAAACAATGATAACAATGATGTTGAAAGTGGTTGATGGTGGGATGGACCCGAGAAAACAAAAAATTATTGTATGTGAGCCACAAAAGTGGATTAACTCCCTGATATGGTTGGAATGATGTGGTTGCATGTAGGCCATAGCGAACCGAATCGTAGCCAAGATGTGGACTTGTAGAATTACGAATATAAGTGGTTGAATTGCTTATTGTCTCGGACGTTGATTTTGTGCAAAATAGTTAGTAGTAGAAGAACAAGTTACCCTCTTAGTGGCGGAGTATATAGTATCGGACGAGAAGTCTAGGGTTTCTTTGCATTAGTCAAGGAGAAATACCATATATGAGATGCCAGACACAATTTTTACATAACTCGTAGTTAATTTTGGTAAGTTGATCAAATCTAACAGTTTTTCTCGAACTTAGACCAATTTTATAAATATACTATGACATATATTCAATACCATGTCATTTTGGCAATTAGTGATTAACAATCAATGGATATTTACCAACAAATTTAAGTATTTAGATTCAGTTGTCCTTGGCAAGTTTGTGCATGTATTATGCTATGGCATGCTTATCAAAATTCATTCAACTGTCGCTGACATGTAATAAAACTCACATTGCCTTGAAATATAAAAAAATCAAACTATACATACAACATGCTAATATCAAAACATTGGGTGTGGGTAATCCAATAATTAGATAAATAAACTTCTCGACAAAAGTTTCTTAAAATTGAATATTTGTCGTCAAGCTTTCTAAGACATATAGATTTTGTAAAAACGATAAATACATGTACGATTTTACTTTATGTAAATTATGAACACCGGTTTCTTCTGAATTTTAATTGTAAAATAAATATAATTATCAATCATGTTTATTATGATTTCATTTAACACAATCATAATTTTAACTTTTAGTGAAACCATTAATTTTGTAGCCAAACATTAAAATAAATATTATTAATATATATATATATATATATATATATATATATATATATATATATATATATATATTTTAAGGAAATGAAAGTTAGGAACAGTACCTGACCAGGGTACTGTTCCTCGGGTTAGTTCTCTTTATCGGGGTTAGATCGTATCCGTTTTATTACTCCTTTCTCAGGCATTCCAGAAGCGTCCTCCAACCGCCATCATATAGCGATTGAACATCGACGCCCGACAGATTCTCGCCACCAACATCTCTGACCATCACCCATGCCATCACTGGTGCCGCTGGGGTCTGCCACCGCAGACGGAGATGTGGCTTGAGGAAGTGTTCTAAAGCGTCTTTTTCTACAATAGATCGTCCCTGCCAATAAAACAGACAAGTCTCTTTTCGTTTTTCACCTTCTTTCTCTTCTACCGCCTCAGTCGATGGGTTCTAGGGTTTGATTTAGGGGAATGGGCTTGACGTTGCTGTTCATCGCAATCGGTACACATTCGCATACTAATTTCCCTAAATCAGTTAGCCGCTCCAGCAACCAGGTTTGACTAAAGAAGAAACGACCAATTGTTACTGGTTAGGGTTTTTTTTATTAAATAATAAGCACTTATTAGGCCTGCGATTTACCTGGTGACTCTGCAGGCGGCCGTTTCTTTGCAGTGTTAGTGTTGTTTCCCTCTGAAGAACATCCGTTACAGCAATCCCAGTTTACGACAACAAGGAATTAGGGTTCATATCCCATCTGAAAACAAGGTTCGTTTCTATAATTTCACCTTTCCATTTGATTTAGGTTTTCTTCTTTTAGTTCACAGTTCCAAATTTTCTGATGGAATTACCAGGAATAAAGTGTGATTGGGAAAGAATTACAGACTAGGGTTAGGGTGCTACCAAGTGGAAGCATTCAGAAACATGTTTTGTCAAATGAAATTTTATTTGTTAAAATGATTTATTATCTCATTACTTGCGTTCTTCATCAGGGGTGGATCCAAAGTCCATATTGTGCCACTTTTTCAATTGAATTGAAAGGTGAAGAATACAACGAAAATAAACAAAACCGTGTGGAGGAAGCTAGAGATGAACTACACAGGTTGCTTAATGAGGTATTTTCTGATGTATTTATATATTTTGGTTTGATTTTTATGTCTTTAAACATTATTTCATTATTGTAATAGTTGTGTCATTCGTAGTGCACTTGCTAATTACACGATTGGTGATTCATGTGTCATCCATCATGGAGTCTGCATTGATCAAGAGGGAATTAAGATCAATTTCATTGAACAAAATGCCAGACAATAAATTAATTTCAAATTTTAAATATCTATAATGAAGTCATCCTTTTCAGGTTTTGGTTTTTTCTTTGATGACAAGGGCGCCATGGTGAAGAAGCCTCAAGTTAGTAATCTGCATTCGCTTCCAATAATATTGTCTTTCATTTTTATATTGTCTTCCATTTTTTATATTTCATTTCTAATTTTTTCTGTTTTTTATTTAAGAATTTATTTACCTTTAGATATTATTTATATTGTTTTAAAAAAACTTTGTTTTGTGCTATTTTGCAGTTATCTAAATAATAACTATCTGACCAGAGAAATTCCAGTACTGCTTGCTAGCTTCACTAAACTTGGAATTGAAACACGGTAGTGGAAGTCGTTATAGGGTTTTTAATTTAATCACTGTTGTAGAGAAGGTTCTACTGTTGGATATGTGTATTATATGAAAATTGGTTGTATAATATAATGGATTCCTGTCGGTTCTTAGAAACCACAATTTCAATGAATTTTCTGTATTTGCTGTATTTTTTATGTAGTTTGAAGCATTTTATCATTTCCCTTGGCCCATGCAGGAGTAAAGTGACTTAGAGTGTGATGGAAGTTAGAGTTTGTTGCATTGGGTCCTTTCTAACCATGTAAAGGCTTAAAGTCGATGACTTCATGGGTTAAGAAACCCTATGATGGTCAGCTTTGAAGTTGGGATAGGTGTCTTAACGGATTAAGACATAAAAGTTGATGAAGTTTGATTAGGTATAGTACGTCGGGCGTAATCCTGGCTACGCCTCACGTAGCTAGTCCCGTCCCTGATTGGTCGCTGATTAAGTTGTACGCCCTACTTAAGAGAGAGTACGTCCAATCAGTTGACCTTTGCTATATTTTGACCTTTGGTCAAGATTTAGGGTTTTGGACCATGGGAGGGGCAAAATGGTCTTTTTATCCTTAAAGGGCGTAGTTATTTATTTTGGACTCACGATTTGAGTTATGGACCTTACCTATTAATTAGGGTTAATTATTGTGCTATTAGGCAGAGTCTAGTTCCAGTAGTTCGAGTGTGAGATTTATCTGTCATCAGTAACAGGTGAGTCTCCTCACTTATTCTTACCTGTGTGGTAGAATAGTTCTATTTGTGATGACAAGTTGGGTCTACTGTTATTTTGTATTATGTTTTTTATTTGTGACTGAGACTACGGATAATTTCCAAGGTTGCTGATAACCCATAGAGCGTGCTGTTGTCCAGTAGGACTGCTGATAGTCTAGGGGTTACTGATAACCCATATCTGTTTATTTATGTTGTGTTGTATGTGGTATCTTGAGGAAATCACTAAGCTTTGTGCTTACAGTTGTTGATATATGTGTTTCAGGTACTTCTGAGGATTGTGGGAAGTCGAAGGTCTGATTGTACACATTTGCTGGCAAATTTTGTTACTGGGGAAGTCTATGATACTCTGATATTGTTTGATGATGATTTGTATATAAAACTTATGTTTTTGATGAGTTGGTTTATGAATAATATTTTGATGATTAAGAAATGAAAATTTTAGTTTAAAATTTGAGGTGTTATAATTTTGTATCAGAGCCCTGGTTTGAGGGATTTGGTTGAACGTTAGGGTAATTCCAAACTCAAACTAAGGATCTGAACATTTTCATAAAAACTTTTCAAAGAAATGAAGATTTTTACAGAAGAACAACCCAATTAAGCAGTGTGTACAATCAACCAGAGCTCGAGCGGTAGTTTCCCAAAATACCTCAGTTTATAATATGAGTAGTGTAGAGCTAATATTATATGAGCTGATAGAATTGCATGCCAGTTAGTGGTAGATTAAGGATCCTGCAGGAATGATGTGATAATGTTGTCTTATTTGTGATGCCTTTAGCCTAGGAGTTCGTTCTTATGAGATTGAATTTTTCATTGCTATTTTCTTGGTGTATGATGTATAATTTGTACATAGTTAGGATTTTATAGCCTTAGAATGCCTGATTTAGCCTTTCTGCATGTTCCTTGTTTGGTTGTGGATTTGAGGTAGAATCATTTATTCAAATGTCTATAGAGTCTCGTATTGTGTACAATTGGCATGTGCGAAACAAATGGCGAGGATGGCGGAGATCTTGTGAGGTGGAGCAGTGCTGGGAAGCAGTATAGAGTCGGTGCGTAGAAGCTTAGTTGTGGTTCTAAGGAACCAGAAGGGTGAGTGTATAGCTGATCTGGGGCAATAGAGTCCTTGTGACTTAGGGTCTTGAGAGGATGACTTGAGACAAATACGGGGTGATGAGGAAGGTAGTATTGGACCCGTACTACTGAAAGCACCGGATCCGTACGCAGCTCAAGAAGGAATGTTAAGGAACTAAGGAAATTTTAGGAGTATATGGGTGTTGTGTATGCGCTTTAGCCTGATTATCGTTGTTTTATTATGTGTTTCAGTATGGTGGTTTCCCGAGGTTCAGGCTTCAGCGACCCGGAGAGGCCGAGTGCTAGTGATCATGAGATCCACATGATTGTTACCACTGAGGTGGCATCAAAAATCAGAGGGGCTATTCCAGAGATGTTTGGGTCTATCAAGACCACACTGATTGAGACTTTCGGTGAGCGCTATGCCGCCGTCACTGAGGCTCCTGCTGCCGTACCTGCTGCAACTGTTGCTACTGCGAGACCGCATGAGGGTCATTCGTTGTGGTGCCGGGAGTTCAAAAAAATGAAGCCACTTGAGTTTGATGGGACCCAGGATCTAATTACTGTTATGAGATGGATCTTTGATCTTGAGGGATGTTTTTATACTTGCTCCTCCCAGGAGAATCTAAGGGTTCGTTTCGCGTTGAACCTGCTTTGCTTGGGAGCGAAGGATTGGTGGAAGTTTGTGACAACTGATTATACTATTGAAGATCATTCTGTTGTGACCTGGGTGAGATTTACTGAGATGTTCAGAGATGATATTTTTCTACTGGTTGAGAAAAAGAAGTTGGCCTAGGAGTTCCTGTCTCTCAAGCAGAAGACAGAGACGGTGACTGAGATCGCTAGGATGTTTCATGAGAGGGCTTTGTTTGGCCATGAGCATGTATCTTCTGCGCAGGCACGTTCGAGTCGGTATTTGAATATTCTATGGAGGTATATCCATGAGTTGGTGGCGAACACTTCATATCGGACATTGGCTGAGTTGCAGAACAATGCCAAGATGAGAGATATTGAGCTGCAGACCTAGGCTAGGGAGGAGAGGGTAACCCATGTGAGAGATAGGAGGCTAGTACATTCGCAACCGCTGACTAAGTAACCCAAGCGCACTGACTCAAGAGCTGCAGGCCAGAAGGGCCGCACTTGCAGTAAGTGCGGCAAGGGACATGAGGGGCCTTGTCGGTCGGGGGCTATTTGCTACATGTGTGGAAAGGAGGGGCATATAGCAGAGGATTACCCCAAGGGATTTTGGGATTGCTTCAATTGTAATCAGATAGGTCATTTGAGGGTCGAGTGTCCTCAGCTTGTATCTAGGGTGGTTTAGAATCCTTCCCCCACGACCCTGTGTATTACTGATGGCCGACGGGGGAAGGCCGAGGCACCAAGGGCTCGAGGGAGATCATTTCGGTTGACTGCAGAAGAGGACCGAGCAGCTCCAGACGTCGTGGCTGGTATGTGTTCTTTATTATTCTCCTGATTTATTTATGTTCCTTATATTATTGATTGTTTAGGTACTTTTCTTGTAAATTTTATACATGCGCTAATGCTGTTTGACTCGGGTGCGAGTCGATATTTTGTGTCATCATCTTTCTTTTGCAGTTTCAGTATTGCATGAGAGAATTTGAGCATGCCCTTGAGAGTCTCTATACCTGATGAGTGTCTGGTCTCTTCTACTGACATCTACTGGGGTTGTGTGTTACAGATTTTTGGTGATGGTTATCCGTAAGACCTTATCCCTATTGATGGGAGATGTTTGTGTGATCGTGGGTATGGATTGGTTAAGCCGGTTTAGGGATCTGATTGATTTTGAGCATCAAATGGTGACAGTTTGAGACCCTAGTGGGGGAGTGTTGACTATCTACGGTGAGGGTACTAGGTCGGGATCATCCTTCTATTCAGCCACTATGGCGAGACAGAGTTTGCAGCATGGGTGTATGGGTTAACTGGCATATGTAGTGGATACTCGGGTTGAGGAGAAGGGATCAGTTTCCATTTCTGATGTTCCTGTGGTACGCAATTTTCCCGATGTTTTTCCCGAGGACTTACCGGGTGTGCCTCCTGTAAGGCAAGTGGAGTTTCGGATTGATCTGATTCTGGGTGTGGAACCGATTACCAAGGCACCGTACAGCCTGGAACCTCCTGAGATGCAGGAGTTATCCAATCAGCTTCAGGATCTATTAGGAAAAGGGTTTATTCGGTTGAGCAGTTCTCCTTGGTTACACCGATCCTTTTTGTCAGAAAGAAGGATGGTTCATGTGACAATTGGTAAAAATTGGTCAGAGTTCAGCGGTCAAACCACCGCGACCCGCTATGTATTATTGACTAATCATGTGTAATTTTATGTTTATAATGTATATTAAAATGTATTATATTTATAATTTCTTTTAGACAGTCTGAAACTGCTCAAACCATCTACCGTTGATAACTGAATAAAAAATCAACAAAAATTAAATCTATTTGTGGCGTAAAAAATAAATTTTTTGCATTAAGTATATTTAAGAGTTACGGATACTAAATTTGAATAGATTATGTTCCCCTGATTCCGTGGATATAAAGAACGCCCAAAACGGAGGTCGTATGGGAAAATTACGCCTCTTTAAAGTTTCAAAAATCAATATTTATCTGATTTTCCCGAAACAAACCATGCACTGCTTCGTATGGATTAGCTACGAACCCCAAAAATCACTTTTGAGCATGTTTTTGAATTCAGAATACGGTCTATTATTTATTATATTTTTCTAATACTTTTAACCTCAACCAAAATCAGATTCAAAAAATCTATCGAATCCGGACTAATTAATTGCGAAACTTTAAACATTACTTCACGGAGTATGGTATATCGAAATTGAAATTCGTCTGTGTTTTTGGAATAACAAAAACCGAGACAAAAAGCATGCATTTTCATAAAAATTTCACGAAACGATTTAATGGCACGCGAATCAAGAAACGGGATCTACAACACAAACATACACTGCATTTGATTTATTAGCACAAAATATATTTATAAATATGATTTTGTACAACCAAAATCACACTAAATCAATGGAAATCTTTAAAAATCTAATTTTTTATATTGTCTTCAATAATTGATAAAAGCTTCTGAATGAAGCTAACACATTTCCTTAGATCGACCAGAGTGAAACCCTACTTTCGGGGTTTTGCACCCTATTTAAGCTCCTTAACCCTCACCCCTTGGCCTCATTTCCAGCCTCCATGTCCGAAACCCTAATCCACGAAACCCTATAGCTTTATTTGCGAGTGTGAGCCATTTTGAGTGATCTTTGTGTACTTTTGAAGCTTGTGGAAGAAGAAGAAGATAGAGGGCTCGAGAGGGAAATAGTAGATCTAAAAACTACACACCATTTGCTACATTTTCTAGTAATCAAGTTTGTATCTTGGCTATTAGTTCATTAGATCTCTTTATGTCCATCTTTATGAGGGTTTTTGGTCCAAGAATGATAGCTTTTGCAGAATGATCGACCCAAGTGGGTATTCTTCCAGATCTAGGACCTAGAGGGGTTGATATGACATAAAGGTGCAAACTTTATGCTATTGGAGCCCCCATGCAAGCCATAGAATGTCATATTGGCCTTTTTAGCCCCAAAAGGCCATGAATGTGGAAAAAGGTGGGAACTTTAAGTGTCCAAGTAATGTTAGGGGTTTAGAACTGAGATTGTAAGCTTTAGTTTGGTGTATGGATGGCTTAAGGACCAGGTTCTAGGTCCCAAGGAATTAGGGTTTGAGCTAAACCCTTTAAGAAGAGGTATTAATGGGTAAAGTTAGAAACTTTACCCTTAAAAGGACAATTTTAGGGTTTATGTGAAGTATGAAGCTTGGATCTCAAGTATAGGGGCTTAATCAATTAAGATAGCCCAAACAGACAGGGGAACTCGGCGAGTCCAGAAAGGGACTCGACGAGTTGAGTCGGGTTGTCCCGATTCTATGCCAAGTAGAACTAGACGATTCTGTGAAGGGACTCGACGAGTTGACTCAGTTGATCACGAGTCTGAGTGGCATACGAGTTGAGTTGACTGGGAGTTGACCTTCACTTTGACTTTGAGCAGGATGTTGACTTTGACCAGGGGTAAAATGGTCATTTACCCTAAGAAGGATTATCAGATTTTGATTAAATGTTATTGTGAAATTGATAGTCGGGGAGTCGTTGGAGCAGCCGTCAGAGATTCCTCACATGAGATTTCACAGCTAGCATACGAGGTGAGTGTCCTCTAGTAGGAACGGGTCTAAGGCACCAAGGTCGGCCCGTTTAGTTAGTAGTAGTTCCGGACTACGGTCTAATGCTGGGCGGGGCCCGATGTAGGTGAGTTTCCTCCAATAGGAACGGGTCTAAGGCACCAAGGCCGACCCGTTTAGTTAGTAGTAGTTCCGGACTACAGTCCGATGCCGGGCGGGGCCCAATGTAGGTGAGTTTCCTCCAGTAGGAACGGGTTTAAGGCACCAAGGCCGGCCCGTTTAGTTAGCAGTAATTCCGGACTACGGTCCTGTTGCATTTAGTGTCTAAGCCCATAACTATAATTGGTATGTACTTGACCCGAGTCCATTTGGGTTGCATGACACCTGAACAATCTGAAGGATGGACTTTTGAGAATCGGATATTTATGATTTTTAATATATTATAAGTTCTAATATATTAATATGAAATCATTATTTAATTAGTATTGATCAATAATTAGTTTGGAATTAATTTTGTGATCAAAAGAGACTAATTAAATATAAGGGGTTGATTTGGTAAATCATTCATTCTTATAAAGTGGGCTAAAGATCCATAGTTCTTCATGTTGGGCTAAACCCATGTGGTGACCCATGGATACTCCATGGAGGTTTTAACCCATGGAGCATGAGGGATATGGAAGGTCATTAGGGTTTACATGTGTAACCCAAGTTTTCCACACTATATAAGAGACCCTAAGGCTACCAAAATTGGCACCTAAGTGATAGGAAAAGAGGGCTAGCCGAATTTTGAGTGCAAGGATTCTTCTCTCAAGTTATTCCATTTGTTGGTGGTGTTGTGTGAAGCATTTGAGGCATCACACTTGGGGTGCTAGGCTCTTAAAGGCTTAAGGAATCAAGCTATAAGAAAAGGTATGTCATTCTACTAGATTTTTGTATTACATATACCTTATGATATACTAGTTAGGATGAAACCTTGGAAAAATGAAAGTTCACATGTATAATAGAGAAAACATAGATTCAAGGTTTCTAGGGTTGCATGCACACCTTATAGTGTTAGAATGCTCAAAATCCATAAATGGTATCAGAGCCTAGGATTGTTTTCAATTATATTTGATGGTACTTGTTTTCAAATCTTGTAAAAAACGATTTTCTGCTGTCTGAACAGTGAACTCGCCGAGTCCACTAACAGACTCGCCGAGTCCACCTTAAAAACTGACCAACTCGTCGAGTCAGTTCATGCACTCGACGAGTTGGTGCTCCTAGATGCAGAATTTCGAGGTTTAAAGCTGGAATTGGAGTAGAATCATTACCCTAAACTGTTTTTGAACAAATAAACATGTTTTTTTGATGTGGTAATGATTGTGCTTATCTAATTTCAAAGATAATTGTCAAAGTTTCAAGTTTTATATTAGTTTATATGATTCTTGAAAATTGTTGATGTGAATTATCCATGCTTATGAGTTTTGCTAGATCACAGATATTATTTGACATTGCTTGTTAGTTTAATTATTGATCAAAATGCCTTTTAATGGACTCCATAACTTGTCCTCAAGTTATCGAATTCCAAAAGTTTTTTCCTTAAAAGTCATTAAAACTCATAAGTTATAGAAATGAAAGGTTTTGAATAGTTTCAAAACTTGCCCTCAAGTTTTGGAATTTGTAAAGTCACTTTAGAATACTTTAATTCCAAACCCTAGAATTTTAAAAGTTTAAAATTCAACCCTTATACTTTATAGTATTATAAGTTAATAATATATATATATATATATATATATATATATATATATATATATATATATATATATATATATGTATAAGATCAAGTCAGTCTTACCATTAGTAGACCTCATTCAGGAAGCCGATCTATAAGGGGGGGGGGGGGTATAAGGTTACTGCCTATAAAATGGCAGTTTAATGGGTGTCCACTCTCATCCACCGCTTCCTTTACTGGTGGAGGGTCGTTAGCCGAACGGGTAGGATAGGACTATAATTCTCATTAATTATAATGATTATAAAGTAACTAAAGTTTTTTTTTTTAAATTCCCAATCTTAGTTACTTAAGGAAAATGTGAAATTGATGCTAATCCATGAAAATTGCACTTTACACCTTACCAAGTCATGGATGGAGCGTGTGTGGTTAACCGACACATTAACTTGGACTAGTAAGGATGGCAAAGGGTGGCTCGATGTTTATCATAAGATCAATGGAGCGTGTGTGGTTAACCGACACATTGATTGGGTGATAAAGTCGAGAGTACCAAGCACATTTTGCATGGTTATTCACACCTTGTTTGTGATCCTCGGTATCCCAGTCACAAACCTGAAGGGCATAATCGAGATTTAAACATACCATTGAATTGTTCAATGAATCTCAAAGGATCTAGGAATTTCAATCCAATTAAAACTTAATAACTATTTCGTTTTTCATGGTGGAAATTGGTAAATCGTCATTTACCTACCTTCAAATATTTTGCAAGTTGGATTACGGCATCCCTCTTCCAATTTGTAAAATATTGTGTTGGGTCCTAGCCTTAATATTTCATTTGGGTGTTATATTAAGGACTCTTTATGTAATCTAAACTTGTCTTTCTTTCTTTTCAGATGTCTTCCAAAACTGCTTCTGGCTCAAACCCTACATGATCCTTCTCTCTCATGAACCTTTGTGGGAGATTCATCTTTGACGGTTCCAACTTCAATGACTGGATGAGGAATATCAGGATGGTCACTCGTTATGAGGACAAGGAATATGTCCTAGACAAGGAGCTTAAGGAAATCGACGAGTCTTCTGCTACTCCTGAGGAGATCACTGAGTTTAGGACTCATGAGAAGGATGCGACCAAGGTGTCTTGTATCATGTTGGACACCATGACAGCTGAACTCCAAAAGTCCTATGAGGACTTCTATCCTTTTGAGATGCACCGGGACCTGATGGAAAGATACCATCAGAGTACTCGTCAAGGTATGAAATCATCTCTTCCATGATAACAACCAGGATGAAGGATGGTGAACCTATCACAGGCCACTTGCAGAAAATGCAAAGGTTTGTGGACCGATTGCTAAATTTGAATGTGACCTTCCCTGAGGAGCTGGCTATAGATATCATTCTACACTCCTTACCTCCATGTTATGATCAGCTCCGAATGACCTATCATATGAACCAGGAGGATGTCACACTTAGCAAACTTCAAGGGCTTTTGAGGACTTCCGAAAGTGGTCTCAAAGGTAAATCAGTTGTTTCTACTCCTACCGCAAATGCCCCTGTTCTGGCAATTGGACAAGGGAAAGGGAAAAAGAGGAAGGCTCCCTCAAAGATCCGCAAGGGAAAGTATCTTGATGGATCCTCTTCAAGTGGGACCAAGGCTGGTTCTGCTGCTCCCTCTTCCATTTCTAAGGAAGCAGAGTGTTTCTACTGTCACGAAAAAGGGCACTGGAAGCGAAGCTGCCACAAATACTTCAGGATGTTAAGGATGGGAAGGTTAAACCCACCCATGCAGGTATTTATACTATTCTATCTAAAAACGCATCACATTCTAACTCTTGGGTTCTTGACAGAGGTTGTGGGTTTCACATTTGTTCTGATGAGTAGGTCCTAAAAAGAAGTAAGGATGTGGAGCATAGGAAGATAAACTTGTTCATGGGGAATAGGAAGGTTTCACCTGTCACCAAGATCAGAGTTTATTGTTTATTGCTTAGTAGTGGGTTAAGAATAGATTTGAATAACTGTTGCTACTCGTCTGATATGGAGAGAAATATTATTTCCTTTCATGGTTTGTACAAACAAGGTTTCACATTTTCGTTTGATAATGAAATTGGTGCAATAAATGCTTATTATAATGATGTTTTTTTAAGGCATTACCTTGTAATGGTGTATATGAAACTGTGAATGTTGTATACAACTTAGGAAATGATGTGTTGCATATTGATTCTTCCAATGAATTGGATAAAGCATGCTTGTGGCATTGTCATCTTGGACATGTCAGCAAGAAGCGCATAGGCCAACTCCAGAAGGCTGGAGTTTTGGAGTCATTCGAATTAAGGTCGGATGACACTTGCGAATCTTGCTTGCATGGAAAGATGACTAAATCACCCTTCACTAGTACTTGTGAGAGGGGTGAGGGTTTGTTGGATCTGATACACACCAATGTGTGTGGGCCCTTCAGAACCGCCACAAGGGATGCTAACCGCTTCTATGCGACTTTTACTGATGATTACAGTAGATATGACTATGTCTCCTTAATCAAGCATAAGTCAGATACCTTTGAGAAATTCAAAGAGTTTAAATAGGAAGTGGAGAATCACCTGGGTAGGAAGATAAATATGCTCCGATCCGATTGAGGTGGTGAGTATCTTAGTATCGAGTTCCTTGACTATCTTAAGGAATGTGGAATTGTTTCACAGTTGACGCCACCTAGGACACCACAACTTAATGGTGTGGCTGAGAGGCGCAACCGAACCTTGTTGGATATGGTTCATTCCATGATGAGTCGAGCTTCGTTACCAATCTCATTCCGGGGGTATGCCTTAGAGACTGCCGCCCATATCCTAATCTAGTTCCTACCAAGAAGGTTGCCAAAACACCTCACGAGATGTGGACTGGGTAGGCTCCCACATTAGACCACATCAAGGTTTGGGGTTGCAAGGTTTTCGTGAGGCGCGAGACACACGACAAGCTCGAACCTCGGAGTGAGCGGTGTAATTTCATCGGCTACCCATAGAAATCCTTTGGTTAGCTCTTCTATAGACTGAGTGACAATGTTGTATTCGTTGCGAGGAGAGGAGTCTTTCGCGAGAGAGAGCTCATAGGATAAGGAGACAGTGGGAGGCAAATTGACCTTGAAGAACTTCAAGAGTCAAGCGGTGAAGGAACCTCAAACACTAGCGATCAACCTGAGGAGGAAAATCCTGTTGAGCCGATTGACGAATCCGTACCTCTGAGGCGTTCCAGTGGAGTTAGTGTTCCACCTGTGTTATATGGTTTTCATATAACATTTGAGCGTGATACATTTATCAGTGATAGCACACTGATTAATTTGGATGAACCTAACAATTACAAGGAAGCCATGGCAGACCCCGAGTCTGCTAAATGGAAAGAGGCTATGGACATCGAGATCCAGTCCATGTATGACAATCAAGTTTGGAACTTGGTTGACAATGTACCGGGTCGTAAGACAGTCGGGTGCAAATGGATCTTCAAGAAGAAGACCGACATGGATGGGAAGGTACACACTTATAAGGCGCGACTGGTTGCGAAGGGCTTTACTCAAACTCTGGGAGTTGATTATGATGAGACCTTATCACCAGTAGCGAAGATTAAATCTATTAGGGTTATGCTAGCCATTGTTGCATTTCATGATTATGAAATATGGCAAATGGATGTCAAAACCGCTTTCCTTAATGGAAAGTTGGTTGAGGATGTTTACATGAGTCATACAGAGGGTTTTGTCTATGCAAAGTACCCTAATAGAGTGTGTAAGCTTGAAAAATCCATTTATGGATTGAAATAAGCATCTCGTAGATGGAATCTTTGTTTCGATGAGAAAGTCAAAGAGTTTGGCTTTTCGAGAAGCGAGGATAAGTCCTGTGTATATGTCAAAGCTAGTGGGAGCATAGTTAGCATTTTGGTGTTGTATGTGGATGACATACTACTAATAGGAAATGACATCCCAACCTTGCAGGAGGTTAAGTCCTGGCTTGGGAAGTGTTTCGCTATGAAGGACCTCGGAGAAGCTGCCTGTATTCTTGGGATAAGGATATTAAGAGACAGGAGTAAGAGACTAATTGGACTTAGTCAGAGTACCTACATGGATAAGGTGCTGAAAAGATTCAGCATGCAGGTTTCCAAGAAAGGTGACTTACCGATCCATAACAATGCCAAACTGAGTAAAACACAGAGTCCGAGTACAGAGGCTGAGATAGCTGAGATGATTCGAATACTATATGCTTCCGCTATTGGCTCGATCATGTATGCTATGACTTGTACTCGCCCTGATGTGGCCTTTGCTTTGAGCATGGTCAACAGATATCAAGGGAACCCTGGTAAGGCTCACTAGACTGCAGTAAAGAACATTCTCAAGTACTTGCGGAGGACTAAGGACTGGGTCCTTACCCTCGGTGGGAGTGATGACTTGAGAGTGGTGGGGTATAGTGATGCCAGCTTTCAGACAGACAGGGATAATTTCCACTCTCAGTCGGGCTGGGTCTTTAGCCTGAATGGAGGAGCAATAACTTGGAAAAGTTCCAAGCAGGAGACAGTAGCTGATTTAACTTGCGAATTAGAGTACATAGCAGCAAGTGAGGCGGCGAAGGAGACAATATGGCTGAAGAACTTCGTTGGAGACCTTGGAGTTATACTAGCTATAAAGGAGCGTATGGAGATTTTATGTGACAGCGAGAATGCAGTTTTCTTAGCCAAGGAACCAAGGGATCACGACAGATCCAGGCACATCAAAAGAAAATACCACTTCATTAGACATCGAATAGAAGATGGACTCCTCGTGGCAAAAAGGGTATCATCAGATGAGAACCCAGCAGATCCCCTCACGAAGGGACTGAGTAGGGTTAAGCATTTACAGCATGCGAGGCGCATTGGGCTGAAGGATGATATTAGTTTTAATGATTAGATAGCTTTCAAAACTTGTAATAGTTGAAATATAATTGACATTTGATGTTTAAATAAAAGGTGCTTTTTATTTACTAGTATGGTACTGTCTAGTGTCAAGACTGTCATGAATTTGGTTGTAGATTTGTCTGAATGGTATTAGACATAGCAGGTTTGCTGCAACATTCATGAGTGCTCATAAGGTCTAAGTATTGGATTCAACCCGCGCTCACTTGTATCACTTCATGGAATTTATCTCGAGTGATCGTGAGACGATAATATCATATAAGTCTTCAAACCTAGATATATGAGTTGTTGACTATGAATTGGTTGTACATTGATAGTACGAAAACGCATTGATAACTCGATGTTATAAAATGTGTTGTTGTGTACAATTTGATGAATAGTTAGTACAAGCATATGAGTCAAAGTTTATCTGTTCCTTTTAGTCCTTGGAGGATTAAAAGCGATATCTTGGGCCCCTCGATGATTTTGTTTTGACTAATGTGTCAGGCAATAAGTATGACGTTGTTCCATGTATTTGTCCGATTGATATCTTGAACATAAGATTATACGATCACTCATCTAAGATGGAGTGTCTCGTTTTGACAGAGGCTTTTAAGAGCTACGATTGCTAGTCGCTGTTCTAAGTCATACTTGTAGTTATAGTTATTAGACTTATCCAAGTGGGAGACTGTTGGATTTAGTGTCTAAGCCCATAACTATAATTGGTATGCACTTGACTTGAGAGTAGAATGGTCCATTTGGTTTGCATGGCACCAGAATAATCTGAAGGATGGACTTTTGAGAAGAGGATATTTATGATTTATTAATATATTATAAGTTCTAATATATTAATATGAAATCATATTATTTAATTAGTATTGATCAAGAATTAGTTTGGAATTAATTTTGTGATAAAAAGAGACTAATTAAATATAAGGGGTTGATTTGGTAAATCATTCATTCTTATAAAGTGGGCTAAAGATCCATAGTTCTTCATCTTGGGCTAAACCCATGTGGTGACCCATGGATACTCCATGGAGGTTTTAACACATGGAGCATGAGGGATATGGAAGGTCATTAGCGTTTACATGTGTAGCCCTATTTTGCCACACTATATAAGAGACCCTAAGGCTACCAAAATTGGCACCTAAGTGATAGGAAAAGAGGGCCAGCCGAATTTTGAGTACAAGGATTCTTCTCTCAAGTTATTCCATTTGTTGGTAGTGTTGTGTGAAGCATTTGAGGCATCACACTTGGGGTGCTAGGATCTTAAAGGCTTAAGAAATCAAGCTACAAGAAAAGGTATGTCATCCTACTAGATTTTTGTATTACATATACCTTATGATATGCTAGTTAGGATGAAACCTTGGAAAAATGAATGTTTGCATGTATAATAGAGAAAACATAGATCCAAGGTTTCTAGGGTTGCATGAACAACTTAGGAGTGTTAGAATGCTCAAAACCCATCAGGTCCGATGACGGACGGGGCCCGATGTTGGTTTATATGCTTTTTTGGATTTCGATCCGATGCCGGGGCGGTCCCGAGGAATGCTTGTATGCTTGATGTCTTTGTGATTCTTGCATGTGTTTGTACTTGTATGTTTCCGGACTTTGGTCCGATGCCGGGGCGGTCCCGAGGAATGTTAGTATGCTTCCGGATTACGGTCCGATGCCGGGTGGGGCCCGAGGAATGTTTAAATGTTAATTATATATGCTTAGGTTTATGTGTATTATTTGATTATGTTCACATGTATTCCGAGAAGTGCTCGATACCGGGCGGGGCCCGATACCGAATAGGGTTCGATGCCGGGCGGGGCCCGATGCCGGGAAAGCCGATGCCGAGCCTGACTCGATGTAGCAGGGGCGGGGCCCAAGATATGTTTATGTGATATGTGTATGGTATGTGGAGTTGGGGAGACTCACTAAGCTTCGTGCTTATAGTTTTCAGTTTTGGTTTCAGGTACTTCCGCTAGTAAGGGGAAGAGCCGGGGATGACTGCATGGCACACACCACAGTTTTTAGCCTGGGATGATTTACACTGATTTTTGACATATGATTTTGATACATTGACAGATATTATGATATTTTTGAGATACATGGTTATGATTTTTATGTGATGGATGATATTGATGGTTATTACTATTGAATTAAAACAAAAATTTTCCACTATATTTTTGGGATGTTTCACGATTCCCACCACCGAGTCACCTCTTGCTTCTGTTGATCTCCTCTTCCTTTGAAACAGTCATTAACTAGTCCACTACTCTGTTCACTTCCTTCATTCGTTCTTTACTTCCTCTTGATCAGATGAGGAACAAAGACCTAAATCTAAATGTTTGTGATTAATGACCCGAATCAGGCCCCATATGTTTAGGTTATTACTAAGTTAGTCCCTCCTTGTATTAGTTTGATAGATCAACCCTCTTTTGTATTAAAAGACCAAAACAACCTCTGGTACAAGTTATTACAAATAACGTCACATTTGAATTAGTCATTACGAAAATGGTACCATTTGATTTATCCATTACAAACCATCCCTTTTTAAATATAATGTATTTCAAAACAAGTTCCTTTAGTTTAAAATATTACAAAAATAGTACTGGGCTTTGTTTTAGTTCAAAAAGACATAAGACGTGGTTTCGCAGGTAAAGCTTCACCAAAAAGAACCGAGATCGAGATCATGCATCGAATGTGAGTTTCTACGATCCCTCTTTTACGGTTTTAATATTTGGTGGAGAATATATGTGTGTCTATTAAATTTGATGATTTTCAAGTTTTATATCCAAAATGGCATCATACTTTATTACTGGTCAAAAGTTTATGAAATAACAATCTAAAAATGTGATATTTCACCAACAGATCTATTAAGTTAAAGTAGATTGTTAAATGATGATATATTTATTCTTTACGTGAAATATAAATATAATTATTAAGAAAATTTATAAGATTATTAGTAGATTGCTATAATAACGCATGTTGACATTATAAATCACAAAAATCATGGTTATATATATATATATATATATATATATATATATATATATATATATATATATATATATATATATAAGTTAAAGTATTTCATGGAAGCATGATTATATATATATATATATATATATATATATATATATATATATATGACCAAAAATATTATTCGCGTATAAAATGAAAGTACATTGTTATATTTGATGGAGAAGTAAAAAATTATGAAATCGTATAATTAATAGTTAAGGTTACCGAAAATTAACTTTTAATCTATATAATTTATGTAAAAATGAATGTAAAATTAATATATTCATATATTAAATATAAAAATATAACTGATTTTACTAAATTATTGATTTCTATTGCAATAAATAACATGATCGACCTCAGGACTTAAGAGTCATTATTTATGAAATATTATGTTTTATAAATCTCGTGAATTATAAATATCATGGGAATTGTTGGTTTCACGTTAGTTGAAACCTGGAAAACGTTATAAAAGCAGCCGTTATTCTGCCCAAATTTATCATAACAGACAATAGAAATTTGGAAATCCATTAAGTTTTGCGTATCTCAAATACTAAAAGACTTCAATCAAATATTATTCCTAAACAACAAAATCATAAATATTCAAAAATCTTACAACGGGAAGTTTAGGACTTGGATGTCTAGACACATTGTTAGGATCCAACAATCCAGGGTCTCCCTGTAAGTGTCACATTGTTTCTAAAGCCATATGAGTTAGGTTCGTTTTCTAAACCATGTGGACTATGTTGTTGGGTATACTAAGACTGTGTGTCTTGGTGAAAAACCCTTTATTTTCATAACCGTTAATCCACAACGAACGAATAACGACAAGTATAAGTGTCATACTATTGATCTTATACGGTTTGACCGCCCGCCTGGAATTGCTAGCTACAACTACGTCTGACGCGACGAATTTTGGCGTTGACGTTAGTACCATTGAACATTACCACGTGTTATAACGGGGTGAATGAATTAAGCATGCCCTACTATAGATCCGGTGCAAAAAGTGAAGTATCATGAGTTCGGTTATGAGTTCATTAGAAAATCTCAGTTTTGTTTCGTTACCGTATAGAATCGATATTGGGTTTATATGGGGTTTTTGTTCACTTATACTAGTTGAAAGAGACTGAATGTAGTGGGATAGTTTGTGACCCAAAACAATAAGTGTCAATGCCAAAAATTAAGTCATATAACACTTAATTAATATCATGACACGATTTATTAAGTTTTAATAACTTACAACTAATAAGTTATTTATATAAACCTTTTGTTCATGTACGAAAACACAATATTTATGTGGGAGGAGTTTCCCTGACTGGTTAAGGTTCGGTTCCCAAATTAAGTAAGATAACATTTAATTAATATCCGTCACAAATTTACAAAGTTTACAAATTCAAAACTTATTAGTTTTACATATAAACTATATGAATGCTTGTACAAGGTTTCAAGAGTGAATTTGGCTACCTTATGTTTTCACAAAGAGTGATATGACTTTCTTTTATAAAAAATTGATATTCAAAATCTTTATATAAAAAGTATTTTGGTCATGGGAACCGTAAAAATTTGTTATAAGTTTGATTTACTTATATATTTAACAAATGGTGTATTTTTGGATTTGAGTAAACGATATTTCTAAATGAGTACAAATATACTTTTATAACTCAACTATTTTATACTTTTGATAGAAAAGTACGTATTTATAAAAGCTGGTCAACCAGATAAATTTTATAACACATTTTTTAGTATAAAAATACTTGGTGTCAAAACCTGTAGAACTCACCAACAATTTTGTTGAATTATCTTAATGAATGTATTCTCAGGTTAATTAGTAGGTCGTAAGTGTTCGCTCAGAAGACTCTCCGTTAATTCATTATACCCTTGTAAACGCCAAATTTTTAGGCATGTGTCACGATTTAACAATAGTCATTGCCAATGTAAATTTTATTTCCATAATAATAGACTATTATATTTGTATTGTTCAATGTATGTTCAATAAATGTGATTACTGATTTATGTCGCGCACCTCGGCGTTTCAGTTGGCAGCCGGGGGTGTGACAGCTCATACCAGATGTGTATCAATTACCGGGAGTTGAACAAGCTGACGGTGAAAAACAGTTATCCATTGCTGAGGATTGATGATCTCTTTGACCAGCTACATGTGGCATCTTGGTTTTCCAATATCGATTTGAGGTCCCGCTACCATGAGATGGCGTTCATGGATCTCATGAACCGGGTGTGCAGGCCCATGTTGGATCGATCGGTGATCATCTGCATCGATGACATTCTAGTCTATTCGAAGACCAGATAACAGCACAAAGAGGATTTACGCTAGATTCTGATGTTTTGAGGATGGAGAGGCTCTACACCAGGTTCTCCAAGTACGACTTTTGGTAGCGCGATGTTCAGTTTCTGGGACACCTTGTCAAACAGAATGGTTTCTTGGTCGATCCAGCCAAGATAAAGGCGGTGATGCAGTGGGAAGTGCCGAGATCTCCATCTGAGATTCGAAGCTTCCTCTGTTTGGCAGAATATTACCAAAGCTTTATTCGAGATTTCTCCAAGATTGTGGATCCTCTCACTAAATTGACGATGAATGATGTTGTGTTCGGTTGGGGGCCTGAGCAGCAGGCATCATTCGAGACACTCATGAGTCTTCATAAGTTCTGAGTATTGGATTCAACCCGCACTCATTTGAATCACTTCATGTATTTTATCATGAGTGATCATGAGACGATAATATCTTATATTCTTCAAACCTAGAGATATGAGTTGTTACTATAAGTTCGTTGTACATTGATTGCGCGAAAACGCATTGGTAACTCGATGTTATTAAACAAGCTTTTGTGTATGATTCAACAAGTAGTAGAACAAGCCATATGAGTCGAACTTTATCCATTCTTTTTACCTTCAGGATAAAAGCGATGTCTGTGGGCCCCTCGATGATTTAGTGATGACAAATGTAAGCGCTCGGCCGGGCCTAGACTGATTTGATTTGTTCAAATTAGTCAGTCGTCATAAATCGGAAATCGGGAAACAACAAATGGACAGAGAGAATGATTTATAATCCATGTGTCAGTCCATATGATATCTAGAATGGAGGAATATATGATCCCTTATCTAATGGACAAGTCATTGACGAGATCAGAGTTCAGTTACAACGTCAGAGTTCGACAGCGGCTTAAAGAGCTACGATTGCCAGTCGGTTCTTGAAGTCATACTCAATAATAGTTTTAGACTTATCCAAGTGGGAGACTGTTGGATTAGTTTCTAAGTCCATAACTATATTTGGAATGTACTTGACCCGACTCGGCATGGTCCATTTGGGTTGCATGGCATCATGCATTTGGATAGACTAAAATGAGAGAAATAACACATAAGGTTTGGTAATATATTATAAGTTCTAATATATTAATAAGATTATTTAGTTAGTATTGATCAAGAATTAATTTGGAATTAATTAAGTGATCAAAAGGAGACTAATTAAATATATGGGTTAATTATGTAAATCATCCATACTTATATAGTGGGCTAATGCTCCATGGATTATCAAGTTGGGCTAAAACCCATAGGATGCTCCATGGATGCTCCATGGTGTTTTTGTACCCATGGGTCATGGAAATGAAAGGCCATGACAATTAGGGTTTACATGGTGTAACCCTAATTGTGACAAACTATATAAGCATCTTATTCTTGTCAAAATCGACCACCATATGAAGACTATGAAGGAATGGTGAGGGCTAGCTGATTTCATGAAGTGGTTCATTTCTCTCTAAGTTATTCCAAGTGTATTTGATGTTGTGTCAACCATTTGAGGTGTCACACTTGGGGCACTCGACTCTTAAGCTCCATGGAATCAAGCTACACGAAAAGGTATGTTATCTAACTTGTAGTATTTCATGTAAATCAATGTTTTGTATGCTAGTTAGGATAATACCTTGGAATATTCATATTTGCATGTATAACAGAGAAAACATAGATCCAAGGTATTTAGGTTGCATGTACACTTAGGAGTGTTAGAATGCTCAAAACCCAACAGTAGATTCATAAAAATGGTTACTTGATCATTTCCCTTAGCCCAAACATGAGTAAAGTGACTTAGAGTATCATGGAAGTTAGAGCTTGTTGTATTGGGTCTTTTTCTAGCCATGCAAAGGCTTAAAGTCGATGAATTACGGGTTAAGACACCCTATGATGGTTAGATCTGAAGTTGGGATAGGTGTCTCAATAGATTAAAACATAAAAGTTTATGAAGTTGGATCAGGCAGAGTACGTTGGATATACTCCTGGCTATGCCCCGCGTAGCCGGTCCCATCCCCAATTGGTCGCTGATTGACTTCTACGCCCCACGTAAGAGAGAGTACACCCATCGTATGCGCTGGGCAGTTGAATTTTGCTGAATTTTGATCTTTGGTCTAAATTTAGGGTTTTGGACCATGGGAGGGGCAAAATGGTCTTTTACCCTTAATGGGGCTTATTTATGTGTTTTGGACTCGCGAGTTGAGTTATGGACCTTAATTAATAATTAGGGTTAATTATTGAGTTATTAGGCGGAGCCAGCTAGTTCCGACAATTCGAGTATGAGATTTATTTGTCATCAATATCAGATGAGTCTCCTCACTTATTCTTACATGTGTGGTAGAATAGATGTATTTGTGATGACCAGCTGGGTCAACTGTTATTTTGTATTATGTTGTTTATGTGTGACTGAGACTGCGGATAGTCTCCAGGGTTGCTGATAACCCATAGGGCGTGTTGTTGCCCACTGGGACTGCTGATAGTCCCCACGTTTGCTGATAACCCATAGTTATTTATTTATGCTGTGTTGTATGTGGTATCTTGTGTAACTCACTAAGCGTTGTGTTTACAGTTGTTGATATATGTGTTTCAGGTATTTCTGAGGACCGAGGGGAAGGGGAAGGTCTGATTGTACACACTTGTTGGGAGATTTTTTTTACTGGGGTAGTCTATGAGACTCTAATATTGTCTGATGATGATTTGTTTTTGACACTTATGGTTTTGATGAATTGGTTTTTGAACAATAATTTGATGATTTAAAAATGAAAAATTTGGTTTAAAATTTGAGGTGTAACAGAGTACGCTAAGCGTACCACCGGTACGCCCCGCGTACTAGATTACGTCACTAGAATCGGGAACTAGACGCTTACGCTCAACATATCCTTGCGTACAACTGACGTATGTTCCAGTTAGCCAAAACGCCACTTAGAGCTTAATGCTTTAAGTCTAGATGTCCAATTTGCAGATCTGGGTCTTGAGGAATGTCTTAAACGATAAAGTCACCAACTTGATGCCTTTGCATGGCTCAAAGAGACTTAAGTCCAAGATTTAACATTCTACTTCCATAAAATGATCATTAACTCATGCATGGTTGATCTACAACCATCAAGATGTAAAATTTAAGAGCTAGGAACCTCAGGAACATCAAAGGGACAACTCAAATCTTCAGAGTAACATTTACTAACAAGAGTCAAATCCCAATACGGAACTGATCTGTTACTTGTTACTTATTACTAGTTTATGAAAACAATTATGAATTTCAACAAATGATTAACTAGATTGATTTAATCCTAAATTAGGTGATCAAGCTAAAATGAAATAAAAACCAAACATTCATGAAGCACAAAACTAAAACCACCAGATAGAATAACAAATTAAAAAACTAAATATAATGATTAACTACATAAAATGTACTAATCTTTGCATTATAAAAAACAAGGGTTTTAGCCTGACATTGCTAAAATTAGATCAAGAACAATGAAAAGAAAGATTAAACAACTAATTCTTACTAAACTAAATGAAATAGTCGATCTACAGTCTCCAAATATTTTGACATTGATGGAAATGGAGAAGAATCGCCCAAAAAAATCGTCTCTTTTCGAGAATATCTGCGCCAAAGGTTCGGCTGAAAAGAAATCTGTTATTTATATAGCAGGCTCTGATAGTAAACAAGGGCTCTGGAAAGAAGCATGGCCCGTTCTTGGGAAGCACGACCCGTGGTTGGAGGCGGGTCGAGTCCATGCGTATTTAAATGAAGTATATTGCGAAAACGAGACTTTTTTAAGAAGCATAGGCATGAAGCACGGCCCGTGCTCTGGTGTCCATGTCGTGCTCTTCAGACACAGAGAAATAATCCTTCAATCTTTATAAATCATAAAAAATGTCACCAGGGTGTACGCACAGCCTATGCTAGGTCATTGCAAGTTGAAAATCCAAAAAAAAAAAATCAGAAAAATGGACTTCGATGGCGAAGCACAGCCAATGCTTGGGAAGCATGGCCCGTGGTTGGGCGTTGCAGATATCACAGAAAATCCTTCAGAAATTCATTAGAGATGGAGCACCGCCGGTGCTTGGGCGGCGAAGCAATTTAAACCCTTAGGAAAATTCAAAAATCCTCCGGTTATGTTTTGGTAAGTGGAGCACAGCCCGTGTTTGGTCCCTTTTAGCATTTTTTCAACATTGTATTTATAATTTGCATCAAAATATAGCTATGTACTTTTAATTAGTAACAATGTAATATATCGTTTAATATAGCGTTGTTTCTAAATAGTAATAATGTAATTATTTTTTTCAATGTTCTACTTAGAACTTTTACCATTTCTTATGCTTCTATTAAAACATAACTAATACGGAGTACTAAATTATATTAATTTC
Organism: Lactuca virosa; assembly: GCF_052849685.1. Classification (NCBI taxonomy): domain Eukaryota; kingdom Viridiplantae; phylum Streptophyta; class Magnoliopsida; order Asterales; family Asteraceae; genus Lactuca; species Lactuca virosa. The sequence continues at coordinate 179,643,877 of NC_136430.1, forward strand.
GATTTAAAAGAGACCGCATGTTTCAAATTCGTACGTTGTGAGCATACTCTTCATTAATAATCAAATTAGTGAAATCAATTCATTTAAGAAATAGTTAGATACTTTCAATTATGTTTCTTATATATCTTATTTCTTTTGATAATCTTTTTATATAATCTGATTACACTTTCTTTATGAATAGTTTGCTGTTGATAATTGTTTATGATAGTTCGTCAACTCCCGTGTCGAATATTGAGTAAAACACTCGAACGAGTCCCTTAGCTAATGAGAAAACCACGAGACTCATATTTGCATATACCAATTTAAAACGTAACCTTGCTGATGTTTATGGTATTGGTGAGACCGAATGTTATTAACAAAAACTCTTTGAAGTTCCATGGTTGATTTTTAATTCCTAACGTGAGAAATAATTGGATTTTAACATTTAAAACAATAATCCGCTCTTTTATAACTTTCATTTTCACTACATTTGTGTTTGAAGACATTTCTTTTTCGAATTGAGTTCCGGTGAAATAATTAGTTTTACTTGTTAAATTGATTTTTTATTTTATTTAAAACAAATTCCTAAAATCGTCCTTGTGGTTTGGTAAAATTTCGTATTTGGTCCCTAATGTTTTTTTCACACTCAGATTGTCCCTATGGTTTGATAAAAATTCGTGTTTGGTCCCTGCCTGTCTTAAAATGACCAAAATACCCTTATTGGTTATGTTAATTGTTAATTATTTTCTTTATTCAAAAGTTATTAAAAAGAAATTGTTTAATTGAATGTGGATCCCATCCAACCTTTTCTCCTGCATATTGCCTCGGTCGACCTCAGTTTTCTCCTTCACCAAAACTTTGAGCCATCGACCCCTCACTAACAAATCTATCTCCCTCTTCTTGTTGGAAACCTCCACCGACAAACCTCACCCTCTCAACCCTTAACAACCATTGTCGAAATATGCTTGTTCATTGCCTAGAAAACTTGCATATTGTTATTGTATTGGATGTTGATTTCGTGCAAAAGGATTAATAATAGAAGAAGACCCTTACAACTGTGGTGATTTTTACCACTTTTTATTATTATTTCCCCCTGGTTGTTTGTTGATGAATATACAACATTAGTGATGAGGTATGTTGTATCGGACAAGGAGTCTAGGGTTTCTTCGTGTTACTGATGGTGCATACCATGCTAGAAATGCCTGACACAATTATTACATTACCCATAGTTAATTTTCGTCAGCTCATAAATCCACCACCAACTTTTAAACTTATACCAAATTAACAAATATATTCCAATAAATATTCAATACTATGTCTCTCTGGCAATTAATGATCGAAAATCAAAGGATATTTACCTACAATTTAATCCTTGAGATTCAATCGTCCATAGCAAGTTTGTGCTTGTGTTAAGGTTCTCGCATGCCTATCAAGATTCATTCGAGTGTCTCTAACCGGCATGTTGTAAAACTCACATTGCCATGAAATAGAAAAGGAATCCAAATATACTTAAGATGCAAAGTCGCAATTAATATAGCACAATGTGCTAATATCAAAACACCGGGTGTGAGTAATCCAATAATTAACCAAAATAAACTTTCGGACAAAACTTTCATAAAATTGAATCTTGACCGTCAAGCTTTCTTTGACTTGTATATTTTAACAGAAGGACATGTTAAACAATAAATGCATGCACAATTTTACATTATGTACATTATAAACATCGGTTTCTTCCGGAAACTTAATTTTAAAATGAATATAATCAGCAGTATACATATTTATTATGATTTCATCATTAATCATACTTTTAACATTTAGTGAAACCATTAATTTTGGAGCCAAACATTATAATAAGTTTGCGCTAATTACGCCATTTCATGTTGAAAGGCTAAACTATGAATACGGTATACTCAACCTGGAATAATTATAATGTCAAATGATAAAAAATATTCTCACTTAAACAAGAAAGAAAAATGTAGCAAATGTTTTTCCAAAAAAATAAATAAAATAAGCAGTACTGTTGCCATTACCAAAAGACTTCTAGTCTAACTGTATCAGGTCTTGCCTTTCCTACTTTAGGTCGACAGTTCAAGTCCGGTCACACATGTTTAAGAGTAGTTTATTCATCAACTAAAAAATCAAGTACCACTTTATTCATCAAGCAACAAAAGTGTCATTTTGCATAACCGTTGGACTCTATGTGAAGATATCTACAATTAATAGTAGGGGAGGTTAATGCAAATCACCAACCCTAGAGATCCAGGTTATAGGGTTACGCCCACACATTTCTTAACCACTGTATATACGATGTTCAGTTTCATTTCAATACAATTTCACAGTCGCTTTCATGATCGACCCTGTCAATCTAGATCACAATCGTTTCTTACATATCTTACAATCATGCATTGTTTTCATTAAGTTATCGATTCTTGTATTTTTTTCGGTCATGATATTCACCAACAGTTTTATGTGTCGATTTTTTTTTCTTTATCATTCACAATAGATCCACAAACTGCTAGTAAAGATCTGCCATATATATTTTGGTGTTTCCAAGATTGTGTTGTTCGCCAGTCAGTCACATTATACATTGATCTGTATTCTGTTGTCAGCCTAGTAGAATCAGATCGGTATCGGTTAGGTGTTCATAACATTTCAAGAGTTGGTTTTGTGGGTTTGTCCGAGGCCCCCGTATCTTATGCTTGGAAAGGTAACTTTATACAACGTTTCATTAGTCTAAATCTGCCATCTAGTTCCATTCTTATTGAATATTGTTTGGAGATTATGGAGATCCTGACGGAAGTTGTGTTATGATCCCACATCGGCCGAAAGTACTATAAGTTGGTGGCTTATAAGTCTAGGTGTCCCCTCCTCCTACAAGCTGGCTTTTGGGAGTGAGTTCTACACTTGGGCTTATGGCGTGATACGAGCCTAGTATGGGATGGGTCCGTATCAATTGGTATCAGAGCCGTCCCCATCTTTCGAGGTGCCAACACTTGGAGTGGTGGCCTACGGAGTGGTGGCTTGGACCCAAAAAAGAGGGGTGCCAACCGTGACCAATGTAGCCGTGACAAACAATGACTCGGAGTGGTGGCTTGGACCAAAAGGGGTGCCAACCGTGACCAACGAGGACGTTGGCTCTTCAAAGCGTGTGGTATTGTTATGATCCCACATCGGCCGAAAGTACTATAAGTTGGTGGCTTATAAGTGTAGGTGTCCCCTCCTCCTACAAGGAGGATTTTGGGAGAGAGTTCTACACTTGGGCTTTTGGGACCCATCCCATACTAGGCCCATATCACGCCATAAGCCCAAGTGTAGAAATCACTCCCAAAAGCCAACTTGTAGGAGGAGGGGACACCTAGACTTATAAGCCACCAATTTATAGTACTTTCGGCCGATGTGGGATCATAACAAGTTGCACATCTGATCTGTAGTTCTTTACATGCTTATTGCTTAAATATCACTAAAGATGCAGATATGTGGGGATCGAGTATTAGATCTACTAAAAGCAAAAAAATCTGACAGAGATTTTAGTTTTAGTGATTTTAATTTTTGAACTCATAGCTTTTTCAATAAGTTTTTTGTGTCACAAACCAAAGAAGTTAACTAATCTTCATTCTAATAAACATGATGAATTTGATGGTTGAGAAGAATCCAGAGATGATGGGACAAAACATTTGTATGTTTCAGTAGCCTAGCGTAAAGAAGAAAGAATGGCTCCCCTGTGAGTAACCTTACATGACAATGATTTCTTGATTTCTTCAACACCTATAAGCAGTCAATCCAACGAATCTTCCATGAAGCTGCTACACCAATTTCAACATTAACTTTAAGACCTGAAAGAAACCTCACAACATCTGAGTTTAAGCAAGAAACTTCGCCTTATGAAGCTGTTTGAAAGCCTTGATCACCAATTCACATCATAGGGCCTCTTTGGTTTAATTTATTAGATAAACCGTGAAAACAATAAACATGAACTTTTCTTATAACAGAGGCCAACTTGGACTTTATATCGGGATACATCAATTAGTTCGATCGATTAAAAAAAGCCTAAGTACAAAACATCTACTACACAAGCTTTATAATTGTCTTTGCTGATAAAAGTAGCAGATATAGTGTTCTTTGGCTGCAGGGTGGATTAATCTTTGTTTAAAACCTGTTTTATTTTCTGTCAGGGTATTTGTATGAGTATAAATATATATCAAAATGTGTATCTGTATGTGTATGTATATGAATTTGAATACCACAAGATCCTATAAACATATTTCACATTACTCATAATCTATTCAATGAGATGCAAGCACACGTTTCATAAAGGAACATCATTTCAACTGTATTAACCTTTCAATACTTTCCCGTATTAGAAAATGTCAGTCCGGACTTTGTAGATGGAAAAAATTTCACATCTACTGAGACATTGAATATGCTCAATATGTCTCAAAAAATATAAGTGGGTATTATTTGTATGATGTTTTTTAAACAAAATGGTGTTTTTTAAAAAACAAAGCTAGTAAGAAGCTAGAGTTACAAGTAGTTGAGGCAATCTTTGTGAGTATTGGTAGAGCAGATTAACTAACAAAACTATTCAGCTTTTCTAGCCATAATACTTTACCAACCGAAGGTTGGATGTCACCTACTAACTCTTTGCTGCTCCTGGATTTCCAACTGAAGACAACCTCGTTCCCGTATCTACATTATCCAGAACAGGTCAGAGCAGAGGTTGTCCAACCTCAAAAACAAATCTGTGATGGACACACTAGTAATAGGTATGTCCCTCCACAAATGATGCAAAATCACACTGACCTCAATGACTTTAGGGAAGTCCAGAAATAACTGTGATTCAGATTCATTGCTAGCCGTATAGAGGGCGCATATGGGTGATTGCAAAGGGATCCCAATTCTATGGAGGTTAAATCTGGTGTATAGATGACCAAGCCTAACACACAAATTAAGATGATTGCTTAAGATGTTTGCCTTGGCAGATTCAATGTGATTCCAAATAGTATTGCAAGCATTACCTTTTAACAGAACGTCATCATTTATGGACCTGATGTAGGACGCTGAGAAATTGCCATCCTTGATTTCCATCCATCTAGACCTATTGTTTTTGATAGAAAACATGGAAAGAAGGTCCAAATTAAAATAATTAAAATCATTGTGAAGATGAAAGATTTTGCCCCAAATGCCACTTTTACAAACCATCAATCGGTCTCTCTCCAGAGTGCCATTATAATTTTTTTTCTAATAGACCATTAGTCAGCATAGAACTAGAACCGTCACCGTCATTTTGCCAATAAAGCGAGATTAAATGCTCGTACTCTGCCAATGTTGAAACCACATTTTTCGTTGGTATCTAAAACATTTTCCCTAGACAAGTAACTTTCTTATTGTACCCGAACCGACCCAATAGAATTTATTCTGGATGCTCTCAGTCTTAGTCTTTTTGACGACTTCATTTGGCACATTGAAAAGACAAAAAAAATATTATATTATTCAAATTTTGCAGTAATTTATGCTTTTAGAACTAGGTAGTGAATCAAGACTGTCATGAATTGTTTATAGATTGTCTATGGAGATTAGACATTGCACAAGGATTGCTACAATATTCATGAGTACTTGGAAAATGGGGATTTTAAGTATCGGATAAATCCACGTTCAGAGTGTAACACCCAAAATCTTGAGGAGCAACTATAAGAAATGAATCCCATTTTGAGGTCCGGACACGGCGTGTTGGAGGAACCAACACGACCTGTCTAGTTGAGGAAAAGTGCAGTTCTCATTAAGGTCAACACGACGTGTTGCTGTCTAAACACGACGTGTTGGAAGCTGGGAAGGAAACCCTAATTTTTAGGATGTTGCACCTTATATAATCTCTTTAAGCCCGAAGAGTTGGTCTCCTTACCAACCTTCATTGACACTAAAACCCTAAAATCGATCTTTAAGTCTCTTGGTGGTGTTCTTGAGCTAGTAAGAGGTTCCTGGTGCTCATTGTTGGTCCTTGTGAAGGAGAAGATCTTGAAGTTGCTTGTTTGGGGAAAAGGCTTTGGATCCAGAACCATCATCTTTTGAGGAAGGTTTCTGAGGTATCAAGTTTGCATCTTGGCTTTTGAGAAGATCTCCATTCTGTGCTTTGTTGTGCTTTTAGTCCCTTTTTTGGGTTAATGAGAGTGTGAAGTCGTTTAAGGGCTTGTTATCCCAGATCTGTGTTTGTTTTGGTCCCTTTGAGCATAAAGGTGAAAGCTTTATGAGATTTATGGTGTCATCCATGCATTAAGTCAACTATTAAGTCCTTTTTAAGCTTAAGAGCTTCATTTAGGCATGCATAAACGCAAAGTTGGCAACTTTACGTGGTTTTCCAGCTCAAGGAAGTCATATCTGTGTTTTGGGGTTATGTCTTCAAGGATTAAGTGTTTATTGGTTAAGCTCTTTCTATATCAGGCCTTTTTGGTTGGGTTTGGACCCTTTTTGGTAATCCCTATGGGTAAAGATGGAAACTTTACCCTTCTAAGTCTCATTTTGGTCTAGATCTCAGCTTTAGAGCTCTTGAAATCGGAGATAATATCTTAATGTATTGAGTTGTTGAATCTCGGGCAAACACGGCGTGTTGGTTGGGGATTTCCCGATTATCTGGATGAGGGAGGAACACGGCGTGTTCAAGGGGAAACACGACGTGTTTGGTCAACATGGCTTGTTGACTTTGAATTTGACAAGAAGTTTGACCAAGGTTGACCATGGGTTATTTTCGGCCTTGGATGTTTATTTGGAATTGGGCTTTTGGATTGTTGAATGGGGCCTTGGTTTTGGGTCAAGTTATGAAAAGGGTAAAAAGTTTTTTTTACCCTAGTTTAGACACTTAGTGTGGGTCGGATCCGATTATTGATGGATGTTTAACTTGTGATTGATAGCACGAGAATTCTTACGGGCCAGCAACCAAAGATTCTTTCTATGTGATTCGGCAGTGCGAGGTGAGTCTCCTGGCTATGTTTAGCGGGTGGAAAGTACTATAACGGCCCATGGCTTGCTATGTAGAGTGATAGATGTCTGTGTGACTCTTGCATGTGTATGTGTTTTATATGCTTTTTGGGCGGGGCCTAATGGTTATTTTTTATGCAAGTATCAGGTTATGCATATATGATTTGTATGTGGGCGGGGCCCGATGATTGTACAGTATGCTACTATCTTTGTGATTTTCGCATGTGTTTGAATGTTATATGATTATATGGTTATATGCTTAGTGGGCGGGGCCCGTTATGCGAGTGTGGGTGGGGCCCGTATCTCATTGTTATGCGAGTGTGGTCCGAGCCCGTATATCATTGTTATTCGAGTGTGGGCAGGGCTCATATCTCATTGGGCGGGGCCCGTTATTTGAGTGTGGGTGGGGTCTGTATCTCATTGGGCGAGGCCCGTTATTTGAGTGTGGGCGGGGCTCGTATCTCATTTGGGTAGGGCCCGTTATATGATTTGTATGGTATGAGGTATCCTGGGGAACTCACTAAGGTTTGTGCTTACGGTTTTCAGTTTATGTTTCAGGTACTTTTGTTTTCAAATGGAAGTGCTCGGGATGATTGCAGAGCGCAACACATGTTTCTGCATTCTGTGATTTACTCTGATTCGATGATTTTTTGCTAAATCTTGATTACCTTGGGTTATGTAAATGATATGTATTAACGATTTATTAATCTAAATATGAAAATTTTATGTCATTATTTATGGGACGTTTCATAGAGATTACTTCATGGATTTTATCACGAGTAATTCTAAGATGATAATATCTATTATTCTTCAAGCAAAGATATATAGTTCATAGTTCGTGAATCATTTGTGCATTGCTTTGCTTAAATACATCTCGTAATAGGATGTTATAAAGAGTAATTTCATGAATGATTTGGTAGTGAAGTGTATTACTATATAGTCAAAGTAATTTATTATTATTTTACCCTAACATGAAAAGCGATATCTTTGGGCCCCTTAATGATTTAATGTTGACATTATAGTGTTGGGCCCAACAAGGACTAAATTGACGTGTTCAATTGGTAGTCTGATGATGTCATCATAAATCAAAAATTGGAAACAGAATCTTAGGGTCAATTAGAGTTAATTCAATGTGCAAGAGCTGCTTTGTAATTGCTTAATAGTTAAGAAAATGAGAGGTTCTAGAAACCTCTTCATATAGAGAGATTTTGGATGCCTTGCAAGGCAATCGAGAATGTTCCATTTAATAAAAGAAAAGTAGATAATTACTATGATTTGAAATAATATCATTTTATGTTCAAATCTAGGGTTTTTGGATTTTCTTAGCAGCTATATATAAGGGTCATTGACTAGCAAATTTCGTCCATTTCTTTGAAGATTACCTTAGCCAAAAATTTGATCCCCTCTACTCTTTCCTCTCTTGTTGTTCTAGTTCCTAGCTTTGGGTGTGGGCCATTAGAGGCATCATCCGTTTGGTGCTAGCTTTATGAAGGTCTACAAGGGACAGAGTCAAAGGAATTGTTTGCAATAACAATTCAAAGGCATGTAAACCTAAACCTATATATGAATTTTGATTATAGTAGGTTTCTTCTAGGGTTTGTAGTTCATAGTATGTTACCTTAATGTGCAGTCATAGATCCATTATAGGTTACATGTATCCTTAATCATTAAGTGTAATTTTATGCTAAGTACATTAATTGTTATAACCTATAGAACGCATCAACATCATGAATACCTGGTCGGGTCCTGATTGTGTCACATCCCCAAACCAGAATGGCGGAAATGTTCGGCGGTGGACGACTTCACGTTAAGTATCACAACACATGCATCATAGTAATCAAAGTAACAAAAACCATCGCATTGATAATATAATATTTACATTGTGTTCAAAACATTATTTGAAATATATTAAAAGTACACCAAAAGTTAAGACGTAAAGCTCCATCTTCGCAACACCTGAGAGGTACCTGTCTACTAACGTTACTGAGAATACAAGTGGTTTGGAAAAGAGTCAACATTAAAGTTGATGAGTTCATAAGTAGTTTTGTTATAAAAAGTATACTCTTTGTTCTTTGGAAAAGTTCGCATGTTCCTCCAGAAAATCCTATATTTTCTTAATAAGTAATATGACTGTGTTTATTCCTTCCGTGATCATTTAGTGAGTACAAATTATATATAATACAGATTGATAAGATAGTTGAATGTGTGAATCTGCCCTAAGCCCACAACCAAAGAAGGAACAGGAAATGAGGCGGAAGTCATACATTCCACTGTCTACCGGATCTTTATTATATATAATCCTAATGTATTCATCAAGTAATCACAGAATTAACATTAATGATTCTCTAGTAGAATGGTAACCACAATAGTTCATTCTATAATCACTTAGTTTATACTAACTAAATATAACCTAATATCGAACGGACAGTTGAATGTGTAAATCTTCCCTAAGCCCACAACCAAACAAGGAACAAGATATGAGGCGGAATTCACACATTCCACTGCCTATCGGATATTATTTATGTATAATTCTAATGTATAAACTAAGGAATTATAGAATTAACCATTAAAGATCCTTTATGTTATACTAGTTTGATAATAAGTATTAAACCTTTTGCAAAATAAGTTCCTAGTTCCATTAACTCAATTGTAAAACATTGTTTTCAGTAATAATTGTTATTGTTTTAAGAAAATGACGATGTTTACCATACAAAATCCTATATTTTCTATAAAACCGATTGCTAGCCGTAATAGTTCCAAGATCGAAAAGCACAAGTATAATTAATATTCTTACTTTAATGATATCTAGTTTTGTTGATAAGTTAAACTGGATAAAGACTTGTTTGCCCTGAAAACCTGATGCGACGATATTACCCTCCTATGATCACTTAGAACATACGAGTTGTATATAACCGAGATTGAACAGAGAGTTGAATGAGTGAATTTGCCTTAAGCCCACAACCAAACAAGGAACAGGAAATGAGGCGGAAGTCACACATTCCACTTTCTATCAGATTTCAATTTTATCTAACCTTATTGTATATACTGAGTATCATATAGTTAATATCCCTTGGGAAAGTTTTAGGAAAAGTATATTACTACGTAAATATGTCGTTGTTTTCTGCTTATGAGTTCTTATGACCATACTAATTGATACGACGTGAATCGGACGTCAGTATCGTTTATGACGTTTGTCACCCGCAGACCTGCCGGTCCAACTGTAGCTAACAGTAGAGGTGAGGGATTGTCGGTCCCATATAGATCTATACACAAACTCACGCTCTCCCTCCAGGAGACTCTGGTTCATAAAGGTAGACTTCCACTGGTACTTAAATAAGTACACGAAGACACGTCTCACAAACTAGATTAACGACTTTACAAGTAATAATGCGAAAACCTTTTTATAAATAACTAGTAATTTTGTAAAAAGATCCCTTTGTTCCATAAACCATATTTATCATATTTTATAAATTTATTTTCCATGTTTTAACCTGGACTTTGTAAAATAGTTCATATGATCCATAAACTATACCTATTATAGTTTATAAGTTTATTACCGTGTTTTAACCTGGACTTTGTAAAATAGTTCATATGATCAATAAACTATACCTATTATAATTTATATGCTTATTTCCATGTTTTAACAAGTTTCACGTTTAAATACACATTGATGGAAAGAAAAACATAATAAGTAAATTATATTTTAAAACACAAAATTTCTTGTGTTTTACTTGTATTCTCCCCCTAAAAACATTGAAAAATCTTGGAAAATATGGGGGTATGAACTCACCTTATTTGATGGATTCGATAGAAAGTTCGATATATGTCACACCCCCAAACCGGAACGGCAGAAACGTGCGGGGTGGATGACGTCATATGCACTATCACAACAATTGCATCATAGTAATCAAAGTAAAAACAACCATTACATTGAATATATATAAAAAGGTATTTACATCTGTTTGATTCATGTTTTTATAAATCAAAAAGCATAAACAAAAGTAAAAGACGTGACTCTATACGCTCCTTCTTCTTAAAATCTGTGCGAGGTACCTGTCTACTGATTTCCTGAGAATACAAGCAGTTTTGAAAGAGTATCAACATAAAGCTAGTGAATTCATAAGCATGTTTTTGTAATGAAAATCATGTCATTGAATCTGTAAAGTGTTTCTATGCTTCCCAAGAAAATCCAATATTTTCTAACATATGTGTTTATTCCTGTGTTCTGTAGTAGTGTATAATGTATTAGTTTGTACTTCTGGTTACCACCAACTGTATTGTATAACATTGTTTTGAATGAAAACCCTTTGTATGAAAACCCTGACTGCCACCAGTAATGTATAAGATGTTCTGTTTGAAAACCATGGTTATCACCAGTAATGTATAAGATGTTCTGTTTGAAATCCCTGGTTACCACCAGTATGTATAGTAGTTTCATTACTTAAATTAAAACTATGAGTTGAAATCCCTGGAATCCTCCAGTTGTATTATGAACTAGTTTTATTAATAAAATAAAACTAAAGAAGAATGAAATCCCGTAAACAAGAAGGTTAGTTTATACTATTGTGAGTCGTATAACCATGCTTGATATGACCTAATGACCTTTACGACGTTCTTCAAGTGTCGGATATATGACATTTGTCACCCCAGGCATGCCTGCCTAACTGCAGGTAGCAGTTCAGGTGTGGGATTGTCCGTCCCGAATAGATCTATTCATAAATCTCACGCTCTCCCTCCAAGAGACTCTGGTTATACTATGCTAGGATTTAACCTGTACTCCAAAAGGTACAACTAAAGTGTTGTCTCGCAATCCTGTATTAACTAGTTTACGTGTAGTTCTGTATTGATCTACTGTATTTAAACTCGTGTGTATACTTTATAAGTTAATAGTTGTAGAGACCCATTTTTATAACGAGCGGTGAATGCGGAAGTAAGATATCTCGAGATTAATTGTGTTTTTGTAAGTATGAACACGAAGAACATATTATGAGTTCGTTGAAGAAGACTAAGAATAAGAGAGAATAATAATAATATTCATGAAGAACATGGTGGGAGAGAAACTCTCCCTGGGTGGGAGAACCCACCAACTTTCTCTCTCTAGAGATTACATTGTAAGAAGTGTAACTCTAAGAAAAGTAAAATGAGCTAGCTTAAGTAATAAATGACCAACTCTCCCTTTACATAGGAGGAGAGTATTTACACCTAAAATACAATAAAGGGAAAATACAACCTAATAAACACTCATTATTTGTGGAGCATTTCCATGCACCAACATTCTCTCCTTAAATGCTTACAAATGATGAGAGATCCAATAAGTGATACAAGGCTATAATACAGTAATCCGACTAGAAAGTGTGGTAATAAAATGAAACCAAGTGCTGAAATGTCTCTGAAACTCTGAAGTGTCTGTGAAGTCTGAAACTGGTCATGAATCTCTAACAATGAAGGTCTTCGGCTTCAAAGCACAACCAATGAAGTAGAAAAAATAAGATCCAAATCTTCAAACCAGTCATAATCACCCGAAGAAGGTGTTGGGTTTTGGTATAATACAACATCCTATGGTGCACATACAACCCTAAATACCTTGGATCTACGTTTTCACTAATTATACATGCAAATGGTTTCCAAGGTATTGAACCTATAGCTAGCATGCAATTGTCATACAAACTACATAAAATACTAGATAGTGTAACATACCTTTTTGTGTGGCTGGAAGTCTTGATGTATTTGGCCTTAAGAACTTAGCCCCAATAGTGTGGAAGCCTCAAATAAAGTCACAACACATCAAGGACAAAGGTAGGACTTGAGAGAGAATCTCCATGCACTCTAAAACCTTCATGAACTCCAAGAACATGCACACACTCTAGGGTGTGACTAGGGGTGGCGGTTTTTAGGTCATAACATATGTATTTATATGTGTTGAATTCTAAGAGTCATGGGTATAACCCAAACCCATATCCATGGATTTTATGATCCATGGTTCATGTGGCCCAACTCTTTATGTATCCATACATAAACTTGGTCCAACATGGATCATAAGCCCAACACATATAAATATAACTAATTACCATAATTAGTCCCCATAGTTTTAATTAGTCTCTTTTGATCACTAAATTAATTCCAAATTAATTCTTGATCAATACTAATTAAAACATAGGACTTCATATTAATATATTAGAACTTATAATATATTAATAAATCATATATAACCTCTTCTCTCAAAAGTCCATCCTAACAAATTGTCCTGATGATATGCAACCCAAATGGACCAAGCTACTCTCGGGTCGAATACATACCAATAATAATTATGGGCTTAGACACCTAATCCAACAGTCTCCCACTTGGATAAGTCTAAAACTATTATTGCGTATGACTCCTAAACCCGACTAGCAATGGTAGCTCTTAAAGCCGCTGTCGAACTCTGAACAAATCAATGACGCGTCCATTAGACAAGGGATCATATATTCCTCCATTCTAGATATCATATGGACTGAGACATGGATTATAATCATTCTCTCTGTCCATTTGTTGTTTCCCGACTTCCGATTTATGACGACTGACTAATTGAACAAATCAAATCAGTCCATGCCCGGCCGAGCACTTACGTTTGTCATCACCAAATCATCGAGGGGCCCACAGATATCGCTTTTATCCCTTTAAGGGTAAAAGGAATGGATAAACTTCGACTCATATGCTTGTTCTACTACTTGTTGAATCATACACAAAGGCACGTTTTATAACATCGAGTTACCAAATGCGTTTACGTGCAATCAATGTATAATCAACTCATAGGCAACAAGTCATATCTCTAGGTTTGAAGAATATAAGATATTATCGTCTCATGATCACTCGTGATAAAATCCATGAAGTGATTCAAATGAGCGTGGGTTGAATCCAATACTTTGAATCCCTATTCCAGGAGTACTCATGAATGTTGTAGTAACTCTTACTATGTCCACTACCTTGGACATCTACAAACCCGATTCATGACAGTCTTGCCTTAATATCTACTTCCAACGTATTATCGACTGTGGATGGTTTGAATAACTTAGTCATTCGGGAAGAATAACCTAGCTATTCTGGAAGTCAAAACATGCAAAGTGAAACACAAGAATAATACTAATCACTCTATGGTCCCAAGCACCTTTGAGAGTAAATAAAACACCTTTTATTTAAACACCATATTGATTACTCATTATTCATTGTATAATGTTTCAAATAATCAACTTTATACTTGAATTAAAACAATAGTTGTCCCATGCTCCAAGCATGTAAACTATGTTTTCTAAACACTAGTCATGCCATACACCAAGTATGCACACTATGTTTAACTATGATCTTTACTTTGTGAAATAGATCAACTGAACATGATTCCAATGATGCTCATTCACAATCCCAAATTTTTATCGCAAATGTAAGAATTCCAAATTCCTACCATTTAACGAAATCTGTTAGATTCTAAACTTATATGCATTGATCCTCTCGTAATGACTATGCACAAAGTCACAAAGACTTGTCAACAGACATTACAGAGTATTCCAATGGAGATCAATTCCATGGAAACGAAGTCTCACATTCAAAGTACATTCCTTTGAACATCCTTCTTGCAATAAGTTTTCTAATCTTACACAGATTTGAAGAACAACTTGCACCTATGGAAACCTTTCCAGATTCCCATTTTGACTATCACTCCTGAACAAGAGTTACCTCTTTTCCGAATATGTCAATATGGTCCTTCCAAAATTAACACTTATACTTCCAACTGTCCATGAGCAACCAATGTTTGGTAAACCTCAGATTGTCCTCGACAATTGCTTAATCATTTTAGTCATATCCAATTCTATACTTTTCCCTTCTTAATGCCCTGAGCATTTGGAAAATTTAGAAAGGATAAACATTACAGCACATGCAATCCATCCTATATCCGAAGCATATGGGACACGATTCATGATGTCTCACATAAAGACGTGGTCATAGACCAGTCTTTTGCTACAATATTTTTTATTTGCCATGTTTTCAAAATTTGACTATGAAGAGGGATGCCATAATCATAATCGAATTTTGAAAACGCAATATATATAGAGTTTCCTTATGTTTGGCCATTCCAACATAAAATTCATATATATATTTGACTAAAGATGATTAAAATCTCAATCTAAGCTTTTAGAATTGAAATGAAGTATAATTTCCTCTCCCTTAATTATAGCAAAACAACTTTTCCCAATTGAAGCCTTTTGTTTTCTATAATTAACACTTAACATAACGATCATGCTCCCACTTACATGATAATTATTAGCATAACACTTATGCTCCCACTAGCTTTGACATGTATCCAGAAATCAGTTGGACTTCTAGAAATCAATACTTTATTGACTTTCTTACCAAAGATCAGACTTCTGATACAAGATGCTTTGATAAAACTTTATCAAAAAAAAACATACACCTTTCCATAGATAACTCATATGAGTGTCTAAACAATTTCAGAACTATGAAAAGGGATGCCGTAATCATAGTCTCAATTGTTTAGACCTTTGCCACTTCTCACAAGTCCATGTTAGTGTGCCGGTTAACCACACACGCTCCACTAACGACTTTGAGAATGCAAATAACACAATTGCTATCTACTTAAAATCTACTTAGTGAAAGCGTTTCCTCACCATCATTTTCATGAATCGGAGAGAAACCTTATGACACTTAGCTTTTATGGTGAATGAGTCCCTATCCATGTGAATTTGTCAAACCCATAATCACAATACAAGGTTAGTGACAAATCCAAACTCATATGGATTGAACTTGTGCAATCTTAACTTTTTGCCAACTGGCAGCACAAGGGCCTGCCATTGCTTCTAAGTTGTTTTGCAACCAATTGAGAACTCTCAGAACTCCTATGCAAAGCCAACTTTAACTGGAATAGGCACAGAATTGTCAACACGATAGGTTATAAACCTTAAGTCGTGTGCTAGTGAAGAACTTCAGGTTTTTATTCTTGATTAGCTCTTGGAACTTTCAAGAGCTTTAAGACTCCCATTGTCCTCTTGACATATAAGACTCTCTTGTCATGAACCATTTCTTATCAAGGGTCAGTGCGGATTCTTATCAAGACTAACACTTCACATAATTGGCCTTAGTTGGTCTCTGTTTAACCCAAAACATCACAACTTACCAATTTCAAATGTACAAGAGTAGAGACACATTTTACTTTGACACTTGACAAGTGTTACAAACCTTCCTTAAGATATGTCACTCGAGTTACAATCTTGGAGTATGACTCTAAGACTTGTTATGGAACGAAGTATGATTCATCTTTTTTGATTTTAACCATTTCAACAATCCACGATTTCTCTTCTTAGCCAAACAAATGCACTAAGATGTCCTTAGAGAATCAATTGTGATATGGTTTCATAATCACTAAGATAATCATAAAACAAGATACTCAAGTACTCTCCCATCTTTTCAGATTGGAGAAACTTTTATCTTCCTGCCTTATTTGATTCTTCTTATTCGTTCTGCCTAACATTGATACTTTTCCAATGTTTCAGAATTATACTTAAAAATGTAAGTATAACCATATTTACTAAGCTTTAGTAAATCATGACGAATAGTCTCATCATTCTTTGTGGTGGACCTGACCAGTGCACACTCAAGTGTACCCGATCCCCTAATCATTTCACTTGACTCACATATACAGGTGAACAATGAATTAGTCTTAATTTCCCAAAGATGAAAATTCCCATTCATCATACACCTTGCATGATCCCAAGTTTCTACCCTACTGAAACGTGGGTAATGAAAATCTTTCCTTATTTGGTAAATTATGACACTACCACAGTCGAAAGAATCAAATCCATTTTCCAATATTGCTATCAATGGAAACATATAAACAACAAATTCTCACAAATGCCACTGTAAGGATATATTAAAATAAAATAAAGCCTTTTCTTTTATTTTAGAACTTTGTGGAAAACCATATCCTTACAATGCAAATGCATGTGAAAAACTATGTTGTTATGTATTCCTAAGCAATCTATCACAACTCTTTAAGTAACAGCTCAAAATTCTTCCTTTAAGCTTCCTCTTCACTTTGGTTCTTAAAACATCAAAATGTGATCTAGTCACACCATGTAATAAGAATCTCCAAATAGGAACTTAATAGAGTTAGATAATGGACTTTACCTGAAGTAGAGTCAAAACTTTTGACTTTACCATCCTTACAGACTATCAGGTAAATTTGGCCAGCTTCGCAACCAATGCCCCTTCCTTTGGCAATAGAAGGTTTGGGAAGTCGATCTTCTAATCAAATTTTCTTTTACCAGTGCTCAAAATCATTGCTGACTCAGCAGCACCAAGCAAATAGGTAAGATCATTAAGGGTCAAGTCATGGTCTGTCACATAGTAGTCCCAAAGGAACTCACTATGTGACTTAGAAAGTGATTGAACATCCAACTTTCTCAAGACTTTGACACCCAACTCTCCCGGCTTGTCAATACGTGACTTCATCTGCAAGATATGATCACACATAGACCTTGCTTGCCAATAGGGCTTGAGTGACCTTGAACTTGTGGGTTAGGGAGAATAATTGGAGGGGGTGGAGGAAGTGAAATTCCAAGAAATTTGGGAAGATCATAGATGTCTAAACTAGACATCTACAATGGGAGATATTCAAGTTAGTTGATTTAAGTCCTTAATATAACACCCAATATGAAAAATTAAGGCTAGGACCCAACACAATATTTTACAACTTGGAAGAGGGATGCCGTAATCCAAGCTATAAAATATTTGAAGGTAGGCGAATGACGATTCACCAATTTCCACCATGAAAAACGAAATAATTTATTAGGTTTTATTTGGTTTTGAAACTCCTAGATCTTTTGAGATTCATTGAACTTTTCAATGGCATGTTTCAATCTCGATTGTGCCCTCTCAAATTTTGTAACTGGGATGCCGAGGATCACAAAACAAGGTGTGAATAACCATGCAAATTCACTTGGTACCCTTAATATTACCACCTAATCGATGTGCCGGTTAACCACACACGCTCCACCGATCTATGATAAACATTAAGTTACGCTTCGCCACTCTTACTAGTCGATGTTAGTGTGCCGGTTAACCACACATGCTCCACTAACGACTTGGTAAGGTACAAAGTGTAAATTTCATGGGTTAGCACCAAATTCACATTTTCCTAAGTAACTAAGATTGGGAATTTATAAGTGTTTAGTTACTTAGTATTTATCATTAATACTTTTAATGAAGGAAGAATTATAGTCCTGTCAAACCCGTTCGGCTAACGACCCTCCACCAGTCAAGGAAGCGGTGGGTGAGAGTGGACACCCATTAAACCGCCATTTTATAGGCAGTAACCTTATACCCCCCTTATAGACCGGCTTCGTGAATGAGGCCTACTAACGGTAAGACTGACTTTTACTCTTATACATATATATAAATATTAAACCTATAATATTATAATAGTATAAGGGTTGAATTTTAAACTATTAAAATTCTAAGGGTTTAACTTGGAACTAAAGTATTCATGGGGGGAAACTTTACAGATTCCAAAACTTGAGGGCAAGTTTTGAACAATTCAAAAACCTTTTCAATTCCATAACTTATGAATTTAAAGTAGTTTTAATAAAAACTCTTCAAGTTCCATAACTTGAGGACAAGTTATGGAAGACTTTAAAAAACATTTAAGGAAAAATAAACTCTTCATTTTCATAACCTATGAGTTTAAAGTAGTTTAATGAATAAACTCTTCAAGTTCCATAACGTGAGGACAAGTTATGGAAGACTTTAAAATCATTCAAGAAAATAAGACTCTTCATTTTTCCTAACTTATGGAAATCTTATGAGTTTTAAAGAATCATAAATGTGACTTTTCATATAACTTGAGGACAAGTTACAAAAACACATTTTATGAGCAAATTTAAGATTAATATGGATTGAAAACAAATTATCACATAACTTTTCTATTAATCTAGACTAACTCATAAGAACAAGACAATTCAAATCAAACTTTTTCATGAAATTAGTCTAACCATTAAACTAATACAAAACATGAATCTATTGACAATTATCTTTGAAATTGGTTTAGCATGAACATTACCACATCAAAAACAGGTTTACAAGACCAAAAACAGCTTAGGGTAATGTTTCTAGTCCAATTCCAGCCTTAAAAGTCGAAAATATGCTGTCAGGGGGTCGTACTCGTCGAGTGCACGAACCAACTCGACGAGTTGGATGAATTTCTTCATAGACTCAGCGATTTCATCAGTGGACTCGGCGAGTCCAGTGCCCAGACAGCCAAAATTTTCGATTTTTCAGCCATTTCAGCAAGTATAACATGAAAACAAGCCTTGGCTCTGATACCACTGTTGGGTTTAGGTATAATACAACATCCTATGGTGCACATACAACCCTAAATACCTTGGATATATGTTTTCACTAATTATACATGCAAATGGTTTCCAAGGTATTGAACCTATAGCTAGCATGCAATTGTCATACAAACTACATAAAATACTAGATAGTGTAACATACCTATTTGTGTGGCTGGTAGTCTTGATGTATTTGGCCTTAAGAACTTAGCCCCAATAGTGTGGAAGCCTCAAATGAAGTCACAACACATCAAGGACAAAGTTGGGACTTGAAAGAGAATCTCCATGCACTCTAAAACCTTCATGAACTCCAAGAACATGCACACACTCTAGGGTGTGACTAGGGGTGGCGGTTTTTAGGTCATAACATATGTATTTATATGTGTTGAATTCTAAGAGTCATGGGTATAACCCAAACCCATATCCATGGATTTTATGATCCATGGTTCATGTGGCCCAACTCTTTATGTATCCATACATAAACTTGGTCCAACATGAATCATAAGCCCAACACATACACATATAACTAATTACCATAATTAGTCCCCATAGTTTTAATTAGTCTCTTTTGATCACTAAATTAATTCCAAATTAATTCTTGATCAATACTAATTAAAACATATGACTTCATATTAATATATTAGAACTTATAATATATTAATAAATCATATATAACCTCTTCTCTCAAAAGTCCATCCTAACAAATTGTCCTGATGATATGCAACCCAAATGGACCTTGCTACTCTCGGGTAGAATACATACCAATAATAATTATGCGCTTAGACACCTAATCCAACAGAAGGAGGCCACCATGAGCAAGTAGAAGATCCAATAAAAGAAATACTTCGGCTTCAAAAATCTGAAAAACATCTCGATTTCTCGAATCATAATACACCGAAATTCTTCAAAGAATAACCTGCTAAAAATGTACAGCATCCATAAAATGAAGTCCGGATAAAAATAATGTGAGTCGAAAGACATGGTCCAGCAATGCCAAAAATTTTATCCAAGGATCAAAAATAAGTGCCACGTCACATCGCCAAAATCATCTTCGTCTTCAAAATATCACAAATCCAAACTCGAGCAATCATGAGATCGGAACCGGATGCAAACACAAAATCATCCTGTGGTAGAGTCCGAATAATAAATAATCTGGAGCCGGTAAATATCTAGTAATGCCAAAAATTTGATCCGTGAACACCAAAAATAAGTGTCACATCGCATCACTAAATAAATCATCGTCTTCAGAAGTCTTCAAAATCCAAACTCAAACAATCATAAAAACCATATCCGGATGATATCATTATAATATTCTCTCCCTATTTTTGATAACCAAAGACCGGATATCAAAAATAAATATATCATCGGGATGGAGAGTGTCGGATACCAAGAGCAAAGAGGGCTCTCCCTAGATGTATGAAGGGTCTCGATAAGACACGAGAAATTGAGTAAAGAAGATACTCTATGGTCATGAGAAGTTGGTGACATAGTTGCTGAAGCTGTGCTGAGAATAATCTGTTGTGCCAAAAAATATATCCAAATATCCAAACTGCGGTGCCGGAACACTTGAAGTGGTCTTCAATAGAGAATAAAGTCCACATGGTCAAGATACATGATTCGTCAACCAAAAATCAAGAGCGACAAGTCATAAAATCTCATAAAGTGAAGAATGCGAAACAACTTTGTTGATCAATCGCCGTTGCGGTGCAAGGATCACAAAAATAATATGAAGTCCGACTGCGGTAGGAGTATTCTTCCAATAATAACCGGCATGAAATGAACCAATGTGACAATCCAAGGTTCGGTTGTGGCAAAAATTGGTGTAAAAAAAATAATTGGTGTAAAAAAAATAATCGGTGTAAAAAAAATAATTGGTTTTAATAAAAAAAAGGCTAAATAAAAATAATTGGCAAAAAAAAATAATTGGCTAAATAAAAAAAATTTGGCTGAAAAAAAAATAATGAAGTTTTTTTTTAAAAAAAGGGGTTTAAAAAAAAAGGAAGGAAAAAGGAGGGGAGGGGAGAAAAAAGAAGGAGGGAAGGAGGAGGAGGAAGGGGGAGCTGAAGAAAGAAGGAAGGAGGAGGGGGGGGGGGGGCTGAAGGAAGAAGAAGGAGGGGGGGAAGGGGGAGATCCGAAGTGAGAGGGGCTGAAGGAGGGTGGATGCGGTGGGAGGGTGTGGTCTGATGGTGTTGCGGGTCTAAGAGGACAGCGGGTCAGGTAGGTGGCTGCGGATCAGATGGACAAGGCTGCGGATTGTGGGTGCAGGGGGAAAGGAATGGTAGGCTTCGGATGGGGACTGCTGATCGGATGAAGATCGCGGGTCTAGGTTGGTTGCGGATCAAGCAGGCACGCGCGACTGCGGTGCGACGAGCAGATACACATGCGAGCTGCGGTAGGGAATGCCTGCGGTCCGAGCTGCTGATGGCCGCTGCGGACCGAGGCTGCTGATGGCTTCGATCCGGAATAAGCAAATGACTGCAGTCTCTCGGCTGCGGATAGGGACCTGAGAGGACTTCGGATCTGGGCTGAGAAGGGGTACTGAGAGGCTTCTTAGGAGGCTCCGGTAGGCAGTTTTTGGCTGCGGTTCGGGGCTCCGAGAAGGGCTGAACAGATGACGAAAAATGGTATTTTTCCATGAAAAATGGTACCGCAAAGACCATTTATTCATATTTTAATGAGGGAATCTTTTTATAAAGCATTCTAAGTCAAAGGTGGGTCTTGGGAAGGCAAAAAGAAGAGTGTGCTGGGGGCTTTTAGGGGACAAAATGTGATGGGAAAGGACAATGTCACATGGTTTTTGCTTGGGAAGGCAAATATGAGTGAATTACTCTTTACCCAAAAGAGCAAAAAGGACAAAATGCTTTTCACAAACATAATTTACGTCCAAATGGTCTTCAACATTAGATTCACAGTAGGAAAAGTTAGAAGAATAGAAACTTTATACCTCTTGTGAAGAAAAAATTGCTGGGAAAAATAAAATCCACTTCTCTTAAAAATAAGCCCATTAAATTTGTGTCTTCTCATCCAAGAAAAAAGAGCTCCTGGAACAATTTCTTCAACCTTTTGGAGACCACAAAATTAATTTCTTCACAAAATATTCTTCATTTCTTCAATAGCAAACTAATAATAACTTTTAAGAACATCTTCTTCCAGCAATAAATAGAAACGACCAGCAACAGCAACAATTTATTTATTACTAGGATTTGAGTCAACCCAGAAGATAAAACTAAGAACGAACTTCATAAAAAAAATTCCGGTAAGAAACCCGAATTTTTTTACTTGCAGAAACACGGAAAAATCACAAGATAATCACCGAACGGGAGTCGTTCCCTTGAACTAATCATGAGATCTTCAAGGTACGGCTCTGATACCAATTGTAGAGACCCATTTTTATAACGAACGGTGAATGCGGAAGTAAGATATCTCGAGATTAATTGTGTTTTTGTAAGTATGAACACGAAGAACATATTATGAGTTCGTTGAAGAAGACTAAGAATAAGAGAGAATAATAATAATATTCATGAAGAACATGGTGGGAGAGAAACTCTCCCTGGGTGGGAGAACCCACCAACTTTCTCTCTCTAGAGAGTACATTGTAAGAAGTGTAACTCTAAGAAAAGTAAAATGAGCAGCTTAAGTAATAAATGACCAACTCTCCCTTTATATAGGAGGGAGAGTATTTACACCTAAAATACAATAAATGGAAAATACAACCTAATAAACACTCATTATTTGTGGAGCATTTCCATGCACCAACATTCTCTCCCTAAATGCTTACAAATGATGAGAGATCCAATAAGTGATACAAGGCTATAATACAGTAATCCGACTAGCAAGTGTGGTAATAAAATGAAACCAAGTGCTGAAATGTCTATGAAACTCTGAAGTGTCTGTGAAGTCTGAAACTGGTCATGAATCTCTAACAATGAAGGTCTTCTGCTTCAAAGCACAACCAATGAAGTAGAAAAAATAAGATCCAAATCTTCAAACCAGTCATAATCACCCGAAGAAGGAGGTCACCATGAGCAAGTAGAAGATCCAATAAAAGAAACACTTCGGCTTCAAAAATCTGAAAAACATCTCGAGTTCTCGAATCATAATACACCGAAATTCTTCAAAGAATAACCTGCTAAAAATGTACATCATCCATAAAATGAAGTCCGGATAAAAATAATGTGAGTCGAAAGACATGGTCCACCAATGCCAAAAATTTGATCCAAGGATCAAAAATAAGTGCCACGTCACCTCGCCAAAATAATCTTCGTCTTCAAAATATCACAAATCCAAACTCGAGCAATCATGAGATCGGAACCGGATGCAAACACAAAATCATCCTGTGGTAGAGTCTGAATAATAAATAATCTGGAGTCGGTAAACATCTAGTAATGCCAAAAATTTGATCCGTGAAGACCAAAAATAAGTGTCACATCGCATCACTAAATAAATCATCGTCTTCAGAAGTCTTCAAAATCCAAACTCAAACAATCATAAAAACCATATCCGGATGATATCATTATAATATTCTCTCCCTATTTTTGATAACCAAAGACCGGATATCAAAAATAAATATATCATCGGGATGGAGAGTGTCGGATACCAAGAGCAAAGAGGGCTCTCCCTAGATGTATGAAGGGTCTCGATTAGACACGAGAAATTGAGTAAAGAAGATACTCTGTGGTCATGAGAAGTTGGTGACATAGTTGCTGAAGCTGTGCTGAGAATAATCTGTTGTGCCAAAAAATATATCCAAATATCCAAACTGCGGTGCCGGAACACTTGAAGTGGTCTTCAATAGAGAATAAAGTCCACATGGTCAAGATACATGATTCGTCAACCAAAAATCAAGAGCGACAAGTCATAAAATCACATAAAGTGAAGAATGCGAAACAACTTTGTTGATCAATCGCCATTACGGTGCAAGCATCACAAAAATAATATGAAGTCCGACTGCGGTAGGAGTATTCTTCCAATAATAACCGGCATGAAATGAACCAATGTGACAATCCAAGGTTCGGTTGTGGCAAAAATTGGTGTAAAAAAAATAATTGGTGTAGAAAAAATAATCGGTGTAAAAAAAATAATTGGTTTTAATAAAAAAAAGGCTAAATAAAAATAATTGGCAAAAAAAATAATTGGCTAAATAAAAAAATTGGCTGAAAAAAGAATAATGAAGTTTTTTTAAAAAAAGGGGTTTAAAAAATAAGGAAGGAAAAAGGAGGGGAGGGGAGAAAAAAGAAGGAGGGAAGGAGGGGGAAGCAGGAGGAGGAAGGGGGAGCTGAAGAATGAAGGAAGGAGGAGGGGGGGGGGGTGAAGGAAGAAGAAGGAAGGGGGGAACGGGGAGATCCGAAGTGAGAGGGGCTGAAGGAGGGTGGATGCGGTGGGAGGGTGTGGTCTGATGGTGTTGCGGGTCTAAGAGGACAGCGGTTCAGGTAGGTGGCTGCGGATCAGATGGACAAGGCTGTAGATTGTGGGTGCAGGGGGAAAGGAATGGTAGGCTTCAGATGGGAGGCTTCGGATGGGGACTGCTGATCGGATGAAGATCGCGGGTCTAGGTTGGTTGCGGATCAAGCAGGCACGCGCGACTACGGTGCGACGAGCAGATACACATGCGAGCTGCGGTAGGGAATGCCTGCGGTCCGAGCTGCTGATGGCCGCTGCGGTCCGAGGCTGCTGATGGCTTCGGTCCGGAATAAGCAAATGACTGCAGTCTCTCGGCTACGGATAGGGACCTGAGAGGACTTCGGATCTGGGCTGAGAAGGGGTGCTGAGAGGCTTCTTAGGAGGCTCCGATAGGCAGTTTTTGGCTGCGGTTCGGGGCTCCGAGAAGGGCTGAACAGATGACGAAAAATGGTATTTTTCCATGAAAAATGGTACCGCAAAGGCCATTTATTCATATCTTAATGAGGGAATCTTTTTATAAAGCATTCTAAGTCAAAGGTGGGTCTTGGGAAGGCAAAAAAAAGAGCGTGCAGGGGGTTTTTAGGGGACAAAAGGTGATGGGAAAGGACAATGTCACATGGTTTTTGCTTGGGAAGGCAAATATGAGTGAATTACTCTTTACCCAAAAGAGCAAAAAGGACAAAATGCTTTTCACAAACATAATTTACGTCCAAATGGTCTTCAACATTAGATTCACAGTAGGAAAAGTTAGAAAAATAGAAACTTTATACCTCTTGTGAAGAAAAAGTTGCTGGGAAAGATAAAATCCACTTCTCTTGAAAATAAGCCCGTTAAATTTGTGTCTTCTCATCCAAGAAAAAAGAGCTCCTGCAAAAATTTCTTCAACCTTTTGGAGACCACAAAATTATTTTCTTCACCAAATATTCTTCATTTCTTCAACAACAAAATAATAATAACTTTTAAGAACATCTTCTTCCAGCAATAAATAGAAACGACCAGCAACAACAACAATTTATTTATTACTAGGATTTGAGTCAACCCAGAAGATAAAACTAAGAACGAACTTCATAAAAAAAATTCCGGTAAGAAACCCGAAATTTTTTTCTTGGAGAAACACGGAAAAATCACAAGATAATCACCGAACGGGAGTCGTTCCCTTGAACTAATCATGAGATCTTCAAGGTACGACTCTGATACCAATTGTAGAGACCCATTTTTATAACGAACGGTGAATGCGGAAGTAAGATATCTCGAGATTAATTGTGTTTTTGTAAGTATGAACACGAAGAACATATTATGAGTTCGTTGAAGAAGACTAAGAATAAGAGAGAATAATAATAATATTCATGAAGAACATGGTGGGAGAGAAACTATCCCTGGGTGGGAGAACCCACCAACTTTCTCTCTCTAGAGATTACATTGTAAGAAGTGTAACTCTAAGAAAAGTAAAATGAGCTAGCTTAAGTAATAAATGACCAACTCTCCCTTTATATAGGAGGGAGAGTATTTACACCTAAAATACAATAAAGGGAAAATACAACCTAATAAACACTCATTATTTGTGGAGTATTTCCATGCACCAACAATAATCATACTTAAATAATTATTAAATGTTGTACTCTTGTACTAATGTCTATCATAAACTAAATCTGTCATAGTTTATATGTTTTACTATGTAAAGCTCCGAATTCATAAAACTGTGTATTGAAAACCCAAATTATACCTATTATAGTTTGCATGTATGATGTGTACTTGGTTTACTTATTGATCTGAAAACTATGCAATTTCGACTCTAGGTTGAAAAAGTCTCTTATGCTCAGCACGTTACAAAAAGGATAAAATATCTAAATATTTTATAAAACATGTGGAAACTGTGAGATTGTATCAATTGCATCAGTTTTAAATGAGTTGAAATCCTTTTGTATAAATGAACAAAATTGGTTGTGTTTGGCTTGTACTCTCCCCCTGAAAACATTTAAAATCATAATAGCATAGGGGTATGAACTCACTGTTAGTCGTGTGAATAGTCGGACAGCGAAAACTGGGAGTGAAGACGCTCGAGTTGATTTACGCGGAACTCAATGGGATCCTAATACAATTAATACATATATGCATTTTATTAGCGAAACCATTATTTATGGTGTTGGAAAAACACTTGCTTTCAGTTTAGGAGTGTTACCTGGACTCGATTGAATCGGAAAAGTGGGTTTGCAGCCAAGATTCACGGTGTGAAGGAGTTTGCGGCTGTGAAGGGTTTCCGGCCGTGAACTGTTCTCGGCCGTGAACAGCCCCTTGAAGGGTTTACGGCCGTGAACAGTGTTCTTGAAGAATCTATGAAGGTTTGAAGGGTTTACGGGCGTAAACGGTTTGCGGCCTTTGAAGATTTTAAGATTTGAAGGGTGTATGGCCGTAAACTCAAGAACAATGATGTTGGATTCGATGAGAAACGTGTTTTAGCTGCTCCAAAACAACTTCCAAAGGTGATTTCTGATGATTCTCGGAAGAAAAGAGGGTGTTTTGATGTTTACGGTTGAGGGGTAGAGAGAGAGAATGAGAGAGTTTTCGGCTAAGAAAGTTCAAATGAAGGTGGTGGTCCCGTATATATAGGCTGGGGGTATGGTCGGTGGTGGGGGCCACCTGGCACTAGCCGTAAACGGGTTTACGACTGTAAATGGGTTTACGGCCGTGAACACCTCTCAGGCCGAAAACTATTGATTCTTCAAAGGAAACTCGGGTTTTCGCGTGATTTTGGTTCCGACTCTTATATAAAATTTAATTATATAACTAAATGATTCTCCAAACCCAAAGGAATTTGACGGAATTCAATAAAATTCAAATTTTATTAACGGATTCGGGTTAACATTAACGGAAACAGATTCGGGTTGTCACATCATCCCCCCGTCATAGGGAATTTCGTCCCGAAATTCAAACATAGAATACAAATCATGGACTCGGAAAGAGATCGGGATACTTCTGTTTCATTGAATCTTCGCGCTCTCAAGTGAATTCAGGTCCTCGCTTGGCATTCCAGCGGACCTTCACTATTGGTATGCGAATTTGTTTCGTTCTTTTGACTTCTCGATCCATGATTTCGACTGGTTCCTCCATGAAATTAAGGTTCTCATTGATCTCGATCTCATCAAGAGGGTCACAAGGGTTTCGTTGGATAAACACTTTTTAAGATTCGATATGTGGAAGACAGGATGAATGTTGCTAAGTTCCTCGGGTAGACGAAGTTTGTATGCTACGGGACCGATCCTAGTGAGGATCTCGAATGGTCCTATGTATCTCGGATTCAGCTTTCCATGCTTTCCGAAGCGTATCATGCCTTTCTAGGGTGAGACCTTCAATAGAACATGGTCACCAACCTGGAACTCCAAGGGTTTTCGTCTCTTATCGGCGTAGCTCTTTTGTCTATCTCTTGAAGCTTTTAGTCGTTCCCGGATTTGTATGATCTTTTCAGTAGTTTCTCGGATGATTTCTGGGCCAGTGAGAGTGCTATCGAGGACTTGACCCTTAACTAGCTGCGTGTCACCCACCTCAGCCCAGCACAGAGGGGAGCTGCACTTACGGCCATAGAGGGCTTCGAACGGCGCAGCCTTGATGCTGGTATGGTAGCTGTTGTTGTAGGAAAATTCGACGAAGGGAAAATGTGTGTCCCACGACGTGCCAAAGTCGATGAAGCATGCTCTCAACATGTCTTCCAATGTTTGAATGGTTCTCTCACTCTGCCCATCGGTCTGTGGATGGTAAGCTGTGCTCATATCCATCTTAGTTCCAAGAGCCTTCTAAAGTGACTGCCAAAATCTCGAGGTAAACCTGCTATCCCGATCGGAGATAATGGACACAGGAACACCATGCAGGTGGAATATCTCTCGGATGTAGATTCGTGTCAGTCTCTCCATCTTGAAGTTTTCTTTGATTGGCAGGAAATGGGTGGATTTAGTCAATCGATCGACAACTACCCAGATGGCATCGTGCCCACTCGGAGACTTGGGCAACTTAGTGATGAAATCCATCGTAATCCTTTCCCACTTCCACTCAGGTATTTCAGACTACTGAAGTAGACCTGAGGGCTTTTGACATTCCACCTTCACCTTGGCGCAAGTCAGGCACTTGCCCACGAAGGTAGCGATCTATGCTTTCATGTTCGGCCACGAATAGAGCTTTTTGAGATCCAGATACATCTTATCTGAAGTTGGGTGGACGGAGTATCTAGTCTTGTGAGCTTCATTGATGACAACCTCCCTGTAACCGCCGTGCTTCAGGGTCCAGATCCGGTTCATGAAATAATAAACTCTGTCTCCCTTGACCTCTAAGTTCTTTGCTATTCCCCTCAAGGCTTCATCCGACATGTTCTCTGGTTTTTAAGGCTTCCAGCTGAGCCTATCTGATTTGATCGGATAAATGGGAATGGATGGTCATTGTTAGTGCCTTCACTCTATGACCTGAATATTCTTTCCGACTGAGGACATCCGCTACCACATTAGCCTTGCCGGGATGATAGCGTATTTCGCACTCGTAATCACTGAGTAGCTTTACCCATCGCCGTTGCCTCATGTTCAACTCTTTCTGATCGAAGATATGTTGTAGGCTCTTATGGTCGGTGAAGGTAGTACACTTGGTTCCGTAGAGATAATGTCTCCAAAATTTTAACGCACAGACCACTGCTCCTAACTGTAGATCGTGAGTTGTATAATTGACTTCATGTGTTTTCAGCTGTCTCGAGGCATAGGCAATAACCTTTCATCGCTGCATGAGCACACATCCTAGGCCCTGATTGGATGCATCGCAGTAGACAACAAAGTCCTCCGTCCCTTCAGGCAGAGACAAGATAGGTGCGCTGCATAGGGCCTGCTTCAATGTCTGAAACGCAGTGTCTTTCTTTTCTCCCCAACTAAAGGGTACACCTTTCTACGTCACGGTGGTTAAAGGCTTGGCAATTCTGGAGAAAATCTGGATAAATCTTCGATAGTAGCCAGCGAGACCCAAGAATTGACGGATTTCTGTGGGCGTCTTTGGTGCTGACCAATTCTCAATCGCTTTGATTTTGGAAAGGTCCACATGTAGCCTTCCTCGCTAACCACGTGACCAAGGAAAGTTACTTTTCTAATCCAAAATTTGCACTTTGAAAACTTCACATAAAGTTTCTCCGCCCTTAGTGTTTCTAACACTAGCCTCAAGTGCTGTCTATGATCTTCCTCACTCCGAGAGTAGACAAGGATATCATGAATGAACACTATTACAAACTTGTCTAAGAAAGGGCGGCAAACCTGATTCATCAAGTCCATGAATACTACGGGTGCGTTGGTTAGAGCAAAGGGAATTACTACAAACTCGTAGTGACCATAGCGAATTCGGAATGCTGTCTTGGGAACATCACTCTCATGAACTCGCAACTGGTGGTACCCTGATCTCAGGTCTATTTTTGAGAAGTAGCTGGCTCCTTGGAGTTGATCGAAGAGGTCGTCGATTCTGGGTAGGGGATAACGGTTTTTGATGGTTATCTTGTTCAATTCACGATAATCTATGCACATCCAAAACGATCCATCTTTCTTCTTCACAAACAAGACCGGGGCTCCCCAGGATGAAGAACTTGGTCTTATGAATCCTTTGCTGAGCAGCTCATTGAGCTGACTGGATAATTCTTTCATTTCTGTCGGCACTAGACGGTATGGGGATTTAGCTACAGGAGTAGCTCCGGGAATAAAGTCGATACGGAACTCGACTTGGCGCTCGGGAGGGATTCCGGGAATATCTTTGGGAAAGACATCAGGAAAGTTGCAGACTTCGAGGATGCTCTCGAGGTCTTTAACTTCCTACTTTTCGTTAACAACATGGGCTAGGAATGCATGACACTCCTTCCTCAGATATTTATGGGCTTTGATGCATGAAATTATACGAAGGTTTGAGCTGAGTTTATCACCGTAGACTATGAGAGCTTTGCCCGAGGGCGGATTGAGGCGAACAACTTTTTCATAACAAAGGATATCAACACGATTGGGGCTCAACCAATCCATGTCGATGATCAGATCGAAGCTTTTTATGGAAACTGGCTTAAGGTCGATTGGGAAGGAATGGTCGTTTAAGGTAAGGGTACAACCTATGAATATGTCGTTAGTGATCTCTTTCTTTCCGGTAGCCATCTCAATGGTAAATGTTTCGATTAAAGGTTGGGATTCATGTTTGAGAAGATGCTTAAATGCATGACTAACAAAACTTCTCTCCGCACCAGAATCGAAAAGAATACATGCATAAGAATTATCGAGGAGGAACATACCCGAAACCACGGTGGGGTCAGGAACTGCCTCCTCCTGGCCCATCGCTAACACTCTCCCTGTGTTACCCCCTGTTCTTGCCTTGGGGAAATTTCTCTTGAAGTGCCTAACCTCCCCACAGCCATAACAGGCTCGACCAGCGCCCGCCCTAGGAGCCTGATTGGTTGGTTGGACTGGTGTCTTGCAAAATTGAGCTGTGCGCCCCTTCTTGCCACAACTGTTGTACAACATCTCCCGACACTGCCCATGATGATGGAAGTCCCACTTGTCACACCTTGGAAGAGTACTAGCATATCTGCTGGCAGGTGCTTGAGCTGTAGGAACAGCGACAGGAGTGGTAGCAGCATGAACTGCCACTACTTGCTGCTTCTTGGAGGGGTCCTGCGAAGACTGGCCCTTTCGCTTGTTCCAAAACTTCTTCTTTCCACCACTTGCCTTTGGTGGTTCGGTAGCGGCTGCGAATTCATCAAGATCAACCCCGTGATCTATCAGGGTCTGCGCCAAGCACTTGGCGCTGTCAAATGTGGAAGGCTTAGCAGCCAAGACATTTCCTTGAATTGGGGGCGTCAATCGCCAAATGTACCTTTCTATCTTCTTGCTTTCCGGGGTGACCATTCCCGGACATAGAAGAGCCAGATCGCAGAATCTAGCTGTGTAAGCGGCAATGTCGGAACGCTTCATATTTAGGTTCCAAAGCTCGTGTTCCATGTAACACCCAAAATCAGAAAGACCAAGAAAGGAAAGGAAACCCTGAGTCAAAGGGGTCTACTCGTTGAGTCTAGGGAAGAACTCGACGAGTCGGAGCGGGTTCCGTGTCAAAGATTAAGTGACCGACTCGGCGAGTCGGCGAGTGGACTCGGCGATTCTGGTCTGGGTTTGGAAACCCTAATTTTGGGACTTGGTACCCTATTTAAGCATCTTATTCTCTTCCCTAGGGCTCATTTGCAGCCCCTATTGTACAGAACTCGAAACCCTAGCTACCCAACTCCATTGTTGAGCTAGTTCTTGCCTTGAGAATGAATTAAAGCTTGGAGAAGGAAGAAGGACCTTGGTGGTGCAAGAAGAAGATATAGATCCAAAGTTGGGGTAGCATTTCAGACCATTTAGAGGTAAAAAGCTTATACCTTGACTGTTAATCATCTAGATCTCCTTTCTAGCATAGATTTTGTCACATTTGGACATTTCCAAGGTCAATCTGAACATTGAGCCATTGAGGACGAAAAGGACTTAAGATCTAAGCATTTCTGAGCTTTAGAAGCTCTGAGGGGAAAGCTTTACCTAGCCATGGCTTCATTTCATGACCTAGGCCTTCTTTGTAGCTTGGATTAAGTCTTCTAGCCTCATAATACCGTGCATGCACGTAAAGTTAGCAACTTTACGTGCAATGCTGTCACACCCCAAAACCTAGAATGGCGGAAACGTTCTGGGGTGGAGTACGTCATGTACAGTATCATAACAATGCATAATAGTAAAGACAAGCAACAGCATCCAATGCATTAATATAATAATTGTAATACAAGCGTGTTCTGTACAGTTTGTAAGACACCAAAAGTATAATCAAAATAAAAGATGAGTCCTGTGTGTGCTCCATCTTCTCAAAAGCTTCATCTGTACCTGTCTACTGATGACCTGAAAATACAAGTTATTTTGAAAGCGAGTATCAGCATAAAGCTGGTGAGTTCATAAGTATTTAGTGTCATTGCTTGTATAAAAATGTTTACAACCATGTAGTATAATAGTTGATATCAATGTTTGAAAATAGTATGCTCCCTAGAAAATCCTATATTTTCCAGTAAAAGTAGTCTTCTACCAAGACCCGGTTGGTTGCATGTTTGATCCTTTGAAAATGTAAAAGTTTTCCCAGTGAAACTATCAGTATGAAAATATAGTTTTAGACTTCATTCATATAAAGTAATTGGGAAAATAATGCTTTACCCCAGCAGTGTCACTGCCGGCTTAATGTAATGAAACTGCAGACTCTAGGTAGTATTAAATGTACCATACACCTCGGGGAATCCGTTTTGCCTTTAATTCCTAAAGTGTTAATTAAAGGTCTGAATGTGAACTCGTATGTAACCATGCTGATTGACGATCGAATGACTGATGACCGTCCGAGTCGTATGTAGTGATGTGACATTTTGTCACCCCTTGGCCTTTCGGCTGGGACTGTAGCTAGCAGTCGGGATGTGGGAGTGTCTGTCCCGTATAGATCTATACACACAATGACCGCTCTCCCTCTAGGAGACTCTGGTTACAAGGTGATACCACTGTGAAGTGTCGTATCGAGAAGTAGTATGTCACATTCTAATTATAGTATATTCTCTTGTATATTGTATAATGTATTTTCTTGTATATTGTATAGAGTGTTCCTCTTGTATAGTATATAGTATTCTCTTTGTATAGTATTTAGCATGTATTGACTCATAACTGTACTGACTCTGGTAGGTGTCATGATAATAGTAGTAATGAGTAGTAATCCTTAACTATACCTATTATAGTTAAATAGTAATCTTGATTGCATGCCTTTGTTACACAAAGGTACTGAACTGAAGTGAAGACTTTTATATCCACCACAAATATATATGATATATAACTAAGAATTCAATGACAGTCGGACAAATAACAGAATACTCTAAGTCCACAACCAAACAAGGAACAAGAATTAAGGTGAGCTATCAGTCCTAAGTCCTTCAAGTCTTACTTATATAAATATATTAGTATAGATATGGTTTTGAAGATAAAACAAGTTTAAAAGAGTTTGAAAATAGTTTTAGCATTTAAAGAATTTGATAAAAGGTTTGAAACACTTGAAAACCCAAAGTTTGATGGAAATCTGAAAGTAGTAACAAATCATGTAGTCTGTTCTAGTTATTAATCACATGTGATTGATATCATAACTATAACAGTTCAACTTGTATTCCCCCCCATAAAAGTATTCAAAATCGTTTAAAAGGTTGATTTAGGGGTATGAACTCACCTGTAGTGAGTGGAGTGGATGGAAGTGCCGGGTAGGATGCTAGGTGTCAAGTGAGGACTTGAACACACACACGGATCCTATGTAACATGTAGTGATACGTAAATGTATCTAATTAGTTATTTAATCACTAATTAAGTAAGTAAAGACACACTAAATCAATGAAAACACTTTGTTTCAAGTGCTAGGAGTGCTAAGGGTTGCATCTAAGGAGAGTATGGCCTCACCTTGGAGTTTACTCCTCAAATGGGAACCCTATATGTGTTTATGGTTGTTGGACCGTTTCCCCCATGAGTTTACGGCCGTAAACTCATGGTAATGATGCATTTGTGTGTTTCAAGGTCCTATATCTCACAAGGAAGGGTTCTAAGTTCGAATCAAAGGCTTAGGAAGTGGTTAGGGCACAAAAGGACCCCTCATTGGAGTTTACGGTCCTTGGACCATCCTTGAGAGTTTATGGTCGTAAACACTTGGTTTTACGGTCGTAAGCCCATGAGTTTATGGCCGTAAACTCATGTATGCCTCAACCTTTTCGTGTTTTGGTGTTTCTAGCTCATGCATGCAAGTTTCTAGCCCTTTATCCAAGCATTTGAAGGTGTTAGGGGCATCAAAACACCATTTGGGGGTGTTTACGGTTTTGGGAGATCCCCAAACCGTAAACACATATGTTCTTGGGGATTTTGATGATTTTCCAAAGGATTAACAAGTATACTAAGTAAGTAACTAGATAGGAAGGGTACACTTACTTATATGAAGCTTGTAAGAGTGATTAGAGCCCAAAAACACTAGTGTGTGTTCTTGGTGTTCTTGGTGTTTTGAAGAAAACTTGAAGATCTAAGTAAAAACCAAGAA
Organism: Lactuca virosa; assembly: GCF_052849685.1. Taxonomy (NCBI): domain Eukaryota; kingdom Viridiplantae; phylum Streptophyta; class Magnoliopsida; order Asterales; family Asteraceae; genus Lactuca; species Lactuca virosa. The sequence continues at coordinate 179,678,703 of NC_136430.1, forward strand.
TCCATGGATGAAATGATGTATAAACACTAGATTAAGTGTTGTATGAACGAATCTAGGAAGGAAACACTTATATTTTGGTGGATTTGAAGAAATGAACTTATGATACTTGAGAGAAAAGCTTGGTGTTCTTGAGGTGGGAAGTGGAAAATGAGGAAAAGGTGTGTAAACTCATGCTATATGCAAGAGTTCTTGGGAAAATGGTGTTTACGGCCCAAACACCTCTTGTTTGGCCTTAAACACCTAGCTAAGGTGTTGATTGTTTTGTTTGCTACACATCACTAATAACGACACTTCCTTTTATTTAATCGTTTGACGAAAAATAAAATAAAACACCCAAACGGACTTAAATCCGGCCAAAAATGTACTGAAATGTTTTTGAATATTATATAAAGTGTTTAACTGTAGAGATTATACAAATGAAAATTTCGGGTTGTCACATCATCCCCCGTTAGAGGGAATTTCGTGCCGAAATTAGAGTTCAGGCAACTAAGTTATTACAAAATAACTAAGTAAAAAGATGAGGATATTTAAGTCTCATTTGATCCTCGCGCTCCCATGTGAATTCCGGTCCTCGCTTGGCGTTCCAGCGAACCTTCACGATTGGGATGCGGCTTTGTTTCGTTCGTTTGACCTCGCGGTCCATGATCTCTACTCGTTCTTCCACGAAGTTGAGGCTCTCGTTGATCTCGATCTCGTCGAGTGGGATTACAAGAGTCTCGTCGGATAGGCACTTTTTCAAGTTTGAGACGTGGAAGGTAGGATGTACATTACTGAGTTCGCGGGGCAGGTTGAGTTTGTAAGCTACGGGGCCGATTCTAGCGAGAATCTAGAAAGGCCCTATGTATCTTGGATTCAGCTTTCCACGCTTTCCGAAGCGTATCAAGCCTTTCCAGGGTGAGACTTTCAAAAGAACTCGGTCTCCCACCTGGAATTCCAACGGTTTCCTTCGTTTGTCTGCGTAGCTTTTCTGTCGGTCTCTAGAGGCTTTCAATCGTTCACGAATCTGAACGATCTTCTCTGTCGTTTCCCGTATGATCTCTGGACCCATGAGAGTGCTGTCAGGAATTCGTCCTTTAGCTAATTGAGTGTCGCCCACCTCAGCCCAGCACAGAGGGGATCTGCACTTCCGGCCGTAGAGGGCTTCAAATGGAGCAGCCTTGATGCTCGTGTGATAACTGTTGTTGTAAGAGAATTCGACGAGAGGTAAGTGGGTATCCCACGCCTTCCCGAAGTCGATCACACAAGCTCGCAACATATCTTCCAAGGTTTGGATAGTTCTCTCACTCTGTCTGTCGGTCTGTGGATGGTAGGCTGTACTCATGTCCAGCCTCGTTCCTAAGGAGTTTTGTAGTGACTGCCAGAACCTCGAAGTGAATCTACTATCTCTATCGGAGATAATAGATATAGGAACACCATGCAGTCGTACGATCTCCCTAATGTATGTTCTTGTGAGCTTCTCCATCTTGTCGGTTTCTTTGATGGGCAGGAAGTGTGCGGACTTGGTCAATCTGTCGACGATGACCCATATGGTATCAAGTCCACCCGTTGTCTTGGGTAGTTTGGTTATGAAGTCCATAGTGATCCGCTCCCACTTCCATTCAGGTATCTCCGGTTGATCGAGTAGACCTGATGGTTTCTGGTATTCGACCTTGACCTTGGCACAAGTAAGGCATTTACTCACGAAGGTAGCAATCTCTGCCTTCATGTTAGGCCACCAGTATGATTTCTTGAGATCCAGATACATCTTATCTGAAGCTGGGTGGACGGAATATCGAGTGTTGTGCGCTTCTTTCATGACCAAGGCTCTGAAGCCACCGTGTTTCGGTGTCCAGATCCGGTCCATGAGTTATAAGGCTCCGTCACCCCTGGCTTCCAGGTTCTTATCCATTCCTCGCAGGGATTCTCCCGCTACATTTTCAGGTTTCAAAGCTTCAAGTTGAGCCTCCTTAATTTGTGCGGATAGATGCGAATGGATAGTCATTGTTAGTGACTTGACTCTTCGGCCAAAATATTATTTCCGACTTAGGGCGTCTGCTACTATGTTGGCTTTACCCGGATGATAACAAATTTCGCATTCATAGTCATTGAGTAGCTCGACCCACCGTCGTTGTCTCATGTTGAGCTCTTTCTGGTTGAAGATGTGTTGGAGGCTTTTGTGGTCGGTATAGATGGTGCTCTTCGTACCATACAGATAGTGTCTCCAGATTTTTAGGGCGAACACAACCGCTCCTAATTCGAGGTCGTGTGTGGTGTAGTTGACCTCATGTGTCTTCAGCTGTCTTGAGGCGTAGGCGATGACCTTACCTCGTTGCATCAGAACACAGCCGAGCCCCTGATTGGATGCATCGCACTATACCACGAAGTCCTCTATCCCTTCGGGGAGGGATAGTATCGGTGCAGTGCATAAGGCTCGCTTCAGGGTTTGGAATGCCTTCTCTTGCTTCTCTTCCCAGTCAAAGGCCACGCCTTTTTGGGTCAATGTAGTAAGGGGTTTCGCGATTCGAGAGAAGTTTTGAATGAATCTGCGGTAGTAGCCAGCGAGACCTAGAAATTGGCGAATTTACGTAGGCGTCTTTGGTGCTGACCAGTTCTCAATAGCCTTAATTTTGGATGGGTCCACGTGGATCCCCTCTTTGCCAACCACGTGTCCTAAGAATTCGACTCTTCGGATCCAAAATTCGCATTTAGAGAACTTCGCATAAAGCCTCTCCGATCGTAAATTTCCAGGACTTGTCACAGATGATCGCTATGCTCTTCCTCACTTCGAGAGTAGATAAATATATCATCAATGAAGACGATGACAAACTGATCCAAGTAAGGACAACATACTCTATTCATTAAGTCCATGAAGACTGCGGACGCATTGGTCAGTCCGAAAGGCATCACTACGAACTCGTAGTGTCCGTAACGAGTTCAGAAGGCTGTCTTCGGAACATCCTCCTCCAGCACTCGTAACTGGTGATACCCGGACCTCAGATCAATCTTGGAGAAGTAGCTCGCCCCTTGCAGTTGGTCAAATAAATCGTCTATGCGCGGAAGAGGGTAACGATTTTTTATCGTGAGCTTGTTGAGTTCTCTATAATCGATGCACATACGGAACGATCCGTCCTTCTTCTTGACGAACAAGACCGAAGCTCCCCAGGGTGAGAAGCTTGGTCTTATAAAGCCCTTGCTGAGCAGTTCGGTAAGTTGACCGGACAGTTCCTGCATCTCAGCAGGTGCTAGACGATAGGGCGATTTGGCTACGGGGGTCGCTCCTGGGATTAAGTCGATTCAGAACTCGACTTGACGTTGCGGGGGTAATCCCGGGAGTTCTTCCGGAAAGACGTCGGGGAAGTCCCGTACTATGGGAAGGTCTTTTAGGTCTTTCGTTTTCTGGTTCATATGGACGACGTGTGCAAGGAACGCACGATATTCCTTACGCAAGTACTTCTAGGCTTGAATACTTGAGATGATACGAAGACTCGTATTGGGTTTGTCTCCGTAGATCAACAAGGGTTCGTTATTCGGTAGATTCAGACAGACTACTTTTTCGAAGCACAGAATGTCGGCACGATAAAGACTCAACGAGTCCATGCCTACGATCACGTCGAAACTATGGATAGCTACTGGTATGAGGTCGATTGGAAACGAATGATTATCTAGTGTGAGGGAACAACCTATGTAAATCTCGTTAGAACTCTCTGTCTTACCGTTAGCCATTTCTACGACGAAGATTTCTTTTAGTGTTTGCGGTGATTGTTTAAGTAGGTGTTTGAATTTTTGGTTAACGAAGCTTCTTTCTGCCCCACTATCGAATAGGATACAAGCATATGAGTTATCGAGAAGGAACGTACCCGTGACTACTGTGGGGTCTGCCACGGCTTCATTGTGGCCAATAGCAAGTAGTCTTCCTATTCCTCCTGAATTCCCAGCCTTCGGACAGTTTCTTTTGAAGTGCCCTGTCTCGCCGCACCCGTAGCAGGCTTGGGTTGAGATCTGCAAAACCGGGCGGTATGGCCCTTCCGGTCGCAGTTGGTGCAGTGCATTTCACGGCAGGGGCCGTTGTGATGGAAGGAGCAGTTGGTGCACTTGGGTAGGCTTCCTGCATATGTTTTGGCTGGTACAGGGGCAGCAGGTGTAGTGGCAGCATGGACAGCCATAGTCTGGTGGTTCTTGGAAGAGGGCTGAGCTGATTTGCCCTTCTTTCGGTCCCCCCGCTTCCTTTTATTGTCAGATGTCTTGGTTGATGTGGGGTAGTTGTTGGGGTTGTTGATGGAGTAGAAGGAGTTTCGTGATCGATGAGCCTTTGGGCCAATTCTTTGGCACTATCGAAGGTTGCAGGGTGTGAGGCTTGAACGTTCCCTCGATATGGGGGTACTAGACCCCAGATGTATCGTTCAATTTTCTTGCTTTCGGTGGGAACCATGTTAGGACATAGAGCCACCAGGTCGCAGAACCTGGCTTTATAAGCCACTATGTCAGAACCTTGCATTTTAAGGTTCCAGAGTTCTTCCCCAAGCTTCTGAATTTCGCCCCTCGGGCAGTACTCCCTTGTCATAAGGTCGTTCAGTGTGTCCCAGCCCATGGCGTTAGCAGTTACTAGGAAGAGTGATTTGACATGGCCATTCCACCATGTCAGGGCTCTTTGGGTGAAGGTGCAAGCAGCAAATTTTATCTTGCTTCCTTCAGGACATGAGCACATCTCGAAGATGGCTTCTATCCTTTCGATCCATTGGGATAGTGCAAGGATCCCTCCAGTCCCATTGAAGTATGTAGGTTTGCAGCTGATGAAATCTTTATAGGTGCACTCCCGTGCACGCGGATGGATTTCACCTTGGCTGGAGTTTGTGCCAGTCCCCGTTCCACTAACACCACCAGAGTTTACTTAAGCCATGGCGGCGATCACAGCAGCGGTTACAGCTGCTTGAAACATCACCGGATCGAACTGCGGTGGGGGTGGTGGTGGAGTTTGATTTGCAGGCGTGTTTCTGGTTGGACGCTTGCGAGGCGACATCTTTTACTGAAAATTCATAAAGATGACGATAATGGTAAGAATTGATTGTAAGTATGATGAGAGTGTCCCATGGACTAAATCACCATAGTCCAAATACCAGATAGAATCATAACAATAGAGTAGGGAAATATAAAAGTTCAGGTTTTCCCATAGATTAGACAACTGCCAATATTACTAGTATTAATGATGTAACATGAGTTCAGGAAAAGTGACCTAACAGTAGGTCTTACATCAAACCATAAAGGAAAATGTTGACAGCTTAGAAGTCTAGTTAGAGTGCTTTTAAAGTTAGGAATGTTTACAGATAAGTGCTCCACAGAGCATAGAAAGAAAAGGCTATTCCTTAATTCAAAAGTAAAGATGAATCGACATCTTCTACCGGCGACGGGTATCCCTTGGGCGAACTCTCAGGTCTGCCAGCTGACGTACAACTTCCTGAAGATGTCGTTCATGCGCTCTCTGACGCATACGGAGTTCCATGATTTCGGCTCGGGATGCAGCTAGTTGTTGCTGCAGAGTCTCATTGGTCCTCCTGGTCCTATCTACCGTCTGTTCGAGTTGACGAACACGGACTGTGTTAAGGTTAGAGTTGTCGTCAATTTCCACTACTCGCTCGATGGCTGCATGGCCTCGCTCGACGTTCCTAGCAATCCTTCGGACCATGATGGGCAGGACTCGGTCAGCTGATCCTCCCTCGCTTATATTGTAAAAGCTTCGGTCTCCATTGAAAGGTAAAGGCTGACCCTGCTCATCACTCCATCGATTCAAGGTTGTTGTCCACATGGGAGTGGGACCTTGAAATGCCGGACGGGGGTTGGGGTTTGGAGCTACTGGGGGTAGGTTGTTGACTTCTGGTTCAGAGTCAGAGTTATCCGAATAGCCTTCTGCACGATGATCATCCAAAGGGATTGGGTGATTTTCTTCTGGCTCTTCATCAAGCCATCCACCAATGCCTTGGTTTGGATAGTACGGATCGCCAGGGAGATGAAAGCCAACCATGCTATCTACGCGAGAATGGGGAAAGAATAGTTAATAGACGTACTAATCTAAGATTATTATAAGATGATCGTTATTAGTTGATTCAATACTTGCATAGTGCATACCAATTACATGCAACCCAGACAGGATAGACCTTCGAATAAGTGATCCTAACTCTAAATCCACAACCAAACAAGGAACAGGAAGTAAAGCAAAGATTACAGATTCTAAGTCTATAACGCCTTAGTCACATGTAACCGTAGAGTATCCACTTAGCAACTATTGCCCTACTAGTAACGACCTTTTTAGTTCTCACATATGTAATTCATAGCAATGCAGAATACCCGTATAGTATTCTGCTCTAGTGTTCTCGTTGTGGTAGTGTTGGTAAGTTTTTAGACTTGTTGCCATACCACAACCATTCTTAGGCACATGCTAGTCACTCCTCGGGAAATGTAGTTGATCAGGCTACATCCCCCCAGATTTGACTATATGTCTCTAAGCCTAATCGTGCTGTCCAACAGTCTTAATACTTTTGTTCTGTTCTAGTATGAAACTGACCTTGGTATAAATAGATGTATATATATACTTAGTTAAATATTTTATTATTTAAAAGTATATATTCTTGGTCAGAGTGTTTTAATCCCGATGTGTTTATAGTTCCTATATCTTTTATGGGTTGATATACTTGATTCACTATAAACAGTGCTCTGATACCAATATGTCACACCCCAAAACCGAGAACGGCGGAAACGTTTTGGGGTGGAGGACGTCATGTATAGTATCATAACAATGCATAATAGTAAAGACAAGCAACAACATCCATTGCATTAATATAATAATTGTAATACAAGCGTGTCCTGTACAGTTTGTAAGACACCAAAAGTATAATCAAAATAAAAGATGAGTCCTGTGTGTGCTCCATCTTCTCAAAAGCTTCATCTGTACCTGTCTACTGATGACCTGAGAATACAAGTTATTTTGAAAGCGAGTATCAGCATAAAGCTGGTGAGTTCATAAGTATTTAGTGTCATTGCTTGTATAAAAATGTTTACAACCATGTAGTATAATAGTTGATATCAATGTTTGAAAATAGTATGCTCCCTAGAAAATCCTATATTTTCTAGTAAAAGTAGTCTTCTACCAAGACCCGGTTGGTTGCATGTTTGATCCTTTGAAAACGTAAAAGCTTTCCCAGTGAAACTATCAGTATGAAAATATAGTTTTAGACTTCATTCATATAAAGTAATTGGGAAAATAATGCTTTACCCCAGCAGTGTCACTGCCGGCTTAATGCAATGAAAATGCAGACTCCAGGTAGTATTAAATGTACAATACACCTCGGGGAATCCGTTTTGCCTTTAATTCCTAAAGTGTTAATTAAAGGTCTGAGTGTGAACTCGTATGTAACCATGCTGATTGACGATCGAATGACTGATGACCGTCCGAGTCGTATGTAGTGATGTGACATTTTGTCACCCCTTGGCCTTTCGGCTGGGACTGTAGCTAGCAGTCGGGATGTGGGAGTGTCTGTCCCGTATAGATCTATACACACAATGCCCGCTCTCCCTCCAGGAGACTCTGGTTACACGGTGATATCACTGTGAAGTGTCGTATCGAGAAGTAGTATGTCACATTCTAATTATAGTATATTCTCTTGTATATTGTATAATGTATTTTCTTGTATATTGTATAGAGTGTTCCTCTTGTATAGTATATAGTATTCTCTTTGTATAGTATTTAGCATGTATTGACTCAAAACAGTACTGACTCTGTTAGGTGTCATGATAATAGTAGTAATGAGTAGTAATCCTTAACTATACCTATTATAGTTAAATAGTAATCTTGGTTGCATGCCTTTGTTACACAAAGGTACTGAACTGAAGTGAAGACTTTTATATCCAACACAAATATATATGATATATAACTAAGAATTCAATGACAGTCGGACAAATAACAGAATACTCTAAGTCCACAACCAAACAAGGAACAAGAATTAAGTGAGCTATCAGTCCTAAGTCCTTCAAGTCTTACTTATATAAATATATTAGTATAGATATGGTTTTGAAGATAAAACAAGTTTAAAAGAGTTTGAAAATAGTTTTAGCATTTAAAGAATTTGATAAAAGGTTTGAAACACTTGAAAACCCAAAGTTTGATGGAAATCTGAAAGTAGTAACCAATCATGTAGTCTGTTCTAGTTATTAATCACATGTGATTGATATCATAACTATAACAGTTCAACTTGTATTCCCCCCCCCCCATAAAAGTATTCAAAATCGTTTAAAAGGTTGATTTAGGGGTATGAACTCACCTGTAGTGAGTGGAGTGGATGGAAGTGCCGGGTAGGATGCTAGGTGTCAAGTGAGGACTTGAACACACACACGGATCCTATGTAACATGTAGTGATACATAAATGTATCTAATTAGTTATTTAATCACTAATTAAATAAGTAAAGACACACTAAATCAATGAAAACACTTTGTTTCAAGTGCTAGGAGTGCTAAGGGTTGCATCTAAGGAGAGTATGGCCTCACCTTGGAGTTTACTCCTCAAATGGGAACCCTATATGTGTTTATGGTTGTTGGACCGTTTCCCCCATGAGTTTACGGCCGTAAACTCATGGTAATGGTGCATTTGTGTGTTTCAAGGTCCTATATCTCACAAGGAAGGGTTCTAAGTTCGAATAAAAGGCTTAGGAAGTGGTTAGGGCACAAAAGGACCCCTCATTGGAGTTTACGGTCCTTGGACCATCCTTGAGAGTTTATGGTCGTAAAAACTTGGGTTTACGGTCGTAATCCCATGAGTTTATGGCCGTAAACTCATGTATGCCTCAACCTTTTCGTGTTTTGGTGTTTCTAGCTCATGCATGCAAGTTTCTAGCCCTTTATCCAAGCATTTGAAAGTGTTAGGGGCATCAAAACACCATTTGGGGGTGTTTACGGTTTTGGGAGATCCCCAAACCGTAAACACATATGTTCTTGGGGATTTTGATGATTTTCCAAAGGATTAACAAGTATACTAAGTAAGTAACTAGATAGGAAAGGTACACTTACTTATATGAAGCTTGCAAGAGTGATTAGAGCCCAAAAACACTAGTGTGTGTTCTTGGTGTTTTAAAGAACACTTGAAGATCTAAGTAAAAACCAAGAATCCATGGATGAAATGATGTATAAACACTAGATTAAGTGTTGTATGAACGAATCTAGGAAGGAAACACTTACATTTTGGCGGATTTGAAGAAATGAACTTATGATACTTGAGAGAAAAGCTTGGTGTTCTTGAGGTGGGAAGTGGAAAATGAGGAAAAGGTGTGTAAACTCATGCTATATGCATGAGTTCTTGGGAAAATGGTGTTTACGGCCCAAACACCTCTTGTTTGGCCGTAAACACCTAGCTAAGGTGTTGATTGTTTTGTTTGCTACACATCACTAATAACGACACTTCCTTTTATTTAATCGTTTGACGAAAAATAAAATAAAACACCCAAACGGACTTAAATCCGGCCAAAAATGTACTGAAATGTTTTTGAATATTATATGAAGTGTTTAACTGTAGAGATTATACAAATGAAAATTTGGGGTTGTCACAAATGCTAGCATTAAAAGTCCAGATCTATGAGTTGAAGGTGTTGCAATGGACTGTAATCAACAGAATAGAGATGTCACAGGGTAGACTCGACGAGTCAGTTCATGGACTCCGCGAGTCGGGTCGCAAACCCAAACCCATCTGTTTATGATTCGGATCAGTGAGTGGAGTTAGTAAAGTATTCAACCAGACTGGGTCCGTAATGGACATGAAGATCATAGTACTCGACGAGTTCGAAGAGGAACTCGGCGAGTCCAAGACAATCTTCTTAGTTATGAAGATGAACTCGACGAGTTGTTCATACAACTCGACGAGTCATGGCCTAGATATTCATACGATGATGATGAACTCGACGAGTTCAAGGATGAACTCGGCGAGTCGGTTGAAGATAGTCCCAAAGTTATAGATGAAGGAAAACTCATCAAGTTCTTGCTACAATCGACGAGTGGAGTCGGGGTTGTTTTGGGATTTGAGGAGCATGGAATCGGCGAGTTGACTTTGACCAGGACTTTGACCTTGAGAAGGACTTTGACCTGAGTTGACTTTGTTACCTTCTTGAGGACAGTTAGGCTAAGTGTTACTATTATTTGGTATTGGTAGCTCGGGGAACTAGAGGAGCAGCAGTTCGGAGAGCTGTTGGATAGCAGCCAGAAGGTTATCAGCAGTTTCAGCAGTACGAGGTGAGTTTCCCTTTGTGTGAATGGCGGCCAGAATGCCGGCCCATGTAGTGATGAGTAGGAAGACGTGGGGGTTAGACCTAGGCACTGTATGCTAGTATGATATTCCGGACCAAGGTCCAATGTCGGGCGGGTGCTTAGTGAATGGTTTGCATGATAGATTATACTTGTTGTCTGTGTCATACTTTTATGTGCCTGGTAGGGAGGTGAGGGTGCACGAGGTTCCATATCTCACCGTTAGAAGAGTATTGACGGGGTTCCATATCTCATTAGTAGTAGAGCAGGGGCGAGGCCCGAGGTAGGAAAGGAGTGAGTGTGGGCGGGGGGGGGGGGAGGTATCTCATTATCAGTAGGAGTGTGGACGGGGTTCCATGATTCATGAGTAGCAGACAGGGGCGGGGCCCAAGACAGGCAAGGCCTTAGTACAGGAATGCAGTGGAGTACTTATAGTTTATGTGTTATGCGATATGTTATATGTTTGTAAATGTTTAGCGGGCGGGGCCCAAAGACAGGCGGGGCCTAAGAGAAACAGATATGTATACCAAGCGGGGCTCGAAGTCAGGCGGGGCCTGGAGCAGGCTGGGCCTGTTGTAGCGGGCGAGGCCCGAGGTAGTGGGCGAGGCCCAGTATTTGCAGTATGCAGTTATGTGTATGGTATGTGGTAGGTTGGGGAACTCACTAAGCTTCGTGCTTACAGTTTTCAGTTTTGGTTTCAGGTACTTCCGGTAGCAGAGGGAAGAGCTCGAGATGATCGCATGGCACACACCATAGTTAGTCAGCCTGGGATGTTTTAATCTGATAATAAGAATATGTTTTGAATTAACACTCTGATTTTATGTTTGAGAAGATGCTTAAATGCATTACTAACAAAACTTCTATCCGCACCAGAATCGAAAAGAATACATGCATAAGAATTGTCGAGGAGGAACGTACCCGAAACCACGGTGGGATCAGGAACTGCCTCCTCCTGGCCCATCGCTAACACTCTCCCTGTGTTACCCCCTGTTCTTGCCTTGGGGAATTTCTCTTGAAGTGCCCAACCTCCCCACAGCCATAACAGGCTTGAGCAGCGCCCGCCCTAGGAGCCTGATTGGTTGGTTGGACTGGTGTCTTGCAAAATTGAGCTGTGCGCCCCTTCTTGCCACAACTATTGCACAACATCTCCCGACACTGCCCATGAGGATGGAAGTCCCACTTGTCACACCTTGGAAGAGTACTAGCATATCGGCTGGCAGGTGCTTGAGCTGCAGGAACAGCGACAGGAGTGGTAGCAGTATGAACTGCCACGACTTGCTGCTTCTTGGAGGGCTCCTGTGAAGACTGACCCTTTCGCTTGTTCCAAAACTTCTTCTTCCCACCACTTGCCTTTGGTGGTTCGGTAGCGGCTGCGACTTCATCAAGATCAACCCCGTAATCTATCAGGGTCTGCGCCAGGCACTTGACGCTGTCAAATGTGGAAGGCTTAGCAGCCCAGACATTTCCTTGAGTTGGGGGCGTCAATAGCCAAATGTACCTTTCTATCTTCTTGCTTTCCGTGGTGACCATTCCCGGACATAGAAGAGCCAGATCGCAGAATCTAGCTGTGTAAGTGGCAATGTCGGAACGCTTCATATTCAGGTTCCAAAGCTCGTGTTCCATGTAACACCCAGAATCAGAAAGAGCAAGAAAGGAAAGGAAACCCTGAGTCAAAGGGGTCAACTCGTCGAGTCTAGGGAAGAACTCGACGAGTCGGAGCGGGTTCCGTGTCAAACATTAAGTGACCGAATCGGTGATTCGGCGAGTGGACTCGGCGATTCTGGTCTGGGTTTGGAAACCCTAATTCTGGGACTTGGTACCCTATTTAACCATCTTATTCTCTTCCCTAGGGCTCATTTGCAGCCCCTATTGTGCAGAACTCGAAACCCTAGCCACCCAATTCCATTGTTGAGCTAGTTCTTGCCTTGAGAGTGAATTGAAGCTTGGAGAAGGAAGAAGGACCTTGGTGGTGCAAGAAGAAGCTATAGATCCAGTGTTGGGGTAGCATTTCAGACCATTTAGAGGTAAAAAGCTTATACCTTGACTGTTAATCATCTAGATCCCCTTTCTAGTATAGATTTTGTCACATTTGGACATTTCCAAGGTCAATCTGAACATTCAGCCATTGAGGACGAAAAGGACTTAAGATCTAAGCATTTATGAGCTTTAGAATCTCTGAGGGGGCAGCTTTACCTAGCCATGGCTTCATTTCATGACCTAGGCCTTCCTTGTAGCTTGGATTAAGTGTTCTAGCCTCATAATATCGTGCATGCACGTTAGCAACTTTACGTGCAATGCTAGCATTAGAAGTCCAGATCTGTGGGTTGAAGGTGTTGCAATGGACTGTAATTGACAGAATAGAGATGTCACAGGGTGGACTCGGCGAGTCAGTTCATGGAATCCGCGAGTCAGGTCGCAAACCCAAACCCTTCTGTTTATGATTCGGATCAGTGAGTGGAGTTAGTAAAGTATTCAACCAGACTGGGTCCGTAATGGACATGAAGATCATAGTACTCGATGAGTTCGAAGAGGAACTCGACGAGTCCAAGACAATCTTATTAGTTATGAAGATTGTTGAATCATAAAAAGTGACCCTCTTGAACTTTAGCTACTGCAACCTCTTCAGGTACCGCAGCCATCCAGCACCCGCAGTCAAGCTCCTTCATCAGCAACCGAATCCGGAGTCTACCTACCGCAGTCACTTAACTAGATTACTTTACTTGTCTTTATTATGATACTCTCTATTGTCCAGTATGCCTTGCATGGCTACTCTTAGAGATGTAATCTAGTGTACTTCTTGAGTCTCTATAAATAGAGCTCATTCTCTTGTATCTAAGATAGAGAACTTACACATCTATCTATTCTCAATACACTTCTCAAGTTATTCTATCTCTGTATCTTACTACGCACCACTTCTTACTCTCAAATATTACTAGAATACAACTGATTATAACCTCTCTTCTGAGCAAGTCTTTCGTGACTTAATCACTAAGTTTGATCTTCCTTATTAACTCGGTTTGAATGCATTCCTTGTTATGAATCAACTTATGTGTATACTTGATATAACAATTGTTGTCATTTCTATTTCTTTACTTTCCGCAACTAACTCTCTAACTATCTAATTCTAACTTATTAATATTATTGTTGAGCTTTTAGATCCTTCGAGATTAACTATTCTGCAATACACTTGTTCTAACGTTTGTTCACGTGTGTCTCTACATTTTTCTCTCAACAATTGGTATCAGAGCCATAGTGGTTGCTTTTCGAAAACGGAACTCTGATTTTCAAAGGGCCTTCTATACCACTGAATCTCATTTCTTAGAAAAAACAAAACTTCAAAAATGGCACAATCGTTATCTCTGAATGTTTCCTACAGTGTTGGTGGTTCTAACCGAGCCCCAATACTGGTAGCAAATGAGTATCATCACTGGTTACAAAGAATGGAAAGATACTTAAGGAGACTTGATAGAGATGTCTGGCGATCCGTAGAAGAAGGACCACATGTCCCAGTCCTTACACCAGTCCAGACTGACGGCGCTACAACTAGACTAGGAGGAGGTCAACCAGTCATGAACCGTCCCACCAAGGATGATCTCGATAAAATGGAAAATGATGCTGTTGCTTTTTATGAAATCTCCTGTGGAGTTGCTCCTGACAACTTCGATATTATCATAAATTGCAAATCAGCAAAAGAGATCTGGGAAGTTCTCAAGAATTTATACGAAGGCTCAGAACAAGCACAAGACAAGAAACTTACTACCACACTCAATGAGTTCAACAACTTCAAAGCTCATACTGGCGAAAGTTTGGAAGACTCCTTCAAAAGGTTCAACCTGATAGTCACCAAGTTATCCAATGCGGGCACCATCCGTAGTAACCATGAAACAAATATTCAGTTTCTTAATGGTTTGGGAAGACATTGGACTATGGCTAAGATGATAGTCCAGGGCGATAGAAAGATTCACTCTTTGTCACTCTACAAGCTCTATGGCGAGCTGCAAGCACAAGAATCCACCGTACTCAAAGACTGTGCTGACTTCGGAGGACCACTTGCTCTCATAGCACAAACCCCACCGCAGTCACTCTACTCTCCCTCGTATGACACTCCACTACAGTCATACGAAGCTGACTGAGAGTAAGATGATGAAGAAGAATTTCAGAAGGCTATTGCTCTGGTTAGTCAACAGTTCAACCGTCTACCACCTCCTTCCTTCCTCAAGAATTACCAGTTCAACAAACCTCCATTCAACCGTAACTTCGGTTCCCAGAATAACCATTCTCTATATTCCAAAAGTTCTCATCCACCACCGCAATCTCAAATTAATCAACCAAAGGAGGTACCGCAGTCTCCTCAAACCACTGACTCCGGTACTCCCTCAGAAGACAAGACTGATGTTGTAATTTGTCACAAATGCAACAAAGAGAATCACTTTGCAAGAGATTGTAAGGCCAATGTAGTAAAAGACAGAGCATTCTACCTTAGAATGGCTCAAGAGTTGGAAGATAAGGAAAAGGCAAGGGCATACGCAGCTCATGTCAAAAGAGACCATCAAGTTTGGTCATCCGGAGACGAAGATGAAGCCATCAGCAGTGTCAAAGGAAAAGGGAAAATCTGCATGGTTGCAACTGCGGATGATGATGGGTCTACAGAGCTGGAAAAGAACTACTGCTACATGGCAAAGGATGGAACTCTAAGCATCGTCGAACAGGTAAAACTTATGATACAAACTCTAAACTATAGCATGCATGACTGTGCTGCCGTCCTTACAGACTATAACAAAGCCTTAGATGAGAAGAACATTGCGTCCCAAGAGATGTTCCACGTGAGAGGACGACTGGATAACAAAAGACTCAAAATGGCTAAGTTAGAGAAGGACCTAGAGTTAGAAAAAGATGCAAGAATGTTGAGTGAAACCCAATTAGAGATAGCTTTGAACCAGAGAGATTTAGCTCAGAGTGAAATTGTACGCTTAAATCTCTTAATTGAAAAATTGTTTAATGAAAGTGAAGCTATTGAAAATTTGGTAAACAGTGGAACCGTGGACAATACATACAATTGGGGTTGGTCGAATGGATATCCTACTGCAATGGATTCCTCACCCCGGTTCAATAAAGACAGACTGTATGTCCCTCCAGACCGAGAATTTCATTTCCCAGTCAATGACAAGACTTTTCCCGAAGACATCAAAACTCACTTCGGTAGACTACATAGTCTAAGCAATAATTGTGTCATTGAGGAAATTGTGCCTGAGGTTTCGGGTCACACATGTGATCAAATTCCTATCTGTGGCACCATTTACCCAAATTCTCAAACCTCATCCGTGGTTGATGAAGAAATTGTCATTGAGGGCCCCGAAGTCTCGAAAGATTTTCCATCTCTGTCCTCAGACCGCAGTGTCTCACACTGTAGTCAAAAGTCCCACAAATGTCCCACTGAAGTCCCAACTAAGACTTACTCTGTAGTAGTCAAATCTTCACTATCGCAGTCCTCAGTAAAAGGAACCGTGACCCTTCAGGCGATTCATCATGAATTACCTATAGAGAACTTTGAAGTGGTCAATGCTCACAAACCCCAGAATCTTCAAGTTCGGATGACTCAAGCCCACGTTTTCAAAATCATTCTAAAAATTCCAAGAAACCGCAGTTGAACAACAATGACTGTGGTTCACCAAAATCTTTGGCCAAAAAGGCCTTCAAAGAAGAAATTAAATCTCGAGGCACAACTAGACAAAATTTTTCGAAAAACAAGAAACATGTCAGATTTCCAAAGTCCAAGAGTCTAGAAAAATTTGTTTTCTCACACTACTTTTCAAAAAACTCTCCTTTCAAGAAAACAAACAAAAAGGAAAGTCCAGCTTCGAAAGTCATTCCTACTTCTTCTGACACAACCCAAAAGGGTGTTCAATCTTTTTGAAACAATGGTTTTCAGGTCTACTCCTCAAATGATCCTAAATGGAAAGGTATTTTACCCACTCCAACACTTTTAAAGTCACGTCAAAATTTCAACAAATGGAAGGGTATCATACCAAATCCACCAAAAAGGACTCAAAGATTTGCACGTGCTAAACCTTGTTAAAAACAAACTTTTCAGAAACCAAACAACACTCATGTCAGATATTTTCAACCGCGGACCGGTAACAAGTCCAATTCATCCTATGGACCGCTGACCAAGCATAATGTCAGATCCAATGACAAAAAATCCTTTTGCAAATGTCAGTGTAGTTGCCAAAAAGATTCATCCTATGTCAAATCTAGTTAGAGGCAGAAACGTAGTACTTTTTCAAAAACTCACAACACTCCAAATCTGCACAAACACCCAGGACTAGGAATAAAAGTTGACAAGAGACCCGTCCTTGCAACCTCGGTCCATGCATCTTTCAAAAAATCACCAATTGCCCCAGGCTCCAAACTAGTTTGGATGCCTAAACTAACCGTGTAATTCTCAGGCTTTGTGCAAGGAGGAACAAGAAGAAGAATGGTTAATTAACAGTGCCTGCTCCTTGCACATGACCGGAAGGTTAGAATACCTTCGGGATTTCAGGCCAATATGCATTGGTGGAAATGTTACATTCGGCAACAATGCGAATGGAATCATCCGAGGTTACGGTGTTCTCACTACGGGGAACTTTTATATTCATAAGGTTGCTTATGTAGAAAGCCTTAAACACAATCTCATCAGTGTTGGCCAACCATGTAAAGCAGGACCTCGAGTTGAATTTGATGATCAATTTTGCTACGTAATGACAAGTGATAGGAACATGTGTCTGATCAAATCCTGATCCGAAGGTACCATGTATCCTTTGGATGTCTCTCTGATCATTGGTAGACCGCAGTTGTGCTTCCTATCCAAAGCCGTATCCGAAGTCAGCTGGCTATGGCACCGCAAGCTAGCTCATCTCAACTTCAGGTACATCAACAACTTGGTCACAGGAGAACTAGTCAGAGGTCTCCCTATTCTCAAATTCAGCAACGATACTCTCTGTCCGGCTTGTGAATATGGTAAACAGTCCAAAGCAAGTCACCCTCTGGTAATGGATTCTTCAATTTCTGAACCACTGGAGCTATTGCACATTGATCTCTGCGGTCCATCAATCGTAGCCAGTCTCCATCACAAGAAGTACATACTGGTTATAGTAGATGACTTTACACGCTTCACATGGGTCTTCTTCCTCAGACTCAAATCAGAAACAACGCAAATTTTCATCAACTTCATCAAAGAGATCGAACTTCAGATCAAGCTTCCAGTAAGATGTATCCGCAGTGATAATGGAACCGAGTTCACTAATCATCTTCTCAACAGTTTCTTGGTGTCCAAGGGCATGTCTCATAACTTCTCAGTGTTGGATAAAGTGTCTAAGTCCATAACTATTTCTGGTATGTACTTGACCCGACCCGACATGGTCCATTTGGGTTGCATGGCCCCATGCAATTGGATAAACTAAAATGAGAGAAATAACACTTATGGTTTATTACTATATTATAAGTTCTAATATATTAATAATATTATTTAATTAGTTTAATCAAGAATTAATTTAGAATTAATTAAGTGATCAAAAGATAACTAATTAAATATATGGGTAGATTATGTAAATCTTCCATATCTTATATAGTGGGCTAAGAGGCTCCATGGATTATCAAGTTGGGTTCCACCCATAGGATGCTCCATGGATGCTCCATGGGAGTTACAAACCCATGAGTCATGGAAATGAAGAGTCATGACACATTAGGGTTTACATGGTGTAACCCTAGATGTGTCAACACTATATAAGAAACCCATTCTCCACCAAAATCGGCTACACATAAGAGACAAGAGGGCTAGGCCGATTTTAGAAGTGTGTATTCTCTCTAAAGTCATTCTAAAAGCATTTGGTGTTGTGTGAAGCATTTGAGGCATCACACTTGGGGTGCTAGGCTCACAAGGTTTCAAGGATCATAAGCAACAACAAGGTAAGTTATTCTATCTTTCATGCAAGTTAAAATTTGTTCCCCATGTATGCTACATAGGAATATAACCTTGGAATTCAACTTGGCATGATAATTAGACAAACATAGATCCAAGGTTATTAGGGTTGCATGTACACTTAGGAAGTGTTAGAATGCTCAAAACCCATCAGTGGTATCAGAGCCTAGGTTTGTTTGTTTGTTTTTTTTTTGTGTGCAAACAGCTTGAAAAAAAAATCGTTTTTCTGTTTTCTGCTCGTATGAAAGTTTGCACATTTGTTGCTGGAAATGGACTAAAAACATTACCCTAAACTGTTTTGATGTTTTAAAGCATGTTTTAGATGGTGTAATGTTTATGCTAATCCATTTACAATGGCAATTATTAAAATTACAAGTTTTTTTTAAGTGTAATTTTTGATTCTTGAAAGTGTTCATATTCATGTTCTTGAACTTATGAAGATTAGATGATCATAGGAATTGTTTGTAACCTTCATGGTAGTTTAATTCATGATCATAATGTGTTTTAATGGAGTCCATAACTTGTCCTCAAGTTATGGAAAACCAAAAGTCTCACTTTTATTAAAGCCATTAAAAGAACACAAGAGTTATAAAAATGAAGAGTCTTCATTTTTATTACTCAATTAATTCATAAGTTATAAGAAATGAAAAGTTTTGGAAGTTTACAAAACTTGCCCTCAAGTTAAAATTCAACCTTTATACTTTATAATATTATAAGTTACTAATATATATATATATATATATATATATATATATATATATATATATATATATATATATATATATATATATATATATATATATATATATATATATATGTATAACGTCAAGTCGTCTTACCGCTAGTACGCCTCATTCACGAAGCCGGTCTATAAGGGGGGTATAAGGTTGTTGCCTATAAAATGGCAACTTAATGGGTGTCCACTCTCACCCACCGCTTCCTTGATCGGTGGAGGGTCGTTAGCCGAACGGGTAGGACAAGGACTTATAAATTCTCATTAAAAGTATGATGAATATTATAAAGTAACTAAATGATTTTATTAAATTCCCAATCTTAGTTACTTTAGGAAAATGTGAATAAGGTGCTAATCCATGAAATTACACTTTACACTTTGTTTAAGTCGTTAGTGGAGCTCGTGTGGTTAACCGACACACTAACTTGGACTTAACAAGGTAGGTAAAGGGTGACTTAAAGTTTATTATAGGTCGGTGGAGCTCGTGTGGTTAACCGGCACATCGATTGAGTAATAAACATTGAGTGTACCAAGTGATTTGCATGGTTACTTCACACCTCGTTTTGTGATCCTCGGTATCCCAGTCACAAAACTTGGAGGGCACACTCGAGATTGAAACATGCCTTTGAAAAGTTCATTGAATCTCAAAAGAATCTAGGAATTTCTAAGAACCAATTAAAAACCTAATATCTATATTTCGTTTTTCATGGTGGAAATTGGTGAATCGTCATTCACCTACCTTACAAATATGTTATAGCTTGGATTACGGCATACCTCTTCTAAGTTATAATATATTGTGATTGGATTCTAGCCTTAATATTACATTTGGGTGTTTTATTAAGGACTCTCTTAATATCTAAACTAATCTTGTTATCTTCTTTCAGATGTCTTCAAACAATGCTGCTTCTGGCTCTAATCCTAATGGCTCCTTTACCCTTATGAACTTGTGTGGGAAAGTCACTTTTGATGGATCCAACTTCAATGAATGGATAAGAAACATCAGGATGATTACCCGCTACGAGGACAAAGAATATGTCCTTGACAAGGAGCTTAAGGAGATTGATGAGACCACTGCAACTCCCCAGGAGATCGCTGACTTCCGGACACATGAAAGGGATGCTACAAAAGTGGCATGCATCATGTTGGCCACCATGACAGCGGAACTCCAAAAGTCCTATGAGGACTTCTACTCTTTTGAAATGCACCAAGATCTGATGGAAAGATACCATCAAAGTGCACGACAAGAGAGGTATGAAATCATATGCTCTATCATAACAACCATGATGAAGGACGGGGAATCCGTCACGAGCCACATGCAGAAAATGCAAAGGTATGTGGATCGGTTGCTGAAGCTTAATGTGAACTTCCCTGAGGAGCTTGCAATAGATATCATTTTGCACTCCTTACCATCGTGCTATGATCAATCCCGCATGACATATCACATGAATAAGGAAGACGTCACACTCAGCAAACTTCAGGGACTCCTCAAGACCGCAGAAACAGGTCTTAAGGGTAAGTCGGTTGTTAACACTCCTACTCCAAACTCCGCCCCGGTTTTGGCAATCGGGAAAGGTAGAGGGAAGAAGAGGAAGAGCTCTTCGAAGGGTACCAAGGCTAGGACCCTTGATGGCTCTTCTTCAAGTGGAACCAAGAAAGGTTTTGTCACTCCTTCTTCTGACCCTAAAGAGGCTGAATGCTTCTATTGCCATGAAAAGTCACATTGGAAGCGGAACTGCCCAAAGTACCAGCAAGATGTGAAGGATGGGAAAGTTAAACCCAACCATGCAGGTATTTACACTATCTTATCTAATAACTCACCCCATTCTAACTCTTGGGTCGTTGATACCTGTTGTGGTATTCATATCTGTTCTGATTTGCAGGGACTAAGAAGAAGTGAGAATGTGGAGCATGGAAGAATAAACTTAATCATGGGGAATAGGAAAGCTTTACCTGTCACCAAGATTGGAGTTTATACTTTATCGCTAAGTAGTGGGTTTAGTTTAGATTTGAATAAATGTTGTTATTCGCCAGAAATGGCAAGAAATATTATTTCCTTTCATGCATTGTATAAACAAGGTTTCACCTTTTCATTTGATAATGAAGTTGGTTCGATTAATGCTTTCTTTAATAATGTTCTTTATTTTAAAGCATTACCTTGTGATGGTGTGTATGAAACTGTATCTGTGGTTGATAACTTAGGAAATAATGTATTGTGTATTGATTCTGTTAATGATAATAACTTGGATAAAGCATCATTATGGCATTGTCGTCTTGGACATATAAGCAAGAAACGCGTAGGCCAACTCCAAAAGGGTGGAGTATTGGAGTCATTTGACCTAAAGTCAGATGATAGTTGCGAATCATGCTTACTTGGAAAAATGACAAAGTCACCCTTCACAGGTTCTTGTGAGAGGGGTGAAGGTTTGTTGGATCTTATACACACGGATGTGTGTGGGCCCTTCAAACATGCCACAAGGGATGCTAATCGTTATTATTTGACTTTTACTGATGATTACAGTAGATATGGATATGTCTACTTAATCAAGCATAAGTCAGAGACTTTTAAGAGGTTTAAAGAGTTTAAACAGGAAGTCGAGAATCAATTGGGCAGGAACATTAAGATGCTTCGATCCGATCGAGGTGGTGAGTATCTTAGTTCAGAGTTCCTCGACTATCTTAGGGAATGTGAGATTGTCTCACAATTGACACCTCCCAGGACACCGTAGTTGAATGGTGTAGCTGAGAGGCGTAATCGAACCTTGTTGGATATGGTTCGTTCCATGATGAGTCGAGCTTCGCTACCAATCTCATTTTGGGGGTATGCCTTCGAGACTGCCGCCCATATCCTTAATCTAGTTCCCACAAAGAAAGTTGCCAAAACTCCTCATGAGATGTGGACTGGCAAAGTACCCAAACTAGACCACATTAAGATTTGGGGTTGCAAGGCTTTCGTGAGACGCGAGACTCATGATAAGCTCGAACCTCGAAGTGAGAGGTGTATTTTCATCGGCTACCCACATAAATCCTTTGGTTACCTCTTCTACAGACCTAGTGAGAATGTGGTCTTTGTAGCTAGGAGGGCTTTCTTTCGAGAGAGAGAGTTCATAAGCCAAGGAGACAGTGGGAGGCAAGTTGACCTTGAAGAAATTCAAGAGTCAAGTGGTCAAGGAACTTCAAACCCTAGCACTCAACTTGAGGAGGAAACTCCTGTTGAGCCAATTGACAAGTCTGTACCTCTGAGGCGTTCCACAAGGGTTAGGAATGCATCTGAGCATTACTATGGATTCCATATTACTGCGGAAGGTGATACACTTATCAGTGATGAGACACTGATAGGTCTGGATGAACCTAACAGTTACGCGGAAGCCATGGCAGGCCCTGAGTCAGCCAAGTGGAAAGAGGCAATGGACAGCGAGATACAGTCCATGTATGACAATCAAGTTTGGAACTTGGTTGAGAATGTACCAGGTCGTAAGACTATAGGGTGCAAATGGATCTTCAAGAAGAAGACCGACATGGATGGTAATGTACACACTTATAAGGCACGACTGGTTGCAAAGGGTTTCTCACAAACTCCGGGAGTTGATTATGATGAAACCTTTTCTCCAGTGGCCAAGATTAAGTCTAGGGTTCTGTTAGCCATAGCTGCATTTCATGACTATGAAATATGGCAAATGGATGTCAAAACCGCTTTCCTTAATGGAAAGTTGGCTGAGGATGTTTACATGAGTCAGCCACAGGGTTTTGTCAATACAGAGTACCCTAATAAAGTGTGTAAGCTTGAGAAATCCATTTATGGGTTAAAGCAAGCACCTCGCAGATGGAATCTTTGCTTTGATGAGAAAGTCAAAGAATTTGGCTTTTCTAGGAGTGAAGATGAATCTTGTGTATATGTCAAGGCTAGTGGGAGTATAGTTAGCTTTTTGGTATTGTATGTGGATGACATACTACTCATAGGAAATGACATCCCAACTCTGCAGGAAGTTAAGTCCTGGCTTGGGAAGTGTTTCTCTATGAAGGACCTAGGAGAAGCTGCCTATATTCTAGGGATAAGGATCTTGAGAGACCGGAGTAAAAGACTAATTAGACTTAGTCAGAGTACCTACTTGGATAAGGTGCTGAAGAGATTCGGCATGCAGGACTCCAAGAAAGGAGAGTTACCCATCCAGAGTAACGCCAGATTGAGTAAGACACAAAGCCCTAGTACTGAGGCTGAGATAGCAGAAATGAGTCGAATACCTTATGCTTCGGCTGTAGGATCGATCATGTATGCTATGACGTGTACTCGACCTGATGTAGCCTTTTCTTTGAGCATGGTTAGCAGGTATCAGGGGAACCCTGGCAAGGCACACTGGACTGCGGTAAAAAATATCCTCAAGTACCTACGGAGGACTAAGGACTGGGTCCTTACCCTCGGTGGGAGTGAAGACTTGAGAGTTGTAGGGTATAGTGATGCTAGCTTTCAGACTGATAGGGATAATTTCCGCTCTCAATCAGGCTGGGTCTTTACGTTAAACGGAGGAGCAATTTCTTGGAAGAGTTCCAAGCAAGAGACAGTGGCTGATTCAACTTGCGAATCAGAGTATATAGCAGCTAGCGAGACAGCAAAGGAGGCGATATGGCTGAAGAACTTCATTGGAGACCTTGGAGTTGTACCAGCTATTAAAGAGCCAATGGAAATTTTCTGTGATAGTGAAAGTGCAGTTGCCTTAGCCAAGGAACCAAGGGATCACTGGAGATCCAGACACATCGACAGAAAATACCATTTCATCAGACATCGAATAGAAGAAGGACTCCTCGTGGCAAAGAGGGTATCATCGGATGAGAATCCAGCAGATCCTCTCACGAAGGGACTGACTCGGGTTAAGCATCTCCAACATGCTCGGAGCATAGGGCTGAAGGATGATATTAGATTTAGTAGTTAGATAACCTTGAAATTTGTAAAGTGTAATTGACATTAGATGATGAATAAAAAGTGTTTTATTTATGAGTAAAGTGTTGCTATCTCTTGTCGATCGTTTACTATATTTCTTTTGCATGTTTTGACTTCCAGAATAATTATGTTTGGTATATCATATTATTCGAACCTCCACAGTCGGTCATATGTCGGAAGTAGGTATGAATCAAGACTGTCATGATTGGTTGCAGAGGTCTAAGTTGTTGGACATGGCTACAACACTCATGAGTGCTCATAAGTTCTGAACATTGGACTCAACCCACGCTCACTGGAATCACTTCATGGAATTTATCTCGAGTAATCATGAGACGGTAATATCATATAAGTCTTCAAACCTAGATATATGATTTGTTACTTATGAGTTGGTTATGCATTGATTGTACGAAAACACATTGGTAACTCGATGTTATAAAACGTGCTCTTGTGTATAATTCAATGAGTAGTAGAACAAACATATGAGTCGAAGTTTATCTGTTCCTTCTTGGATTAGAAGCTGATATCTGGGCCCCTCGATGATTTTGTTTTGACCTATGTACCGGGCCCGGTCAGAACTAAGTTGATGTGTTCAATTAAGTTCTTTGTCAAACAAATCGAAAATCGGGAAACAAAATGCTGGACAATAAGTAAGACATTGTTCCATGTATTTGTCCGGCTGATATCTAGAACAGAGGATTATATGATCACTTATCTTAAATGACGTATCATCATCTTCTCAGTTCCGAGAGACCTTGAAAGAGCTACGATTGCCGATCGGTTCCTGAAGTATTGCAGTTATAGTTATTAGACTTATCCAAGTGGGAGACTGTTGGATAAGGTGTCTAAGTCCATAACTATTTCTGGTATGTACTTGACCCGACCCGGCATGGTCCATTTGGGTTGCATGGCACCATGCAATTGGATAAACTAAAATGAGAGAAATAACACTTATGGTTTATTAATATATTATAAGTTCTAATATATTAATAATATTATTTAATTAGTTTGATCAAGAATTAATTTAGAATTAATTAAGTGATCAAAAGATAACTAATTAAATATATGGGTAGATTATGTAAATCTTCCATATCTTATATAGTGGGCTAAGAGGCTCCATGGATTATCAAGTTGGGTTCCACCCATAGGATGCTCCATGGATGCTCCATGGGAGTTACAAACCCATGGGTCATGGAAATAAAGAGTCATGACACATTAGGGTTTACATGGTGTAACCCTAGATGTGTCAACACTATATAAGAAACCCATTCTCCACCAAAATCGGCTACACATAAGAAACAAGAGGGCTAGGCCGATTTTAGAAGTGTGTATTCTCTCTAAAGTCATTCCAAAAGCATTTGGTGTTGTGTGAAGCATTTGAGGCATCACATTTGGGGTGCTAGGATCACAAGGTTTCAAGGATCATAAGCAACAACAAGGTAAGTTATTCTATCTTTCATGCAAGTTAAAATTTGTTCCCCATGTATGCTAGATAGGAATATAACCTTGGAATTCAACTTTGCATGATAATTAGACAAACATAGATCCAAGGTTATTAGGGTTGCATGTACACTTAGGAAGTGTTAGAATTCTCAAAACCCATCACTCAGCTCCCTACACACCGCAACAAAATGGAGTAGTAGAAAGAAGGAACCGCACACTAGTAGAAGCAGCCAGATCCATGCTCAACTTCGCACACCTTCCTCTCTACTTCTGGGCTGAAGCTGTAGCAACCGCATGCTTTGTTCAAAACCGAAACATTGTGTGTAAACGCCTCAACAAAACACCATATGAGGGCCTTAACAACCGCAAGCCAAATGTACGCTTCTTTCATATCTTTGGGTGTAGATGTTTCGTGATCAACAACCGAGATCAGCTTAACAAGTTTGCACCGAAGTCTGATGAAGGCATCTTCCTTGGTTATTCCACTAACAAGGTTGCTTATCGAGTGCTCATCAGACAAACAAGGCTGATCATTGAAAGCTTCGATGTGAAATTTGATGATTCTCACATCCGCAACGCCCCTCCATCCACTGAAACTACCGCAATCATGGAAAGCGATATTCCTGCCTCTTCAGGTCCTTTAAATCTAGTTGAAGTTAATTATGACGACCTTTTCGATCCTGTTGAAACGGCGAAACTATCCGAAGTTCTTGTGTCACCCACAGCTTAACAACAACACGCTGATGTTTCTGGACCATCTCTATCCGAAGTTGCTTCTCTCAATACTTCCACCTCTCCGGTTGAGGGGGAAAGCTCTACTCCAGATCTAGCAACAACCGTCATGGTTCCAGTACTTGATGTTGCTCAAGTTCCTATCCGGAGAGAATCATTACCATCAAACGTATCTTCGGATTCGGATGATGAACTCATAGAGAACATTGACACGAGAACCGATTCAAGGATTATCACTCTCCCATCCGCAGTCCAGGGGGAACCTTCTCAGGTTCCAGAAGAACTCCCATCAGCAGTCCAGGGGGAACCTCTCCCAACTGTTCAAGAAAACTCCATTCTCGTTCCAAACCAAGATGACTCGGCAGGATGTTCTCAAGTCCAGGGGGAACTGCCATCTCCAACCGCAGACTCTCCTGATATTCAAGATATTCCCTCTACCGCAGCTGCTGATCATCTGCAGCCCCGTCTGCATGTATGGACGACGGACCACCCACCAGGTCAAATCATTAGCAACCCATCCGCAGGTATCCAGACTCGATCTTCCAAGGACCTATTTGATCACTGCCACTACGCAGCATTTATGTCCTCGGTAGAGCCCATAACGATCAAAGAAGCATTACTTAAACCTGACTGGATAGCTGCAATGCAAGAAGAGCTAGAAGAATTTCAAAGAAACAAAGTTTGGCAGCTCGTTCCGAAGCCACGTGGTCACTCTATTGTTGGCACTAGATGGGTGTTCAAAAACAAGCTGGATGAATCTGGTGCGGTAGTCAGAAACAAGGCAAGACTAGTTGCAAAGGGGTATAGTCAACTTGAAGGCATAGACTACGATGAAACGTATGCTCCGGTAGCACGCATGGAAGCTATCCGGATCTTCCTAGCATACGCAGCCCACAAGAACGTCAAGGTACACCAAATGGACGTTAAGAGTGCATTTCTCAATGGGGAATTAAAAGAAGAGGTTT
The DNA here is from genome assembly GCF_052849685.1 of Lactuca virosa. Classification (NCBI taxonomy): domain Eukaryota; kingdom Viridiplantae; phylum Streptophyta; class Magnoliopsida; order Asterales; family Asteraceae; genus Lactuca; species Lactuca virosa. Next base: position 179,705,721 of record NC_136430.1, read on the forward strand.
ATCTTCAACAACCTCCAGGTTTTGAAAATGTTGAATTCCCAAACCACTGCTACAAGCTTGAAAAAGCAGTCTACGGTCTGAAGCAAGCCCCAAGAGCATGGTATGAGACTCTTTCTGAATTCCTTGTCTCATCCGGGTACAAGAGAGGAGTGATTGACCCCACGTTATTTAGAAAAGTAAATGGTAACCACCTTATGCTTGTACAAATATATGTGGATGATATCATCTTCGGATCGATTGATCAAGGAATGGTGGATGAATTTGCTAAGCTCATGACCAATAAGTTCAAAATGAGCATGAATAGAGAGATTAACTTCTTTCTAGGACTTCAAGTGAAACAAGTTCCGCAAGGGATACTCATTCATCAAGAGAAATATACCACTGAACTGTTAAAGAAATATTCTATGGACAACTGTTCTTCGGCTAAGGGCCCCATGGCCTTCGGTTATAAGATCTCTGCTGATCCCTCAGGTGAATCTGTGGATCACAAGACTTATATAGGTATCATAGGCTCTTTGATGTACCTCACCGCAAGCAGGCCAAACATTGTCTTTGCAACTGGTGTATGTGCAAGGTATCAAGCTGACCCAAAAGTGTCACATATGACCGCAGCCAAACAGATACTACGGTACCTAAAAGGAAGCAAATTGGTCTGTGGTACCCCGCAGGCAACGATTTCAGCCTTCAAGCATTCACAGATGCGGATCATGGCGGATGCAAACTAGATAGAAAAAGCACTTCAGGCGGATGTCAATTTCTGGGTGAAAGACTCGTCAGCTGGTCATCAAGGAAACAAAGCTGTGTATCTCTGTCTACCGCAGAAGCTGAGTATGTGGCCGCAGCCAGCTGTTGTTCTCAAGTCCTTTGGATGAAAACTCAATTATTGGACTACGGATATAGAATGCTACGGATACCGATCTATTGTGACTCTGAAAGTGCTATTGCTATTTCTCACAATCCAATTCAGCACTCCAAGACTAAGCATATTGAACTACGATATCACTTCATCAAAGACCACAACTTGAAAGGTAACATTGAACTCATCTTTGTTCATTCTCATGAAGAGATTGCTGATGTGTTCACAAAAGCGCTCGACTCCACAAAACTTAACACCTTCCTGCAAATGTTAGGAATGATGAATCCAGACCCGCAATTCTTTTTGAATTGTTAGATACCGCAGACCATCCTTGGTCTCCGTTGCGGTTCTAACTGAAAGTTACTTATGATAGATGGTTCTGGTACCGCAGTCTAGGTACCGCAACCATATATCATACTTATTTTTCATGGGTCCTTATTGTTTGTTATTACTAACTTTTGTACAAGTACTCTTCTCAGTTTCTTCTACTGCAGTCATAAATCTATCCATCCGCAATGACATTTGTTCATCCACAATGACACCTGGTCATCCGCAATGAAGTTTCCATCCGCAATCACATTGATAATTTCTCAACTGTTTCATCAACCCTTGAATCTTTTGTGTGCTATTTAATGATCCTTCATTAAATAAAACATTAAATAAAAAAAAACATTCCCTTGAGAAACTGTCTCATTCTCTTTCTGAATAAGCCTTGTCTCAGACCTATTTTTAGGTATGATGACAAAAAGAACATTTTTCCATAATCACATCCTTAATTTGTCTTTTCCGCTTACCCAAAACGTCCCATCCGTTACAACTTCCTTTCCCCTCACCCCACGATCATCTGACGTGATGATGTCCTTCTGACCTTTCATTAAATGCAAACCCTCTTTTGGCAAATCTGAAAAATCTTTTTTAAACCGTTTGATTTTATGTGGCTGAGATTTAATCTCCGATTCAAAAGATTCCCTCCAATCGACGTTTTACCTTATCCTTTTTTTTACCTAGGGTAAAAATCTCATCCCTTTATAAACCCGTCTTCTTCCCAAAAATCAGTTTATGTTTTCTGAACATTGAACCTTCCCTCTCAAATCCTTCAAGAACTCTGCTTCTTTACTCTTTCTCTCAACCCTCAACAATGGTGAAATCCGGTATTTCAAAGAAACAATCCAAGGCATCTGGATCAGTAAACCCTACTGGTTCAGACACTCCCACTATTGCTTCAAGCAACTTCAGAGCAGTGTTCGAAGATCATCCATCCTATAATGCTCCAACCAAGCTGATGATTAAGTTTCTGCAGAATCATCCCCTGTTTGGCCGTTTTGATGCTTTCACAGATGTTGTCCCAATCTCAACCTTCTTTAAATGTGCATTCTCAGCTTATCATCCAATCGAAAACCCTCAAGAAGTTCACCTTAACCTGGTTAATGATTCTTTGGTCATTCTGTCCAAAGAAAAATTTCTTTCTGCCATTAACCTTCTTGTTCATCCCTCCATCAAGATCTTCTCCCCATCCATGGCGGACGTTACTTCAGCCCTTTACCAAATGGGTTATCAGAAAAAGATAAGGGGAATTGGCGAATTCAAGAAAAATCAATTGCCTGCGGTCTGGCAATTTGTATGCCACTTCATCATCCGCAGTCTATCCGGCAGAACCGGAGGCACAAACAATATGGGACTGAAGCTTCTAGAGCTTTTATGGGGTATATTCACAGGACATGATGTAAACTACAGGCAGATCTTATGGGACGACTTTATTCAATATATTCCCAAGGAGAACCCAAGGGAGAACCCAACCGAGCTCACCTTTGCAAGGTTCAGGTCACTCTGCATTTCAGATCTTCATGCGGATGCTGGAATCGACATGGGTAGTGACATCGATTTCTTTGTCACTAAGGATCTCAAAAGGTACAATCCTTCTTCTGATCAAACAGTTTTTGGACCAATTCGAAGACTCCCTACCCACATTCTTTCCACACTTGGTCTTGAGACTGCTGATGTCTCAGATCACATTGAGGCTACGGAAGGTATTGCCCCATACCCTCCTACCCCGCCTCTCCAAGACCCATCCGCAACCATTAACCCTCAAGGTACCGTAGTCCCTTCTGCCACTACTCTCTCCAATCTTTCTCAAAGAAGAAAGCAATTGGCCACCAAGAAGAAAAAAAGAACACCCAAGAAGGATGCTCCCAAACGAACCGCACCCACTAAGAAACATAGAACCAAACCTACCGCAACCACACCTGATAGTGACTCTGATGAGGATAGGCAACCAATTGCTATCCTTAAGAAAAGAAAAACCGATACCTCTGGCCAAATGCGTGACCGAACCGATACTGAAGCCTCTCAAAAGGCTCTGGTAGTCCTTGGGGTGGCCGCAGACCCATTCAACACCACTATCATTTTCCAATCAGACTCAGAAAGTGAGTCTGATTCATGACATCGTGGAGACTCCCCCCCAGTTCACTCCCAAGAGGATGACGCTGGTGCTCGCCCTAAGGTCTCCAGCGCTTCCCGACTGCATTTCTTTTCACCTGAGGAGTTGCACTCCATCCTTTTGAACGTCACCCAAACACTTCAAACACCTTCCCAACCGCAGGGCACTTCTTCCGCCCATGCCAGAACTGAGCCGAGGCCAAACTTGACCACGGGTCAAGGAGACCAAGGAAGCTCAGGAAATCCTACTCTGCTTACATCCGCAGCAGGTGGTTTAGGCACGGTGAGCACAAACGTGCAAGGATCCGTGAACCCGAAGGACACTTCGATGCGTTTCCAAGGTTTTGACGGCGATGAATCCAATGACTCATGGTTACAGTACACTCCGGTAATTGAGTCAGAAATCAAGAAATATGTTGCTTTCAGGAGGGCGTTCCAAGCCCGCAAGGAACAACAGCTCAAGCAACAACAAATGGAGCAAGATATCCAGTTAGTGGCACGGTATTGGGCATACGCAATCAATAATGCCAATACCGTAGCCACCATTCAAAAGGTTTAGGACTAGATGACCGAGATGGCTGAAACAGTCCTTAAAGCTCAGGCAGCAGGTGAAGGTGCAGGTACCTCCAGAGTGACTCCAACTCCTACTCCAACTCCACATCCAACTCCAACAGTTCATGAATCACAAGACGAAGGAACTGCAATAGAATTCACTTCTGCTCCCACCTTCGGTCTTGATGATGAAGACATCCAGGAGGTTAACAAGCCCAGTCCTTCTAATGATGACCTCATGATGTTCGATGAGGAAGAGGAATCCAGTGGCTCTCACCATTCGACTTCTAAACCCAAAGAAAAGAAGAAAAAGAAGAAGAATGTTGTCACCAAGAAAGAATTTCTGAGCTTACAAGCCAAAGTCGATCAGATCTTAGCTGCGGTCAAGCCCACTCAACCGCAACCAGAAGACTCTCTCGGGCCGCATTCACTGATCGAACGTATAGAACGCTTGGAAACAAGGGAATGCTTGGCTGCTGAGAGAATTTCTCTTAAAGTGGAAATGGGGATCCGGTCCCTTGACAACAACCGCAAAGCAGATCACAAGGATTTTATGGCTGCTGCGGAACGCCTCATCACTGAGGTGACCGCAATCAAAACGGATCTCCAAGCAGCCATTGCGGATCAAGCCACTCAGTCTCAGAAACTGATAGCTGAGACTCACACTGCATATGAGTCCACTATCTCAGTTCTTCAAGCAACAATCAATAGACTTCAACGCTCCCTTTCCTCCAACTTCCATGGTCCCGAGATCCTCCAGCTCACCAAGGAAATACACAGGCTACTCTTCAGCTCCTCCATTCCCAATAATCAACAGTTGGCCGAAGCCCTCAAAGCTCAATTTCAAGAGGTTTTTGCCAAGGTTGATGGCCTTAAAAAGTGGCTTGAGGAAGCTCCTCCGTTGCATTCCTCAAGAGGGGGAAGTGAAGAAGAAGTCCATCACTCTGATCACTCCATCTCACAACATCAGAGCCCCCCCATCATCACATAAAAAAATCCTACACCGCAGCCTTCACCGCAACCATCTTATCATACTCCACCTCATAACACTCCACCGCAAGAGAAAGTCACTCCTAAAAAGCCAGAAACTCCCCCTTACTTCAAAAACCTGGCTGAGTACATGTCATCTCCAAGATCAATTGACTCTCCTGCCACCACCCAAAGGAAACACGAGTGGAAGGCAGCCAAACTTGCAGAGCTTATATGGAGAGAATGCGGTTTTGATACTATGATGGACGAATCCTTTATAAACTCTTGGACCAATCCTCAACACAGACTGCTGGATGAAGATTACAGACCCCACCTCACCTATGTTGAACCCCCTACTGATGGATATTAGGATGTCCCAATTTCTCCAAATGCCAAATACTTCATAGTATTTGAGCATTTCGACCGCAGCCTTCCTGACCACAAAAGACTGCCAATGGAATTTGAGAGACTCAGTCTTTTTCATGCTAAACATGCCTCTTCCATTGAAAATATATGGTCTAACGATAGACCATCCGCAGTCAAGAACTACAAAATCCGGAAGTTCATGTAGGTTGACTACATCCAGTATACCCTCACTAGAAGGGAGCATGACTATATCCGCACCCAGGCAGACTTTTCCTGTATGAATCCGGAAGAAATCTTTCTTATTGCCAAGGTGTTCCAAAACAAGTCAGAAAAGCACCCGAAAATGAAGATTGCGCTTGAAAAGGCCAATACTTTTCTGAAGGAAACGGTCTGTGATTTTGCCAAGATCGATGTAGATATCTATCCTATCATTGCCAAGAAATTTGATCTGCCACCTCTCGAGCCTGCACCAATGCCTACCGAAGGCTATCAAGAAAGATCCTTAGGCGCAACCAACTTTCCTGAACTTGGAGTCATTTTCAAAAGGAAGATAGATAATGTCAAATATTTCATTCCTATGACTGCCATGCATCGCCTCACCAAGAAGCAACTTGACATCTGCCGAACCGCAGTTGAAAGATCGAAGCACACTACCGCAGAAGTCAAGTTCGAGATCTTAAGGAGAATCACCTGACTGGAAAACATCAGGAAGTTTTGGTGGATCCTGATCAAGTTCCTCAAACCTATTAGCTGAACAAAAGTTAAAGAGGTCACTTAGGGGAAATTATTGAATCATAAAAAGTGACCCTCATGAACTTCAGCTACCGCAACCTCTTCAGCTACCGTAGCCATCCAATACCCGCAGTCAAGCTCCTTCATCAGCAACCGAATCTGGAGTCTACCTACCGCAGTCACTTAACTAGATTACTTTACTTGTCTTTATTATGATACTCTCTATTGTCCAGTATGCCTTGCATGGCTACTCTTAGAGATGTAATCTAGTGTACTTCTTGAGTCTCTATAAATAGAGCTCATTCTCTTGTATCTAAGATAGAGAACTTACACATCTATCTATTCTGAATACACTTCTCAAGTTATTCTATCTCTCTATCTTACTACGCACCACTTCTTCTGAGCAAGTCTTTCGTGACTTAATCACTAAGTTTGATCTTCCTTATTAACTCGTTTTGAATGCATTCCTTGTTATGAATCAACTTATGTGTATACTTGATATAACAATTGTTGTCATTTCTATTTCTTTACTTTCCGCAACTAACTCTCTAACTATCTAATTCTAACTTATTAATATTATTGTTGAGCTTTTAGATCCTTCGAGATTAACTATTCCGCAATACACTTGTTCTAACGTTTGTTCAAGTGTGTCTCTAAGTTTTTCTCTCAACAAAGATGAACTCGACGAGTTGTTCATACAACTCGGCGAGTCATTGCCTAGATATTCATATGATGATGATGAACTCGACGAGTTCAAGGATGAACTCGGCGAGTCGGTTGAAGATAGTCCCAAAGTGTTAGATGAAGGAAAACTCATCAAGTTCTCGCTAGAATCGACGAGTGGAGTCGGGGTTGTTTTGGGATTTGAGGAGCATGGAATCGGCGAGTTGGCAGAACAACTCGACGAGTCGAGTCAACGGGAAGGTTGACTTTGACCAGGACTTTGACCTTGAGAAGGACTTTGACCAGAGTTGACTTAGTTACCTTCTTGAGGACAGTTAGGCTAAGTGTTACTATTATTTGGTATTGGTAGCTCGGGGAACTAGAGGAGCAGCAGTTCGGAGAGCTGTTGGATAGCAGCCAGAAGGTTATCAGCAGTTTCAGCAGTACGAGGTGAGTTTCCCTTTGTGTGAATGGCGGCCAGAATGCCGGCCCATGTAGTGATGAGTAGGAAGACGTGGGGGTTAGACCTAGGCACTGTATACTAGTATGATATTCCGGACCAAGGTCCGATGGCGGGCGGGTGCTTAGTGAATGGTTTGCATGATAGATTATACTTGTTGTCTGTGTCATACTTTTATGTGCCTGGTAGGGAGGTGAGGGTGCACGAGGTTCCATATCTCACCGTTAGCAGAGTATTGACAGGGTTCCATATCTCATTAGTAGCAGAGCAGGGGCGAGGCCCGGGGTAGGAAAGGAGTGAGTGTGGGCGGGGGGGGGGGGGAGGTATCTCATTATCAGTAGGAGTGTGGACGGGGTTCCATGATTCATGAGTAGCAGACAGGGGCGGGGCCCAAGACAGGCGAGGCCTTAGTACAGGAATGCAGTGGAGTAGTTATAGTTTATGTGTTATGCGATATGTTATATGTTTGTAAATGTTTAGCGGGCGAGGCCCAAAGACAGGCGGGGCCTAAGAGAAACAGATCTGTACACCGAGCGGGGCTCGAAGTTAGGCGGGGCCTGGAGCAGGCGGGGCCTGTTGTAGCGGACGAGGCCCGAGGTAGTGGGTGAGGCCCAGTATTTGCAGTATGCAGTTATGTGTATGGTATGTGGTAGGTTGGGGAACTCACTAAGCTTCGTGCTTACAGTTTTTAGTTTTGGTTTCAGGTACTTCCGGTAGCGGAGGGAAGAGCTCGGGATGATCGCATGGCACACACCATAGTTAATCAGCCTGGGATGTTTTACTCTGATAATAAGAATATGTTTTGAATTAACACTCTGATTTTATGTTTGAGAAGATGCTTAAATGCATGACTAACAAAACTTCTCTCCGCACCAGAATCAAAAAAGAATACATGCATAAGAATTGTCGAGGAGGAACGTACCCGAAACCACGGTGGGATCAGGAACTGCCTCCTCCTGGCCCATCGCTAACACTCTCCCTGTGTTACCCCCTGTTCTTGCCTTGGGGCAATTTCTCTTGAAGTGCCCAACCTCCCCACAGCCATAACAGGCTTGAGCAGCGCCCGCCCTAGGAGCCTGATTGGTTGGTTGGACTGGTGTCTTTCAAAATTGAGATGTGCGCCCCTTCTTGCCACAACTGTTGCACAACATCTCCCGACACTGCCCATGATGATGGAAGTCCCACTTGTCACACCTTGTAAGAGTACTAGCATATCTGCTGGCAGGTGCTTGAGCTGCAGGAACAGCGACATGAGTGGTAGCAGCATGAACTACCACTACTTGCTGCTTCTTGGAGGGCTCCTGTGAAGACTGGCCCTTTCGGTTGTTCCAAAACTTCTTCTTCCCACCACTTGCCTTTGGTGGTTCGGTAGAGGCTGCGACTTCATCAAGATCAACCCCGTGATCTATCAGGGTCTGCGCCAGGCACTTGGCACTGTCAAATGTGGAAGGCTTAGCAGCCAAGACATTTCCTTGACTTGGGGGCGTCAATCGCCAAATGTACCTTTCTATCTTCTTGCTTTCTGGGGTGACCATTCCTGGACATAGAAGAGCCAGATCGCAGAATCTAACTGTGTAAGCGGCAATGTCGGAACGCTTCATATTCAGGTTCCAAAGCTCATGTTCTATGTAACACCCAGAATCAGAAAGACCAAGAAAGGAAAGGAAACCCTGAGTCAAAGTGGTCAACTCGTCGAGTCTAGGGAAGAACTCGACGAGTCGGAGCGGGTTCCGTGTCAAAGATTAAGTGACCGACTCGGCGAGTCGGCGAGTGGACTCGACGAGTCTGGTCTGGGTTTGGAAACCCTAATTCCGGGACTTGGTACCCTATTTAAGCATCATATTCTCTTCCCCAGGGCTCATTTGCGGCCCCTATTGTCCAGAACTCGAAACCCTAGCCACCCAACTCCATTGTTGAGCTAGTTCTTGACTTGAGAGTGAATTGAAGCTTGGAGAAGGAAGAAGGACCTTGGTGGTGCAAGAAGAAGTTATAGATCCAGAGTTGGGCTAGCATTTCAGACCATTTAGAGGTAAAAAGCTTATACCTTGACTGTTAATCATCTAGATCCCCTTTCTAGCATAGATTTTGTCACATTTGGACCATTTCCAAGGTCAATCCGAACATTGAGCCATTGTGGATGGAAAGGACATAAGATCTAAGCTTTAGAAGCTCTAAGGGGGCAGCTTTACCTAGCCATGGCTTCATTTCATGACCTAGGCTTCTTTGTAGCTTGGATTAAGTGTTCTAGCCTCATAATACCTTGCATGCACGTAAAGTTAGCAACTTTACGTGCAATGCTAGCATTAGAAGTCCAGATCTATGGGTTGAAGGTGTTGCAATGGACTGTAATCGACAGAATAGAGATGTCACAAGGTGGACTTGGAGAGTCAGTTCATGGACTCGGCGAGTCAGGTCGCAAACCTAAACCCTTCTTTTTATGATTCGGATCAGTGAGTAGAGTTAGTAAACGATTCAACCAGTCTGGGTCCGTAATGGACATGAAGATGATAGTACTCGACGAGTTCGAAGAGGAACTCGGCGAGTCCAAGACAATCTTCTTAGTTATGAAGATGAACTCGACGAGTTGTTCATACAACTCGGCGAGTCATGGCCTAGATATTTATACGATGATGATGAAATCGACGAGTTCAAGGAGGAACTCGACGAGTTGGTTGAAGATAGTCCCGAAGTATTAGATGAAGGAGAACTCGTCGAGTTCTCGCTAGACTCGACGAGTGGAGTCGGGGTTGTTTTGGGATTTGAGGAGCATGGACTCGAAGAGTTGGTAGAACAACTCGACGAGTCGAGTGAACTGGAAGGTTGACTTTGACCAGGACTTTGACCTTGAGAAAGACTTTGCCCAGAGTTGACTTAGTTGACTTCTTGAGGACAGTTAGGCTAAGTGTTACTATTATTTGGTATAGGTGGCTCGGGGAGCTATAGGAGCAGCAGTTCGGAGAGTTGTTGGATATCAGCCAGAGGGTTATCAACAGTTTCAGTAGTACGAGGTGAGTTTCCCTTTGTGTGACTGGGTGTACGGCCACAATGCCGGCCCATGTAGTGATGATTAGGAAGACTTGGGGGTTAGCCTTACGCACTGTATGCTAGTATGATATTCCGGACCAAGGTCCGATGGCGGGCTGGTGCCTAGTGAATGGTTTGCATGATAGGTTATACTTGTTGTCTGTGTGATACTTGTATGTGCCTGGTAGGGAGGTGAGGGTGGTAGAGATTTCGTATCTCACCATTAGCATAGTATTGACGGGGTTCCATATCTCATTAGTAGCAAAGCAGGGGCGAGGCCCGAGGTAGGAAAGGAGTGAGTGTGGGCGGGGGCCTGTATCTCATTATCAGTAGGAGTGTGGATGGGGTTCCATGATTCATCAGTAGCAGACAGGGGCGGGGCCCAAGACAGGCGAGGCCTTAGTACATGAATGCAGTGGAGTAGTTATAGTTTATGTGTTATGCGATATGTTATATGTTTGTAAATGTTTAGCGGGCGGGGCCCAGAGACAGGCGGGGACTAAGAGAAACAAATATGTACACCAAGCAGGGCTCGAAGCCAGGCGGGGGCCTGTTGGAGTGGGCGAGGCCCGAGGTAGTGGGTGAGGCCCAGTATTTGCAGTATGCAGTTATGTGTATGGTATGTGGTAGGTTGGGGAACTCACTAAGCTTCGTGCTTATAGTTTTCAGTTTTGGTTTCAGGTACTTCCGGTAGCGGAGGGAAGAGCTCGGGATGATCGAATGGCACACACCATAGTTAGTCAGCCTGGGATGTTTTACTCTAATAATAAGAATATGTTTTGAATTAACACTCTGATTTTATGTTATGATTTATGTTATGGATTGACAAATGTAGTTTAAGTAACGTTTTAAAAATGAAATTTTTAGTCATGATTTTTGGGTCGTTTCATTCTAACTTCTGCATCTCGCCCCTCGGGAAGTACTCAGCATGCATGAGTTCCTTAAAACTCTCCCAACGCATTGCATTTGCCACTGGCAGAGTTAGGGATTTGACCCGACTATTCCACCAAGTCAATGCTCTGTCGGTGAAGGTCCAGGCGGCAAACTTCACCTTGTTCGCCTCAGAACATGCGCAAATCTCGAATATGGATTCGATCTTCTCGAACCATTGGGTTAAGGCAATGAATCCTCCATTACCATCGAAAGATTTAGGCTTGGCATTCATGAAGTCTTTATAGGAACGCTCCTTCTGGTGTCCCTGACCTCCACCAAGGTTTTAGGGATCGGGTCCACCTCCTGATCCGCCAGCGCCACCCGGATTTATCTACGACATTGCCACTATTTGTTGTTTCTTGGAGGGCTCCTACGAAGACTGGCCCTTACGCTTGTTCCAGAATTTCTTTTTCCTACCGCCCTTCTCCGGTGGTACGGGAGCGGCTGTTACCTCATCCAAATCAACCCTGTGATCTATCAGGGTCTGCGCCAGGCACTTGGCACTGTCAAATGTGGTAGGCTTAGCAGCCAAAACATTTCCTTGTGTTGGGGGCGTCAATCCCCATATGTATCTTTCTATCTTCTTGTTTCCGGGGTGACCATTCTCGGACAGATAAGAGCCAGATCGCAGAATCTATCTGTGTAAGCGGCAATGTCGGCACCCTTCATCTTCAGGTTCCAGAGCTCGTACTCTAACTTCTGCATCTCGCCTCTTGGGCAGTGGCATTTGCTACCGGAAGGGTTAGGCATTTTACTCGACCATTCCACCAGGTCAGTGATATTTTCGGTGAAGGTGCAGGCGGCGAACTTCACCTTGTTTGCCTTAGAACAAGCGCAAATTTCGAAAATGGATTCGATCTTCTCGAACCATCGGGTTAGGACAATGACTCCTCCATTGCCGTCGAAGGGTTTGGGTTTTGCATTCATGAAGTCCTTATAGGAACACTCCTTCTGGTGTCCCTGGCCTCTGCCAAGATTTTGGGGATCTGGTCCACCTCCTGATCCACCCGAGCCACCCGAGTTAATTTGCGTCATTGTTGCAGTCACGACGGCTGTAACTGCTGCCTGGAACATGGCAGGATCGAACTGAGGAGGTGGTGGCAGCGGAGGATCGTTGTTCTTCTTGTTGGGTCTCTTTCTAGGAGGCATCTTTTTCTAGATTAATCAGGAAGAAGAGGATGGTAAGTCCCCTAGATGTTAAATCAAGAGATATGAAACAAGATATATCTCTTCTTGATAGATAAAGCGTTCTACTAAGCGATAAACAGAGAAAAATTACTAATGCAAGTAAACTATCGCTAAGAAGAAACAGGTAACAACACTTGGAATGAATTTCTATACTGTATTTGGCTTTAGCTAAAATACTCCTATAGTATTTTTAAGTTGTATGCTCTGTTCTATCGATATCTTGATGTATATAACTTGGTAAGTTTTAGGCTTGCTGCAACACTACAAGCACTCCCGGACACATGTTGGTCACGTCTTAGATAAATATAGTTGATCAGGCTATATTGATCCCAAACATGATTACATAAATATCCAGGTTTATCTGTAGTGTCCAACATCCAAATACTTTTGTTTTGTTCTACTTACGATAGTGTTTCTGGTACTTATGTATACTTGTATACTTCTTATAAAATACTTACATTCTAAAAGTATATTTTTAGTTCAGAGCACTTCGGTCCCTTAGTGTTTATAGTTGTATACTATGTAAGGTTCGGTATACTTAGTTCACTATAAACAAGAGCTCTGATACCAATCTGTCACACCCCCAAACCGGAACGGCGGAAACGTTCGGGGGTGAATGACTTCATGTATAGTATCACAACCATTGCATTACAGTAATCAAAGTAAACAAAACCATTACATTAACAAAATAAAATGTTTACATCGGTTTGATTCATGTTTATAGACATCAAAAGTATGAAAAAAGTAAAAGACGAGACTCTATATGTTCCGTGTTCTCAAAACTCCAGGAGGTACCTGTCTACTGATTTCCTGAGAATACAAGCAGTTTTGAAAGAGTATCAGCGTAAAGCTAGTGAGTTCATAAGCATGTTTTTGAGAGGAAAGTCGGTTAATGAATCAATAAATGTATTTGTATGCTTCCAAGAAAATCCGTTATTCTCTAATAGGTGTATTTTGTTACTGAATCTCATTGAACATTTTGTCCATTGTTTTGTTGAATAAGAAACCTCTTTTTACATGAAAAACTCTGGTTATTTCCAGTATGTATAATAAGTTCGTAAAAGCTTTGAAAACTTTAATATGTATAATGGTTCTATTATTTTATAATAAAACTAATTAAAGTTCTTACCATTTGTATATTAATCGTATATTCTTAGTACCAAATTTATGAGTTGTTATAACCATACTTGACCATTGAATTTCCTGAACGACGTTCTTCAAGCGTCGGAATCGAAATGACTTTGTCACCCAGGCCTGTCGGCCTAACTGTAGCTAACAGTTATTGTGTGGGATTGTCAATCCCGTATAGATTTATACACAAACTCACGTTCTCCCTCCAGGAGACTCTGGTTATAATCTCAGGGCTTTTGTTAGTACTTAAGTAAGTACGCGAAGAATGCTCACTCATAAAATGCTATACTAACGATTATATGTAGAATAAAAAGAATCCATTGAACTTAACTTACTGTCTATATACCTCATAAACTACATATTATATAGTTTATATGTCTGGTTGCATTGAATCTATGATTAGTACCTTGATGTGTTAATTGTTCCATAAACTATACGTATTATAGTTTATATGTTCATTCATGTATTCAATTCATGTTTTACATTGAAAGCTCTGTGATTATGATGAAAACTCCCCTTATGCTCAGCATAGGACAAAAGGGTTAATATATCTATATATTTTATGAAAGTATAGAAACTGTATGATTGTATCAATTGTATCCGTTTTAAGTTCATTGAAATCCTTTTGTATAAGTTTAACAAAATCATTTATGTTTGGTTTGTATTCCCCCCTGAAAACGTTAAAAAAAACAGTAAAGATATAGGGGTATGAACTCACTTGTCACACCCCCAAACCAGACGGCGGAAACGTCGGGGGGTGGAGGACTTCATTTCTAGTATCAGAACACATGTAATATAGTAATCAAAGTACAAACAACCATTGTATTAAAAACTATAAATATTTACATGTGTTTCACATTATATACTGAAACTATAAAGTTGTACAAAAGAAGAAGACAAGACATAAATAACTCCATCTTCTCAAAAGCTCGGGGTGTACCTGTCTACTGGTTCCCTAAGAATACAAGTAATTTGAAAAGAGAGTATCAACATAAAGTTTAGTGAGTGCATATGTTTTTATGTATGTAAGAATATCTTTTGTTTCTTGAATATGTAAACTGTTTCCAGAAAGTCCTATATTTTCTGTTGTATATGAAAAGTAGTTGTATTTGCATAAAACTGTTCTATTTGTAAACCAATTATCTGTATTTGTAATCTTTATGTAAACTTGTATCTTGTTAACTGTATCTTGTAAACTGTATCTTGTAAATTGTATCTTGTAAACTCTATCTTGTAAACTGTATCTTGTAAACTAGTACTTTGAAATTGTACTTAAGTTTAGTTAATTATACACTAACGTATTGTTAATATCTTTTAAATGAGTTATTATAACCATACTAACTATATGGCCTGATCCAACGCTATGAATGCACTGAAAGTTGATGATAACAATTGTCACTCACAGGCGTGTATGTCTGACTGTAGCTAGCAGTCCAAGTGCGGGATTGTCAATCCCAATATAGATCTATACACCCATTGTTTCGATCCCATGCTGGAGACTCTGGTTATAATATCATGACTTTACTATATTGTTTAAAATGAATTAAACAAACTATACTACTTGTCTCATAAAAGAATATAAACGTTCTGAAATAAATGATTGATAGTATGCTCTTGAATTAGTACTCTTAACATGTATCTGAAAGAATGTATATTCTTGAATAGTTTTGAATCAATCTTTGTTCTTGTAAAACAATGTACTCTACTATGCTTGAATCATGAATTATTATTCTGTGAATCATAAATTATACCTATTATAATTTCTATCTACTTTCTGTATTGATACTTAGTATTAATGAATACAACCCCTTGCTCAACTTGTTACAAAAGGGTAATTGACTCTAAATGAATAAACTTTTATACTTGTATACATATATAGTATATATAAGTAAAATTTAAATGACACTCTGACAAATAACTAATACTTGTAATACCACATCCAAACAAGGAAAAGGAACCAAAGTGGGTTATCAGTCCTAAATTTTTTAAATCTTATTTATATAAATATATGTATAGTAGTATGATTTTTGGGGAAAAATATAAGTTTATAAAATATTTAAAAGAAGTTTCATATGTTGAAATCCATTTTGGTGACTTGACGTCTTTTTGAAACAATCACTTAAAACCACTTCATTTGACGATACTGAAGTTCATTTTGATAAGATGTTTGAAACCATTTGTTTTTATAACTGTAATCCATTTGAAATCATTTGTTATAACACAAAATCTTTGTGTTAGACTTGTATTCCCCCCCTTAAAACAGTAAAAACTATGAAAATAGAGGGGTATGAACTCACCTGTAGTGAGTGATACGGAAGTATGTTTTGAAATAGGATGTAGAGTGTCAGGTGAAACCTTGAGCACACAAAGATCCTAATAAACATATAATGACATGTATGTGTATTTGATTAGTGTATAAACAACTAATTATAAGGAATAACACCCTAATAGACTAGGAAACTCTTAGATTGAAGGAATACAATCACATATGATTGCATAACTAGGGTATATGGCCACCCTATAGAGTTTACGGTCAAAGAGGTATGACCATTGGAGTTCACGGTCAAAGTGTTCATAGTCCTAGGTGTTTACGGTCTTAGTGTTTACGGTCCAACGACCTTACGGTCATGGAGTTCACGGTCCAAGTGTTCACGGTCCTAGGTGTTTACGGTCTTAGTGTTTACGGTCTAATGACCTTACGGTCATGGAGTTCACGGTCTAAGGAGATTCAACCGCAAACTCACCAAATCTTTCACAAATGATGGTTTTCAAGGGCTTCAATCAAAGGCATCGGATTCTAGGGACCATGCTTAGCCTTAGAAAGGGTAAAGGCTATAAGAACACCCTTTATAAGGGTTTACGGTCTATGAAGAATCATAGAACCGTAAACTCTATTGTTCATGTAAAGAGTGATAATCTTATGTCCAAAATGAAGGATCCTAACTAGATGTAAATGAGGATGGTACTTATAGTTTTAAAGGCAAGGAAGGTATTTTCGGTACAAAACACAACCGTGTTCTTGAGAAACTTTGATGATTTGGTCTTGAAGATTTGGAAGCAAAAGTTTATGCTTTTGGAGAGAGAATCGGTTCTAAGGCTTGAAAGAGGGAAAATAATGTTTGAAGTGATCACCCTCCATATATATAGGGATGGGTTTACGGTCACCATGACCGTAAACTCATTGGTCTTGACCGTAAACTCCCTTTTTGAGGAGGTTTACGGTTGCAGGCAGTTAAGAACTTAAACTGCTATTTCTAATCTCTTATTCCTTTGATGTACTAGGGTTAGAATACTCAGAATAGATCCTAAACAGTGCTAAAAGATAGCAACACCAGTCTAACTTTGATAGATTTGAACATTTATACAAGCTACATATTTTAGGTTGTCACATCATCCCCCCGTTAGAGGGAATTTCGTCCCGAAATTAGAGTTTAAGCAACTAAGTTAAAACAAATAACTAAGCGAAAAGATGAGGATATTTCAATTTCATTTGATCCTCGCGCTCCCAAGTGAATTCAGGTCCTCGCTTGGCGTTCCAGCGAACCTTCACTATTGGGATACGACTTTGCTTCGTTTGCTTGACCTCTCGGTCCATGATCTCTATAGGTTCTTCCACGAAGTTGAGGCTCTCGTTGATCTCGATCTCGTCGAGTGGGATTACAAGAGTCTCGTCGGACAGACACTTTTTCATGTTCGAGACGTGGAAAGCATGATGTATGTTACTTAGTTCTTGAGGTAGACGGAGTTTGTAAGCTACGGGACCGATTCTAGCAAGAATCTCGAATGGTCCTATGTACCTTGGATTTAACTTGTCACGCTTTCCAAAGTGTATCATGCCTTTCCAAAGTCTATCACGCACGCTCGCAACATATCTTCTAAAGTTTGAATCGTCCTCTCACTTTGTCCGTCAGTCTGAAGATGGTAGGCTGTACTCATGTCCAGCCTATTTCCCAAAGATTTTTGTAAAGACTGCCAGAAACAAGAAGTGAATCTACTATCTCGGTCGGAAATAATAGATATTGCAACACCATGCAGTCTAACGATTTCTTTGAGGTAAGTTCTTGTTAGCTTCTCCATCTTGTCAGTTTCTCTGATCGGTAAGAAGTGCGCGGATTTGGTTAATCTATCGACGATTACCCAAATAGTATCATAACCACCCGTTGTCTTAGGTAACTTGGTTATGAAATCCATTGTAATCCGCTCCCACTTCCATTATGGTATTTCAGGTTGTTGTAATAAACCTGAAGGTTTCTGGTATTCTACCTTTACTTTGGCGCAAGTAAGACACTTGCCCACGAAGGTAGCGATTTCGGCCTTCATGTTAGGCCACCAGTATAGTTTCTTGAGGTCCAGGTACATCTTGTTTGAACCTGGATGAATGGAGTATCTGGTTTTATGGGCTTCATTCATGACTACTTCTCTGTAACCAGCAAACTTAGGTGTCCAGATCCGGTTCATGAAACAATAGACTCCATCATCCCTGACTTTGAAATTTTTATCCATTCCTCTCAAAGTTTCACCTGCCACGTTTTCAGGTTTTAAAGCCTAGAGTTGAGCCTCTCTGATTTGTGTGGACAGATGTGAATGGATTGACGTGACCATTCCACCACGTCAAAGCTCTTTCCGAAAAAGTGCAAGCAGCGAACTTGACTTTGCTGTTGTCAGGACATGAGCAAATTTCGAAAATTGCTTCTGTCTTCTCTATCCACTGGCTTAATGCCATAACTCCTCCAGTTCCATTAAAGGTCCTGAGTTTGGCATTGGTAAAATCTTTATATGTGCATTCTCGCGAATGCCCATGACCTTCACCCTGGTTAGGGGGATTTGTACCAGCTCCAGACCCACTAGCACCAGAAGTATTGATCTGAGCCATAGCAGCAGCTATAGCCGCCCGTGACTGCCGCTTGGAACATAGCGGGGTCGAACTGAGGAGGTGGTGGTGGAGGTGGTACCAGTGGTTCATTAACATTTTGACGTCTTGGATTTCTATGAGGAGGCATCTTTTTCTATTAAAGTCAAAAGATACCAAGATGATAAGATATCAAGAGTGAATATGAATTCTGATATCTCTGAACTAAAACATATAGTTTGATCTGAATCTTGGAATGAATTGGAAATGGAAGTCTATGGCAAGTATAACTTGTAACTTAATAATATGAAAGCGAATGGTTATTTTTCAATTACTAAGAAAATGCATGTCGATTACATTGGCATATTGAATACATAAGTCTGGAAAACTTGACCCTAGACAGGTCTACAATACACCAATTTCTGAGAAAAATATCGACATCATACAGACCTATCGAAAATAAAATTTTCGTGGTCTTACTGAAAAACCTGAAAGATAACACTAAAACCTATCCATATACTTAACTATAACCAAAAGAGTGAAATAGGAAACGAGTAGAGTATTTCCTAATGGCGACGGGTATCATTTGGATGAAACCTCAACTCAGCCAGTGTTATCTAAGCGAGAATAGGGATAAGAGATATAGAATATAGTTAGTAACGATTGACTACAAAAGAGACCTATAGTTATCAAGTAATGTATTATGTATGACTTGTTCTTAGGTATTTCTATAACTGTAAAGTGTAGACTAATTATATATAACTTGGGTATAACCGACTTTCGATTATATGACCCGACTCTAAATCCCCAACCAAACAAGGAACAGGAAATGAAGCTAAATTACATATTCTAAGTCTATATAACTTTAATTATATATAATTGTAATATACCCTTAATATTTATAGTTCTACCCTTAATTGTTCTATTGTTTTCACATGATTGTTATTAGTATATAGTGCCTAAAATACCCCTATAGTATATTAATCTTTATGTTCTGTTCTAAAGTTCTTCTGAGTATGTATGGTAAGTTTTAGACATGCCACAACACCACTATCACTCCCAAACACATGTTGGTCATATCTCAAATCAATATAGTTGATCAGGCTATATTAATCCCAGATATGATTACATAACTGTCCAGGTTTGACTGTAGTGTTCATCATCCAAATACTTTTAAGTTCTTATGACTGTGATACCGTACTTGTAGGTATGAGTGTTAGTATACTTCTTGTAAAATACTTAAATTTTTAAAAGTATACTTGTATGCATAGCTCTTAGCCCCAAATGTATTTATAGTTTGTATATCTTTTATGGATTGATATACTGAGTTCACTATAAACATTGCTCTGATACCAATCTGTCACACCACCAAACCAGACGGCGGAAACGTCCGGGGGTGGAGGACTTCATTTGTAGTATCACTACACATGTAATATAGTAATCAAAGTACAAAGAACCATTGTATTAAAAAGTATAAATATTTACATGTGTTTCACATTGTATACTGAAACTATAAAGTTGTACAAAACAAGAAAACAAGACATAAATAGCTCCATCTTCTCAAAAGCTCGGGGTGTACCTGTCTACTGGTTCCCTGAGAATACAAGTAATTTGAAAAGAGAGTATCAACATAAAGTTGAGTGAGTGCATAAGTTTTTATGTATGTAAGAATATCTTCTGTTTCTTGAATATGTAAACTGTTTCCAGAAAATCCTATATTTTCTGTTGTATATGAAAAGTAGTTGTAATTGTATAAAACTATTCTATTTGTAAACCAATTATCTGTATTTGTAATCTTTATGTAAACTTGTATCTTGGTAACTGTATCTTGTAAACTGTATCTTGTAAATTGTATTTTGTAAACTGTATCTTGTAAACTAGTACTTTGAAATTGTACTTAAGTTTAGTTAATTATACACTAATGTATTGTTAATATCTTTTAAATGAGTTATTATAACCATACTAACTAGATGGCCTGATCCAACGCTATGAATGCGCTGAAAGTTGATGATAACAATTGTCACTCACATGCGTGTATTCCTGACTGTAGCTAGCAGTCCGAGTGCGGGATTGTCAATCCCAATATAGATCTATACACCCATTGTTTCGATCCCCTGCTGGAGACTCTGGTTATAATATCAAGACTTTACTATATTGTTTAAAATGAATTAAACAAACTGTACTACTTGTCTCATAAAAGCATATAAACGTTACATGTATATTAGTTATGAAAACCCAATCATTCTGAAGTAAATGATTGATAGTATGTTCTTGAATTAGTTCTCTTAACATGTATCTAAAAGAATGTATATCCTTGAATAGTTTTGAATCAATCTTTGTTCTTGTAAAACAATGTACTCTAGTATGCTTGAATCATGAATTATTGTTCTGTGAATCATAAATTATACCTATTATAATTTATATGTACTTTCTGTATTGATACTTAGTATTAATGAATACAAACCCCTTGCTCAACTTGTTACAAAATGGTAATTGAAACTAAATGAATTAACTTTTATACTTGTATATATATACAATATATATAAGTAAAATTTAAATGACACTCGGACAAATAACTAATACTTGTAATCCCACATCCAAACAAGGAAAAGGAACCAAAGTGGGTTATCAGTCCTAAATCTTTTAAATCCTATTTATATAAATATATGTATACTAGTATGATTTTTGGGGAAAAGTATAAGTTTATAAAATATTTAAAAGAAGTTTCATATTTTGAAATCCATTTTGGTGACTTGACGTCTTTTTGAAACAATCACTTAGAACCACTTCATTTGATGATACTGAAATTCATTTTGATAAGATGTTTGAAACCATTTGTTTTGATAACTGTAATCCATTTGAAATCATTTGTTATAACACAAAATCTTTGTGTTAGACTTGTATTCCCCCCCCCCCCCCCTTAAAACAGTAAAAACTATGAAAATACGGGGGGTATGAACTCACCTGTAGTGAGTGATACGGAAGTATGATTGGAAATAGAATGTAGAGTGTCAGGTGAAACCTTGAGCACACAAAGATCCTAATAATCATATAATGACATGTATGTGTATTTGATTAGTGTATAAACAACTAATTATAAGGGATACCACCCTAATAGACTAGGAAACTCTTAGATTTAAGGAATACAATCACATATGATTGCATAACTAGGGTATATGGCCACCCTATAGAGTTTACAGTCAAAGAGGTATGGCCATTGGAGTTCACGGTCCAAGTGTTCACGGTCCTAGGTGTTTACGGTCTTAGTGTTTACGGTCCAATGACCTTACGGTCATGGAGTTCACGGTCCAAGTGTTCACGGTCCTAGGTGTTTACAGTCTTAATGTTTATGGTCCAATGACCTTACGGTCATGGAGTTCACGGACTAAGGAGATTCAACCGCAAACTCACCAAATCTTTCACAAATGATGGTTTTCAAGGGCTTCAATCAAAGGCATCGGATTCTAGGGACCATGCTTAGCCTTAGAAAGGGTAAAGGCTATAAGAACACCCTTTATAAGGGTTTACGGTCTATGAAGATTCATAGAACCGTAAACTCTTTTGTTCATGTAGAGAGTGATGATCTTAAGTCCAAAATGAAGGATCCTAACTAGATAGATGTAAAGGAGGATGATACTTACGGTTTTGAAGGCAAGGAAGGTGTTTTCGGTACAAAACACAACCGTGTTCTTGAGAAACTTTGATGATTTGTTCTTGAAGATTTGGAAGTAAAAGTTTATGCTTTTTGAGAGAGAATCGGTTCTAAGGCTTGAAAGAGGGAAAAGAATGGCTGAAGTGATCACCCTCCATATATATAGGGATGGGTTTACGGTCACCATGACCGTAAACTCATTGGTCTTGACCGTAAACTCCCTTTTTGAGGAGGTTTACGGTTGTAGGCAGTTAAGAACTTAAACTGCTATTTCTAATATCTTATTCCTTTGATGTACTAGGGTTAGAATACTCAGAATAGATCCTTAACAGTGCTAAAAGATAGCAACACCAGTCTAACTTTGATAGATTTGAACGTTTATACAAGCTAGAAATTTCGGGTTGTCACATCACTGTTATTTGCGTACAAGTGTTGAATCAATGAACTGGAATGAAGACCCTCGACTTGTAGTGTGGCACCTAACGGAATCCTAATAACAATTAAATACATAATGTATCTAAATTAGCGATTTCGTTACATAAAGTATTAGGAAAACACTTGCTTTCGGTTAATGAATGTTACCGGGACTTGATTGAATCGAGGAAAGTAGGTTTTCAGTCAAATACACCACTTAGGAAGTGTGTACGGCCATAAGGGGAGTGTACGGTCGGGAACAAGTGTACGGCCGTAAACAGGGTGTACGGCCGTAAACCCGGTGTTCGGCCTTTGAAGGTGTATGGCCGTAGTCTGGTATGCGGTCAATGAACTTGAAGGTGTACGGCCGTACACTCAAGAACAATGATGCTGATTTCGACGAGAAACGTGCTCTAGATGCTTCGAAATGACCCCCAACCCTGTTTTTCGATGTTTTCCGGAAGAATAAGGGTGCTTTTAGGGGTGTACGGTCACGAGTCTAGAGAGAGAAAGAGAGGGTGTCCGGTCAGAAAAGTGTAAATGGAGGGAGAGGGCCTCGTATTTATAGGGGTTGTCGTTGATCGGTGGTGGGGTCCACCATATGCTGGCCGTAGACGAGTGTACGGCCGTACACAGGTGTACGGTCGTGAACTCAAGTCTGACCGTGAACTCGGTCTTGTTCGAATGAATTCCAGAAATTTCGTGTGGTTTTGGTTCCGACTCAAATATAGAAATCAAACTATATAATTAAATGATTTTCCAAACCGAAGGAAGTTGACATAACCCAATAAAATAAGATTTTATTAACGGAAATTAATTAACGAAAACTAGAAAAGGGTCCGGGTTGTCTCAGATCTCGAGACAAAAATGAGTCCTAAAGAATTTCACGTAATATATATACATATGATTAGTGAATATAATGATAGGTATGCTAAGGAAACACACTAATTTGTAAGATTTACTTACACAAAGAAGTGTTAAAGCAAAGTGGAAGGCTGCAAGGGGGTTTACGACCATCCCTATGGGTTCACGGTCCAAGAAGATCTTGGTGTTCTTGGGTTCACGGCTGGTGTTCTTGATGAACGAAGGAGATTCAATGGTTTACGATTGGGTGTTCTTGATGAAATGAAGAATATTTGGCGATTTAATCAAAATCCTATGAAGATTCAAAGGAATTAGATGATAGTTGAGAGAGAAAAGAGTATTCACGGTTAAAGTTCTTGAGAGAGAATGGGTAGTTTTTGGCTGGATGTGAAGAAATAAGAGAAAATTTCAGACTTCTTTAATATATAGGTGAGGGGTCATGGCTGTAAACACAGCCCGAGGTGATAAGCCTTCTAGAAACCGCCTCAGTTTGCGGTCCGAAGGTTTGCGCCCGAAAGCCGTTTACGGTCCGAGGAATGGATCTGAGGTTCACGGTTGCGAACCTCGTTGGCGGCCGTGAACTCAGTTTGCGGTCCGAGGGTCAACCGCGCAAGCGAAGGTTTGCGGCTCGGATAAAGGAGGCTGCGAAGTGTTCTCGGTTCTAACATGTTATCACTTTTTAAACACACAACTCTTAAAAAGGTTTATACACTCATAGATTATTAATCTAACTTAATAATATAAGTAAAGAAATAGATTAGACTTTTAATTTACATCGTTCACTTTCGTTGACCAAGACTGACTTTTACAATATTTGAAATTACTGGTTGTTACATTATCCCCCCGTTAAAGTGAATTTCGTCCCGAAATTCAGCATTCTAAGTGGTTACTCATGAATTTGGGAAAGAGGTGGGTATTTCGGTTTCATTTGGTTCTCTTTCTCTAGTGAATTTAGATCCTCACTTGACAATCCAACGGATATTCACTGCTGGTTATGATGTTCTGATCGGTAAAGAGTATACGGGTTCGGTTTACTCGTCTCTGTTTATCCGAATGATAGGTGCTCACTTGTAGCCCTGAACAGCTTTGTCCTGAAGTTCATGGTAGGATTCATACATGGTCTATCTATCATTACCTCGTGTATACAAGTCGTATATAATTAAGATTAATAAGATGGTTGGATGTGCGACTCTGCCCCAGGTCCACAACCAGAAAAGGAACAGGAGATAGGGCGGAAGCACACATCCTAGGTCTATAAAATCTTAATTATATACCACTCTCGCGTATTCACTTAACAGTGATAGGTTAACCGTATTTGTCCCTAGCCTCTATGCTTGAACTTGACTTGCTGCATATGTGGTATTTCCAAAAAGGTCTACTGGGGATACTTCGGGAAGTCACGGACTTTCAAAATATCCTTGGTGTTTTTCACTTTAAGTTTTTTGTCTACGAAATAAGCTAGGAAGACGTGGTACTCCTCGCATGGGTACTTCTGAGCTTTTGAAGCGAAAGACGATTTTGAGGTTCGTATCTAGTTTATTGTTATGAGTGACGGAAGTTTCGTTAGTTGGTTGTTTAAGGCGAAGGGTCATTACGTGGCATAGGAAATTGGTATGGTAAGAACCAAACAAATCCATTTCTAAGAATGATATCAGAACTTCTTATCGTAACGGATGTTAAGTTGATTAGGAAAAAGTGTTTGTTTTATCCTTGTTAGTACTAGCAGTACACGTGTTCTGATATTTGAAAATAATTAACTTTCTTAATATAATCCTTACTAGGTCCCACTATAATCGCTTGGTGTATACAAGTCATGTATAATTAAGATTAGAAAAACAGTCGACTGAGTGACTCTGCCCTAAATCCACAACCAAACAAGGAACAGGAAATAAGGCGGAATCACTCAATCTATGCCTACAAATATTAATTATAAATGACCCTAATGTATACACTAAGCCATCATAGTTTACCTGCAAGAGTTCTTAGTTCTTATATGAACGATGTCTTAACTTATGATTTTAATATTTCAATTATTTTTCGTGAAAATTCGATGTTTAGTTATTGTTGTTTGGGAACGTACCAATAATCTCCGATGAGTTCCTCGTTGCTCCTTTATGTTTTGTCATTAGACTCCTCCCTCTCCTTCTTCGTTTTTCTTTGTTGGACAATCTCTTTTGAAATGTCCGATTTCACCACATAAATAGCATACTCGACTTGTACTAGCATCGGTGGTTGAAGTTATGTGTTGGGTCGGAGTTATACATAAACGAGCTTCTTCGTCACCCATCGTTTTTGTATAATCTCTTTTGAAATGCTCGGATTCTCCGCACCCGTAACAAGCTTGGCTTACTCCAGCGCCGGAATTTTGTGTGTTTGGTTGAGCTGGTGTCCTAAAGAAACGAATGGTGTGTCCTTTTCTGTTGTAGTTTTTACAATGCCATTCACAACACTTTCCTGCGTGATGATATTTGCATTTTTTGCATTTAGGAAGTGTTCCAGCATATGAACTGACTGGTGTTGGAGTGATAGATGTTGTGGCGGTAGGAGCTGCCACAGGTTGCTGTCTTTTGGCAAGTTTTTGAGATAACTTGCGCTCCTTTTTGTTCCAGAACTTTCATTTCTTGCTCTTAGGTCTGTGGGTTAGGATATTCTTGTAGGTAGATGCTCGTTGGTTTCTTTGGTTATCACTACAGGTTGAATTGTCGACACTGTTTCTATTTTCGATTGTGTTGTTAGCATGGAATTGCGCCATGACATCGGTCACACCAGTTGTTACGGCAGCTTGGAATATAGCGAAGTCTATATGTAGGATCGGGGTTTCGTCGGTTAGCTGGTTATTTCCATGTGACGACATGATTCTGTTACATGATGTGAAACGAGTCGATTAATAATTATGGTTGTTTCTAGTTACACTTTATCTATTTATATATACATATAATTTTTCTCGTTTTGTTGTGTGGTTCTCAATGTTTTGAACTACATCCCTATGGTGTATTCATGGTAGAGAGTACAAATATATTTTGTTCAGATGTTAAGTTTCACAAAGTAGGATATAGATATTGAAATCTTATGTTGATCGGGTTTCATAGGTTTTGCAAGGATATATCACTCTTGATTTTACTGTTACTAATTGTGATGAAAGGTTCGATAACTTAACACATATTATGAGTAGTGTAATCACTAACTCACTAAGTTATATTAGTTTCTTAGTTATTAGTGTGGCATATATGGTGCTCTCTAGTTTGTTTTTTTATTGGGTAAGATTTTTTAACGATCTCTCTAGTGCCTTTCTCTTTGTCTGATTCTTTCTCGGAATTCTCTTCATGAACTCGCTTTTAGTTCTGCCTCAAATCCTCTGTTGACTATTGTAATAGAGTGGTTACATCTACCTATGTCGTTCGTGTGAGAATGAGAATGTCTAAAGAATCTACGAGGTTAATAAAATATTTTTATTAAAATAAACTTTTACGAGGATGATCCTTACCGAGTCTTTCTATAATCACTTAGTGTATACAGATTATATATAATCCAGATCAAATAGACCTTCGAATAAATGATCTTACTCTAAAACCACAACCAAACAAGGAACAAGACGTAGAATGAAAATCACCAATTCTAAGTCTATAAAATCTCAATTATATATAACCTTAATGTATACACTCAGTAATTATAGCCTTACCAATAAAGGTCTTTTAGTTCTCACATGAGTTAATTATTGTACCTAAAATACTCCTATAGTATTTTAACTTTATGTTTTGTTCTAACATTTCTTTGTATATAGGGTTGGTTAGTTTTAGACTTGCTGCAACACCACTATCACTCCCAAACACATGTTGGTCGTATCTCAAATAAATATAGTTAATCATGCTATATTTATCCCAGATATGATTACATAACTATCTAGGTTTGACTGTAGTGTCCAACATCCAAATACTTTTATTTTGTTCTTCTTGTGATATTGTTCTAGTGTATATATATACTTTAATAAAATATTGATATATTTCAAAGTATAATTTTTGGTCAGAGTATTTTAGTCTCATTGTATTTATAGTTGTATATCTTTTATAGGTTGATATATTTAGTTCAATATAAACAGTGCTCTGATACCAATCTGTCACACCCCCAAGCCAGAACGACGGAAATGTCCGGGGGTGGATGACTTCATGTTAAGTATCATAACACATGCATCATAGTAATCAAAGTAACAACAACCATCACATTGATAATATAATATTTACATTGTGTTCAAAACATTACTTGAAATACATTAAAAGTACAACAAAAGTTAAGACGTAAAGCTCCATCTTCGCAACAACTGAGAGGTACCTGTCTACTAACGTTCCTGAGAATACAAGTGGTTTGGAAAAGTGTCAACATTAAAGTTGATGAGTTCATAAGTATTTTTGTTATAAAAAGTATACTCTATGTTCTTTGGAAAAGTTTGCCTGTTCTCCAGAAAATCCTATATTTTCTTAATAAGTAATATGACTATAGTTATTCCTTCCGTGATCATTTAGTGAATACAAATTATATATAATACAGATTGATTAAACAGTTGAATGTGTGAATCCGCCCTAAGCCCACAACCAAACAAGGAACAAGAAATGAGGCGGAAGTCACACATTCCACTGTCCACCGGAACTTTATTGTATATAATCCTAATGTATAAACTAAGGAATTATAGAATTAACCATTAAAGGTCCTTTATGTTATACTAGTTTGATAATAAGTATTAAACCTTTTGTAAATAAGTTCCTAGTTCCATTTACTCAATTGTAAAACATTGTTTTCAGTAATAATTGTTATTGTTTTCAGAAAGTTCTATCGAAAACTATTTACCTTTAAAATAATGATGTTTACCATAGAAAATCCTATATTTTCAATAAAACCGACTGGTAGTCTTAATCGTCCAAGATCGAAAAGCACAAGTATAATTAATATTCTTACTTTAATGATATATAGTTTTGTTGATAAGTTAAACTGGATAAAGACTTGTTTGCCCTGACAACCTGATGCGACGATATTACCCTCCTATGATCACTTAATACCAAGGTTGTAAAAATCGCTCGACGGTCGACTGGTGTTAAGGGATTAATCGGTCTTGGGGGGGATTAATCGGGGACCATAGATTATTAATAAAATATTGAAATTAATAAAATATTAATATATCTGAAGAAAAAAAAGTACTTCAAAACTAGAAAATAAGAAAAATTGTAATTTGGAAATACGAAAATATGAACATTTTGGTATAATATTCGAAATTTTGAAAATTTGAAAATTTTAGAGTAAAATAAAAGTTGGTTTTTTGAATTTTTTTTTGAATTTTTTTTTTAAATTTTTAAAATTTTTTTGACATTTTTTGACTTTTTTTTGACTTTTTTTACTTTTGTTGACTTTTGTTGACCGATTAATCCCGCCAAGGCCGATTAATCCCGCCGAACCCAATTAATCCTAAATTTCCGATTAATGGCCTAATCCTCGACGGTTGGAGAACGCCAAGCGATTAATCCACGATTAATCGCCGATTAATCCCGATTTCTGCAACCATGCTTAATACATACGAGTTGTATATAACCGAGATCGAACAGACAGTTGAATAGGTGAATCTGCCTTAAGCCCACAACCAAACAAGGAACAGGAAATGAGGCGGAAGTCACACATTCCACTGTCTATCGGATTTCAATTTTATCTATCCTTATTGTATATACTGAGTATCATATAGTTAATATCCCTTGGGAAAGTTTTAGGAAAAGTATATTACTACGTAAATATGTCGTTGTTTTCTGCTTGTGAGTTCTTATGACCATATTAATTGATACGACGTGAATCGGACGTCGGTATCGTTTATGACGTTTGTCACCCGCAGACCTGCCGGTCCAACTGTAGCTAACAGTAGAGGTGAGGGATTGTCGGTCCCATATAGATCTATACACAAACTCACGCTATCCCTCCAGGAGACTCTGGTACATAAAGGTAGACATCCACTGGTACTTAAATTAGTATATGAAGACACATATCACAAACTAGATTAACGACTTTACAAGTAATAATGCGAAAACCTTTTTATAAATAACTGGTAATTTTGTAAAAAGATCCCTTTGTTCCATAAACTATATTTATCATAGTTTATAAGTTTATTTTCCATGTTTTAACCTGGACTTTGTAAAATAGTTCATATGATCCATAAACTATACCTATTATATTTTATAAGCTTATTTCCATGTTTTACCCTGGACTTTGTAAAATAGTTCATATGATCCATAAACTATACCTATTATAGTTTATAAGTTTACGTCCATGTTTTAACAAGTTTCATGTTTAAATACACATTGATGGTAAGAAAAACATAATAAGTAAATTATATTTTATAACACAAAATTTCTTGTGTTTTACTTGTATTCTCCCCTGAAAACATTGAAAAAGCTTGGAAAATATGGGGGTATGAACTCACCTTATTTGAGGGATTCGATAGAAGGTTCGATATAGGATGATATTCCAAAAGTTAGATCTCGAGACAAAAACGAGTCCTAAAGCATTTCACGTAATATATATACATATGATTAGTGAATATAATGATAGGTATGCTAAGGAAACACACTAATTTGTAAGATTTACTTACACAAAGAAGTGCTAAAAGCAAAGTGGAAGGCTACAAGGGGGTTTACGGCCAGCCCTATGGGTTCACGGTCCAAGAAGATCTTGTTGTTCTTGGGTTCACGGCTGGTGTTGTTGATGAATGGAGGAGATTCAATGGTTTATGGTTGGGTGTTCTTGATGAAATGAAGAACATTTGGTGATTTAATCAAAATCCTATGAAGATTCAAAAGAATTAGATGATAGTTGAGAGAGAAAAGAGTGTTCACAGTTGAAGTTCTTGAGAGAGAATGGGTAGTTTTCGGCTGGATGTGAAGAAATGAGAGAAAATTTAAGACTTCTTTAATATATAGGTAAGGGTTCACGGCTGTAAACACAGCCCGAGGTGATAAGCCTTCTAGAAACGGCCTCAATTTGCGGTCTAAAAGGTTTGCGGCCGAAAGCCGTTTACCGTCCGAGGAGTGGATCCGAGGTTCACGGTTGCGAACCTCGTTTGCGGCCGTGAACTCTGTTTGCGGTCCAAGGGTTTACCGCCCAAGCGAAGGTTTGCGGCTCGGATAAAGGAGGTTGCGAAGTGTTCTCGGTTCTAACATGTTATCACTTTTTAAACACACAACTCTTAAAAAGGTTTATACACTCATAGGTTATTAATCTAACTTAATAATATAAGTAAAGAAATAAATTTGACTTTTAATTGACATCCTTGACTTTCGTTGACCAAGACTGACTTTTACAAGATTTGAAATTACTGGTTGCTACAGACTGAAATTGATGTGTTCAACTTAGTAATCAGGTGCAATCATCATATGTCTTTATCAGGAAACACAATCTTGAATGTTGAGATTGACCATTATCTATGTCTCAGATTCATACATATATCATGAGAATGAAGGAATAACTGCTCACTTATCTGAGGGTTATCAAAGTTCGACAGATGCATTGGATGATATTCTCTCTGTCGATTATTACAAAAGTATTAGACCATCTATAGTTGATGACCTGTCAAAGTGGTGGACTGTTGGAAAGTGTATCCAAGGTCATTAACTATTGTTATTATCTCTAATAATAACAGGCTTCTTTTGAGTTGCCTTCAATACTCAAATCAAGTAGAATCAATAAAAGGGGAATTGTTTTATTAGTTATTATGGTTTAATAATTAATTAGAAACTAATTAGAAAATATTATGGGAATTAATTAATAGTTTAATTAATTAATGGGTTGAATAACAATTTATCGATAGTTTATTAATCTGGAATATTATAGAACATGTGGTGGACGATATTCCCATTAAAATTAAAAGGAATATCATTTTGGGGATATCTCATCCCACATGCGTGGAAGGATAAAACGGATGGGTTTTATGCAAAACAAATACAAAACTTAAGTGTGCATGCAACCCTAGAATAAGATTTATGTTTTCTCCAATTAAATATACAACTATGAACATCAAATAAGAAACCCTAGGATACCTAGCATATTTTCGAAAATCTGATTGGGGTTAAGGGAAACATACCTTGATTGTTATTGACAAATAACAAATATCCTTGTTTTGTTGAAGCCTTGAGAGAAAGCACCTCAAATGTTGTGCCTTTAGTGGTTCACCCCTAACACTAGCAAGATGATGATGTAACAACCCGTTATTTCATGTCAATAAAACTCTAGACTACAAGCATGTTCAAGTAAAAACACATTACCTCTATTGTAGATATAGGAACTCTAAATGCCTCGAGTGCATGTTCATTTAACTTATATACAATTTTATGGGAAAACCATGTTGAAGTAGGAGAGTATAAGCTTAATACTTAACATAAAATCATACTAAATCAATCAATCTTACACTAGTTCGAAACAAAAGGACTATGCTGAACATAATTAAAGGTTTAAAAGGGTTGAAATGTGTTTACGGTTTTGGGATTTCCCAAACCGTAAACACATGCTTTTTGGTGAAAAGCAAAACCGTAAACCCCTAAAGGGGAGGAAACCAAACCGTAAACCCTAAAGAGTGTAAACCAAGGCCGTGAACCCTTTCCCTTTTGACCCAAATCCGTGAACCCCTTTATCCTTTTGACTCAAGACCGAAAACACCCCCCTTCTAGAAGCTCTAAACCGTAAATACCCCCTATATATATGTTTTGGGCGAAAACACTTTTATTTCACTCATTTTCATCCGTAAGAACTCCCAAAATCCTCTCAACTACCATCCGTGAACACCCCTTTTTCTCTCAATCTTCAATAGTCTACGTCCATATTTCCTTCAAATCTTCATATTCACATCAAGAACATTCAAAACCACCTTCAAATCTTCATATGATCTTCAAATCTTCATAATTTCCCAAGATTCAACCGTGAACCCATTTTGCCAACCAAAAACACTTTGCAACATTTCCAAACAATTCCAATTAATTTTGTAAGTATTCCTTGCATAATTAATTATTTAACTCATTATTTAAATTAATATATTATTAATTTAAATACGATGTCGAATACAATTATTTTTAAGATAACGTCATTCGGGCGTACGCTAGTCCGAGGATCGTTTCTACAACTCGATATTCAAACTCAAACGCACATACGAGATGAGTTCATACCCCTACATTTTCAACGTTTTTAATATTTTTAGGGGGGGATACAAGTAAAACACAAGGACTTTTGTGTTTATTCATACATTTTTAAATAGTTTTAAAACCTTTGCAATTGTTTCAAACCGAGTATTCGCTACACTTCCTAAAAATATTCCATATATTTTTAACCATTTTGTAATATGTCGAGCATAAGGGTATATTGCTTTCATACTATTAAATTGAAAATGTTTTCATTACACTACAGAACATTACAGTTAGACTATAATCGGTATAATTTGAGATTCGCTACACTACTTTGCTAAGTACAATACATGAAAGAAGAACATACAAACGAAACTATAATAGGTATAGTTTGGGAAACACTACTCTAATACATTGATACAAGTATACACTACTAAAATAATTATTTAAGTATGATTATTTTACACTATAAGGTACATTAATACATGACAATACATATAGTTTCTAATACAAAAGAACACTACAACACTACGACAATACACATAAACTAGTTAATATAGCGTTGTGGGGAACTACTTTACTAGTATCCATTAGGGTACGAAACTAAATCCTATGCAGTATAACCAGAGTCTCCTGGAGGGAGAGCGTGCGATTTGTGTATAGATCTATACGGGAGTGACAATACCACACCTGAACTGCTAGCTACACTTACGCCGATAGGCCTGTGGTGACAAATGTCATAACTTTCAGACGCCTGAAGAACGTCTTAGAGGTCACCAGGTCATATCAAGCATGGTTATATGAAACTCACAACAGTATAACTAACAAATATTTTTATTGGCTTAACACTACTTCAACGGTTTTATTTAATTTAATAAAAGTACAGTACTCTATGATACACTACTTTACACTACATCTGGTGATAACTAGGCATTCACACTAAGGTTTTCATACAAACGCTATTACAGTACACTACTTTCACTACAACTGGTGGTATCCAGGTATCCATACAAAGGTTTTCATACAAATACAGATGCAATACATTGTTTTCTAGTACTGAGTACACTAATACATTATACATTTACAAGGAACATACATGACTACATTACATTCACTATAGAAAATATTGGATTTTATGGAGAAACATACTAGCATTTTCATAGTACACAGACAAGTTTTCCTTCACTAAAACATATTTATGAACTCACCAACTTAAATGTTGATACACTTTCAAAATCACTTGTATTCCCAGGGAACCGATAGGACAGGTACACTCGAAAATTTTAAGAAGACGGAGCTTTTAGAGTCGCATCTTTTAATACTTTTGCTATACATTTTGATGTCATACAAACTATGTATTGAACAGATGTAAATACTTTACCTTATCAATGTAATGGTTGTGTTTGCTCTGATTCCTATTATACAATTGTTGTGATACTGTACATGACGTCGTCCGCCCCCGAGCGTTTCTGTCGTTCCGGTTTGGGGGTGTGAAAGATGAATATGGAGAGAGGAGAGGAGAAGTTATGAATTTCGACTATCTCTCTAAAGATATGTGTGGCCAAAATCCTTAGGGGTGAGGGTCCTTTTATTGTGCAACAAGGATACTCTGGATAACCCTAATCTTAATATAATAATAATATTTCATATTGGTAATTATCCAACCCCTTATTTATACACATGGGATATTATAGAAACCCTAGAATATCCTTATTGAAGTCGTCCAACCTTCTCCATGAAGGTTCTGGAGCTTCTTGATCAACTTGATGGGTTTTGATCATTCTAACACTCATATGGTGTACATGCAACCCTAAATACCTTGGATCTATGTTTTCTCTATTATACATGCAAACTTGAACTTTCCAAGGTATTACCCTAACTAGCATACAAAACTTGATACTTAGGTAATAAAACAAGTTAGATAACATACCTTTTCTTGTAGCTTGTTGGAAACCTAGAACCTTTATGCTTTAAGAACTTAGTGCCCCAAGTATTGCACCTCAAATAGAATCACACAACACCACCAACAAAATTGAGGAACTTAAGAGGAGGTTACTAACACTCACGAACTCGGCTTGCCCTCTTGTGTAACCACTAGTCACCACTTAAGTCTCACTTAGAGCCAATTTCATAAGCTAGAGGGATTCTTATATAGTGTGGAAAACTAGGGTTACACCATGTAAACCCTAATGACTTTCCATATCCCTCATGCTCCATGGGTTAAAACCTGCATGGAGTATCCATGGGTTACCACATGGGCTTAGCCCAACATGAAGAACTATGGATCATAAGCCCACTTTATAAGAATGAATTATTTACATAATCAATCCCCAAATATTTAATTAGTCTGTTTTGATCACAAAATTAATTCCAAATTAATTCTTGATCAATACTAATTAAATAATATGATTTCATATTAATATATTAGAACTTATAATATATTAATAAACCATAAATAACCTCTTCTCAATTATCCATCCTTCACATTGTTCCGGTGCCATGCAACCCAAATGGACCATGCTACTCTCGGGTCAAGTACATACCAATAATAGTTATGGGGTTAGACACCTAATCCAACAGTCTCCCACTTGGATAAGTCTAATAACTATTATTGCAAGCATGACTCCAACCCGACTAGCAATCGTAGCTCTTAAAAGCCGCTATCGAACTCTGACCTAGTCAATGACGTATCCATTAGATAAGGGATCATATATTCCTACATTCTAGATATCATATGGACTGAGATATGGATTATAATCATTGTCTCTGTCCATCTGTTGTTTCCTGATTTTCGATTTTTGACGACCGACTAATTGAACAAATCAAATCTGTCCAGGCCTGGTGTCATCACTAAATCATCGAGGGGCCCATAGATATCGCATTTATCCACATGGGGTAAAAGGAACAGATAAACTTCGACCCAAATGTTCGCTTGTACTTACTAGTCAAATCACACACAGCGATATGTTTTATAACATCCAAGTTACTGGTGCGTTTACATATGTCAATGTGCAATTGACTCGCAACTACAACTCACATGCTTCGTTTCAAGAATAAGAGATATTATCGTCCCATGATCACTCGTGATAAAATCCATGAAGTGATTCAAATGAGTGTGGGTTGAATCCAATACTCGAATCTTATTCCAGGAGTACTCATGAACACTGCAGCCACTTTGTCCTAGACAAACTACAGACCCATTCATGACAATCTTGCCTCAATACCTACTTCCAAAGTATGATCGACTGTGGATAGTTTGAATAAACTAGTTATTCGGGAAGTCAAAACTTGCAATGTGAAACCCAAGAATAATACTAATCATATATGGCCCAAAACTTTTGATTCATATGATTACTCATTATTCATTGTATAATGTTTCGAATAATCAACTTAATACTTAAATTAATACAATAGTTGTCCCATACTCCAAGTATGCACACTATGTTTTCTAAACGATAGTTATGCCATGAACCAAGCATGCACACTACGTTTGTCTATGGTCCTTAATTTGTGAAATAGATCAATTGAAAAACATTTCAATGATGCTCATTTCAAAATTCCAAATCCTTATTGCAAGTGTAAGAATTCCAAATTCTTCTCACTGCTAAAAAGTGTTAGATTCTAAACTATCATGCAAAAGATTCTTTTGTAATGTCTAGGTGCCAATAGTCATAGAGACTTGACCAATGATATTACAAAATATTCCTTTGGAGATTGTTACAAGACAATTCCATGGAAATGAAGTCGCAAATTTATAATATATTCCTTTGAACATCCTTCTTGCATAAAAGTTTCTAACTTTTCCATCTATTCTTCAACTCCCAATATGGAAACATTCCATATTTGCCATACGAAAATTCATTATAAATAGAATCTTGTCTATTCAAAATAGTGTCAATATGTTCCATCCATTATTATACTTCCAACTATCCTTCAGCGATCCATCCTTGGCGAACCTTAGATTTTCCTTAATAGCTGTTTAACCACTTTAGTCATAACCGGTTCTAGTCCTTTTTCCCTCTTAGTGCTCTAGGCATTTGGAAAAATTTAGAACACGAGAATATTATAGAATATGCAATCGATCCTATACCCGAAGCATATGGGACACGATTCATAATGTCTAACATAAAGACATGATACTTGATCAGTCTTTTGCTATAATATTTCTAGTTGCCATGTTGTCATCATTTTGATTATGAAGAGGGATGCCGTAATCATAATCAAAATTTTTAGAACGCAAATAACATTTCCATATATATAATTTCCTTATGCTGAACCATTCCAACATAACATTCATATATATTTGACTAAAATTGATTAAAATCTCAATCTAAGCTTTTAGAATTGAAATGAAGTATAAATTCATCTCCCTTAATTATAGCAAAACAACTTTTCAAACCCAGTAACTTGCGAATTGAAACTTTGTTTTTTATAATTAACATTGCTAACTTGCAACACTCATCATAATTGATTATGCTCCAAGTACCATAATAAATATTATCTCACTAGCATAACACTTATGCTCCGACTAGCTTTGACATGTATTTAGAAATCAGCTCGACTTCTAGAAATCAAAACTTATTGACTTTCATTACCAAAGTTCAGATTTCTAATACGAGATGCTTCGATAAGACTTTATCTAGGCTTCTCAAAATCATACACCTTTCCTTAGATAGCTTCCATGTGTGTCTTAACATTTTTAGAACTTACAGCAATAAGTCTCAAATGTTTAGACCCTTTGCCATTTCTCACAATTCAAATTATGAATAGGGATGTCGTAATCATAATTGAATTGGAGAATGCAAATATCACAACTCTATCTTCTTAAAATCTACTTAGTGAAAGCGTTTCCTCACAATCATTTTCAGAATCAGAGAGAAACCTTATGACACTTAGATTTTGTGGTATATGTGTTCCTATCCATGTGAATTTGTCATAACCATAATCACAAGACAAGGTTAGTGACAAATCTAAACTCATATGGAGTGAACTTGTTCAACCTTAATTTCTTGCCACCTGGCAGCACAAGGGTCTGCCATTACTTCCAAGTTGTTATGCAAACAACTGAGAACTCATAGAACTCACATGCATAGTCAACTTTAACTGGAATGGCCACAGAAATAAGAATATGTCAACACGATAGGTTATAAACCTCAAGTCGTGTGATAGTGTTTAACAATAGGTTTATTATTGATTAGTTCTTGAAACTTGTCAAGATCTTTAAGATTCCCACTGATCTCTTAACATATATGATTCACTTTGTCAAGGAACATTACTTGACAAAACAAATATTCAAGAGTTAGTGTGGATTCTTATCAAGACAAACACTTCACACAATTGGCCTAAGTTGGTATTTGTTTTATCCAAAACGTCACAACTTACCAATTTCAAATGCACAAGAGTAGAAAACATTTTACTCTACCTTTGATAAGTGTTATAAACCTTCTTAAGATTATGTCACTCAAGGCACAATCTTGGAGTATGACTCTAAGACTTATTTTGGGAACGAAGTATGACTCATCTTCTTGATTTAACCATTTCAACAATTCACGATTCCTCTTCTTAGCCATACGAATGCACTAAGATGTCTTTAGAGGATCAGTTGTGATATGGTTTTTCTATAAACATTAAGATGATCATAAAACTTGATACTAAAGTACTCTCCCATCTTTTCAGATTGGAGAAACTTTTATCTTTCTGGCTAATTTGATTATTCTCATTCGTTCTGCCATACATTAAACCTTTTCCAATGTTTCAGAGTTATACTTAAACTTGTAAGCATAACCATGTTTACTAAACTTTAGTAAATCATGACGAATAGTCTTATAGATCTTTGTAGTGGATCTTGACCAGCACACACCCAGTGTACCTGATCCCCTAGTCCTTCACTTGACTCACATATACATGTGAACAAGGAATTAGTCTTAATTTACCAAAGATGAAAATTTTAATTCATCATACAATACAACTTGCATGATTCCAAGTTTCTGTCCAATTGAAACTTGGGTGATGAGAATCTTTCCTTATTTGGTAAATACTCGACACTACCACAAACGAAAGAATCAAATTCATATTGCTAACATAGAAACATAGAAACATCAATTTTCACAAATGCCATTGCAAGGAGATATAATAAAAGTAAAAACAAATTTTTAATTATTTATAAAGTGCGGAAAAAACTTTTCCTTACAGTGCAATTACAAATGAAAACTATGTTATCACATATTTCCTAGCAATCTATCATAACTCCTAAGCAGCAGCTCAAAAATCCGATCTTCAAACCATGCGATTGAAATCCATTTTCCCGATCTGATCCAGCATACTCTTCCTTTAAGCTTCCTTCCCTTTGCATGATCCTACAAAACATCAAAATGCAACCTTGTCACATCATGTATTAAGAGTCAACAAATAGGAACTTAATAGAGTTAGACAGTAGACTTACCTGAAGTAGAGTCAATCTTTTCGATTCTACATTTTCTCAGATCTTTCAGGTATTCAGGGCAGCTTCGCAACCAATGCCCCTTCTCTTGGCAATAGAAACATATAGACTCTTTGGGACTGGTACATGGGACAATCTTAGACTTAGCCTTTCTCTTTCCCTTGGAAAGAGAAATGTTTTCTGGACTTCCAATGTTTCCATTGTCAATATCCATAGAAGTTTGAGGAGTAGATCTTCCAATCAAATTTTCTTTTCCAGTGCGCCAAATCATTGCTGATTCAGCAGCAATAAGCAAATAGGTAAGATCAATAAGGGTTATGCCGTGGTCTGTCACATAGTAGTCCTTAATGAACTCACTATATAACTCGGGAAGTGATTGAAGAACCCAGTCAACCGCCAACTTCCTCGAGACAACGACACCCAATACTCTCAGCCTGTCAGTATGTGAATTCATCTCCAAGATGTGAGTACACACATGCCTTCCATCTTCATGTTTCATTGCAAGCAGGGCTTGATTGACCTTGGAATTTTCAAGTCTTTGAACTTGTGGGTTAGGGAGAATTATTGGAGGAGGTGGAGGAAGTGAAGTATGACTTCCACGATTCAACCGCGGGACACCATCTTCAAAAGGAAAGCTTGTTGCAAAAGATTTGGGAAGACCATAGTTGTCTGAATTAGACATCTACAATGGGAGAAAT
This sequence comes from Lactuca virosa, assembly GCF_052849685.1. Classification (NCBI taxonomy): domain Eukaryota; kingdom Viridiplantae; phylum Streptophyta; class Magnoliopsida; order Asterales; family Asteraceae; genus Lactuca; species Lactuca virosa. Next base: position 179,745,084 of record NC_136430.1, read on the forward strand.
TCAAGTTAGTTGATTTAAGTCTTTACTATAACACCCAAATGAAATATTAAGGCTAGGACCCAACATAATATTTTAGAATTTGGAAAAGGGATGTCGTAATCCAATTGCAAAATATTTGAAGGTAGGTAAATGACGATTTACCAATTTCCATCACGAAAAACGAAAAAGAATTTTAGGTTTTAAGTGAATTGAAATTCCTAGATCCTTTGAGATTCATTGAAACTTTCCATGGCATGTTTAAATCTCGATTGTGCCCTTCAAGTTTGTGACTGGGATACCAAGGATGTCACACCCCAAAACCGGAACGGCAGAAACGTTCTGGGCTGGAGGACTTCATGTATAGTATCACAACAATGAATAGTAGTAAATAAGCAACAACATCATCCATTGCATTAATAGTATAATTTAATACAAGTGTGTTCTGTGATGGTTATAAGACACTAAAATGTAAATCAAAATAAGAGATGGGTCTTGAACGAGCTGCATCTTCTCAAAACCTGGCATCGGTACCTGTCTACTGATGACCAGACAATACAAATTATTTTGAAAGAGTTTATCAGCATTAAAGCTGGTGAGCTCATAAGTATTTTAGTGTCATTGCTTGTAAGTAAAATGTTTGTATGTGTTTGAAATATAAGTTTGTAAATGTTCGTATGTTTGTGAAACGTTTGTAAATGTTGGTAAATATTAGAAAATCCTATATTTTCTACTTAACGCAGCCTTCTACCAAGGCTTCAAATGAAATGTATGTTTGTTTCTTGTGGAAGTGTGTATTTTCCCCAGTAAGACTATCATTAACTAAATATAGTTATACATAATTGTGTATGTGACAAGATCACAAGGTAAATGTAATAGGGAAAATAATAAGAGATGGGTCTTGAACGAGCTGCATCTTCTCAAAACCTGGCATCGGTACCTGTCTACTGATGACCAGACAATACAAATTATTTTGAAAGAATTTATCAGCATTAAAGCTGGTGAGTTCATAAGTATTTTAGTGTCATTGCTTGTAAGTAAAATGTTTGTATGTGTTTGAAATATAAGTTTGTAAATGTTCGTATGTTTGTGAAACGTTTGTAAATGTTGGTAAATATTAGAAAATCCTATATTTTCTACTTAACGCAGCCTTCTACCAAGGCTTCAAATGAAATGTATGTTTGTTTCTTATGGAAGTGTGTATTTTCCCCAGTAAGACTATCATTAACTAAATATAGTTATACATAATTGTGTATGTGACAAGATCACAAGGTAAATGTAATAGGGAAAATAATATTTTTACCTCATCAGTGGCACTGCTGGTTATAAAGTGATAAAATACAGACTCCAGGTAGTACTAAATGAAGAATACGCCTCGGAGAGTCTAAAGAAATGAAATGCAGACTCCAGGTAGTATTAAATGAACCATACGCCTCGGAGAGTCTAAATGAATGAAATGCAGACTCCAGGTGGTATTAAATGAACAATACGACTCAGAGAGTCTAAAGGAATGAAATGCAGACTCCAGGTGGTATTAAATGAACACTACGCCTCGGAGAGTCTAAAGTAATGAAATGTAGACTCCAAGTGGTATTAAATGAACAATACGCCTCGGAGAGTCTATTTGCCTTTAATCTTAAGTCAGTTAATTAAAGGTTTAAATGTGAAGTCGTATGTAACCATGCTGATCGACGACTGAATAAAAGATGACCCTCTGGTGTCATATGTAATGAGGTAACATTTTGTCACCCCTTGGCCTTATCGGCTGGGACTGTAGCTAGCAGTCAGGGTGTGGGAGTGTCTGTCTCGTATAGATCTATACACAAGATGCCTGCTCTCCCTCCAGGAGATTCTGGTTACAAATTGATACAACACAGTGTCGTTGTATCCTTAAATGGTGTGTCACATTGTTTTATCGTATAACAGTGTTTGTATAGTAAGTCATAATGTAGAAATGTTCTTTCTGTACTAATGTATAGCATACTCTCCTAGTTTCTCATAATAGTATATATTGACTCATGTATGAACTGAATCTTTGTATGTTTCGTTGTTCTAGTAATAGTATTAGTAACTCCCTAAACTATACCTATTATAGTTTACTAAAAATGTTGATTGTATGAATGAACATGTTTGTATACCTTTGCTACCCAAAGGAATTGACCTGAATGAAGGAACCTTTATATCCATATACATATACACAATATATAACTAAGATTCAAACGACCTTCGGACAAACATCTGATACGCTAAGTCCACAACCAAACAAGGAACAGGAAGTAAGGTGAGCTATCAGTCCTAAGTCCTTTCAATCTCACTTATATAACTATATCTATATAGATATGCATTTAACAAAATATATTAGTTTAAAAGACAAAGAAGTTTTGTAAATCCTTTTGAAGAGTTTAAATAAGTATTGAAGACTTGATGTTATTTCATAAAACGATTTGACAGCAGTTTGGCATATAGAAACAAGTTTGATACAGAATTTAGCATGTAAAAGAGTTTGATAAACATTTTGAAGTAGTTTGTTTGATAAAACTGTTTGAAAAGTAGTAAAATCCATTTGTTTGGTAAAACAGCTAACGGAGTAGTAAGATCCATTTGTTTGATAAACGGCTAACAGTGTAGTAAGATCCATTTGTTTGATAGTTATTAATAACATGCGATTGATATAATAACTATAATGTTTCAACTTGTATTCCCCCCCATAAAGCATTTAAAAATCATTTAAAAAGGTTGATTAAGGGGTATGAACTCACCTGTAGTGAGTGGTTTCGATGAACGGATGGTATTGGATGCCAAGTGTCAAGTGAAGACTTGAACACACTCACGGATCCTATTTAACATATAAGGACACATATATGTATGTAATTAGTTATATAATCACTAATTAAGCAAGTAAGGACACCCTAGGACATGGAAAACACTTTGATTCAAGTGCTAGGAGTACAAAGGGTTGCATCTAAGGGTTGTATAGCCACTTAAAGGAGTTTTCGGTCTAAGGAGATGCACTATACCGAAAACTCCTTTTTTTCTTGGAAAATGACGATTTCAAGGCCCTAAATCAAGTATCCTTACTAGATAACAAGTATAGGAGATAGATACTTACAATATGGAAGCAAAGAAGGGTGTTTTCGGCCCAAAACACTAGTGTGTGTTCTTGGTGTTCTTTAAGAACACTTGAAGATCTAAGAAAAAGAGGAGATTTCATGGATGAAATCATGTATAACTACTAGATGAAGTGTTGTATCAACAAATCAAGAGAAGAAACACTTACATTTTTGGAAGATTTGGAAGAAGCTCTTATGATACTTGAGAGAGAAAGTGGGTGTTCTTGAGTTTGGAAGTAAGAAATGAGGAAAGAAGGAGTAAACTCATGCCTTAAGCATGAGTTCTCGGTCAAAGGGGGTTTTCGGCCCAACCCCTCATGTTTGGCCGTAACACCTTATTAAGGTGTTATTTGTTTTATTTCTTCCCCAATAATCCTCAAAACAATACTTCCTTTCGTTTGTTCTCTCGAAGAATAAATATTTAAAAATACCCAAACGGACTTTAAACCGAGCTAAAAATTAGCAGAAATGAATTTGACTTTTAATTGAAGTGTTTGATCGTAGAGTTCGTAAAAAAGAAAATTGCGGGTTGTCACAGAGGATCACAAACAAGTTGTGAATAACCATGCAGATTAGCTTGGTACACCCAATGTTACAACCACCTAATCAATGTGTCGGTTAACCACACACGCTCCATTGATCTATGATTAACATCAAGCAACCCTTTGCCATGCATTGTCAGTCCCAGATTAGTGTGCCTGTTAACCACACACCCTCCACTAACGACTTAACAAGGTGCAAAGTGCAATTTCATGGGTTAGCACCATATTCACATTTTCCTAAGTAACTAAGATTTGGGAATTTGTAAGTGTTTAGTTGCTTTATGTTTATCATTATACTTTTAATGAAGGGAGAACTAAACGTCCTGTCAAACCCGTTCGGCTAACGACCCTCCACCAGTCAAGGAAGCGGTGGGTGAGAGTGGACACCCATTAAACTTTCATTTTATAGGCAGTAACCTTGTACCCGCTTATAGATCGGCTTCGTGAATGAGGCCTACTAACGGTAAGACTGACTTTGTTCTTATATATATGTGTATATATATATATATATATATATATATATATATATATATATATATCTATATATATTAAACCTATAATATTATAATAGTATAAGGGTAGAATTTTAAACTTTAAAATTCTAGGGTTTGGAATTAAATGTTTCAAAAGTTAGACTTTTACATTTACAAATTCCAAAACTTGAGGGCAAGTTTTGAACTATTGAAAAACCTTTGGAATCCATAACATATGATTTTAATATAGGTTTTATTGAAAAGGCTCTTGAAAATCCATAACTTGAGGACAAGTTATGGAGTTCATAAAACCATTTACGGAAAAAGACTCTTCAAGTTCAAAACCTATACGTTTAATGATCTCTTTAAAAGAAAAACTTTTCATTTTCCATAACTTGAGGACAAGTTATGGAATTCATCAAAATATTTAGATCAACTATTGTAACTTACAAAAAAACAAACAATTTTGGTCTATGATCTAAATTAAACTCACAAGAACAAGACAATTCATATCAAACAAATTTCATGTAATTAGCCTAACTAATACAAAACATGAAACTTTGACAATTATCTTTTAAATTGGATAAGAATGATCATTACCACATCAAAAACAGGTTTACAAGTTCCAAAACAGCTTAGGGTAATGATCCTAGTCCAATTCTAGCCAAAAAAACTCGAAAATCTGCATTCTTGAGCATCAACTCGTCGAGTGCAAGAACAAACTCGGCGAGTTGGTCAGATTTTTCCTGGGACTCGGCGAGACCCCCAGTGGACTCGGCGAGTCCACAGTCCAAAACAGCAGAAAATCGATTTTTTTAAAGCTTAAACAACAAGTAGCATCAAGTATAATTGAAAACAACCTCGGCTCTGGTACCACTGATGGGTTTTGAGCATTCTAACACTCCTAAGGTGTACATGCAACCCTAAATACCTTGGATCTATGTTTTCTCTGTTATACATGCAAACTTGAACTTTCCAAGGTAATACCCTAACTAGCATACAACTTGATACTTGGGTAATAAAACAAGTTATATAACATACCTTTTCTTGTAGCTTGTTGGAAACCTTGAACCTTTATGCTTTAAGAACTTAGTGCCCCAAGTGTTGCACCTCAAATGGAATCACACAACACCACCAACAAAATGGAGGAACTTGGGAGGAGGTTACTAACACTCATGAACTCGGCTTTCCCTCTTGTGTAACCACTAGTCACCACTTAAGTCTCATTTAGAGCCAATTTCATGAGCTAGAGGGGTTCTTATATAGTGTGGAAAATTAGGGTTACACCATGTAAACGCTAATGACTTTCCATATCCCTCATGCTCCATGGGTTAAAACCTCCATGGAGTATCCATGGGTTACCACATGGGTTTAGCCCAACATGAAGAACTATAGATCATAAGCCCACTTTATAAGAATGAATTATTTACATAATCAATCCCTAAAATATTTAATTAGTCTCTTTTGATCACAAAATTAATTCCAAATTAATTCTTGATCAATACTAATTAAATAATATGATTTCATATTAATATATTAGAACTTATAATATATTAATAAACCACAAATAACCTCTTCTCAATTATCCATCCTTCGGATTGTTTTGGTGCCATGCAACCCAAATGGACCATGCTACTCTCGGGTCAAGGAAATACCAATAATAGTTATGGGCTTAGACACCTAATCCAACAGTCTCCCACTTGGATATGTCTAATAACTATTATTACAAGCATGACTCCAACCCGACTAGCAATCGTAGCTCTTAAAAGCCGCTATCGAACTCTGACCTAGTCAATGACATATCCATTAGATAAGGGATCATATATTCCTCCATTCTAGATATCATATGGATTGAGATATGGATTATAATCATTGTCTCTGTCCATCTGTTGTTTCCCGATTTCCGATTTATGACGACCGACTAATTGAACAAATCAAATCAGTCCAGGCCTGGTGTCATCACTAAATCATCGAGGGCCCACAGATATCGCTTTCATCCACATGGGGTAAAAGGAACAAATAAACTTCGACCCAAATGCCCTCTTGTACTTACTCATCAAATCACACACAACGATATGTTTTATAACATCCAAGTTACTGGTGTGTTTACATATGTCAATGTGCAACCGACTCGCAACTACAACTCACATGTCTTCGTTTCAAGAATAAGAGATATTATCGTCTCATGATCACTCGTGATAAAATCCATGAAGTGATTCAAATGAGTTTCCATCTGTTCTCACTTAAACAACAAAGAAAAATGTATCAAATATTTTTCCAAAAAAAAAATCAAGAGTATTGTTGTCATTTACCAAAACACTTATAGTCGAACCGTATCAGGTGTTGCCCCTCCTTGAAGTCGATGGTTCTTATTTTGTCGGAGGCATATGTGGAACTAAGAGTAGTCTAGAAATGATTAAATTTACGTTAAAAAAAGTTATTCAAGTACTGTGGGCTGTGGCCATTTATATATATGAGCTCTTAAAAAATTACATATAAAAAATCAAGTGCCAATTTATTCATCAAGCAATAAAAGTGTCATTTTGCATAACCTTAGGGTTCTATTTGAAGATATGTACAATAGTAAGGGAGGTTGATGAAAATCACCAACGCTAGAGATCAGGGTTATAGGGTTACGCCCACACATATCTTAACAATTATATATATGATGTTCAGTTTCATTACAATACGATTTCGCAGCCGCTGTTATAATCGTCCCTATAAATCTAGATAACAATCGTTTCTTACATGTATGAAAATCATGCATTGTTTTTATTAAGTTATCGACTCATGATAATCACCAAGAGTTTTATGTGTCGATTTTTTTCCTTATCATGCACATAGATCCAAAAACTAGTAAAGATCTTCCATATATATTTTGGTGTTTCGAAGATTATGTTGTTCGACTGTCACTCACACTATACTTTGATGTGTATTCTGTTGTCAGCCTAGTAGAGTCAGATCGGTATCAGTAAGGTGTTAATAACATTTCAAGAGTTGGTTTTGTAGGTTTGTCCGAGGCCCCTAGCTTGGAAAGGTAAATTTATATAACGTTTTCTTATGTATATGTTTCGATTCCAATAAAAAATTTCGGCTCAACTTTCCAATTTATGCTATATCTAGTAATGTTAATTTCATTAGTCTAAAGCTGACATCTAGTTCAATTCTTATTGGATACTGTTTGGAGATTATGGAGATCATGTTGCAGATCCGATCTGTAGTTCTTTACATGCTTATTCCTTAAATATTACTAAAGATACTGATATGTGGGGATCGAGTATTAGATCTCTTTAAAGCAAAAAGATCTGACAGAGACTTTAGTTTTACTGATTTTAATTTTTGAATCCGTAGGTTTTTCAATAAGTTTTTTTTGTGTGTTAAACCAAAAAAGTTAACTAATCTTCATTATAATAAACAGGATGAATTGGTTGGCTGAGACGAATCCTGAGATGATGAGACATAACCTTTGTATGTTTCAGTAGCCACCAAAGGACGGCTCCCCTGTAACCTACTATCTTGTTACAACAACTCCTTTATCATTAATGATTGTCAAAACATCTTCATGTTAAAATGATAAATGATTAATTGTGGGCAGTTTGTAATTGTCACCTTTATTGTGGACTAATAAAGGTTTATGGGTTAATGTTTCATTTCATACTGAATTTGCTCGGCCTCATGTGTGCACCACGGTTGCTAATTTCTTCAGTCAATAAATCCGGACCATACCTATTACGTTAACCGTATAAGCCTCTTATGTTTAGTGTTAGATAAACCGTGAAAACATTAAACATGAACTTTTGTTATAACAGAGGGCAACTTGAACTTTGTATTGGGATACATCGAGTACTTCGATCGATTAAAAAGCCTAAGTACAAAACATCTACGGGTCAATCTTATACATTCCTTTGCTGATAAAAGTAGCGGATGCAGTTTTCTTTTGTTACAGGGTGGATTAATCTTTGTTTAAAACCTGTTTTATTTTCTCTCAAGTTATTTGTATGAGTATAAATATATATGAAATGAGTATATGTATGTGTTGGTGTATCAATGTATGCATATGAATTTGAATACTTCATGATCCATTAAACATATTTCACATTACTCATAATCCATTCTCATGAGATGCAAGCAACGTTTCATAAAGGAACAACATTTCAAATGCATTCACCTTTCAATACCTTCCCGTATTTGAAAATGTTAGTCCAACCTTTGTAGAAGTCAACAAATTTTACATCTACTGAGACATTGAATATGCTCAATATATAAGTCTCAAAACATATAAGTGGGTATTATTTATATGATGTTTTTTTAAACCAAAGAGTGTTTTTTTATAAAAACAAAGCTAGTGAAAAGCTAGAGTTACAAGTAGTTGAGGCAATCTTTGCCAGGATTGATAGAGTAGATTAACTAACAAAACTATTCATCTTTTCTAGCTATAATACTTAAACAATCGAAGGTTGGATGTCACCTACTAACTCTTTGATGCTCCTGAATTTCAAACAGAAGACAACCTCAGACAATCTTTACAGGAGAAACCACGTGGTATAACCTGAAAAACAAATCAATGATGGACACACTAGTAAAAAAGCCTAAGTACAAAACATCTACTGGACAAGCTTTATACATGTCTTTGTTGATAAAAGTAGCAGATATGGTGTTCTCTGGCTGCAGGGTGGATTTATCTTTGTTTAGAACCCTATTTATTTTCTATCAGCGTATTTGTATGAGTATAAATGTATATGAAATGTGTATCTGTATGTGTACATGTATCAATGTATGTATATGAATTTGAATACCACAAGATCCTATAAACATATTTCATATCACTCAAACTTTTCTTATGAGACATGCAAGCACATGATTCATAAAGGAACAACATTTTGAAATGTATTAACCTTCACTACTAGAAAAAAGGCCTTTAATGACACGCAATTTATGACACGCACGTATTTACGATACGCAAAAGTGTGTGACGTAAAAATAATGTCATCTCTTCAAAATTTTGAAGGATTTAGGACGCCTATTTTTGTGTGCCCTAAAATTTGTGTCAGAAAAAAAAATTATAAAAACACGGAAGACACCCATCATAAACGCGTGTCCTGTGCACCATGTCGCTTTATATTTTTTAAACGCGCGTTCCTGTTACAAAATGGGGACCAAAACTAGGGCTTTTTTTTCAAGAACGTCACGAGGACTATCATTCTCTCATATCTCACATCCTTCGTCTCTGCCCTAACCCACCACCACCGCCTCCAACACTCACCGTCTCTTTTGGCCTCACACAGCGGCGGCGCACTGGCCCTATCGACGAACGCTTCATCCACCACCATTCTTCCAATCATACGAGCCAGTATAATGCAGATAGAAGGTTTTAAAATTCGATAGTTATGCTATCGGGAACATCGATAGGGTTGTTGAAACCTTCATGTCTACATGTGTATCTGACTGAGAACCCCAATTGTTTGAAAGCAGATAGAAGGTTTGAAACCCCAATTTCTTTTCAAGAACGTCACGAGGACTACTCTATCACTGTTAGGTTCTGGATTCATAGTGCATTGATACATGTGTTTTAAAGAACTCCACAAGTTCTCCTTCGAGCTCGTTTTCTTCTTCGCTCTTTCAGTAAGTCTCTTTCTATCGAAATTCAGATCGATTTGATAGAGGGCTTTGGATGGGCCATCTGATTTCAAATCTTTAGTGTAATTCAGTAAACAGATGACTGGTATGATGAGCGGAGAAAATCGATTCAGCGAAGAAGGAAAATATGCATCAGATTTAATGGAGAAAGCAACAGAAGCAGCAAGTGACTGTACACGATACGAGACACTTACTTCCCTTCAGACCCTAATGAAAAATTTTCCAAATTGCAAACGCAATCTCAAATCGCTCTCAATCTCCTCGATTCCTATCCTCCTTGTACGCTTTCCTCGAAACCCTACGATGAATAGAATCATATGATGTAACTTTAATGGTGCTAATGAGGATTGATGATGAAACTATGTGAGGTTTTATTATGATTGTGATGTGCAGAACAAAGGAAATTGCCTACACAACGTGCAACATATGAATACTTGAGAGGGAAAATATTGGATGTGCTCCCTGAATACTCAAAAAAAGTAGAAGATCATTTCTCTAAAGTTGTAAGTCAACTGATCATATCTTTTAATCATATAAAAAGACATAAGTTCAATAAAATCTCTCATTTTATCAACTATTTGACTTTACAGGTTAAACTGAATCCATCTCTTGGAGATGCTTGGCTGTGTTTAGGAAATTGCATTTGGAAAAAAGTAGATTTACCTGCCACAAGAAACTATTTTACCCTTGCTCTAAGCAAGGTTGATTATCACTTCACTAGTATATATATTTTTATAAATTCTTACTAGTATTCACTTAATAAACATCCAACATTTTTCATTTTAATGGTAATACAGGGTCCAAACAAAAGGATACTTAGCCAATTATCAATGCTTGAAAGTCGAATGGCTCAAGGCATGAAACATTTCTTGAAAGACGAACAGCTGGTGCAACTGCTCTGTGCTGATTAAAGTAATATTTCTACTGAATGAATTCCTATAATGTTTTGAATAGTATTATGAATTAGTTGTTATTGGTTTTGGGGTTTTCAGGGGTTGCAGGATATGCTAAGTGGGAGAACAAATATTGGTGTGAAAAGGATGGGAGATATTGATATGAAGGCATTCCATGATGCCTACAAAGAGAGGTTAGATAATGAAGAAGCTCAAATGAAGGCGTCTGAGTTATGTTGCTAATCATAAGGTATGCTGCTTAAGTTTATAGTCTTAAATTTAGGGATGAATGTTGTTATTAATTTATGATGATCGTGATGATGCAGTAAGTGAATGAAGAGGATGAGTTGTTGAAGAATCTGAAGGGAGAATGGGAGAATGGGGTGTTTGATGCAGTGGTTGGGGCATTCAAGGAGATGAATGAGTATAATCCAAGCGGAAAATATGTTATGAATGAGCTGTGGAATTTTAAGGACAATAGGAAGGCTACATTGAAGGAGGTTATCAAGTACATTTTTAAGAATTTGAAGAGCCTTTGGCACAAAAGTTGATGATGACTGATGAGGGAGGTTTGAAAATACTCTTCTATAGGGGAAAGGAAAGTGAAGAGGAAGCAATGAAAAAACAAACATTAAAAAAGAGAAGGAATGTTCATTTGACTGTGCATTTCTTAGATGTAAGTTAATTTATATAATTTAGTTTTAAGTTATCATACAACTTTATTTACAGTAATTGTATTGTACAAAGAAGTGATCAAAACTTATGGATTTGTCATTTACTGATTTATGTTATATCAATAATTTTTTTGGTGAACTCATAACAAAAGACATTGCACAAGATTTAATATTGTTGAGACGTTTTTTTTTGGAATCATCTAGCAAAATTTCTGTTATGATTTTTGATAGCAAAATTTCTTTTTATGATTTTGCAGGTGAGCTTATCTCCGGTGACCTTTCCTCGACCCAGGTGCGGTATGGTCGGTTACAGAAAGCATCGAGGCAGTGAGAACGTCGAAGTGTGCTGGATGGGGTGTGATGGCCAGCCATAGAAGTGGCGAAACAGACGATACTTTTGTTGCAGATCTTTCAGTTGGCTTGTCAACGGTAATAATATTAATTAATATTTTTAGCAGAATTTGAGGTAGTGTTTTGTTATGTTATAACTTATAAATGATATTTATTATGTGAGTTTGTGTGTGAAACAGGGTCAGATTAAAACTGGAGCTCCTTGTTGTTCAGAATGACTTGCAAAATACAACCAAGTAATCAAATTAATCTCTACTTGTATTTATGTAAATGAGTTACTTGAATATATTTATAATTTTAATTTGAAAACTGAATCTTCTGAGGATAGAAGAAGAGTTCGGAGCAGCAGCTGTTTATGTGGGAGCAAAGTTCCGTGCACCAGTTGAGCCTTATTAAATCAAACTACTAATTACTAAACTAGTATCAGCTACTTGGCTTTTGCTTAATCATCTTATCCATTTCAAACCACAAGGGTATTTTAGGAAATGCACCCGTAAAGGAGAAAGCAATTGTCTTCTCACAATGGACAAGAATGCTAACCTTGCAAGCTTTGTTCTATGCTCCACCACTCTCTCCATTAGTGTATCAATCTTTTTTCATTCACTGATTGTATAGGTTTCTGTTAATTACAGGTCTAGCGTAAGTAACAGTGGTATTGGAATGATATGCAATGTATTCCCTGAAACCCTAACAAGAATGGTTGTTGCTTTATGCCCTAACATCACATCAAGTAATTTATTCACTTACTTTATATTCTAATAATCATTTTCTCCACTTGACACCAATTAACATTTGATTTTGATTTTAAATGTGTATAAGCAGGTGGTATCCAGTTTGCCACAACCTAGTTGCCACTTTTGGAACTGATGAATCACAACTGCCCGATCTATCTGCCTGGTTATTAACCAACACAAATACACCTGCCCCAATAGCGAACCCAGCACCCATGACTAAAACACCCACAAAGGTTACGTACTTACATTTGTTTAATTTTATATATAAATTAGCGTCGTACACACTCCTTCTAGCCTACAGTTAGAAGGATAAACAAAACTTAATGATATTTATACGCTTGTGTATAGACCATATAGTGAATTTACCTTGTGTATAGACTATATAGAGCATTTACCTTTCTAAGGCATCTCAGCAAGGATGTCAATGGAAGGTAACTCCTTTCTTACCCATATTTCCATAATCCTTCAACTTTGTTTGATTAACACATGAATGTTAGTATTGTTGGTTCAGCCCCCCTCTCCAACTAGTGCAACTACAATAAGAATGTGAAACTATAATAAAACTGAACATAAACAAATATGTAAAACTCGGTCTAGCTGAACACTCCTTGTTCATTTTTTTTAACCTGAAACCTAAAAATTCACCATGCCTGGAAAAAGACCTGATGCGACTAAAATGCCCACAAAGGCATCTATATCTGAAACCTTCACCATGCCCAAAAAAAGAGCCGATGTGACCAAAATGCCCATAAGGACACCTGAAGCTGTAACCTTCACCATGCCTGAAAAGTTACCCCATGTGACCAAAATGTCCATAAAGGCATGCTAAGTTACCGATTTGCCATGTGCAGGTTCTGACATCTCTAGCAATCCATGCCCTGCTGCCCCTCAAAGTTCCTGCATTGAGGTTATTCTCTTAGAAAGGAAATTGTCAAAGGAGAATTTAGTCATGGGTTTCTTTAAATGTTATACATGTTTTGTTTTCTATAATAAATATTATGCAATATTAGCAGTGTGTTATATTTACTTACTAATTGAATGATTATTTGTATTTGACATATTATTGCAATGAATTATCTTTATTGTTTGTGGTATTTTATTTTGTATTATGAGACTTTTAATTTGTTATTTAATTTGAAAATTAGTAAATCTATGAAAAATATATAATTTTAAAAACATTTAAAATTATGACATGCAAAAATGTGTGTGTCGTCTTCCTTTATGACATGGGCTTCCTTGATACGCATTGTGTGTCATAAACACGCGCGTCGTAAGGTTACGACATGCAAATGTGTGTTGTCTTCCTTTATGTTAGGGTCTTCCTTGATATGCATTGCGTGACATAGCTGTGCATTGTAAATGCGTGTCATAAATGCGTGTCGTAAATGCGCGTCGTAAATAGACGACGCGCAAAAGCGTGTCGTCTCTCGTTATGACAGGGCCTTCCTTGACACGTATTTGCGCGTAAAAGGCTGCTTTTCTAGTAGTGCTTTCAATACTTTCCCATACTAGAAAATGTCACTTCAGCTTTTATAGCTAGAAAAATTTTCACATCTACCGAGACATTGAATACGCACAATAAGTGTCAAAAAATATAAGTTGGTATTATTTATATGATGTTTTTTTAAACAAAGAAGTTTTTTTTTCTAAAAGCAAAGCCAGTGTCACTGGAGTTACATTTAGTTGAGGCAATCTTTGTGAGGATCGATAGACCAGATTAAACAACAAAACTATTCATCTTTTCTAGCTCTAATACCTAACCAATCGAAGCCTGGATGTTACCTACTAACTCTTTGCTTCTCCACAACAGGGCCATCAGATCAGAGGTTACAGGAGAAACCACGTGGTATGCCATGCTATAAATAGTCTATAATGGGTGTCATCCAGCTGGGCCGTGCCGTGGATAGAGAGTCAACTTGGCGTTCTTCGATACTCCTTTCTTTGAGCACTTGTACCAGCACCTCCTTAGAGAGATGGCCGAAACATGTTGATGCAAGTTTGCTTAAGGAGTCTGCCCGTCTATTGCTTCCCCTCAGAATCTGTTTTATGGTGAAACTCTTAAGTGGACTCGTGATTTGATGGACTGCTTTGACATACTTCTCCATTCGTTTATCATTTGCTTCAAATTCTCCAGTGACCTGGTTGGCCGCCAGGTGTGAGTCGGTTAGGGCTATTATCCTTTCCGCCCCCATTTTTACTGCCAACTTTAGGCCGGCTAGCAGGGCTTCGTATTCGTCTTCATTGTAGGAGGTGTAGAAGTTGAAGTGCAGGGCGTAAGTAATCTCTTCGCCCGTGGGGCTGGTTAGGTTCAAGCTCGCTCCAGAGCCTTCCTTGCTAGAAACTCCATCTGTGTAGAGGGTCAACTGTTGGTCGGTCTTCTCTTCTGAGTACCTTCGTTGGGCGATCTCTGTCATTTCCTGCTGGAGCTCCCCCGGGATTTCCATCAGGAAGTCTGCCAATTACTGCCCCTTGATGCTCACCCTGGGGTGGTAACTGATGTCGTGCTTTCCCAGTTCTATAGCCCATTTTGCGAGGTGTCTGGACATCTCTGGCTTTAAGAGTACCTGTTTGATTGGGCAGTTGGTCAACACCTCTATCTGGTGAGCCTGGAAGTAACGGCAAATCCGCCGTACTTCGTAGATTAAGGCGAGCACCATCTTTTTGATAATTGGGTAATTAATTTATGGCCCTTTCAGGGCCCGGCTCACGAAGTAGACCGGACATTGTCTTCCTTTCCTTTCGACTACTAACACCGATGAAATAGCTTCCTTTGATGCAGACAAGTAGACCTGCAGTGTCTCGCCTGGTACCCAGGCTGGCTAGCATAGGGAGCGTGTGCGGTGCCTTCTTTATCTTCTATAGCCCGGATTCAGCCTCCGGCGTCCATCGAAAGTTTTTCTTCTCAATGTATCCCTTGAGTGTGTGAAATAGAGGCATGGCTTTCCCGGTTGATTTGGAGATAAAACGATTGAGCGTTGTTAGTTTAGCATTCAACCCTTGGGCGTCCCTTAGTGTGCTTGGCGATGGTGTGTCTTTAATCTCATCGACTTTGACTGGATTCGGCTGGATTCCTTCCTTCGTCACATAGTACCCCAGGAATTGCCCCTCTTCTACCCCGAAGGTACATTTTGTGGGGTTTAGTTTCATCTTAGCCTTTTCCAAGGTTCGCAATGTTTGCTCCACGTCGTGTAACAATCTCTGCTCGTCCTGGCATTTGATGACCATGTCATCGACATAAACTTCAATGTTTCTGTTGATTCGATTGGCAAACAGAGAATCGAACAACCGCTGGTAGGTTGCTCCAACGTTCTTTATTCTGAATGGCATCTCTGTATAGCAGAAAGCGCCATGATCTGTGTAGAAGGCTGTATTTTCTTCATCGTCCTTGCTCATTATGATTTGGTGATATCCCTTGTATGCATCCAATAAACATTTCCACTGAAACCCTTGTACAGACTCTACCTTTTGATCTATTTCCAGCAATGGGTAGAAGTCTTTGGGGCACGCCTTGTTGAGGTCCGAGTAGTCAATATACATGCGCCAGCTACCATGATGTTTCTTTACCATTACCGGATTGGCGATCCATGTTGGAAAAATTGCTTCCCTAAGGATCTCGGTGCTGGTCAACGTGGCCACTTCTGTGGTAATTTCCTTGTTTCGATCTCCTCTCTGGACTCGCTTCTTTTGTTTTACCTCTGTGGCCCCTGCCTTTATCATTAGGTTGTATTCTATAATCCCCTGATCGACCCCCACCAAGTCTGTGGGTGTCCAGGCGAACACGTGTTTGTATTTTTGTAGCAGTTCGATCAACGCTTGCCTCACTGTCGTGGGAATGGCGGTTCCCATGTTCACTTGCTGGCTTGGGTACTCCTTGTTGATTACCTCTCCCCCCTCCCCGCTCGATGAATCCTGCTTATTCCTCTTGGCCTCAGTTGAAATGTCCTTTGGTTGCATAATCTCATAGCATTTAAGCTCCCTTGGACGGGTGGCAAGGATTGTCCCTTGGCCTTGGCTCGTGCTAAACTTTATGATTCCATGGATCGTTGATGAGATTGTGTAGCACCTGGTTCCTGGTATGTATTTTATTTAAGTAATTTTGCATTTTTGGCCTGGGACTCGGCGACTTGAAGGCCCAACTCGCATAGTAGAAGCGGGATGAGACGCGGGATTTAAGTATGGGACTCGTCGAGTCGGGTCCTAGACTCGACGAGTAGGCTCTGTCTGGACAAAACCCTAATCTGGGGGTTTGCACCCTATTTAAACAACCTTATGCAGCCTCCATCGCCCCTTTATGCTCCCAGAAACCCTCCATAGCAAACCCTAAGTGTTTTGGTGCAAGATTTAAAGCTTTTGAGTGATTTTGTGGGTTTTGACCACAAGGAAGAAGTAAGAGCATAGAAGGATCAAGAGGAGACTGAAGAATTCGAGTTTGGTACATCATTTGCAGTGTTTGAAAGGTATAAAGTTTGTACCTTGCTTGCTTATTCATTTGATCCCTTTTTGGGAGATTTAGGGCTTTTATAAGCCATTCTTGGTAACCAACCATGATTGCAAGCATGGTTGGGGGTTGAGGCTTCGGATCTAGGACTTGGGAAGGGTCATAAGGCAGATTGGGGTTGCTTTTGCACTCAAGGAAGGTCCCATGCAACATAAGAGCCATTTTAGGGCCTTTAAGGCTCAAAAGTCCCATGCATGCACGTAAAGTTCGTGACTTTATGTGCTAGATCGAGCTTAGGGGCTTGGATCTATCATTTGGACAAAAGTTGTACATCAGAAATCGAGGAAATAGGACTTGGACGTTATCGACACGGCGAGTCCGTTCTTGGGACTCGACGAGTCCAAGGCATAAAGTCCCATATCTGTTGAGGGTCAAAAGAACACAGTTGGGTGTTAGAAGGGTTGTAGAAGGTCCAAAGGAGTGACCCAACGTTCTGTACTTAGCCTTCAACCTGGAGTTCATGGGACTCGGCGAGTCCGTGAACAGACTCGGTGAGTCCAAGGCAATCTCCCAACTCTTGAAGATGAACTCGACGAGTTGTTCATACAACTCGGCGAGTCGAGGACAGGACGTGTTCATAGGATGAAGATGAATTCGACAAGTGTTCCTACCGCTCGGCGAGTTGGATGAAGGTTCATCTGAGGTTGTGTTAGAAGGATAACTCGTCGAGTCGTTGCTAAACTCGACGAGTAGAGTCGTGGATGAGGACAGTGGAAGATAGGGACTCGACGAGTTGCCGGCCCAACTCAGCGAGTCGGGTCAACTGGAAGTTGACATTGACTTTGACTTGGACTTGGTCAGGGGTAAAATGGTCATTTTACCCTAAGAATAGATTTCAGACTCTGATTAAGTGTTTTGTGGGGATTATATCCGGATGATTTCCGGAGCAGCAGCAGACAGAGATTTCCCGCACAGATTATCAGCAGCTACTCGTTCGAGGTGAGTTACCTTCCAGTAGCGGTGGGTCTACGGCCACAATTCCGGCCCACCAGTAGGAGTTGTATGTTAGATGATTGTCTTTGTGATATCATCTAGGTTTGCTACTACCTGATGTGTTATATGCTGGCATGATATGTTATATGTGATAGTAGTAGAGTTCGGTTGTTAGGACCGACGGGTAGGTCAGACACCCCAGTTATGTCTGACAGTATGTTATGATATGTTTATATGCTGGCATGATATGTTACATGTGATAGTGGTAGTAGGAGGGGAATAGTCCCCAAGTTCGGTTGTTAGGGCCGAAGGGTAGTTCGGACACCCTAGATATGTCTGATAGTATGTTATGTTATGATATATGTGATAGTAGCAGTAGGGGGTGGAATAGTCCCCGAGGGTCGGTTGTTAGGACAGACGGGTAGGTCAGCACCCCAGAATGGCTTGACACGGGTAGGTCAGCACCCTAGAATGGCTTGACACGGGTAGGTCGGCACCCCAGAATGGTCGTACCGGGTAGGTCGGCACCCCAGAATGGTCGTATCGGGTAGGTCGGGCACCCCAGAATTGCCTGGCAGTATGTATGCTATGTGATTGTATGGTATGTAGTATGATGGGGGAACTCACTAAGCTTTGTGCTTACAGTTTTAGTTTTGGTTTCTAGTACCTCTTCGTCTAAGGGGAAGGAGCCGGCAGTGTAGCAGCGCATCACACACACACACATGATTTCCGCATGGAGTTTTCTGGGATTGTACTCTGATTGATTTTACTTTGACATTATGATTTCAGACACATCGTTATAGTTTTGTTTGCAAATGATATGGCATGGGAAATGTTTTGGTAAACTATGTTGAGAATTACTAAATTTAAAAAAAAAATGGGCTTGGAAATTGGGTTGTTACAGGTTGGTATCAGAGCCCTGGTTTGAGGGATTCGGACACACCCTCGGGAGTGTCTGGACTCAAACCGAGGGATTTAAAAGATTTTTACAAAGAAAATAGTTTTCTAAAATCTGAGTCAAAGGGTTTTGAGAAAGAACAAGGTGTGTGATGCATGCGACCAGCCGAGCTCAAGTAAGTTTTCCCCAAGATACCCATACCTTTTATAATAAGTTATATGATATATGATTCTGAGGACTGCATGCTAGATTATGGCTAAGGATCTAGGAGGATGCCTTGTATGTCTGATGTATATGATTCTGAGAATTGCATGCTAGAGTAGGGCCTGTTGAACGAGCTGTATGCTAGGACTGTTTAGTCAGCAGTAGGATAGCCTGATTAGGTTATGCCTGATTCGGTTACTCGATGCACGAATGCTGCTTGCTTTGTGCTTAAGGGGTCCTGGCTAACTTTAACTAACTAGTAAGCGGATATTTAATAGTACTCGCAAGCTAGTTAGGGAAGGGAAGTAGGGACTCCTACTGCAGCTGATGGTGGAGAGTAGGTCAGAGAGTGCCCCAGGAAAGCCTGGGATGAGACTAGATGGAAAGGGATATTGGTTAAGGGACCTGGTGAAGTCGAGACAGTCCTTGAGGAAAGTACGGATAGATGTGAAAGGTAGTATGGGCCCGTACTACTGGAAGCAGAGGATCTGTACTCGAATCAAGGAAGGTTGAGACAGAACCGGGAACCTTGGAGAGTGTGTTAGACCTCTCGAGAGTATGTATGATCCTGACATTTATCCGTGTATTTTTCAGCATGGTGACCACGCAACATGGAGCAGGAGGTTCCGGATCAGGATCAGGATCAGGCTCGGGTGCAGGATCCGAGCAGGTTGATGACGGGCTGCGCGAGTTCATCGCGTCTGAGATCACGAGAGGCATTCTTGAGTCGACCCCGGTCATTTTCGGGTCGATCAAGGAAGGGATTGTTGAGCTGATGGAGGATCGCCTCTGGGCATTCAGGAGTGACATGGCGTCTAGCCAGACGAGTACGCGCACACTGTCCTTTATGGACTTCTGTGGGAGTGGTGTGCCGGATTATCACGGGGTGAAAGACCCCATCGCTGCCAGGAGATGGATCGCAGACATTGAGTCTGCGCAGTGGACGAGCTTATGCCCGGAAGGGTCGATGGTCCGCTTTGCTGCGGGATGTTTGAGGGATAGAGCTAGAGACTGGTGGGAGTCGATTCGTGACTCATTGGGAGCCCCAGCGCCCGAGGCTATGACGTGCTCAGATTTCGTGACCAGATTCAGAGCTGAGTTTGGGCGGGCTGTAGAGCTTCAGCAGCTGGCCAGAGAGTTTTTGGATATGAGGCAGACTACGGAGACTGTGGTGGAGATCACCGCCAAGTTCCGGGAGAGAGCATTGTTGGTACCCCAGTATGCGGGGGATGAGGAGATGCGGAAGACCCGCTACCATGATATGTTGAGGGCTGATATTCGGGAGCATGTCAGCTACTCTGCCTGCCCGACCTTGGAGTCCATGATTGACAGGGCGTGGGAGAGGGAGCTCGATTTGGAGCATGTGAGGAAGAGGAAAGCTGAGTCTGAGCATGTTACAGGGGTTTCGGGGAAGAAACCCAAGGGATCCGACGTTACGTCGAAGGGCCAGCCGGGCCAGAGCCGCTGCAGGAAGTGCGGCAGGTCGCATGAGGGAGCTTGTAGAGCAGGATCGTCAGGCTGCTACAAGTACGGCAAGACGGGGCACTTTGGCAGGAATTGTACTGCCCCCACCCCCACAGTACAGATGACAGACCTGATTTGCTTCCATTGCAATCAGAGGGGCCACAAAAAGGCCAACTGCCCGAGATTTACAGCAGCAGAGTTTGCGCTGGCTGTAGAGCTTCAGCAGCTGGCCAGAGAGTTTTTACATATGAGGCAGACTACGGAGACTGTGGCGGAGATCACCGCCAAGTTCCGGGAGAGAGCATTGTTGGTACCCCAGTATGCGGGGGATGAGGAGATGCGGAAGACCCGCTACCATGATATGTTGAGGGCTGATATTCGGGAGCATGTCAGCTACTCTGCCTGCCCGACCTTGGAGTCCATGATTGCCAGGGCGTGGGAGAGGGAGCTCAATTTGGAGCATGTGGGGAAGAGGAAAGCTGAGTCTGAGCAGGTTACAGGGGTTTCGGGGAAGAAACCCAAGGGATCCGACGTTACGTCGAAGGGCCAGCCGGGCCAGAGCCGCTGCAGGAAGTGCGGCAGGTCGCATGAGGGAGCTTGTAGAGCAGGATTGTCAGGCTGCTAAAAGTGCGGCAAGACGGGGCACTTTGGCAGGAATTATACTGCCCCCACCCCCACAGTACAGATGACAGACCTGATTTGCTTCCATTGCAATCAGAGGGGCCACAAAAAGGCCAACTTCCCGAGATTTACAACAGCAGCGCCAGCAGTGGCGCCGGTTTCAGCGACAGCACGGGTTGCAGATGGCCGGAAGGCCAAGGCAGAGGCTCCAGTGGTGTGGAGCCGAGCATTTCAGTTGACAGCCGAGGAGGCACGTGCTGCACCTGATGTAGTGACGTGTATGATTCCTTTCTTATGCTTTTATTTTATGGCGTTGTGATCTTGATATGTTATGTATGTGCTCTGTTTAGGATCGTTCCATGTGAACGGTATCCCAGTTCAGGTGTTGTTTGATTCGGGTGCTACCCGATCGTTTGTCTCTCTTCCGCTTAGCAAGAAGTTTCCTGAGTCGTCGGGCACGTTGTATTGCCCTCTAGAGGTCGAGATTGCGGACGACCGGTCAGTGCGAGCATCAGAGGTCTACCGAGATTGCGTCCTGCGACTGTTTGAGGAGCGTTATCTGGTAGATGTGGTTCCCATACCTTTGCAGGGGAACAAGGTTATTATCGGTATGGATTGGCTAAGCCCCAATGGGGAAGTGATTGACTGTGTGCAGCAGTTGGTGCGGATCAGGACCCCAAGTGGGGGAGAGCTGGTGATACAGGGCGAGAGGCCACAGCAAGGACCAGCTTTATATTCAGCAGCGAGAGCTAGGCGTTACCTTCAGCAGGGTTGCGCAGGATTTGTTGCCTATGTGATGGATACCCGGGAGATGGGTAAGGCAACGGTGAGCGATGTGCCCGTGGTACGAGAGTTTGCGGACGTATTCCCCGAGGAGTTGCCTGGGATACCTCCGGAGAGGCAGGTAGAGTTCAGGATTAAACTAGTCCCTGGTGCGGCTCCGATGGCCAAGGCGCCGTATCTGTTGGCTCCTCCTGAGATGCAGGAGTTGTCATCACAGCTGTAGGAGCTGTTAGACAAAGGATTCATTAGACCGAGCAGTTCACCCTGGGGAGCCCCGATTCTGTTTGTGAAGAAGAAGGACGGGTCGCATCGGATGTGTATAGATTATAGGGAGCTGAATAAGGTAACGGTGAAGAACCGTTACCCACTCCCGAGGATTGATGACCTCTTTGACCAGCTACAGGGAGCATCTTGGTTCTCCAAGATTGATTTGCGATCAGGGTATCATCAGATGAGGGTCAGAGAGGAGGATGTACAGAAGACTGCGTTTCGGACGCGCTATGGCCACTATGAGTTTGTGGTGATGCCTTTCGGGCTCACCAATGCTCCTGCCGCGTTCATGGACCTCATGAACCGCGTGTGTAGACCGATGTTAGACTGGTTTGTGATAGTGTTTATTGATGATATCTTGGTTTACTCCAAGACGCGAGAGCAGCATGAGGAGCATCTGCGAGAGGTTCTGGAGACTTTGAGTAAGGAGAGCTTGTATGCTAAGTTCTCCAAGTGTGAGTTCTGGTTGCGCGAGGTGCAGTTTCTCGGGCACCTTGTCAACCAGAACGGGATATCGGTGGACCCGGCCAAGGTTGAGGCCGTGATGAGGTGGGAAGTTTCGAGGTCTACATCTGAGATTCGGAGCTTTCTGGGATTGGCAGGATACTATCGGATATTCATTTAGGACTTCTCCAAGATAGTCGTGCCCTTGACCAGGCTGACGAGGAAAGTCGTGGTCTTTCGTTGGGGGCCTGAGCAGCAGGCCGCATTCGAGACACTGAGACAGAGATTGTGCAAGGCGCCAATCTTAGCCCTGCCAGAGGGCATGGAGGATTTTGTGGTATATTGTGATGCGTCCATCTCAGGTTTGGGCGCGGTACTGATGCGTAGAGGGCATGTTATTGCATACGCTTCGAGGCAGCTGAAGCCTCACGAGGCGAATTACCCGACGCATGATTTGGAGCTGGGGGCTGTTGTTTTTGCCCTCAAGATTTGGCGTCATTACCTCTATGGTGTTCGTTGTACCATTTACACGGACCACTAGAGTTTGAGGTACCTCATGGATCAGCCGAACCTGAACATGAGGCAGCGTCGGTGGCTGGATGTGGTGAAGGATTATGATTGCGAGATCCGCTACCACCCGGGGAAGGCCAATGTCGTGGCCGATGCGCTTAGCCGCAAGGCAGCGCCAATCAGGGACATCTGTCTGAGGATGACAGTGGTGACTCCACTGTTGGAGCGGATCTGGGAGGCTCAGCAGGAGGCTATGAAGGAGGAACATCGGAAGAGCGAGTGTATAGTGGGCCAGGTTTCCTCTTTTGACTATGATAGCCGAGGGTTATTGACTCTTCACCGTAGGGTGTGGGTCCCTTATCATGGAGGCGTGCGCCAGATCCTGATGGAGGAGGCACACAAATCCAGATTTTCTACCCATCCTGGAGCGACGAAGATGTATAGAGATATTCGTCCTGATTATTGGTGGCCTTACATGAAGCGGGACGTAGCATGGTATGTGGAGTGGTGCTTGACCTACAGGAAGGTCAAGGCCGAGCACCAGAGGCCACACGGCAAGATGCAGCCATTAGATATTCCCTTGTGGAAATGGGAAGATATTACCATGGATTTCATTACCAAGCTTCCCAAGACTGCACGAGGAGTGGATTCGATTTGGGTAATAGTGGATCGGTTGACCAAGAGTGCCCATTTCATACCGATCCAGGAGAGCATTTCGGCCGAAAAGTTGGCCGACATCTATATCCGAGAGGTGGTAGCTCGGCATGGACTGCCAGTTTCAGTGATTTCCGACAGGGATGTGCGGTTCACTTCCATGTTTTGGAAGAAGTTTCATGACAAGCTGGGTACTCGTCTGCATTTTAGCACCGCCTTTCACCCGCAGACGGATGGTCAGAGCGAGGGGACCATCCAGATGCTAGAGGATATGATGCGGGCATGTGTTTTAGAATTCGGAGGAAGATGGGATACGTATCTTCCGTTGGCAGAGTTCTGGTATAATAATAGCTATCATGCGAGTATTGACCGTCCTCCCTTCGAGATGTTATACGGGAGGAAGTGTAGAACCCCGATATGTTAGGGTGAGGTTGGCCAGAGGGTCATGGGGAGCACCGAAGTGGTGCTCAAGACGACAGAGGGGATTCAGTAGGTTTGGAGCAGACTTCAGACTGCTCAGAGTCGGCAGAAAAGTTATGCCGACAAGCGCCGATCGGACCTGGAGTTTCAGGTAGGGGATATGGCTCTCCTGAAGGGGTCGCCATGGAAGGGCGTCATCCGATTCCGGAAGCGGGGCAAGTTGGGTCCCAGGTATATTGGACCCTTCAGGGTTATAGCCCGGGTGGGCAAGGTGGCATATAGGCTGGATCTGCCAGCCGAACTCAGTCAGATTCGTAGCACTTTTCACATCTCCCAGTTACGGAAATGTTTGGTGGACGATTCGGCAGTGGTACCATTAGAGGATATTCAGGTCGATGACAGCCTGAATTACATCGAGCGGCCTGTAGCGATTCTCGACCGGAAGTCGAAGGATCTGAGGAACAAGAGGGTCGAGCTGGTGAAGGTGCAATGGCAGCACCGGAAGGGCTCGGAATGGACTTAGGAGTCGGTGGACGAGATGATGGAGCATTACCCAGAGCTTTTCCAGGAACGAGCAGCAGACTTCGAGGACGAAGTCTAAAATAAGTGGGGGAGATTTGTAGCACCTGGTTCCTGGTATGTATTTTATTTAAGTAATTTTGCATTTTTGGCCTGGGACTCGGCGAGTTGAAGGCCCAACTCGCCGAGTAGAAGCAGGATGAGACACGGGATTTAAGTATGGGACTCGTCGAGTCGGGTCCTGGACTCGACGAGTAGGCTCTGTCTAGACAAAACCCTAATCTGGGGGTTTGCACCCTATTTAAACAACCTTATGCAGCCTCCATCGCCCCTTTATGCTCCCAGAAACCCTCCATAGCAAACCCTAAGTGTTTTGGTGCAAGATCTAAAGCTTTTGAGTGATTTTGTGGGTTTTGACCACAAGGAAGAAGTAAGAGCATAGAAGGATCAAGAGAAGACTGAAGGATTCGAGTTTGGTACATCATTTGCAGTGTTTGAAAGGTATAAAGTATGTACCTTGCTTGCTTATTCGTTTGATCCCTTTTTGGGGAGATTTAGGGCATTTATAAGCCATCCTTGGTAACCAACCATGATTGCAAGCATGGTTGGGGGTTGAGGCTTCGGATCTAGGACTTGGGAAGAGTCACAAGGCAGATTGGGGTTGATTATGCACTCAAGGAAGGTCCCATGCAACATAAGAGCCATTTTAGGGCCTTTAAGGCTCAAAAGTCCCATGCATGCACGTAAAGTTCGTGACTTTATGTGCTAGATCGAGCTTAGGGGCTTGGATCTATCATTTGGACAAAAGTTGTACATCAGAAATCGAGGAAATAGGACTTGGACGTTATCGACTTGGCGAGTCCGTTCTTGGGACTCGACGAGTCCAAGGCATAAATTCCCATATCTGTTAGGGTCAAAAGAACACAGTTGGGTGTTAGAAGGGTTGTAGAAGGTCCAAAGGAGTGACCCAACGTTCTGGACTTAGCCTTCAACCTGGAGCTCATGGGACTCGGCGAGTCCATGAACAGACTCGGCGAGTCCAAGGCAATCTCCCAACTCTTGAAGATGAACTCGACGAGTTGTTCATACAACTCGGCGAGTCGAGGACAGGACGTATTCATAGGATGAAGATGAATTCGACGAGTGTTCATACCGCTCGGCGAGTCGGATGAAGGTTCATCTGAGGTTGTGTTAGAAAGAGAACTCGTCGAGTCGTTGCTAAACTCGACGAGTAGAGTCGTGGATGAGGACAGTGGAAGATAGGGACTCGACGAGTTGGCGGCCCAACTCGGCGAGTCGGGTCAACTGGAAGTTGACTTTGACTTTGACTTGCACTTGGTCAGGGGTAAAATGGTCATTTTACCCTAAGAATAGATTTCAGACTCTGATTAAGTGTTTTGTGGGGATTCTAGCCGGAGGATCTCCGGAGCAGCAGCAGACAGAGATTTCCCGCACAGATTATCAGCAGCTACTCGTTCGAGGTGAGTTACATTCTAGTAGCGGTGGGTCTACGGCCACAATGTCGGCCCACCAGTAGGAGTTGTATGTTAGATGATTGTCTTTGTGATATCATCTAGGTTTGCTACTACCTGATATGTTATATGCTGGCATGATATGTTATATGTGATAGTAGTAGAGTTCGGTTGTTAGGACCGACGGGTAGGTCAGACACCCCAGTTATGTCTGACAGTATGTTATGATATGTTTATATGCTGGCATGATATGTTACATGTGATAGTGGTAGTAGGAGGGGAATAGTCCCCAAGTTCGGTTGTTAGGGCCGAAGGGTAGTTCGGACACCCCAGATATGTCTGATAGTATGTTATGTTATGATATATGTGATAGTAGCAGTAGGGGTGGAATAGTCCCCGAGGGTCGGTTGTTAGGACCGACGGGTAGGTCAGCACCCCAGAATGGCTTGACACGGGTAGGTCGGCACCCCAGAATGGCCGTACCGGGTAGGTCGGCACCCCAGAATGGTCGTATCGGGTAGGTCGGGCACCCCAGAATTGTCTGGCAGTATGTATGCTATGTGATTGTATGGTATGTGGTATGATGGGGGAACTCACTAAGCTTTGTGCTTACAGTTTTAGTTTTGGTTTCAGGTACCTCTTCGTCCAAGGGGAAGGAGTCGTCAGTGTAGCAGCGCATCACACACACACATGATTTCCGCATGGAGTTTTCTGGGATTGTACTCTGATTGATTTTACTTTGACATTATGATTTCAGACACATTGTTATAGTTTTGTTTGCAAATGATATGGCATGGGAAATGTTTTGGTAAACTATGTTGAGAATTACTAAATTTAAATAAAAAAAATAAAAAAAATAAAAAAGATTAAAAAAAATTGGGCTTGGAAATTGGGTTGTTACAGATTGCTCCAAATTTCAGTAGGGCGGTTCGCCCCAGTATGACATTGTGTTCAGATGGGTGTCGTATGACCACGAAATCCACAAGGGCGGTCCATCACTTCGTCTTGTCTTGACTAGTGAGTATGAATGGTAAGTGAATCGTACCTAGGGGCCACAGGCTGTGCCCTGTGAATCCTGTGAGTTGGCCTACGACTGGTCTCAATCCTTCCTTCCATGCGTACCGCAGCAGCCGAAAGCAATGCTCGTAGATGATGTCTGCAGAACTCTTCGTGTCGACGTATATCCGATGGATCATGGTATCTCGAATGGAACCCTGGATGGCGAGGGAGTTGTCTCCTTTCCACCCGACTGGGCTTGGGTCGGTCGTACAGAAAGTTAGCCCTTACATGGTTTCAGTGATGCTTCGCACGTTGTTTATGCACTCCGCTCTCCCCCTCTTATGGCGGATCATGAGGATTTATTATCGGTAGTCTGCCTCTCCTATGTTGTATTTAGGATTTTCTGCGTCAAATTTGGCTCGCCGACTTTTTGCAATTTCTATCACGTTTCCCTTCAACTATTTTCTTCCATTTCCCGTTTTAAAACCGAGCAGTTGACTGTGTCATGCATCCTACTCTTGTGGTATTTTCAATATCGCATCTTAGTACCCTTTGGTGCTTGTTTTTCAGCGACATTATAAACTTGTGCTCGTGTTCCTCGCCTATCTTCCCTTATGAAAGGTCTGAACCATCCATGTGGTCGTCTGTCTCACCCTGAGAAGCTACCCCCCCCCCACCCGAGAGTCGTGGTGGGAGGTTGATTGGTGGTGCCGTTTTCCGGATGAGGAGGACATAGCGTTGAGGTATGCTTGCTTTGACGCTTCACCTTCTTCTTGGCGTAGGAAATGCTCCACTCGCTCTTTTAGTTTTGCCGTCGTTTGAGGCTGCTTGCTCATGAGTTTCTGGGATAGCAAACCCGGAAGTATTTCCTAGGTAAATGCCCCTGCAATCAATCCTTCATCGTGCCCCAGGACGTCTAGTGTTGCCTTGGTGAACCTAGTGAAATAGTCCTTTAATGTCTCCCCCTCCCTTTGCTTGCACCCGATAATGGAGTGACAATCGCATTGGTACTTTCATAGTTACATGAAGTTGGTAAAAAAAGAGGTATTTAAGCTGGATAAAGTTGCAAATGCTACCACGGCGCAACGTTTTGAATCATGTCCTTGGGTTGCCGTCTAAGTTGGTAGGGAAATGTGTGCACCAGAACCGTTCATCTAGCTTGAGAGACGTCGTCGTCCAATCGTATGTGTCGATGCGGCTGTCCAGGTCTGTGGTGTCGTCGTATGTTTTGAGGTGAGGTAGTTTGGCGGTGTTAGGAATCTCATATTCTAGCAACTCTTTCATGAATGATGATGTGAAACTGCGTGAAAGACAGTCTTGGTTCGGTGTCCGTTGAGCAAAGTGGTACCCTGGTTGTTGCATTGCCAGGAATGGCTGTACCAACATGTTATTGTAGGCCGCAAGGTCTGGTGGTGTTGGGCCAGAGAAGTTCTGTGGCTGGAATGGGGTGGGAAACATGTGGGTCATGGGGATTTACTGGTAGTGCGTGAATGGCAGTGCCAGCATGGCTCCTATCACTAGCGGTCGGTGGTTTTGTGTTTGGAAAACGACGATTGGGCCATTAGTGGTGTTATTCGCTGGCGTTGTGTGGGTGAGCGAGGGCATCCCGTTTAACGATGGTGTTATGAGTTTCGTTTGTCGTGGCTCATTTGTGGTATGGATGGGTGGTGGTAAGAGGTTGTAACCGACATTATTTAATCCGCCGGTATTAGGAAGAAAAGCGGTATAGGATGTGAAATGGACAGATTGGGTCCCCTGTCGTTGGGTAGCAACGACGGGGTTACATTGTTCAGCATGGGTATTGGTATGTGGCTCTGGGTTGTGACGGAAGGCGTAGCTGCTGCAAGAGAAGGTGGCGGGCCACCGGATGGTGGTGCCTCAGAAACCGCGCCGGTTCTCTAAGCTACCCGGCAGCCTCGTCCGTCATTTGTGGTTGGGTTAAAGAGGAAAAAATGGGTTTGCATATCTGTTGTCACACAAACGGATGGCGCCAAATGATGCGACCTGGCCTCCGACCACCAAGAGGGTGAGAGCTACGTTCGTCGGCGAGAAACCTGAGAGGTCACAAAGAGTAAAGCCATCAGCCGTTATCCGGGAGGAGGTCCCAGAAAAACACACAACCTCTGCCTCAAAGTCTCGAACGTTGCATGCTGCTCAGGCCCCCAGCAAAATACAATGACCTTCTTCTTTAGTCAGCTCAGGGGTACTGCTATCTTGAAGAAATCCTGTATGAACCTCCGGTAATAGCCTGCTAAACCAAGGAAACTCTGAATCTCAGATGGAGACTTCGGAACCTCTCATCTCATCACGGCCTCCACTTTAGCTGGGTAGACCAAAATATCGTTTTGGTTGACAAGGTGCCCCAGAAACTGCACCTCACACAACCAGAACTCGCACTTGGATAACTTGGCATATAAGCTCTCCCTCCTCAGGGTATCTGTCACACCCCGCTAAAGCGGAAACACGAGGCGTGGCAGTATAAAGGGTTTCATAGCAAAAGTTAAAAGACAACACCAACCATAGTTTAAAAATCATTACAAATTTACAATGGGTTTGAACAAATTTTTAAAAGAAATTACAATGTAAACTGAAATACAACACATGTGAATGCTCCTAAAAGTGATGTATCCCTAAGTGCCACTTACTCGATGATTCCTGAAAAAGCATGTAAAACGAGCGTCAACTATAAAAATAGTTGGTGAGTACTCACATGTTAAAAATAATATTGGTTTCATGAATCGTAATCAAAGTTTTAATAGAAGTTTCCATAAATAAGGTATATTGTTAAAATGAGTAAATAAGTTTGTATAAACAAAGTTCATTGTCATCATGAGAGATAAAGTATGTTGCCCAAATGAGATGCAACGTTCATATTCTCATGGGAAATAAAGTTTCCATAAATAGAAATATATTGCAAATGAGTAAATAAGTTTACATAAACAAAGTTCGTTGTCATCCTGAGAGATAAAGTATGTTGCCCAAATAAGATGCAACGTTCATATTCTCATGGGAAATAAAGTTTCCATAAATAGAAATATATTGCAAATGAGTAAATAAGTTTACATAAACAAAGTCCGTTGTCATCATGAGAGATAAAGTATGTTGCCCAAATAAGATGCAACGTTCATATTCTCATGGGAAATAAAGTTTGTTGCTAAAACGAGATACAAGGTTCGTATGTGCATAATGATTATACCATGAGTTCACAACCCAAGCCTAATGACCGAGGGTGCCCTCTTCTATGTCTATCGCTAACATAGGGAAATATGGTAAAATGCACTCAAGCGAATCGTGCGAGTGAGGAGTTGTCTACCTCCTAATAGCGCTATCCATAATAACCATAGGCTCAAATGAGTTAATGAGTTGTGTGAATTGATTCCAGGGACTTAAACGCGATAAGGCCTCATGAATTAACAATAGCATACACATACATAGCAACATTTAGCAACCAAGTTTGATACAAGTCAAATTAAATACAACGAACATAAATAGTTTAGGACATGCTTTTCCACCCCAAAACATAAAAACCGAAAATAGGGGGAGTCGTGAATACTCACAATGCATTGAGATGATGAAAATGATGTCTTGAACTACGTTCCACGTGTACCACTACCGATTCCTACAATAATGGTATTCGCTAGTGAGTCTCTAATCGAAATCTAACACTAGTATACTTACTACTACAATAGAATTATGCCAATATTGTGTCAAAATTTAATATTGATAAGTTACAAACATTTTTCTGAAATGGTGAAATTTTATAGCTCATGTGATTAAGACAATTTTGGATATTAATTTCCAGATTTTTGTAATATTAATTGAGGATATTTCAACACATTTAAATGTGTTTTAAACTCTTAAAAAGCCAAAATATTATCAAACAATTTCCAAAAACTCTCAAACTTTGCATTTTCATTCTAAACACAGTAGAGGTCTTCCAGAAATTTTCCCTTGCATTTTTGATGTGATTAACTATTTTTCCCAATTTTTAAGCCTTCATAACAATATAAATTCGTGAAAAATAGGACCCAGTTGATAAAAATTCCCAAACTTTTTATAATACTGCCATTAGACATACTTAAGCTGGAAAAAATATAAAAATGAATTTCTAAACTGTTTAACCCAATTTTATGATTTTTGTGCATTTATTCTAATAAAAATGGATTTAAGTGTATTTAATCTTGGGAAAATAGATGAAAAATAGCATACAGAAGAGAAAAATTATCAAAATTTTTATGTAGCATTCTAATATATTATAAGGTGTTCTGATAAATGTTCATGGATTTTGGATGAGTAAAACTATTTTTCCTGTTTTTAGTCCAATATAAACACAAAAAAATCATGAAAAATAGATATACATTTTGAAAAATTCCCAAAATATTTTCCTGAGTCTTCCACATAGGGTAGAAGCTGCGAAAATTATTAGATACTCTTTTTATATTCCCTAATTTGGTTTTATGATTTATTAGAGCTAAACAAAAAGAAAATTCCAAACCATATTAAACAGTAACAAAAGTCATTGAAACTTCATGGGAGATGTTTATTAACCTAAAGGATCATCCAAGAATTTTTACAGAATTTATTTACTAGTGTAAGTATTTTATATGATTTAACACTCTATTTTCTTATTATTTTCATATAAAAATAAAGAAAATATATATTGAGCTGAAAATTTCCAATGAATCTTCATACAATTTAATAACAATGAAAAATTGTTTTCTTATTTTTGATGTTGAAAACCATGCCTAAAGGCTCAATAAATTATAGAGAAAACTTGGTTCTTGTGATTTATGTAAAGATTATTGATGTTACTTTGAGAATTTTTGCAACATGTTACAAAGACTTTTGAATCAAGATCTTTTTGTACCTATTAATACATGATATTAAGAGTTCAAAATAATTTTTGAATGATTTTTACTGATGAATAAGTCCTTTGAACATGCAACACAAAACAAATGTTCATAAGGAAAGTGCTGTTTGAGCAACAGTTTTGTAAAAATTGGTAAAAATCGAAATATTGGAATTTTCCAATGAGGTCAGATGGGTTGGAAAGCTAACTCAAAATATTATATTTCAGAAAAAGAATCACGAATGTGGGTTAAGAAATGAGTGAGATATGGCAGTTTAAAGTCAGGTAAAAAAATCTGGCAGATTGCATGCATGATGATTGGTTAGAAAAGTGAGTTTTCATCATTTCCTTGAGTAAATCTTTTGAAATATTTTAAATATATCATGATAAACTCATATTTTAGTCATGTTTCCAGAGATCAAAAGATTAAAACTTATCAAAATGTATACATGCATTTATGAACAAAATTTTGTTTCTCAAAAACTCTTAACTTGAGTTTAATGTTTTAGTCCTTAAAAATCAATTTTTGCACTAAGATCATGAAAATGCAACCTTGTTTATCATACATGCATGGTGTTAGAACACATCCATGATGTTCTAAAAACCATTTTAACAAAAAGAAAACAAGTTTGAAGAAGATGAAGAAGTAGAAGTCGGTTTTTGAAGTAAAATGCACATGCATGGCTTAAATCATTGTTGTGGATCTTCAAGAGATGTATGTTCTTTACCTTAAATTTATTTGTGGCTTGAAAACCCTTATGAATCTCCATAATTTCGTGGTTAAGAGGCTGTGGTTGTGGTGTTTGGAGAAAAAAATTAGAGAGAAGGTAGAGAGAGTTTTCTAGAGAGAGAAAGAAGAGAGATGTGTGTATGTTGGAGAATGAGAGTGTGAGAGAGAGATATGGGGAGGGAGAGAACGAATTTTAGGGGAGGAGAGGCTCCCTCTCCCTTGTTTCTTTTATAAAAATTCAAATCTTTTATAAAAATATCCAACATTTTATAAAATGTGCACCTTAACCTAGTTTTTATGCATAAAACTCTTGATTTTTGACGTATAAATCAAGGGTAAATGTTAATAACTAAATCTTTATTTTTCAATGATTGTATTTCATAATAATTATTATGATAAGATAATATTATAAGGTTCATAATTGTTTTTATAGGATTTTTAAGGTTAAAGTTTATAAATATGAGTTTTTAGGGCTTTTAGGGTTTTTAGGGTTTTTCGGATTTTGCTAAACTTTAGATATCAAGGTAGATTGAATTTTGGAGGCATCAAATTATTTTTGAGTCTTATAACTCTTTTATAGTTATAAATAATGTTTTTAATTCCTTTTTGTCGGTTTATTGGCATTTATATGTAGTGGTTCCGAGATTCAAGTGAAGTTGAAGAACCAAGTATACTAGTCATAGTTTCAACTTTGACTTTAAGTTCCACGAGACTCCGACCTAATTTTTACCACTAGGTCAAGTGCATAATGTGTGTATATGATTCATGAAAAGGTGTTCGAGTCAAAGAGTGACCCGAATATGGATAGCCTCTACAGTTAAGTAGTTGTAGAATTCACATATCAATATGAAATCTAAGTACATTATCCATTGTTTCTAATTGTTTCCAAGTTCCTAGTAGGTTATAACTTAGCTTCTAGTTACTAAGTCTAGTATGTGTCGTGCCTGTACGTGCAACTAAGTTTAGTCAAATCTAGAACCGACTCGAATTTTGACGGTTGTCACAGTATCCAACACCTCTCGCAAGTGATCTTCATGTTGCTGCTGCGTCTTGGAGTAAACCAAGATGTCATCAATAAAGAATATCACAGACCGATCCAGCATCAGTTTGCATACACGGTTCATGAGGTCCATGAATGCGGCAGGGGCATTGGTGAGCCCAAAGGGCATCATCACGAACTCGTAATGACTGTAGTGAGTCCGGAATGCAGTCATCTATACATCCTCATCTCTGACTCTCATCTGGTGATAGCCTGAACGCAAATCTATCTTGGAAAACCAAGATGCCCCCTGAAGTTGGTCGAAGAGATCATCAATCCTCGGGAGTGAGTAATGATTCTTCACCATTACCTTTTTAAACTCCTGGTAGTTTATACACCTTTGATGTGACCCGTCATGTAGCTGTGTAGACAACTCCTGTATCTCGGGAGGAGCCAACCGATATGGTGCCATGGCTATCGGAGTCGCACCCGGAACTAGGTCCATCCTGAACTCCGCCTATCTCAGGAAACTCCTTCGGAAACACGTCCGGGTACTCCCGCACATCGCCCACAGTCGCCTTACCCGCCTCCTAGGTATCCATAACATAGGCGACATAGCATGCACGACCCTGCTAAAAGTAACGCCTAGCCCACACTGCTGAACACAAAGTTGGTCCACGTTGCGGCCTCTCACCCTGAGTCACCAACTCTTCCCCACTCGGGGTCCTGACACGCACGAACTGCTACTCACAGTCGACCACCTCAAAACCTTGTTCCCACGCAAAGGAATGGGAACCAAATACACTAATGGGAACCAAATCTACGAGGTAACCAATCCATGCCTATAATAACCTTGTTCCCACGCAAAGGAATGGGAACCAAATCTACGAGGTAACGCTCATCATACATCCTCAAAACACAGTCTCTGTAAACCTCAGATGCACGGACTGATCGATCGTCAGCAATCTTAACCTCTGGAGGACAATCCAACATTCCTGAAGATTCAAGAAACCTCTTGCTAAGTGCAAGAGATACGAATGATCGGGTAGCCCCCGAGTCAAATAACACCTATACTGCGATGTCGTTCACATGGAATGATCCTAAACAAAACACATAAATATAAATATTAAACTGACATATAATAAGAGTTAGGGAGAAGAAAACATACCCATCACCACATCCGGTGCGGCACGCACCTCCTCGGCGGTCAGCTGGAAGGCTCGGCTCCTTACCACTAGAGCATCTGTCTTGCCATGCCGTCCATCCGTGATTAACAGGATCGCTGGAGTTGGCACCGTCATTGGCGATCCTGATGTCCATCTCGGGCAGTTGGCCTTTTTTATGGCCCCTCTGATTGCAATGATATCAAATCAGGTCTGATGTTTGGATGGTGGGGGTAGGGGATGTACAATCCGTGCTAAAGTGCCCAGTCTTGCCGCACTTATAGCATCCCGATCCCCCAGATCTGCATACTCCCTCGTGTGGTCTGCCGCATTTCCCACATCGACTTCGGCCCTGGTGGCCCTTCGACCTCGAGTCGGATCCCTTGGGTTTCTTCGCCGAAACCCCAGTTTCCTGCCCAACCTCTGCCTTCCTCTTCCTAATGTGCTCTATGTCAATCTCCCTCTATCGTGCCCTGGCTATCATGTCCTCTAAAGTCAGTCACGCCGCGTAACTGACATGTTTCTGAATGTCAGCTCTCAAGATGTCATGGTACCAGGTTTTCTTCATCTCCTCATCACTCGCGTATTGAGGCACCAACAAGGCCCTTTCCCTGAACTTGGCGGTAATCTCCGCCACCGTCTCAGTAGTCTGTCTCATGTCCAAGAACTCACTGGCTAGCTGCTGAATCTCCACAGATGGCGCAAACTCGGCCTAATATCTAGTCACAAAGTCCGACCAGGACATAGCCTCCACGGCTAGGGCTCCCAAAGCATCACTGACTGCCTCCCATAAGTCTCTAGCTCTCTCTCTCTCTCTCTCTCTCTCTCTCTCTCTCTCTCTCTCTCAGACAACCAGCAACATACCTGACCTTCGACCCCTCAGGGCAGAAGCTCATCAAATGTGTAGATTCGATGTCTGCAATCCATATCCTAGCCACGATGGGGTCCTTCACCCTATAGAAGTCTCGCACTCCACATCCCCTAAAATCCTTGAAGGAGAGTATGTGAGTCCCTGACTGGCCTGGTGCCATGTCACTCCTGAATGCCCTGAGGCGATCTTCCATCAGCTCAATGATAGCTTTCTTGATCGACCCAAAAATCACCAGGGTCGACTCAAGGATGCCTCTCGTAACCTCGGATGCAATGAACTCGTGCAATCCGTCAACAACTGGTTCGGAACCTGTACCCGAACCTGACCCAGACCCTGAACCTCCTGCTCCATGACGTGTCATCACAATTCTAAAACAAAACACGCAATCATCAGGGTCATACATAACCTCAAGAGGTCTCAGACACTCTACAAGTTCCTTGGTTCTATCTCAGCCCTCCTTGACTCGAGTACGGATCCTAGGCTTACCCTAGTGTAACCTACAACCCACTCTCCGCCATCAGCTGCATAAGAAGTCCCTGCTACCTCTCCCTAACTAGCTCGCGAATACCATTACATATAACTAAGACCAAATAATTCTTCGAATGAGATGTCTCTCCCTACAACGGTTAGACTCAGACGAAAGCTGCGAAATAGGGCTAAACCTAACCTTCTAAAATTATTTATTCCTTGTAATTTGTAACTTAACATATTCGTTTACTAGTTAGTTAAAGATAACTAGGACTCCTAAAAACACAAAGCAAACAGCATTCAGACATTGAGTAAACAAAAAGCATAACATATAATGGCATACCAGACAATTATCACAAAGACAATCATCTCTACTATAATCACCTACTAGTGGGCTGACATTCGTGACTTCGACCCACTTTTATTGGAAGGTAACTCACCTAAAATGTCCTGAAGTAGCTGAATTGTCCTCGGCTCCGAAATCAACTCCACTCAAACTCGTACACATAAAAGATCTCCTTTAATTATCCTTTCATACTCATAACCCCTTACGGGTCAACTTTGGTCAAAGTCAAAGTCACAGTCAACACCCTTGTCAAAGTCAGCCTTCTGGTCAAAGTCAACATCCTGGGTTGACTCAACTCGCCAACTCGTCGAGTTCCATGAATCATAAACCCTGAAATCATGATCCCACTCGTCGAGTTCTTTCACAACTCGTCGAGTTCCTCTTGTCTACTCACTCGAGACTTCTCCAGTCGACTCGTCGAGTTTTGCTCTTTACAAAATCGAGACACGTCGACCCAACTCATCGAGTTCCTCTATGGACTCGACGAGTTCTTCGGTCTGTTAAGCCATCTTAATGGATTAAGTCCTTATCCTTCAGATCTAAGCTCCATACTTCCACTACATACTGAAAATGTCCTTTTAAGGGTAAAGTTTCCACCTTTACCCGTTAACACTCTTCCTTAAGATATATGGCTCAAACCCTAACTTTAAAAGATGTATATCTTGATCTAAACGCCATTAATACTTCAAGATAGGGTGCACAAACAAAGATCTGGACCTTAGTGACTAAATGAACACGTAAAGTCTCCGACTTTCTCTCCATACATGGCCTTTTGGAGCTTAAAAGGTGAAAATCACATCCTAAGGCTTGCATGGGACTTTTATGTCCATAAAGTTTGCACCTTTATGCCATGAAACCCCTTCTAGACCCTAGATCTGAAAAGGTAACCACTTGGGACGTCCAAGTCCGAAAAGTTAGCATTATTGGACCAAAATATGGAGAAAATGCCCTAAAACTAGATCCAAGCATATTATAGACAAGATATGAGCTTTATACCTCTATTGAACCAAAAATGAAGCTAGACTTTTGGATATACTCTTCTGCAACACTTCCTTGCTCCTTCTTCAAAACCACAAAGAATGCGTCAAGAATGGCTCAAAACTCTCAAAAGTGTATTAGGGTTTCGTGGCTAGGGTTTGGGACGATGGAGGCTGTAAATGAGGCCAACCTTTGGAGGTTAAGGTGTTTAAATAGGGTGTTAAACCGTGAAAATTAGGGTTTCATTCTAGCAGTCCTACTCGTCGAGTTGAGGCTCTCAACTCGTCGAGTAGGCTTCGCATCCCGCGTCCAAATTTCATTCCTACTCGACGAGTTTAGGGCCTCGAACTCTTTGAGTTTCTATACAAAAGAGAATAAATTTGCTTTAAAATACATACCAGGAACCGGGAGTTACAATAGGACAAAAGGAAACAAACTAATGGCGCAAGCCAACTAAGTAGGTAGGTTTTGAATATCCGAGCTAGTAACACGAGTTAGCATGACTTTACTTTTAGCCAGGTTCACTTTGAGGTCGGACGCAACAAATAAACACCTCACACTAGTGCAAAAATGAACTATGGGCACATGTTTTGGAAACATGGTTGTCACGTATTTGGTTAATTGCATCACCAAAGGTCATTAATCAAATTCCAGTAATGTTTTGGTTACATATTAACTAAAAACCGTCACCATTGCAAATTATGTTCACACATTTTGTCATTGTTTTACATAAAAAATGTGACAAATACTAGCAAAAAATTAATCAAATTCCAGTAATGCTTATTCCCTAATATCACTAAAGATGCAGATATTTGGGGATCGAGTATTAGATCTTTTTAAAGCAAAACATTTTGACAGAGATTTTAGTTTTAGTGATTTTAATTTTTGAACTCATCGCTTTTGCAATAAGTTTTTTGTGTCACAAACCAGAAAAGTTAACTAATCTTCATTCTTGTAAACAGGATGAATTGGATGGCTGAGAAGAATCCTGAGATGATGGGACAAAACCTTTGTATATTTCAGTAGCGGAGCGTAAACAAGAAAGAATGGCTCCCCTGTAAGTTGTAAACAAGAAAGAATGGTCAAAACATCTTCATGTTAAACATTGACGGATCATCATAAGGGCGAGCTGTGGCTCCCCCCTTTTTTTAAGAACAAGTCCATTACTATTAAAAACTTTACATATTAGACCCAAACAAAAAAATTTGATTTGCTCAAGCTCCGTCACTGATGTTAAAATGATTAATTTTTAATAGTGTAGTTTGCAGTTGTCAACTCTATTATGGACTCATTGTAGCTTTACGGGTTAATGTTTCGTTTCAGACTTAATTTGCTCAGGCGATATCATCTACCGGCCATATGTGTGCATCAGGATTGCCAATTTCGTCAGTCGATAAATCTGTACCATACCTATTCCATTAACCAGATAGGCCTCTTCAGTGTAGTGTATTAGACAAATTGAGAAAACAATAAACGTGAACCTTTGTTATAACAGGGGCCAACTTGAACTTTATATCGAGATACATCGAGTAGTTCGATCGATTAAAAAATCCTACGTACAAAACATCTACTGGACAAGCTTTATACATGTCTTTGCTGATAAAAGTAGCGGATATGGTGTTCTTTGGCTCAAGGGTGGATTAATCTTTGTTTAGAACCCGTTTTATTTTCTATCAGCGTATTTGTATGAGTATAAATATATATGAAATGTGTATCTGTATGTGTACGTGTATCAATATATGTATATGAATTTGAATACCACAAGATCCTATAAACATATTTCATATCCCTCAAACTTTTCTTATGAGACATGCAAGCACATGTTTCATAAAGGAACAACATTTCAAATGTTTTAACCTTTCAATACTTTCCCGTATTAGAAAATGTCAATTCAGCTTTTGTAGCTGGAAGAATTTTCACATCTACTGAGACATTGAATTGGCACAATTAGTCAAAAAACATATAAGTTGGTATTATTTATATGAGTATTTTTAAACAAAAGGGTGTTTAATTATAAAAACAAAGCTAGTGAGAGGCTAGAGTTACATTTAGTTGGGGCAATCTTTGGGAGGATCCATAGACCAGATTAACCAACAAAACTCTCATCTTTTCTAGCTCTAATACCTAACCAAACGAAGCCTGGATGTCACCTACTAACTCTACGGTGCTCCACAACAGGGCCATCAGATTAGAGGTGACTAGCAGCTTGATCTTATTACACGAGAAACCACGTGGTATAACCTCAAAAACAAATCAATGATGGACACACTAGTAATAGGGATGTCCCTCCAAAACTGACACAAAATCACACTTACCTCAATGACTTTAGGGTAGTCCAGAAATAAGTTTGACTCAAATTCATTGTGACTCAAATTCATTGTTAGCCGCACAGAGGGTGCATATAGGTTATTGGAAAGGGATCCCAATTCTATGGAGGTTAAATCTAGTATATAGATGACCAAGCCTAACACGAAAAGTTAAGATGTTTACCTTGGCAGGTGCAATGTGATTCTAAATAGTGTTGCAAGTATTATATTTTGACAAAACGTCATCAGTTATGAACCTGATGGAGGACGCCGAGAAATTGTCATCATTGATTCCAAGCCATCTTGACCTATTGTTATTGATAGAAAACATGGAAAGAAAGTCTAAATTCAAATAATTAAAATCAGTCTAAATATTAATGATTTTGCCCTAAATTCCGCTTTTACAAGCCATCATTCTGTCTCTCTCCATAGTGCCGTTATATATTTTTTCCGGATAGACCATTAGTCAGCATAACCGTCACCACCATTGTCCCTGTAAAGCGAGATTAAATGATCTTCCAATGTGGAAACCGCCTTTTTCCTTGGTATCTAAAACATTTTCCGTAGCAATACAAGTAACTTTCTTATTGTCATCCAAACCAACCCAAAAGAATTTATAATGGGATGCTCTCAATCTTTTGATGACTCAATTTGGCACCTTGAAAAGAGAGAACAAGTAGGTTCCAAGGCTACCATAAACACTAATGCATAAGGTTAATCAACCTCCAAAAGTGATTTGTCGGACCTTCTGCAAAAACTATTTAGAATGAGAATTTTCAACAATATATAGTTTTCCAAGATGATATTCTTGTGATCTTCGTACCCACCGGAACACCGTGATAGAAGAAATGAAAAAACTGATGGTGCAAGCAAACCAAGTAGGCAGGTTTTGAACCTCCGAGTTAGTAACACGAGTTAGCACGACTTTACTTTTAGCCAGGTTCACTTTGAGGCCGGACGCAACAAATAAACTCCTCATACTAGTACAAAAATGACCTATGGCCACGTGTTTTGGAAACATGGTTTTATGGTGTCAGTGTTGAAATAGTATTTTATAGTGACGTTTTTATTTTTATGTGTGTCCAAAAGTAAAAATAATAACAATAAAAAAAATATGTCACTATAAGTGTTTTATGGTGTTTGTGTTGAAAAATGAAAATAATATTTAAAGCAAGTTCAGTTTTTTTTATCTCTTCAAATTTTATGTTTTTAACCACCCAAATTCATGAAAATATTGAAAGCCTCCAAACTTCCCAAAAGTTAAAAAGTCTCAAATCCCCCCCCCCTTTCTTTTGGCTTTCCCTCATAATCGCCCTAACACACCCTAATCGACGGCTGATATGTTTTTGCTTCTCCCCTGGAACGAAACGAATGCCAACGATTCCACACACTACCTCCGACGTTGCCCTACACCACTTCCGAAGCTAACCCACATACACGTTGTCTCCGACCTATGATGCTCCCCATATGCGATTACAATCTCGGGCAACACTGCCGTCAGCAACACCAGCACCATAACCTCCACCATACCACCGCAGTCTCTGCCTCCAATGTGCCTCTACCATGCTTCCTCTCATTGCTCGTCTCCTCCCCTCGTTCTTATTACCCGGTCCTCTCCCCTCTTCTATGATAGATTGTTTAGTCGCCTACAAACTTCTGTGCCCTGCTCCTTCGACTCTCTCTAGCGCTTCACGGGTGCTGCCTTCGCTCCACCTCCCATATGTTACCCCCACTCTGCATGCCCTGTGTATCTACCCTACTTCGTCATCTCTCTCTAGTCACCGATTACAGTTAAGTGCCAGGGTCAAATCTCGTATCTTCTTCCAATTTCGCTTCTTCTTCTACAATTTTGTAATGTACCTTGCAATCTGTTTATGTGGTATTAATTGTTGGAAAATTTAGAATAAATATTTATATTTTTACTAACTTTGGACATATATAAATATATACATATATTGTAAATATAACTAACTCTAAGTGGGTTTGTGTTCTCGTCCACGAGGACTTCGAAACGATATATTATATGTCCAAAATGGAGTATATGTGAATGAGATATCGATACTCAAAGAAGGGTATTTGAGAATAAGTTTAGCAAAAAAGGATGAATGTGGGAATGAGTCCCACATTGGTAGAAAGACCAAACTCAACAAGGTTTATAAGCTTGAATGCATGAAAGGCTTACAAGCTTGTGTCTATCGTTTTACTACAATTCCTACCTGTGCGCAGGGGGGTGCAAATCTTGGATTTCGTAGACCAAAAAACACCGAACTTGTGCATGGGCGCATGCAGCTCTGAAAACCCGGGCACGCGCTACCATTGTTTTTGCTAAACTTGACAGTTTTGGTCCCTATTTTTGAATTTTGTAACGGATGCATTAATTACGTAATTAATGACATTTATTCACGAATGCAGCTCCGAAAACTCGGGCACGCGCTACCATTGTTTTTGCTAAACTTGACAGTTTTGGTCCCTATTTTTGAATTCTGTAACGGATGCATTAATTACGCAATTAATGACATTTATTGACATTTAACGCTCAATCAATTATTGATTTGTTTCCATTACACGATTCAATTTTAAAATGAGACCTTTACCATCTCATTCAACACACGAATGAAAATACTCTTCTTTCTCCTCCTTCTCTGTAATCCTGCTTCCGGCGACTTTTTCAGGCAAGTGAAATATCTGGCAGTACACCACTGTTAAGGTTGTTGTACCCTGGGAACAGACGACGAATCTGTTTAAGGGAATCGAGTCCAACTCAAGCCTCAGCCACCACGTTTTGCTACTAACATTTTCTTTACAGGAAACTTTCAAGAGGAAAACTAAGTCCTTACACTAACATTAATGTCTAGGGCTTTTGAAAAAAAAAGAAATAAGAGAAATGGTGTTTTAAGAGCCAAGAAGGTGAAACAATATTATCCAGGTACAAATCTCTCATCTCCTTCTGATTTCACCTCAAACAGTCTATCTGCAAATGTCAGTTAAACGTGGTGACGTGGTGTCCGGCCAAAGAAACACATCCACCACAGCCTCTGCAAATTTTAATCGTCACCTCTAGTTCCCAAACAATTCCTTGCCCTACTTCGTTTTTTAGATCAGATATTCCATTGAGCCCGATTCCACTCCTAGTAATTTGTTCCTGATTTTCATCTATAAGCCCTAATTTAGATGAAACGATGATTGCGCTTGGAATTTCCATTGATGGTGATAAACATATTCTTTCATTTGGAACTCAAGCTTTTGGTGGATTTGTTCATAATGATTTGGTAGAACTAAAAAGATGAGTAAGTGGATCTGCTCTTGCTCAGGTACTTTTGTGTTTTTAATATCTCTACTTGATGAATCTTGATAATGGGTTGGATTTACTTGCTGTTTAAACTCAAGAAACTTGATTTTTGTTTTTTCTATTTGAAAATGCAGATTACATCCACAACCTACATTAGCAGCAGCGTGTGGAGTGGTAATTCTATACAATGACCTTTGAAGCAAATGATTCATACTTCCATTTTAATTCTCATGAGATTTATCTTATTTATTATAGTTATTAGGAATCAAATTTATTGATGTTCAATCAACTCTCTTAATATTTTTTCTTCTCATTTCAACATGTTTCACGTTTACGGATGGGTTCTGGGTATAAAGACCACAAGGAAGGGTGAAGGTATATAAATCATTGGAAATTCTTTATATCTTTTATTGTTAGATGTTATGTACCTTGTTTTTATTAATGCTCACTTTGGTATTTGTACAAAGAGAGCAAGTGATTGATCGTAAGAAACTTTCCCTTTTGTGCTTTTGCTTCTGATTCGTTGGGAAAAGAGTTAGAAAGTATGTTGTTGTTTTGAGTATAAAATGTAAGTCCATTGCTATTATGTGTAGACTATTAAGTATGTTGCCTATATTCGTTAAAAGAAATGATTTCCTTTCTTTAAGAAGTGATGATGTGTAAAAGATAGAGTATGTTGTATGTATTATGTGTAAAATGTAAAATATGTTGCTTATATGAATTGATGATTTGTTTTTTTTTTCTATTCATGCAGATGTGTTTATTAAAGGGACTAATGGGGATGGTGTATATGAAATTGAGTCCATTAGTAATGTTGCATTTGTACACGTGATGGCTTGACAGTTGGAAATGACGACTTATTGTAATGATTTATCAAATTGTTGTTGTAAACATACTTTCTATATGTGAATGTGAATGTTGTATTTTGTTTATTAATTTAAGTTGTTTATCAGAGTAATGTACATGATGTTAATTGGTCAATATTTTGCATGTAAATGAAATTAAGTTGTTCAAAAATAGACATGAAAAACAAAAAAAAATGTTATTAAATATCAACAATAGTAACAACTTACTATATTATGTGTCACTAAAACTCAATAATAGTCTTGAAAAACGAAAAAATGTGTGACTAAAAGTTGTTTATGGTCACGGTTTAGTATATTACCAGTCACTAAAACTAAATAATAGTCATGACAACTGAAAAAACATGTGATTGATAATAGTTTATGGTTACATTTTAATATATTACTTCTCACTAAAATTCAATAATAATCATGACTAACGAAAAACCATGTGACTAATAGTAGTTTATTTTCATGGTTTAACATATTACATGTCATTAAAAGTCAACAATAGTAAGGAGAAACGAAAAAACAATGTTAAAAGTAGTTTATGGTCACACTTTAATCTATTATGTGTCACTAAAAGTCAACAATAGTGATGAAAACAAAACAACTTGTGAGGGAAAATAGTTTATGGTGACAGTTATCGAAAAATGATTGAAAAACTACAAAAATCAGTACGCAATGGTTACGATTTTTACCTATAGTAACAGTTTTTGTGGGTTATAGTCAATACAATTAAACGTCACCATAGCTTACCTTTAATGATGCGACATTTCCTCTCACATTGAATGAAAAAAAACGTCATAAAATGTCATTTCTCATCACCCTTATAGGATTTATCATGTTTTCTTTTCCACCTTGAGACTCTTGATATTGTCATATATATATATAT
Organism: Lactuca virosa; assembly: GCF_052849685.1. NCBI lineage: Eukaryota > Viridiplantae > Streptophyta > Magnoliopsida > Asterales > Asteraceae > Lactuca > Lactuca virosa. The sequence continues at coordinate 179,789,879 of NC_136430.1, forward strand.
ATATATATATATATATATATATATATATATATATATATATATATATATATATATATATATATATATATATATATATATATTGAGAAAGTAACAAGGTCGAGAACGCTAAAATGATTGCGGAGAAATCATTCTCTAAGTGTACTATAGGAATTTTATTAGTACATTAATTAAATACTCAACTTAATTAAATGAGAGTTCCCATATAATGTTGCAGTCATTTATTTTAATTTTTTCACTAATAATTAAGTTTCTTTTTATTAATATAAATCAATTAAATCGAATTAATTCATTTCTAAAATATATCAATATACGGTCTTTTTTTGTTATCAAATGAAATTCAAATAATGTTATAACTAAATCACTTGATTTTTTTATTCTGTCAACAAATTTCATTTCTATTCCACACTTCTGTCGTATTTATCAATGAATATCTAATTTTAGTTTTTTAATACAAATTAATGGTCGGTATAACATAAATATGGCAATAGATTTTTAGTCATTGATAAATCAATTCACAGGCAGTTATATTCATAAATGAATATGCCAAAGTTCTATTCATATATTTACACTGTTATATACATAAATGATTATATTAAAATTGAATTCTTTACATTTATATTAATAATGTTATGTTTATAAATGATTAAAACCATGTCATAAATAAGATATTTTATTCATACATGACTATAATAAATTTTTCTCTTTATATATTTGGAATAAAACATATTAATACAATTGTAATCACAAAGGAATAAAATATATTTTTCGTTCCTTTCGACATCACAAATGAATAAAATATATTTTTTGCTCCTTGGGAAGGATATAATGTTGACCGATATAATAATAAAGAATAGAGATAGTGAGCTTGTGTAACGAGCAGATGCATAAAAAAAAGTTCCAACAACCCCTTTCAATTGATCAATTTCTACAAAATATAGCAATAACATTGATTTTCCACTTGTTCAATTGTGTACATCAAATAGTATAATGCCAAAATAAACTATTATTCTATAATCATAGACAAATATGTTAAGATATTCCCCACTTTTGATTGTACATTAATGTTGTATATATCCGTAAGGGAAACGGCACGTCGTGACAATATTCGCATCATTATTATGCTTTTTAGACTTCCATTTGACTTTATGATATGTTTTATGATATTAACTCAATGGATGTTTTTGTTTCTTGTAAAAAGGTGTTATAGTTGTTTAGATTGTATTTTTCTAAAAAAATAATTGAAAATTTTGGAAAGTTAAAATTTGGTATCGGATCCTCGTGTTGAGGGATTCAGATGAAAACTAGTGTGTGTCTAAACTCAAACTAAGGCATGGATGATTTTTATAGAAAATATATAAATAAAGACTCTCCTCAACCATAAAAGGTGGGCAATCCTGCCTGACAACTCCGAGACAGTTTTTGAAGACTAGAACCCTTCTGGAACAATTCTTGAAGCTGGAAATCTGAAGAATCAAAGAGTGTAATAAATTGACCAGCAATTGGTTTTTCTTCTTATCATGTTTAGCATCTTTTTGATTGTTTCTCTCTGTCAAAGATTATGTGCTAGTCCCATATATTTTTGACTAGATGTAGTGGAAACCTGTATTAGTTGCCTTATTTATTTAATATTTGGCTCATTTATTATGTTTTCTTAATAGTAGATCCTTATGTGTTGAAGTTTAGATTTCATTACCTATTATTGAGTTTATTATATAAAGAGGTCCAATGTGTTTAACTTGACGCATAATTGTTGATTGTATAACTAGTGATGGACCAAATCCTAGGGTTTGGTGATGAATTTGTGAATGTGTAAGATTGTATTAGATGACCATTGTGTGTGTGTTAATTAATTGTCATGATCAATGAGATTAATCATAGATCGAAACTTGCATAATATGAATTTAATGCTAATTTATTATTTGAATAGTTGATTACATGATCATTGTGTTAATTATCCTTATAGTCAATTAATATGGTTAGTTTTATTTTATTTTATTTTAATTATTTTTTTTTTGAAATGGAAAGTATGATTAGTTAATTGGACCAAGATAACTAATTGATATAGGAATTGGCAGAGAACAAATTAAATCAATTACACTTATGAGAAATCAACCATAATTGAGGGGTTAATGAAATCTATGTGAAAGTACTTTAAATATATTGTTTTTAATCCAATCTCTTAATTTCATTTATTTCGTTTAAGGTAGTTTTAACACAGTCTCCCTATGTTACTTTATTTGTTTTAGTAGAACTAATATTTAAGTATTCTAAATTAAATCATACTCGGTCCCCAAGAGTTCGAGATCTGGTTTTATCTCAACTATAATACTATATCATTAGGTAGTAGACCTTAGTCTATTAACATTAAGGTGCAAAAGAGCCAACCTACTCGTGAGCTACTCGGGATCGGCTCGTTGAAAGGTCAACTCGAAACCGGTTTTAAATGAGCCCGATCTGATCTCGAGCTTAATATTAATTTTGTTTATTAAACATGCTCGAGCTCGAGCCTATGTCTCTAAGCTTGATTAGGCTTGCAGCCTAAGAGATCCCATATATAATATAATTTTTTTTTTAATATTAAAATAAAAAAACATATTTAGGGATTTAGGGTATTACTAAACATGCTTCTTAGCGAGCTTGAACCGAACTAAAGCTTATTTAGGCAGGTTAGACAAAAAACAAGTCGAGCTTGTATAATTGTTTACAAGCTTGAGCCAAGCTCAATATAGCTCGGATTGAGTCAAACTCGAGTTCGTGCCCCATATAACTTAAACAATCCTAGGCCTAGCCCGGTCGGGCTCAGGGTCAGCTCGGCTTGTTTGCACCCCTCGTTAAAAACGTTTTATAAATTTAAAACTTAATATGTTTACACATGAACAATGAAGTTCAAGAAAGGCAATAGGGTTGATGCTTTGGGCAAGGAACTGGGTTTTGAAGAATTTTACTTCCTTTCGAAAAAAAACTTCTTCTACCAAAAAGTAAATCTTCATTGTCTAGTATCACATTCTTCTCGGTAAGGATGGTGTTAAGACTTTAGGAGAGTATGTCAAAATCAATCAAATATTACTAGTACTTCCTTAAATTTTAATAAATCATTTTTTGTATAAAATATTGTTTATGTTGGCCACAGAGATAGCTAACGAGTGGGAAAGATTATCAGAAAATAGGTGGAACATATTTGAAGTATTTTCAGCATCCAGAAGAAGAGCTTTTGTTTAATATGAATGAACTAATTATTCATCAAGATTAGGTTGCTCGCGTTTGGATTTATGGAAGAAAATATGTTAATATGAATTTAATACTAATATATTATTTTGATAGTTGATTACATGATCATTGCGTTGGTTGTCATTATAGTCATTATGGTTATTTAATTGGACTAAGATAACTAATTGATATTGGAAATGGTAGAAAACAAATTAAATCAATTACACTTATGAGAAATCATCCACAATGTGGGGGGGGGGGGGGGTTGATTCGAAACTAAGTGAAACTACTTTAGTATATTGTTTTTAATCCGATCTCTAAATTTCATTTATTGCGTTTTATGTAGTTTTAATATAATCTCCCTATTTTACTTTTTGTAACACCCCGACTCCCAGGTATATTTTAAAAGCTTTTTATTCATTTTGTTGAAGGAACTCGACAAATTGGAGGCCCCAACTCGTCGTGTCGAACCTAGTCAGACCCGTGTAATTTTATGACTTCTAATCGACGAGTCAGAGGACCCCGACTCGACGAGTAGAGGCTGTGCATGGAAACCCTAAATTTTAGGGTTTGCACCCATATTTAAAGAACTTATGGGCCGTTTCTAGCCTCCCTTATCGTCATTACAGCCAGAGGAAACCCTAGATCGAGTCCTAAACCCCCATTGTGTGTGTTGAGAGCTTGAAAGGTGTTATTTGTTGATCTTGGAAGGGAAACTTGAAGAGTGAGGAGATTGGATCGAAAAGGAGGAAGTGGATTTGTCATCTACTTCGTTTTGGCAACTAACCTGAGGTAAAAAGCTAATACCTTGACCCTTTCATACTTAGATCTTCTTCTATGGACATTTATGGTCATTTTTAGGTTTTAATGGAGCCACCCTTGGGTTTGAGCTTTTCACAAGGACATGGTCTCAGATCTCGACTCCTCTAGGTCCCAAATTCATAAAGTTATCAACTTTATATTGTATTGACCTCTCACCATGCGCTAAACCTCATTCTAGACTTGGTTTTGGTGTTATAAGCCATTAAGACCTTGCATGCACGTAAAGTTTGCAACTTTACGTGGAATCTGTGCCTTAGGAAGCTAGATCTACAAATTAGAGGTTTGGGGTAGCTTAAAAACGTCTAAATGAGAAATGGACTGAGGGGACTCGAAGAGTTGCATGGTCAGCTCAACGAGTCCGATGAAGATTGGTCGTTGATGGTTTATGCATGGACTCGGTGAGTTAGTGAGACGACTAGATGAGTCAGTTAGGGTTTTCCCGATATTCGGACACCGCATGGACTCGACGAGTTGTCTGGAAATTCGGCGAGTCAACTAGAGTTTTCATGATTTCTCGAGTTCTGAAAGGACTCGACGAGTCAGTGAGCTACACTCGACGAGTTGGGTCAACATGGACTGTTGACCTTGACCGTTGACTTTGACTTTGACAAAGGGTTGGCCAGTTTGACTTCTGGGGTATTTTAGTAAATTGGGAATTTATGGAAGTGGTCCAATTGTGAATATAGGTGGTGGAGTTCGTGGATGTGATTCGGGAGTTTGATCCTATCACTACAGTTTGATAGTTATGAAGTGACCTCGTGGTCATATCTACATTATCCACAACAGGGCCATCAGATCAGAGGTGATTGGAAGCTTGATCTTGTTATGTTTGATCTTATTACCGAATAGGGATGCCCCACCAAAACTGAACGCAAAATCCTCAATGACTTAAGGGTAGTCAAGAAATAAGTGTGATTCAAATTCATTGCTAGCCGCACAGAGGGTGCATACAGGTGATTGCAAAGGGATCCCAATTCTGTGGAGGTTCAATCTAGTGTATAGATGACCCAGCCTATGACGGAAAGTTAAGATGCTTTCCTTGGCAAATGCAATGAGATTTTAAATAGTGTTGCGAGTATTATATTTTGACAAAACGTCATCATTTATGAACCTGATGGAGGATGCGGAGAAATTGCCATCCTTGATTCCAAGCCATCTTGACCTATTGTTTTTGATAGAAAACATGGAAAAAAAGTCCAAATTCAAAAACTTCAAATAGTCTGAAGATTAATGATTTTACCCCAAATGTCGCTTTACAATCCATCATTTAGTCTCTCTCCATAGTGTCGTTATAAGTTTTTTCCGGATAGACCATTAGTCAGCATAGAACCGTCACCGCCATTTTCCCAATAAAGCGAGATTAAATAATCTGCCAATGTTGAAACCACCTTTTTCCATGGTATGTAAAACATTTTCCCTAGCAATACAAGTAACTTTCTTATTGTCATCCGAACCAAACCAAAAGAATTTACAATAGGATGTTCTCAATCTTTTGATGACTTCATTTGGCACCTTGAAAAGAGAGGATAACTAGGTTCCAAGGCTACCATAAGCACTAATGCATAAGGTTAATCAACCTTAAAAAGTCATTTGTCGGACCTCCCGCAAAACTATTTAGAATGAGAATTCGCAACAATATATAGTTTTCCAAAATGATATTCTCGTCATCTTCGCACCCACAGGAACACCATGATAGGACAAAAAGAAACAAATTGATGGCGCAAGCCAACTAAGTAGGCAACTTTTTAATCTCCAAGTTTGTAACACGAGTTAGCAACACGAGTTAGCATGACTTTACTTTTAGCCAGGTTCACTTTGAGACCGGATGCAACAAAGAAACACCTCACACTAGTGCAAAAATGCCCTATGGCCACGTGTTTTGGAAACATGGTTGTCACGTATTTGGTTAATTGCATCACCAAAGGTCATTAATCAAATTCCTGTCATGTTTTAGTTACATATTAACTAAAAATGGTCACCATTGCAAACTATGTTCACACATTTTGTCATTGTTTTACATAAAAAATATGTGACAAATATTAGCCCATAGTCACTTTAGATCATTGTGATTGTAAGTATTTTATTATGACATTTGAAAAAACATGTGACAATAAGTGTTTTATGATAACAGTTTAATTTCATATGTATGTTTAAAATTAATGATTTTGAATATAAAAGAATAACATGTGACTATAAATATTTTATTATGACATTAGAAAAAATAAAACATGTAATTAAAAGTATTTTATAGTGATCTTTTAATTTTTATGTGTGTCCAAAAGTAAAAAATAGTAACAATAAAAAAATATATGTAACTATGGGCGTGTTTGGCATGGAGGTTTTGGAAGCATTTGAGAGCTTCTACCTTTTAGCTTTTGACAAAACGCTCCAGTTTAAACAAAAAGTTTCGTTTGACAGTACGGGCGTTTAGCTTTTACTTTAAACAAAACGCTCAAATTCTAAAAGCTACTTCATTTAGCGTTTAACAAAACGCTACTAAGCTTTTGAAATTAATTTCCATAATTACCCTTAAAAATATATTTATATATTCATTTATTTTTAATCAATTGTCCTTTTATGCAATTTTATATATTTCCAATGCTTCCAGTTATTTTTGCCAAACATTCATATAACAAATAAAAGCTACAGCTTCATGCTAGCAGCTATCCGCTACACGCTACCCACTGCCAGCTAGCAGCTACCCGCTTCCAGCTAACAACTACTTTTGCCAAACACACCTATAACTGTTTTATGGTGATAGTGAGGAAGTTAATTTTTTCTATCTCTTCAAATTGTATGTTTTCAACCACCCAAATTCCTAAAAATATTGAAAGCCTCCAAATTTCCTAAAATTTTCAAAAGTCCCAAATTCTCCCCCTTTCTTTTGGCTTTCCCTCATAATCGCCTTAACACACCCTAATCGATGACTGATCTGTTTTTGCTTCTACCCTGGAACGAAACAATTGCCAATGATTCCACACACTACCTCCAGCATTGCCCTACACTACCTCCGACTCCAACCCACATACACGTCGTCTACAACCTACAATGCTCCCCATACACGATTACAATCTCGAGCAACACTGCCATCAGCAGCACCAACACTAACACCTCCACCCTACCACTGCAGTCTCTGCCTCCATTATGCCTCTACCTATTGGGTGAGACCTGTTATACTATTGGGCAAGGCCCATTGGGTGAGACCCGTTGTATTATTGGGCGAGGTCCGTTGGGTGAGATCCGTTATATTATTGGGCGAGGCACGTTTGATGAGACCCGTTATATTATTGGGCGAAGCTCGGTGGATGAGTCTCGTTTTATTATTGGGCGTGGCCCGTTGGGTGAGATATGATGGGCGAGGCCAGTTATGTATGTTGGGCGATGCCCGTTATGTATGTAAGGTGAGGCCCGTATTCGTATGTGGTATTTTGGGAAGCTCACTAAGTATAATTATGCTCACGGTTTCATATTTTAAATGTTTTAGGTACTTCTCGTTCCAAAGGGGAGTTTCCGGCTTGATAGCACTGCATCCCCCCATCCCCCAGGAGCTTTATTTTGCACTATCTTTTTACGATTCACTCTGATGTTTGACAATATGATACATTTTGTTTGTCTTTGAATGAATGAATGAATATTTTGGGTTGTTTAAAAATGAAACTTTTACTTAGTATTTTTGGGACGTTACAAATTACAAATTATACTAAAAAGTTGTCTCCAAAAGTTTGCATTACACTCATTTTGTAGTAGTGAGAAAACCTGCATATTGTTATTGTATTGGATGTTGATTTCGGGTAAAATGATTAGTAGTAGAAGAACACCCTTACAATTGTGTTGATTTTTTACCACTTTTTATTATTATTATCCCCTGATTATTTGTTGATGAATATGGAGCGTTAGTGGCAAGTTATGTCGTATTCGACAAGGAATCTAGGGTTTCATCGCGTTACTCATAGTGTAGTACCATGCAAAAGATGCAAGATATGCCTTATACAATTATTACATTACCCATAGTTAATTTGGTAAGTTCATAAATCCACCACCAGTTTTCAAACTTATATCAAATTCACAAATATACTGCGACAAATATTCAATACTATGCCTTTCTGGCAATTAATGATTGAAAATTAATGGATATTTACCAATAAATTTGAATCGTCCATAGCAAGTTTGTGCATGTGTTGCAGTTCTCGCATGCTTATCAAAATTCATTCAAGTGTCTCTAATATGTTGTAAAACTCACATTGCCTTGAAATAGAAAAAGAATACAAATATACTTAAAATGCAAAGTCACAATTCATGTAGAACAATGTGCTAATATAAAAACACCATGTGTCGGTAATCCAATAATCAACCAAAATAAACTTTCGGACAAAACATTCATAAACCTGAATATTTATCGTCAATCTTTCTTTGACTTGTAGATTTTAACTGAAGGGCATGTTAAACGATAAATATAGGCACAATTGTACATTATCTTCATTAACTGAAGGGCTCTCTCGACTCTCTCTAGCGCTTCACTGGCGCTACCTCCTCTCCGCCTCCCTCGTATTACCCCCACTTTGCCTACCCAGTGTATCCTGCTTCGTTATCTCTCTCTACCCACCAATTCCAGTCAAGTTCCAGGTACAAATCTCTTATCTCCTTCCAATTTTGCTTCTTCTTCTACAATTTTGTAATGTACCTTGCAATCTGTTTATGTGGTATTAATGTTTAGGGCTTTTGAAAAAAAAAGAGAAACGGTGTTTTTAGAGCCAAGAAGGTGAAACAATATAATCCAGGTACAAATCTCTCATCTCCTTCGGATTTCAACTCAAGCGTTTTATCTGCAAATGTTCAGTCAAATTTTAAACACATCCATCATAGCCTGTGCAAATTTTAATCGTCACCCCTAGTTCCCAAACAGTTCCTTGGTCTACTTCGTTTTTGAGATCAGAAATTGCATTGAGCACGATTCCACTCCAGGTAGTATGTTACTGATTTTCATCTCTAAGCCCTAATTTAGATGAAACCATGATTGAGCTTGGAATTTCCATTGATGGTGGTAAACATATTCTTTCATTTGCAACTCAAGCTTATGGTGGATCTGTTCATAATGATTTGGTAAATTTAAAAAGATGAGTAAGTGGATATGCTCTTGCTCCGGTACTTTTGTGTTTTTAATATCTCTACTTGATGAATCCGGATAATGGGTTGGATTTACTTCCTGTTTAAACTCAAAAAACTTGATTTTTGTTTGTTTTGTGTGAAAATGCAAATTACATCCACGACTTACATTTGCAACAGCTTGTGGAGTGGTATGGTTTAGCTAATTCTATACAAGAACTCACATCAATGACCTTTGAAGCAAATGATCCATACATCCATTTTAATGTTTATGAGATGTATTTTTTTTAATATTTATTACGAATAAAATTCGTTTATGTTCAATCAACTCTATTAACATTTTTTCTTCTTATTTCAACATGTTTCAGGTTTAGGGATGGGTTCTGGGTATCAATACCACAAGGAAGGGTGAAGGTATATAAATCATTGGAAATTATTTATATCTTTTATTATTAGGTGTTATGTAACTTGTTTTTATTGATGGTAAGAAACTTTCCATTTTGTACTTTTGCTTTTGAATCTTTTGGAAAAGAGTTAGCAAGTATGTTGCCTATATTCTTTAAAAGACACAATTTCTTTTCTTTATGAAGTGATGATGTGTAAAAGATAAAGTATGTTGTCTATAGTATGTGTAAAAGATAAAATATGTTTCTTATATGAATTGATGATTTGTTTTTTTCTATTCGTGCAGATGCATTTATTTAAGGGAATAATGGGTATGGTGTATATGAGCTTGAGTCCAATGGTAATGTTGCATTTGTACACGTGATGGGTTGACATTTGGAGATGACAACTTCTTGTAATGATTTATCAAATTGTTGCTGTAAACATACATTCTATATGTGAATGTGAAAGTTGTATTTTGTTTATTAATTTAACTTGTTTATTAGAGTAACATACATGATGTTAATTGGTTAATATTTGGCATGTAAATGATTTTAAGTTGTTCAGCAACAGTCATGAAAAACGAAAGAAGTGCTATTAAATGTCAACAATAGTCACAACTTAATATATATTTTGAGTCATTAAAAGTCAATAATAGTCATGAAAAATGAAAAAACGTGTGAATAAAAGCAGATTATGGTCATGTTTGACTTTTGAAGTTTTTCTATGTCAAATTTGACCATAAATAACTTTATTTGTGTTATATAATTTTTGATGAAACATATAACAATGAAAATACTTTTAAAAAGCAATCTATTCATATATCTTGCATAAAAAATTATATAACAAAAAGTAAATTATTTAAGGTCAAAGTTGAACAAAAGAGACTTAAAAAGTCAAACGTGGACCATAATTTTGAGACGGAGGGAGTATTAGTTATTAAGAATCAAATTTAATGATGCTCAATCAACTCTCTTAACATTTTTTCTTCTTATTTCAACATGTTTCACGTTTACGGATGGGTTCTGGGTATAAAGACCACAAGGAAGGGTGAAGGTATATAACTCATTGGAAATTCTTTATATCTTCTATTGTTAGTTGTTATGTACCTTGTTTTCATTAATGCCGACTTTGGTATTTGTACAAACAGAGCAAGTGATTGATAGTAAGAAACTTTCCTTTTTTGTGCTTTTGCTTATGATTCTTTGGGAAAAGAGTTAGAAAGTAGGTTGTTGTTTTGAGTATAAAATGTAAGTATATTGCTATTATGTGTAAATGATTAAGTATGTTGCCTATATTCGTTAAAAGAGATGATTTCTTTTCTTTAAGAAGTGATGATGTGTAAAAGATAAAGTATGTTGTATGTATTATTTGTAAAAGGTAAAAAATGTTTATTATGTGAATTGATGATTTTTTTTTTCTATTCATGTAGATGTGTTTATTAAAGGGACTAATGAGGATGGTGTATATGAACTTGAGTCCATTGGTAATGTTGCATTTGTACACGTGGTGGCTTGACAGTTGGAGATGATGACTTCTTATAATGATTTATCAAATTGTTATTGTAAACATACTTTCTATATGTGAATGTGAATGTTGTATTTTGTTTATTAATTTAACTTGTTTATCAGAGTAATGTACATGATGTTAATTGGTCAATATTTTGCATGTAAATGATTTTAAGTTGTTTAACAATAGACATGAAAAACAAAAAAAATGTTATTAAATATCAACAATAGTAACACCTTAATCTTTTATGTGTCACTAAAACTCAATAATAGTCATGAAAAACAAACAAAATGTGTGACTAAAAATTTTCTATGGTCACGGTTTAATATATTATGTCACTAAAAGTAAATAATAGTCATGACAAATGAAAAAACATGTGATTGATAATAGTTTATGGTCACGTTTTAATATATTACGTGTCACTAAAATTCAACAATAGTCATGACAAACTAAAAAACATGTGACTAATAGTAGTTTATGGTCATGGTTTAACATATTACATGTCAATAAAAGTCAACAATAGTAATGAGAAATGAAAAAACGCGACTAAAAGTAGTTTATGGTCACACTTTAATCTATCATGTCTCACTAAAAGTCAACAATAGTCATGAAAACAAAACAACTTGTGAGGGGAAGTAGTTTATGGTGACAATTATCAAAAAATGATTGAAAAACTACAAAAAGTAGTACACAATGGTGACGATTTTTACATATAGTAACAGTTTTTGTGGGTTATAGTCAACACAATTAAACATCACCATAGCTTACCTTTAATGATGCGACATTTCCTCTCACATTGAATGAAAAAAAACGTCATAAAATGTCGTTTCTCATTACCCTTATAAGATTTATCATGTTTTCTTTTCCACCTTGAGACTCTTGATATTGCCATATATATCGAGATGTTATATTGAGAACGTAACAAGGTTGAGAACGCAAGAATGATTGCGGACCAATCATTCTCTAAGGGCACTATAGGATTTTTATTAGTATATTAATTAAATACTCAACTTAATTAAATGAGAGTTCCCATATAATGTTGCAGTCATTTTGTCACATCCCGAGATTTTGCAGGTATTTCTGAATCCTCTCTTCTATTATTATTTTTTCATTTGTAGTCCCTGGGGTTAGAAGAGTCGACCCATGAGAAGCCTAAAGGCTAAAGTTGCAACTTTGAGAACAGGGCTAGTATGCTAAGCGTACATAAGGTACGCTAAGCGTACATAAGGTACACTAAGCGTACTAGGCGCGCCTTAGTACGCCGGGCGTACACTTGTGTACGCTAAGCGTATTCACATCAGGAGGAAACCCTAGTATTTAGGGTTCGAGTGCTATATAAACATCCTTATGAGCTGTAACAACCCGAAATTTCTATCTTGTAAAGTCAACCAATTCAATCAAAAGTCAGAATTGTATCTGTTACCTTTTAGCCTTGCTAAGGGTTATTCTATGAGTTTATAAGCCTTGTACACTTAGGATTAGATACTAAGAAGTGTGAAACAAACACCTAAATGCATGAATCTTCAAGAGTTCACGGCCGTGAACCCTTCATTGGGCCGTGAACACTTCATAAATGCAAGTATGGTCGTGAACCCTCCTTCCATGGCCGTAAACCCTTCTTAAGACCAAGCTTGGGCCGTGAACACTTCAAGTGTTCTTGGTCGTGAACACTCCTAAGGCCGTGAACACTTCCTTGTGTGGCCGTGAACTCCCTTCAATCAATCATATGTGATTGTAACACTTCATTACAAGTGTTTTCTAGTTCCTAAGGTTGTTTACCTTAGCATGTTAGTTGTTATATACACTAATTATATACATATATGTGTCATTATATGCTTAATAGGATCTGTTTGTGCTCAAGACTTCACTTGGCATTCTTAGCATCCTATATCGATCTTTCATTCGAATCACTCACTACAGGTGAGTTCATACCCCTAAATTTACCTTTTAATGATTTTAAATGCTTTTATGGGGGGGGGGGGGGGAATACAAGTAGAAAACAATATAGTTGGAAAATCAATCACATGTGATTTATAACTATTAAACCAAGAGATTCCTTATACTTCAAAACCGTGTTACCAAACAAACTGTTTCAAATCCTTTTATAAACTGACATCAAATCATCAATAATCATTCAAATGGTTAAAACTCTTTTTACATGATAAACTCTTTAGATTGTTTTACAAAACTCTTTTAAACTTATATATTGTCAAAATCATGTCTATATACATATAGTTATATAAATAAGGTTTAAAGGGCTTAGGATTGATAATTCGCTTTATTTCCTTTTCCTTGTTTGGATGTGGACTTAGGGTATCGGTTGTTTGTCCGAATGTCGTTTAAATCTTAGTTATATATTATGTATATGTATGTATATATAAAAGTACTTCTAATCAGTTCAATACCTTTGGGTAGCAAATGTGTACAAACATGATCAGTCATTCAATTACAGAGCTTACTAGGAAACTATAATAGGTATAGTTTAGAAGGTTACTACTTACTATTTCTAGAACAATGAAACTTACATGAATTAGTACTTACATGAGTTAGTTCTTACATGAGTCATTTTATACATGAGTTAGTTCAAACATACTATAACTAGAACAGGAAGAAACATAATATTACTAGAACGGGAAGAAACATACAATAACAAGAACATAAAGGAAAATACATCCATTTACAAGAACAAGATAACATTAATGTGAAACCACTACTTCACGGCATAGCAATATACTTTTTATGTCGCGTTTTGTAACCAGAGTCTCCTGGAGAGAGAGCAGGCATTTTGTGTATAGATCTATACGGGACTGACAATCCCACATCCCAACTGTTAGCTACAGTCAGGCAGACAAGCCAAGGGGTGACAAATGTCACATCAGTTTCGACGCCAGCAGGTCGTCGTGTTAAATACTCGTCAATCAGTATGGTTATAACCACATCACATTTTAACCTTAATTAACAAATTGGCTTTAAGGTAGTTAGTGCTTTAGTAGTTACTTTATACAACATTACTGTACACTTTCATTTTCCCATTACATTCATATAGTGATATTCTCACATAAAAGGTAATGTAATCTATTTTCTAGTAATGATAGTCATAAACTTGAGAAAACACTCACTTTTACAAAAGAACAAACATACAAAACAATCGAGTCTTGGTAGAAGACTACTTTCCAGTTTAGTAGAAAATATAGGATTTTCTAGGAAGTATACAAACATTTACATCAAACACTTACAAACATTTTCAAACTTAAGCAAGCACTTGACACTAAAATACTTATGAACTCACCAGCTTTAATGCTGATCTACTCTTTCAAAATAACTTGTATTCTCAGGTCACCAGTAGACAGGTGTACTGGACCAGGTTTTGAGAAGACGGAGCATGTTCAAGACTCGTCTTTTATTTTGATATATACATTTTTGGTGTCTTAAAAATACATTCAGAACACACTTGTATTAACTATATTATTAATGCAATTGATGATGTTGTTGCTTGTTTTACTATTGTGCATTGTTATGATATTGAACATGACGTCCTCCGCCCCCGCACGTTTTCGCCGTTCTGGTTTGGGGGTGTGACATGAGTCGTAACCCTCCCTTACCTCCGCCTCCACAGTTTAGAATTGTTTTCCCCAAACCCCAATCCTTTCCTTGAGTGTGTGAGCTTATAGAGTGTATTTTAAGTAGTTGGAGAAGAAGGTGTTGCATCAAGAAGTTGGAGAAGAAGAACAAGCTTGTAGATCTGAATTTGTTTGGTGCCCTAGAAGCTCCAGAAGGTAAAAAGTTTCAAACTTTATGCTTTTATGATATAGATCTTGCCATTCTAGCTTTATGGAACCATTTCTTCTCCTAAAAGTCCCAAGTTGGTGCATGATATGAGTTGGACGAGATGAGTTGTCCTTTCAGACCCTTGAAGAGGTCCTAAGTGATAAAATTGATGTCCCAATACTAAATGTGTCTCATACATGGAGTAAGAAGGTCTTAATGGATTAAGAGCTTGTGTTAATAACTTTCTGGACGTCCAAAGTGTTAAAGTTCGAGACTTTATGATTCTTAGGCATATTTGGTCAATGGATCTGAAGTTTGGGCTTAAGTGCTTAAGCCATTAAGCACTTATTAGAGTTTTGGTGAAACCTTGCGTACGCCCCACATAATTTTTGTACGCCCAGCGTACTGAGTCAACCACCCCAATGGTGCTCAACGCAAAATGGAAGTACGCCCAACGTACCAGAGGAGTACGCCCCACGTACGCTCTCTATTGGGCTTTTGGCATTTTGGGCTTCAGGATTGGGCCACTTTTGGACTAGTTGGACTTGGGCCTTGATGGGCTCTCTGTGTAACAACCCGTTATTTCGAATCAATGTAATAGTATAGATCAATTTGTAGTTCTTTTTAAAATAATAAAGATAAAGTTTTGTATACTATATGCATTTACATAATTGACCCTCAAAAATCAAATGTTAAATAAACTTGTTTGGGATGAATATAGTGGTAGAGATCGTGTCAAGGATTCCAAAAATATAAAGAACGCCCAAATCCGAGTTATAACGAAGAAGTTATGACTTATCGAAAATCCGCGACAAAACCGTCAAAACACTGTTTAACGTAAAAAAAAAGTTTTCCATAAAATACTTTTCAGCCTTAACTATCTAAATCAAAGTTATAGTATACGTTAAACAGAGACTGTCCATAAAAAGAACGTCTAAATCTGACTTCGTATGAAGAAGTTATGATTTTTCTAAGTTTCGATACAACAGTACGCATCCCGAAACTCAAAATTTAGATCGAGCAACTTTTGGCCAAAACAACCTAAACGAGAATTAGAGATCTTATCAAAAAAAATCCAACAGTAAAAAGACATACGAAAACGAACGTCAGATAAAGAAGTTATGAAATTTTAACGGACTTTTCCTGTACCGGCCTATTAAAAATATAACTTTCAAAATAAAGTAAAAATTAGCCAACAGAGTCTAAACGAAAGTTGTAGAGCGTAGTCTCACCTACGCGTGGATATAAAGGACGTCAAAAACGGAGTTCGTATGCGAAAGATATGAATTTTTGAAGTTTGGAAGAAGGATGTACGCCATGCAAAGAAGAGTACGTCCAGCGTACTCGGAAACTAGGCCTCGAATTGACCACGTCGCCTCTTTCTTCGCATGCGACACGTATCTTGCTCAATCAACACGTACAAAGCCAGGTAGTAATTACGCCCCGCGTACAAAAAGATTACGCCCAGTGTAATCGGAGTAGCGTCGACGCGTACCTCGTAGCCTCGCCACATCTGAAGATCGGATAAGACTCAAACTAGTATGACTCGCGTACAAGACGTACGCCCAGCGTACTGAGGTTTTCAGTTGTACGCCCAGTGTACATGAATATTATGCCCAGCGTACCGAGGACCGGACCCCTCCTATAAATAGGATGCGAGGCCTCCGGGTTTTGTTTACACTTTTCAAATCCTCTCTCCACTTAAACAATCATTTAAGCCTCTCTAAACCCTCCGAAGTCCCGGGAACCTCCTTACCACCTGAAGCAAGCCCCGAAGTCCTCAATTATTCGCTGAAACTCTGCCCGCGTGAAGCCGACTTTTCATCAAAAACTCCCAGTTTCGTCAAGTAAACTCCTTTCTAGAAACGAAACGCTGCCCGAATCATCACCTATCAAGTGAGTTTACACCCCTATATTTTCACTATTTTTATAATGTTTTAGGGGGGAAATACAAGTAAAATACAAGTAAATCTTGTATAAATAACAAAATTTATTCAAATAGTTTACGATTGTTATTTTTACTAAAATAAACATACTATTTTACCAGTTCAGGATTTCATATAAAAACAAACATATAAACTATAATAGGTATAGTTTATGAGTCATGCATACTTATCAATACAGTTGATGGAACTTACATATTTGTTTTCATATTCAGAATAACTTATGAAAACAACTATCTAAATTCTATTAAATATAATTTATGAGATATTTACAAAATATCTATTACAAAGATATTTTTCATTATTCTACACGTAACTATCAATATAGCATTTGTGAGACACGCTTCAAGTACTTATTTAAGTATAAAACAAAAGTCCTGAAAATTATAACCAGAGTCTCCTTGAGGGAGAGCATGACCCTTGTGTATAGATCTGTACGGGACTGACAATCCCGAATCAGAGTTGCTTGCAACAGCTAGGTCGGCAGACCTGTGGTGACAATTGTCGTATCAGATTTCGACGCCTGAAGAACGTCGTGTTTTAGGCGAGACTTAGGTCATAAGGCATGGCTATGATAACTCACCATTTGGTATTGAATAATGCATTTAGTGTAAGAATAAGTAAACAACTTCAAATAGTTTTATATAAATGAAACTATAATTAGTGAATCTAGATATTTACAATTTCACAAGCTTTCGTACAAGTATAAATACAGAATGCTATTCTAGTACAGAGAAAACATAATTTTCATAGTATTATGGGAATTTAAAACTATATCATACTATTTCAGAACACAAATACATATACAACAGAAAATATAGGATTTTCTGGGGAAAACATACTTGCATTTTTCAAAGGAACAAATAACAAATTTCTATTACAAACATGCTTATGAACTCACCAACTTAATTGTTGACACTCTTTTCAAAACTACTTGTATTTTCAGGAAATCGATAAACAGGTACCCACAAGTTTTTAGGAAGACAGAGTTTCATATAATTATGTCTTTTAATTATACTTTTTGGTGTCAAATGTACAATGATTTGAACACGAATGTAATGTTATATTTTATCAATGTAATGAATGTTGTACTTTGATTACTATTGTGGATTGTTGTGATACTACACATGAAGTCATCCACCCCCGAATGTTTCCGCCGTACCGGTTTGGGGGTGTGAGAGATTGATATCAGAGCATTGTTTATAGTGAACTCAATATATCAATCATAAAAGATATACAACTATAAATACAATGGGGCCGGAGTTCTCTGACTACAAGTATACTTTTAAAATATAAGTATTTTATAAGAAGTATACTAACACTCAAACCTACAGAAATAGTATCACAGTAATAACTACATAAAAGTATTTGGATGTTGGACACTGCAGTTACACCTGGACAATTATGTAATCATATATGGGATAAATATAGCCTGATCAACTATATTTATTTGAGATATGATCAACATGGGTTTGGGAGTGATGGTAGTGTTGTGACAAGTCTAAAACTTACCAAACTCTACTCGTACAGAAGAACTCTAGAACAGAACACAAAATTAAAATACTATAGAAGTATTTTGTAAAACTACATTATTTCTATGCAATTTACCTTTAAATTCCTCGTATAGACTTTATGGCAGGATATCCTCCACCTGGAGATCCCTACTTCCCTAACCAAGGGAATAATGGTTGGGTAGAAGATGATCCTAAAGAGGATCTCGAGGAGGATAGTTCAGATGGCACAGACTTGGAACCAGAGGTATATAATCCATGGCAAGGAGTACAACACCCAACAGTCAGACAACATTTTCAAGGTCTGACCCCAGCATGGGGTGAAGAACTACACAGGTGGAGCCACCAACAAGGACAACACCCTCCATTTGGTATGAACAAAGACTTTTATGACATCAGTAATGGAGGATCGGCTGACAGGGCCCTCCCTGTTATAGTACGTTGCATTTCTCGTCAGGTTGATCAATCTCGGATATCGATCAACCGAATTCTAGAAGTCACTACTGCCTCCTAAGAAAACGCCGTAAATATTCATCGTCTAGACGGAGATCACGATGAAACCAGGTGTCAGAACCAGGAAAATTCTATGCTTTTGTAAACATTAACAATGACAAAATTATAACCAAAACTTGAATGCAATGCATGATGTTTATTCAATGACAACAAAATTCCATCAAACACTCAATATAAACACTTCAAATAGTTAACAAAGGATTGGAAGCCCTAAAAATCTCGGTTTAAGTCCAATATGAACTAGGATTTCTTATTGGGCCTAATGGACCTATAAGTCTCCAATTTGACTAGTTTGGGCTTAGAACTCTTAATTAGGCTCTAATTCAACCCACCTTCATAAGATTTGACATTTTGGGCCATATTGGGCCTAAAATGGAATAAACTACTCCAATAAGCCTTATTGGGCCATAACTAGCCTAATTAACCTTGTTGGACATAACAAATCTAATTAGCCCTAATGGGCCATAAATCCATTCTTTTATACAAATTGGGCCGTGAACTAACCTAAGGGCCCAATGGGCTGAAAAAAATAAGTTTGGGCCCATGAATTTCGATCAAAGCCAAGAGTTGAGCCGAAACCATTCTTTCCTTCATTCATGGAGCCCATTCTCGGCCCATGGTTAAAAAAAAACTAATATGGAAGATATTATGGTGCCACCTCATAATCTCATGGTGGTTCTCCATGCAAATACCCCCTAAACAAATAGCAAATCTCAGACATCTATGCACCTATCACATCTTCATCTCTCTTCTCCCTCTCTTTTCTTCCTTCGGCCGAGAACAAGAAACAAACACACACACACATCTTCAAACTTACACTTCAAACACTCTCAAGAACCTTCTCTTCTACATCCAAATTTTCGAAGAACTAAGGTGCATTCTAGAGGATCTTTCACTAGATCATCAAATCTTTATACTCCATTGAACTCGAGATCTACACAAGGAGAGTTTATAAAAGCCAAAAATCACATCATCTTCTTCCATTTCTACTTCAAAACCGAGAACAACTAAGCAAGGTGAGTTCATACCCCCTTGTTTTCGATTTTTACTTGTTTTTGGGGAAGAATACAAGTACTATGTGTTGATCTATGTGTGTATGCTTGTTATATGTGATTTCTTTGGTTTATGTTGTGAAAATATGATATTATTTGCTAAATCTTGAAATCTATGGCTAAAGTGTGAAGGATACATAAACAAATAACATAATAAACAACTTATTTCAAAGATCTAAGAGTCTTTAGGCTCAAGAAGTGAAAACAAAGTCAAAAATCCTTATAAGTGTCATTTTTGCAAAAATAACAAAGATTTGGGTAAAATATGATATTTTCGGTTTTATAAGGATAAAATAGTATTATTTACATAAAAATCTGACTTTTATGAAAATAACACTTTTCTAGGGGTCAAAAACATAAATCGTAGCTTATTGGGCTTACATTTGGGCCTCATGGGTTTTAGGGCCCAATGTTGCGAAAAAAGGGAGTTTAGGGGGCTGAAGTGGTAAACTTATCAAAATATGAGTCTAAAACGTGAATAAACTATTTTAGGGGCTGAAAATGACTTCGATGCAAACATTTGACTAAAAATGCAAAGTTTTTGATTTTGGGGTCAAAATTGTAAAACTTACGGAATTTGAGCCTAAAATGTAAACTTTTTACAAATAAGGGCTGGAAATGGCAAATACAATAGTTTTGGGGTGAAATTATTATTTAAATAAAGTTTGGGTCTAAAATGTCAAGAAAAATGGTTTAAGGACCAAAAATGTCAATTTTCATAAAAAGGGACTAAAAGTGCCATTTTTACAGTTAAAGGGGCTGAAATGGTCAAACTAAATGTTTTTGGGCCAAATAGGCAAATATTAAATTATAGGGTTAAAAATATGAAGTTTATAACGCATGGGTTTTAAATATATATATATATATATATATATATATATATATATATATATATATATATATATATATGTTTAACCAAAGCTTCGTTATAAATCAAATGTCAAAGTATTTTAACACTTCGAATAAACATTTAGCTTACAACAAATACCTACACTACGAACTTAAAATCGATAAACTATAAATGATTCAATGATTGGGCTAAAAATCTTCTGTTCGTGCTATTCGGTCTTTGTGGCCCAATATCATGATTATTGGGCCCAATATATTCACACATGTTTATTGGGCTTCCGGTGACCCAATTACATGCCCGACGGGCCTTTATTAGTTTCAATATGCTATTGGGCCTTAGTGGCCCATTTACATTGCAAATATGGTCCTAAATATACAGCATGTGCTCAATGGGCTATAACATGTCCATAGCATACTCGACAGCCTGTATTAACATACAAAGTTAGTGGGCCTCCGTTGTCCTCTTTTCTTTGTCTGTTAGGCCTTCCTTATATTCAAGTAAACATAAATCGGGTTGTAAAACAATATTATTCAATTTCATTTGGATTAGTGAGAAATAACGGGTGACAACAATAAGTGTCGGTCGTAGTCTGTAGTTATAATCAAAGTCTCCTGGAGGGAGAGCGAGAGTTTGTGTATAGATCTATACGGGGGTGACTCCCCCACACCTGAGCTGTTCGCTACAATTAGACTCGGCCAGTCTAGCGTGACAAAATCTTAATTCAAGACCGGCATTCGATACAATGTCAGGACAGGCGAATTAGTCATTATTATGCATGGTTATAACGACTCACATAGAGATCCATTACCATCTAAGTAAGCATGGGAAATCATATTCATACGCTGTGACGATACAATAATACAAAACTATCATAGTATTTATATCAGAAAACATCGGGTTTTCCTGGGGAACAACATTATTCACTTTTACTTACAACAACTATAATGAAAGAAACTTTTATGAAAGGCATTTCACTTTTACATGTTTTGAAATCATATACACGTGTACTTATGGATCATCACACCTTTTTCGTAAACAGTTTTCGTTTCAGAAAATATCGGATTTTCTGGGTTTTACAAACAATACAAAATGTTTTTACATCAAACCTGCTTATGAACTCACCAACATTATTTATATTGACCGTTTTCAAAATAACTTGTGTTCTCAGGTAACCGTTAGAATGAAGAATTATCAAGCGTGCTTCTGAAATGTCTTTTGTGTGTTGTCAATTGATAAACAATTTATGTTTTGGATTATGTAATTTAAACAATGTACTCGATGTGAACAATGACGGTTGTAATGTATTAATACATGGTGATGTTTATGTTATGTTTCATGTATATTCATTGTGATGATATTTCAATTTAAGTCACACGATCCCTCGGACGTTTCCGCCGTCTGGTTCGGGGGTGTGACACCATGCACCACACATACATGCTTCATGTAGAAATGATTGCTACTCAAATTGAAATTAGAGCACTCCAAGAGCGTCAGACTACACTGGAGAGGCGTTTGAGGGAATCAGAACCTCATGTGGCAGAGCCTAGGAGTCGTACTCGCCGCAAATAGTGTTTACACTACTTCTATTTTCTATTCTGATATAAATTAGGATCTCGAATGTATATACTACTTTTAACTATATGTAAAACTCCATCCTACGATTAAGTGAATACACTATTCGTAGGTAGTAATGCTGTCTAATTTCCTCTTTTTGTTGATGTAATATAGACCTATATCTAGGTCAAATTCTCCCAACTTCATGTACAAAACAATATATCAATGAAAATGATAAGCATTTTACTTCATTAGGAATTATTACAATTTTCATAAATATCTTGCTTCATAAATTAAGATATGTCTTATCCAATTTCACCTGACCCATGATATTGTACTTATCACCATTTTCTTAAAACAGTATAGACAAAAGATGCCTCCAACAAAGTCCAACAGAAAGAACAACAATCCACCAAATCCACCACCGCCGCCACCTCCACAATATGATGCTACTGTCTTTCAAGCAGCAGTAGGTGCCGCTGTGGCATCGGCAATAACACAGATCAATGCCAGTGGCAACAACGGGCAGGTAGTGGTGCCCATCATTCTAATCATGGAGATAGTCATCCGAACGAATGTTCATACAAAGATTTCACAAATTTTAAACCTCGATCCTTTGATGGCACGGGAGGTGTCATTGCTTTAACTTGTTGGTTCGAGAAAATCGAATCAATATTCGAAATTTGTGCATTACCCGAGTCTAGGAAAGTGAAATTAGCAGCATGCACCTTTACAGATAGAGCTCTCACTTGGTGGAATAGCCAAGTCAAATCCCTGACTCTTCCGATAGCCAACAATATGGGTTGGAATGATTTGAAAGAACTTATGCTACCTAAATACTGCCCGAAGGGCGAAATGCAAAAGCTAGAACAGGAACTCTGGGGTCTGAAGATGAAAGGTTCTGATATCACTACTTACATTGATAGGTTCAGTGACCTGGCTCTACTGTATTCCGGGATGGTCACCCCGGAGAGCAAGAAAGTGGAAAGGTATATATGGGGATTAACTCCCCCGACCCAAGGGAATGTTCTAGCTGCCAATCCCCTTACCTTTGATAGTGCCAAACGTTTGGCACAGACATTAATAGATCATGGAGTTAATCAAGATTCCATACCAGCTGTTCCTGAAAATCCCAAAGAAGGAGGTGGTAAATAGAAATTCTGGAATAAACGAAATGGGCAGTCATCACAGGAGCCATCTAAGAAACAACAAACTTTGGCAATACACACTGCTATTGTTCCAAATGCTATTCCTACTCCTCCATCTACCACTATTTCTGATACTCCAGCAAACCCGAGTCGATATGCTGGAACTTTGCCAAAGTGCGATAAGTGCAACTTCCATCACACGGGAGTTTGCAAGGAAATGCACTGCAGAAACTGAAACAAGAAGGGGCATATTGCTTGCTTCTGTAAAACACCAGCACATCCCATATCTCAAGTCCTCGCCACAAGAGTCAGTCAAGCTTGTTATGAGTGTGGCGAAATCGGGCATTACAAGAGAAACTGCCCAAAGACGAAGAATGTTGGGGGCACAGGAAGAGTTTTAGCAATTGGCCACGAAGAAGCGATGGCATATCCTACCGTGGTTACCGATACATTTCTTCTCAACAATTCTTACGCATGCATTCTTTTCTATAGTGGTGCGGAGAAAAGTTTTGTGAGCCATGAATTTAAACATCTTCTAAAAAAAATCCCCAGTCCTTAAAAGACACGTTCACTATAGAGATGGGTAATGGCAAGACCGAGAGCACAAACGATATATACATAAGGTGTACACTTACTTTAAACAGTTATTCCTTCCAAATAGACCTTATGCCGGTCTCCATAAAAAGCTTTGACATCATCATCGGCATGGAATGGTTAAGTCCTCATCGTGCCGATATTCTATGTTATGAAAAGGCCATTCACCTCAATTTACCAAATGGTGAATCCCTTGTTATCCATGGCGACAAACCTAGTGCAAATCTTCAAATCATTTCTTGTGTCAAGGCCAAGAAGTATCTTCGCAAAGATTACTGTGCCTTCTTAGCTCACGTAGTTGATAAAACACAAGAAGTGAAAAACATCAAGGATATTCCTGAATTCTGTGATTTCCCTGATGTATTCCCTGAAGATCTCTCAGGAGTTCCTCATGAACGCCAAGTCGAATTCCGAATCGACTTGATCCTTGGAGCTATCCCTGTAGCTAAAGCCCCATATCGTCTTGCACCTTTAGAAATGCAAGAACTATCCAGCCAGTTGAACGAAATTCTTAGTAAAGGCTTCATTAGACCAAGCTTCTCACCCTGGGGAGCACCGGTCTTGTTCGTGAAAAAGAAGGATGGATCGTTTCGCATGTGCATAGACTACCGAGAATTAAACAAACTTACCGTTAAAAACCAATACCCTTTACCACGGATAAATGACCTCTTTGATCAACTCCAAGGAGCTAGTTTCTTCTCCAAGATTGACTTGAGATCAGGATACCATCAGCTACGAGTCCAGGAGGCCGATATTCCAAAGACTGCTTTCAGAACTCGCTACGGTCACTACGAATTTGTAGTAATGCCCTTTGGTCTAACGAATGCACCCGTAGTATTCATGGAGATGATGAATCGAGTGTGTCGACCTTACTTAGACAAGTTTATTATAGTCTTCATTCACGATATACTAGTCTATTCTCAGAGTAAGGAAGAACACAACCAACACTTGCGACAAGTTTTGGAAACCTTAAGGGCAGGAAAATTGTATGTGAAGTTCTCAAAATGTGAATTCTAGATTCGAAAGGTGGAGTTCCTAGGTCATGTAGTCAGTAATGATGGGATACATGTTGACCCCTCCAAGATCAAAGCTATCGAAAATTGGACGACCCCACAAACCCCAACATAGATTCGTCAGTTTCTTGGTCTCGCTGGCTACTAAAGGAGATTCATTCAAAACTTTTCAAAGATTGCTAAGCCACTCACCACATTGACCCAGAAAAATGTGACATGCAGCGCACCGATCTTATCCCTCCGAGAAGGGACAGAAGATTTTGTAGTTTACTGCGATGTGTCCAAACAAGGACTGGGCTGCGTTCTTATGCAGTGAGGAAAGGTTATATCCTATGCCTCGAGACAGCTTAAGAATCATGAAGTCAACTATACCACACATGACCTTGAACTGGGAGCAGCGGTTTTTTCTCTAATGATCTGGAGCCATTACCTGTACGGTACAAAATGCACAGTCTTTGCTGATCACAAAAGCCTCCAACACATCTTTGATCAGAAAGAACTCAACATGAGACAACGACCATGGGTAGAGCTACTAAATGATTACGAATGTGAGATTCGTTATCACCCCGACAAGGCCAATGTGCTAGTAGATGCCCTTAGTCGGAAAGAGTACTCGGGCCACCGAGTAAAGTATCTGACCATGACTATCCATTTCTACCTATCTACACAAATTAAGGAGGCTCAGTTGGAAGCCTTGAAACCCGAAAATATGACAAGAGAAGCCTTAAGGGGAATGGAAAAAAACTTGGAAATCAAGGGTGACGGAGTTTGTTATCTCATGAATCGGATCTGGACACCGAAGTTTGGTGGTTACAGAGATGTTGTCATCAATGAATCCCAAAAAACTAGATACTACATTCACCCGGGCTCAGACAAGATGTATCTGGACCTTAAGACACTCTATTGATGGCGAAACATGAAAGCTGAAATTGCTACTTATGTGGGCAAGTGTTTAACTTGTGCCAAAGTCAAAGTAGAATATCAAAAGCCCTCAGGTTTACTTTAATAGCCAGAAATACCTGAGTGGAAGTGGGAGCGGATTACAATGTATTTCATGACCAAGTTACCCAGGACAACGGGTGGTCATGACACCATTTGGGTTATTGTCGATAGATTAACCAAATCCGCACACTTCCTGCCAATAAAAGAAATTGATAAAATGGAGAAATTAACAAGGACATACCTTAAAGAAATAGTACGATTGCATGGTGTGCCAATATCTATTATCTCTGACCGAGATAGTGGATTTACCTCCCGGTTTTGGCAATCATTGCAAAAGTCCTTGGGAACCAATCTTGACATGAGTACAACATACCATCCTCAGAGTGATGGGCAACGTAAGAGAACCATACAAACACTGGAAGACATGTTAAGACCTTGTGTGATAGATTTTGGTAAAGCTTGGGACACCCATTTACCACTAGTTGAATTCTCCTACAACAATAGCTATCACACTACCATCAAAGTTGCACCCTTTGAAGCTCTTTATGGCCGTAAGTGCAGATCTCCTCTGTGTTGGGCTGAAGTGGGTGATACGCAACAAGCCAAGAACGAAGTAACCGACAGTACTCTAACTGGTCCTGAATCATTCGAGAAACCACAGAAAATATTGTACAAATCGGGAATGATTGAAAGCTTCTAGAGACAGACAAAAGAGTTATGCAGACAAACGATGAAAAACCTTGGAATTCCAGGTTGGTGAGCGTGTCTTGTTAAAGGTCTCACCCTGGAAAGGAATGATACGCTTTGGCAAAAGTGGAAAACTAAGTCCAAGGTACATCAGACCATTCAAGATTCTTGCTAGAATTGGTCCAGTTGCTTATAAACTCAAACTACTACAGAAACTCAATAACATTCATCCCACTTTTCACGTCTCAAATCTCAAGAAGTGTATGTCTGATGAGACTCTTGTAATTCCAATCTATGAAATTGAATTAAACGAGAGTCTACACTTCGTAGAAGAACCAGTGGAAGTTATGGATAGGGAAATCAAAAGAACAAAAAAAAAGTCGTATACCAATAGTGAAGGTTCGCTGGAATGCTAAACGAGGACCTGAATTCACTTGGGAACGAGAAGATCAGATGAAGCAAAAATATCCACATCTTTTCCCTAGTCCATGAGTACCACTTTAGAAATAATTTCGGGATGAAATTTCCTCTAACGGAGGGATAATGTAACAACCCGTTATTTCGAATCAATGTAATAGTATAGATCAATTTTTAGTTCTTTTTAAAATAATAAAGAGAAATTTTTGTATACTCTGTGCATTTACATAATCGACCCTCAAAAAATGAAATGTTAAATAAATTGTTTGGGATGAAAATAGTGGTAGAGATCATGTCAAGGATTCCAAAAATATAAAGAACGCCCAAATCCGAGTTATAACGAAGAAGTTATGACTTATCGAAAATCCGCGACAAAACTGACTGAACACTGTTTAACGTAAAAAAAATTAAGTTTTCAATAAAATGCTTTTTAGCATTAACTATCTAAATGAAATTTATAGTATACGTTAAACCGAGAGTGTCCATAAAAAGAACGTCTAAATCTGACTTCGTATGAAGAAGTTATGCTTTTTCTAAGTTTCGACACAGCAGTACGCAGCCCGAAACTCGAAATTTAGATCGAGCAACTTTTGGCAAACACAACCTAAATGAGAATCGGAGATCTTATCAAAAGAAATCGAACGGTAAAAAGATAGACGAAAACGGACGTCAGATAAAGAAGTTATGAATTTTTTAATGGACTTTTCCTCTCCCGTCCTGTTAAAAATATAATTTTAAAAATAAATTTAAAATTAGCCGACGGAGTCTAAACGAAAGTTGAAGAGTGTAGTCTCACCTATGCGTGGATATAAAGAACGTCAAAAACGGAGTTCATATGCGAAAAATATGAATTTTTGAAGTTTGGAAGAAGGAAGTATGCCCCGCGTATTCAGAAACTAGACCTCAGATTGACCATGTCGCCTCTTTCTTCGCATGCGACACGTATCTCGCTCAATCAACACGTCCGAAGCCAAGTAGCAACTACGCCCCACATACGAAAAAATTACGCCCAACGTAATCGGACTAGCCTCGACGCGTACCTCGTAGCCTCGCCACGTCCGAATATCGGATAAGACTAAAACTAGTACGCCCCGCGTACAAGACGTACGCCCATCATACTGAGGTTTTCAGTTGTACGCCCAACGTACATGAATATTACGCCCAGCGTACCGAGGACCAGACCCCTCCTATAAATAGGATGCGAAGCCTCTGGGTTTTGTTTACACTTTTCAAATCCTCTCTCCACTTAAACACTCATTTAAGCCTCTCTAAATCCTCCGAAGTCCCGAGAACCTCCTTACCACCTGAAGCAAGCCCCGAATTCATCAATTTTTAGCTGAAACTCTGACCGCGTGAACCCGACTTTTATCATCAAAAACTCTCAGTTTCATCAAGTAAACTCCTTTCTAGAAACGAAACGCTGCCCGAATCATCACCTATCAAATGAGTTTATACCCCTATATTTTCACTATTTTTATAATGTTTTAGGGGGAAGATACAAGTAAAATACAAGGAAATCTTGTATAAATAACAAAATTTATTCAAATAGTTTACGATTGTTATTTTTACTAAAATAAACATACTATTTTACCAGTTCAGGATTTCATATAAAAACAAACATATAAACTATAATATGTATAATTTATGAGTCATGAATACTTATCAATAAAGTTGATGGAACTTACATATTTCTTTTCGTATTCAGAATAACTTACGAAAACAACTATATAAATTATACTAAATATAATTTATGAGATATTTACAAAATATCTATTACAAAGATATTTTTCATTATTCTACACGTAACTATCAATATAGCATTTGTGAGACACACTTCAAGTACTTATTTAAGTATAACACAAAAGTCCTGAAAATTATAACCAGAGTCTCCTTGAGGGAGAGCGTGACACTTGTGTATAGACCTATACGGGACTGATAATCCCGCACCAAAGCTGCTTGCAACAGCTAGGTCGGCAGACCTGTGGTGACAATTGTCGTATCATATTTCGACGCCTGAAGAACGTCGTGTTTCAGGTGAGACTTAGGTCATGAAGCATGGTTATGATAACTCACAATTTGGTATTGAATAATGCGTTTAGTGTAAGAATAAGTAAACAAGTTCAAATAGTTTTATATAAATGAAACTATAATTAGTGAATCTAAATATTTACAATTTCACAAGCTTTCATATAAGTATAAATACATAATGCTATTCTAGTACAAAGAAAACATGCTTTTCATAGTATTATGGGAATTTAAAACTATATCATACTATTTTAGAACACAAATACATATACAACAGAAAATATAGGATTTTCTGGGAAAACATACTTGCATTTTTCAAAGGAACAAATAACAAATTTCTATTACAAACATGCTTATGAACTCACCAACTTAATTGTTGACACTCTTTTCAAAATTATTTGTATTTTCAGTAAATCGATAAACGGGTACCCACAAGTTTGAGGAAGACGGAGTTTCATATAATTATGTCTTTTAATTATACTTTTTGGTGTCAAATGTACAATGATTTGAACACGAATGTAATGTTATATTTTATTAATGTAATGAATGTTGTACTTTGATTACTATTGTGCATTGTTGTGATACTACACACGAAGTCATCCACCCCCGAATGTTTCCGCCGTACCGGTTCGGGGGTGTGACACGCTGGATAAGACTATTTTGGGCCAGTTGTGGTAGTGAGTCCTTGAAAGAGGCCCAATTAGGGAGTTGTTCCAATTTGGAAAATTGGGCCAATGATGGGGCTTATGTATATATGGACTTGTGGATCATGGATTTGGCATTGGGCCTTGGTCCAAATGAGGGAAAGGGAAAAATGGACTACGATTACTTGTTGGAATCTTGGTCAAGATTGATATTCCCCTTTTATTGACTTAATATTCGTTATTTGGATAGTTCGGGATTTTTGGTGAGACAACGATTCGGGAGTTCGATTCTTTAGTTTAGATCGACATTGAGAGGTGAGTTATCCTCACTATACTAAGGGGTCTAAGGCACCAAGGCCGACCCATTGGATTTGATATCCCAGTAGTTGATTACGTGTTGAGTATGAGATGATTATACATGCTAGTTTGCTATGCCAGTTAGGTAGATCTGTAGGACTACCTGTGTTACTGTTTGATTATCTATACGTGCAGATAGCTGTATATGTAGACATGTTGTGTGGGTAAGGTTGAGGTTGCACTGTCTCGTACAGTGACCAACAAACCCTGGAGTATGCCATATATGAGCTGAGGGCCGGGAAGGCATACCAGACTCATACTGAGGACTCATTAGCATACCAGATTGTAAGGACGAAAATATGTTATAATATGTCGAAGTCTATGTAATAGATGCTTTCGTTAGTTTCATTATGTATTTACTAAGGCACCTTTTTGTCAAAGCCTAATCCTAGCCTTAGTAATTTTTGTATGCTTTACTGTTTTCCTATAAATAGGACATGTTACTTAGAGTTAGATAAGAGTTTTGGGAGTCTGTCTTGTCTATTCTCTCATTGTAATCGTGAAGCATAATTGAGCTGAAAGCAAATCTTATTTACTCTCGGTGTTATTAATTATCGTTACTATGATTCTACATTCATTACTTGATTCAATACATCATCAATTGGTATCAGAGTAGGAATCATATCTCTCTGATCTGATTTTCATTCTGAATCAAAAGGTTTTTGAATCAATTTCTGGATTCAAAAATTTCTACGCCTTTTGTTTTGAAAATCGTTATTGGTCTACAGTTGTGATTCGCTTCTGCAACTGATTTGTTGAATCGAGTGTTCTGTTTGAAATCTTTGATCATTTCAGCTATTTGTTTCCAAAAATTCTTGAGTTTTTCTGAAAAATTCATCCGTACGTTCATGGCTAATTTCAACCTGAACTCAATGACTTCATATTCTCATTTGCTAGGATCTTCAACTAAGATTCCTATGCTCATCCCTGAATACTATGATCAGTGGGCTGATCGCATGCAAGACTACTTAAACGGGCTGGATGAGGAGCTCTGGTCATGTATTACTGGAAATGGTATTCCTCCACCTAATGTTCAAGCAATTGGATCTTCATCTGAAATTTCAAGTGTTAATGATCAATCTGATAGACTGAAGAAGCTTGAGAAAAGATGTATAAGAGAATTACGTGGTGCTTTGCCTCCTGTTGTGTACAACTATGTTAGAAGCTGTACAACTACAAAAGAAATCTGGAACATTCTCAAAGAAAAGTTTCAAGGAAGCGAAAAAACTAAGATCAATTCTGTAAAACATTGTTTGATTGAATTGAAAGATTTCAAACAGAATGATGGTGAATCGATAGAAGATTACTATGATCGTTTGACGAGTTAATCTACAAATGTAATCGCCATGGAATTACTCGAACAACCATGGAATTCAATATGACATTCATCATGGGCTTACGCAAAGAATGGAGGAATGTTACATTAATGGTGAAAACTCAGCAGAGTTTCGATACTTCGACCGTTAATGACTTGTACAATCTGCTAAAAACTCATGAAGGAGAATTAAATGAAATAGCTGAGGAATTGAAAATGAGTCTTGGAGGATCATTAGATTTGATGTCAAAAGTTAATGAGAAAGAGTTAATGAGAAATGAGTCTTGAAGATTCTGATAGTGAAGGGTTTTTGGTGAATTCGGACGATGAAGCTGTTGCATTTTACTCGAACAATCGAGTAAAGAAGTTTTTCAAGAAACCGTTTAATCCAAAAATGAAACAAGGTGATGCCAAAGGAAGTTTTGTTAAAAAGTCAGCTGGTGAGGAAAAGAAAAAGTTTGAGAAAAATGAAACAAAGACTGATGAATCCAAAGCTGAGAGGAAACTTAAAGGAGATTCAGGAATTGATTGCCACTACTACCACGGAGCTAATCATATGAGGAATGATTGTATGCTTCGTAAGAATGATGAAAAGAAGAATAAAGTCAAGGACGAAGCATACTATGTGGAGCGTTTAGAAGAAGTTCGGGCAAAAGTGAAAGGAATTTCTCTGGTGGCGAAGGGTGAGGATGATGATGAAGGAACTTACCAGATTTGGTTGTCCGATTCGGATGATGAGGAAATGCGTAATCCTACGCATGGTGCCATGTATGCAAAGTATGAGGAAGAAAGTAACGAAGCGGTGACTGGTCGTTGTTTTATGACCAAAGGAGGAGATAAATCACCCATGACAACAAAGGTACATTCTATTCTTCAATCTTTTAATATTCCTTTAAGTGCATATGATTCTAAACTAATTGCTTTTGATGATACTGTTGCTTATTTTGATACTTTGGTTATCTCTGCTAGTAACGAAGCTAAGAAATAAACTATTCAGTTGCTAGAGGTTCAGAAGCAGTTAGATTTCAAGAAAATAAAAGTAGGAAGTCTAGAGTTACAAATTACAAATATCATGTGTGATAGGGATTCATTGAGTAGTGAAGTCAAAATGTTGTTAGCACAAAGAAACATATATTGTAATTCTGCTAAAAGACTTTACGCGAAATTAACTGCTTTGCATCATTCATCTGATATAAGCAAGGAACAACATAGGAAGTTATTACCTTTTCTAGCTTACGAGAGAGAGAAAGTTGATAACATTTCTTATGATTGTGAGAAAACAATTGCAAAATTTGATAAAATTCCTGATGATAGATATGCTTATGGTATTGTGAAAATTGACGAATATCTTGATGCAAATGAATTAGTTGATATTGTAAATGATACCTTGACCAAAACTGAACAACTTAAAATTTTGAAAAGAACTGAGAATTCGACATCTGATTCTCAATTAAATTTTGCTGATATTGAAGATAATTCAGATAATATTAGCGAAATTAGTGATTTTGAGGATGTTGATTGTTCTTAGTTTTTATCGTTAATGTTGCATCTAAGTCTAAAGGAAAAGAAAAGTGTAATGATTCGTTGGTTAAGATTGTCACTAACAAACCCTCAACTTCGAAAGTTTTTGATTTCGATAATGTGAGTGTCAGAGATAGTCAAACTGGTAGCAGTGATGATGAAAATGATGATGAAGTTTCGAAAAAACCACCATCGACAAGTAAAGATTCGAAAGAAACAGCAATTCCACGAATTGTTGTTGATCAGGTGTATGGTGACACTGAAAAATTCGACAAAGTGATGACTGAAAAGGGTGCTCATTATTTCGAAACTAATCAAGTGGTGTATCCGAACTTCAAATGCTCAGATGATGTTGTTTTTCCAAATCAAGTGTTTGTGACAAAAGGAAATGTCGAAAACATTAAACCTGAATTTTATAAAATGGTTGAAGAAGATAACAAGAACACATCAGACGAAGGATTCTTTTCAAACCAAAGCACTGTCGAAAATAATCTAACAAAGAATTCGTGTTTTTTTCAAAGACAAAAACCTCAAAGAAAATGGATTGAAAAACAAAAAGTTTCAAATGAAATTCCAAAACAAATTGAGGAGCAAACTGAACAAGTTGTCAAAATCAACTCAAAAGAATTTAAAGATCAAATTGATAAATTTTTGAAAGATAATGAAATTTCAAAAAGACAAGCACGAAAGAAAATCTTTTGGAAAACTGATGAGTCTCGAAAGAAACAAAACGGATTGACAAAGAAAACATCTGAACAGACAGAGTTAAAATCTGTTTCAACAAAGTCTTCGTTAAATTCAAACAATCAGAAAAATCCCGCTCAAATGAATCAATTATTGTCTGACCAAGTTCACAAACTAAATTTTCGAAAGATAAAACTCAAACCACTACATCATTTTCGAAAAATTTCAATCATTCATCACATAAATTTCAAAATCAAAATTTCACAAATAGATTTTATCCTCATTCACAACCAAGATTTTCTCAAAATCAAAATTTAAAACAAAATCCTCCACCAACTCAATCAAAGAATTTTCAAAATCGATTTTCACGTAACACAAATGTTGAAAACAGTGTTAAAAATCGACAATTTAAAAAATTTCGTCCTAAATCTAGTGTTGATTTCACTCCACAAAAACCAAAATTTCCAAATCCTTCTGGGAAGCAGAATTCGAAAGTTTCTTACACAAAGGGTTCATCAAATGTGAAGAATATCGATCATTGGCTTGAAGGACAAGGAAAGATGTTTCAATCTCGCAAGTTTTCCCAACAACAAATTCGTGAAGCTTATGAGAAATATTTGAATGATTCTTCAAACGGAAGTTCCTCTTCTAAAGAATCAAATATTCCTGCGAAAACATGGAAATCAGTTTCGAAAGATAGACATGTTGAGAAACAAACTGAGAATAGAAAGGCGAATGTCAGTGACAATCCTAAACCTTCGAAAACTTATATTTCTGCTCCTTTACCTAATGATGTCGACTTAATTGATACTTTCAAATCAAAAGTTTGTGATTGGATTTTAGGTTCTTCATTTCACTCGGTTTTCAAAGCTAATAACCAAGGACCCAAACAGCCTTGGGTATCTAAATTCTTTCATTAATTGCAGGTATTGTGTGACGAGCGATATGGTGATAAATGGTACATTGATAGTGGTTGCTCTCGTCACATGACTGGAAAGAAGGAGAATTTGCGTGATTATCGACGTTTGGAGAATGTAGGAGTAGTTAAATTTGGAAACAACCACAAGTGTCAGGTGAAAGGATATGGCAAAATCACGAATGGGAAGTTTACTGTTAAGAGAGTCGCATATGTCGAAGGTCTTCAACATAACTTGATAAGTGTTTCACAACTTGTTGTGGGCACTGGCAATCAAGTGGTGTTTAACGAAGCAGGAAGCATCATTTCGAATGTAGACACTAAAGAAGTTTTGCTCAAATCCAAACGACATGGAGACATGTTTACTCTAGATATCAAATCAATCATCGGCAAACCTCAGTGTGTTTACTCTCGATAGCCTCAGCTGATGTTAGCTGGCTTTGGGATCGACGCCTTTCTCACTTGAATTTTCGAAATATCAACAAATTGGTAGCTGATGATCTTGTCCGAGGTATGCATGTGTTAAAATTTGATAATGATACTTTATGTGCAGCTTGCGAACAAGGAAAACAACATCGCAAAGGTCATCCTGTGGTCATTGATTCAAAGATCGTTGAACCGTTGGAATTACTTCACATTGACTTATGTGGACCATCGACTGTTGAGACACTCAACAAGAAACGGTACATTTTAGTGATTGTTGATGATTTTTCACGGTTTACTTGGGTTTATTTTCTCAGATTAAAATGTGAGGTTGCTCAAGTAGTGATAGACTTTATCAAGAAAATAGAGATCAACTTAAAGAAGAATGTTTGAAAAATCAAAAGCGATAATGGTTCTGAATTTAAGAATAACTTTCTTGATTCGTTTTTAGTTGATCAAGGGATTTCGCATAATTTCTCTTCACCATATACACCTCAGAAGAATGGTGTTGTTGAAAGAAGAAATCGTTCTCTCTGTGAGGCAGCACGAACAATGCTTACATATGGGAATCTTCCTCAATATCTTTGGGCTGAAGATGTTTCCACTGCATGTTTTACTCAACACATATCGGTTATTCATCGTCGTTTTAACATTACTCCTTATGAAATTCTTAATAACCAAAAACCTAATGTCAAATTCTTTCATGTTTTTGGTTGCATGTGTTTTATCATGAATCTCAAGGATAATCTTTCGAAATTCCAGTCTAAAGTTGACGAAGGAATTGTCTTGGGATATTCTATGAATTCGGTTGCATATCCAGCTTTGAAAAACGAACACGCAAAGTGGAAGAAACATTTAATCTAACCTTTGATGATTATTATGTTAAACAAGTTGAAAAATGTTTTGATCACAAACCAATTCTTAATGAATCAAATGTTGAGTCTGAAATTTCAAATTCGACAGATTTTGATTATGATTTAATCTTTGGTACTCCAGATATGGGTGCTGATGCTGAAGTTAATGCAACTGATAATCGCATACCTGAAGTTTCAAAGCATTCTGACAATTTTCCATTGACCCAAGATGCTTCAGACTTGAATTCAACATCGAATTCTCCAAGAAATGGCGAAAGCATTCTAAATGATCAAGTGGAGGGGGAGCACTTGCATTCGACAACTCAGGTTGAGGGGGAGCATTCTTTCGAGGGGGAGTATAGAAGATTGGATAATGATGTTGAGGGGGAGCATCCTATTGAGGGGGAGCGAAATGATTCAATTATGTCGAATAATGATAATAATGAAAATTTTCATGATTCAAATGCCAATGTTTCTGTTGCAGGATTTAAAAATGACGAAATGTTTGAAGATGCACCATTGGATTTTGATCCAGCATATCCACGTTTAGATAAATGGACAAGAAATCATCCAAAGGAACAAGTTCTTGGAAATCCACAAGACGGTGTGTTAACGAGAGCTCAACTTCGTGCAAAGAATGAGGTACTTAACATTCATCAGGAATTTTGCATGTTTAACGTTTTCATTTCGAAAATTAAACCAAAAACAGTTAAGGTTGCAATGGAACACTCAGATTGGGTTGTTGCAATGCAATCTGAGTTGGCTGAATTCGAAAGAAACAAGGTTTGGAGATTAATCCCTAAGCCAAAAGACGTTTCGATAGTTGGGTTACAATGGATTTTCAAAAATAAAACAGACAAAGATGGTAATATTGTTCGAAATAAAGCTAGGCTTGTAGTAAAAGGTTATTCGCAACAAGAAGGAATAGACTATGAAGAAACCTTCGCCCCTGTCGCAAGACTCGAGGCAGTTCGAATATTTTTGGCTATACAGCTCATAAAGATTTTGATGTTTATCAAATGGATGTGAAGTGTGCGTTTTTGAATGGAGAACTTAAAGAGACAGTGTATGTGGAACAACCTCCAGGTTTTGTTAATGATGAATATCCTAATCATTGCTATATTTTAGATAAAGCTGTTTATGGGTTAAAACAAGCACCAAGAGCATGGTATGGAACTTTAACTTCTTTCTTAAAACAATCGAAATTTAAACAAGGATCAGTTGATCCCACTCTCTTTCGAAAGAAAGTTGGGGATCATCTAATTCTTGTTCAAATTTATGTTGATGATATTATTTTTGGTTCTACTGACCCTGTTTTGTCTAATGAATTTGAAAATCTGATGAAAAGCAAATTTGAGATGAGTATGATGGGAATAATAAACAATTTTTTTAGTTTAAATATTCGTCAAAATAGAGAAGGAATTTTTATCAATCAAGAAAAATATACCAAGAATCTGCTTGAAAATTTTGGATTGACGAATAGCACGAAATTACGAATACCGATGGCGATTGGAACAAGGCTTACACCTTCGTTAGATAAACATTCTGTTGATTTAACTCTATATAGAAGCATGATAGGTTCGTTACTTTACCTCACTGCAATTCGACCTGATATTATGTTTTCTGTTTGTAATTGTGCTAGGTATCAGTCCAATCCTCGAGAACCACATCTCACTGTAGTCAAGAATATTTTTCGTTATCTCAAAGGCTCAATTTCGTTTGGATTGTGGGATCCTTCGAAAATTGGATTCTTCATTCAATATTTTTCAGATGCTGATTTACGAGGTTGTAATCTCGATAGAAAAAGCACAAGTGGCGGATGTTAACTTCTGGATGGGAAGTTAGTAAGCTGGTAGTCGAAAAAGCAAACTTGTGTATCAATTTCAAATGCTGAAGCTGAGTATGTTGCAGCTGCCGCTTGCACTTCGCAAATTATATGGATCCAAAGTGAATTGCGTGATTATGCAATTAACATGAAAAAGGTTCCATTGTATTGTGATTCACAAAGTGTTATACACATTTGTCATAATCCAATACAACATTCAACAACCAAACACATTGCACTTCGTTATCATTTCATTAAAGATCATGTGGAAGACGGAAACATTGAAGTTCATTTTGTAAAAACAACTGATCAGCTTGCTGATATTTTTACAAAACCATTGGACAAAAAATCATTTGTTAGAATTTTGCAAGGTTTGGGGATGATTGAAGAAAGTTCTGTTCCAGGGTCAATTTCGAAAGAATGACTAAGTGGTGATAAGAAAATGTGTCGAATGAGAGGCGATGATAAACGATTCAGAGACATCTTGTATTAAGCATTCAGAGGTTACTGTTCATATTCAGCGCTTCGATACGCTTCTTTTTCGACTTCTGGGAAAGAAAATTATCGTTAGTTTGGTACATGCTTAAATTTTCGTTTATTGTTTTTAATTTCGAAAAATGAGAAAAGGAAAAAATATTTTCGTTAATTTGTGTTCATTTTCGAAAATTCAAAATCACAAAAATATTTTTTTTCTTTTCAAAAATTTAAAATCCAAAAAGATTTTTGTTATTTTGTACTTTGTCTTTTCTTCAATTGTGCAGATTCCGAGGATGTTTTACAAGGTTCATGCTTGCATTTCTAGGGTCAGGTATTCTTTCGAAACTTTGTACTAGTTAGGATGTCCCTAGAAGCATGCTGCAGCATGTTGACCTAAGCCTCCATTGACTCAATGTGTGATTTCGAAAGCCTTAATGAAATTTTTCATCACGAAAATTTCTTCCCAATCAGGCTTGTATTCACATTAGTCTACTGAGCTACCTAACTCTTCTCAAATGAGTTAAGAGTTTTCTGGTTAGTCCAAAAACAGCAGAGGTACAACTGGATTCGTGAACCAATCTTTTTCATCTCAACTTTCTAACACAGTTCACACACAATGACATATGTCCAAGAGGTGTTTGATCAAACCAATCAAGACATAGACATATCAAAAATCCGTGTTAATGATCTAACATCATGAGACCGTGATGAAAGTGAAACCCACAATATCGAACTCATTTAAGGAATTGACGGGGAACTATGTTCCAGGTCTAACGAAACAATTGTTTCTGTACCAACTTTCGAAACTCCAAATCATATTCAATTCTTTTGAGTGATCTTGATTAAATGTTCCAATCCCACGATGTTTGTTACCCAACAGGATCCAACAAAATTTTGTTTTCTTGAATATGATTTCTGGGTGAATTTCATTTGAATTCTATGTCACTTCATATATTTTTCCAACGCATACTTGTCCCTGACTACACTGGTCATACAGGTAATTTCTGTTACAATTACTCACCTTATGTTTAGGTTGATATGTAACAAAAAATTTTAAGCCACCCACGAAGCCATATAAAAGAAGCCCTTCGATACTTATCAACAAGTATTCGATTGTAATTCACGGGAAAATACACAAGCTGTTGATTATCTCTCTTGATAATTAACGAAGCAACCATTGCCTAGGGTTCTGATTATCCCAAATTTTCGTTAATTTGCTTCTTATCTCATTCTGTTGGTACACTACACTCATGAAATCCTTGAGGTTCTGAGTACTACCAACTCAGACTGACGATTTCACAAGACTGGCATATGACTTCGTTTCTAAACCCAAAAATGAAAGAGTCTAACCTCCATGTCGATGGTTTTCGATCTTATCCACTTGGTACTCACGAACAATTTGATGTGACTGTTTGGTAACTTGGTCCAAGTTTCAAGGTACTTTATCTGACGTGGTGATCATAACGGCTAGTGTTGCGAGTTTCAAGGACAGTCGTGGGTTACTCTTCAAGAAACCGTTTGGAATTCCATTGGGGTTACATATAAAAGGACGATATTATCTCCTTTTATAATTACGCGTTCAAATTCTCAGACGATCACAAAGCCTTATAATTTCCCTGTTCTTCAAGAATTTCTCAAAACCCTAATCAATGGCTGTTGTTCAAACGAACACTACTGACGAAGTTACATCTCAACCAATCATGAAGATTCAAAGCACCAACTATCAAGTTGAGGCTGATGTTTCGTTGTATCCAGAAGAACTCAAGATATTCATTTTTGCTCTTCAACATTCAAGTCTTGCCACTGGTATGTTCAACGCCTTTGATGTTCCGATGTCCTGGTTGTCAATGGCTGGTTCAACTGTTACCTACAACAAAGCTCTTGATGTGGTCACATTCAATTTGGTGAATGATAAGAAGATTTGTCTTTCTAAGAAACTGTTTTGTCAAATTCTTGAAATCCCCAATTCTCCACCGTACTATAATATAACAAATGCTCAAGTCATTCACATGTTCAACGAGATGGGTCATCAACCCCCACTTACCAAGATCAGTGACTTCAAGAAGTCAAGCCTTCCAAGCATTTGGAACTTTCTTTTTGGTATTTTTCTTCGCTGTTTGACTGGTCGAAGTGTTGGATTAGACAAAGGAAGAATGGAAGTATATGTCATGGTTGCTGGGATTTACTATGATCTTGCTGTTGATTTTTCAACTCAAATGTGGAAAGAGTTTCAGAAGAGTGTGGAGAATACAAATGTTGTACAAGGAATTTCGTGTGCTCGATACTGGAGTTTAATACTTCAGTATGCTTTATGAGAAGGAGGGTATTCCAGTTCTTGTTGATGAAGCTAAAGCAAAATTTATGAAGTATCACTTTCCAAAGTCAGTGGAAGATGATTCGGAGGTTTTCCCAAATGTTGCGAGAATTCCCGATGGTGTGCTTAAGAATATTGATCCATCAAATTTTGTCTTGGTGGCTTATTTGAAGAATGCAAATCCTTCCATTGAAACTAGTATATTGTTACAAAGTTATGATGAACGTTCATCAAAGAAGCCTAAGAAGTCCAAGAAGGTTACTGATGAGGTTGTTGTTCAAGAAAGTCCCAAGAAAGTCAAGTCTAAGTCTCCTAAGAAGGTTATTGTTGAAAAGGAGAAAGTTTCGAAGAAAATTGAGCAGCCTATGAAGAAGGTGGTTACTGAGTCTTCGAAGGAATTAATTCCTTCAAAATCAGGGGTTTTTAAGCAACTAAGGAAGATGTCTCATAAATTTCGAACATCATCTGATGATCTCTCACCAACTGTTCGAAAGACACAGATAAATAGTAGATGGTTAATTATTTATGCTATACCAACCCCGATATCCCCATCCTAGAAGAAAGGACGTGCTGAGGATGTGGCAAAGCATATTGCCTAAAAGAGAAAGAAAAGGAAGTTGGTTATCCATGAAGACTCATCTGATAGTGAAATTGTCCCAGAAACACCATTGGGATCGAATTCTCCAACATTATCCTTACCACAAACCACTACCTTAATTTCATCAACAACAACAAAAATTCCACTCGAAATTGTTATTACCAAATCAGTTACTCAAGGTACTCCTATTCCATCTCTTTTCGCACCTATTTCAACTGTTGATGTTTCACTTCCACCTTTTGTCACTCAAGTTCAAACAACCACCAAATCACCTACATTCGAACATATTCTACAACACCCAATTACCACACTTTTTCAATCTCAATCTACCAATACACCAAAACCCAATTCCGATGATGAAACAGATGGAGGAGGTTTCGGAGGAACGCTTGATGATCTTCACTTTGATTCGGAAGAAGAGGATATACCAGATAACATGTTGATGTCTGGTAAGAAATTTAAAATTCTGAACAGGAAGCTTAACTCAATTCTACAATCACAAGCTGATTCTGGAGAAAAGAATTCTGTTCCGGGAATAGAATTTGATGTTATGTTGAAGGCAATGGAGCTTCGAATACAGAGACAATTGGAGATTATGGATAAAAATAATGAGTTGAGGGTCAAGACACAAGCTGATTCGTTTAACTCTGAAATCAAAGATCTTCGTCTGGTAGCAAAAGAACGCCATGTTCTTTTTGTTAAAGATGTCAAGACTGTACGAGAAGATGTCAATCGAAAACTTGAGGAGCTGAAGGTTGAAATCTCAAAAGAGATAAATGAGCTGAATTCCAACTATTCGATAATCAAGTCGAATGTTGACACCATAGCAGCTGCAGTCACAAAGATTGTCGAATGGTATCAATCATTAACTCCTAAGTTTGAAGCAAATGCTAAAGACGATGGTCAAAATTTCGACAAGATGGGAGCTTTACTTGGTGAACTGAAAGAATTAGTATCAAAACCTGCTCCAACTTCCACTACAAATAAAATGTCATTTAGTGGCATATATTTTTAATGGCATACATTTGATGTGCCACTATATCATGTTTTTAGTGGCACATTCTATGTGCCACTATAAAAATTAATAAACTTAGTGGCAGTTAACATTTTATGTCACTAATATTTATAACTATTAGTGGCATAATGTTTTAATATTCCATTAGAAGTTATATTTTGTTATATACTTTAAAAATATAACTGTTATAATAAGAAAAGTAAATTACAAAACTAGTCCCCACTATTTTAGAAAATTACAACTTTGCTCCGTTTTCCAAAATTATCATTTAATTTGATCCGTATTTCATATATGGCTAATCACAGTAAGGTATTTTGGTATTTTCTTATTTCTCCCCTTACAAATACAAATAAACAGTTTTACCCATTTTCTCTATTTTACATTTTACCCCTCCAACCTTTTAAAACCCTTACCAACAAACGATTCAAACACTCAGCTCTTCAGCACGCCATCGCCCTGCTCCATCGCAACCATCGTCCCTGCTGTGTCGGCGTCATCACCGCCTGTTCCAACACTGTCGTGGCATTCGTCCACTGTCATCATCGTATTCATTCACCGTCGCTAGACTTGACTGCAATTTGGTGACATCGATATTGATTAAGATTTTTCAAGCTCTTGTACACTGAGTTAAGTTTTCATCTTCTACTCCTAGCTTCAAATTCTCCCAACATACACACACAACACTCGGATATACGATCCATTGATATGACCCCTAAGGATTTCGGTTAAATTCTCACTAGAGGCAAACGCAGGTACGTCCAAATCGGGCGACCTTGTGCCCTAATTTAGTTTCATGTTTACGACTTAGGAGTAGAATCATTTGATTTAATGCAAAACAAATACCTAAATCGTTTCTTTTTTCAGATACCAACAAACAATTCAGGGTGAACTCTGTTAAAGACAGTAATGTTGATCAAACCACCATGTCAGTTTCTTCTGCCTACCAGGTGCTCGACATAATGCCTGATTGCACTTTTTCAAACATCAAAGGAGCTTTTTGTGCCAATGTATGTTTCTATTATTTTTTTCAGTTATTCCATGGTTGTATTCCCATTGTTCAATACGTTTAAGGTCCATTTGAAAATATATTTGGTCCCTGATACGATTTGTCTAGAGTACTCTAGTGTTATTATAAGAAAGGTAATACAACTAAAAGTGTTTTCATACCCCATGATTTTCATCTTTGAAAGATGTTTTTGTAAAAGTGAACATGTAAATGTCATTTGTGTAGGATATTCTTGAAAAAATTGCTCCCACATAGATGAATGTTTCTTTAAGAATGAAGGATGATCCTGAGACTGATAAAAAAATTTGGATGGGTACTAGAAATGTGCGCCAAAATTTATAAAAAATATGATTGACCTTTTTTCATATTATGTGGTTGGTCAACGATTTTGACTTTTTGGGTTTTTGAATTTTGTTGCAGGTATGCATATGTTGTGGCCTCTACTTTGCATGGTGTTCAACATATTCTTCGGAAAGATTTTATGCTCCAGGTATTTGAATTACTTTTTGTAATTTGTGTATCAAATATTAATTACAAGTTTGTATTAACAATAATAATAAAATAAATGTGTTTATTCAACTGTCAGCCCCCATGGGACTTGGAAATAGGCTATAGGTTTATCATACATTACACTTATGGATGTGACTACACGATGAAGGTAAATTTGCTTTTTCTTATTCATTTGCCTGGACCCACACTACACTTGTTTGACATGCATTGGACTGAGTATGTGTTGATTTTTGAAGGGTGAGCTTACATATGGTTTACACTATAAATATTAAATCTATCTATTTGTCCTTAATTTCTTATTTTATTTTGTCATATTAGCTTGCATTCTTATCAAAATGTATTTGTTAGTTATATACTAATCATTGGTTAATATTGTTGTGTATAGATCATTAAAACGAACCCATCTACATTTATGTGCTATGTAATAGTATATTGTATTAATTTTCTTATTTAGCTTTTAATATG
Source organism: Lactuca virosa (assembly GCF_052849685.1). Taxonomy (NCBI): domain Eukaryota; kingdom Viridiplantae; phylum Streptophyta; class Magnoliopsida; order Asterales; family Asteraceae; genus Lactuca; species Lactuca virosa. The sequence continues at coordinate 179,833,845 of NC_136430.1, forward strand.
TTGTAACTTGAAGTTGAAGTTGATAAAGTTATAGTTTTTTTGCAGAAAGAAGTTTCTAACCATCAACAACAATTAGAGGACAGAATCATGAAAAAAAAGACAACTGAACAAGTTATTTGAAGAATAGCAACTATGAATAATATGAGGGTTTTTGTACAATGTACAAGCATCTAGTGCATTATAGAAAAAGGAAACATTTTTACTTGGTTTTTTGTCAAATAATTTATGGATATTGTAAATATTTTGCATATTATAGCTTTTTGGAATATATTTTTGTATTAAATATTGAGAATATTACACTAAGACAAGTTAAGTATTAATTTAAGTAATGTTTTTGTGTTTTGCATTGATTATCTTAATTGTTTTTTATTATTTTATATTCCATTTAAATTTATGAAAAAAACATTCGATCTAATTTTGAAATATAAATGTTTTGTTGTAAAAAAAAGTGCCGCTAAAACATACAAATTGTTTTTATTTTAGCAATCATACAGTGGCATAAGAAAAGTGTCACAAAAACCAAAAGTGCTACAGTGGCACAAAAAAAAGTGTCATTAAAACCTAAAAGGGCTGCAGCGACACAACAAAAAAGTGCCACTAAAAGCCTTTAGTGGGAGCGTTTGTAGTGACATTTTTTTTGTGTCGCTGATTGCCAAGGGGATTTTTTTGTGGCACTTTTTTGGTTTTCAATGGCACTTTTTTTGTGCCACTAAACATCGTTTTATTTGTAGTGTTCGTTTTTGACTCCTGAGTTTTTAACTCAGAAGTTACATCGTTTGGATCAAGCTATTCAGAAAGCTGTTGCTCCAATTTCGAAGTTTGCCAATATGTTACCTACTGGTGCCCCACCTGCTATCACAGGGGTGCAAGGGGGAGAAAAAGAGAAGAAAGCTCAAGTAGGAAAAACTTCGATGGTTTTGAAAGAAGGCAATGATAAGTCCACAACTGTCGAAAAAGTGATACCTACTCAAGTTTCAACAAAGTTAGTGTCAACTCAAATTATCACTCCAATAGTTTCGAAAGTCAATAGAACACAAGCCATCAAAACCACAACAAAACCTATAATGAAAGGAATTGTGTTGGGTTCAACAACTGAAGGAGGGAGTTCAAGTTCTTCAAAGCCAAAGATTTTTGCAGCTGAAAAAGATAAAGGGAAAGTAATTATGATTGAAAAATCAAAAGAGGAGAAGAAGGCTGAGGTAGAAGCTGAAATACAGAAACAGAGACAAATTCAAAGCATAATGACGCTTCGTGAGAATGATCCACCACACATGGATAAGGGAGATCCTAAGAAGTTGCATAGTTACGAAAACATCAAAGCCAGAGTGCCATACAATCAAATGCATGCATTCGAGAAGAAACCACGAAAGAGTTATTCTATCGAAAACTCTGATATGAATCAACTTCATTTTCCTGGTAACGAAATGATGTTCATAACAACTCAGTACAAGGTGATAGAGAAGTTCAAGAACGAATATGACTTTCTTCATATGAAACTTAGGTTTCATGCTGTTGTTGGAAAGGAACAAGATGAAGTTTGGTCACTCATCAAGATCACAAGGGTGTTGAGTATTATAAAAGACATATTGTTTGAGAACATGTTACAGAACTTTCATTATCATGTTGTTAGAGCAACCAAGGTTGTGTGTGATTTCTCAATTGCAGATTTCCCTCTCATGAACTTGAATGATCTTATTCAAGTTGCTCTAATTTTGAAAGACATGGACGCTTCTCAACTTCAAGGAACTGATAAGGAAATTTTGAGACTAGGTCTTGGTCATATCAAAATTTTCATAGACAATTACTATGATTGTCTAGCTTTAACTGATGTTGAATTGTCAACTGCTCTTGGGAAGGAAGTAAAAGTGGCTATGGAATTGAAAAAGTCTCAAGCTGAACTGAAGAAATATGCTGATGGGGAGATTTTTTTAAAGCCTTTGGGATTGGTCTTTGCAGGAAAAGATAAGAATTGGAAAGCTAAAAGATTTTTGTTTCAAGTAAATGAAGTGGAAAGATATACTACAACTCAATATACGAACTTCATGGTTCGTATGAATAACTGCAAAAAGAACAATGATGGTGATAAAGCAGAGCTAAAGAAGGTTATGAGCTGGTATTCGGAGATTCGCAGAATGATGTATTTTGCTCCACAGATTCTCACCAATTGAGAAGTTCGACATTATTACAAAGGGGGAGATTGGAAGGACGAAAATATGTTGTAATATGTCCAAGTTTGTGTAATAGATGCTTTCATTAGTTTCATTATGTATTTACTAAGGCACCTTTTTTCGAAGCCTAATGCTAGCCTTAGTATTTTTTGTATGCTTTACTGTTTTCCTATAAATAGGAAATGTTACTTAGAGTTAGATAAGAGTTTTGGGAGTCTGTCTTGTCTATTCTCTCCTTGTAATCGTGATGCATAATTGAGCTGAAACCAAATCTTATTTACTCTCGGTGTTATTAATTCTTGTTACTCTGATTCTACATTCATTACTTGATTCAATACATCATCACATATACGATTTGAGGACCAAGTGGTATGCCAGACTCGTACTGAGGGCAGATCAATTATGTTTCAGTTTTAGGACTGAAGGGGGCAAGCCAGTCATAATCTGTGGGCTCAAAAGCAAACCAGACTTATGTTGTGGGCTCGAAGGCAAGCCAGATATGAGCTGTGGGCCCAGAAGGCAAGCCAGACTCACACTGTGGGCCCAGGGGGTAATCCAGTCTGTAGAGCTGTGGACCCATTACATTTTGTTATTATGTGTACTGTGTGTTATGTAGGATGAGCTTTAGAACCGGACCGGATCGGAACCGGAACCTGTTTATCTATAATATAAGAACCGGGAACCAGACCGTCGGTTCTAGCACCGGTTCCGGTTCCAGTCCCGGTTTTTCGGTTATTTTTCAAACTATAACCGGTTTAAATATTGTAGATGAGATGTTATCTTCGGGAGCTTGTAAATGATTCAATATTTAACCAAATTATGACTTTTTACATTCTAAAGTGAAGTACAAACACTAAATTACATGATGAAAAAAGAATCAAGTAATTCTGACTTCATACGAGTGAGTTATTCGCATTTTAAAAACGAGACAGATTTCAAAAAAAAAATTGCTGAAACAGAAAATACGCAACATTGATATGTTGTCTTCCGGGATCTATAACTGATTCAATATCTAACCAAAATATGTATTTTTATAGTCTAAAATGAACTACAAACACCTAACTACATGCTGGAAAAAAATTAAGTAATTCCGATGTCATATGAATGAGTTATGCTCATTTAATAAAATGTGACAGATTCAAAAAAACAAATTTTTTTTGTTGAAATAGAAAAAACGCACCATCGATATTCTTTCTTTTGAGGCATGTGTCTGATTCAATATCTAACCAAACATATGTTTATATAGTCAAAAATGAATTACAAACTCCAAATTACATGTTGTAAAAAAATCAAATAATTTCGACTTCATATCAGTGAGTTATGCGCATTTTAAAAAACAGGGAAAATATTAAACCGGTTCCGGTTTTTAGAACCGGGACCGATTTTCATAAAAATGGAGAACCGGTAACCGGACCTTGTTACCAATTCTGGTTTCGGTTCCGGTCCGGTTCCGGTTCCGACGGTTCTAATGCTCATCGCTAGTGTTATGTATCGGTATATTGGGGGAACTCACTAAGCTTTGGGTTTACAGTTTCAGTTTTGGTTTCAGGTACCTCAGATTATTGTGGGAAGGCAAAGGCGTGATCGTACAGCTCCTCACATTTTATGACTATGTTTCTGGGATACTCTGATATAGAACTATTTTTGAAAACAAATTTGTAATAACTATTGGTTTCTAAATGTTTTAAAAAGTTTAAATATTGCATGGTTTTTATGAATGTTACAAGTTGGTATCAGAGCCTTGGCTTGAGTGAATTGGAGGAACACTCGTGTGAATCTCGTCTCAAACTAAGGAAAAAATTTTCTAAATGATTCAAAAAAATGGTTTTCAAAATAAGAAAAAGAGGATGCAGAGGGTACAATCAGCCGGAGCCAGAAAGTAGACCCCAAAATACCATACAGTTATTTGATTATGTGATATGATAGAACAACATGCTAGGACTAGGCTAAGGATCTTCAGGAATTGCATGATAGAATTGCTTGATTGTGTGATGCCTGATAGCCTAGGCTTTTCCTTATATGAAATTTACATTATTACTATAGTTGTTTAGTGTATGCATCACGGTCAAACATAATTAAGATCTTATAGTCTGAGAATGTTTGGTTTGGCCTTATTTCCTGTTCTTGTTTGATGAAGGGCTTAGGGTAGGATCAGGTATTCGAAAGTCTATAGGGTCCAGCATTATGTATGACTAGTATACACTAGTGCTGCAGGGTTGGTGGAAGTTTCATGGATGGTTGAGTTGTACGAGGTCAGTAGACCAGTCATGAGATAGTTAGCTTTCCTCTAGGAGTGAGGATTGAGCGATCACCATGCATATGTATGTTGTTAGGGTGTTGTGATGATACTTGAGAGAAATATGGGTAGGTGTGGAAGGTAGTATGTGCCCGTACTAATGAAAGCACAGGACCCATACGCGTAGCAAGGAAGTCACAATCGCTAGGGTTTAGTTGGGAGTTGATTCCCTGTTATTTATGCGGATTATCTGATATATTCCCGGTGTATTTTCAGTATGGTGGTTACGAGGGATTTTGTGACCGGATCCGGATTGGGATCAGGGCAGGGAGATCAGGGTGCTCTGACAGAACCTGAGTTTATCGGCCAGGGTGGGCCAGCAGTAACAGAGGATCGTGTCAGCGAGATCATCGGCGAGGAGGTGGTCGGGATTGTCCGAGGTCAGATTCCGGAGATGTTTGGGTCTAGTAAGACCACCATGATGGAGCATTTTGATGACAGATATGCAACCCTAACTGAGACGGCTGCTACAGCAGCTGTAACAACGACAAGGGGGAGGAGCTGGCAGAGCTTTTCAGTACCGTGACTTCAATAACACGAAGCCCATGACATTTGATGGTACTCAGGATCCTATAGAGCCATGAGGTGGTTGTCTGACGTGGAGGGCTGTTTCTTCACGTGCTCATGTCCTACTGACCAGAAGGTCAGATGTGCCCTGAACCTGCTGAGGTCCAAGGCAAAGGACTGGTGGAGACTGATGAATGGGTCTTATTCGGATGATCAGAGAGTTGCGGTTACTTGGGAGCAGTTCATGGATATGTTCCGCGCTCGCTATATTCCACTGGTCGAGCGGGTGAGACTAGCTCAGGAGTTTTTGGACTTGAGGCAGGAGGGTGAGACCGTGACTGAGATCACCCGTATGTTCACGGAGAGGGCGATGTTTTTCCCGGAGTTTGCTTCCGAGCAGAATCAGGTGACACGTTATCTGAGCATGCTCAATACTGACATCCGACAGTTTGTTGCTACCCAGCGATGTGACACTTTGCTGGACTTATAGAAGGCCGCTAGGCGGCGTGAGCTGGGGATAGAGTTACAGTTGCGGGAGTAGAGGCGGGCCCCGACACAGTCACAGCCAGCGCCGAAGCGGTCCAAGACCGCTGATACCAGGATCGGAGGTCAGCGCGGAGGCACTTGTGGAAAGTGCGGAAAGGGTCATTTTGGAGTATGTCGATCAGGTAATGGGTGCCATAAGTGTGGAAAGGAGGGGCATTGTGCGAAGGATTTTCGCCAGCCCGCCCCAGTTTCGAGTGTGAGGTTATGTTACCAGTGTGAGCAGATTGGCCATGTGAAGGCCAACTGCCCGTTGCTCGCCACTAAGCTGGCGCAGGCTCCCGCACCAGCTACACTGAGGATCACTGACGGGGGTCAGGGTTGAGCAGCGCCCCCACGGGCCCAGGGACGCACCTTCCAGCTTACAACCGAGGAGGCCAGAGCAGCACCGGATGTGGTTGCTGGCATTTTTCTATCCCTTATCTTACTGATTATATATGTTTATTGCTTATATGTTTGTAGCTGTGATTAGGTACGTTTTTAGTGAACTTCTTACCTACTTTGGTATTATTTGACTCGGGGGCGAGTCGGTCGTTTGTTTCTCAGACCTTCAGTAGGGAGTTCGGGTTGCCAGTGGGAGAGTTAGAGTGTCTGTTGTAAGTCTCCATCGCCAACGGACACAGAGTTTCCGCTTCTTCGGTCTATAGGGGTTGCATACTGGAGATTTTGAGAGTATCTTTTCCGGTAGACGTGATTCCAATTCCCATGAGGGATGTATGTGTGATTGTGGGTATGGACTGGCTTAGTCGCTTTGGGGCTATGATCGATTACGTGGGTCAGCAAGTGGTGGTTCGAACCCCAAGTGGGGGAGAACTGATTGTCTATGGCGAGGGTACCAGATTGGGATCAGGGTTTTGTTCAGCTGCCAGGGCTCGGCAGTACATTCAGCATGGGTGTGCGGGTTATCTAGCGTACGTGGTAGGTACGCGGGCCAGAGATTAGGTTTCAGTTTCAAAGGTTCCGATGGTCAGGGAGTTTGCTGATGTGTTACCGGAGGAGTTACCCAGAGTGCCTCCGGAGAGACAGGTCGAGTTTAGGATCGACCTAGTGCCAGGTGTGGCCCCTATCGCCAAGGCGACGTACCGGTTGGCACCACCAGAGATGCAGGAGTTGTCATCACAGCTGTAGGAACTGCTGGAAAAGCAGTTCATTCGTCCGAGCAGTTCCCCCTACGAAGCGTTGATACTCTTCGTCAGGGAGAAGGATGTTTCACACCGTATGTGCATCGACTACCAGGAGTTGAACAGGTTGACGGTGAAGAACCGTTATCTGCTCCCGAGGATAGATGATTTATTTGATCGGTTGTAGGGTGCATCTTGGTTTTCCAAGATAGACTTGACGTCTGGGTATCATCAGGTCAGGGTCAGATATGAGGACGTGGAGAAGGCTGCGTTACGAACTCGTTATGGACATTACGAGTTCATGGTGATGTCATTTGGGGTCACCAACGCGCCAGCAATGTTTATGGACCTGATGAATCGGGTCTGCAGACCGATGCTTGATCGCTCGGTCATAGAATTCATCGATGATATCTTGGTGTATTCCAAGACCCGAGAGCAGCAAGAGGAGCATCTTCAGGAATTATTGGGAGTTCTGAGGCGAGAACAGCTTTATGCCAAGTTCTCGAAATGCTAGTTTTGGTTACGAGAGGTCCAGTTCCTGGGACATCTCGTTAACCAGGAGGGGATTTTGGTCGATCCGGCCAAAATCGAGGCAGTTATGCAGTGGCAGGTTCCGAAATCTCACTCAGACATCAGGTGCTTTTTGGGATTGGCAGGGTACTACCGGAGGTTCATACATGATTTCTGCAAGATTGTAGTACTCCTCATTCATCTGACGAGGAAGGGCATGGATTTCTGGTGGGGCCCTGAGCAGTAGAGGGCGTTTGAGACCCTCAGACAGCGGTTGTGCGAGGCTCCAGTCTTGACCCTCCCCGAGGGAGTGGAGGATTTTGTGGTATACTGTGATGCATCCATCACGGGTCTGGAAGCGGTCCTGAGGAAGAGAAGACGAGTGATAGCCTATGCATCTCGGCAGTTGAAGCCGCACGAGGCGAGATACCCTACACATGATCTGGAGTTGGGAGCGGTGGTATTCGCTCTCAAGATTTGGAGACATTATCTCTATGGGGTCCGCTGTACCATTTACATGGACCACAAGAACCCAAGACACATCATGGTTCAGCCAAACCTAAAATGAGACAACACAGGTGGCTGGATGTATTCAAGGACTACGACTGTGAGATCCTTTACCACCCAGGTAAAGCGAACATGGTTGCGGATGCTCTGAGCCGCAAGTCAGTTGGGTCTTCCACTCCGGCAATATGTATGAGGATATGAGTGGATTCTCCACCTGTAGGATTTATCAGGGAAGCCTAGGCGGAGGGTATGCGTCAGCAGAATTGGAAGCTGGAGAGGATTAGGGGTGAGCACACCCAGTTTGTTCAGGATAGCTGGGGATTATTGACCCGATGCGGTCGGGTGTGGTTTCCGATGTCTGGTGGGGTCAGACAGATGGTTATGGAGGAGGCTCACAAGACTCACTTCTCTATTCACCCGGGGGCCACTAAGATGTACCAGGATTTGAGTTTGAGCTACTGGTGGCTGTGCATGAAGCGAGAAATCGCTTGGTGCATCGCGAGGTGCTTGACCTGCGGGATGGTCAAGGCCGATCATCAGAGACCACATGGCAAGCTACAGCCTCTAGAGATTCCCATGTGGAAATGGGAACAGATCACGATGGACTTCATTACCAAGTTGCCAAGAACAACGAATGGATTTGATGCTATATGGGTCATCGTGGATCGATTGACCAAGAGCGCCCATTTCCTGGTCATACGGGAGAGCTCATCGGCTGAGAAGCTGGCCGACGTGTATGTCTGCGAGATCATTGCTCGCCACGGAGTTCTGGTCTCTATTGTTTCCGACCGTGATGTTAGGTTCACCTCCCGCTTCTGGCAGAAGTTCCACGAGGAACTAGGCACGCGGCTGCACTTTAGTACAACTTATCATCCGCAGACAGACGACCAGAGTAAGCAGACCATACAGACCCTCAAGGACATGCTGAGGGCTTGTGTCATCGATTTCGGTGGGAGTTGGGATTACCACCTACCCCTTGCAGAGTTCGCCTACAACAACTATCATTCCAGCATTGGCGCCCCACCTTTTAAGCTGTTATACGGGCGGAGCTGTCGCACCCCGGTCTATTGGGGTGAGGTTGGTCACAGAGTGATGGGATGGACAGAGTTAGTCTTGCAAAATACCAAGAAGATTCAGCAGATTAGACAGCGACTGCAGATCGCTCAGAGTCGGCAGAAGAGTTACACCGACATGCGCCTATCTGAGTTTGAGTTCTAGGTAGGTCACATGGTATTACTGAAGGTTTCCCCCTGTAAGGGTGTGATTCGCTTCAGAAAGAGAGGAAAGTTGGGTCCCCGATTGTTGGGTCAAAAATATGGTTTATACTTTGCTTTTATAGGAAAATGTATTTTTATGTCTAGGACCGTAAACAGCTCAGTGTTTACGGCCATATATGTGTTTACGGTCAGTGTTTACGGCCGTAAACAGGTTTACGGCCGTAAACAGGTTTACGGCCGTAAACCCATTCACGGCCCATGTCTACTATATATAGGGTGAGGAGTGCATAATTGCCATAGAATAGAGGAGCTTAAGTGTGTGCATTTGAGGGTGTTCTACAGAGAGAGAAAAGAGAGTGTGTGTTATTGTGTGTGAATCTTGTATCCGGATCTTCATTCATATCAATACATACAAGATTCATCATCTTCTTCTTCTCTTTCTCTTCTATTTGATCTGACATCATCCGTTTGATTGGGATTCCGCACCATCAAACAGATCTGATTGATACACAAGCAGATTAGGGACTTACAATTGGTATCAGAGCTTAGATTGTATCAGTCAATTTTGTCAGATCTGGAGCTTATTTGATCTTATTTTTGAAAGATTTCTGCGTTTTTGGATAGATCTCTGAAAATTAGGGGGGTTTGTTCTTCGTGTTTTTGATAAAAACGGGTTTTTGATCGAGTTTTGGAGCAAAAAGGGGCAAAAATCGTTGTTTTTGGTCGTAACCAGCGAGGCGGTGGCGGCGTTTACGGATAGGGTTCCGCCGGAGTTTACGGCCGGTGAGTTTACAGCCCGAGTTGACGGCCGGTGTTTGCGGCCGACCGGATTTTGCGGCCCAGCAGTTTGCGGCCGGAGTTTGCGGTCCTCGGTTTGCGGCCAGCACCTCGCACCTCGCACGCCTTCTCGTTCAGCAGCCTCGGTCTCGCGCCTCGCACGTCCTCGCAAGCAGCAGTCTTCGTCCTCGCACATTAAAAAATTAGAGGCGGATTTGGGGGTGCCGGGGTTCGAACCCAGGACCTCTAGTTCATCACCAACGCGCCTTACCAACTCAGCTAGGCTGAATGCTGATTCAAGCCTTCCGTTTTTAATTGAAAAACACTCCTTGTCGCACCACTTTCGCATTTTTGTCAATTTCAGCACAAAATTGATTTTCTTTTAATTTTAAATTCCTTTTTCAACCAAAAAAAAAATTTAGTTTTTAATTTTTGACTTTTTACTTAAAATTTTGACTTTGACTTTTAAAATTTGACATTTGACTTTAAACTTTGACTTTCTCATTTAACTTTTAAATTTTCAAATTTAGCTTTTCGGTTTGACTTTTCAACTTTGACTTTTGAGTTTGACTTTTTAAATTTGACTTTTAAGATTGACTTTTGAGGTTTGTAGTCAAAGGGCTTGACTTTTAAGTTTGGTTTTAGCTTCTAGTTGTGTTTTAATGGCTTTTGAGGTCTACGAAGACATGAAAGAGAGTCAGGATATGTTAAGACAAAAATTCAACATGTTCAACTATATCCCTGGAGAAACCCTGGAAGCTCAGTTGCAGCGATTTACTACACTTACTACTGAGATGAATATAGTTGGGATCTTATTGACTAAATCTGAGATAAACAAAAAGCTGTTGAATGCACTTCCGAAGTCATGGGATATGAACGTGGCTTTCATCAAACAGACAAAAGATGTCAATCGTCTTAGTCGTGATGCTGTAATTGAAGAACTTGACGCTTTGAAGTGTGGAAAAACAATGAGTTCCGCAAACATCCCGATCAATGAAGTTTCAAAAATTAAGTGTGAAAAAACAGATGTTAGTTTCAAAAATTATACTGCGTCAAGTAAGACAGTCGAGTCCTTATTTGAAACCCAATTAAAATTCAAAGATAATCAAAACAAGGGTCTAGGGTATGATAGTGTTCCTCCACCTTTCAATCATAAGTACACATCCATCCCTACGACACAGGAAGAAATTGACAGGGAGGCACATCTTCAATATGGCAAACCAGCTGGATTTGTGTCAGGAGGTATTCAGGTTGAAAATACTAATGTTTCTACTTCATGTGAAGGTAAAGTAGCAGAAGATGAGAACAAGGAGAAAACCATTGAACAAACCAACATCTCCTTGAGCTCTGAATCTGTTGCTTCGAACTCAGCTGCTTCTGATCAACCTGCTGTTGAGAAATACAGGCCACCAATTCAAGTGAAACAGAGTGCCTGTTGTAATTGTGATTGTAGGAACAATAAAAGACAAGGCATAGATACGCCACCAGGGGCAGGAAGAAATAACTTCACAGTGAAGAAAAATACATGTTTTCACTGTGGAACACCTGGACACATTGCCCAAAACTGTCCAAATCGCGCATATGTTCCTTACTACGCACGCGGCTGGCAGAACGCGCCAAGAGGGAGATTTTACAAAAGAAATCCCTCAAGGTCACGTTCAGACAATGGCGACTGGAATGCCACGAAGGGCAAGCGTTCAATTCTCAAGGCGAAAAATCAAAATCCCAAGGGCAAGAAGGGAATGTCGGTCAAGAAGCCCAATCCAAGAGATGCTCTAGTGAAACAAAGACCGGTTAGGTCAAAGTCATCTCAACGGCCGGCTTCGAGTTCAAAATCAAGTGTCGAGGCACCCATCCGATCCAACAAGAAATGGGTTAAACCCAACTACAAATGGGTTCCAAAGGCTCACTCTCCCAAATCTTCTAATGATTCTAATATTTCTACATCTTCTGTTTGTGATAACTAGGATATGTCATGGGAGAGAGTACCGTGCAAGGATAAACATGGTCAACCCAGTTTCAAAATGGATTGGGTTCCACAGACCAACTAATCCCGCTCTGTGTCGGAGCAGCTATGGAGGCATATCATCAGACTTCGGTTTGTTGGTGGTGGCTATTCCAGGCACATGATAGGGGACATCTCTCAATTGTACAACATTCATAACTTTGTTTGGGAGTATGTGTCCTTTGTGGGAAAGGAAGAAAATAAGGGATCACACATGGGGTTAGTTCTTAATGACATGAAGAATTTTCGGATCTGTTCTGAGATTATACGTGCTGTTCTCAGACCTTCTGGATGTAAATTCAATCGGTGAATTACAGTTTGCGTTTTCTTCTCTATACTCCTGAGTTTATCTTACTCTGATTCGTTTTAAAGACAATTTTTGATTTTCTTAATAGTTTTTCGTTAGTAGGTTATTATTGGGAAGTGATATGAAGTCTAGTGCTAAAGGGCAATATGCAATTCGTGTAATGCACTAAAGCCGAATTGTCTAGACTCTGTATTCAATGTGCTGGTAGGCACAAAGGATTCAAATGGACTAGACATTGATTGACCATGAAAGGACTAGACAATATAGACTTAGATAGTTTCATTTGGACTGACCATACGACGCTTGGGTAGATTGACCAGTGAGATAAACATGGGAACCTGCGAGATACACTAAAAGTTAATTATCTAGAACTATGGCTCAACATTTCTTTGATGTATGGACTTATGTCCTTAATTTCGGTATTGATAGGGAAACTGGGGGGTTCTGATAAAGTAGGTCTGTAGGAAATTATTTTCTTGCTTTCTATCTGTCAGTCATATGTTGCTTCCTTTGCGTGATTGGAACATATCCGACCTGGATTGCAACATATGCAACTCTAATTCTACGCACCTCCTTATCTATGACATTCTTTCTATCTGTTAGCCATATGTTGTCCCCTCTGCGTGATCGGAAGATCCGACCTGGGACACAGCATATGCAACATTCTACCTCTCAATCCCTCTATCTATGTTAGTCATATGTTGTTCCCTCTGTGTGATTGGAAGACATCCGACCTGGGATACAACATATGCACTTCTATATCTGACTTCTTTCTTAATGATTGAATACTCACCTAAAGTAAGGAGTTCTTTGGAAGTTCTTGATTACCGGGGTATATCAGGAAGTGGGAAACACGTTCTAGTACATCTAAAGTTGAACCATTTAATTTGTTGTTTGTAGATCTTGCTGCTTAATTTAAGTGGACAACAATATCCTTGGTCGTCGTCAGCTAAATGTCCATTTAGGAATATATATGACAATGACTTGTCACCTATAATATGTCCAAATTTTCAACATCCTTTGTGTTTAAGTGGACCACAATACCGGTGATTGACCAGATCTAGACATGCAGGTGTGTGCTGATAAACGATATTGGATTGCTTGACAACTTTGATCCCAAATATTTTTGTTTTTGTTAAATTTGTTCATAGTTTTCCTCTATGCACAAATTTTGGGGGAGAATTAAAAAAATTCAAAAATCAAACAAAAATCAGAAAATTCAAAATAAAAAAAAATCCAAAAATATTTTTGTTTCTTTTTTATTTCTTGTTCAGAAAAATCAAAAAAAAAATCCAAAAATGTTTCCTTTAGTTTGGTTTTGTCTTGAAAAGTGAATTCAGGTGTAGATGAGACTCATGGAGTCTGAATCGAAAATTTCTGAGCCAAAGCTTCATTCGTGATCATCAAAGAATTCTCATTCGAAGGAGCAAGTAATGAAGATTATTCTTTCAACATTCAATCTTTCAACCCTAGTAGCAAGGTCAAGCAATTGAAGATTATGTGACGGATTGCATTGAAGCCTCCTCAATCAGTTTGCTGCTATCTTGAACCTGTTGAAGTGATCCAGAAGATTAGTTCTCTCTGATAGTCTCTCTGAAGATTCCCAAGCAGAAAACGCTATCTTTCAAGAATCAGTACATCAAGCCTCCTCACTCGACGTGCGTTCAAAGCCAAAATATGAAGAAAAGCCTAACTGCTCAAGATGAAGTCATTCACTGAAGATTTATATGATCATCTTGAAGTCATGAAGATATCGAAGATTAAAGCTGAAGCCCAAGCTCCCAATGAAGATTAACAAGAAAAGCCAACTACTTTTTAGGGGGAGCTTGTTGGGTCAATTAAGAAAAGAAAGCTATAAACCAAGGGGGAGATTGTTGGGTCAAAAATATGGTTTATACTTTGCTTTTCTAGGAAAATGTATTTTTATATCTACGACCATAAACAGCTCAGTGTTTACGGCCATATATGTGTTTATGGTCAGTTTTTACGGCCGTAAACAGGTTTACGGCCATAAACCCATTCACGGCCCATGTCTACTATATATAGGGTGAGGAGTGCATAATTGCCATAGAATAAAGGAGCTTAAGTGTGTGCATTTGAAGGTGTTCTACAGAGAGAGAAAAGAGAGTGTGTGTTAGTGTGTGTGAATCTTGTATCCGGATCTTCATTCATATCAATAGATACAAGATTCATCATCTTCTTCTTCTCTTTATCTTCTATTTGATCTGACATCATCCGTTTGATTGGGATTTCGCACCATCAAACGGATCTGATTGATACACAAGCAGATTAGGGACTTACACCGATACATTGGACCATTTCGGGTTATTGCCAGGGTTCGCAAGGTTACATACAGACTGGATCTTCCGAAGGAGCTCCGTCAGATACACAACACTTTCCACGTTTCCCAGTTGCGGGTGCATATTTGACGAGGATGCGGTAGTGTCGATGGATGACGTTCAGGTTGACGAGCGCCTGAACTATGTGGAGCAGCCGGTGGATATTTTGGAAAGGAAGGTAAAGGTTCTGCGCAACAATGAGATACCTCTGGTAAAGGTGCAGTGGCGACATCAGAAGGGAACTGAGTGGACATGGGAGGCAGAGTCTGAAATGCGGGTGCATTACTCGGATCTGTTTACCACCACAGACTTCGAGGACGAAGTCTAGGTCAAGTGGGGGAGAATTGTAACATCCCGAGATTTTACAATTATTTCCGAATGCTCTCTTCTATAATTATTTTTTCATTTGTAGTCCCTGGGGTTAGAAGAGTCGACCCATGAGAAGCCTAAGGGATAAAGTTGCAACTTTGAGAACAGGGCTAGTACGCTAAGCGTACTAGGCGCGCCTTAGTACGTCGGGCGTACACTTGTGTACGCTAAGCGTACTCACATCTGGAGGAAACCCTAATATTTAGGGTTTGAGTGCTATGTAAACATCCTAATGAGCTTATAACCCTCCCTTACCTCAGCCTCCACAGTTTAGAGCCGTTTTCCCCAAACCCTAATCCTTTCCTTGAGTGTGTGAGCTTATAGAGTGTATTTTGAGTAGTTGGAGAAGAAGGTGTTGCATCAAGAAGTTGGAGAAGGAGAACAAGCTTGTAGATTTGAAGTTGTTTCGTGCCCTAGAAGCTCCAGAAGGTAAAAAGCTTCAAACTTTATGCTTGTATGATATACATCTTGCCATTCTAGCTTTATGGAACCATTTCTTGTCCTAAAAGTCCCAAGTTGGTGCATGATATGATTTGGAAGAGATGAGCTGTCCTTTCAGACCCTTGAAGAGGTCGATAAAAATGATGTCCCAATAGCTAAATGTGTCTCATGCATGGAGTAGGAAGGTCTTAATGGATTAAGACCATGTTTTAAGAACTTTCTGGACCTCCAAAGTGTTAAACTTCAATACTTTATGATTCTTAGGCATATTTGGTCAATGGATCTGAAGCTTGGGCTTAAGTGCTTAAGCTATTAAGCACTTATTAGAGTTTTGGTGAAACCTTGCATATGCCCAGCGTACTGAGTCAACCACCCTGATGGTACTGAGTATGCAAAATGGAAGTACGCCCAGCGTACCAGAGGAGTACGCCCCGCATACACCCTCTGTTGGGCTTTTGGCATTTTGGGCTTCGGGATTGGGCCGATTTTGGACTAGTTAGACTTGGGCCTTGATGGGCTCTCTGGATAAGAGTATTTTGGGCCAGTTGTGGTAGTGAGTCCTTGAAAGAGGCCCAATTAGGGAGTTGGGCCCAATTTGGAAAATTGGGCCAATGATGGGCCTTGCACTTTAGCCTGATTCTGGTGGTTTTATTGTGTGTTTCAGTATGGTGGTTTCCCGAGGTTCAGGCTTCAGCGGCCCGGAGAGGCCGAGTGCTAGTGATCATGAGATCCACATGATTGTTGCCGCTGAGGTGGCATCAACAATCAGAGGGGCTATTCCAGAGATGTTTGGGTCTATCAAGACCACACCGATTGAGACTTTCGGTGAGTGCTATGCCGTCGTCACTGAGGCTCCTGCTGCCACACCTACTGCAGCTGTTGCTACTGCGAGACCGCATGAGGGTCATTCGTTGTGGTACCGGGCGTCCAAAAAAACAAAGCCACCTGAGTTTGATGGGACCCAAGATCTAATTACTGTTATGAGATGGATCTTTGATCTTGAGGGATGTTTTTATACTTGCTCCTGCCAGGAGAATCTAAGGGTTCGTTTCGCGTTGAACCTGCTTTGCTTGGGAGCGAAGGATTGGTGGAAGTTTGTGACAGCTGATTATACTATTGAAGAGCATTCTGTGGTGACTTGGGTGAGATTTACTGAGATGTTCAAAGATGATATTTTTCTAGTGGTTGAGAAAAAGAAGTTGGCCTAGGAGTTCCTTGTTGGATTAATGTCTAAGTCCATAACTATAATTAGTAAGACTTGACCCGACCCGGCATGGTCCATTTGGGTTGCATGGCATCATGCATTTGGATAGACTATAATGAGAGAAATAACACTTAAGGTTGGTTAATATATTATAAGTTCTAATATATTAATAAGGTTATTTAATTAGTATTGATCAAGAATTAATTTGGAATTAATTAAGTGATCAAAAGGAGACTAATTAAATATATGGTTGATTGTGTAAATCATTCATTCTTATATATGTGGGCTTGTGATCCAAGATTCCTTATGTTGGACTAAGTCCATGGGGTGACCCATGGATACTCCATGGAGGTTAAAATCCATGGAGCATAAGGAATGGGTAAAGTTATGAGTTACATGGTGTAGCTCTAATAGCCACCATATAAAAGAATCCCATGGCTCAAGAAATCGTGCACTAATGTGTGAATATGAGGGCTAGACGATTTCAAGGAGTGTTTCATTTCTCTCAAGTCATTCCATGTGCATTTGGTGTTGTGTGAACCATTTGAGGTGTCACACTTGGGGCACTAGGCACTCAAGCTTCATGGAGACAAGCTACATCAAACAAAGGTATGTATTCTATCCATTTGATTACCCAAGTATCAAGTATTGTATGCTAGATAGGGTAATACCTTAGAAAGTTCATAATTGCATGTATAATAGAGAAAACATAGATCCAATGTATTTAGGGTTGCATGTACACTTAGGAGTGTTAGAATGCTCAAAACCCATCAGTGGTATCAGAGACAAGGCTTGTTTTCTTGTTATACTTGCAAAATTAGCTGAAAAATCGAATTGTATTAGTTTAAAAGTTATGCTAATTACTTGAAATTTTTTTTGATGTGAATTATCTTTGTTCATATGAGTTTATTAGATTAATAGAAAAGTTAATTGATTATGTGTTTTCAATCCATTTTAATCTAAGAGTTGATTCTAAAATGTGTTTTTGTAACTTGTCCTCAAGTTATATGAAAAGTCAAATTTAAGTTTCATAAAACTCATAAAAAGTTGGCAATGGTTACAAAAATGAAGAGTCTTGTCCTCATTAAATGGTTTTATGACTCCATAACTTGTCCTCAAGTTATGGAGGTTCAAGAGTCACTTCATTAAATGATAAAATGTGTAACCTTAATTAGTTTCATAAGTTACAAAAATAAAGAAAAGTTACATTCTTTTATTAGTTTAAAGTCTTCCATAACTTGTCCTCAAGTTATGGAACTTGAAGAGTTTTTTTTTAATTAAAACTACTTTAAACACATACGTTATGGAATTAATTAGTTTTGAATATTTTCAAAACTTGCCCTCAAGTTTTGGAATTTGTAAAGTTTTCCCCATGAATACTTTAATTCCAAGTTAGCCCTTAGAATTTTAAAATTTAAAATTCAACCCTTATACTTTATAGTATTATAAGTTAATAATAAATATATGTATAAGAGCAAGTCAATCTTACCGTTAGTAGGCCTCATTCACGAAGTCGGTCTATAAGGGGGGTATAAGGTTACTGCCTATAAAATGGCAGTTTAATGGGTGTCCACTCTCACCCACCGCTTCCTTGACTGGTGGAGGGTCGTTAGCCGAACGGGTAGGACAAGGACTATAATTCTCCCTTCATTAAAAGTATTAATGATAAATACTAAGTAACTAAACACTTATAAATTCCCAATCTTAGTTACTTAGGCAAATGTGAATAAGGTGCTAATCCATGAAATTACACTTTGCACTTTGTTTAAACCATTAGTGGAGCGTGTGTGGTTAACCGGCACACTAACCTGGATTTAACAAAGTAGGCAAAGGGTAACTTAATATTTATCATAGTATCGGTGGAGCTCGTGTGGTTAACCGGCACATCGATTGAGGGGTAAATATTAAGGGTACCAAGTATATTTGCATGGTTACTTCACACCTTGTTTTGTGATCCTCGGCATCCCAGTCACAAAACCTGAAGGGCACACTCGAGATTGAAACATGCCATTGAAAAGTTCAATGAATCTCAAAAGATCTAGGAGTTTCAAATCCAATTAAAAACATAATTACATTATTTCGTTTTTCATGGTGGAAATTGGTAAATCGTCATTTACCTACCTTCAACTATTTGATAACTCGGATTACGGCATCCCTCTTCCAGTTATAAATAGGTTGTTGGATCCTAGACTTAATATTTCATATTGGGTGTTATATTAAGGACTTTAGATCAACTATCTTGAATATCTACCAAAAGATGTCTAGTTCAGACATCTATGATCTTCCCAAATCTCTTGGAACTTTACTTCCTCCACCTCCTCCAATTATTCTCCCTAACCCACAAGTTCAAGGTCACTCAAGCCCTAATGGAAAGCAAGGTCTATGTGTGATCACATCTTAGAGATGAAGTCACATATTGACAAGCTGGGAGAGTTGGGTGTCAAAGTCTTGAGAAAGTTGGATGTTCAATCACTTTCGAAGTCACATAGTGAGTTCCTTTGGGACTCCTATGAAACAGACTATGACAAGACCCTTAATGATCTTATCTATTTGCTTGGTACTACTGAATCAACAATGATTTGGAAGGCTAGTAAAGCAAATTTGATTAGAAGATCGACTTCCCAAAACGTTATGGACAGGGACAATAGTGACACAGGAAATCCAGAAAAGCATTCTCTTCCCAATGGAAAGGGATTGGCCATAGTCAACTTGGTTGACCAAATGGTAAAGAGAAAGGCTAAGTCTGAGATAGTCCCATGTACTATTACCTAAGGGTCCATATGTTTCTATTGCCAAAGGAAGGGGCTTTGGTTACGAAGCTGCCAAACTTACCTAAGGATGGTAAAGTCAATGAGTTTGACTTTATTTCAGGTAAAGTCCATTGTCTAACTCTATTAAGTTCCTACTTGGAGATTCTTATTACATGATGTGACTGGGTCACATGTTGATGTTATAAGAATCAAAGAAAAGAGAGAAAGCTTAAACAAAGTATATGCTGATTCTGATCGCGAAGATGGACTTCGATCGCATCAGAATTTTTGAGCTGTTACTTAGGAGTTATGACTCATTGCTTAGGAATAGATAACAACAAGGTTTTCATATGGATTGTAAGGATGAGTTTTTCCGCAAAGTTTTTTAAAATAAAAGAAAATTTTTGATTTTATTTATTTTAAGTATCCTTACAATGGCATTTGTGGAAAAAAAAATTGTTGCTTATCTGATTCCATTGCTAGTAATATAGGAAAATGGTTTTGATTCTTTCATTTGTGGTAGTGTCTTAATTTACCAAATAAGAAAAGTTTCTCATCACCCAAGTTTCAATTGGACCGAAACTTGGAATCATACAAGGTGTATAGTATGATGAATGAGAATTTTCAACTTTGGAAAAATTAAGACTAGTTACTTGTTCACATGTATATGTGACTCAAGAGAAGGACTAAGGGATCAAGTACACATTCATGTGCACTAGTCAAAGTTCACCACAAAATATGGACAAGAATATTCGTCATGATTTACTAAAGCTTAGTAAATATGGTTATACTTACAAGTTTAAGTATAATTCTGAAAAACATTGAAAATACTTCAATGTATGGCAGAATGAATGAGAAGAATCAAATTTGGCAAAAAGATAAAAGTTTCTCAAATCTGAAAAGATGGGAGAGTACTTTAGTATCATGTTTATGATCATCTTAATGATTAAGATACCATATCACAATTGATCCTCTAAGGTCATCTTAGTGCATTTTTATGACTAAGAAGAGGAGTCATGAATTGTTGAAATGGTTAAATCAAAAAGATGAGTCATACTTCGTTCCAAAACAATTCTTAGAGTCATACTCCAAGATTGTAAGTTGAGTGATATATCTTAAAGAAAGGTCTATAACACTTGTCAAATGTAAGAGTAAAAGTGTCCTACTCTTGTACATTTGAAGTTGGTAAGTTGTGATGTTTTGGATTAAACAAAGACCAACTAAGGCCAATTGTGTGAGGTGTTTGTCTTGATAAAGAATCCGCACTATCTCTTGAATATTTGGCAAGATAGTCTTATATGTCAAGAGGACAGTGGGAGTCTTAAAGATCCTAAAAAGAATTTCAAGAACTAATCAAGAATAAAACCTGAGGTTCTTCACTAGCACACGACTTGAGGTTTATAACCTATCATGTTGACATATTCTGTGCCCATTCCAGTTAAAGTTGGCTTTGCATAGGAGTTCTGAAAGTTCTCAATTGGTTGCATAACAACTTGGAAGCAATGGCAGGCCCTGTACTGCCAGGTGGCAAGAAGTTAAGATTGCATAAGTTCAGTCCATATGAGTTTGGATTTGTCATTATCCTTGTCTTGTGACTATGGTTTTGACGATTCACATGGATAAGAACACATACACCATAAAATCTAAGGGTCATAAGGTTTCTCTCCGATTCATGAAAATGATGGTGAGGAAACACTTCCACCAAGTAGATTTGAAGCAGATGGCAAAAGGTCTAAACAATTGAGACTATGATTACGACATCCCTTTTCATAGTTCTGAAATTGTTTAGACACACATGCATGCGATCTAAGGAAAGGTGTATGATTTTGATAAAGTTTTATCAAAGCATCTCGTATCAGAAATATGAACTTTGGTAAGGAAGTCAATAAAGTATTGATTTCTAGAAGTCCAGCTGATTTCTGAGTACATGTCAAAGCTAGTGGGAGCATAAGTGTTATGCTAATAATCATCATGTTAGTGGGAGCATGATAATTATTGTTAGTGTTGCAAGTTAGCAATGTTAATTATAGAAAACAAAAGTTTCAATTCGTGAGGCTGCAGGGATTGAAAAAGTTGTTTTGCTATAATTAAGGGAGATGATATACTTCATTTCAGTTCTAAAGGCTTAGATTAAGACCTTAATCATCTTTAGTCAAGAATATATATATGAATTTCATGTTGGATTGGTTCAACTTAAGGAAATTCTATATATTGCATTCTCAAAATTCGATTATGATTACGACATCCCTCTTCATATTCAAATTTTGAAAACATGGCAAATAAAAATATTGTAGCAAAAGACTGGTCTAGAATCATGTCTTTATGTGAGACATCATGAATCGTGTACCATTTGCTTTGGGTACAGGATCGATTGCATGTGCTATAATATTTGTCATTTCTAAATTTTTCCAAATGCCCAGAGGCATTAAGAAGGGAAAAGGTCTGGAATTGGATATGACTAAAATGATTAAGCAATTATCGAGGACAATCTGAGGTTTACCAAAGATTTGTTGCTCAGGGACCGTTGGAAGTATAGTGCTAATTTTGGAAGGACCATATTGACATATTCTGAAAAGAGGCATCTCTTATTCAGAAGTGATAGTCAAAATGAGAATATGGAGTTGTCTCCATAGGTGGAAGTTATCTGTGTAAGATTAGAAAACTTAATGCAAGAAGTATGTCCAAAGCAATCTACTTTGAATATGAGACTTAGTTTCCATGGAGTTGATCTCCATTGGAATACCTTATAATGACTGTTGACAAGTCTTTGTGACTTTGTACATATTCATTACAGGAGGGTCAGTGTATATAAGTTTAAAATCTAAACAGATTTCGATAAATGATAGAAATTTGAAATTCTCACATTTTTCGATAAGGATTTGGGAGTGTGAAATTAGAATCATTGAAATTATGTTCAATTGGTTTATTTCACAAAGTAAGGATCATAGACAAACATAGAGTGCATACTTGGTGTATGGCAAAACTATTGTTTAAGAAAAACATAGTGTACATGCTTGGAGCATGGGACAACTAGTGTTTTTAATTCAAGTATAAAGTTGATAAAACCGAAACAATGAATAATGAGTAATCAGTATGGTGATAAATAAAAGTGTTTATTTATATTCATAGGGTTTGATACCATATTTGATTCATTTATTCTTGTGTTTCACTTTGCATGTTTTGACTTCCAGAATAACTAAGTCGCTCTTCCTGAATGATTAAGTTATTCAAACCATCCACAGTCGGTCATACGTTGGAAGTAGATATGAATCAAGACTGTCATGGGGTGGTTTGTAGAGGTCCAAGTTGGTGGACAAAGTGGTGCTACAACAGTCATGAGTGCTCATAAGTTCTGAGTATTGGATTCAACCCACGCTCATTTGAATCACTTCATGGATTGTATCACGAGTGATCATGAGACGATAATATCTTATATTCTTCAAACCTAGAGATATGAGTTGTTACTTTGAGTTGGTTATACATTGATTGCACGAAAACGCATTGGTAACTCGATGTTATAAAACGTGCCTTTGTGTATGATTCAACAAGTAGTAGAACAAGCCATATGAGTCGAAGTTTATCCATTCCTTTTACCTTCGGGATAAAAGCGATATCTGTGGGCCCCTCGATGATTTAAAGATGATACATGTGAGTGCTTGGCCAAGCCAGGACTGATTTGATTTGTTCAATCAGTCAGTCATCATGAATCGGAAATCGGGAAACAACAAATGGACGGAGAGAATGATTGATAATCCATGTCTCAGTCCATATGATATCTAGAATGAAGGAATATATGATCCCTTATATAATGGACAAGACATTGACAAAGGTCAGAGATCATCGGCAAGGTCAGAGTTCGACAGAAGTTTTTGAGAGCTACGATTGCCAGTCGGTTCTTGAAGTCATACGCAAGAATAGTTTTAGACTTATCCAAGTGGGAGACTATTGGATTAATGTCTAAGTCCATAACTATAATTGGTAAGACTTGACCCGACCCGGCATGGTCCATTTGGGTTGCATGGCATCATGCATTTGGATAGACTATAATGAGAGAAATAACACTTAAGGTTGGTTAATATATTATACGTTCTAATATATTAATAAGGTTATTTAATTAGTATTGATCAAGAATTAATTTGGAATTAATGAAGTGATCAAAAGGAGACTAATTAAATATATGGGTTGATTGTGTAAATCATTCATTCTTATATATGTGGGCTTATGATCCAAGATTCCTTATGTTGGACTAAGTCCATGGGGTGACCCATGGATACTCCATGGAGGTTAAAATCCATGGAGCATAAGGAATGGGTAAAGTTATGAGTTACATGGTGTAGCCCTAATAGCCACCATATAAAAGAATCCCATGGCTCAAGAAATCGTGCACTAATGTGTGAATATGAGGGCTAGACGATTTGAAGGAGTGTTCCATTTCTCTCAAGTCATTCCATGTGCATTTGGTGTTGTGTGAACCATTTGAGGTGTCACACTTGGGGCACTAGGCACTCAAGCTTCATGGAGACAAGCTACATCAAACAAAGGTATGTATTCTATCCATTTGATTACCCAAGTATCAAGTATTGTATGCTAGATAGGGTAATACCTTGGAAAGTTCATAATTGCATGTATAATAGAGAAAATATAGATCCAAGGTATTTAGGGTTGCATGTACACTTAGGAGTGTTAGAATGCTCAAAACCCATCATTCCTGTCTCTCAAGCAGAAGATAGAGACGGTGACTGAGATCGCCAGGATATTTCATGAGAGGGCTTTGTTTGGCCCGAGCATGTATCTTCTGCGCAGACACGTGCGAGTCGGTATTTGAATATTCTGAGGAGGTATATCCATGAGTTGGTGGCGAACACTTCATATCAGACATTGGCTGAGTCGCAGACCAATGCCAAGATGAGAGATATTGAGCTGCAGACCTAGGCTAGGGAGGAGAGGGTGACCCATGTGAGAGATAGGAGGCTAGTACATTCGCAATCGCTGACTAAGCAACCTAAGCCCACTGACTCAAGAGCTGGAGGCCAGAAGGGCCGCACTTAAACCAAGTGCGGCAAGGGACATTAGGGGCCTTGTCGGTCGGGGGTTATTTGCTACATGTGTGGAAAGGAGGGGCATATAGCAGAGGATTACCCCAAGGGATTTTGGGATTGCTTCAGTTGCAAGCAGATAGGTCATTTGAGGGTCGAGTGTCCTCAGCTTGCATCTAGGGTGGTTCAGACTCCTTCCCCCGCGACCTTGTGTATTACAGATGGCCGACGGGGGAAGGCCGAAGCACCGAGGGCTCAAGGGAGATCATTTCAGTTGACTGCAGAAGAGGACCGAGCAGCTCCAGACGTCGTGGCTGGTATGTGTTCTTTATTATTCTGCTGATTTATTTATGTTGCTTATATTATTGATTGTTTAGGTACTTTTCTTGTAAAATTTGTACATGTGCTAATGCTGTTTGATTCGGGTGCGAGTCGATATTTTCTGTCATCATCTTTCTGTCGTAGTTTCAGTATTGCATGAGAGAATTTGAGCAGGCCCTTGAGAGTCTCTATACCTGATGAGCGTCAGGTCTCCTCTACTGACATCTACTGGGGTTGTGTGTTAGAGATTTTTGGTGATGGTTATCCGTAAGACCTTGTCCCTATTGATGGGAGATGTTTGTGTGATCGTGGGTATGGATTAGTTAAGCCGGTTTATGGATCTAATTGATTTTGAGTATCAGATGGTGACAGTTTGACACCCTAGTGGAGGAGTGCTGACTATCTACGGTGAGGGTACTAGGTCGGGATCATCCTTCTGTTCTGCCACTAAGGCGAGACAGAGTTTGCAGCATGGGTGTATGGGTTAACTGGCATATGTAGTAGATACTCGGGTTAAGGAGAAGGGATCAATTTCCATTTCTAATGTTCCTGTGGTACGTAATTTTCTAGATGTTTTTCCCGAGGACTTACCGGGTGTGCCTCCTGTAAGGCAAGTGGAGTTTCGGATCCATCTGATTCCAGGTGTGGAACTGATTCCCAAGGCACCATACTGTCTTGAACCTCCTGAGATGCAGGAGTTATCCTATCAACTTGAGGAGCTGTTAGGAAAAGGGTTTATTCGGTTGAGTAGGTCTCTTTGGTTAGCACCGATCCTTTTTGTCAGAAAGAAGGATGGTTCATGTAACAATTGGTAAAAATTGGTCAGAGTTCAACGGTCAAACCACCGCGAACCGCTATGTATTATTGACTAATTATGTGTAATTTTATGTTTATAATGTATATTAAAATGTATTATATTTATAATTTCTTTTAGACAGTCTGAAACTGCTTAAGCCATCTACCGTTGATAACTGAATCAAAAATCAACAAAAATTAAACCTATTTGTGGCATAAAAAATAAATTTTTTGCATTAAGTATATTTAAGAGTTACGGATACTAAATTTGAATAGATTATGTTCTCCTAATTTCGTGGATATAAAGAACGCCCAATACAGAGGTCGTATGAGAAAGTTACGCCTCTTTAAAGTTTCAAAAATCAATATTTATCTGATTTTCCCGAAACAAACCGTGCACTGCTTCGTATGGATTAGCTACGAACCCCGAAAATCACTTTTAAGCATGTTTTTGAATTCAGACTATGGTCTATTATTTATTATATTTTTCTAATACTTTTAACCTCAACCAAAATCAGATTCGAAAAATCTGTCGAATCCGAACTAATTAATAGCGAAACTTTAAACATTAATTCACGGAGTATGGTATATCAAAATTGAAATTCGTCTGTGTTTTGGGAATCACAACAACCGAGACAAAAAGCATGCATTTTCATAAAAATTTCACGAAACAATTTAATGGCACGCGAATCGAGAAACGAGATCTACAACACAAACATACACTGCATTTGATTTATCAGCACAAAATATCTTTATAAATATGATTTTTTACAACCAAAATCACACTAAATCAATGGAAATCTTTAAAAATCTAATTTTTTTTTATTGTCTTCAATAATTGATAAAAGCTTCTGAATGAAGCTAACACATTTCCTTAGAACTTTTCCCTCACAACTCACCTCCTCTCCCCCTTTACTTGTCGAACCTCAGCAGCTAGACACCCCTTTCCGTCTTGGACCCGTTTCTTTTGCATTTCCTGTCGGACATATGAGACAACCAAGAACTACCAGAGCACCCTTGATCTGCCTTTCGCTGCTTCTGTTCGTCTTTCCACGCTGATCAGATAAAGACAAATACTAAGGATCGAAGATCCTTTTTCCCCCATTTATAGTTGCTTGCTAATCAGCCTCTTGTATTGCTCTTTGGGATCGATTTGTAACGCCTGGTTCCTGGCATGCATTAACTCATTAATTTATTTATTTTAAAAGGGTAACTCGACGAGTTGGTGGCCCTAACTCGTCGAGTAGAGGGCAAAATATACGCGGGGTTTAAGCTATCTACTCGACGAGTCAAGAGCCCTCGACTCGGTGAGTAGATCGACCAGAGTAAAACCCTAATTTTGGGGTTTTGCACCCTATTTAAGCTCCTTAACCCCCACCCCTTGGCCTCATTTCCAGCCTCCATGTCCGAAACCCTAATCCACGAAACCCTAGAGCTTTATTTGAGAGTGAGCCATTTTGAGTGATCTTTGTGTACTTTTGAAGCTTGTGGAAGAAGAAGAAGATAGAGGGCTCAATAGGGAAATAGTAGATCTAGAAACTACATACCATTTTCTACATTTTCTAGTAATCAAGTTTCTATCTTGGCTATAAGTTCAATAGATCTCTTTATGTCCATCTTTAAGAGAGTTTTTGGTCCAAGAATGATAGCTTTTGGAGAATGATCGACCCAAGTGGGTATTCTTCTAGATCTAGGACCTAGAGGGGCTGCTATGACATAAAGGTGCAAACTTTATGCTATTGGAGCCCCCATGCAAGCCATAGAGTGTCATATTGGCCTTTTTAGCCCCAAAAGGCCATGCATATGGAACAAGGTGGGAACTTTAAGTGTCCAAGTAATGTTAGGGGTTTAGATTTGAGGTTGTAAGCTTTAGTTTGGTGTATGGATGGCTTAAGGACCAAGTTCTAGGTCCCAAGGAATTAGGGTTTGAGCTAAACCCTTTAAGAAGAGGTATTAATGGATAAAGTTAGAAACTTTACCCTTAAAAGGACTTTTTTAGGGTTTATGTGAAGTATGAAGCTTGGATCTGAAGTATAGGGGCTTAATCGATTAAGATAGCCCAAACAGACAGGGGAACTCGGCGAGTTCAGAAAGGGACTCGACGAGTTGAGCCAGGTTGTCCCGATTCTATGCCAGGTAGAACTAGAAGAGTCTGTAAAGGGACTCGACGAGTTGACTCATTTGATCACGAGTCTGAGTGGCATACGAGTTGAGTTAACTGGGAGTTGACCTTGACTTTGACTTTGATTTTGAGCAGGATGTTGACTTTGACCAGGGGTAAAATGGTCATTTTATCCTAAGAAGGATTATCAGATTTTGATTAAATGTTATTGTGAAATTGATAGTCAGGGAGTCGTTGGAGCAGCCGTCAGAGATTCCTCACACGAGATTTCACAACTAGCATACGAGGTGAGTTTCCTCCAGTAGGAACGGGTCTAAGGCACCAAGGCCGGCCCGTTTAGTTAGTAGTAGTTTTGGACTACGGTCTGATGCCGGGCGGGGCCGGATGTAGGTGAGTTTCCTCCAGTAGGAACGGGTCTAAGGCACCAAGGCCGGCCCGGTTAGTTAGTAGTAGTTTCGGACTACGGTCCGATGCCGGGCGGGGCCCAATGTAGGTGAGTTTCCTCCAGTAGGAACGGGTCTAAGGCACCAAGGCCCGCCCATTTAGTTAGCAGTAGTTATGGACTACGGTCCTGTTGGATTTAGTGTCTAAGCCCATAACTATAATTGGTATGTACTTGACCCGAATCCATTTGGGTTGCGTGGCACCAGAACAATCTGAAGGATGGACTTTTGAGAAGAGGATATTTATGATTTTTTTAATATATTATAAGTTCTAATATATTAATATGAAATTATATTATTTAATTAGTATTGATCAAGAATTAGTTTGGAATTAATTTTGTGATCAAAAGAGACTAATTAAATATAAGGGGTTGATTTGGTAAAACATTCATTCTTATAAAGTGGGCTAAAGATCCATAGTTCTTCATGTTGGGCTAAACCCATGTGGTGACCTATGGATACCCCATGGAGGTTTTAACCCATGGAGCATGAGGGATATGGAAGGTCATTAGGGTTTACATGTGTAACCCCAGTTTGGCACACTATATCAGAGACCCTAAGGCTACCAAAATTGGCACCTAAGTGATAGGAAAAGAGCGCTAGCCGAATTTAGAGTGCAAGGATTCTTCTCTCAAGTTATTCCATTTGTTGTTGGTGTTGTGTGAAGCATTTGAGGCATCACCCTTGGGGTGCTAGGCTCATAAAGACTTAAGGAATCAAGCTATAAGAAAAGGTATGTCATTCTACTATATTTTTGTATTACATATACCTTATGATATGCTTGTTAGGATGAAACCTTGGAAAAATGAAAGTTTGCATGTATAATAGAGAAAACATAGATCCAAGGTTTCTAGGATTGCATGCACACCTTAGGAGTGTTAGAATGCTCAATACCCATCAGTGGTATCAGAGCCTAGGCTTGTTTTCAATTATACTTGATGGTACTTGTTTTCAAAGCTTGCAAAAAACAATTTTCTGCTGTCTGAACAGTGAACTCGCCGAGTCCACTGACAGACTCGCCGAGTCCACCTTAAAAACTGACCAACTCGCCGAGTCAGTTCATGCACTCGACGAGTTGGTGCTCCTAGATGCAGAATTTCGAGTTTTAAAGCTGGAATTGGACTAGAATCATTACCCTAAACTGTTTTTGAACAAATAAACCTATTTTTTGATGTGGTAATGATTGTGCTTATCCCATTTCAAAGATAATTGTCAAAGTTTCAAGTTTTATATTATTTTATATGATTCTTGAAAATTGTTGATGTGAATTATCCATGCTTACGAGTTTTGCTAGATCATAGATATTATTTGACATTGCTTGTTAGTTTAATTATTGATCAAAATGCCTTTTAATGGACTCCATAACTTGTCCTCAAGTTATGGAATTCCAGAAGTCTTTTCCTTAAAATTCATTAAAACTCATAAGTTATAGAAATGAAAGTTTTGAATAGTTTCAAAACTTGCCATCAAGTTTTGGAATTTGTAAAGTCACTTTAGAATACTTTAATTCCAAACCCTAGAATTTTAAAAGTTTAAAATTCAACCCTTATACTTTATAGTATTATAAGTTAATATATATATATATATATATATATATATATATATACATATATATATATATATACATATATATATATATATATATATATATATATATATATATATATTACTGTTAGTAGGCCTCATTCACGAAGCCGGTCTATAAGGGGGGTATAAGGTTACTGCTTATAAAATGGCAGTTTAATGGGTGTCCACTCTCACCCACCGCTTCCTTGACTAGTGAAGGGTCGTTAGCTGAACGGGTAGGATAGTATTATAATTCTCATTAAGTATAATGATAATAAAGTAACTAAACTTTTTATTAAATTCCCAATCTTAGTTACTTAAGGAAAATGTGAAATTGATGCTAATCCATGAAAATTGCACTTTGCACCTTACCAAGTCGTTGATGGAGCGTGTGTGGTTAACCGACACATTAACTTGGACTAGTAAGGATGGCAAAGGGTGGCTCGATGTTTATCATAAGATCAATGGAGCGTGTGTGGTTAACCGGCACATTGATTGGGTGATAAAGTCGAGAGTACCAAGCACATTTTTGCATGGTTATTCACACCTTGTTTGTGATCCTCGGTATCCCAGTCACAAACCTGAAGGGCATAATCGAGATTTAAACATGCCATTGAATTGTTCAATGAATCTCAAAGGATCTAGGAATTTCAATCCAATTAAAACTTAATAACTATTTTGTAAAATATTGTGTTGGCTCTTAGACGTAATATTTCATTTGGGTGTTATATTAAGGACTCTTTATCTAATCTAAACTTGTCTTTCTTTCTTTTCAGATGTCTTCCAACACTGCTTCTGGCTCAAACCCTACAGGCTCCTTCTCTCTAATAAACCTTTGTGGGAGAGTCATCTTTGATGGTTCCAACTTCAATGACTGGATGAGGAACATCAGGATGGTCACTCATTATGAGGACAAGGAATATGTCCTAGACAAGGAGCTTAAGTAAATCGATGAGTCTTCTACTACGCCTGAGGAGATCGCTGAGTTTGGGACTCATAAGAAGGATGCCACCAAGGTGTCTTGTATCATGTTGCCCACCATGACAGCTGAACTCCAAAAGTCCTATGAGGACTTCTATCCTTTTGAGATGCACCAGGACCTGATGGAAAGATACCATCATAGTTCTGGTCAAGAGAGGTATGAAATCATCTCTTCCATGATAACAACCGGGATAAAGGATGGTGAACCCATCACGGGCCACTTGCAGAAAATTCAAAGGTTTTTGGATCGATTGCTAAAGTTGAATGTGACCTTCCCTGAGGACCTGGCTATAGATATCATTCCACACTCCGTACCTCCATGTTATGATCAGTTCCGAATGACCTATCATATGAACAAGGAGGAGGTCACACTTAGCAAACATCAAGGGCTTTTGAGGACTGCCGAAAGTGGTCTCAAAGGTAAATCAGTTGTTTCTACTCCTACCGCAAATGCCCCTGTTCTGGCAATTGGACAAGGGAAAGGGAAAAATAGGAATGCTCCCTCAAAGAGCCGCAATGGAAAGTATCTTCATGGATCCTCTTCAAGTGGGACCAAGGCTGGTTCTGCTCCTCCCTCTTCCACTCCTAAGGAAGCAGAGTGTTTCTACTGCCACGAAAAAGGGAACTGGAAGCGAAGCTGCCACAAATACTTAAGGATGTTAAGGATGGGAAGGTTAAACCCACCCATGTAGGTATTTATGCTATTCTATCTAAAAACTCATCACATTCTAACTCTTGGGTTCTTGACACAGGTTGTGGGTTTTACATTTGTTCTGATGTGTAGGGCCTAAAAAGAAGTTAGGATGTGGAGCATAGGAAGATAAAATTGATCATGGGGAATAGGAAGGTTTCACCTATCACCAAGATTGGAGTTTATTCTTTATTTCTTAGTAGTGGGTTAAGAATAGATTTGAATAATTGTTGCTACTCGTCTGATATGGCGAAAAATATTATTTCCTTTCATGGTTTGTACAAACAAGGTTTCGCATTTTTGTTTGATAATGAAATTGGTGCAATAAATGCTTATTATAATGATGTTTTCTATTTTAAGGCATTACCTTGTAATGGTGTATATGAAACTGTGAATGTTGTAGATAACTTAGGAAATGATGTGTTGCATATCGATTCTTCCAATGAATTGGATAAAGCATGCTTGTCGCATTGTCATCTTGGACATGTCAGCAAGAAGCGCATAGGCCAACTCCAGAAGGCTGGAGTTTTGGAGTCATTCGACTTAAGGTACGATGACACTTGCGAATCTTGCTTACTTGGAAAGATGACTAAATCACCCTTCACTGGTACTTGTGAGAGGGGTGAGGGTTTGTTGGATCTCATACACACCGATGTGTCTGGTCCCTTCAGAACCACCACAATGGATGCTAACCGCTTCTATGTGACTTTTACTGATGATTATAGTAGATATGGCTATGTCTCCTTAATCAAGCATAAGTCAGAAACCTTTGAGAAATTCAAAGAGTTTAAACAGGAACTGGAGAATCAGGTGGGCAGGAAGATAAAGATGCTCCGATCCGATTGAGGTGGTGAGTATCTTAGTATCGAGTTCCTTGACTATCTTAAGGAATGTGGAATTGTTTCACAATTGACGCTACCTAGGACACCACAACTTAATGTTGTGGCTGAGAGGCGCAACTGAACCTTGTTGGACATGGTTCGTTCCATGATGAGTTGAGCTTCATTACCAATCTCATTCTGTGGGTATGCCTTAGAGACTACCGCCCATATCCTTAATCTAGTCCCTACCAAGAAGGTTGCCAAAACACCTCACGAGATGTGGACTGGGAAGGCTCCTACATTAGACCACATCAAGGTTTGGGGTTGTGAGGGTTTTGTGAGGCGCGAGACTCACGACAAGCTTGAACCTCGGAGTGAGCAGTGTATTTTCATCGGCTACGCATAGAACTCCTTTGGTTATCTCTTCTACAGACCGAGTGACAATGTTGTCTTCATTGAGAGGAGATGAGTCTTTCGCGAGAGAGAGCTCATAGGCCAAGGAGACAGTGGGAGGCAAATTGACCTTGAAGAAATTCAAGAGTCACGCGGTGAAGGAACCTCAGACATTAGCGATCAACCTGAGGAGGAAACTCCTGTTGACCCGATTGACAAAGTCGTACCTCTCAGGCGTTCCAGTAGAGTTAGTGTTCCACCTGTGTTATATGGTTTTCATATAACATCTGAGGGTGATACATTTATCAGTGATAGCACACTGATAAATTTGGATGAACCTAACAACTACAAGGAAGCCATGGCAGGCCCCGAGTATGCTAAATGGAAAGAGGCTATGGACATCGAGATTCAGTCCATGTATGACAATCAAGTTTGGAACTTGGTTGACAATGTACAGGGTCGTAAGACAGTCGGGTGCAAATGGATCTTCAAGAAGAAGACGTACATGGATGGGAAGGTACACACTTATATGGCGCGACTGGTTGTGAAGGGCTTTACTCAAACTCCGGGAGTTGATTATGATGAGACCTTCTCACCAGTAGCGAAGATTAAATCTATTAGGGTTATGCTAGCCATTGCTGCATTTCATGATTATGAAATTTGGCAAATGGATGTCAAAACCGCTTTCCTTAATGGAAAGTTGGTTGAGGATGTTTACATGAGTCAGCCAAAGGGTTTTGTCGATGCAAAGTACCCAAGAAAGGTGACTTACCGATCCACAACAATGCCAAACTGAGTAAAACTCAGAGTCCGAGTACAGAGGTTGAGATAGCTGAGATGAGTCGAATACCATATGCTTCCGCTGTTGGCTCGATCATGTATGCTATGACTTGTACTCGCCCTGATGTGGCCTTTGCTTTGAGCATGGTCAGTAGATATCAAGGGAACCCTGATAAGGCTCACTGGATTGCGGTAAAGAACATTCTCAAGTACTTGCGGAGGACTAAGAACTGGTCCTTACCCTCAGTGGTAGTGATGACTTGAGAGTGGTTGGGTATGGTGACGCCAGCTTTCAGACAGACATGGATAATTTCCGTTGTCAGTCGGGCTGGGTCTTTACCCTAAATGGAGGAGCAATAACTTGGAAAAGTTCCAAGCAGGAAACAGTAGCTGATTCAACTTGGAAATCAGAGTACATAGCAGCAAGTGAGGCGGCGAAGGAGGCAATATGGCTGAAGAACTTCATTGGAGACCTTGGAGTTGTACCAGCTATAAAGGAGCCTATGGAGATTTTCTATGACAGTGAGAATGCAGTTGCCTTAGCCAAGGAACCAAGGGATCACGACAGATCCAGGCACATAGAATGAAAATACCACTTCATTAGACATCGAATAGAAGAAGGACTCCTCGTGGCAAAGAGGGTATCATCAGATGAGAACCTAGCAGATCCCCTCAGGAAGGGACTGAGTAGGGTTTAGCATTTATAACATGCGAGGCGCATTGGGATGAAGGATGATATTAGTGTTAATGATTAGATAGCTTTCAAAACTGGTAATAGTTGAAATGTAATTGACATTTGATGTTTAAATAATAGGTGCTTTTTATTTACTAGTATGGTACTATCTTGTGTCAAGACTGTCATGAATGTGGTTGTAGATTTGTCTGAATGGTATTAGACATAACAGATTTGCTGCAACATTCAGGAGTGCTCATAAGGTCTGAGTATTGGATTCAACCCGCGCTCACTTGTATCACTTCATGGAATTTATCTCGAGTGATCGTGAGACGATAATATCATATAAGTCTTCAAAACTTGATATATGAGTTGTTGACTATGAATTGGTCGTACATTGATAGTACGAAAACGCATTGGTAACTCGATGTTATAAAACGTGCTGTTGTGTACAATTTGATGAATAGTTAGTACAACCATATGAGTCGAACTTTATCTGTTCCTTTTAGTCCTTGGAGGATTAAAAGCGATATCTTGGGCCCCTCGATGACTTTTTTTTGACTTATGTGTCGGGCCCGGTCAGAACTAAATTGATGTGTTCGATTAAGTTCTATGTCAAACAAATCGGAAATCGGGAAACAAATTGCTGGACAATAAGTATGACGTTGTTCCATGTATTTGTCCGTTTGATATCTTGAACATAAGATTATATGATCACTTATCTAAAATGGAGAGTTTCGTTTCGACAGAGGCTTTTAAGAGCTACGATTGCTAGTCGGTGTTCTAAGTCGTACTTGTAGTTATAGTTATTAGACTTATCCAAGTGGGAGACTGTTGGATTTAGTGTCTAAGCCCATAACTATAATTGGTATGCACTTGACCCGAGAGTAGCATGGTCCATTTGGGTTGCATGGCACCGAAACAATCTGAAGGATGGACTTTTGAGAAAATGATATTTATGATTTAGTAATATATTATAAGTTCTAATATATTAATATGAAATCATATTATTTAATTAGTATTGATCAAGAATTAGTTTGGAATTAATTTTGTGATCAAAAGAGACTAATTAAATATAAGGGGTTGACTTGGTAAATCATTCATTCTTATAAAGTGGGCTAAAGATCCATAGTTATTCATGTTGGGCTAAACCAATGTGGTGACCCATGGATACTCCATGGAGGTTTTAACCCATGGAGCATGAAGGATATGGAAGGTCATTAGGGTTTATGTCACACCCCAAAACCGGAACGACGGAAACGTTCTGGGGTGGAGGACGTCATGTTTAGTATCACAAGACATGCATTATAGTAAGCAAAGTAATGAACAAGCATTTCATTATAAAGAAAGTGTTTACAAAGTGTGTGTTCAAGAAACATAGAATACATAAGCAAATAACAAACAAGACTTGGAGCTATACCGGTCCATCTTCTGAATTCCCAGCACGACTACCTGTCTACTAGGATCCTGAGAATACAAGTTATTTGAAAGAGTTGATCAGCAATTAAGCTGGTGAGTTCATAAGATTTTAGTGATGTAGTATTAGTAAGAAAGTTTGTCGAAAGTTGTATAAAATTGTAGTAAGTTCAGTTTAGAAAAGTTTGCCTGTTCCTCCAAGAAATCCTATATTTCCTGCTTGATGAAAGATAAGTAAAAATGACTCAACAGTCCTTTCTATGATAACCCTGGTGTATTCCCTTGGTACTCACGAAGTTAACTGTAATAGTTCCTTTATATTTGAAGAAAGATTCTTTAAGAAAACTCTTATTTCTTATAATAAAATAGTAACCACAGTGGTTCCTTTTATAATCACTTGGTTTATACTAGTTATATATAATCTAATACCGAACAGATAGTTAATTGTGTGGATCTACCCTAAGCCCACAACCAAACAAGGAACAGGAAATGAGGCGGAAGGCACACATCCAACTATCTATCGGTTATTAATTATATATATAACTCTGATGTATAATCTAAGGTATTATAGAGTTATCCACTTAAGGTCCTTGAAGTTATCCTGGTTTAATAAAATAGATTAAACCCTTAACTGATAAGTTTCTAGTTTTGTATACCAAAGCTCTGATTTGGAAAGTATGTTTTGTACCAGAAAACTGTGCACTGACTATGTGTCCTATGACTTGACCCATACCTGGTACCCTTATGATGACTCAATGTATACTGGACATATATATCTAGAATCGAATAGATAATAGACTGGGTGAATCTGCTCTAAGCCCACAACCAAACAAGGAACAGGAAATGAAGCGGAGAGCACACATCCTATTACCTGTCGGATCCTATTGATATATATATATATATATATATATATATATATATATATATATATATATATATATATATATATATATATATATATATATATATATATCCTTTGATGTATACATTAAGGAATCATAAGGTTAGCATTATGGTCCTTTCTACTAAACGTAGCCTTCTACCAAGGCATCAAATGTTATGTATGTATGTTTCTTGTATGAGTATGTATTTTCCCAAGTGAGACTATCATTAACTAAATATAGTTTATACATTAATGAATATGTGAGAAGATCACAAAGTAAATGTAATAGGGAAAGTAATGTTTTACCTCAGCAGTGACACTGCTGGCTATAAAGTAATAAAATACAGACTCCAGGTAGTATTAAATGTACAATACACCTCGGGAAGTCTAAAGTAGTAAAATACAGACTCCAAGTAGTATTAAATGGACAATACACCTTGGGGAGTCTAAAGTAGTAAAAATACAGACTCTAGGTAGTATTAAATGGACAATACACCTCGGGGAGTCTAAAGTAGCCTTTAATTCCAAAATGGTAAATTTAAGGTTTTAATGTGAACTCGTATGTAAGCGGAAGAATATTTTGTTATATTTTATCACCTCGTGCCTGCTAGTCCTAGTACGTGAAATCGTACCAGTGTCAACGCATAGCCGGAAAGATATATTATTAAGTTTATCACCTCGTACCTGCTAGTCCTAGTACGTGAAATAGTACCAGTGTCAATGCAAGTTCGGAAAGATATATTATTAAGTTTATTATCTCGTACCTTCTAGTCCTAGTACGTGAAATCGTATCAGTGTCAACGCAAGGCCGGAAGGATATATTATTAAGTTTATCACCTCGTACCTGCTAGTCCTAGTACGTGAAATCGTACCAGTGTCAACGCAAGGTCGGAAAGATATATTATTAAGTTTATTATGTCGTACCTTCTAGTCCTAGTACGTGAAATCGTACCAGTGTCAACGCAAGGCCGGAAGGATATATTATTAAGTTTATCACCTCGTACCTACTAGTCCTAGTACGTGAAATCGTACCAGTGTCAACGCAAGGCCGGAAAGATATGAACGTTTTTCCCGGTACTTAGTGTGGTGTGTTCCTCTATGTACTTGTTATAGTATGTTCCTCTATGTACTCGTTGTAGTATGCTCCTCTATGTACGTGTTATAGTACGCTCCTCTATGTACGTGTTATAGTATGTTCTGAACCCTTAAACTATACCTATTATAGTTTACTAGTTTTGTACTTGAACTGTTGTTGAAAAATGCTCGTTTTACTACTAAGTTATGCTTGTACTTTAAAAACGGAGTTTCGTTAAATTATAAAGTAACATAACTTGAAAAGAGTTTTTGAAATGTTTTGATCACTTATAAAAGACATAAGTAATCTTTTTGAAAGATGTATATAGCAAACATTTACACAATTATTATTGTGTTCAACTTGTATTCCCCCCCCCCCCCCTAAAACATTGAAAACAGTTAAAAGATTCATTATGGGGTATGAACTCAACTGATATGGGTGATTCAACGCATACGCGCGTAAGGATGAGAAGTTCCACGATTGAAGTCCCGAGACACAACAAGTCCTAAAATGACATACATTGGCATGTATTGACATAAATATAGTGTTTAGAAGCAACCAAATGCAAGGAAACACCTTACGGGACTAGGAAACACTTTGCCCATGTGTTGGAATCACATGTGATTCAATTTAAGGGAGTGTACGGCCACTTTGAGGAGTGTGCGGCCATGGGTGTGCGGCCAGGGAGTGTGCGGCCGCACACTCATGGTAATGAGTGCACAAAAACGTTTTCCAAGCCTTAGGAATGTTCTAGGGAAGGTGTTTTGACCATTGCTTATCCGGAAAGGAAGCTTGATCCTATTTTGGGCCTTTAAAAGGGTATGTGCGGCTACACTTGGAGTGTGCGGCCAGGGAGTGTGCGGCCGCACACTCATGGTAAAGATTGCACATAACCGTTATCCAAAGGTGGGGAGGCTTGTGGGACAATTGCTCTACAAGTGGTGAAGCTAGAAACGCATTTTGGAGGCCATTTTGGGGTCTTTTAAGGGGTGTACGGCCACATGAGTGTGTGCGGCCGCACACACCATGTGTTCTTGCGTTATGGGCATTACTAAGGAATTAATCAAGTGTTCTTAGCAAGATTCAAGTGTAGGGAAGAAGTAGTTACTATCCGGAAGCTCGAGAAGGCCCAAAATTGCCAAGAACAAGTGTGTGTTCTTGGTGTTCTTGGTGAAATGGATGAAGATTTGAAGATCTAGTCAAAACATGATTTCCAATGGATGAAATCAAAGAGTGTTACTAGTTTGGAAGGATTAGCAACAAATGAAGTGAAGAACACTTAACTTCTTGAAGATCTAGGCTAAAAATCGGATGATAGTTGAGAGAGAAATCGAGTTCTAAGCCTTGGAGAGTGAAAAGGGATGAATGAAGGCTAAACCCCTCCTTTATACATGTGAGTGTGCTTCCAGGAGAGGAGTGTGCGGCCGTACACTCCTGATGTTGGACTGTAAGGCTCGATTTTGGTGCTAGAAGTTTACGCGATCCATTCCTATGCTCAATGCTTGAATGTACTGAACTTTGGACCTTTAAATGGACTCTAAACGAAGCTAAATGATAGCAGAAATGAGTTTGACACTCAGTCAAGTTGACTGGCGGAGCTTTACCAGGCAAAATTTTAAAATTTTTCGGGTTGTCACATCATCCCCCCGTTAGACGGAATTTCGTCCCGAAATTAGCTTTCTTATCAGTACTACTGGGGTTGCGCTCCTCTGAGTTGCAGAATACCCACTCGTAGACCTGGCAACTTTGCCCTGCTGTTCATGATAGGATTCATACTCGGTCCATCTATCATTACCTCGTGTATACAAGTCGTATATAATTAGGATTAGTAAGACTGTCGGATGTGTGATTCTGCCCCAGGTCCACAACCAAACAAGGAACAGGAGATAGGGCGGAAGCACACATACTAAATCTGCGTAATCATAATCATATACCACCCTCGCGTATACCCTGAATAGTGATAGGTGGGCTGTATTCGTCCATAGCCTATGTGCTCGAACTTGGTCTGTTGGACGAGTGGTATTTCATGACGGTCTGCGGTCATTCGACGATAAGGCTTCGGAGGACAAAGTACTCTTCGCATGAGTACTTCGGGGTTTAGTATACAAAAGATAAAAACTATCACACCCCAAAACCAAGAACGGCGGAAACGTTCTGGGGCGGAGGACGTCATGTAAAGTATCACAACAGTGTAAAGTAGTAAACAAGCAACAACATCATCCATTGCATTAATGGTAAGATTTTAATAAATGTGTTCTTTCATAGAATAAGATATGAATATAATGTATCAAAATAAAAGACGAGTCTTGACTGCCCCGTCTTCTCAAAACCTGGTCATCGTACCTGTCTACTGGTGACCTGAGAATACAAGTTATTTTGAAAGTGTAGGTCAGCATTTAAGCTGGTGAATTCATAAGTATTTTAGTGTCATTGATTTGTAAAACTGTAAAGAAAAGGCCTGTAATTGTTTTATGAAAACTTTGTATAAGTATGAATACCCTAGAAAATCCCATATTTCCTATTAGTATAAAAGCAGTCTTCTATCAAGGCCTGACTGTTTTGAAGGTTTACACCTCTACAAAAATGAAGGTTTTTCCCCTGTATAACTATTATTATCTAAATATAATTATACATAAATGTGTATGTGATAAAATCACATAGTAATTGTGATAGGGAAAATAATATTTTACCTCAGCAGTGACACTGCTGGCTATAAAGTGATTAAAACACAGACTCCAGGTGGTATTAAATGAACAATACGCCTCGGAAAGTCTTACTGAATGAAACGCAGACTCCAGGTGGTATTAAATGAACAATACGCCTTGGAAAGTCTAAATGAATGAAATGCAGACTCCAGGTGGTATTAAATGAACAATACGCCTCGGAGAGTCTAACTGAATGAAATGCAGACTCCAGGTGGTATTAAATGAACATCTAAATGAATGAAATGTAGACTCCAGGTGGTATTAAATGAACAATAGGCCTCGGAAAGTCTAAATGAATGAAATGCAGACTCCAGGTGTAGGATGGTCAGCCCCGTGGGGAGTAGTGTATGTACGAGTGCATCTTCATATAGTATACTAAGTGTCTCTTTATATAGTATGTAATAGTGTCTCTTCATATAGTATGTAATAGTGTCTCTTCATATAGTATGTAATAGTGTCTCTTCATATAGTATGTAATATATTTGTATAGACTCATGAATGAACTGACTCTCGTGTGATTCCTTGCACTAGGAATAGTAAATAGTATCTCCTAACTATACCCATTATAGTCACTAGTAATGGATGTATATGAATAAATGGAAGTGTGCCTTTGCTACCCAAAGGTACTGAACTGACCGATAGAACTTTTATGTCTATATATGTATACATAATATATAACTAATATTTAGACGACCTTCGGACAAATAACCTATACCCTAAGGCGACATCCAAACAAGGAAAAGGAATTAAAGCGGGTTAGCAGTCCTAAGTCCTTTAAACATTACTTATATAACTATACATATACAGGCACGCATTTGACAATATAAAAGTTTAAAAGAAGTTTTGTAAAACATTTGAAAAGTTTAATGATAAGACTTGATGTCAACTTATAAAACGATTTAGAAGTAGTTTGTTTGATATAAACAGTTTAAAGTATAAGAAATCCCTTATTTGGAACATAGTTTGAAATACATGAAAACCTTTGTTTGAAACATAGTTATAACAGAATTTGAAAGGAAAGGTGTAGTTTGAAAACAAGTTTGATAAAGAGTTTAACGTGTAAAAGCATTCGAGAAATCACTGTGAAGTAGTTTGCTTGGTAAAACAGCTAAAAGTGTAGTAAATCCATAGTTTGATAGTTATTAATCACATGTGATTGATATAATACCTATCAGGATTCAACTTGTATCCCCCCTCCATAAAAGTATTTAAAAATATTTAAAAGGTTAATTAAGGGGTATCAACTCACCTGCAGTGAGTGGTTTGGATGGAAGTGCCGGATAGGATGCTAAGTGTCAAGTGAGGACTTGAACACACACACGGATCCTATTTAACATGTAATGATACATATATGTATCCAATTAGTCATTTAACAACCAATTTATCAAGTAAAGACACCCTAATACAAGGATAACACTTTGTTTCAAGTGCTATGAGTACTAAAGGGTTGCATCTAAAGAGAGTATGGCCTCACATTGGAGTTTACTTCCCATTTGGCGACCACACATGAGTTTACGGTTTTTGGTCATTTCCCCCATGAGTTTACAGCCGTAAACTCATGGTAATTTGTACCATTGAGTGATTTAAGGTCTTATACCCCTCAAGGAAGTGTTCTAGGTTTGTATCAAAGGCTTAGGAAGGGACTAGGGCTCAAAATGTCCCTTCATTGGAGTTTACGGTTCTTGGACCACTCCCATGGAGTTTACGGTCGTAAACCCATGAGTTTACGGCCGTAAACTCATGGTCACTCCTACCATTTCGTGTTTTGGGGTCTTTAGCTCATGCATGCAAGGTTCTAGTCCAATATCCAAGCCCTAGAAGGTGATGGTGGCACTTTTGCACCACTTGGTGGTGTTTACGGTTCAAGGAGATCCCTTGACCGTAAACACATGTGTTCTTGAGGGTTTTTGATGTTTGTCAATGGTTTAACAAGTATTCTAAGTAAATAACTAGTTAGAAGGAGTGTACTTACTTATAGGAAGCTTGTAAGAGTGTTTAAAGTCCAAAAACACTAGTGTATCTTCTTGGTGTTCTTGGTGAAATGAAGAACACTTGAAGATCTACACAAATGGAATGATTTCATGGATGAAATCATGTAATATCGCTAGATTAAGGAAGAGACCAACTAAACAAGGCAAGAAACACTTACTTTCTTGAAGATCTTGAAGAAAAGTCGGATGATACTTGAGAGAGAAATGAGTTTTCTAGGCTTGGAATGGTGAAAAAGTGATAAAAATGACTAAGTGTCATATTTATACTCCTTAGAGTTTACGGCCGTAAACACCATATTTGGGCCGTAAACTCTAAACTCTTGGAGTTTTTAGACTTTATTGCTGCACAATAAACCCTAGGGTATCCTCTCTCCAGTTATCTCCTGAAGTACTAAGCTTTAATACACTCAAACGGACTTTAAACCGGCTAAATTTTAGCAGAAAAGAATTTGACTTTTATCTGAAGTGCTTGACAGTAGGGTTTGTACGAATGGAAATTTCGGGTTGTCACATCATCCCCCGGTTAGAAGGAATTTCGTCCCGAAATTAGAGTTTAAGCAAATAATTAGTTACAAAATAACTACGTAAAAGATGAGGATATTTCAGTTCCCACTGATCCTCTCGCTCCCAAGTGAATTCAGGTCCTCACTTGGCGTTCCAGCGAACCTTCACTATCGGGATTCAGCTTTGCTTTATTTGCTTGACCTCTCGGTTCATGATCTCTGCAGGTTCTTCCACGAAGTTGAGGCTCTTGTTGATCTCGATTTCGTCGAGTGGGATGACAAGGGTCTCGTCGGACATACACTTTTTCAAGTTCGGGACGTGGAAAGTAGGATGTACGTTACTGAGTTCGCGGGTAAGTTAAGTTTGTAAGCTACAGGGCCGATTCTAGCAAGAATCTCGAAAAGCCCTGCGTAACTTTTTTGTCGGTCACTAGAGGCTTTCAATCTTCCACTAATCTGAACGATCTTCTCTAATGATGCCCTCTAACTCTAGATCGTGAATTTCATAGCTAGCTTTGAGGGTTTCCAACTGAAGGAAGGCTTAGGTAATGACCTTACCTCGTTACGTCAAAATGCAATTGAGCCCTGGATTTGGACGCATCGCCATAGACTACAAAGTCTTTTATTCCTTTTTTTGGATGGGATAGTGTTGGCGTGGTGCACAAGGCTCGTTTTAGCGTTTGGAATGCTCTCTCCAGCTTCTCTTCCCAGCCAAAGGCCACACCCTTCCGGGTCAAAGTTGTAAGGGGCTTCGCGAATCGTGAGAAGTTCTGAAAGAACCTACTTTAGTAGACTGCGAGACCTAGAAATTTATGAATTTCTGTAGGTGTCTTCGGATCTAACCATTCTCAACGGCCTGGATTTTGGAAGTGTCTACTTGAATTCCCTCTTCACTAACAATGTGACACAGGAATTTGACCCTTCAAATCCAAACTCGCTTTTAAGAGAATTTCGTGTAGAGCTTCTCTGATCGAAATGTTTCCAAGACCTGCTGAAGCTGTTTACTATGCTCCTCCTTACTACGAGAGTAGATAAGTATATCATCGATGAAGACGATGATGAACTGATCCTAGTAAGGACGACACACCTTATCCATTAAATCTATGAATACTGTGGGTGCGTTTGTTAATCCGAACGGCATCACTACGAACTAGTAGTGTCCATAACAAGTTAGGAAGGCTGTCTTCGGAACATCTTCCCTTCATACTCGTAGTCGGTGATACCCGGATCTTGGATCGACTTTTGAAAGGAAGTTCGCCCTTTGCAGTTGATCAACTAAATCGTCTATGCTAGGCAAAGGGGTACTAATTTTTGATGGTTAGCTTGTTGAGCTCCCTGTAGTCGACGCACATACGAAGTGATCAGTCTTTCTTCTTGACGAACCAGACCGCAGTTCTCCAGGGTGAGAAGCTTGGTCTTATAAAGCCGTTGCTGAGCAGTTCGTCAAGTTGATCGGACAGTTCTTGCATCAAAGCAGGTGCTAGACGATAGGGCGGTTTGGCTACTGGGGTAGCCCCTGGAACTAAGTCGATCCTAAATTCGACTTGACGTTGCGGAGGTAATCCTGGGAGTTTTCTGTTTTATCTGAATCTATTGTCTCGATCGGCGAG
This sequence comes from Lactuca virosa, assembly GCF_052849685.1. Lineage (NCBI taxonomy): Eukaryota > Viridiplantae > Streptophyta > Magnoliopsida > Asterales > Asteraceae > Lactuca > Lactuca virosa. Next base: position 179,877,711 of record NC_136430.1, read on the forward strand.
AAGGCATTTGATTGGATTCTAAGTTTATCCGCATGGCAGTACGATTTCTCGTAGTCTTGGGAAGTCTCCGTCCTAAAGGTCATATCATAAGTCATATTTGGTTCATCAATCACAGCTTCGTGTATACGAGTCGTATATAATTAAGACTGAAAAGGCAGTTGAATAAATGATTCTTCTTTAAGCTCACATCCAAACAAGGAAAAGAAGTTAAAGCGGAATCATTAATTCTAAGCCTGTAGAACCTTGATTATATACCACCCTTGCGTATACCTTCTCCAGCGATAGATCAACCGTATGGGTCTTCAGGTTGAACTTGACGTACTGTACGAGTGGTACTCCGGGGAGGTTTGCTGAGGTGTCTTCGGGAAGGATACGATACATAAGATACTTCCCGCATGAGTACCTCGGAGTTCTGGAATGACGGATTCGCTAGAAAGGCGATTTCAGAGAAAAGAATTTACGCGTGAGACTGGTATTGTAAGGGTAGGATTTGCTCAAGTTATATGAGAATATCAGACTACTCGGAATAAGAGGCATTAGACTTAGTTCATAAAGGTGTTACAAACTAAGCACAACGGTGCAACTTTTAACAGAGTTTCAGTACTTTAGTTTACTACAAGACTACTGCTGCGAATAAGGTATACTACAAAAGCAAGTATACGCAGCACGAGAGCCCCTTAACTGGCGGGATCTCGCAAAAGACAAGACTCGAGTTGCACTAGTGTTTAACAGTTTACAAGTCTATTATAACGAAACGCCCTAGTATTTCAACGTGGGTCCGAAGTAGTCTCTCCTGCGGCTGTGATCCTTAGTATCTTCCCGTCTGTGCTAGAGTTCTTTGTTATTGGACAATCCTTCTCGAGGTGTCCTATCTCACCACATAGGTGACATATCTGGCTAGCACCAGCATCGGTGGTGGAAGTGATGTGTCGGGTCTGAGTTATGTGGACACGGTTGCTTTCGTTGCTACTCCTTTTCGAGCAATTCCTCTTAAAGTTTCCGATTTCACAGCAACCATAGCAAGCCTGGTTGGCCCCGATGTCAGGGACATGAGTGATGGGTCGTGCCGGTGCTCCACAGCTACGAGCATGGTGCCCTATTTTGTGGCAATTGCAGCATTGCATTTCATGGCAAGCCCCATTATGATGAAAGCTACACTTGTCACACTTCGGAAGTTTTCCTTCGTATGGTCTGATCGGTGCTGGGATGGCAGGGGTTGCCACTTGTTGCTGTTGCATGGCAAGTCTTTGGGATCGCTTGCGCTCCTTTTGGGCTTGACGCTTTCGTTTCCTATTCTCGGTTTTACGGCTTTGCAAGTCTGTGACTGTTATCATTTGTTGGCTTCCCGGATCGATACAACGATCGGAATTGTCAGCCCCCTTGCCAGCCTTGCTTGCGTTGTTAGCGCTGAGGTTTGCAAGGATAGCTGCCACTGCAGCTGTTACCGCAGCTTGGAATGTAGCGGCGTCGATATGAAGGATAGGGGTTTCGTTGCTCGGCTGGTTATTTCCGGATGACGACATGATTCTGTTATACAAAAGAAAATGAGTTCGTGAGTGATTATGGTTGAACCTAGATGTATTTCGACCATTCATGTAAAGAGTAGGAGTAAGTTCTCGAGGGTTTGACCTACATCCCTATGATGCAGTCCTAGTAAGGAGTAGAAGTAAGTTCATAGAATGGTTATAAGACGATTGCTATCCAACCTTCGACAAGGATTGGAAGTGATCCCTGAGCTAAATTACTATAGCTCAATAACTTGACTAGAGTGAGTTTTAAATAGAATTCTAGCGATAGTAGGATGAAAGTATTTGAACAAAGATTGACACAGAAATTAGCCAACTGTCCATATCGTTGATATTTATGATGTAATAAGTTTGGGAAAATTGACCTTGTAGAAGGTCTTACATCATATCTGGAGTAGAAAAGTTTTGACAGCATAAAGGCCTAACTAAAAGTACTCACGGTACTGGGGTAGTTACATAAAAAAGTGCTACATAGGGCATAGACAGGAAAACGATTCCTTATAACAAGGAAGGAAAAATAAGGCATCTTTTACTGGTGACGGTCATCCCTCTGGTGAACCCTTAGTTCAGCCAGTTGACGTTCCATATCTAGAAGGTGTCTTTCGTACACCCTCTGGCGTACTAGAAGCTCTATGACTTCGGCTTGAGTTTCAGCTAGTGCTTGCAGTAGGGCCTCATGGTCTCCCCTAGATCTCTCGCGAGCATCTTCCAGACGAATGGTGCGGAGGGTATGCATTCTCGCATTGGCGTCAACTTCCGTTATTTGACGGAGTGCTGTCCTGCCCTGATTGTCGTTTCGGGCAACCCTGCGGACCGGGATTGGCAGAACCCTGTCTGCTGAGCTTCCCTCGCTTGGTTTATACTAGTTATATATAATCTAATACCACAGTGGTTCCTTTTATAATCACTTGGTTTATACTAGTTATATATAATCTAATACCGAACAGATAGTTAATTGTGTGGATCTGCCCTAAGCCCACAACTAAACAAGGAACAGGAAATGAGGCGGAAGGCACACATCCAACTATCTATCGGTTATTAATTATATATATAACTCTGATGTATAATCTAAGGTATTATAGAGTTATCCACTTAAGGTCCTTGAAGTTATCCTGGTTTAATAAAATGGATTAAACCCTTAACTGACAAGTTTCTAGTTTTATATACCAAAGCTCTGATTTGGAAAGTATGTTTTGTACTAGAAAACTATGCACTGACTCTGTGTCCTATGACTTGACCAATACCTGGTACCCTTATGATGACTCAATGTATACTGGACATATATATCTAGAATCGAATAGATAATAGACAGGGTGAATCTGCTCTAAGCCCACAACCAAACAAGGAACAGGAAATGAAGCGGAGAGCACACATCCTATTTCCTGTCGGATCCTATTGATATATATATATATATATATATATATATATATATATATATATATATATATATATATATATATATATATATATATATATATATATATATATATATATATATATATATATATATATATATATCCTTTGATGTATACATTAAGGAATCATAAGGTTAGCATTATGGTCCTTTCTACTAAACGTAGCCTTCTACCAAGGCATCAAATGTTATGTATGTATGTTTCTTGTATGAGTATGTATTTTCGCAAGTGAGACTATCATTAACTAAATATAGTTTATACATTAATGAATATGTGAGAAGATCACACAGTAAATGTAATAGGGAAAATAATGTTTTACCTCAGCAGTGACACTGCTGGCTATAAAGTAATAAAATACGGACTCCAGGTAGTATTAAATGTACAATACACCTCGGGAAGTCTAAAGTAGTAAAATACAGACTCCAGGTAGTATTAAATGGACAATACACCTCGGGGAGTCTAAAGTAGTAAAAATACAGACTCCAGGTAGTATTAAATGGACAATACACCTCGGGGAGTCTAAAGTAGCCTTTAATTCCAAAATGGTAAATTTAAGGTTTTAACGTGAACTCATATGTAAGCGGAAGAATATTTTGTTATATTTTATCACCTCGTGCCTGCTAGTCCTAGTACGTGAAATCGTACCAGTGTCAACGCAAAGCCGGAAAGATATATTATTAAGTTTATCACCTCGTACCTGCTAGTCCTAGTACGTGAAATCGTACCAGTGTCAACGCAAGGTCGGAAAGATATATTATTAAGTTTATTATCTCGTACCTGCTAGTCCTAGTACGTGAAATCGTACCAGTGTCAACGCAAGGCCGGAAGGATATATTATTAAGTTTATCACCTCGTACCTGCTAGTCCTAATACGTGAAATCGTACCAGTGTCAACGCAAGGCCGGAAAGATATGAACGTTTTCCCGGTACTTAGTGTGGTGTGTTCCTCCATGTACTTGTTATAGTATGTTCCTCTATGTACTCGTTATAGTACGCTCCTCTATGTACGTGTTATAGTACGCTCCTCTATGTATGTGTTATAGTATGTTCTGAACCCTTAAATTATACCTATTATAGTTTACTAGTTTTGTACTTGAACTGTTGTTGAAAAATGCTCGTTTTACTACTAAGTTATGCTTGTACTTTAAAAACGGAGTTTCGTTAAATTATAAAGTAACATAACTTGAAAAGAGTTTTTGAAATGTTTTGATCACTTATAAAAGACATAAGTAATCTTTTTGAAAGATGTATATAGCAAACATTTACACAATTATCATTGTGTTCAACTTGTATTCCCCCCCCCCTAAAACATTGAAAACAGTTAAAAGATTCATTATGGGGTATGAACTCAATTGATATGGGTGATTCAACGAATACGCGCGTAAGGATGAGAAGTTCCACGATTGAAGTCCCGAGACACAACAAGTCCTAAAATGACATACATTGGCATGTATTGACATAAATATAGTGTTTAGAAGCAACCAAATGCAAGGAAACCCCATACGGGACTAGGAAACACTTTGCCCAAGTGTTGGAATCACATGTGATTCAATTTAAGGGAGTGTACGGCCACTTTGAGGAGTGTGCGGCCATGGGTGTGTAGCCAGGGAGTGTGCGGCCGCACACTCATGGTAAAGAGTTCACATAACCGTTATCCAAAGGTGGGGAGGCTTGTGGGACAATTGCTCAACAAGTGGTGAAGCTAGAAACGCATTTTGGAGGCCATTTTGGGGTCTTTTAAGGGGTGTACGGCCACATGAGTGTGTGCGGCCGCACACACCATGTGTTCTTGAGTTCTGGGCATTACTAAGGACTTAATCAAGTGTTCTTAGCAAGATTCAAGTGTAGGGAAGAAGTACTTACTATCTGGAAGCTCGAGAAGGCCCAAAATCGCCAAGAACACATGTGTGTTCTTGGTGTTCTTGGTGAAATGGATGAAGATTTGAAGATCTAGTCAAAACATGATTTCCAATGGATGAAATCAAAGAGTATTACTAGTTTGGAAGGATTAGCAACAAATCAAGTGAAGAACACTTACCTTCTTGAAGATCTAGGCTGAAAATCGGATGATAGTTGAGAGAGAAATCGAGTTCTAAGCCTTGGAGAGTGAAAAAGGATGAATGCAGGCTAAACCCCTCCTTTGTACACGTGAGTGTGCTGCCAGGAGAGGGGTGTGCGGCCGCACACCCAGTGTGCGGCCGTACACTCCTGATGTTGGAGTGTAAGGCTCGATTTTGGTGCTAGAAGTTTACGCGATCCATTCCTATGCTCAATGCTTGAATGTACTGACCTTTGGACCTTTAAATGGACTCTAAACAAAGCTAAATGATAGCAGAAATGAGTTTGACACTCAGTCAAGTTGACTGGCGGAGCTTTACCAGGCAAAATTTTAAAATTTTTCAGTTTGTCACAATTGACATGTGTAACCCTAGTTTGCCACACTATATAAGAGACCCTAAGGCTACCAAAATTGGCACCTAAGTGATAGGAAAAGAGGGCTAGCCGAATTTTGAGTGCAAGGATTCTTCTCTCAAGTTATTCCATTTTTTGGTGGTGTTGTGTGAAGCATTTGAGGCATCACACTTGGGGTGCTAGTCTGTTAAAGGCTTAAGGAATCAAGCTACAAGAAAAGGTATGTCATTCTACTAGATTTTTGTATTACATATACCTTATGATATGCTAGTTAGGATGAAACCTTGGAAAAATGAAAGCTTGCATGTATAATAGAGAAAACATAGATCCAAGGTTTCTAGGGTTGCATGAACACCTTAGGAGTGTTAGAATGCTCAAAACCCATCAAGTCCGATGCCGGGCGGAGCCCGATGTAGGTTTATATATTTTTCCAGATTTCGATCCGATGGCGGGGCGGTCCCGAGGAATGCTTGTATGCTTGATGTCTTTGTGATTCTTGCATGTGTTTGTACTTGTATGTTTCCGGACTTCGGTCCGATGTCGGGGCGGTCCCGAGGAATGTTGGTATGTTTCCGGATTACGGTCTGATGTCGGGCGGGGCCCGAGGAATGTTTAAATGTTAATGATATATGCTTAGGTTTATGTGTATTATTTGATTATGTTCACATGTATTCCGAGAAGTGCTCAATGTTGGGTGGGGCCCGATGCCGAATAGGGTTCGATGCCGGGAAATCCGATGCCGAGCCTGACTCGATGTAGCAGGGGCGGGGCCCAAGATATGTTTATGTGATATGTGTATGGTATGTGGTAGTTGGGGAGACTCTCTAAGCTTCGTGCTTAGAGTTTTCAGTTTTGGTTTCAGGTACTTCCGCTAGTAAGGGGAAGAGCTCGGGATGACTGCATGACACACACCACACTTTTTAGCCTGGGATGATTTACTCTGATTTTTGACATATGATTTTGATACATTGACAGATATTATGATATTTTTGAGATACATGGTAATGATTTTTATGTGATGGATGATATTGACGGTTATTACTATTGAATTAAAACGAAAATTTTGGACTATATTTTTAGGATGTTTCATGATTGCCACCACCGAGTCACCTCTTGCTTCTGTTGATCTCCTATTCGTTTGAAACAGTCATCAACCAGTCCACTACTCTGTTCACTTCCTTCGTTCGTTCTTTGCTTCCTCTTGATCAGATGAGGAACAAAGACCTAAATCTAAATGTTTGTGATTAATGACCCGAATCAGGCCCCATATGTTTAGGTTATTACTAAATCAGTCCCTCCTTGTATTAGTTTGATAGATCCACCCACTTTTTTATTAAAAGACCAAAACAGCCTCTGGTACAAGTTATTACAAATAACGTCCCATTTGAATTAGTCATTACGAAAATGGTACCATTTGATTTATCCATTACAAACCATCCCTTTTTAAATATAATGTATTTCAAAACAAGTTCCTTTAGTTTAAAATATTACAAAAATAGTCCTGGGCCTTGTTTTAGTTCAAAAAGATGTAAGACGTGGTTTCTCAGGTAAAGCTTCACCAAAAAGAACCGGGATCGAGATCATGCATCGAATGTGAGTTTCTACGGCCCCTTTTTTACGGTTTTAATATTTGGTGGAGAATATATACAAAATGATTTTCAAGTTTTATATACAAAATGGCATCATACTTTATTATTGGTCAAAAGTTTATGAAATAACAATCTAAAAATGTGATATATTACCAATTGATCTATTAAGTTAAAGTAGATTGTTAAATGATGATATATTTATACTTTACGTGAAATATAAATATAATTATTAAGAAAATTTATAAGATTATAAGTAGATTGCTATAATAACGCATGTTGATATTATAAATCACAAAAAGGATGGTTTTATATATATAAGTTAAAGTATTGCATGGAAGCATGATTATATATATAAATGAACAAAAATATTATCCGCGTATAAAATGAAAGTACATTGTTATATTTCATGGAGAAGTCAAAATTATGAAATCGTATAATTAATAGTTAAGGTTACCGAAAATTAACTTTTAATCTATATAACTTATGTAAAAATGAATATAAATGAATATATTCATATATTAAATATAAAAATATAACTCATTTTACTAAATTATTGATTTCTATTGCAATAAATAACATGATCGACCTCAGGACTTAAGAGTCGTTATTTATGAAATATTATGTTTTATAAATCTCGTGAATTATAAATATCATGGGAATTGTTGGTTTCACGTTAGTTGAAACCTGGAAAACGTTATAAAAGCAACCGTTATTCAGCCCAAATTTCGTCAGAACAGACAATAGAAATTTGGAAATCCATTAAGTTTTGCGTATCTCAAATACTAAAAGACTTCAATCAAATATTATTCCTAAACAACAAAATCATAAATATTCAAAAATCTTACAACGGGAAGTTTAGGACCAGGATGCCTAGACATATTGTTAGGATCCAACAATCCAGGGTCTCCTTGTAAGTGTCACGTTGTTTCTAAAGCCATATGAGTTAGGTTCGTTTCCTAAGTCATTTGGACTATGTTGGTGGGTATACTAAGACTGTGTGTCTTGGTGAAAAACCCTTTATTTTCATAACCGTTAATCCACAGCGAACGAATAACGACAAGTATAAGTGTCATACTATTGATCTTATACGGTTTGACCGCCCGCCTGGAGTTCCTAGCTACAACTACATCTGACGAGACGAATTTTGGCATTGATGTTAGTACCATTGAACATTACCACGTGTTATAACAGGGTGAATGAATTAATCATGCCCTACTATGGATCCGGTGCAAAAAGTGAAGTCTCATGAGTTCGGTTATGAGTTCATTATCAAATCTCAGTTTTGTTTCGTTACCGTATAGAATCGATATTGGGTTTATACGGGGTTTTTGTTCACTTATACTAGTTGAAAGAGACTGTATGTAGTGGGATAGTGTGACCCAAAACAATAAGTGTCAATGCCAAAAATTAAGTCATATAACACTTAATTAATATCATGACACGATTGATTAAGGTTTAATAACTTACAACTAATAAGTTGTTTATATAAACCTTTTGTTCATGTACGAAAACACAATATTTATGTGGGAGGAGTTTGCCTCACTGGATAAGGGTCGGTTCCCAAATTAAGTAAGATAACATTTAATTAATACCCGTCACAAATTTACAAAGTTTACAAATTCGAAACTTATTAGTTTTACATATAAACTATATGAATGCTTGTACAAGGTTTCAAGAGTGAATTTGGCTACCTTATGTTTTCACAAAGAGTGATATGGCTTTCTTTTATAAAAAATTGGTATTCAAAATCTTTATATAAAAAGTATTTTGGTCATGGGAATCGTAAAAATTTGTTATAAGTTTGATTTACTTATATATTTAACAAATGGTGTATTTTTGGATTTGAGTAAACGATATTTCTAAATGAGTACAAATATACTTTTATAACTTAGTTATTTTATACTTTTGATAGAAAAGTACGTATGTATAAAAGCTGGTCAACCAGATAAATTTTATAAAACATTTTTGAGTATAAAAATACTTGGTGTCAAAACCTGTAGAGCTCACCAACAATTTTGTTGACGTATCTTAATGAATGTATTCTCAGGTTAATTAGCAGGTCGGAAGTGTTCGCTCAGAAGACTCTCCGTTAATTTATTATACCCTTGTAAACGCCGAATTTTTAGGCGTGTGTCACGATTTAACAATAGTCATTGTCAATGTAAATTTTATTTCGGTAATAATAGACTATTATATTTATGTTGTTCAATGTATGTTCAATAAATGTGATTACTTATTTACGTCGCGCACCTCAGTGTTTCAGCTGGCAGCCGGGGGTGTGATAGCTCATACCGGATGTGTATCAATTACCGGGAGTTGAACAAGCTGACAGTGAAAAACAATTATCCATTGATGAGGATTGATGATCTCTTTGACCAGCTACATGGGGCATCTTGGTTTTCCAAGATCGATTTGAGGTCCAGCTACCGTGAGATGGCGTTCATGGATCTCATGATCCGGGTGTGCAGGCCCATGTTGGATCGATCAGTGATCATCTGCATCGATGACATTCTAGTCTATTCGAAGACCAGAGAGCAGCACAAAGAGGATTTATGCTAGATTCTTGATGTTTTGAGGATGGAGAGGCTCTACACCAGGTTCTCAAAGTACGACTTTTGGTAGCGCGATGTTAAGTTTCTGGGACACCTTGTCAACCAGAATGGTTTCTTGGTCGATCCAGCCAAGAAAAAGGCGGTGATGCAGTGGGAAGTGTCGAGATCTCCATCTGAGATTCAGAGCTTCCTCTATTTGGCAGAATATTACCGAAGCTTTATTCGAGATTTATCCAAGATCATCTCACTAAATTGACGAGGAATGATGTTGTGTTCGGTTGGGGGCCTGAGTAGCAGGCATCATTCGAGACCCTCTGCCAGAGACTGTGTGAGGCACTGATACTTACCCTCCCTGATGGAATTGAAGATTTCTTGGTCTACTGTGATGCGTCTATTCCAGGGTTAGGTGTCGTATTGATGCAGAGGGAGCATGTGATTGCATATTCTTTAAAGCAGCTGAAGCCTCATGAAGCGAAGTATCCCAGTCATGATTTGGAGTTGGGGGCGTTGGTTTTCGCACTCAAGATTTGGTGCCACTATCTTTATGGTGTTTGGTGTACCATCTACATGGACCATAATAGCCTGAGATATCTTATGGATCAACCTAACCTGAACATGAAGTAGAGGAGGTGGTTGGATGTAGTGAAAGATTATGACTAAGAGATTATATATTATCCGGGCAAGGCCAATGTGGTGGTCGACGCCTTGAGCCGGAGGGCTGTTACTGCCCCGATTCGGGATATGTGTATGAGGATGACTGTGATGACCTCAGTTTTAGAAATTATCAAAGAAGCACAGTCGGAGCTCATAAAGGATGAAAATCAGAAAAGTGAGCGGATGATTGGTTAGGTTTCAGCTTTTGATATTTACAGCAGGGGGCTTCTGACTCTTCATGGTCGTGTTTGGGTACCTTATGCGGGTGGGGTTCGGTGGATATTCATGGAAGAGGCCCATAACTCAAGATTTTCTATCCATCCAGGGGCTACTGAGATGTATCTCAACCTGAAGCAAAGTTACTAGTGGCCATGTATGAAGAGAGATGTGGCCTGGTTTGTAGAGCGATGTTTGACCTACCGGAAGGTCAAGGCCGAGCACCGACGCCCTTATGGAAAGTTACAACCCTTAGAGGTTACACTATGGATGTGGGAACAGATCACCATGGATTTTATTACGAAGTTGCCAAAGATTGCGAGGGGACCGTTTGAGGAAGAGTGCTCACTTTCTAGCCATTAGCGAGAGCTCTTCTGTAGAGAAACTGGTTGAGATTTATGTCCAAGAGGTGGTAGATTGGCATGGGGTGGCAAATTCAATTGTGTCGGCCCGGGATGTTCGTTTCACTTCCAGCTTTTTGGAAGAAGTTTCACAAGGAGTTGGGTACCCGATTACATTTTAGTACAACATATCATCCGCAGACGAAAGGGCAGAGCGAGCAGACTATTCAGACGCTCGAGGATATGTTGTGTGGCTGTATCATTGACTTTGGTGGGATTTGGGACTCCTATCTCCCGTTGGCTGAGTTTTCTTATAACAACAACCATCATGCCAGTATCGGCATGCCTCCTTTTGAACTATTGTGTGGGAGGAGGTGTCAGACTCCTGTTTGTTGGGGCGAGGTTGGACAGAGAGTAATGGGGAGCACGAAGGCAGTGCTCAAGACAACTGAACTTATCCAACAGGTTAGATAGAGATTGCTGAAGATCCAGACTCGCCAGAAGAGTTATACGGATCGGCCACGCTCTGAGCTAGAGTTCCAGGTGTGGGATTTAATGCTAGTGAAGGTGTCAACGTAGAAGAGTGTTATCCGCTTCAGGAAGCGGGGAAAGCTGGGCCCTAGGTTTATCAGTCCATTCAGAGTGTTGGCCCGGGTGGGCATGGTGGCTTATCGGTTCGAGCTACCGAAAGAGCTGAGACATATTCATGATACCTTCCATGTTTCCCAGCTGAGGAAGTGTATAGCTGACGAGACAGCTGTAGTTCCTTTGGAGGGTTGATCGTCTGAATTACATTGAGAAGCTCGCGGCTATTCTGGATCGGAGAGTGAAGACCTTCAAGAACAAGGTAGTGAGCTTGGTCAAAGTTCAGTGGCAACACTGGAAGGGCTCGGAGTGGACGTGGGAACCTGAGTCCGAGATGCACGAGCAATATCCTAAGTTTTTTCCCGAGGATGACTTCGAGAGCGAAGTATGATTCTAGGGGGGGTAACATCCGATTATCAGGTATTATCATTTTAGCTCTTAAATTAATCAAAGTTTGCACATTTGGTCCCTTGTGGTTTAAGTTTCAAGTTTTAGCCCATACGTTAGGTGTACATGAGGGTACGCGCAACGTACTCGTGAGATGTAGGATCGCGAAAGCCATGGTAGTACGCAGGACGTATGTGTGGTACGTCGTACATACTAGCTCATCCTCTAAACCCTAATTTTAAGGGTTTTCTCCCTATTTAAACCATATTATGCCTCCCGTGGACATTCCTTATCAGCCACCTTTCCCTCAAAAACCCTAATCTCGACTCTAAGCTTTCTTTGTGAGAGTTTGGAGCTTAATTTTCGTGGTTATTTGTGGAAGAAGAAGGCTTGTGAAGACGAATGTGTTGCTAGCAAGCTTGTAGATCCATAAACTACACCTCATTATGCATATTTTTCAAGTATAAAGTTAATACCTTGACGAGATTCCTTTTAGATCTCCATAGATAAGTTTTATGAGGTTTTTGTCCCCAAAGCTTGAACCTTTGTGAGTATGGGGCACTCTAGAGAATATTAGATCTCCTTTCATGCATCTTCGGTCTTGTAGATTCATAAAAATGGTTGCTTGATCATTCCTCTTGGCCCATGCATGAGTTAAGTGACTTAGAGTATGATGGAAGTTAGAGCTTGTTGTATTGGGTCTTTTTCTAGCCATGCAAAGGCTTAAAGTCGATGAATTACGGGTTAAGACATCCTATGATGGTTAGATCTGAAGTTGGGATAGGTGTCTCAACAGATTAAGACATAAAAGTTTATGAAGTTGGATCAGGCAGAGTACGTTAGATGTACTCCTGGCTATGCCCCGCGTAGCCGGTCCCTTCCCCGATTGGTCGCTGATTGACTTCTACACCCCGCGTAACAGAGAGTACACCCAGTGTATGCGCTGGGCAGTTGAATTTTGCTGAATTTTGACCTTTGGTCTAGATTTAGGGTTTTGGACCATGAGAGGGGCAAAATGGTCTTTTTACCCTTAATGGGGCTTATTTATGGTTTTTGGACTCGCGAGTTGAGTTATGGACCTTAATAAATAATTAGGGTTAATTATTGAGTTATTATGCGGAGCCTAGTTCCGACAATTCGAGTGTGAGATTTATTTGTCATCAATATCAGGTGAGTCTCCTCACTTATTCATACATGTGTGGTAGAATAGTTGTATTTGTGATGACCAGCTGGGTCAACTGTTATTTTGTATTATGTTGTTTATGTGTGACTGAGATTGCAGATAGTCTCCAGGGTTGCTAATAACCCATAGTGCGTGCTGTTGCCCACTGGGATTGCTGATAGTCCCTACGTTTGCTGATAACTCATAGTTATTTATTTATGTTGTGTTGTATGTGGTATCTTGTGTAACTCACTAAGTGTTGTGTTTACAGTTGTTGATATATATGTTTCAGGTATTTCTGAGGACCGAGGGGAAAGGGAAGGTCTGATTGTACACACTTGTTGGGAGATTTTTTTTTTCTGGGGCAGTCTGTGAGACTCTAATATTGTCTGATGATGATTTGTGTTTGACACTTATGTTTTTGATGATTTGTGTTTGACACTTATGTTTTTGATGAATTGGTTTTTGAAGAATAATTTGATGATTTAAAAATGAAAATTTTTGTTTAAAATTTGAGGTGTAACAGATACGCCCCGCGTACTAGATTACATCACTAGAATCGGGAACCCAGACGCGTACGCTCAACATATCCTTGCGTACAACCGACATACGTTCAAGTTAGCCAAAACGCCACTAAAAACCTAATGCTTTAAGTCAGATGTCCAATTTGCAGATCTGGGTCTTGGGGAATGTCTTAAACGATAAAGTCACCAACTTGATGCCTTTGCATGGCTCAAAGAGACTTAAGTCCAAGATTTAACATTCTACTTCCATAAAATGATCATTAACTCATGCATTGTTTATCTACAACCATCAAGATGTAAACTTTAAGAGCTAGGAACCTCAGGAACATCAAAGGGACAACTCAAATCTTCAGGAGTAACATTTACTACCAAGAGTCAAATCCCAATACGAAACCGATATGTTACTTGTTACTTATTACTAGTTTATGAAAACAATTATGAATTTCAACAAATGATTAACTACATTGATTTAATCCTAAATTAGGTGATCAAGCTAAAATGAAATAAAAACCAAACATTCATGAAGAACAAAACTAAAACCACCGGATAGAATCACAAATTAAAAAACCAAATATAATGATTAACCACATAAAATGTACTAATCTTTAATTATAAAAAACAAGGGTTTTAGCCTGACATTGCTAAAATTAGATCAAGAACAATGAGAAGAAAGATTAAACAACTAATTCTAACTAAACTAAATGAAATTGTCGATCTACAGTCTCCAAATATTTTGAAATTGATGGAAATGATGAAGAATCGCCCAAAAAAATCGTCTATGTTCGAGAATATCTGCACCAAGGGTTCGGCTGAAAAGAAATCTGGTATTTATATAGCAGACTCTGATAGTAAACAAGGGCTCTGGAAAGAAGCATGGCCCGTGCTTGGGAAGCACGACCCGTGGTTGGAGGCGGGTCAAGTCCCTGCGTATTTAAATGAAGTACATTGCAAAAACGAGACTTTTTTAAGAAGCATAGGCATGAAGCACGGCTCGTGCTCTGGTGTCCATGTCGTGCTCTTCGGACACAGAGAAATAATCCTTCAAACTTTAAAAATCATAAATAAAATGTCATCGGGGTGTAAGCACAACCTATGGTAGGTCATTGCAAGTTGAAAATCCAAAAAAAAAAATCAGAAAAATGGACTTCGATGGCGAAGCACATCCAATGCTTGGGAGGCATGGTGGTTGGGCGTTGCAGATATCAAACTTCAGAAAATCCTTCAGAATTCATTAGAGATGGAGCATCGCCCGTGCTTGGGCAGCAAAGCATTTTAAACCCTCAGGAAAATTCAAAAATCCTTTGGTTATGTTTTCGTAAGTGGAGCACAGCCCGTGTTTGGTCCCTTTTAGCATTTTTTCAACATTGTATTTATAATTTGCATAAAAATATAGCTATGTACTTTTAATTAGTAACAATGTAATATATCGTTATAGCGTTGTTTCTAAATAGTAATAATGTAATTATTTTTTTCAATGTTCTACTTAGAACTTTTACCATTTCTTATACTTGTATTAAAACATAACTAATACTAAATTATATTAATTTCGATTTCAAAGAGACCGCATGTTTCAAATTCGTACGTTGTGAGCATACTCTTCATTAATAATCAAATTAATGAAATCATTTCATTTAAGAAATAGTTAGATACTTTCAATTATGTTTCTTATATATCTTATTTCTTTTGATAATCTTTTTATATAATCTGATTACACTTTCTTTATGAATAGTTTTTTGTTGATAATTGTTTATGATAGTTCGTCAACTCCCGTGTCGAATATTGACTAAAACACCACAACGAGTCCCTTAGCCAATGAGAAAACCACGAGACTCATATTTGCATATACCAATTTAAAACGTAACCTTGCTGATGTTTATGGTATTGGTGAAACCGAATGTTAGTAACAAAAACTCTTTGAAGTTCCATGGTTGATTTTTAATTCCTAACGTGAGAAATAATTGGATTTTAACATTTAAAACAATAATCCGCTGTTTTATAACTTTCATTTTCACTACATTTGTGTTTGAAGACATTTCTTTTTCGAATTTGATTTCCGGTGAATTAATTAGTTTTACTTGTTAAATTGATTTTTTATTTTATTTAAAACAAATTACTAAAATCGTCCTTGTGGTTTAGTAAAATTTCGTATTTGGTCCCTAATGTTTTTTTCACACTCAGATTGTCCCTATAGTTTGATAAAATTTCGTGTTTGGTCCCTGCTCGTCTTAAAATGACCAAAATAGCCTTATTGATTATGTTAGTTATTTTCTTTATTCAAAAGTTATTAAAAAGAAATTGTTTAATTGTATGTGGATCCCATTGACATTGCCTCCGTCGACCCCAGTTTTCTCCTTCACCAAAACTTTGAGCCATCGACCCCTCACTAGCAAATCTGTCTCCCTCTTCTTGTTGGAAACCTCCACCGACAAACCTCACCCTCTCAACCCTTAACAACCATTGTCGAAATATGCTTGTTCATTGCCTAGAAAACTTGCATATGGTTATTGTATTGGATGTTGATTTCGTGCAAAAGGATTAATAATAGAAGAAGACCCTTACAACTGTGGTGATTTTTACCACTTTTTATTATTATTTCCCCCTGGTTGTTTGTTGATGAATATACAACATTAGTGATGAGGTATGTTGTATCGGACAAGGAGTCTAGGGTTTCTATGGTGCATACCATGCTAGGGATGTCTGACACAATTATTACATTACCTATAGTTAATTTTCGTCAGCTCATAAATCCACCACCAACTTTTAAACTTATACCAAATTAACAAACATATTCCAATAAATATTCAATACTATGTCTCTCTGGCAATTAATGATCGAAAATCAAAGGATATTTACCAACAATTTAATCCTTGAGATTCAATCATCCATAGCAAGTTTGTGCTTGTGATTCAATACTACGGTTCTCGCATGCCTATCAAAATTCATTCGAGTGTCTCTAACTGGCATGTTGTAAAACTCACATTGCCATGAAATAGAAAATGAATCCAAATATACATAAGATGCAAAGTCGCAATTAATATAGCACAATGTGCTAATATCAAAACACCGGGTGTGAGTAATCCAATAATCAACCAAAATAAACTTTCGGACAAAACTTTCATAAAATTGAATCTTGATCGTCAAGGTTTCTTTGACTTGTAGATTTTAACGGGAGGACATGTTAAACAATAAATACATGCACGATTTTACATTATGTACATTATAAACATCGGTTTCTTCCGGAAACCTAATTTTAAAATGAATATAATCAGCAGTATACATATTTATTATGATTTCATCATTAATCATACTTTTAACATTTAGTGAAACCATTAATTTTGTAGCCAAACATTATAATAAGTTTGCGCTAATTACACCATTTCATGTTGAAAGGCTAAACCATGAATATGGTATACTCAACCTGGAATAATTACAATGTCAAATTATAAAAAATATTCTCACTTAAACAAGAAAGAAAAATGTAGCAAATGTTTTTCCAAAAAAATAAATAAAATAAGGAGTACTGTTGCCATTACCAAAAGATTTCTAGTCTAACAGTAGCAGGTCTTGCCTTCCCTACTTTAGGTCGACAGTTCAAGTGCGGTCACACATGTTGAACTAAGAGTAGTTTATTCATCAACTAAAAAATCAAGTACCACTTTATTCATCAAGCAACAAAAGTGTCATTTTGCAGAACCGTTGGACTCTATGTGAAGATATCTACAATTAATAGTAGGGGAGGTTAATGCAAATCACCAACGCTAGAGATCCGGGTTATAGGGTTACGCCCACACATTTCTTAACCACTATATATACGATGTTCAGTTTCATTTCAATACAATTTCACAGCCGCTTTCATGATCGACCCTGTCAATCTAGATCACAATCGTTTCTTACATATCTTACAATCATGCATTGTTTTCATTAAGTTATCGATTCTTGTATTTTTTCGGTCATGATAATCACCAACAGTTTTATGTGTCGATTTTTTTTCTTTATCATTTACAATAGATCCAAAAACTGCTAGTAAAGATCCACCATATATATTTTGGTGTTTCCAAGATTGTGTTGTTCGCCAGTCAGTCACATTATACATTGATCTGTATTCTGTTGTCAGCCTAGTAGAATCAGATCGGTATCAGTTAGGTGTTCATAATATTTCAAGAGTTGCAGATGAATACTGTTTGGAGATTATGGAGATCCTGACGGAAGTTGCAGATCTGATCTGTAGTTCTGTACATGCTTATTGCTTAAATATCACTAAAGATGCAGATATGTGGGGATCGAGTATTAGATCTACTAAAAGCAAAAAAAATCTGACAGAGATTTTAGTTTTAGTGATTTTACTTTTTGAACTCATAGCTTTTTCAATAAGTTTTTTGTATCACAAACCAAAGAAGTTAACTAATCTTCATTCTAATAAACAGGATGAATTGGATGGTTGAGAAGAATCCAGAGATGATGGGACAAAACTTTTGTATGTTTTGTATGTTTCAGTAGCCTAGCGTAAAGAAGAAAGAATGGCTCCCCTGTAAGTAACCTTATATGACAATGATTTCTTGATTTCTTCAAGACCTATAAGCAGTCAATCGAACGAATCTTCCATGAAGCTGCTACACCAATTTCAACATTAACTTTAAGACCTGAAAGAACCCTCACAACATCTGAGTTTATAGCAAGAAACTTCGCCTTATGAAGCAGTTTGAAAGCCTTGATCACCAATTCAACAAGCTCTCACTACTAGAAAAAAGGTTTTCCTTGACAGACAATGTCTGTCATAAATGCCTATATATGACAGACAAATGTTTGTCATTGAAAGCCATGTCATAAAGGGAAATGACAGACATTAGGTCTGTCATAAAGTTTACGACAGACTTTTATGACCAACACTTACGACATACATACACGACATGCATTTTCGACATACATTTACAACTGACTTTGTTTGTCATAATTCGTAACATTTTTGTATTTATGACAGACATTTACGACTTCAAATTACGACATGTTTTGTACAATATGATTTTGACATATTTTTACGACATGCTTTGTATGTCATGGTTTTATAGTTTTTTTAAATTATATATATATATATATATATATATATATATATATATATATATTCTATCAAATCTTAATGGAACTAAATTACAAATTTATTGAATAAATTACACAAACTATAGTGTCAAATTCAAAAATACATTCCAAATTCATCAAAAAGTAATTGTCAAATACATATCACTTGTAAATTAAGTTTATGACATAAGTATCCCATTTTTCACGCACCCTATCAAGCTCGACATCTGTATATTCATTCTTCCCCCAAAACTATATAAAAACAATTGAACTCAAAACTAAAATATTCAGTAAATACCTTCCAAAAGCCTCCCCATCAAAACCTGTAATTAAAAAAACACTAGAATCTTTTAATAGAAACTTGAATTAATAGAAACAAATTTAGTATATGCATGTTATTGTACACACCTTCCACCAACAATAAGATGTAGAGCCCTTAAAAGCCATGATTTATCTTTGTAAAGCTCCCCTGCCCGGTAAATTTGGAATCTGAAGGGCAAAAATGGAATTAGCATCAGTGGAGAAGAAGATAACCCTGGATTAAGAAAAGAGATTAAGATTAAATAAAGTTTTAACCATTAGCAATATTAAAACTTTATTTTTCTCTCTCTCTCTCTCTCTCTCTCTCTCTCTATATATATATATATATATATATATATATATATATATATATATATATATATATATATATATATATATATATATATATATATATATATATATATATATATATATGAGAGAAAGAGAGAGGATGTAACTGAAAATTTATTTCAGTACAGAAGTCAAATAACAAAAAATAAACAAATGGCAAAGTTGAAAGCTTACATAGACCAATATGAGACAGGTTAAGACCTTACCTTACAAACTGGTTAGGGATATCTAATCACAGATTAAGTATTGTACTTGAACTGCCAAAAGAACAATTGAAATCTTGGTTGGTCAGAGTTGAAATCATCACGCAATATGCAATCTTATCGATAATAAAAGAAAAACCCAATACACTAATTCACAATTTTAGAAGGCTTAAAGGCAGTTCTAGAAGCGCCTTCAGCTATCAGACATGAAATTCTGCTAATAATGTGTAGGTCCATGTTTATATTAAAGAAGAAACAACTTAACAAAGGCTTATTTTAACCGGTCTACATGCTCTAAATCTGCAAGTCTTTCTAAATCTGTAGGATGAAGATTCCATTCCGTAAATATCAGGTTTTTTTTATTTTCCGCAAATTATTAATTAAATTTGCTTCCTAATGGAAAATAAACAATCATTGATATTATTTCCATTTAAAATCTAGTACCCTGCTGGCACACAAGAAGTTCCTTTGACAATGTCAGACAATTTTTAAACCACTGCAACTACTGGTGCTCAAGTTGGGTATAAAAGGAGTGCTTACATGGGAAGCTGTAGACATGATTTATGGCAAGCTATAAGAGCATCATCTGCTACTCCATATTATCTTGATGATTACTCTGATGGTATAAACCCTAAACCCTGAACTTATAATTGTAATATCTAGTTGAGTAACTTATAAAAATATAAAAAATCTGACATTTTTCATTTATGTATATCATCTACCTTGTCCAGGTGTATTTAGGTGGCAAGATGGTGCTATTGTGGCAAATAACCCTACAATATTTGCAATACGTGAAGCACAACTTCTATGGCCAGATGCAAAATTTGACACTCTTGTTTCAATTGGTTGTTGTTTAAAATTTAAAACTGACCTCATCAACATAGGGCCAGATCTTTGTAAGATGAGCATTAAGCATGGTCAACTGAAAGATTAAGCAGAATAATCAGTCCCTGAAGAAGATAGAAAGAAAGTGGAGAGAAAGTACAAAAGTAGGAAGAATGTAGGGTAGAAAAGTATCACTCAACTTCTGTCTCTGTGAGAAAATAAC
Organism: Lactuca virosa; assembly: GCF_052849685.1. Taxonomy (NCBI): domain Eukaryota; kingdom Viridiplantae; phylum Streptophyta; class Magnoliopsida; order Asterales; family Asteraceae; genus Lactuca; species Lactuca virosa. The sequence continues at coordinate 179,898,049 of NC_136430.1, forward strand.
CCAAGAAGGGTAGAATTCTGGTAAAAGCAACTTTTTTGAATCTTCAACTGTCATTCTCGCAAAAGCGGCAATCGTTGTTGCCTTCAACACATAATTTAACCTAAATTTCAATAAATTCACGAATATTCAGAGCATACACTCAATTCAAATCATGTTTTAGGTCACACATTAAGGAAGATGCATATTGTGTGTTGTTAAATCAAACAATTCACACAAACTATTACACATAATAGAGACTGGAGTGTTTGTGTTGTGTGTAATCCAAATCCTTTTGAGCTGACTCATAGACAGATGCAGATGGTGTAAATATTGTTCACAGCAGCAGGCCAGCGGCGGCTGGGATGCCCGGGATTAAGGTGGCGGCTGAAAGAGTGTTGTAGAGTTAGGGTTTTCGGGTGTTGCACTCTAAAAACGGGAGGGGTAAGGAATCACGGGTTCAAGTCCGTGTTTTACCAAACTTGGATGTATTTTAACAAGATTGGTCCCTGCCTCTACAATTCCTTTACAATTTAAACCCAATAATTACTAATAACCTTCGCTTCACAAAATCTTTTACATTTCAAGTCCTAATATTACAATATAGACCCCAAATTCTGGAAATTATACCATTTAACTTCTTATGGCTAAAGCTGATAAATTATTACGGATTTAAGGCTAAAATAAAATAAAATATAAAATATATCTTGGGGTTTTAGGGTTCATTATTTATTTATTTATCTATTTTATTTTATTCATTTTATTTCATTTATTTTATTTTATTTATTTTATTTTAAAATAGAATGTTACACAATCAGGTGCCAGAACTTAACATCAACTGTCGTCCGGCGTCCGAAAGTATCAGATCTACGGCAGTGGATATGTGGTTATGAAACTCAATCAAATAAGGATCGATTAGGATATCAAATTGTTGGATAGAGTAAATGGAGGATTCATTCGTATAATTAGGGTATGTGGTTTAGGGTCGACCCATTTAGTGGAATTTGGATATCTGGTTTAGGCGACCCATTTAGGATTTTTTATTGCCACATAAGTTTTTATATTGCCAATATTAAAAAAGGCAGGGAGTGGTTGTGAGAGAAATTTAATAGGTTTTGTTTTGAAAAATAAATAAATAAATAAATAAAAACAACCCCAACCAAACACAGTCAATCTTTTCCTTCTCTTTGTTCTCGCTATTACAATTGCGATTCGTCACTGGTGAGTCCCTTAGCGACTTATACGAGATGGTGTAAATATTGGTAGTGAGTGTTTGACGAGAGGGGTGGCAACTGTAGGCTAATACTGCAAATTAACAAAAAGTGATGCTCTTAGTAGGTAATACTTTAAAAAAACGCACACTTATTTCATTTAAAATTAGGTGTTTTGCTAGCTATTATCATGCATAATTTTTTTTCATAGTATATAGTGCTCATGTACTTGTTGACATAGCATTATTGTATTATTGTTTGCGATTACTAACTTTTCCTTATAGTATTAACGGATAAAAATCATTTTAATTTACTCTTTAAAATATGACATAAAATTACGACATACATTTTTGACTGTCGTAAATCATTGATATTTTATGATATATGACATAAATTTTATGACAGACTTTTATGCCTGTCATAAAAGTGTTGTATGGCGTAATTCGTCTGTCAAGGAAAGCCTTTTTTTCTAGTAGTGTCTGGTTGCTTCTGATACGGGTACGGCTACGGCTCCCTAATGTGATAGTTTGTAACGAATCAAGATCTGTGGCTGATAATGAAAAGCGGGCCATACCATAGTAAGTGAAAGACGAAATATTTGGTGTTGAGAGTATAAACTCATAATTGTGATTAAGATCTATCAGACTCAGATTCTGTAATGAATTTGATGTGACGATTGGAATTTACCAACGAGGCAGCGATCGGTTTAGGCTTGTACTTGTAGGGTTATATCGTTTAGTATAACCTATTACTCCATTAGCCTTTTTGGACTTAAAAAGCCCATGCAAAACCAAAAAAAATGAAACTTTGAGGAAACTTAACATAAACGTTTCTGGATTTCCCGATATGTCCCGGAAACGTTTACCAGCCGTTTCCTAGGCGTTTCTGTTTCCCCCACGCTTCAGATAAACCGTGAAATCAATAATCATGAACTTTTGTTATAAGAGAGGCCAACTTGGACTTCATATCGGGATACATCAATTAGTTTGATCGATTAAAAAAGCCTAAGTACAAAACATCTACTAGAAAAGCTTTATACTTGTCTTTGCTGATAAAAGTATCAGATATAGTGTTCTTTGCGTGCAGGGTGGATTAATATTTGTTTAAAACCTGTTTTATTTTCTGTCAGGGTATTTGTATGAGTATAAATATATATCAAAATGTGTATCTGTATGTGTATGTATATGAATTTGAATACGTTAAGATCCTATAAACATATTTCACATTACTCATAATCTATTCTAATGAGATGCAAGCACACGTTTCATAAAGGAACAGCATTTCAAATGTATTAACCTTTCAATACTTTCCCATATTAGAAAATGCCAGTCCGGACTTTGTAGATGGAAAAAATTTCACATCTACTGAGACATTGAATATGCTCAATATGTCTCAAAAAATATAAGTGGGTATTATTTATATTATGTTATTTAAACAAAATGGTGTTTTTTAAAAAACAAAGCTAGTGAGAGGCTAGAGTTACAAGTAGTTGAGGCAATCTTTGCAAGTATTAGTAGAGCAGATTAACTAACAAAACTATTCATCTTTTCTAGCCATAATACTTAACCAACCGAAGGTTGGATGTCACCTACTAACTCTTTGCTGCTCCTGGATTTCCAACTGAGGACAACTGAAGACAACCTCGTTGCCATATCTACATTATCCAGAACAGGGCCATCAAACAGAGCCATCAGAGTAGAGGTTGTCCAACCTCAAAAACAAATCCGTGATGGACACACTAGTAATAGGGATGTCCCTCCACAAATAAAGCAAAATCAAACTGACCTCAATGATTTTAGGGTAGTCCAGAAATAACTGTGATTCAGATTCATTGCTAGCCGTACAGAGGACGCATATAGGTGATTGCAAAGGGATCCCAATTCTATGGAGGTTAAATCTAGTGTATAGATGACCAAGCCTAACACACAAATTAAGATGTTTGCCTTGGCAGATTCAATGTGATTCCAAATAGTATTGCAAGTATTACTTTTTAACAGAACGTCATCATTTATGGACCTGATGCAAGACGCCGAGAAATTGCCGCCGAGATATTGCCATCCTTGATTTCAATCCATCTGGACCTATTGTCTTTGATAGAAAACATGGAAAGAAGGTTCAAATTCAAATAATTAAAATCATTGTGAAGATGAAAGATTTTCCCGAAATGCCACTTTTACAAACCATCAATCGGTCTCTCTCTAGAGTGCCATTATAATTTTTTTTTTCTAATAGACCATTAGTCAGCATAGAACCGTCACCGTCATTTTGCTAATAAAGCGAGATTAAATGCTCGTACTCTGCCAATGTTGAAACCACATTTTTCGTTGGTATCTAAAACATTTTCCCTAGACAATTAATTTTTTTATTGTACCCGAACCGACCCAATAGAATTTATTCCGGATGCTCTCAGTCTTTTTGACGACTTCATTTGGCACCTTGAAAAGAGAGAAAAATATTCTATTATCCAAATTTTGTAGTCATTCATACTTTTAGAACTAGGTAGTGAATCAAGACTGTCATGAATTGTTTATAGATTGTCTATGGAGATTAGGCATTGCACAGGGATTGCTACAATATTCATGAGTACTTGGAAAATGGGGATTTTAAGTATCGGATAAATCAACGCTTAACACCCGGAATCTTGAGGAGCAACTATAAGGAATGAATCCCATTTTGAGGACTGGACATGGCGTGTTGGAGAAACAAACACAACGTGTCTAGTTGAGGAAAAGTGTGGTTCTCATTAACGTGTCTAAACACGACGTGGAGGAAGATGGGAAGGAAACCCTAATTTTTAGGATGTTGCACCTTATATAATCTCTTTAAGCCCCAAGAGCTGGTCTCCTTACCATCCTCCATTGACACTAAAACCCTAAAATTGATCTTTAAGTCTCTTGGTTGTGTTCTTGAGCTATTAAGAGATTCCTAGTGCTCATTGTTGATCCTTGTGAAGGAGGACAAGATCTTGAAGTTGCTTGTTTGGGGAAAAGACTTTGGATCCAGAATCATCATATTTTGAGGAAGTTTTCTGAGGTATCAAGTTTGCATCTTGGCTTTTAGGTGTTTAGATCTCTCCATTTTGTGCTTTGTTGTGCTTTTGGTCCCCTTTTTTGGGTTAATGAGAGTGTGAAGTCGTTTAAGGGCTTGTTATTCCAGATCTGAGTTTGTTTTGGTCCCGTTGAGCATAAAGGTGCAAACTTTATGAGATTTATGGTGTCATGCATGCCTTAAGTCAATTATTAAGTCCCTTTTAAGCTTAAGAGTTTCATTTAGGCATGCATAAACGTAAAGTTGGCAACTTTACGTGGTTTTCCAGCTCAAGGAAGTTAGATCCGTGTTTTAGGGTTATGTCTTCAAGAATTAAGTCCTTATTGGTTAAGCCCTTGCTATATCAAGCCTTTTTGGTTGGGTTTGGACCCTTTTTGGTAATCCCTGTGGGTAAAGATGGAAACTTTACCCTTCTAAGTCTCATTTTGGTCTAGATCTGAGCTTTAGAGCTCTTGAAATCGGAGATACTAGCTTAATGTATTAAGTTGTTGAATCTCGGGAAAACACGGCGTGTTTGCAAGCCAACAAGGCGTGTTGGCTGGGGATTTCCCGATTATCTGGATGAGGGAGGAACACGACGTGTTTAAGGGGAAACACCGCATGTTTGGTTAACATGGGCTGTTGACTTTGACTTTGACTAGAAGTTTGATAAAGGTTGACCATGGGTTATTTTGGGGCTTGGGTGTTTATTTGGAATTGGGCTTTTGGATTGTTGAATGAGGCTTTGGTTTTGGGCCATGTTATGAAAAGGGCTTTGGTCTTTTACCCTGCTTTGGACACTTAGTGTGGGTCGGATCCAATTATTGATGGATGTTTAACGTGTGATTGATAGCGCGAGAATTCTTGCGGGTAGCAGCCAAAGATTCTTTCTGTGTGATTCGGCAATGCGAGGTGAGTCTCCTCACTATGTTTAGTGGGTCGAAGGTACCAATACGGCCCATGGCTTGCTACGTAGAGTGCTAGATGTCTGTGTGACTCTTGCATGTGTGTGTGTTTTGTATGCTTACTGGGCGGGGCCCAATAGTTGTTCTGTATGCTAGTTTCAGGTTATGCATATATGATTTGTATGTGGACGGGGCCCGATGATTGTACAATATGCTACTATCTTTGTGATTTCCGCATGTGTTTGAATGTTATATGATTATATGGTTATATGCTTAGTGGGCGGGTCCCGTTATACGAGTATGGGCGGGGCCCGTATCTCATTGTCATGCGAGTGTGGGCGGGGCTCGTATATCATTGTTATCCGAGTGTGGGCCGGGCTCGTATCTCATTGGGCAGGGCCCGTATCTCCTTGGGAGGGGGCCGTTATTTGAGTGTGGGCGGGGCCCGTTATATGATTTGTATGGTATGAGGTATCTTGGGGAACTCACTAAGCTTTGTGCGTATGGTTTTCAATTTGTGTTTCAAGTACTTTTGTTTTCAAACGGATGAGCTCGGGATGATTGCAGAGCACACAACACATGTTTCCGCACTCTGTGATTTACTCTGATTCGATGATGTTTTGCTAAATCTTGATTACCTTGGGTTATGGAAATGATATGTATTAACGATTTATTAATCTAAAAATGAAAATTTTATGTCATCATTTATGGGATGTTTCATAGGGATTACTTCATGGATTTTATCACGAGTAATTCTAAGATGATAATATCTATTATTCTTCAAGCGAAGATATATAGTTCATAGTTCGTGAATCATTTGTGCATTGCTTTGCTCAAACGCATCTCGTAACAGGATGTTATAAAGAGTAATTTCATGAATGATTTGGTAAGTGAAGTGTATTACTATATAGTCAAAGTAATTCGTTGATTTTACCCTAACATGAAAAGCGATATCTTTGGGCCCCTTGATGATTTGATGTTGACATTATAGTGTTGGTCCCAACAGGGACTAAATTGATGTGTTCAATTGGTAGTCTGATGATGTCATCATAAATCAGATATTGGAAACAAAATCTTGAGGTCAATTAGAATTAATTTAAAGTGCAAGAGTTACTTTGTAATTGCTTAATAGTTAAGCAAAGGAGAGGTTCTAGAAACCTCTTCATATGGACAGTTTTTGGATGCCTTGTAAGGCAATCCAGAATGTTCCATTTAATAAAAGGAAAGCAGATAATTACTATGATTTGAAATAATATTATTTTACGTTTAAATCTAGGGTTTTTGGATTTTCTTAGCAGCTATATATAAGGGTTGTTGACTAGAAAATTTCATCCACTTCTTTGAAGATTACCTTAGCCGAAAATTTGATCCCCTCTACTCTCTCCTTTCTTGTTGTTCTAATTCCTACCTTTGGGTATGGGCCATTAGAGGTATCATCCATTTGGTGCTAGCTTTATGAAGGTCTACAAGGGAAGGAATCAAATGAATTGTTTGCAATAACAATTCAAAGGAATGTAAACCTAAACCTATGAATTTCGATTATAGTAGGTTTCTTCTAGGGTTTGTAGTTCATAGTATGTTACCTTAATGGGAAGACATAGATCCATAATAGGTTGCATGCATCCTTAATCGTTAAGTGTAATTTTACGCTATGTACATTAATTTTTATAACCTATAGAACTCATCAACATCATGAATACCTGGTCGGGTCCTGATTGATATTGATGTGTTCAACTTAGTAATTAGATGCAATCGTCATAAATCTTTATCGGGAAACGTAATATTAAATATTGAGATTGACCATTATCTATGTCTCAGATTCATACATACATCATGATAATGAAGGAATAACTGCTCACTTATCTGAGGGTTGAAACTGATTTGATCAAAGTTTGACAGATGCATTGGATGGCATTCTCTCTGTTGATTATTACAAAAGTATTAGACCATCTATAGTTGATGACCTGTCAAATTGGTAGACTGTTGGAAAGTTTCTCCAAGGTCATTAACTACTGTTGATATCTCTAATAATAGCAGGGTCTACTTGAGTTCCCTTCAATACTCAAATCACATAGAATCAATAAAAGGGGAATTGCTTTATTAGTTATTATGGTTTAATAATTAATTAGAAACTAATTAGAAAATATTATGGGAATTAATTAATAGTTTAATTAATTAAAGGGTTGAATAACAATTTATCGATAGTTTATTAATCCGAAATATTATAGAACCTGTGGTGGACAGTATTCCCATTAGAATTAAAACGAATTACATTTTAGGGGTATCTCATCCTACATGGGTGGAAGGATAAAACTGATGGGTTTTATGCAAAACAAATAAAAAATATAAGTGTGCATGCAACCTTAGAATAAGATTTATGTTTTCTCTAATTGAATATACAACTATGAACATCAAATAAGAAACCCTAGGATACCTAGCATATTTTCGAAAATATGATTAGGGTTAAGAGAAACATACCTTGATTGTTATTGACAAATAACAAAGATCCTTGTGTTGTTGAAAGCCTTGAGAGCAAGCACCACAAATGTCGTGCCTTTAGTGGTTCACACCAAACACTAGCAATAGGATGAATATGGAGAGAGGAGAGGGGAAGATAAGTGTAACATCCATAAAATTCAAGCCAATTTCAAAATTTTTAAAACATTCAAAAACCAATAATTATTACAAATTGTTTTCAAAACAGTTCCATGTCAGAGTATCCCAGAAATCAAATCATAAAAACATAAGGAGGTGCACGATCACGCCTTCGCCTTCCCGCGCTCATTTGAAGTACCTGAAACAAAATCAACAACTGTAAGCCCGAAGCTTAGTGAGTTCCCCCAAAATACCAACACCATACAAACCATAACAATATCATACAAATAGCATGCATAATGAGCCATCATCCTGACTGGACCGCCTCGCAAGGCCATCAGTCTATCTGGACCGCTCTTCGAGCCATCGACACGCTTAGACCGCCTCGCAGGGCCTTCAGCCTATCCGGACCGCTCGTCGGGCCTTCGGCCTGACAAATACGCCTTTACCGGGTCTACAGTCTATCCGGGCCGCCCTGGGTATGTTGGCACAAAGCACAAAGCATGACCGCCTTAACCCAACCCCCAATCAAACAATCATGTGCACATAAATATCATACGCTTGCTAGCATGTATAGATACTCATACAGATCTAACAGATCACTATTCATAACATCATCCTATAACCAGGATACCGATCTAACAGATCATTAACATGTCATCATCCTATAACCAGGATACCGATCTCACAGATCACTAACATAGCATCATCCTATAACCAGGATACCGATCTAACAGATCACTAACATAGCATAATCCTATAACCAGGATACAAATCATAAAGGGTCGACCTTGGTGCCTTAGACCCTGTTGATATAGTGAGAAGAAAGCACCTCACAACGTCGATCGGAATTGAAGTATCAAACTCCCAAAACACAGCTCCAAACACCAACACCTACATCCACCAATGATCCACTTCCATAAATTCCCAAATTACCAAAATACCCCTAGAAGTCAAACTGGTCAACCCTTGGTCAAATTCAAAGTCAACGGTCAAGGTCAACAGTCTATGTTGACCCGACTCGTCGAGTGTAGCTTACTAACTCGTCGAGTTCCTTCAGAACTCAAGAAATCGAGAAAACCTCAGTTGACTCTCCGAGTTTCCAGACAACTCGTCGAGTCCATGCAGTGTCCAAAATGTCAGGAAAAATCTAACCAACTCGTCGAGTTACCTCTCTAACTCGCAGAGTTCATGCAGAATCTAGAAAGCGGGAAATCCTCATCCAACTCGTCGAGTTGACTATGCAACTCGTCGATTTCCTTCAGTCCATTTCTAATTCAGACGCTTTTATGCGAAACGAAAGCTTCAAACTGTAGATCTAGGCTCCTAGGGTGTAGTTATCATGTAATTTTGCTAACTTTACGTGCATGCAAGACTCCAAGAAGCTAAAACACTCATAACTAGCCCGAGAAGAAGGTTTTGGACATTTAAGAGGGCCAAAGCCGCATAAATCTTGAGGATTTATGTCCATAAGGGCTAAGAGGAGTCCAGATCTGAAACCATGTCCTTATGACAAGATCAAATCCGAAAGTGACTCCATTTTGCACCAAAATGCCCATATACTAACATAAGAAGAGATCAAAGAAATGGATGGTCAAGGTAAAGACTTTTTACCTTCAATTGGATTCCAACACGATGTAGATACCGGATCTACATGTAACATCCTGTTTGAAAGTACTCGGTTGGGGTCTCGGAAACCAAAGGGTAGGGGCGATTCGGTCTTTTATGGGTACCGGGTTTTATCCGGAAGGTTTTGGACTTGGAGGTATCGATGGGAGCGTAGGGCTTCCCGCCACCTTTTCGTGGATATAAAGCTCGTCGGAAACGGACTTAGAATGAAGGATTTATAACTCTTTGAAGTTATTGGCGATAATGGCCCCTAATGGAAATAAATGACAAGGACCATGTATGCAAAGTGGAAGGCGCATGGGTACGCCGAGTGTAAGCTGGGTTACGCCCAGCGTATAAGAGGAAATGATCGCGAGTGTTTTTAGCGTACGCCCAACGTATATGGTGTACGCCCATCGTACGTCCAGTGTCCAGAAACCATAATTTTAGGGCCAACCACTATATAAAGAACCTAATGGCTCAAACCCTAGCCTCCTTATCTGTCCCCTAACCTCAGAGATACCCTAGAACGCGTCACCCCCTTATTCTTGTGTGGTTTTAACCTTAAGAAGCTCATTTTGGTAGTGTAAGCTTGGAAGAGGAAAAGAAGAAGTTGGCAAGGAAGAACTTGGGAAGTTGGAGCTCATAGATCTGGGTTAGCATCATCCTTTGGGACTCTTTGGAGGTATAAAATTCATAACTTTACCTAAGAATGATCACTACAAGAAAAACGCATTTTTGATACGGAAGTAATCTGTTGCGAAAAGCTGAAATTCCGTTGCAAAAGACTAATAGCGACGAAACTTGCAACGACCTATTTCCGTCCCTCAAAACGCTGTAGCGAGGGTTTACAACGGAAAATATAATTATGTCACAAATGTGACAACGGAATGAAATCTGTAGTAGGTGGTATTCCGTAGTAGGATTCCATCGCACAATTCGTGGTAGTTATTCCATCACAAATTCCGTGGTGGTGATTCCCTAGCAAATTCTGTGGTGGTGATTCCCTAGCAAATTCTGTGGTGGTGATTCCTTAGAAAATTTTCTGCTGGTGATTCCCTAGCAAATTCAGTGGTGGTCATTCCCTAGCAAATTCCGTGGTGATGTATCCATAGCAAATTCTGTGGTGGTGATTCCCTAGTAAATTCTGTGGTGGCCATTCCCTAGTAAATTCCATGGTGGTCATTCCCTAGTAAATTCTGTGGTGGTGATTCCGTAGCAAATTCCGTCGTGATGAATCCCTAGCAAATTTCGTTTGATAATTTCCTAGCAAATTCTGTGGTCATTAATCCCTAGCAAATTCCGTTTGATGACTTCCTAGTAAATTTCGTGGTCATGAATCCCTAGTAATTTTAGTGGTGTATATTATATACCAGATTCCATATGGACCGATGGATAATTGATTTATAAATTATATCCAAATAATTTTGTAGTAATATATGAAAAACAAAAAAAAAACAAAAAAATCATAACCATTATATCATAAAATAATAAAATAATTATTTATTACATGGAAAAAAGAAAGTTGCTACTCTAAAATGCATAATCTGCAATAAACATATATCAACCTACTACTCTTGTTGTTTTGTAAAGCCATTAATAAGATCCAATGCCGTTTGAAGTTGTTTTTCAAGATGCCCGACCCTTGCTTTGTTTTCCTCTTGTTGGGCGTTCATCATTTCTTTAAGCTCTTCGTTTTGCTATTTTTGTTTAGCAACAAGCTCCCTCATTTCTTCTATTTCATCATTTTTTTCCGGAATGTAAGATACATCCGTTTTACCAATCCTATTGGGAACCGCCTTTGCAAAAAAGCCTAATCCACAAATCTTCTTTTTTTTATCATGACCACCAACAACAACATAAAATAGCTTGTCCTCCTCAAATTCAACACCTTCAGCTTCCAACTCTTCCCCTTTTTCTGTATAGGCCGCCTACAAATTAAAAATATTATAAGTTAAAAGATATCAAATTTAGGAATGATATTATGGAGTAGCTATAATATAAAAGTTTAAACTGAAATGAATATTACATGAATTTGTCTATCTTTTTCATTTGTGAAAGTGACTCCATTGTGATTCTTCGTGTGTGTATACAAGAACAATTCACTATGGGGTGGCTCATGTCCTAATTTCCTCTTCTGCATAAATACCATATAAAATGTCAAATATACAGATAAACATATACAAACATTGATATGATGTACCATTTAAAATATTACCAAATCAGAAGCTATCTTCAAATGACTTGTGGATCCAGCGTTATGTGTAGGTTTTGCTACTCCATCAGCCACATCGTTACACCTATTTTTCTTGTTCTGCTCATATTTTCGCTTTTATTCTTCTGTATTCCATTTAAATTGCCAGGAGTTCCAGACTTCCTGTGGAATATGAGCTGGTTTAAAGCCATGTTTGTTTCTTTTTGGGCTCCTCATGTTGAAGAGATATTGACCATAACTTTCAGCCGCTTTCCTTGCCCAAGCTTGCCTCACCAGCGAGTCTATTGTTTCATCCCAACAATATTTTTTCTACACATTAACAATATAAACATAAGTTTAAGTGTAAATGTTTACCAAACAACAATTTATCACATATAGTTAATCACCTGAAACTCCTCCCAATATAATTCGCGCATTTTTTTGCTTACTTTTGCCCAAGCGTACCCATCTGGATCTACTCTTTGTACAAAGGACTGACTAATAAAGTGTGCACAAGGGCCTGGTGGCATTAGCCTGCAACTAATCATGTGATGTGTTAAGTTATGAATTGATATGTACGTGTAAACCAAAAGTTTATACATAGAAAAAGTTGTAATTAAGATTTGATTGGTAACTCATGTTTTTTTCCAAACATGAACAGTTAAACGTCCATCTAGTCCACAATCTTCAGAGGAATTGTTTTTACCTTCTACACTTTCCACTACAGATCCATTCATGGTTGGTTGTGTTGGTGATGGGGTAGATTCTGGGATAGGTGTTGTTGATGGGGTATATTCTGGGGTAGGTGTTGGGATAGATGTATATGTTGAGGATGTGGTAGTTCCTTTACTTAAGGAGGGTGTGGTAGTTACTGTAGTTGTGGAGGATGGTAGTGTAGATGTAGGTTTTGAGGTTGTGGTAGTAGATATAGGTGTTGATGATGTGGTAGTGGGTGTCGGTGTTGAGGATGGTTTAGATGATGTAGGTGCTGAAGTTTTGGTTATTGATGTAAGTGTTGAGGATTGTATTGTTCCAGTTTCTGAAGTTTTAGATGTTTTTTCTAAGGAGGGTGTGGGTGTTGTAAGTGATGCCGAGGAAGTGGTAGTCATGGGTGATGTTAATGATATAGGTTTAAGGGTTTTGTTGGTAGATGTTATAGGTGATTTGGATGTGGTTGTTGGTATTGGGAAGTCGATTTCTTCATCTTGTAACTATCTGTTTACGAATTTTGCAGCTGAAATCCTGTTGCGTTTCATAACTTGTGGTGCAATGAATTTAGTGGCCTTCACACCGGATGCTCCTTCTGCTTTCAAGGTCGACATCTTTCTGGCTTAAAAATTAACAAAAAACTGTTGTAAATACCAATGTATTAAAGATGATAAACTACTGATGACAAGAGAGACACAAACAATAAAAATAAATTATATATGAAGGCATTACTTTGCATGCAAACTATTAAATACAATCAAAACCAATTTACTTGTAATTTAAGATGATAATATACATGAAGATGATCAGAGAACAAAAAACAATCGATCATCACGATAACAGTAAATTAAATAAAAATAAATTTTAGATCAGTGACAACCTATATCGCCAAAGTTAGTCCACAAACGTATAATGAACAAAGATTTCGATCAATTAGCCGCCATAGATGATGATTACAGAAAATGTAAACCCTATTTCTAATCAGTAAACTTACCCTAATATGCAGCATAAACATGTGTAGGTTGGAGGGAAAGGAATTGTGAAATATTTTGAACCTCCGCTAATAAAAAATTCGAATTGTGCTAATTACCGCTAAATATTTAGCAATTCAAATTTATTAAAGTAGTTACAGATTGATAGATAGGGTATATACATATAAATAACGTCAAGAAAGAACATAGACTAACGTGCTTATAGTGTAATTTTAATTTAAAATTATACACGAGGACTAAACATTAATAAACTATATATCTTTATGCTTTTATGTTTAAACCGAAATTTATATACAAAGGACGTACGGGTCATGTCAATATATATGGTAGTGGCTCATGGTGTCCATTGATTACATATGGATGATTGGTCAACATGGTAGTGGCTTATGGTGTCCATGGACGACACATGGATGACATATGGGTCATTGGTCAACATGGTAGTGGCTTATGGTGTATATGGATGGCATATGGGCCATTGGTCAACATGGTAGTGGCTTATGGTTTCCATGGATGACATATGGGTCATTGGTCAGCATGGTAGTGGCTTATGGTGTATATGGATGACATATGGGCCATTGGTCAACATGGTAATGGCTTACGGTGTCCATGGATGACATAAGGATGATTGGTCAACATGGTAGTGGCCTATGGTGTCCATGGATTACATATGGATGACATATGGGTCATTGGTCAACATGGTAGTGGCTTATGGTGTATATGGATGACATATGGGCCATTGGTCAACATGGTAGTGGCTTATGGTGTCCATGGATGACATATGGATGACGTATGGGTCATTGGTCAACATGATAGTGGCTTATGGTGTATATGGATGACATATGGGCCATTGGTCAACATGGTAATGGCTTATGGTGTCCATGGATGACATATTGACGACTGGTCAACATGGTAGTGGCTTATGGTGTCCATGGATTACATATGGATGACATATGGGTCATTGTTCAACATGGTAGTGGCTTATGGTGTCCATGGATGACATATGGATGACATATGAGTCATTGGTCAACATGGTAGTGGCTTATGGTGTATATGGATGACATATGGGCTATTGGTTAACATGGTAATTGCTTATGGTGTCCATGGATGACATATGGATGACATATGGGTCATTGGTCAACATGGTAGTGGCTTATGGTTTATATGGATGACATATGGGCCATTGGTCAACATGGTACTGGCTTATGCTGTCCATGGATGACATATGGATGACTAGTCAACATGGTAGTGGCTTATGGTGTCCATGGATGACATATGGGTCATTGGTCAACATGGTAGTGGCTTATGGTGTATATGGATGACATATGGGCCATTGGTCAAAATGGTAGTGGCTTATGGTGTCCATGGATGACATATGAATAACGTATGTGTCATTGGTTAACATGGTAATGGCTTATGGTGTATATGGATGACAAATGGGCCATTGGTTAACATGGTAATGGCTTATGGTGTCCATGGATGACATATGGATGATTAGTCAACATGGTAGTGGCTTATGGTGTCCATGGATTACATATGGATGACATATGGGTCATTGGTCAACATGGTAGTGGCTTATGGTGTATATGGATTACATATGGGCCATTGGTCAACATGGTAGTGGCTTATGGTGTCCATGGATGACATATGGGGCATTGGTCAACATGGTAGTGGCTTATGGTGTATATGGATGACATATGGGCCATTGGTCAACATGGTAGTGGCTTATGGTGTCCATGGATGACATACGGATGACGTATGGGTCATTGGTCAACATGGTAGTGGCTTATGGTGTATATGGATACCATATGGGCCATTTGTTAACATGGTAGTGGCTTATGGTGTCCATGGATGACATATGGATGACGTATGGGTCATTGGTCAACATGGTAGTGGCTTATGGTGTATATGGATGACATATGGGCCATTGGTCAACATGTTAATGGCATATGGTGTCCATGGATAGCATATGGATGATTGGTCAACATGGTAGTGGCTTATGGTGTCCATGGATGACATATGGATGACATATGGGTCATTGATCAACATGGTAGTGGCTTATGGTGTATGTGGATGACATATGGGCTGCAATATTAATGAACATAATATTATGGTTTTTCAAATAGAAGAAACGGAAGTTAATTTAGTTATGCTCGCAAACGCGTCTTTCTTCCTACCCGAAGTCGCAGGTTCGAATCCTACTTATGTCAATAATTTTAATTTAATTCGTCTCTCTGAATTTAATCAATAATTTTATTTAACTTCATCTTTTTAAATTTAGAATGTCAATTTATTTACAAAAATGCTCGTAGGTATTGACAAAAATACCCTAACCATTTACGTAGTAACCTTTGTACGTTAAAGGGCAATTATGTCAATTCATAGTCTAAACACTTAGGCGCCATAATTTGTAGTCAGATTTATCCCGTCGTTTTAGTTTATCGGCGATTGATCATCTACATTCAATTCCCAACAATCAAAATTCCGGCACGCTGATCAATAATCCCTAAAATCGTTGTTGTTATATAATTTGAATCACACTCGACACAGTTCAACATAATGGCAACGATTTGTTCATCAGAAAGAATGCAAACAAGACAACAAGGAACAAGAATTACTGTTTTGCCGTCACACTTGATCGAAAAAATACTAACTACGGTTGGAGCAAATTCACCAATCGATGCTTTTAAGTGCCAGTTAGTGTAAGTATGATGTGCATTACTTATATTATACTTATATACATATTTCATTTAGTGTTTAATAGATTACTTTTGTTGATTTGTGAATTATAGTTGCAAACTATTTAGGGATTCTGTAACATCGGTTGCAATATATAAAATCATAGACACAAATCGATTAAGGTTTCGTCCATTAAGTATTCAACAATATGAAGTCATAAGCAAATGCAGAAAGTTGAACAACCCACACGTACTCTTCAACGATGGAATGATACTCTTTTTTTAAGCAATCGGATAATTGCGAATTCAATTAGTTTTCTATATTTGTATTTTTAAAATTGTATGATTACTTATTGTATGTCAGGAAAAGTATTTTACGATAGGGGAAGAAATAGCAGGGAAACAGTTGCTTCAAGATGCAGCCGATCAGGGGCAGTTGGATGTGATCTTCGTTCTGGGAATGATGTTGGTGGCCGAAGGCATTGAAAGGAAGCAAGAAGCTCTGATCATGTTTAATAAGGCCTACATTAATACTAGAAGAAGTTGGAATCTAAGGCATACATGTAACAAGGTTCAAAACCACTCGGTAAGGAGATCAAAGCAAATAAAATTCCATGGCTTACATAGAAGTTGTGCAAAGCATCCTTCTGTGAGCAGTTATGGAACAAATTTTATGTATCAGTACAGTTGGTTGATGAATTGTGAAAATTGTTTGTGGGATGCATGTTTTGTTAAGTTTGCTAGGATGTTTGACATTAGTTTCGAGTAGTTATATATATGATTATTGTTTGATTCACACAATTAGTGATGCATATTGTATGTTTATTTTAGTGTAATGGGAATACATACTTATAACTTTATTAAATGTTAATATATATATGTTAGTTTTGATATGCATCTTATTTTTGTCTTTTTCATTTTACTAACCAAAAGTTTTTTGTGACCTAGTTCGATAGATTTCAAGGGCTCTTTGGTCTATTTGCAATCTCTAAAGTGAAGGCGCCATTTTTGCTATGGAAATAAAAAAAAAGTGTTTAATCAAGTCATTATTAAGGAAAAAACTGTATATATAGAATTTATATTTTAAGTAGATCTATATCTATATTTATTATGAATGTTATTTAAATTTATAATTACCCGTATACTACATGGGTTTTTACCTGGTATTGAATAATATCGACCCAATAATACGACCTAGTATCCATCCAACACATTGAAATCAAGGGTTGTCAAAGGTACCCTAATCGATATACACTTTGTTTGAATATGTGTTCTGCAAGTGTCGATCTCAATTAAACCATTCTACTAATATTCTATTCCTTTATCCAATAATAAAAGTTATTCAACCATTCAAATTAGAAAACTTTGAAGATTTGTTCTGCATTCGGTCATTAGCTTTGTGAAACGGGTCGTTGTTAAGGTACATTTGCGATGTTTGTATGGTATCTATACATTTACTTCAAATGTCATATATGAATTCAAATCAACATTAATGAACATTCAATTAATATTGTGTTATTTAAATTTATACTTTACGAATTTAAGACAATGAACAATCCAAGTAGAAAATGGATGTATGAAAGAAAAGATAGTAGTAGTTGTATATCGCTTGTTTTCGTACAAGAAGTGAAAAAATTTACAGATTTTGCTACCAGTCAACATAGGTTCATGGACGAAGATAAAATCAAATGCCCATGCATAAAATGTCGTAACATATCATATACATAAATTGATACTGTTAAGCATCATTTGTACAAGTTTGGTTTTGTTGAGGAATATTGGTGTTGGGATAAACATGTTGAAACATCAATTGATGATAACAATACGTTTTTAGGGGTGGATGATTCAAACACAAATTTTAGTCATGAAGGTGCATGTTCTTATAGAGAAATAGTCATAGATGCAATGGCTCCACATTTAAATAATAGTGATCCTGAAGAGGAGCCAAATGCATTAGATAAAAATTTCTTTGATATGCTAGATGCAGCCGATAAAGAATTGTGGTCTGGATGTAAAAAAGTAACACAACTATCTGGTGTAGCTAGACTATTGAATATAAAATCAGAGTATCGCATACCTGAACAAAGTTATGACGCTATCTGGCAGTTGATAAATGATGTGTTACCGGAGGAGAATAATATGGTAGGTAGTTTATACGAGAGAAAAAAGTTAATACAAGCACTACGTTTTCTTATGGATATGATTGACTAATGCAGGTCTGGATGTATGATATATTGGAGGCAAGACAAAGATCTTTATCGGTGCAAATTCTGTAATGCAGATAGGTACAAACGGTCAAAAAATTTGGCCAAATGTTCTCGCGTATCATGCAAGAAAATGCATTACTTTCCTTTGACTCCAAGGTTGAAGAGACTGTCTGCTTCACAAGCCACAACCACTTCCATGCGATGGCACTCCGAGAATCATGGACATGATGCTGGAGTAATGTGTCATCCATCCGATTCAGAAGCTTGGAAGCACTTTGATAAAAGTCATCCTTCATTTGCAGCAGAAGTACGTAATGTAAGA
Source organism: Lactuca virosa (assembly GCF_052849685.1). NCBI lineage: Eukaryota > Viridiplantae > Streptophyta > Magnoliopsida > Asterales > Asteraceae > Lactuca > Lactuca virosa. The sequence continues at coordinate 179,916,469 of NC_136430.1, forward strand.
TTAGGCCTAAATACAGATGGGTTTGCACCACATGGAGCATTTGGAAAACAATATACATCTTGACCTATTATTATAACACCTTATAACTTGCCACCTTCTATGTGCATGAAAGAGCCTTACATGTTTTTGACCGCACTTGTGCCAGGACCGTCAAACCCTAAGCATAAAATAGATGTATTTTTGCAACCAATTGTTGCAGAGTTGGAGCAATTATGGGTAGAAGGCGTAGTAACATATGGTATATCTTTAAAACAAAATTTCCATCTAAGAGCAGCTTTGATGTGGACAATAAGCGATTTTCTAGCATATGCAATGTTGTCCGGATGGTCTACAGCAGGTAAGCTAGCATGTCATCATTGTGGGAAACATACACAAGCTTTTAGACTAAAGAATGGCAATAAGATTTCATGGTTTGACTGCTATAGAAGATTTGTACAGGTAAATCACCCATATAGAAAGGATAAAAGTAAGTTTAAGAAGAATCGTGAAGTGATAGAAGGTCCTCCTCCAAGTAAGAATGGTGAACAAACTTTAAGGGAGATTGAACAATTAGGTTTGGTAAAAGTGACTGAACTAAATGTTGATGATGTAAACAAAAGATGTGGCGATCATGGTTGGAAAAAGAAAAGCATATTTTGGGATTTACCATATTGGAAAACAAACCTCATTAGACATAATTTTGATGTTATGCATATTGTGAAAAATGTATTTGAAAACTTTTTTACACTGTAATGGATGTCAAAGGGAAGACGAAGGACAATGTAGCAGCCAGAAGAGATCTGAGGCTCTATTGTAGGAAGAGAAAAGGAGTTGAAGATAATGAAAGAGCATACTACACTCTGGACAAGAATCAAAAGAAAGCCATATGCCAATAGCTGGAGAAATTGCGTTTCCCCAATGGTTATGTTTCTAATTTGGGGAGGTGTGTTGATTTAACAGGGTGTAGACTGTTCAGAATGAAAAGCCACGATTGTCATGTTTTTATGCAAAGATTGATGCCAATTTCATTTCGTGAGATGTTGCCAAAAAAGTGTGGGAAGCATTAACAGAGTTGAGTATTTTCTTCGAAACATTAACAGCAACATCAATCACAACAAAAGACATGGAAAGGATTGAAACCGAGATCCCAATAATACTATGTATATTAGAGACCATCTTTGTCCCTGGTATTTTTAACTCCATGGAACATTTACCAGTACATTTGCCATATGAAGCGAAGATAGCCGGTCCTGTCCAATATCGGTGGATGTATCCATTTGAAAGGTTTGTATGGTACATCATAATGTATGTTGCTATTTTTGTAAGCTGATTTAAATAATCTTCACTATAGGTATCTAAATCAGTTGAAAAAAGATGTGAAAAATAAAGCTCGAGTGGAAGGGTCCGTTGTTAACGCGTACTTGCTACGTGAAGCATCTATATTTTTCTCTCATTATTTCGAGACTAGTGTCCCCACACGTAATAGAAAGTTGCCTCGAAATGATGATGGAGGAGGAGATGAGCAAGCAGATGCTAACGACATGTTAGATATATTTTCATATCATGGGCGTCATTATGGAAGATTCACGAATAGAATGATGTCCGATGAGGAAGTGCATGCTGCCCAATCTTACATACTCCTTAACGAAGATAAGATCAAGCATTACATCAGGTACGTAACATATGCATCACTTTTAATTATAATAATCATTTGTTGTGTAATTGCTATGAATTAATAACATTAACATGCATGATTTTTTTTATTACATTCATAGTAACTTCAAAATGTTATTCAACTGGTGATACATAATATTTGAAGAAATTTGAATGAACTTATGGGGGATATGGATGAACAGGTCCTTGCAACTGAAGTTGAGAAGAACTTTGCAGTATGGTTTCAAAACTATGTGGGTGTTATTTTTGTATTTTTTAAAATTTATTATTTTTTGTTATGGTTATAATTAACTCTAATTAAGTGTTTTACCATTTTTCATATAGGCACGTAAGATCCCGATAAACAACAAGTATATATCTGACCTTTCCAAAATGCCATTCAAAAAAGTGAAATTATATAGTGTATACTTTGTCAATGTTACAAGTTTCACACATAAGCTCATAGTCTGAAAAAATCAACAACCAATAGCGGATTGTGTGTTAGTAGCCAAGGAGGTGATTATTATGGTAAGGTAGAGGAAATTTTAGAAGTCGAGTACCCTGGTTACCCAATTAAAACCACGGTTTTGTTTAAATGTGATTGGTATGATCCAACACCTAACATAGGAGTTAAGGTTCACAAACAATATAACTTGGTCGAGATAAACGTCAAAAGAAAATACAAGAAGTTCGATCCATTTGTTTTAGCCATGCAAGCCATTCAAGTGTGTTACATTGCTTACCCAAGTTCGAAAACAAACAACTCGGACTGGTGGGCTATATTTAAAGTTAAACCTCGTGGTTGGACCGATGAAAATCATCCTCAGAAAGACGTTGCTTTACAAGAAGATGAAGTTGAATCAAATGAAATCATTATACAAAGTGCAGCCGATACAGACAATTATGATGATCACGAAATGTCAAGCAACGGTTCAGATAATGAAAATAATATTGATGAAGAAGGTGAAATTCATGAGGACGATGATGATGGTATTCCTGACAGCGAGGGTAGTTATGAGTATAGTACATCGAGTAATGAAGAAGAAGAGGAGGAAGAAGATAATGACTAGATGTTTTTGGGTTTAATGTTTTTTTTTCAGATGAAGTTAATTTGTAATTTGGTTTAATATCAATACATAAATGTAAACTAGGAAGAAAGCTCAGGCTTCGCCCCAGGATGTTTTTTTGTGTTTTTTATGTCGAAATGTAAAACTATTGACTGTAAAGCCCTAGAGTATGAAAGTGACTAAAGAATTGTGGAAAAAACCTAAATGTTTTTCGTGTATATTGTGCCAAATGTATAATTTTTTACAATAAGGACTAAAATTGTCAAAGTGGCTAAAAAATTGTGGCAAAAATCTAAAGTTTTTTTATGTTTTTTTTACCAAAATGTAAAAGTATTGTTTCCAAAGGCCAAAAGTGTCAAAGTTACCTAAAAAATGTGTCAAAAATCTTAATGCCCAAAAAGTTCCTATTGCTAACTCTTTTGTGCTTATATATATATATATATATATATATATATATATATATATATATATATATATATATATATATATATATATATATACACTAATGAATTACATTATAGATTATGATATATATGTTATTTTTGTCTTTTCCATTTCAACAATCAAAATTCCACTGTTACCTATAAAAGGTTATAATATTTGAATAATGTGTTTTGACACAAATATCCTTAATATTCACATATTTGGAATGATTTCAAGGGCACTTTGGTCTTTTTGCACTCTAAAGCGTTAAGGCGCCATCATACCTCTAACATCACACCGACGTTATCAGTTCTTCAACCATTCAGAACTTCTCAACTTTTCCGGACGATAAATCTCCATACAAACACTAAAACCCCCAAATCGTTGAAGGGTAATCGTTCTCAAAATCAATTTTCTCCGATAATAGACACTCATGTACTCCTCGCGACCAGATCATCATGAAGTAAGTTTTTTTCCATACCCTGTTACACTGTTTTTCATAGTTATGCTTATTTTTAAAAAGGAATTGAAATCAACTACTCCAATGTCTATTTTGATGAAATACAACTTTATTTATTTGTTATTTACTGTGTATTTAAATTTTTTAAGTTCAAAATAGATGTATGAAGTGGGGGTGATCCTCAAGTGTTCAGAACATCATGCATTGACATGATTGAAGGAATGGGTCCCAAAAATCAGAATGTTGATTCATTTATACGCACATGTGCATTGCATAATACCATTGAAGCCATGTTCAGACAAGGAATTGTATGTGTATTTTCATTAATTATATGTAATTTATACCATTTATTAATATTTTGTGTTATTGATGTTATATATTGATATTGTTATTCTGTCAACAGGATGAGTGCTTTTATTATGGCAATTTTGATTTAGGATTGTCTTTGTTGGGACAAGCAGCAAATGAAGATCATCTTGAGGCAATTTATTTTCTTGGAATGATCTACATTTCAAGAGGGCCTCATCAATGTGATGAAGGTATGTATATATGGTATATATGTAAATTAAATTATGTATATAGTTAATTAAGGCATGTTTGTAGTTTGGGGTTAGTATTTAGTTGTGTTGTGTTTTATAATATTTACTGTTGTATTGAAAAGGATACATTGGATTAATTGATGGATATTTTAATGTTTAGGTTTACAATTACTTGATGCTTATTTTGGCTAGGCAGTTCCGGATGACGGGGAGTATACGTGTGTTGTTGATAGTGCCAAAGAGTTGTTGCGGGCTGTTGATGTTGTTCATAGACTTACAACGAATAACAACACATTCCAATGTGAAGACCCAGGTCATTCTGTTAAAGGTGCATTTGCAATAGGCCATGAAGAGGATGAGGATCGACAAAGATATTGCACGGTTTGTCGTTGGTATGTAGAGTATGGTAGGTTTTGTATATTTCTTAAAAATATTAATGGTTGATAATAGATTGGACATTGAATATTAGTGTTCTTATTGTATTGTATATGAAGTTGTATAGTACTACTATAATTTTATTTTGGTTTTGTGTTTACATCATTCTGTTAAAAGGGCATTGTAGTCATTTTTGCTTGCTATGTTGTTTGAGTAGGATGAAGTATACGTAAAACCTATGTTATTTTTGTGATGAAGTATAGTTAATGTAATTAAAAATAAGTTTGTAATTAATTCATTATTAAGGAAAATAATCTACATAGATTATATACTTTAACATGCTCGGTTAATGTAATTAAAACTAAGTTTGTAATGAATTCGTTGTTAATTATTCATTATATACTATGTTTTCAAGAAACTATACACAACTTGATTAGCACAACTGGCTTAACAGCGCCCTTTTCTAGCATAAGCTTAAGTTCGAGTCCGCTTGCCATAAAAATCTACTTTATAATTCATTTTTACATTTTTTAGCCATTAGTTTATGACACATATTACCAATTCAAAAACATTTCATTCAAACCATATCTTACAAATTCCATTGATCATAATAATAATTCATCCATAGTATAAGAAGATTAATTAAGTATACAACATCCCAACAAATGCCATCACAAATTAGCTACGCGTTTTGTTCCATAGCAAAACAGGCAAACGAAATCATATTCCATAGCAGAATCCCCTAGCAAATACCTATGAATGGTACTTCCATAGCAATTCAACTACGGAATTGGTTTCCGTCACAAACTTCGTTGCATAGTAACCACGATAATGAATTCCATAGCAGCAGTACAACGGAAAGTGATTTCGTAACAAATGTCGTTGGAAAATTGCGACAAATTTTTGTTCCATAGAACTATCGGTATCATAATACCAACGGATATGGAGTCGTTAGCATTTTCCCTATCAAGTCCCATTCTCGCTACCAGAAATAAAATCTGTAGACAATGTGGTAGCAACATTGCTATGGAACGATATTCCATAGCACGATCCATTGCAGATTAACAACGAAAATACGTTCCATAGCGACCTTCCCTAGCAAAATCGCGTTTTTCTTGTAGTGGCTTAGGTCAAGTGTAGTTTGGTTTTGGAGTCAGTTTGGTCCCAAGAATGGACCTTTATGGTGAAATCTTGTTTGTGAGCTTACGGTTGCCACCCTCAGAGCTAAAAGGGTCCCATAAGCAGTAAAGTCTCCATATTAAATATCTTAATGGGTTCATGCAAGAGTTCTAACCCTTTTCATGAAAGTAGAACATCATTTTTGGAGTTTGGGCGTGTTTGTGCCAAATAAGTCACCAAGTCAGTGACTTTATGGATTAAGACGTGGAAAAGGACCAGGATCTGTGATTTTAGCTGCTGAAGTGAAGTATTAAGCACTTAACTAGAAATGGACTTAACATGGGGTTTATGCTGAGCGTACGTGAAGGTACGCCCAGCGTACGCACCACTTAGTCAGTACGTGGATGTACGCCCCACGTACTCTGCCAGTTGGGCCTTCTGCCATTGGGCCATGGTTTGGGCCATACTTTGGGTCTTTAGGCCTCAGTGGGTATCAGAAGTCAGATAATTTATGCCAAGAATATGATTGGGCTTAGGGTAAGGCCCATTAGAGGGATTGGGCCCAATTGAGCAAATTGGGCCATTAGTGGGCCACTAGTGGGCTTGGAAAGCCTACTTAGTGTTGGTCTTTTGGTTTTGGGATTGGGCCTAGGTTTGGATCGTATTGGGCCAGGGGTAGAATGGTCATTTACCCCATTCATGGATTAAGGATTATGGTATGGGACCCAATTGCTAATTGGGTATACTGATTGGTAGTGGTAGCTTGGGAAGCTGGCAGGGCAGCAGCTAAGGAATTCATGCGGGAAGCTTCTGTAGTGCGAGGTGAGTCTTCTCACCATACCAATGGGTCTAAGGCACCAGGGCCGACCCATTTTATGATAGTTGGTATACTTGTTGTGTAGATGTGTGTGACATATTTCTGCAGTGATACGTGGTAGAGATAGCTTTTACAGCTAATGGTAGAGATAGCCTTTGTGGCTAACGGTAGAGATAGCCTTTGGGGCTAACGGTAGAGATAGCCTTTGGGGCTAACGGTAGAGATAGCCTTTGGGGCTAACAGTAGAGATAACCTTTGTGGCTAATGGTAGGGATAGCTTTATAGCTGATTGATATGTGATATGTGGTAGAGGTAGCTTTTATAGCTAATTGATCTGTATTATGTGGTAGAAGTAGCTTTTGTAGCTAATTGATATGTGGTATGCGGTAGAGATAACTTTATAGCTAATGGATATATGATATGTATTAGAGATAGCTTGTATAGCTAATATGATATGTGATATGTGTTATGTGAATTGTGTGTGGGGTATGCTCTGGGAAACTCACTAAGCTTTGTGCTTACGGTTTACAGTTTTGGTTTCAGGTTTCTTCGGTCGAAAAAGAAGGGCTCGGAAGGATTGCAGCGCACACACCTAAGATTTCCGCAATGAATGATTTTGGGATGAACTCTAATAAATGTTATACTTAATGATGAATCGAAATGTTTGAAATAAACGATATCAGTATTTGATTATACTAAAAATGAATTTTTTTACCCTTGATTTTTGGGTCGTTACAAGGTGGTATCAGAGCCTTGGTTTGAGGGATTTGGACATATTTTAGGGTGTGTCTGAACTGAAACTGAGGATCTGTAAAGTTTTAAAAGAAAGATGTTTTCAAGGAAAAGTTTTCTAAGAAAAGAAATGGTGTGGTGCATGCAATCAGCCGAGCTCAAGTAAGTTTCCCCAGAATACCCACATTTGTTATCTGTAATGACTTGATTATGAATCTGTGTATCCTATGCTAGTTAGGGCTAGAAGATATGCCTTTATATGTTGTATGAGCTGGTAGACTTGCATGCTAGTGCTGAGTAGTCAGCAATAGATTGGCCTGATATGTGACGCTTGTAGCCTTGGAATACTGGATGCCATGCTAGTTTAAGAATGACTTTTGGTATTGATAACTGCTAAGTGTATGTTTGAAAATTGTATACGGTTAGGATCTTATAGCCTTAGAATAAATTGTTTGGCTCGTTTCCTGTTCTGTGTACAATTTGCATGCATAAGGCAACCGACAACAAGGATGGATGGATGTGGACAGCATGAGTGGTGGTATGTGGGCCGAATGTTTTATGATAGTTCATGGGTCGGAGACTACCCTAGGGTAAGCCTAGGATGAGGATAGCGATAGGTGTTACCTGCTTGCGGATTGAATGTGTGGATAAACTGTCTTTTCTAGTGTATGCTGGTTAGATTTACCGATTACCTGAATGTTGCTTGCTTTGTGCTTTGTAGGACTCTTATTAATGTGGGTTAGCTATTAAGTGAATATGCTAAGTCACATGTAGCACAGAATGGATAATCTCAGAGTGATGGACTTGACCCTATTGCGCATCTCTTGTATGAGTCCAACCGTTCTAGGGATGAGTCCTTTACTTGAAGGATTATCTGATCTCTGCTACATGTGGCTATATTTATGAGGTAGCTAGTTGACATTAATGGAAATCTTTCAGCAGCTGAGGGCAGGGTGAGGTTGGGAACCTAGGAAAGCCTAGGATATGCTCCAGTGAGCTTAGTGGGGCAGTTCGGTGAAGTTGGGAACCTAGGGGGAGCCTAGGAGGTGTTGCGGTAGAGATCGTGTCGCTGTTTACCAGACATTTAGTATACAGGTGAAGTAAGCGACTTAGAGGATTCGAGAGGATTGCTGAGGAATGTTTGGATAGGTGTGGATGGTAGTATTGGGTCCGTACTACTGGAAGCACAGGATCCATACTCGAATCGGTGAGAGTCTTGGAGAATCTGAGAAGCTTATGGGAAGGAGAATTGTTGGTTATGCCTTGATTGTGGGAATAGCTGCTTTGTAGAATGAGGATGAGCATGTACGGGAAGGACTATGGTTTGGTCCCGACTCTGGTGGTGAGCCAGCTAGTGGAAGGACTGTTAGGATTTTGAGTTCGCCGTGGAACGTAATGAAGATTGGAACGTAATGAGGATTGGGAATCCTTCAGTTTTCGTGTGCCGAGCGGATTTAGTTGAATCTAAGTAGGGGAGAACCGTCCAGGTCTCCAGGACAGAAGCAAGGGTGGAAGTGAAGTAAGACTACGGGGAAGCCGTAGCATTCACTAATGGTCAGTTAGGGTATAGTGTTGTAAGACTACGGGGGAGCCGTAGCATTCACTAGCAGTAGAGAGTGTTGTAACACTGCAGGGGTGCCGTAGTGTTCACGGATTCTTTTAGGTGATTTGGACTAGGGTAGGCTAGTTCGTAGGGTTGTGGGGGAGCCACAACTTAGTTAGGATCAAGACCATATGTGATTGATCAATCACTTATCTGGGGGCGAGCCCGGACGATTATGGGAATTTAGGTTGGAACCGGTAGAGACTGTTGTGACAAGGGTTGGATCTTGAGATACGGGATCATGTGGATGAGTAGTGCATGTCTCGGTAGGGCTACGGCTGGGTAGCCCTAACATTGGACCTTGTAAGAACCTGGTGGTTGGACCGGGTACGAGACTGGTAGTCTCGGGGAATCGGCTAAGGGTATTTATTAATCGGTCAAGTACGGGATGAAAGGGGGGGGGGGGATTCGTGGTGCATTATGCAAATGCCGCTTTGAGGATCACTGGATAGCGGCGGAGTAACAATTCGGATTGGGATAGGACCACGAATCGGAATTCGTGCAGGATTTTGTTTCAGTGTGATGGGATGTGGCGAATTTATATGCCAAGGGCATCGGGGGCAAAATTCCAGGGTGATGTATGGGTTGGTTTGATGGTAGTTTAAGCCATTGTGATGTGTCTCGGGTATCTATACCCGTAATAGAGCCACTGCATGTTGGAATCAGGAAATGGTAGGTCGAAGGAGACCAGGTATGATGTAAGACCACAACTATTCTGGTGGTATTCCCCTTTTGTGTCAGATTCGGTGGCGATAGGTTGTCAGCCTATCTCGATCAGATAGATCAATGGATTGAAGGAGATAGGGCAGTTATGGTTACGCATGGTATCCTTCAGAGGTCGCAGGGGGACTGCCGTGTGTGTTTTTGGCTCAGCAATCGGGTAGGTGTCCAACGCCCCGGACAGTTGGCAGACAGGTTGGGACCAGGGAGGTCCCCGATTGTTCTTCAGTAAAGCAGCCATGTGACAGCAATAGGAGTAGGAGCGACTTTAGTGATTTGGGGTCTGTGTGTGTGGAATTGATGTTATTCGGTAGTCGCAGTGGATTGATGATTTTGTTCTTTAGGAAGCTTGAAGGTATTACGAGTGGGAGTATTCTATCTAGGCGGGTCTCTGGTGGAATCAGTTCAAGGGGGATTCGATGTGGGCAGTCTATCAGGGAGACAGACCATCTCGAGACTTTAGGTTTCAGATGGAGCGAATGTGACCAGGTTGCAAGGAAATCATTCATATTCGGATTCTAGAACCCTGCGAGAGTTGGTTTTGATTGTCTTGGGAAGACTGGGGTATTCCCGGGTTTGTGGTCGTGATGCCCAGGTAGCCTGGTATGTCGGAGATGGTGATACATGACTTCGAGGACGAAGTCTGGTTTAAGTGGGGGAGAGTTGTAACACCCTGTTTGAAAGTACTCGGTTGGGGTCTCGGAAACCAAAGGTTAGGGGAGATTCGGTCTTTTATGGGTCCCGGGTTTCATCCAGAAGGTTTTGGACTTGGAGGTGTCGATGGGAGCGTAGGACTTCCCACCACCTTTTCATGGATATAAAGCTCGTCGAAAACAGACTTAGAATGAAGGATTTATGACTCTTTGAAGTTATTGGCAAAAAATGGTCCCTAATGGAAATAAATGACAAGGAAGGACCATGTATGCAAAGTGGAAGGCGCGTGGGTACACCCAGCGTAAGCTGGGTTACGCCCAGCGTATAAGAGGAAATGATCGCGGGTGTTTTTGGCGTACATCCAGCGTACAGGGTGTACGCCCAACGTACGTCCAGTGTCCAGAAACCCTAATTTTAGGGCCAACCACTATATAAAGAACTTAATGGCTCAAACCCTAGCCTCCTTATATGTCCCCCAACCTCAGAGATACCCTAGAACGCCTCACCCCCCTTATTCTTGTGTGGTTTTAACCTTAAGAAGCTCATTTTGGTGGTGTAAGCTTGGAAGAGGAAAAGAAGAAGTTGACAAGGAAGAACTTGGGAAGTTGGAGCTCATAGATATGGGATAGCATCATCCTTTGGGACTCTTTGGAGGTATAAAGTTCATAACTTTACCTAAGAATGCTTAGATATAGTGTAGTTTGGTTTTGGAGTCATTTTTGTCCCAAGAATGGACCTTTATGGTGAAATCTCGTTTGTGAGCTTAGGGTTGCCACCCTCAGAGCTAAAAGCGTCCCATAAGCAGTAAAGTCTCCATCTTGAATGTCTTAATGGGTTCATGCAAGAAATCTAGCCCTTTTCTGAAGTGAAGTATTAAGCACTTAATGAGAAATGGACTTAACAGGAGGTTTACGCTGAGCGTACGTGAAGGTACGCCCAGCGTACGCACCACTTAGTTAGTAAGCTTAGCGTACGTGGATGTACGCCCCGCATACTCTGTCAGTTGGGCCTTGTGATATTGGGCTACAGTTTGGGCCATGCTTTGGGTCTTTGGGCCTTAGTGGGCCATCATAAGTCAGATAATTTAGGCCAAGAATATGTTTGGGCTTAGGGTAAGGCCCATTAGAGGGATTGGTCCCAACTGAGCAAATTAGGCCATTAGTGGGCCACTAGTGGGCTTGGAAATCCTACCTAGTGTTGGGCTTTTGGGTTTGGGATTAAGCCTAGGTTTGGATCGTACTGGGCCAGGGGTAGAATGGTCATTTTACCCCATGCATGGATTAAGGATTATGGTATGGGACCCAATTGCTAATTGGGTATATTGATTGGTAGTGGCAGCTCGGGAAGCTGGCAGGACAGCAGCTAAGGAATTCATGCGGGAAGCTTCTGCAGTGCGAGGTGAGTCTTCTCACCATACCAATGGGTCTAAGGCACCAAGGCCGGCCCATTTTAGGATAGTTGGTATACTTGTTGTGTAGAGGTGTGTGGCATATTTATGCAGTGATACGTGGTAGAGATAGCTTTTATAACTAATGGTAGAGATATCCTTTGTGGCTAACGGTAGAGATAGCCTTTAGGGCTAACGGTAGAGATAGCCTTTGGGGCTAACGGTAGAGATAGCCTTTGTGGCTAATGGTAGAGATAGCTTTATAGTTGATTGATATGTAATATGTGGTAGAGGTAGCTTTTATAGCTAATTGGTCTGTATTATGTGGTAGAAGTAGCTTTTATAACTAATTGATATGTGGTATGCGGTAGAGATAACTTTATAGCTAATTGATATCCGATATGTGGTAGAGATAGCTTCTATTGCTAATATGATATGTGATATGTGTTATGTGAATTGTGTGTGGGGTATGCTCTTGGAAACTCACTAAGCTTCGTGCTTACGGTTTACAGTTTTGGTTTCAGGTTTCTTCGGTTGGAAAAGAAGGGCTCGGAAGGATTGCAGCGCACACACCTAAGATTTCCGCAATGAATGATTTTGGGATGAACTCTTATAAATGTTATACTTAATGATGAATCAAAATGTTTGAAATAAACGATATCAGTATTTGATTATATTAAAAATGAATTTTTTTACCCTTGATTTTTGGGTCGTTACACTACAAGCTTCTTCTCGTTCCAAGCCTCTAAATCTTCAAGCCTCTTCAAGGAATGCACCAGATACACACTTTAGTCTCACACACACTCAAAAATAGGGTTAGATCTATTAGGGTTTGTTTCTGGCCATCAAAAGGTGGTAAGGAGGCTGGAGGAAAGGACTCAAGGTCCTTTAAAAAGGGTGCAAACCCTAAAAATTAGGGTTTCCATGCACAACCTCTACTCATCGAGTTGGGGTCCTCCAACTCGTCGAGCAGACTCTAAAATCCACGCGGGCTGACCAGACTATACACGACAAGTTGGGGCCTCCAACTCGTCGAGTTCCTATAATAATATGCATATAAAAGCTTTTAAATTTGTACGTGGGAGTTGGGATGTTACAATTCTCCCCCACTTGAACTAGACTTCTTGCTCAAAGTCTGGTGCGGTGAACAACTCCGGATAATGTTGCCGCATCTTTGCCACTGGCTCCCAAGTCCACTCGGATCCCCTCCGATGCTCCCATTGTACCTTTACCAAAGGTACTTCCTTGTTACGTAGAACCTTCACTTTCTTCTCCAGAACGGCCACTGACTTCTCCACGTAATTCAGGCGCTTATCGACCTATATATCATCCAATGACACCACTGCCTCCTCATCTAATATGCACTTCCACAGCTCCGAAACATGGAAAGTGTTGTGGATCTGACTAAGCTCCTCCGGTAGATCAAGTCTATACGCCACTTTGCCAACCCTGACAATGATCTTGAATGGCCCGATGTGACATCCCCTAATTTCTCGGCCAGAAAAGACCGATTTAATTTATGCTTTTTAAAATAAAATCAGAGAAATCTTTTCAAAAGATATTGCGGAATAGGTCCCCAATATAAAACATGATAATGTTTATCAAAACCCTTCATTAAGAAGGTATATATTTTCCATATATATATATATATATATATATATATATATATATATATATATATATATATATATATATATATATATATATATATATATATATATATATATATATATATATATATATATATATATATATATATATATCAAAACCTCGGGATGTCATGTTCCGATTTAATTTTGACTTTAATTTTTATATTATTATTTTTAACAGACCGGGACAGGAAATCCGTTAAAAATTCATAACTTCTTCATCCGACGTCCGTTTTCGTCAGACTTTTTACCGTTGTGCTACTATTTACGAGACCTTCGATTCTTGTTTAGGTCGTGTAGGCTAAAAATCACTCGATCTAAAATTTGAGTTTTTAGCTGTCTACTGCTAAGCTGAAACTTCGAAAAATCATAACTTCCTCATACGAAGTCAGATTTGGGTGTTCTTTTTATCGAACTTCTCGGTTTAACGAATACTACGAGTTTCGTTTATATCACTAAGGCCAAAAAGTAGTTTATCGAAAACTCACGTTTTACGACATTCAGCACCGAGCCGGTTTTGTCGTGAAACTTCGACAGGTCATAACTTCTTCGTTATAACTCGGATTTCGGCATTCTTTATATATCCGTAATCCTTGTCACGACCACTACAACTCTCTTAATAGATATCGGCTTTATCTAAAATTTATTTTCGACGCTCATTTTTATTCTTAATTAATTAACTCCTAGTAATTAAGCATAAAACACATAAAACACATAGAATTCACATAATTCCTTTTTCATTTCTTCAAAATGAGGTACAAAGGTTAACCTAGACTATCATATCAAGATTAATGCCTAGGCTAGAAACACGAGAGTTACAATTCTCTCCCCCTTAGGATGATTCCGTCCCCGGAATCACACACCAACAAACAACTGCGGGTAGCGACTCATCATGTCACTCTCCGTTTCCCAGGTGAGATTTGGTCCATTCGTATGTTTCCAGCGCACAAGCACTAAATCAACCATCTTGCGTCGCAACTTCACAGTCTTATGGTCAACGATCGCCTCAGGTTCTTCAATCAACCTCTTGTTTTCATCCAACCTTAACTCAGAAATCGGAATTATGTCGGGCACATCTCCCGTGAACTTCCTCAAATAACACACATGAAATGTGTTATGAATACCCTCCAGTTCTTCCGGTAATTCTAGCTTGTAAGCTTGATTCCCGATCCTCTGAAGAACTTTAAATGGTCCAATAAACCTTGGACTCAATTTTCCCCTTTTACCAAATCTTATAAGTCCCTTCCACGGCGAGACTTTAAGTAAAATCGAATCTCCAACTTCGGAGGATATCGGTTGTCTTTTCTTGTCAGCATAGCTCTTTTGTCGATCTTGAGCAGCTAACATCCTTTCTCTTATCACCTTCAACTTTTCAGCAGTTTGATGGACTATTTTAGGTCCCATAAACTGCTTTTCCCCACTTCCAGCCAGCATGATGGCGTTCGACACTTTTCCCCATACAAAGCATGATAAGGTGCCATCTTAATGCTTGAGTGGAAATGATTATTATAGGAGAATTCTACTAGAGGTAAGTGTTCATCCCAGTTACCTTGGAATTCTAGGGTACATGCTCTCAGCATATCCTCCAATGTTTGAATTGTTCGTTCGCTTTGACCATCGGTTTGCGGATGGTAAGCTGTACTCAAACACAACTTGGTACCCAATTCCTCTTGTAGACTCCTCCAAAACCTTGAGGTAAAACGGCTGTCACGATCGGATACAATCGTTAACGGAACACCGTGTAGCCTAAAAAATTTCCTTCACATAAGAATTCGCAAGTTTATCGATAGACCATTTCTCGTTAGCGGCTATGAAATTCGCACTCTTAGTGAAGCGATCAACGACCACCCAAATCATGTCGTGACCGTTCCTTGTCTTGGGTAGTTTAGTCACAAAATCCATGGTAATGTCCTCCCATTTACCCATGGGTACATGTAAAGGTTCTAAACTCCCATACGGTTTCTGATGTTGTGCCTTAACCCTAGCACAAGTTACACACTCAGCCACATACTTAGCAACATCAAGCTTCATCGTCGGCTACCAGTAATAGGGTTTTAGGTCCCTATACATTTTCGTACTGCCGAGATGAATCGAGTACATGGTTTTGTGAGCTTCTTCCATCAGAAGACCTCTTACTCCTCCCTTCTTAGGTACCCAAATCCTATCTTTGAATACCTTCAATCCTTGACCGTTTGTATCAAACACCAACGCTTTACCCAAACGTTCCTCCTTCCGGTCATTTTTCTCCAAACTTTCCTCCTGAGCTTTCCTTATACTTTCCACAATGGTCGAGACGACTTCAATTTTCAGCACTCTTGGCCTTCTCTTTTCAAGATTTACCTTCCGACTGAGAGCATCAGCAACAACATTTGCTTTACCGGGGTGGTAAAGTATCTCACAATCGTAGTCCTTGAGTAGTTCCAGCCAGCGCCGCTGTCTCATGTTTAATTCCATCTGATTAAAGAGATATTGAAGACTCTTATGATCAGTGAAAAGTTTGCACTTAGTACCATAAAGATAATGCCTCCATATCTTTAAGGCGAATACTACCGCTGCCAACTCCAGATCATGAGTTGGGTAGTTCTTTTCATGTTCTTTCAACTGCCTCGATGCATACGCTATCACTTTATCCCTTTGGGTCAGGACACATCCTAATCCAACTCCAGAGGCATCACTATAGACTGTGAAGTCATCAACTCCTTCAGGTAACGAAAGAATCGGTGCTTCACACAATCTCTTCTTCAACTTTTCAAAGGCTTCCTTATGCTTCTCATTCCAAGCATAAGTAGCTCCTTTGTGGGTCAAAGCTGTTAATGGAGTAGCGATCGAAGAAAAGCCTTGGATAAATCGGCGATAATATCCGGCTAATCCTAAAAAGCTTCGAATCTCCGTGGGACTTTTTGGTTGTTCCCACTTCATCACAGCTTCAATCTTTGCTGGATCAACCATTATCCCTTCTTGGTTAACCACATGACCCAAAAATTGGACTTCTTGAATCCAAAATTCACATTTGGAGAACTTTGCATACAACTTCTCCTCTTTCAGAACTTCTAGCACTTCACGCAGATGCTTTTCATGCTCCTGCTTGCTTTTCGAATAGATCAAGATATCGTCTACGAATACTATCACGGATTTATCAAGGTATGGTTTACAAACCCTGTTCATCAAATCCATGAAAGCTGCTGGGGCATTGGTTAATCCGAACGACATAACCAAAAATTCATAGTGTCCATATCTTGTTCTGAACGCAGTCTTCTCGATATCCTGCTCCCTCACCTTTAGTTGATGGTACCCCGACCTAAGATCGATCTTCAAAAAACAGCTCGATCCTTGCAATTGGTCGAACAGGTCATCGATCCTCGGCAACGGGTACTTGTTCTTTATCGTCGCTTTATTCAGCTCTCTGTAATCGATGCACATTCTCATGCTTCCGTCTTTCTTCTTTACAAACAACACAGGGGCTCCCCAGGGTGATGAACTAGGTCGAATGAAACCTTTATCCAATAACTCCTGAAGTTGTGTCATAAGTTCTTTCATTTCGGTTGGCGCTAATCGATAAGGTGCTTTGGCTATCAGCGTCGTTCCTGGTAACAAGTCGATACGGAACTCCACTTGTCGATCAGGGGGCAATCCGGGAAGATCTTCGGGAAAGACTTCCGGATAATCACACACCACCGGAATATCCTGCACTTCCTTTTTTTCCTTCTTAGCATCGATCACGAATGCTAAATATGATGTACACCCCTTGGCCAAACACTTTCTGGCTTTCATTAGGGAAATGATTCCAGAATTTACTCTGCGTTTGTCTCCATACACCATAAACGACTCTTTCCCTGGCGGGTTTAGTTTTACTATCTTTTTCCTACACATTATTTCGGCATCATTGGCGCTAAGCCAATCCATTCTTAAAACTATGTCGAATCCATTTAACTCGATAGGCAATAATTCCTCGTGGAACTTATTCCCATCCAAGTCAATGAGGATGTTTTTCATACGATGGCTAACAGGTACAAACTTGCCACTAGCAATCTCGACTATTATAGCATTAAGTAGTCTATCTACAGGCAAAGTTAGTTTTCTACCAAATTCATGCGATATAAAGGAGTAATTGGCTCCAGAATCAAACAAAATTTGGGCAGGAAATTCGTTTACGAGAAAGGTACCTGAAGCGACATCGGCTTCTTCTTTCGCAGCTTCGAGTGTCATCTGAAAGGCTCTCGCCTTCAGCTTTGGTGGCAGATTGGGTTTCGCTGCGTCCTTCTTCTTCGGGCAATCCCTCAAAATATGCCCTTCTTCATGGCACCCATGACAGACGTTATTAGTGAAGGTGCATTCATTGGCATAATGCCCTGGCTTTCCACACTTGTAACAAGTGACTCCCACACTGCATTTCCCAGCATGTTTCTTCTTACACTTGTCACACCACTTGGCTTCGGCTCCTCCCCCGAATTTTCTCTAACCAGACTTCGAGAATTTGTTCTTTTTATTGGAACCTGACGTTCCTTCAAACTTTCTCTTTTCGCCAACTTCAACCTTGCTGGCGGCTCTCCCCTTGATCATATCTTCAACAGACTTGGCAACCCAGATAGCTGCCTCCAAAGTAAGTGCCTGACGTACTGGCACCGCATACTCCCATGGAAGTCCCTTTACGTACCTGTCAATTTTTGCCAGCTCATCTGGGACAATACGCAAAGCAAACTCCATTTTGTCTGTGAAGTTATTCGTATACTCGTCAACGGTCATACTCCCCTTCTGCAACGTTAGAAATTGGTTTTCTAACTCAAGTACGTTTTGGGCCGAGCAGAACTTGCGTTTAAAGTGCACCAAGAACTCTGCCCAGTCATTTGCAATGGCTCATTAAGGCTTAAGGTTTTCCCCAATGTGTTCCACCAACGAGCAGCACTACCCCTTAACTGACGTACTGCAAAGGTAGTTTGTAACTTGCCTTGGCAATCACAAGTCATGAAAGCCAACTCCATTTCCAAGATCCAGTCCATAACTCCGACAGGATCTTCTTTTCTAGTGAAGGTCGAGGGCTTGCAAGTCATAAAGTCCTTATACTTGCACCCATTTCTCTCCACTCTACCCTCGTGGTTATTCCTCCCAACCACAAGCGGTTCACTATAACCAACCGATCTACTGTTGTTCCCTTCTTCAGATCGATCATCATTTAGTTCACGTTGTTTAACAGGGACTGAAGGTTCATCCCTGTTGTTCAGCAACATTTGCCTCAACTCCTCCCTCTGTTCAGCCATCATGGTCTGAATCACAGCTCGTACTCCAACCATGGTGATGGGTTCTGGTGCAGCTCCTACTATTGGCACCTGTTCCACCACTTGAGGTTGAGGTTATTGGTTTCTATTTGCATTTCCCGCTCCACTTCTAGTTTTTGCCATTACAATCTATATACCGAATAAGGCGAATTTAGGTCTTTATCCTTATTAGACATGTCAATTCCCTTATTACTCCGAAACGTTTACATGTTAGTTCTAATCTCGTAATCATACGCTTAGAATCCTACACACATAAGGTTTCCAGATCCGGTCGGCAACAGACCATAGATCCGAACAAATAATGGCATATATGGCAACATATAGCATTTAGCACATAAAGGCATTTTAGGCACATTTCCTAAAATAAACTAGTGCTCGTGTCTAAAATATGGTAGACACTCACCTCACAATCATCACTTAGCATTCTAAGTTCAAGTCTAGAAATCCTACAATTTCTTAGTTCGCTTAAACTAATGCTCTGATACCAACTGTGACATCCCCTAATTTCGCGGCCAGAAAAGACCGATTTAATTTATGCTTTTTAAAATAAAATCAGAGAAATCTTTTCAAAAGATATTGCGGAATAGGTCCCCAATATAAAACATGATAATGTTTATCAAAACCTTTCATTAAGAAGATATATATTTTCCATATATATATATATATATATATATATATATATATATATATATATATATATATATATATATATATATATATATATATATATATATATATATATATATATCAAAACCTCGAGATGTCATGTTCCGATTTAATTTTGACTTTAATTTTTATATTATTATTTTTAACAGACCGGGACAGGAAATCCGTTAAAAATTCATAACTTCTTCATCCGACATCTGTTTTCGTCAGACTTTTTACCGCTGTGCTACTATTTACGAGACCTTCGATTCTTGTTTAGGTCGTGTCGGCTAAAAATCACTCGATCTAAAATTCGAGTTTTTAGCTGTCTACTGCTAAGCTGAAACTTCGAAAAATCATAACTTCCTCATACGAAGTCAGATTTGGGTGTTCTTTTTATCGAACTTCTCGGTTTAACGAATACTGCGAGTTTCGTGTAGATCACTAAGGCCAAAAAGTAGTTTATCGAAAACTCACTTTTTACGACATTCAGCACCGAGCCGGTTTTGTCGTGAAACTTCAAAAGGTCATAACTTCTTCGTTATAACTCGGATTTCGGCATTCTTTATATATCCGTAATCCTTGTCACGACCACTACAACTCTCTTAATAGATATCGGCTTTATCTAAAATTTATTTTCGACGCTCATTTTTATTCTTAATTAATTAACTCCTAGTAATTAAGCATAAAACACATAAAACACATAGAATTCACATAATTCCTTTTTCATTTCTTCAAAATGAGTTACAAAGGTTAACCTAGACTATCATATCAAGATTAATGCCTAGGCTAGAAACACAAGTGTTACACCCGATGTATTGGGCACCCAACTTCCCCCTCTCCCTGAAGCGAATCACACCCTTCCAGTGTGAGACCTTCAGCAGTACCATGTCACTGACATGAAACTCCAACTGAGATTGGCGTCGGTCGGCGTAACTCTTCTGCCGACTTTGTGCGGTCTCAGACATTGTTTCATTTGCTGAATCATCTCAGTAGTCTGCAGGACTACATCGGTCCGAACCATCACCCTGTGACCAACCACGCCCCAGCAGACTAGGGTACGACATCTCTGTCCATACAACAGCTCGTAAGGTGGAGCACCAATGCTGGAGTGATGGCTGTTGTTGTAGGAAAACTCAACAAGGCGTAGGTAGGAGTCCCAGCTCCCACTGAAGTCAATAACGCAGGGCCTCAACATATCCTCGAGGGTCTAAATGGTCCACTCGCTCTGGCCGTCTGTCTTTGGATGGTATGCGGTACTGAAATGCAACCGCGTGCCCAATTCCTCGTGGAACTTCAGCCAGAAACGGGCGGTGAACACACATCAGGGTCTGTACCGATAGAGACTGGAACCCCATGACGAGCAACGATCTCGCGTATACACACATCGGCCAGCTTCTCGACCGACGAGCTCTCCCAGATGGGCAGAAAATGGGCAGTCTTGGTCAATCGATCCACGATGACCCATATAGCATCGAAACCCTTTGCCGTTCTCGGCAATTTGGTGATGAAGTCCATCGTGATCTGCTCCCATTTCCACATGGGAATCTCTAGAGGATGCAGCTTGCCATGCGGCCTCTGGTGCTCGGCCTTGACCATCCTGTAGGTCAAGGACCTCTCGACGTACCAAGCAATCTCTCGCTTCATGCACGGCCACCAGTAACTCAAACTCAGATACTGATACATCTTGGTGGCCCTCGAGTGAATAAAGAAGCGAGACTTGTGATCCTCCACCAGTACAATCTGTCTGACCCCACCAAACATCGGAACCCAAACCCGTCCGCATAAATCGGGTGATCTCGCCTCTAATCCGCTTAAGCTTCCAGTTCTCCTACTGTACACCCTCATCCTGAGCTTCCCTAATCAAGATCACAAGTGGAGAATCCACTGATATCCTCATACAGGTCGCTGGAGTAGAAGATCCATCCGACATGCGGATCAGGGCGTCCGGAACAACGTTCGCTTTACCCGGATGGTAAAGGATCTCGCAGTCATAATCCTTGACTACGTCCAGCCACCTGTGCTGTCTCATGTTCAGGTTCGGCTGATCCATGATGTGTCTCAAACTCTTGTGGTCCGTGTAAATGGTACAACGGGCCCCATAGAGATAATGTCTCCAAATCTTGAGAGCGAATACCACCGCTCCCAACTCCAAATCGTGTGTGGGGTATATCGTCTCATGTGTCTTCAACTGCCGCGATGCGTAGGCTATCACTCGTCCTCTCTGCATGAGGACCGCTCCCAGTCCTGTGATGGATGCATCACAGAACACTACGAAATCCTCAACTCCCTTTGGGAGAGTCAAGACTGGAGCCTCGCAAAGTCGCTGTCTGAGGGTCTCAAATGCCCTCTGCTACTCAGGGCCCCACCGGAAATCCACCCCCTTCCTCATCAGACGAGTGAGGGGTACTGCAATCTTGGCAAAATCCTGTATGAATCACCGGTAGTACCCTGCCAATCCCAAGAAGCTCCTGATATCCGAGGGAGATGTCGGAACCTCTCGTTGCATAACGACCTCAATCTTGGTCGGATCGACCAAAATCCCCTCCTGGTTAACAAGATGTCCAAGGAACTGAACCTCTCGTAACCAAAACTCGCACTTCGAGAACTTGGCATAAAGTCGTTCTCATCTCAAGACTCCCAATAGCTCCCGAAGATGCTCCTCGTGCTGCTCTCTGGTCTTGGAATAAACCAAGATGTCATCTACAAACACAATAACTGGGCGATCGAGCATCGGTATGCATACCCGATTCATCAGGTCCATAAATATAGATGGCGCGTTGGTGAGACCAAACGGCATCACCATGAACTCGTAGTGTCCATAACGAGTTTGAAACGCGGTCTTCTCCACGTCCTCCTCCCGTACCCTGACCTGATGGTACCCCGACCTCAAATCTATATTGGAGAACCAAGATGCTCCTTCTAGCTGATCAAAGAGATCATCGATCTTTGGTAGTGGATAACGGTTCTTCACCGTCAACTAGTTCAACTCCCGGTAGTCAATGCACATCCAGTGTGAACCATCCTTCTTCTTCACGAAGAGAATCGGTGCTCCCCACGAAGAAGTGCTCGGACGAATGAACTGCTTGCCTAGCTGCTCCTGCAGCTGAGATGACAGCTCATGCATCTCCGGTGGTGCTAATCGGTACGGCGCCTTGGCGATAGGGGCCGCACCTGGCACATGGTCGATTCTGAACTTGACCTGCCTCTCCAGAGGCACTCCGGGTAACTCCTCCGGAAACACGTCGGCGAACTCCCAGATAATCGGGACGTCCGAAACCAAAAACTGATCCCTAACCCGCGTATCCACCACATATGCTAACCCGCACACCCGTGCTGAATATATCACCGAGCCCTGGCGGCTGAGGAGAACCCTGAACCCACTCTGGTGCCCTCGCCGAAGGTAACCAGTTCTCCCCCACTTGGGGTTTGAACTACCACACGCTGACCCTCACAGTCGATCATGACACCGAATCGACTCATCCAGTCCATACCCACTATCACACAAACTTCCCCCATGGGAATCAGAATCAAATCAATCGAGAAGGACACGTCGAAGATCTCCAAAACACAGCCCCAATAAATTGAAGAAGAAGAAAACCCGTGTTCGTTTGAGATGGAGACTCGCAACGGACACTCTAGCTCTCCTACAGGCAAGTCGAACTCCCTACTGAACGACCGAGAGACAAAAGACCGACTCGCCCCGGAGTCAAATAATACCAAAGTAGGTAAGGAGTTCACTAAGAATGTACCTAATATGGCACAACACATATAAGCATAGAACAAATATAATCAGTAAGATTAAGGATAGAAACATACCAGCAACCACATCTGGTGCTGCCCTGGCCTCCTCGGCTATAAGCCGGAAGGCACGTCCCTGAGCCGTATGGAGCCCTGCTCTACTCTGAATCCCATCAGTAATCCTCAGTGTAGCCGGCTCTGGAGCCTGCATCGGCCTGACAGTAAGATGTGGACAGCTGATCTTCATGTGACCTACCTGATGGCAGTGGTAGCAGATTCTCATATCCTGAACCGGGGTTTGCTTATGGCAATCCTTCGCCAAGTGCCCCTCGTTGCCGCATTTACGGCACGCACTACCAGGCCTACAAACCCCCCGAGTGACCCTTCCCTCACTTGCCACAAGTGCGGCCATGCTGGCCTCCAGGCCTAGAATCAACGGTCTTACACCGCTTTGGTGCCGGCTGTGACTGCGCTGGAGCCTACCTCTGCTCCCGTAACTATAACTCCATGTCAAGCTCACGTCGCATAGCGGCCTCCTGTAACTCCAGCAGTGTATCGCAACGTTGGGTAGCAACAAACTGAAAGATGTCAGTCTTGAGCATGCTCATATAACGTGTCATCTGAGCCTGCTCGGAAGCAAACTCTGGGCAGAACATCGCCCTCTCAGTGAACATACGGGTAATCTCCGTCACCGACTCCACATCCTGTCTCCAATCCAGAAAATCATGTGCCAGCCGCTCTCGCTCAATCCGTGGAATGTAGCGAGTGCGGAACATATCCCTAAACTGCTCCCAAGTAACCACAACTCTCTGATCATCTGTATGCGACCCCGTCATCAACCTCCAGCAGTCCTTGGCTCCGGACCTCAGCAGGTTCAGAGCACACCTGACCTTCTGGTGATCAGGACATGAGCACGTGAAGAAACATCCCTCCACATCAGGTAGCCACCTCATGGCTACAATCGGGTCCTGATTTGCAACGACCCAAATTTTACAAAGAAAATTTTCATTTTTAATTAGTCAACCATATTTCGTAAAACATGAAGATTCCAATAATTGTTTTCAAAACCACCAACATTACAACATTATTATTTTCAAAACATTAGAGTGTCCCCCAAACCAAATCGAAAAAGAGAGATAGAGTGCATGCCGCATCATCACGCCTTGCCTTTGCCTTTAGGCTCCGATGTACCGGAAACAAACCCACAAACGGTAAGCTGAAAGCTTAGTGAGTCCCCCTAGAGCATACCCCACACAAACCATATATCACATTAGCTATAAAGCTACCTCTACCACATATCACATGTCAATTAGCCATGAAGCTATCTCTACCGTTTGCCACAAAGGCTATCTCTACCATCAGCCATAAAGGTTGTCTCTACCATTGGCCATAAGGCCATCTCTACCATTAGCCATAAGGCTATCTCTACCATTAGCCATAAGGCTATCTCTACCGTTAGCCAAAAAGACTATCTCTACCACATATCATGCACACATACATATCACACCTCTACATAATTAGTAAACCAACTATCAAAAAATGGGCCGGCCTTGGTGCCTTAGACCAGTTGGTATGGTGAGAAAACGAACCTCACAAAGCTGAATTGGCAATTGAATTCAGGTATGTCATGTGCTGCTCTTCCCAAACTGTCTATAATCAATGAGTAAATAACTCATCATAATCCCATGAATACCCCCAGGGTCAACCCTGGTCAAAGTCAAGGTCTATAGTCAAGATCAACAGTCCATATTGACCTTGACTCATCGAGTACAATCGTTCACACGTTAGGTTCCCAGCTTAACTCATCGACTCGCCGAGTCACCCGAGGGACTCGTCGTGTTCCCTGATGTTCACGGCCGTAAACCACCAACCGCACACCCGTGACCGTGAACCCTTGGCCGTAAACCTTTGGCCGTGAACCTTTGGCCGTGAACGAGGAAACCCTCTCGACTCGCCGAGTCTCTTGCACGACTTGTCGAGTCCCTATCAGTCCGTTATGTTTATGGCCTCTTCCAGTGGGACTCAAGGTCCCAAACTTCAAATCTATACTCTACTAGTGAAGATAACACGTAAAGTTGCAAACTTTACATGCATGCAAGGCCTCTCATGGCCATAATACTCAAAACCGACCCTTAACAAGGTTTTCATGCATGGAGAGGGAATGAGCTCATAAAAAATATGTAACTTTATGACTTCTGGGATCTAAGAAGGTTCAGATCTGGAACTGTATCCTTGTGATAGGTCCAGATCCAACCTTGATTCCCTTTCATTCTATGATGGCCATAATCTTCCAAAAGAAATTTAAGGATCTTAAGTTGAAAGTGACAGATTGATACCTCAAACGAATGCCCAACACGAAATAGACGCTTGATCTATTGCTTTTCCCCTTGGTACTTCCTCTTCAAGCTTGGAATTCTCCCCAAAATCCCAAAGATAGCCCCCAAATGCACTCACTTCACACCTTTGAGAGTTCGCGGCCGTAAACGGTCTTTTATCATGATAAGGGAGGCCACAAGGGTTTATAATGATGTTTATATATGGGGCAAAACCCCAAAATTAGGGTTTTCTCTAAACAGCTCTGACTCGCTGATTCGGGCCTTCCGACTTGCCAAGTCAGTTTCGACCCGCGTCCAAAATGTCTCGACTCTACTCGACGAGTTGTTCTCCCAACTCGCTGAGTCCATGCATAAAACCTCCCCAATTTGGCAACTTTCCAACCAACACCTGAACCAGGTGTTACAAGTCTCCCCTACTTCAACTAGACTTCATCCTCGAAGTCTGCTGACCCAAACAAATCGGGGTAATGCTCTCGCATCTCCTCTTCCGGTTCCCAAGTCCACTCGGAACCCTTCCGATGCTTCCATTGCACTTTCACCAGTCTTACCTCCTTATTCTGAAGAACATTTCTCTTCCTATCCAGAATGGCAACGAGCTTCTCAATGTAGTTTCTCAAGCTCTCGTCCACCTGGATATCACGCAACGAGACAACCGCAGCCTCGTCTGTGACACACTTCCGAAGTTGCGACACATGGAATGTGTTGTGAATCTGGCTAAGCTCCTCTGGCAGATCCAAGCGATATGCCACTTTGCCCACCCGGGTCGTGATCCTGAACGGGCTTATATACCGAGGCCCCAACTTGCCCCTCTTTCGAAACCTAATGATCCCTTTCCAGGGCGACACCTCCAGCAACACGAAATCCCCCACCTGAAACTCAAGATCTGATCGCAGTCGGTCGGCATAGCTTTCCTGACGGCTCTGCGCGACCCGTAACCGGTCGCGCACCTGCTGAATCAACCCAGTAGTCTTGAGCACTACTTCAGTGCTTCCCATGACCCGCTGTCCAACCTCATCCCAAGAAACCGGGGTCCGACACCTCCGTCCATATAACATCTCGAATGGAGCTCGGTCGATACTGGCATGGTAACTGTTATTGTACGAAAACTCTGCCAGTGGAAGATACGTATCCAACACGCATGCCGGTAGAATATCCTCCAGTGTGTTGATCGTTCTCTCACTCTGACCGTCGGTTTGGGGGTGGTACGCTGTCACACCCCGCTAAAGCGGAAACGCAAGATATGACAGCGATAACGGTTTCATTGCAAAAGATAAAGATACATCACCATAGCAATATTCAAAAGTTTACAACCCATAGCTTAATAAAAACAAGTACAAGTTTTTCCAAAATAACATTGTTCAAAATATAACTTCATAAATAACTTCAACACGATGCAGCATGCTCTATGATGATGAATCTTTATATCCACTTACTAATTATTTCCTGAAAAAGCATGTAAAACGAGCGTCAACTATGAAAATAGTTGGTGAGTTCACAAGTTTATAAAATCAAGATTTGGAATAAGGCTTTTCATAAATACAAGTACATTGCTTTAATGAGAAACAAAGTTGATTGCTATTATTGATAACAAGTTTATTGCTATAACGAGAAACGAGTTTGTATGTGTATGAGCAAACAATGAGTCTCAACCAAACCTATAACTGAAGCCCTATCAAGATCTATGCTTATCGTTCCATAGATGAATATGGTATCATGCACTCCAACAATAGGGCGAGTGAGGAGTTGTCAATTCCTAATAGCACTATCCATAATGACCATTGGCTCAAAGAGTTAATGGTTAGAGATAAGGGAAGTGCCTTAGTACGATAAGTTCTCATGTTCCGTGTTGCATAGACATACATAGAGAGACATAGCAATAAAATAGCAATCATGTTTGATACAAATCAATTTAAATACAACATTCAAATAATAGTTTTTCGGGACATGCTTTTCCACCCCAAAACATAAAAACTGAAAATAGGGGAGTGCGTGAATACTCACAATGTTTCGAGTAAATACAAGTGGTGCCTTGGAATACACCAACGTCTTAATGCCGGGATCCTATGACATCAAACACACACTAGTGAGTTTCCATGTCGAAATCTAATGCTAATATACTAAACTCTACATATAGTGAAATGCCAATTTATGTTCTAATATTGGATTTTATATTAATTGGTTACACTTTTTCTGAAATGATGAAATTCTACAAGTCATGCGATAAATACAACTTTGGGATATTAATTTTCCAGATTTAGTAATATAAATTTAAGGGTGTTTCAACACATTTAAAGGTGTTTTAAATTCCTAAAAATGTAAAATATTATCAAATAGTTTCCAAAAATTGTCAAACCTCGTATTTTTCATTCTAAATACAATAGAGGTTTTCCAGAAAATTTTCCTTGAATTTTTGATATGGTTAACTATTTTCCAAATTTTTAAGCCTTCATAACAACATAAATTCACGAAAAATAGCATTCAAAGGATAAAAATTCTCAAACTTTTTATTTTACTGTTATTACACATTGCTAAGCTGGGAAAAATACAAAAATGGATTTCCAAGCTGTTTAATTATATTTTACGATTTTTGAGCATTTATTCCAATAAAAATTGAAATAAATAGAAAACAGTTTCCAAAATGACCCAAACTTTTTATTTAACTGTTATTATACATTGCTAAGCTGGGAAAAATATAAAAATGGATTTCCAAGCTGTTTAATTATATTTTACGATTTTTGAGCATTTATTCCAATAAAAATTGAAATAAATAGAAAACAGTTTCCAAAATTACCCAAACTTTTTATTTAACTGTTATTATACATTACTAAGCTGGGAAAAATATAAAAATGGATTTCCAAGCTGTTTAATTATATTTTACGATTTTTGAGCATTTATTCCAATAAAAATTGAAATAAATAGAAAACAGTTTCCAAAATTACCCAAACTTTTTATTTAACTGTTATTATACATAACTAGGCTGGGACAAATATAAAAGATATTTTTCAGTGGGTATTTCTATTTTTCCTTGTTTTATCCCCTTAAATAATCATTAATTGAAGAATAAATAATAAACAGTTAAAATAAATTACCAAAAACTTTTGTAACATCATTTACAGTGTAAGTAATCTGGGAAAAATACCAAAAGTGGTTTTCATGTTGTATAATCCGGTTTTGGGTATTTATGTGTATTTAAGTGTATTTAAGTGTATTTAACCTTAGCAAATAGGAGAAAAATAGTATACAGTAGAGGAAAATCATCAAAATTTTTATGTATCCTCCTAATGTACAACATGATGTTCTGGTAAATTTTCATGAATTTTGGATAATCAGAACTATTTTTCCTATTTTTAGGCCATTATAACTACCAAAAATTGGGAAAAATAGAAAGGCATGATGAAAAATTCTGAAATTATTTTTCTGAGTCTCCCACCACAGGTAAGAGCTGCGAAAATTGTTAGATACAATTTTCACACTCTTTAAAGTGGTTTTGTGATTTATTGCACCCAAACAAAAAGAAAATCGAAAATCATACTAAACAGCAACATAAATCGATGAAATTTAATGAGAGGTCATTATTCACCATAGAGGTCATCCACGAATTTATTCCGGATTTATAGACCTCTGGAAGTATTTTATGTGATTTATGCCCTTGTTTTCTTGTAACAATTTTATTAAATCCAGGAAATGATAAAAACTCTTGAAATTTTCCAGATGTTCATCTTACCTTAATGGGAATTTGGAAAAATTTTGATTTGAACAGAAAAGAACGTTTAGATATTTTTATAGACAAAATCATTTACATGCACTATTAACAATGTACTTTGATCACCAAGCTCTTTAGCTTGGTGTTCATCACATGCATCACGGTTTGAAGACCATGCATGGACATATGTTTGTCATAGTGATGTTTTTAAAGGAAATACTTGAATGCATAAGGTGTATGAGCCTTTAAAACTTGTAAAAATCCGAACTTTAGTGTTTGACATAGGCTTTGGTCCTTGGATTTCACCATTAAACAACATGCATGTTGTTCTTGGGTGAAACCCTACCACCATCATCATCAAACTCGACATTCATGAACATGTTCATGAATGTTCATAAAGAATGGTGTAGAAGGAAGAGAAGTACAAGAAAACCCTTTAAAACAAGAAGGAAAAGTAAGGGAAAATGAAGGATTTTCGTGAATACCTTGAAGAACAACCTTAGAAGATGAAGATTTGAGTGTGAAGAGGTGTTCTTGACTGAAAAATTTTGTGAGTTTAGAGAGAGAGGAGGAGAGTTTGAGAGTTGAAAGGGTGGAGTGTGAGAGAGAGTGAAGAGAGAAGTGGAAGAGTGGGGATTGTGTTTTAATGATTGAAGTTTTGGGAAGAGAGAGGGCATGGGGGAGAGGATGCACGAATTTTATGAGTGAGAGAGGCTCCCTCTCTCCTAAATTTAAACTTTATAAAACTCCCTCCTTAATTTTTATAAAACCCTAATTTTTATAAAAGTGTTTAATAAAGCAATTCTTGATTTATTTAAAAATCTTGTTTTTAACTAATAAATTATGATTAATGTATGATAATTTAACTTTCCATTTCATTGATTATAATCCATAATTTTGATTAATAAAAATTTGATATTAGGAAGTTTATAGCCAATTTTATAAAGTTTTTAAGCTTTAAGGTTTATAAATTTGGATTTTTGGCTCTTCAGGGTTTTTGGAATATTGTTTGATATTCACTATCATATTGGAATGTAATTAGAATATTTTAATTTATTTTTAGGGTTTTATACCCTTTTTCAATTGTAACAAAGTTTGAAGTTTCATTCTAATTATGGTATTGGCATTTCCTATTGTAGTCAAGCAACTTACTAGAATCGTAAGAGTCAAGTATATTAGTCCTAGATCTTAGTTGGATCCTAGTTTATGCAAGATTTTGACCTAATTTATACTACTAGGCCATGGTATGTTGTGCATGAATGGTTTTTATAAAGATGCATGAGTCCGAGAATGACCTGAATTGACAGTTGTCACATACGCCGTGCTAAAATGTAGCTGAGTGCCCAGCTCCTCGTGGAATTTCTTCCAGAACCTAGATGTAAACCGAACATCACAGTCAGAGACAACCGACACAGGCACCTCGTGTCTAGCTACCACCTCACGCGCGTAAATATCTGCCAACTTTTCTGCTGATATACTTTCGGATATCAGAATGAAATGGGCACTCTTCGTCAGTCTATCCACAATCACCCATATGGAATCCACACCCCTTGTCGTCCTTGGCAACTTCGTAATGAAGTCCATCGTTATCTCCTCCCACTTCCACATGGGAATGGGTAGCGGTTGGACCTTACCATGAGGTCGCAGATGCTCGGCCTTGACCTTCCTGCAGGTCAAGCACAGCTCTACAAACCAAGCAATTTCCCGCTTCATGCATGGCCACCAATAACTCAGCCTCAAGTCCCTATACATTTTTGTAGCTCCTGGATGTATAGAGAACCTGGACTTATGCGCTTCCTCCAATATCTTTTAACTCACTCCCCCAATCGTCGGTACCCACACCCGACCACACTACGTCAATAGGCCTCGACTATCCTTAACAAACAAAGGATACTGTCCTCTGATCCTCTCTACCTTCCAATTCTCTTTCTTCACCCCCTCAACCTGAGCCTCTTTGATCATCTCCAACAATGGGGAGATCACCATCATCCTCAAACATACACTCCCAATCGGGGAACCTGCCGTCTTACGGCTCAAAGCGTCGGCCACTACGTTGGCCTTCCCTGGGTGGTGTATAATCTCGCAATCATAGTCTTTTAGCACGTCTAACCACATTCTCTGTCGCATGTTAAGGTTTTGTTGATCCATCAAATACTTCAGACTCTTGTGGTCGGTGTAAATGGTACACCGTACTCCATACAAGTAATGCCTCCAAATCTTGAGGGAAAACATCACTGCCCCCAGTTCCAGATCGTGAGTGGGGTAATTCGTCTCATGTGGCTTTAACTGTCGCGAGGCGTACGCTATCACGTGCCCTCTTTGCATCAGTACCGCACCTATCCCTGTAATCGATGCATCACAGTACACCCCAGATCGTCTAACCCCTCAGGTAATACAAGGATCGGAGCTTCACACAATCTCCGTCTCAATGTCTTGAAAGCCAACTGTTGATCTGTACCCCATCGAAACGTCACATTCTTCTTAGTTAGTCGTGTCAATGGCATAAAAATCTTGGAGAAGTCCTGAATAAATCTCCGATAATAACCCGCTAAACCCAAGAAGCTACAAATCTCATATGCATTCTTTGGTACTTCCCACCGCATCACAGCCTCAACCCTGGCTGGATCAAATGAAATACCCTCCTGGTTGATGATATTGATGGGTTTTGAGCATTCTAACACTCCTAAGTGTACATGCAACCCTAAATACCTTGGATCTATGTTTTCTCTATTATACATGCAAATATGAATATTCCAAGGTATTACCCTAACTAGCATACAATCTTTTGATACTTGAATAATAAACTAGATAGAAATACATACCTTGTTGATGTAGCTTAACTCCATGAAGCTCGAGAGTCTAGTGCCCCAAGTGTGACACCTCAAATGGTTCACACAACATCAAATGCACTTGGAATAACTTAGAGAGAAATGATACACTTCATGAAATCAGCTAGCCCTCACCATTCCTTCATAGTCTCTCATGGTGGCCGATTTTGACAAGAATAAGATGCTTGTATAGTGTGTCACAATTAGGGTTACACCATGTAAACCCTAATTGTCATGGCCTTTCATTTCCATGATCCATGGGTACAAAAACATCATGGAGCATCCTATGGGTTTTAGCCCAACTTGATAATCCATGGAGCATTAGCCCACTATACAAGTATGGATGATTTACACAATCAACCCATATATTTAATTAGTCTCCTTTTGATCACTTAATTAATTCCAAATTAATTCTTGATCAATACTAATTAAATAATCTTATTAATATATTAGAACTTATAATATATTACCAAACCTTAAGTGTTATTTCTCTCATTTTAGTCTATCCAAATGCATGATGCCATGCAACCCAAATGGACCATGCCGAGTCAGGTCAAGTATATACCAAATATAGGTATGGAATTCGACACTAATCCAACAGTCTCCCACTTGAATAAGTCTAAAACTATTATTGCGTATGACTTCAAAAACCAACTGGCAATCGTAGCTCTCAAAAGCCGCTGTCGAACTCTGACCTTGTCAATGACTTGTCCATTAGATAAGGGATCATATATTCCTCCATTCTAGATATCATATGGACTGAGACATGGATTAAAATCATTCTCTCTGTCCATTTGTTGTTTCCCGATTTCCGATTTATAACAACTGACTAATTGAACAAATCACATTAGTCCTGGCTTGGCCAAGCACTTCGGGGTGTCATCACTAAATCATCGAGGGGCACACAAATATCGCTTTTATCCCGAAGGTAAAAGGAATGGATAAACTTCGACTCATATAGCTTGTTCTACTACTTGTTGAATCATACACAAAGGCACATTTTATAACATCGAGTTACCAATGCGTTTTCCTGCAATCAATGTATAACTAACTCATAGTAACAACTCATATCTCTAGGTTTGAAGAATATAAGATATTATCGTCTCATGATCACTCGTGATAAAATCCATGAAGTGATTCCAATGAGCGTGGGTTGAATCCAATACTCAGAACTTATGAGTACTCATGAATGTTGTAGCACCACTTGCTATGTCCCATACCTTGGACATCTACAATCCAGCTTCATGACAGTCTTGATTCATATCTACTTCCAACATATGACCGAATGTGAATGGTTTGAATAACTTAGTCATTCAGTAAGAATGACCTAGTTATTTTACATGCAAAGTGAAACACAAGAATAATCGAATCCAATATGGTCTCAGAACTTATGAATATAAATAAAACATCTTTTATTTATCACCATATTGATTACCCATCATTCATCGCATACTGTTTCAAACTATCAACTTTATACTTGAATTAAAACAATAGTTGTCCCATGCTCCAAGCATGTACACTATGTTTTTCTAAACACTAGCCATGCCATACACCAAGTATGCACACTATGTTTTTCCATAATCTTTACTTTGTGAAATAGATCGATTGAACATAATTCCAATGATTCTCATTTCACAGTCCTAAATCCTTACCGCAAATGTAAGAATTCCAAATTCCTGCCATTTACCTAAATCTGTTAGATTCTAAACTTATATGCATTGGTCCTCTTGTAATGATTATGCACAAAGTCACAAAGGCTTGTCAACATACATTACAGAGTATTCCAATGGAGACCAACTCCATGGAAGCGAAGTCTCATATTCAAAGTTCATTGCCTTTGAACATTCTTCTTGCATTAAGTTTCCTAATCTTACACAGATTTAATGAATAAATTCCACATATGGGAACATTTCCATATTCCCCTTTTGACGACTATTACTCTTGACCAAGAGTTGCCTCTTTTCAAAATATGTCAATATGGTCTTTCCAAAATTAACATCATACTTCCAACTGTCCCTGAGAAACCAATCTTTGGTAAACCTTAGATTGTCCTCGACAATTGCTTAATCATTTTAGTCATATCCAATTCTAGACCTTTTCCCTTCGTAATGCCCCAGGCATTTGGAAAATTTTAGAAAGGATGAATATTATAGCACATGCAATCGATCCTATATCCGAAGCATATGGGACACAATTCATGATGTCTCACATAAAGACATGATACTAGACCAGTCCTTTTGC
The DNA here is from genome assembly GCF_052849685.1 of Lactuca virosa. Taxonomy (NCBI): domain Eukaryota; kingdom Viridiplantae; phylum Streptophyta; class Magnoliopsida; order Asterales; family Asteraceae; genus Lactuca; species Lactuca virosa. The sequence continues at coordinate 179,950,413 of NC_136430.1, forward strand.
TACAATATTTCTATTTGCCAAGTTCTCACAATTCAGATTATGAAAAGGGATGCCGTAATCATAATCAAATTTTAGAACGCAAATAATGTACCCATATATAGAATTTCCTTATGTTGAGCCATTCCAACATAACATTCATATATATACTTGACTAAATTTGATTAAAATCTCACGATCTTAGCTTATAGATTTGAGATGAAGTATAATTTCCTCTCCCTTAATTATAGCAAAACAACTTTTTCAACCCCTGCAACTTCACGAATTGAAACTTTTGTTTTCTATAATTAACATTGCTATATTGCTATACTAATAATAATTATCATGCTCCCACTAACATGATGATTATTATCATACCACTTATGCTCCCACTAGCTTTGACATGTACTCAGAAATCAACTGAACTTCTAGAAATCAATACTTTATTGACTTTCTTACCAAAGTTCAAATTTCTGATACGAGATGCTTAATCAAAATCATACCCCTTTCCTTAGATAGCACACATGTGTGTCTAAGCAATGTCAGAACTATGAAAAGGGATGCCGTAATCATAGTCTCAATTGTTTAGACCTTTGCTATTCCTTGCAAGTCCATGTTAGTGTGCCGGTTAACCACACACGCTCCACTAACGACTTTGAGAATGCAAATATCACATTTGTTATCTCCTTAAAATCTACTTAGTGAAAGCATTTCCTCACCATCATTTTCATGAATCGGAGAAAAACCTTATGACACTTAGATTTTCTGGTGTATGTGTTCCTATCCATGTGAATTTGTCAAAACCATAATCACAAGACAAGGTTAGTGACAAATCCAAACACTTATGGATTGAACTTGTGCAATCTTAACTTCTTGCCACCTGACAGCTCAAGGGCCTGCCATTGCTTCCAAGTTGTTATGCAACCAATTGAGAACTCTCAGAACTCACTTGCAAAGCCAACTTTAACTGGAATGGGCACAAAAATGTCAACACGATAGGTTATGAACCTCAAGTCGTGTGCTAGTGATAAACTACAGGTTTTTATTCTTGATTAGATCTTGAAAATTTTCCAAGATCTTTAAAACTCCCACTGTCCTATTGACATATAAGACTTCATTGCCAAATATTCAAGAGATAGTGTGGATTCTTTATCAAGATAAACACTTCACACAATTGGCCTTAGTTGGTCTTTGTTTTATCCAAAACATCACAACTTACCAACTTCAAATGTACAAGAGTAGAAACCATTTTACTCTTACATTTGACAAGTGTTATAAACCTTTCTTTAAGATATGTCACTCAACTTACAGTCTTGGAGTATGACTCTAAGACTTGTTTTGGAACGAAGTATCACTCATCTACTTGATTTAACCATTTCAACAATTCAAGATTCCTCTTCTTAGTCATAAGAATGCACTAAGATGTCCTTAGAGGACCAATTGTGATATGGTTTCTTAATCATTGAGATGATCACAAAACTTGACACTAAAGTACTCTCCCATCTTTTCAGATTTGAGAAACTTTTATCCTTCTGCCTAATTTGATTCTTCTCATTCGTTCTGCCATACATCGAAACTTTTCCAATGTTTTAGAATTATACTTAAACTTGTACGTATAACCATATTTACTAAACTTTAGTAAATCATGACGAATAGTCTTAACAATCTTTTGCGGTGGACTGGACTAGTGCACAAGAATGTGTACTTGATCCCTTAGTCCTTCACTTGACTCACATATAAATGTGAACAAGGAATTAGTCTTAATTTTTCCAAAGGTGAAAATTCTCATTCATCATACTATACAACTTGTATGATTCCAAGTTTCTGTCCAACTGAAAACTTGGGTGATGAGAATCTTTCCTTATTTGGTAAATTTAGACACTACCACAAATGAAAGAATCAAATTCATATTTCCATTATCGCTATCAATGGAATCATATAAGCAACAATTTTTCACAAATGCCATTGTAAGGATACTTAGAATAAATGGAATCAAAACTTTTCCTTTTATTTTAAAACTTTACGGAAAAACTTATCCTTACAATGCAAAAGCATATGAAAAATTTGTCTTATCTATTCCTAAGCAATATATCATAACTCCTAAGCAACATCTCAAAATTCTGATCACCGAACCATGCGATCGAAATCCATTTTCGCGATCAGAATCAACATATACTTCCTTTAAGTTTTTTCACTTTTCTTTGATTCTTTAAACATCAACATGTGACCTAGTCACATCATGTAATAAGAATCCCAGAATAGAAACTTAACAGAGTTAGATAGTGGACTTTACCTGAAGTAGAGTCAAACTTCTTGACTTTATCAACCTTATGATCTTTCAGGTAAATAGGCAGCTTTGCAATCAATGCCCCTTCCTTTGGAAATAGAAACATATGGACTCTTTGGGAATGGTACACTGGACTATCTCAGACATGCCTTTCTCTTTACCATTTAGTCAACCGAGTTGACTATGGCCAATCCCTTTCCTTGGGAAGAGAAGGCTTTTCTAGATATACAGTGTTACCATTGTCAATGTCCATGGTAGTTTGGGAAGTTGATCTACTAATCAAATTTGCTTTACCAGTGCTCCAAATCATTGCTGATTCAGCAGCACCAAGCAAATAGATAAGATCATTAAAGGTCATGTCATAGTCTACTACATAGTAGTCCCAGAGGTAACTCACTATGTGACTTAGAAAGTGATTGAACAACCAACTTTCTTAAGACTTTGACACGCAACTCTCCCGGCTTGTCAATATGTGACTTCATTTCCAAGATGTGAGCATACATAGACCTTGCTTGCCATTAGGGCTAGAGTGACCTTGAACTTGTGGGTTAGGGAGAATAATTGAATGAGGTGGAGGAAGTGAAGTTCCAAGAGATTATTGGAAGATCATAGATGTCTGAACCAGACATCTTTTGGGAGATTTTCAAGATAGTTGATTTAAAGTCCTTAATATAACACCCAATATGAAATATTAAGGCTAGGACCCGACACAGTATTTTATAACTTGGAAGAGGGATGCCGTAATCCAGGCTATAGAATATTTGAAGGTATGTGAATGACGATTCACCAATTTCCACCATGAAAAATAAAATAAATTATTAGGTTTTTAATTGGATTTGAAACTCCTAGATCTTTTGAGATTCATTGAATTGTTCAATGGCATGTTTCAATCTCGAGTGTGCCCTTCAGTTTTTGTGACTGTGATGCCGAGGATCACAAAACAAGGTGTGAAGTAACCATGCATATTACTTGGTACCCTTAATATTTGCCCCTTAATCGATGTGTCGTTTAACCACACGCGCTCCACCGATACTATGATAAATATTAAGTTACCGTTTGCGTACCTTGTTAAGTCCAGCTAGTGTGCCGGTTAACCACACACGCTCCACTAACCGACTTAAGCAAAGTGCAAAGTGTAATTTCATGGATTAGCACCTTATTCACATTTTCCTAAAGTAACTAAGATTAGGAATTATAAAAACATTTGATTACTTTATATTTATCATTAATACTATTAATGAAGGGAGAATTCTAGTCCTTGTCCTACCCGTTCGGCTAACGATCCTCCACCGATCAAGGAAGCGGTGGGTGAGAGTGGACACCCATTAAGCTGCCATTTTATAGGCAGCAACCTTATACCCCCCTTATAGACCGGCTTCGTGAATGAGGCCTACTAACGGTAAGACTGACTTGCTCTTATACATATATATATATATATATATATATATATATATATATATATATATATATATTATTAACTTATAATACTATCAAGTATAAGGGTTGAATTTTAACTTTTAAAATTCTAAGGGCTTAACTTGGAATTAAAGTATTCATAAGGGAAAACTTTTTCAAATTCCAAAACTTGAGAGCAAGTTTTGAAACTATTCAAAACTATTCAATTCCATAAATTATGTGTTTAAAGTAGTTTTAATTCAAAAAACTCTTCAAGTTCCATAACTTGAGGACAAGTTATGGAAGACTTTAAACTACTAAAAGAATATGACTTTTCTTTGTTCATAACCTATGGAAATATTTATGAGTTTTATGAATCTTAAATGTGACTTTTCATATAACTTGAGGACAAGTTTGAAAAACACATTTTAGAATAAACTCTTAGATTAATTTGGATTGAAAACAACAATTTCACATAACTTTTCTATTAATCTAAGCAAATCATAATGAACAAGATAATTCAATCAAAATTGTTCATGTAATTAGCCTAACCATTAAACTAATACAAAACATGAATCTATTGACAATTATCTTTGAAACTGGATTAGCATGAACATTACCACATCAAAAACAGGTTTATACGTTGAAAAACAACTTAGGGTAATATTCCTAGTCCAATTCCAACCAAAACAGTCGAAGATATGCTGTCTGGGGGTCCAACTCGTCGAGTGCATGAACCAACTCGGCGAGTTGGATGAGTTTCGCCTTGGACTCGTCGAGTCCCTTCATGGACTCGGTGAGTCTGCTGTCCAGACAGCATACAAACTTCAATTTTCAGCCAATTTTGCAAGTATAACAAGAAAACAAGCCTAGGCTCTGATACCACTGATGGGTTTTGAGCATTCTAACACTCCTAAGTGTACATGCAACCCTAAATACCTTGGATCTATGTTTTCTCTATTATACATGCAAATATGAATATTCCAAGGTATTACCCTAACTAGCATACAATCTTTTGATACTTGAATAATAAACTAGATAGAAATACATACCTTGTTGATGTAGCTTAACTCCATGAAGCTCGAGAGCCTAGTTCCCCAAGTGTGACACCTCAAATGGTTCACACAACATCAAATGCACTTGGAATAACTTAGAGAGAAATGATACACTTCATGAAATCAGCTAGCCCTCACCATTCCTTCATAGTCTCTCATGGTGACTGATTTCGACAAGAATAAGATGCTTATATAGTGTGTCACAATTAGGGTTACACCATGTAAACCCTAATTGTCATGGCCTTTCATTTCCATGATCCATGGGTACAAAAACATCATGGAGCATCCTATGGGTTTTAGCCCAACTTGATAATCCATGGAGCATTAGCCCACTATACAAGTATGGATGATTTACACAATCAACCCATATATTTAATTAGTCTCCTTTTGATCACTTAATTAATTCCAAATTAATTCTTGATCAATACTAATTAAATAATCTTATTAATATATTAGAACTTATAATATATTACCAAACCTTAAGTGTTATTTCTCTCATTTTAGTCTATCCAAATGCATGATGCCATGCAACCCAAATGGACCATGCCGAGTCGGGTCAAGTATATACCAAATATAGTTATGGAATTCGACACTAATCCAACAGTCTCCCACTTGAATAAGTCTAAAACTATTATTGCGTATGACTTCAAAAACCAACTGGCAATCGTAGCTCTCAAAAGCCGCTGTCGAACTCTGACCTTGTCAATGACTTGTCCATTAGATAAGGGATCATATATTCCTCCATTCTAGATATCATATGGACTGAGACATGGATTAAAATCATTCTCTCTGTCCATTTGTTGTTTCCCGATTTCCGATTTATAACAACTGACTAATTGAAAAGATGACAAAGGTCAACCCAGTTTCAAAATGGATTGGGTTCCAAAGACCAACTAATCCCGCTCTGTGTCGGAGCAGCTATGGAGGCATATCATCAGACTTCGGTTTGTTGATAGTGGTTGTTCCCGACACATGATAGGAGGCATCTCTCAACTGTGCAACACTCAGAACTTTGTTTGAGAGTATGTGTCCTTTGCGGGAAAGGAAGAAAGGAAGAGATCACTCAAGGGGTTTGTGCTTAATGACATGAAGAATTTTCAGATCTGTTCTGAGATTATGCGTGCTGTTCTCAGACCTTCTGAATGCAAATTCAATCTGTGACTTACGGTTTGAATTTTCTTCTCTATACTCCTGAGTTTATCTTACACTGTTTCATTTCAAATACATTTTTCTTTAATTTCCTTGTATGTCTTTCTTTAGTAGATTGTTTTGGGAAGTGATATGAAGTATAGTGCTAAAGGGAAATTTATGATGCGTGTAATGCACTTAAGCCGAATTGTCTAGACTCTGTATTCAATGTGCTGGTAGGCACAAAGGAGTCAAAAGGACTAGACATTGATTGACCATGAAAGGACTAGACAATATAGACTTAGATAGTTTCATTTGGACTGACCATATGACGCTCGGGTAGATTGAGTAGTGAGATAAACATGAGAGCCTGCGAGATACACTAAAAGTTAAATATCTAGAACTGTGGCTGAACATTTCCTTGATGTATGGACTCATGTCCTTAATTCCGGTTCTGATAGGGCGACTGGGGGTTCTAATAAAGTAGGTATGTAGGAAATTATTTTCTTGCTTTCTATCTGTCAGTTATATGTTGCTTCCTCTGCGTGATTGGAAGAGATCCGACCTGGATTACAACATATGCAACTCTATTTCTACGCACCTCCTTATCTATGAAATTCTTTCTATCTGTTAGTCATATGTTGTCTCCTCTGCGTGATTGAAATTATCCGACCTGGAACACATCATATGCAACATTCTACTTCTCAATCCCTCTATCCTAGTTAGCCATATGTTGTCCCCTCTTCGTGATTGAAAGAGATCCTACCTGGGACACAACATATGCACTTCTATATCTGACTTCTTTCTTAATGATTGAATACTCACCTAAAGTAAGGAGTTCTTTGGAAGTTCTTGATTACCGGGGTATATCGGGAAGTGGGAAACATGTTGTAGTACATCTAAAATTGAACCATTTAATAGGTTGTCTGTAGATCTTGCTGCTTAATGTAAGTGGACAACAATATCCTTGGTCGTCGTCAGCTAAATGTCCATTTAGGAATATATATCACAATGACTTGTCACTTATAATCTGTGTGTCACACCCCCAAACCAAGGATGGCGGAAACGTCCGGGGGTGGAGGACTTCATGTATAGTATCATAACCACAATGGCAATAGTAATTCAAGCAAACACAACCAACATATATAATTGAAAGAGTTACATCACTGTATGAATTACATGTTTCCAAATCAATTACAATACGTTGACAAAAACATGAAATGTCTGATGCCTTAACGCCCCATCCTCAAAATGCACTTGGTTACCTGTTTAGTGATTTCCTGAGAATACAAGTTGTTTGAAAAAGTGTCAACACAAAGGTTGGTGAGTTCATAAGCTTTTGTTTTGTATTGATAAAAACCTCTCTCTTGTAAATGTAATGTTTGTTCCAGAAAAATCCGATATTTTCCTTAAAATGTGTGATGTAGTCTTATATCCAAAGACCAAAATGTATAAGTAACCTTTCTTACTTGTAGAAAATAATGTAAGTTTAAATCGATATAAACGCGTTTGATTTCTACGAAATTCCCGTAAATTCCTATGTTTGTTAATACTTTCTGTGAGTTATTATAACCATGCTATGACCTAGTTGGCCTGAACGACGTTCTTCAGGCGTCGGAAATGTTATGACATTTGTCACCCCAGACCTGCCGGTCTAACTGTTGTATGCAGTTAAGGTGTGGGTTTGTCAGACCCAATATAGATCTATATACAACTATCACGCTCTCCCTCCAGGAGACTCTGGTTACAATACATGACTTATTTGTATAGTGAAGCGAATGTCTCACAAAGTCATTAACGGAATTACGTGTTGTGTAATGAAAATCCTCTCTGTATAAATGTACCCTTTTGAAATGTATGTATTATGTAATGTATCATAAACTATACCTATTATAGTTTACCAAAACAAGGGTAGTAGTAGTAATGTATGTAAACTATACTTAACATAGTTTATCCAAATGTTTGTATGTAATGGATGTACCTTGATTATAACAATTTATTATTTCTATGCTTTATCTAGCAAAAATCCATTTGTTAGCTGTTGTATGTCCTTATACTAAGGCAAAATGTCATATAATGCAATAACATATTATCACATAAAGATATACACATTGCTCAACATGTTACAAGGTGTAATGAAACTGATAGCATTTTTCTGTTGTTAACAATTTCTATTGCTGTTCTTAGAAAATTTGTAGAAAAATCATCAAAGGTCCAAATCAAAATCCGTAAATTCTGAGAGTTTGGAAAATGAGTCTAGTTTGTTCATAAATTTTCTCACGATTTTTAGTGACCTCCAACTTAGGTGAAAACGTCCATAATCACAGACTGGTCCGGATTGGTTCTTGAAATGATAGGCAGTTTTGTAAAAATCACCATAAATTGTAGAAAAATCTTATGGAGATGTGCAAGTATCCATTTTAAAGCTAAGAACTTGAACTACTTGCACCTTGTACATTTTTGAAAACAAAAATGGTTAAGTTGACCAAACAGTCCGTGAATGGAGTCCAACTTTTCTGATGAAAGCTGTTAGAAGAATTTAGTTGTGTTCTTGGTGTTTTAACTTGTATTCCCCCCCTTAAAACATAAGAAAACATGAAAATGTAGGGGTTTGAACTCACCTTATGTGATTTCAGTAGGTGAATGTTGGAGAAGGGAAGTGTTCAACTCAAGAACACTGGGAGATGCCTTAAAGATTTTCGAGAATCTAACATCAAAGTGATGGAGTTTGTGTAAGCAATCGATGATTGGGGTAGAATGAAGTGTAATAATAACAAGGAGGATGAATTATACTTGCCAAGAGTAGAATGAAGCTTGATGATCAGCCTTGGAGTCTCGAAATAGAGAGAAAAGTTTGAGAGAAAACTTGTGTTTGATTTTTGGTGAAATGAGAGCAAGTGAGTGAAAATGAGGAGAGAGGTTGATTTGCTCCAGCTCTTAGAATGTGGGAGGGGCTGGTGATTGATGGAAAAGTACAAGGAAGTGACTAGGGATGGTGGGGAGGTGTGACTGGTCATAGAGTGGGTGTAGGTGGTTGCTTGTGTCATAAACTAAGGCAAAGTCAACACTCCACCTCTTGTACTTTACCCACTAAATATTGGATAAGATTTATCCCGAAAAAACGTGATTAATTAATAAATATGGGGTCTTATATGTTAAAATAAAGTTTTGGGTGAAAATCCCGCGTTAAAATAATTAAAATCGGGCTTAGAACGCAAAACTAGTCGAAAACCGGGAAGAAAATGGCAACCTGCGAGACCTCTCGGTGCTAGGCCGAGGTTCGGTCCCAAGGCTGTTGGGCCCGAAGGCGAAACGAGGCGAAAGGAGTAAGAAGCGAAATGGACCGAAAGGCTTAGGAGCGAAAGCGAAGGTAGGGTTCGGTCCGAGAGGCTTCGGGTTCGGGTCAGGCGAGGTTCGGTCCGAAGGCAGGTTCGGTTCTTGGGGTTCGCTTCTCAGCAGTTCGGTCCCTTAAGGGGACTTTCGGTCCTAAGAGGCTTCGGCCCTATAAGGTAGGTTTCGGGTCCTTAAGGGTATTTTACCCGTTTTTACCCCGTTTTAAGCGGTTTTTGACCTGGTTAAGGGTCGGGATGGCCCAAATGATTACAAAAAGTTACGGGAACTTTTGAGAGAGATTTGGGAGAGATTTGGGAGAGATTTCGAATAGAGAGAGATAGAGTGAAGAGGATTTAGAGAGGTTCCATTTATGACCTTTTTGAGCATCCGGCTTCGCAACGCAAGGTCCGTAAACCCCGTTAAGCCATGATTTAGTGTCCTACACACTCCCGATGAGTGTGCAATAGTGTTTTATCGCTTTGTTTCATTGTTTAGCACTATCAAGGCTAAGGAAAATTAAATACACGAATTTTCCAATTGATGTTTTCCCTTTAAATTAGCGAACTGTTCAGTAATTACATAGCGTAAACCCTAATATACAAGGGTTGACTGAGTTGACTGGTTGGATTTGTTGACTTAGTTTGACTTTGACTTGACCAGAATTTGACGGTTGTCACACTGTGCAAATTGTCAACATCCTTTGTGTTTAAGTGGACCACAATACCGGTGATTGACCAGATCTAGACATGCAGGCGTCTGTTGACAAACGATAATGGATTGCTTGACAACTTTGATCCAAAATATTTTTTTTGTTTTTTTGTTTTTGTTAAATTTGCTCATAGTTTTCCTCTATGCACAAATTTAGGGGGAGAATTAAAAAAATTTCAAAAATAAAAAAAAAATCAGAAAATTCAAAAATCAAACAAAAATCAGAAAATTAAAATCCAAAAATAGTGTTATTTCTGTTTTTATTTTTTGTTCAGTAAAATCAAAAAATCCAAAAATATTTTTGTTTTTGTTTTATTTTTTGTTCAGAAAAATCAAAAAATACAAAAAATATTTTTCTTTCCATTTAGTGTGCTAAATTTTCTTTTAGTTTTGTTTTGTCTTGAAAAGTGAACTCAGTTGTAGATGAGACTCATGGAGACTGAATCGAAAATTTCCAAGCCAAGGCTTCATCCGTGATCATCGAAGAATTCTCATTCGAAGGAGCAAGAAATGAAGATTATTCTTCCAACATTCAATCTTTCAACCCCAGAAGCAAGGTGAAGCTGACTTGAAGATTATGTGACAGATTGCATTAAACCTCCTCAATCAATTTGTTGCTATTCTTAAACCTGCTGAAGTGATCCAGAAGTTTCGTTCTCTAGTCTCTCTGAAGATTCTCAAGCTGAAAGCGCTATCTTTCAAGAATCTTTTCAAGAAGCCTCCTCACCCACTGTGTGTTCAAAGCCAAATTCTGAAGAAAAGCGCAACTGCTCAAGATGAAGTCATTCATAGAAGATTCATATGTTCATCTTGATGCTGTGAATAAAATTGAAGATTAATGCTGAAGCCAAGCTCCCGATGAAGATTGACAAGAAAAGCCAGCTACTTTTTAGGGGGAGTTTGTTGGGTCAGTTAGAAAAGAAAGCTATAAACCAAGGGGGAGATTGTTGGGTCTAAAATTATGGTTTATACTTTGCTTTTCTAAACAACTGTATTTTTCTAAAGTGTAATATGTGTTTGCGGCTGTGTTCACGGCCAGGTTGGTGTGTACGACCGTGAACATGTCTACTATATATAGGGTGAGGAGTGCATGTAAGACCGATGGTTGAGAGGAGCTTAAGTGTGTGTATTTTAAGGTGTGAGAGAATATAGAGAGAAGAACTAGTGTGCGAACTATGTGTATGGAGCATCATTCTATTCATTGAATACATCATAGATTTAAGTTATTCTTCTTCTCCTTCTCTTCTATTTTGATATGGCATCATCCGTTTGATTGGGATTCGGCACCATCAAATGGATTTGATTGATACACAAGCAGATTGGGGACTTACACTACTTACTTGGCTCGGCAGATCACGCGTGTTGCACTCTCATCTTTTCCTTCTTTCAAAAGCTTTTTATGTCATTTTTGAAAACAAATTTACCATTTACTTAGTTTGAGTCCTGACACACCCGAGAGTATGCCTGAATCCCTCAAACCAAGGCTTTGATACCAACTTGTAACGACCCAAATTTTACAAAGAAAATTTTCATTTTTAATTAGTCAACCATATTTCGTGAAACATGAAGATTCCAATAATTGTTTTCAAAACAACCAACATTACAACATTATTATTTTCAAAACATCCGGGTGTCCCCCAAATCATATCGGAAAAGAGAGATAGAGTGCACGCCGCATCATCACGCCTTGCCTTTGCCCTTGGGCTCCGATGTACCTGAAACAAACCCACAAACGGTAAGTTGAAAGCTTAGTGAGTCCCCCAGAGCATACCCCACACAAACCACATATCACATTAGCTATAAAGCTACCTCTACCACATATCACATGTCAATTAGACATGAAGCTATCTCTACCGTTAGCCACAAAGGCTATCTCTACCATCAGCCATAAAGGCTGTCTCTACCATTGGCCATAAGGCCATCTCTACCATTAGCCATAAGGCCATCTCTACCGTTAGCCATAAGGCTATCTCTACTGTTAGCCAAAAAGGCTATCTCTACCACATACCATGCACACATACATATCACACCTCTACATAATAAGTAAACCAACTATCACAAAATGGGCCGACCTTGGTGCCTTAGACCCGTTGGTATGGTGAGAAAACTCACCTCACAAAGCTGAATCGGCAACTGAATTCAGGTATGTCCTGTGCCGCTCTTCCCAAACTGTCTATAATCAATGAGTAAATAACTCAGCATAATCCCATAAATACCCCCAGGGTCAACCCTGGTCAAAGTCAAGGTCTATAGTCAAGATCAACAGTTCATATTGACCTTGACTCATCGAGTACAATCGTTCACACGTCGAGTTCCCAGCTTAAGTCATCGACTCGCCGAGTCACCCGAGGGACTCGTCGAGTTCCTTTATGTTCACGGTCGTAAACCACCAACCGCACACCCTTGACCGTGAACACTTGGTCGTAAACCTTTGGCCGTGAACCTTTGGCCTTGAACGAGGAAACCCTCTCGACTCGCCAAGTCTCTTGCACGACTCGTCGAGTCCCTATCAGTCCGTTATGTTTACGGCCTCTTCCAGTGGGACTCAAGGTCCCAAACTTCAAATCTATACTCTACTAGTGAAGATATCACGTAAATTTGCAAACTTTACGTGTATGCAAGGCCTCTAATGGCCATAATACTCAAAACTAACCTTTAACAAGGTTTATCGTGGGTGGGATACCTCGTCTCATGAGGCTTCAGCTGCCTCGATGCATACGCTATCACATGCCCACTTTGCATAAGCACCGCACCCAACCCCGATATCGATGCGTCACAATACACCACAAAATCCTCCATCCCTTCTGGGAGGGCAAACACAGGGGCTTCGCATAACTTCTGGCGAAGTGTCTCAAACGAGGTCTGCTGCTCCGGACCCCATGAAAAAGCAACACCCTTCCGGGTCAACCTGGTGAGAGGCACGGCAATCTTGGAGAAATCTCTGATAAATCTCCGATAGTAGCCGGCCAATCCCAGAAAACTCCTGATCTCGGTGGGATATCTCGGCACCTCCCAACTCATAACCGCCTCAATCTTGGCTAGATTGACCAAAATCCCATCCTGGTTGACGAGATGCCCCAAGAACTGGACCTCCCGTAACCAGAACTCGCACTTGGAGAATTTGGCATAAAGCCTCTCCGTCCTCAATACACCGAGAATCTCTCTCAGATGCTCCTCGTGCTGCTCTCTAGATCTCGAATACACCAGTATATCGTCGATGAACATGATCACCGAACGATCCAACATCGGTCTACACACCCTGTTCATGAGATCCATGAACGCTCCCGGTGCATTGGTGAGCCCGAAAGGCATCACCACGAACTCGTAATGCCCATAACGAGTCCTGAACGCCGTCTTCTGGATATCCTCATCACGCACTCTCATCTGATGATATCCAGACCTCAGATCAATCTTGGAGAACCAAGACGCTCCCTGCAACTGATCGAACAAATCGTCGATCCTCGGTAACGGGTAACGGTTCTTGACCGTCAACTTGTTCAACTCCCGATAATCAATACACATCCGGTGTGAACCATCCTTATTCTTAACAAAAAGGATCGGCGCTCCCCATGGCGAGTTACTCGGTCGAATAAACCCCTTTCCCAGCAGCTCCTGAAGCTGCGAGGATAACTCCTGCATCTCTGGCGGCGCAAGGCGATAAGGCGCCTTGGCGATAGGCGCTTCCCCCGGAACCAAATCAATGCGGAACTCTACCTGCCTCTCGGGAGGCACACCCGTCAACTCCTCGGGAAAAACATCCGGGAACTCACGCACTATCAGAACGTCATCCATCAAACTTGGCCTCCCAGCGGCCTGTCGTGTGTCCATCACATAGGCTACAAACCCCCTGCAACCCTGCTGCAAACTCTGTCTCGCTCTGGCGGCTGAACAAAACGCCGACCAACATCGGGTACCCTCGCCGTACACCGTAAGTACTTCCCCCACTGGGGTCTCGTATCGTCACCAACTGTCACTCACAATCTATGACAGCCCCAAATCGGCTCAACCAATCCATGCCCACTATGACACATACGTCCCCCATCGCTATCGGGACCAGATCTATCGGGAACTCAACACCGAAGATCTCGAGTACACATCCTCGAATCACATGCGTAGCATACACCGCTCGCTCGTCAGTTATGGAAACTCGTAAAGGTCGTCTCAACGCCTCTTGTTGGCTACTGATGTGTCGACTAAACGCTATCGACACAAATGATCGACTCGAACCCGAGTCAAATAACACTAAGGCAGGTACAAAACTCACAAGAAAAGTACCTACGCATATCATAATATAAGCACAATATCTCATCTCAGCATAAATAAATAAAGAATACGTACCAGCCACAACATTGGGCGCTGCGTGGACCACCTCCGCTGTCAACTGGAAAGCTCTCCCACGATCCTTCGGTGCCTCAGCCTTCGCTGTCCGAATCTCGGTAGCCCTAGCAGCAGGTGCAGATCCCTGTGTTGATCCCTGATGTAGCTGCGGGCACTCGGCCTTCCGATGGCCAGTCTGGTTGCAATGAAAGCAAACCATGAACCCCTTGGGGCAATCCTTGGCGATATGCCCCTCCTTGCCACATTTGTAGCAAGCACCCGATCGACAGACCCCATCATGTCCCTTGCCGCACTTCACACAAGTGCGGCCCTTCTGGCCTCCAGATCTCGTATCAGCGGACTTTGTCTGCTTCGCTGCCGGCTGAGACTGTGCCGGCCGCCGATCCATCCTTTGAGACTCGGCCTCCTCCCTGGCCTGAGTCTCCAACTCAATCTCCCTCTTCTGGGCATTTGCCTGAAGCTCAACAAATGTCCGGTAAGTCGAGTTCGACACGTACTCCCGTATATCCCTCCTCAAAACGCCCAAATACCGGCTCATGCGTGCCTGCTCAGTAGACACCTGCTCAGGGCAGAACATCGCCCTCTCGTGAAACTTCATGGTAACCACAGTAACCGAATCAGTACCCTTCTTAAGGGTCAAGAACTCCTGAACCAACCGTTCCCTCTCCACAGGGGGAACATACTCATCTCTGAACATGGTGGTGAACCTCTCCCAGGTCACCGCTGAAATCTCTGCACGAGTGAAGCTCGCCGTCACGAACTTCCACCAATCCTTCGCTCCCAAGCGAAGCTGGTTCAACGCGAACCGTACCCTTAGATGCTCCGGACATGAACACGTGTAGAAGCATCCCTCGATATCAGAAATCCATCTCATCGCAGCGATCGAATCCTGCGTCCCGTCAAACTCTGGTGGCTTCGTGTTGCTAAACTCCCGAAGCAACAACGAGTCACCTCCCTGAGGTCTGGCAGCAGCCACTGCTGCAGTAGCCGCAGCAGCCGCAGCCTCAGTCACTGCTGCGTACCCCTCATCAAAAGTCTCAATCAATGTGGTCTTGATAGACCCAAACATCTCCGGAATCTCGGCCCGAATCGCCCCCACCACCTCATCGTGGATCATCTGACGAAGCTCCTCGTCACTCACGCCGCTCGGCTCAGGTCTGTGGCGTGTCCTAACCATACTGCCTCTGAAATACAACATAATAATATCAGAGACTCGCTCGAGCGTACTCGCACTCGATAACTCAACCCTACTTGTTCTCTAGTACCCAAAGGATTCTTACTTAGAGTGCGCACTGCTCCGGTGTCTTCAGTAGTACGGGCCCTATACTACCGTCCACACCGCATCAATATTAACCCTAAGTCCTCCTCCTTGGATCCCAGATCACGAGTACTCTATATCTCGCTGGCATAGGCTACCCTTCGGTAGACCTCTCATCAGCTCCTCACTGCTACCTACTCGCTCTCAAGCATCACATAGCAGCAAAATTCTTCCTAGGCTAAGGCATCACAAAATCAGGCCACTCTAGTCCTAATATGATAACCTAGCCAACTCTAGCAAGCATATCATATCATAACATATCTCATAACACATAATGTAAGGGTATTTTGGGAAATCACCGTTCGGGCGCTGGCTGATCGTACACACTGCTTCCTTCTGCCTTTCTCAAAATCTTTTGCTCTTTTAGAAAAATTGTTTATTTTATGAAAAACTTTCTCAATTCCTCAGTTTGAGTTCAGGTTCATCCGAAGATGCACCCGAATCCCTCAAACCAAGGCTCTGATACCAACTTGTAACGACGTAATTTTTTTCAAAACAATTTTTCATTTTTAAATCATACTTTCAATCACATGAAAAATCACAAAACATAATGTATCACTGTGTCATAACAAAGCATGTCCCCAGAATCTCAATAACATAAACTCTATAAGTGTGTACGGATCATGCCGACGCCTTCCCGCGATCCTCGCTAGTACCTGAAACACATAACACAACAACTGTAAGCATAAATGCTTAGTGAGTTCCCCAAAATACCACATACCACACATACGCCTTTCCAGGCCATAACTCTGTAGGATCTTCCGATCCATGTGTCTCAGGGACTTCCGTCCCAAATCCCGGTAGACCTTTCGGTCCTACCCGTATCGACCTTCCGGTCCGTAACCTCTTGACCTTCCGGTCCATATCATCTTGACCTTCCGGTTCATACCATACATAACATACATAGCACATACATATCACATAACCGCATATAGCACATACATCTCATAGCATACAAGACCTTCCGGTCATACATAAGTACCCTTCCAGGTACAGTATAGTGAGAAGACTCACCTCGGGTAACTCGGTAATCTCAAACTCGGTAAAATCTGCTCTAGCCTCCGCCTAATCACATGGAATAAGCACTCTAATCAATACAACACTCAAGGCTAGACTGTTCCCTCTCTTAGCACTCTCAGAAGGGTAAAAGACCATTTTACCCTTCTCATGGCTCAAAGACCCAAATGTTGACCAAATCCTAAAAGTCAACAAAAGTCAACTCTCCGGGTTACGCTGCGCGTACTGAACCTGTACGCTGGGCGTACTCGGCGACCTCACAGAAACGGGGTGCGCGACCCCTTACGCCGCGCGTACTGGGATTACGCCCCGCGTAACTCCCAGTTTCAGACTCTAAGATCTTGAGGTCTTAAACAATTAAGTCCCACGTCCAACTTCTAGATCTGACCATTTCTAAACCTCTTAATCCATAAAGTTGGTGACTTTAAGCCTGTGCATGGCTGGACAAGTCACTAACACCCATAACATTCCATTTCCCAAATCTAGAAAGCTCAAAATTCAAGCATGAGCTCATAACAACGACCAAGATGGAATTTTTATGGATCTATAACACAAATATCACTGAAATGGGACAGATCTAGGTCCATGGAGTACATTACACTCATAAAGTCTCCACCTTTGGGACTTTTAACCCTAGAAATGGTCCATGCAACATTAAACCAAATAAAGAGGAAAGTTTTGAACTTTGTACCTCTAGATGAAGCTCCTTTCTCTGAAGATCTCAGATCCAAACTTGCACTTCAAGCCCTAGCCTCCACAAAGTCTTCTCCTTCTTCTTCACTAACACACCAATACACTTTTAGCTCCAAAATACACACACTCAAGCTAAGGACGATGGAAGGCTCTCTCTTAGGGCTTCACTCTCTGATATGGAGGCTGAGAAATGAGCCTTAACATCCTATAAATAGTGCACAAGACAAACATTTAGGGTTTGCATCTGGACACGTTACGCCCAACGTAACCCTGGGTACGCCCAGCGTACCCAGGCGAGTCCGCGTCCAAATTAAGCGCATGAGTACGCGCATCGTACTCCCCAGTACGCCCAGCGTACTCATTTGCTACAAGAACTCTCTCAAGGGACCAATCTTGACAACTTGATAAAATGGAAGGGGTTAAATAGCTTTACCTATATTTCGGGATGTTACAGAGTGCTTTCAGGAACACGTCCTTTAGCTAACTGGGTATCACCCACCTCAGCCCATCACAGAGGGGATCTGCACTTTCGGCCATAGAGGGCCTTGAATGGAGCAGCCTTTAAGCTCGTGTGATAGCTGTTGTTGTAGGGAAATTCGACAAGGGGTAAATCAGTATCCCATGCTTTCCCAAAGTCGATCACACAGGCTCGCAACATATCTTCCCAGGTTTGGATAGTCCTCTCACTTTGTCCGTCGGTCTGTGGATGGTAGGCTGTACTCATGTCCAGCCTAGTTCCTAAGGAACTTTGTAGCGACTGCCAGAACCTCGAAGTGAACCTACTATCTCTGTCCGAGATAATGGATATGGGAACACCGTGCAGTCGTATAATTTCCCGAATGTAAGTTCTTGTAAGCTTCTCCATCTTGTATGTTTCTTTGATAGGCAGGAAGTGTGCGGACTTGGTCAATCTGTCGACGATGACCCATATGGTATCAAGTCCACCCGCTGTCTTGGGAAACTTGGTTATGAAGTCCATAGTGATCCGCTCCCACTTCCATTCCGGTATCTCCGGCTGTTGTAGTAGACCTGAGGGTTTCTGGTATTCGACCTTGACCTTGGCACAAGTAAGGCATTTACTCACGAAGGTAGCAATCTCTGCTTTCATGTTAGGCCACCAGTATAGCTTTTTAAGATCCAGATACATCTTATCTGAACCTAGGTGGACGGAATAACGAGTGTTGTGTGCCTCATTCATGACCAAGTCTCTGAAACCGCCGTGTTTCGGGGTCCAGATCCGATCCATGAGATAATAAGCTCCGCCACCCTTAACCTCCAAGTTCTTATCCATCCCTCTCAGAGATTCACCAGCCACATTTTCAGGTTTCAAAGCGTCGAGCTGAGCCTCCTTAATTTGTGTGGACAAGTGTGAATGGATAGTCATAGTCAATGATTTGACTCTACGACCAGAATATTCTTTCCGACTTAGGGCGTCAGCTACTACGTTGGCTTTACCCGGATGATAACGAATTTCGCATTCGTAGTCACTGAGTAGCTCGACCCACTGTCGTTGTCTCATGTTGAGCTCCTTCTGGTCGAATATATGTTGTAGGCTTTTGTGATCTGTAAAGATAGTGCTTTTTGTACCATACAGGTAGTGTCTCCAGATCTTCAGAGCAAACACAACTGGTCCTAGTTCACGATCGTGCGTGGTGTAGTTGACCTCATGTGTCTTCAGCTGTCTCGAGGCATAGGCGATGACCTTACCTCGCTGCATCAGAACACAACCGAGCCCTTGATTTGACGCATCACAATAGACAACAAAGTCTTTTATCCCTTCGGGGAGGGATAGTATTGGTGCGGTGCACAAGGCTCGCTTGAGCGTTTGGAACGCTCTCTCCTGCTTCTCTTCCCAGTCAAAGGCCACGCCTTTCTGGGTTAGTGTTGTAAGAGGTTTCGCAATTTGGGAGAAGTTCTGAATGAACCTGCGATAGTAGCCAGCGACGCCTAGAAATTGATGAATTTCTATAAGCGTCTTCGGTGCTAACCAGCTCTCAATGGCTTTGATTTTGGAAGGGTCCACGTGTATTCCCTCTTCGCTAACCACGTGCCCTAAGAATTCGACTCTTCGGATCTAAAATTCGCATTTCGAGAACTTCGCATAGAGCTTCTCCGAACGCAGTGTTTCTAAGACCTATCGAAGATGTTGACTATGCTCCTCCTTACTACGAGAGTAGATAAGTATGTCATCGATGAAGACGATGACGAACTGATCCAAGTATGGATGACACACCCTATTCATTAAATCAATGAATACTGCGGGTGAGTTTGTTAATCTGAATGGGATCACTACGAATTCGTAGTGCCCATAAAGAGTTCAGAAGGCTGTCTTCGGAACTTCCTCCCCTAGCACTCGTAGTTGGTGATATCCGGATCTTAAGTCGATTTTTGAAAAGAAGTTCGCCCCTTGAAGTTGGTCAAATAAATCGTCGATACGAGGCAAAGGATAACGATTTTTGACGGTCAGTTTGTTGAGCTCCCTGTAGTCGATGCACATACGAAACGATCCGTCTTTCTTCTTGACGAACAAGACTGGAGCTCCCCAGGGTGAGAAGCTTGGTCTTATAAAGCCCTTGCTGAGCAGTTCGTTAAGTTGACAGGACAGTTCTTGCATCTCTGCAGGTGCTAGACGATAGGGCGATTTGGCTATGGGAGTAGCCCCTGGAACTAAGTCGATTCGGAACTCGACTTGACGTTGCGGAGGTAATCCTGGGAGTTCTTCCGGAAAGATGTCGGGAAAGTCGCATACTACTGGAATGTTCTGAATGTCTTTCGTTTGTTGGCTCACATCGACCACATGAGCAAGGAATGCGCGACATTCCTTTCGCAAGAATTTCTGAGCTTGAATGCTCGAGATGATACGAAGGTTCGTGCCGGGTTTGTCGCCATATACTACTAGAGTTTCGCCAGACGACAGATTAAGGCGTACAGCCTTTTCGTAACACATGATGTCGGCACGATGAAGACTCAACCAATCCATGCCGATAATGACGTCGAAAATTTTAATTGAGACCGGCATGAGGTTGATCGAAAATGAATGGCTATCTAGTGTTAGGGTACACCCTATGAATATACTGCTAGTGCTCTCCGTCTTTCCATTAGCCATTTCTACAGTGAATGGTTCTTTAAGTGCTCTTGATTTTTTCTTAAGTAAATGAGCAAATTTTTGGTTCACGAAGCTCCTCTCCGCTCCACAATCAAATAGTATGCATGCATAAGAATTATCGAGGGGAAACGTACCCGTAACCACTGTGGGGTCGGCAACCGCTTCCTCGTGGCCTATGGCCATAACTCTTCCCACTCTACCGGCATTTCCTGCCTTTGGGCAGTCCCTCTTGTAATGGCCCACCTCGCCACCACCGTAGTAAACTTGGCCCACTCCTGCGCCGGGGACTTGGTTGAGTGGCCTCACTGGAGCTTTGTAGAAACGGACGGTGTGCCCCTTCCTGTTGCAGTTCGAACACTGTATTTCCCGGCAGGCTCCTGTGTGGTAGAAGTTGCACTGGTTGCACATAGGCAAGCTTCCAGCGTACTGCTTTACCGGAGCAGCAGCAGTGGCAGGTGCTATCGCAGCATGAACTGCCACGATCTGCTGCTTTTCAGCAACCTTCTTCTTATTTTTGTCATCCCAGAACTTCCGCTTGGAATCAGCGGTTTTGGAAGGTTCTGAGATGGCCAGGGTTGTTGTTGCGGCCGGGGTACGAACCCCATGGTCTATAAGCCGCTGTGCCAATCGCTTGGCACTATCGAATGTAGTGGGGTTTGAAGCCAAAACATTTCCGTGGAACTGAGGCACCAGCCCCCATATGAATCTCTCTATCTTCTTCCCCTCTGTATGAACCATGTTGGGACAGAGGGCCACCAGTTCACAGAACCTGGCGGTGTAGGAGACTATGTCGGAGCCCTTCATGGTTAGGCTCCACAGTTCTTCCTCCAGTTTTTGGATTTCTCCCCTCGGGCAGTACTCCTCAATCATGAGGTCTTTCAAAGTTTCCCAGCCCATAACATTTGCCACTATTAGGGATAGTGACTTGACATGGCTATTCCACCATGTCAGGGCTTTCTCCTCAAAGGTGCAAGCAGCGAACTAGACCTTGCTCCCCTCTGGACAGGAGCAGATTTCGAAAACCGATTCGATCTTCTCGAACCATTGCAAGAGGGCAATGATTCCACCAGTCCCTCTAAAGGACTTGGGCTTGCAGTTAGTGAAGTCCTTATAGGAGCACTCTCTCAAGCGCACATGAGCTTCACCAAGAGTAGATTGAACAGGGGTTCCTCCTCCAGTGGAACCAGAAGAATGATATTGAGCCATGGCTGTAGCCACAGCCATAGCTACAGCAGCATTTAGAGCTGCCGTATCGATTTGAGGAGCAGGTGGTATTGCAGTGATTGGAGGATCGCGTCTTGTCGATTGACGTGGAGGCATCTTTTAACTATAAGTTTAGAAAGATGAAGATATTGATAAGAGTTTAATAGGAAAAATTGATGAGAATGACTCATGGAGTAACTCTCCATAGCCCAACAGCACAATTGAATAGCACGATTTGAATGTAGATGAAAGCATTTGGATATAATTTCCGTGATATTAGATATCTGTCAATAATACTGGAATTACAGATGTAATAAGTTCGGGAAAAATGACCTAGAAGTAGGCCTTACATCAACCAAGATGGGGAAATTTTGACAGAACTACGACCTAATCAAGACCTAACAGGTCTAAGATTTACAAGGATAGGAAATTAGACTAGAGTTTTTACAGAAACTAGGTTATATCCAAAAGAGAAGTCGATGGGACTCTATCGGGGACGAGAACTACTAGAGCGAGTTCTTGACTCCGACAGAAGACGTTCTATGTCCCTCATACGCCTTTCAGATCTTGCTTGCTGAGCTCGAAGTTCTCTGACTTCAGCTTGGGTTTCAGCAAGTTCTCTCTGCAGAGCTGCATTGCGGACCTGAGTCCTCTCATGCGCAGACTCTAGTTGGCGAATGCGGACTGTGTTAACGCTAGAGTTGGTGTCAATCTCCACGACTCGGTCGATAGTTTCTCGACCTTGCTCGGTGTTCCGAGCAATCCTACGGACCATGATGGGTAGGACCCTGTCAGTTGAACCTCCCTCGGTGAGGTTGTAGAAGCTTCTATCTCCATTGTAGGGAATGGGTTGACCCTGTTCCTGACTCCATCTCTTCAAGTTTGTGGTCCACAGAGGTGCGAGTCCTTGAAATGCTGGACGAGGGTTCATGTTTGGGTCTTGAGCAGCTGGGGGTAGGTTGTTGACTTCTGGCTCTGAGTCAGAACCATCAGAAAAGCCTTCAGCTTCGTGATCATCCTAGGGATTGGGTGATCATCTTCTGGCTCTTCTCCAAGCCATCCAACATTGCCTTCGTTGGGATAGTACGGATCTCTGGGGATATGGAATCCAACCATTATATCTAGGCGAGAAAAGGGATAAAGAAATAATTAATAGACGAACTATCTAGATAATTATAAGATGATCTTTATCAGTTACTTCAACATTTGCGTAGTGCATACCAGTCATATGTAACCAAGACAGGATAGACCTTCGAATAAGTGACCCTAACTCTAAGCCCACAACCAAACAAGGAACATGAAGTAAAGCAAAGATCACAGATTCTAAGTCTATGACATCCTAGTTACATATAACCTTAGTGTATCCACCCCGCAACTATTGACATACTAATAAAGACCTTTTTAGTTCTCAGATAAGTAATTATAGTAACACAAAATACTCCTATAGTATTTTAAGTTTATGTTTTGTTCTACTATTCTTATTGTAGTAGTGTTGGTAAGTTTTTAGACTTGTTGCAACCTCACAACCACACTTAGGCACATGCTAATCACTCATCGGATAATATAGTTGATCAGGCTATATCTTCCCAGGGTTGACCATATGTCTCTAAGTCTACTTGTGCTGCCCAACAATCGTAATACTTTTGTTCTTTCCTAGTGACACTGATTTTAGTATGAATGTAGGCATGTATACTTAGTTAAATATTTTATTATTTATAAGTATAAACTCTTTATCAGAGTATTTTAATCCGCTGTGTTTATAGTTCGTATATCTTTTATGGGTTGATATACTCGATTCACTATAAACAATGCTCTGATACCAATCTGTCACACCCCAAAACCGGAACGGCGGAAACGTTTGGGGGTGGAGGACGTCATGTACAGTATCACACCAATGCAAAGTAGTAAACAAGCAACAACATCATCCATTGCATTAAAAATATAATTTAATACAAGTGCGTTCTGTCAAGTTATATAGACACCAAAAATATGAAACAAAATAAAAGATGAGTCTTGAACGAGCTCCATCTTCTCAAAACCTAGCACCGGTACCTGTCTACTGGTGACCTGAGAATACAAGTTACTTTGAAAGAGTTTATCAGCTTTAAAGCTGGTGAGATCATAAGTATTTTAGTGTCTGTATTTGTATGAAAGTGTTTGTAAGTATGTGATGTTTTGTAATTGTTTGAACTCTCCTAGAAAACCCTACGTTTTCTACTAAAAGTAGCCTTCTACCAAGGCATCTAGTATCTGTGTATGTATCTCTTGTAAGAGTATGTATTTTCCCAAATCTGACTATCATTAACCAAAAATATAGTTTTTACATTACTGTTTAATGTCTGAATATCACAAATTGAATGTAATGGGAAAATGAAATAGTACTGTAGTGTTGTATTAAGTAACTACTGCTGTACTAACTACCTTAAACCAATTGTTATTTAAAGTACCATGTGATCGGCCTGTATCCTGCTACCGACTATAAACACGACGATGTAAGACGTCGGAAGAAATGACGTTTGGCACCCGTAGACTTGCAAGTCCCACTGTAGCGAGCAACAAGGTTTAGGATAGTCAATCCAGTATAGATCTATACATAAACTCAAACGCTCCCCACTTAAGGAGATTCTGGATACAAAACGGCCATGACAGGTAATGCCATGCCCCGTTACGTGGCTCACATAACTGTAGTAATGTTCTAGTATATGTATGTGCTAGCTGTATTGTGTGTTCTCTCCCTGTCTAGCATGTATGTATGTTCTCTCTGTATGGTATTGTTTGTTTCTCATCATAGTATTCTCTATCTGTATGTTATGTTCTCTCTATATGATATTGACTCATATATGAACTGACTCTTTGTATGTTTCACTGTTCTAGTAATAGTATTAGTATCTCCCTAAACTATACCTATTATAGCTTACTAGTAATGTTGTTTGAATGTTTGAACATGTGTGTATACCTTTGCTACCCAAAGGTATTGAATTGAATGAAAGAAGGAACTTTTATATCTATACACATATACATAATATATAACTAGGATTCAAACGACCTTCGGACAAATAGCCTGAATACCCTAAGTCCACAACCAAACAAGGAACAGGAAGTAAGGTGAGATATCAGTCCTAAGTCCTTTCAATCCTACTTATATAACTATATCTATATAGATACACATTTAACAAAATATAAGTTGAAAAGATTTTAATAAAAGTATTTGATATGTAAAAGAGTTTGTAAAACAGTTTGAAGTAAAACAGTTTGAGAAGTAAGAAATCCACTTGTTTGGTAGTTATTAATCACATGTGATAGATATAATAACTATAATAGTTCAACTTGTATTCCCCCCCATAAAAGCATTTAAAATCATTTAAAAGGTTGATTAAGGGGTATGAACTCACCTGTAGTGAGTGGTTTGGATGAACGGATTGTTATAGGATGCTAAGTGTCAAGTGAAGACTTGAACACACACAAGGATCCTAGTTAACATATAATTACACATATATGTATCAAATTAGTTATTAAACAACTAATTAACCAAGTTAAGACATCCTAAGACATGCAAAACACTTTATTTAAATGCTATAAGCGCCAAGGATTGCATCTAAGGGTTGTAGGACTTGGCTATTGAGTTTAGGGTCCAAGGGTAAGCTCTTTATGAGCTTACGGTTTTGGGACCAACTCCATTGGAGTTTATGGTCGTAAACCCATGAGTTTACGGCCGTAAACTCATGGTACTTTTACCATTTTGTGATTTGAAGCTTATAAGGTCATAAGAAGCATTCCTACTTGAAGTCTAAGCCTTTGGAAGTGATTAGGGCACCATTTCACCCCTTTGTGGAGTTTACGGCCCATGGACCATTTCTCCATGTGTTTACGGCCGTAAACCCATATGGTTTATGGTATTTTTGGTGTTTAAGGTCCTAAGCACTTTAAGGATATGTTCTAGAGTAGTATCCAAGGCTTGGTAAGGGACTAGGGCACACTTTGACCCCTTTGTTAGGGTTTACGGTCCAAGAACATCTTGGACCGTAAACACCTTTGATCTTGTGTTTCCCTATGTTTTCTAGATGAATAAGAAGTGTAGAAAGCCTTATAACAAGCCAAGGTAAGAGTACTTACTATGTAGAAGCTTGAAAGGGTGTTAGAAGTCCAAGAACACTAGTATGTGTTCTTGGTGTTCTTGGTGAAACTAAGAACACTTGAAGATCTACACTAATGGAATGATTTCACAGATGGAATCACGTAAGATCACTAGATTAAGTAAGATATCAACTTATTAGGGCAATAAACACTTACATAGTTGAAGATCAAGAAGGAAAATCGGATGATACTTGAGAGGATTTGAGTCTTGGTTCTTGAAAATATGAAAAAGTGAATAAAATGGCTAAGTGCCATATTTATACCCCATGGGGTTTACGGCCGTAAACACCTTGTTTAGGCCGTAAACTCCAAACTCTTGGAGTTTTGGAACTTTATTGTTGAACAATAAACCCTAGGGCATCCTCTATCATGTTATCTCCTGAAGTACTAGGTTTTAGAACACTCAAACTGACTCTACACAGCTCAAAAGTTAGCAGAAATTGTTCTGACTTCTATTGAAATTTCGGGTTGTCACATATTAAATTTCGGGTTGTCACATATTAAATGGACAATACACCTCGGGGAGTCTAGTTGCCCTTAATTCTTAGTTAGTTAATTAAAGGTTTGAATGTGAACTCGTATGTAACCATGCTGATCGACGGCTAAATAACTGATGAATCTCTGGTGTCATATGTGGTGAGGTAACATTCTGTTACCCCTTGGCCTTATCGGCTGGGAATGTAGCTAGCAGTCGGGGTGTGGGAGTGTCTGTCCCGTATAGATCTATACACACAATGCTCGCTCTCCCTCCAGGAGACTCTGGTTACAAGGTGATACAACAATGTGTGTGTCGTACCGAGAAGTAGTATGTCACATTCTTTTTATAGTATTCAAATGTTTGCATAGTGTAGTAATGTTCGGTCTGTGCAAATGTATAGTATACTCTCTTGTATAGTGTATGGTGTGTATTGTTTCTCATAATAGTGTGTTCTGACTCGTGTATGAACTGACTCTAAACTATACCTATTATAGTTTACTAGTAATGTACTTGAACTTTTGATGAAAAGACTCTTTTATCGACTAAGTTATGCTTGCACTTTAAAACGGAGTTTTGGCAAAACTATAAAGTAACATAACTTTAAAAGAGTTTTTGAAATGTTTTGACAACTTATAAATGACATACGTAATCCTTTTGAAAATGTTTATAACAAACAATTACACAATTAACATTGTGTTCAACTTGTATCCCCCCCTAAAACATTTAAAACAGTTAAAAGATTCATTACGGGGTATGAACTCACCTGATATGGGTGACTCAACTAATACACGTGTATGGATGAGAAGTTCCACGAATAAAGTCCCGAGACACAACAAGTCCTAATGACATACATTGGCATGTATTGACATAAATATAGTGCTTGGAAGCAACCAAATGCAAGGAAACACCTCACGGGACTAGGAAACACTTTGGCCAAGTGTTGGAATCACATGTGATTCAACTAAAGAGTGTTAAAGGCCATGACTTGGTGTTTACGGCCATGTGTTTACGGCCGTAAACTCATGGTCAAAGTTGCATATGAGGTTGTTTGAAGGCTAGGGAAGCTTGAGGGGATTTTACTCTACACAATGGTGAGAAAGACCAACTCTATGGAGAGTGTTGAGGTGTTTACGGCCAAGGGAGTTTACTCCTGGCCATAAACTCTCTTGATGGTCACTTTTAGGGTCTCAAAGGTAAGGAGTTTCAAGGGCTTACATGTCCCAAAGGTTAGCAAAGGCACATAAATGTTTAAGGTCCAAAACTTGACCATTCTTGGAGTTTACGACCAAGGGTGTTTACTCTTGGGCCGTAAACTCACTAAATGATGAGTTTGGGGATGATTCAAGGTCTTACAAAGCACCTAGTGTGTGTTCTTGGTGTTCTTGGTGAAACTTGAAAGGGTCGATTTTGGCCAAGAACACTAGTGTGTGTTCTTGGTGAAACTTGAAGATTTGAAGATCTAGTTGAAATGAATCTTTCCATGGATGAAATCAAAGAGTGTAACTAGTAGATGAAGTGTAACAACTAATCAAGGGAAGAACACTTACGTTTTTGAAGATCTAGGATGAAGATCGGGATGATAGTTGAGAGAGAATTGGAGTGTTCTTGAGGTTGGAAGGTGAGAAATGGCTGAAAATGACCAAGGACCACATATGTAGCCTTGAGTTTAGGCCACATGAGTTTACGGTCGTAAACTCATTGTTCTGGTGGCCGTGAACTCCTTGCAATGGGGTTAATGCTTGATTTGTTGTACAGTGTCTCTAGCAGGTACATTCTAACACTTATTCCTTAAGTATACTAGGCTTAAACTCCTTAGAATGACCTTTAACCAGGCTAGAACTCATTACCAATGAGTCTTACACTCTGTTGGGTTGACTGACTGGGCTTTAAAAGCAAAAAAATTTCAGGTTGTTACATCATCCCCCCGTTAGAGGGAATTTCGTCCCGTAATTTGCTTTCTTCGTAGTACTACTGAAGTTGCGTTCCCTTGATGTGCCGAATACCCACTCGTATACCTGGCAACTTTGCCCTGGTGTTCATGATAGGATTCGTACTTGGTATTTCTATCATTACTTCGTGTATACAGGTTGTATATAATTAGGATTAGTAAGACGGTCGGATGTGCGACCCTGCCCCAGGTCCACAACCAAACAAGGAACAGGAGATAGGACGGAAACACACATACTAAATCTGCATAATCATAATCATATACCACCCTCGCGTATCCACTGGTTAATGATAGGTGAGACGTATATATCCTTAGCCTCTGTGCTCGAACTTGGTCTGCTGGACGAGTAGCATTTCATGTCTGCCTGCGGACATACGACGGTAAGGATTCGGAGGACAAAGTACTCTTCGCACGAGTACTTCGGGGTTTAGAATACGAAAGACAAACTGAGGTTTAGGTCGGACAATCGATACGAATGACGAAGGTTTCGGGAACTTGACGATCGATGTGATAGAAACATATGAACTGAGTATGGTGAGGACCACGCCAATTCAAGACGAAAGATAGTAACGGACTCTTTACTGAACAAAGTTTTGGCCGATTTGAAAGAAACGTTTGTTATACGATAATGTACTTCCCTAGTGTGTTCGAAAATATACCCTTAGTGCGTTCGACTGTGTACTCTTAGTGTGTTCGATAGCGTACTCTTTGTCTAGTACGTAGTATGTTCTCTTAGTATATAGTGTGTAGTAAGTAATGTTTCTCGTTGTAGTGTTCTCCATTTCTGTTTTCCTCTTGATGTTACCACTTCTACGTATCGTACCGCGACGTGCGCGTACATACCGCGGAAGTGCTTTGTTAACTAGTATTGATACTTTAAACTACGATCCTCCTTGGTACCACTACGATTGCCAGAAACATACAAGTTATGAATAATTAAGATGAATTGGATGGTCGACTGAGTAACTCTGCCTCAAATCCACAACCAAACAAGGAACAGGAATTACGGCGGAATCACTCACCCTAAGCCTGCAACATCTTAGTTATGCACAACCCTGATGTATATGTTCAGCCATCATAGCTTCTCTAAACGGATCCTTTAGTTCTCTTGAATACTGTGACTTGTTTCAAAAAGTGAGTTATTATAATTACTTTTAGGTGTTATCCCCAAGTTTTAATCTTATATAAATATAAATTAATTTTTCAAAGCAATTACTAGGTCGAAAACGTACCGCTGCTCGAAGGCGACTCCGAGGTCGATTCTCCTGCGGTGATCATCAGAATGCGTCCATCCTCTCTTGAGTTCTTTGTTATCGGGCAGTCCTCCTGGTAGTGTCCAGCTTCGCCACAGCCATAGCAGACTTGGTTTTCTTCAACTCCGGGGATTTGTGAGATCGGTCGAGCCGGTGCCCTGCAGAAACGGACCGTGTGTCCTTTTCTGTGGCAGCTCAGACACTGCATTTTCCGACATACTCCGGTGTGGTGATATCTGCACTTCCCACACTTCGGAAGGGTTCCAGCATATCGACTGGCAGGTGCTGGAGTAGCAGGTGTTGTGGCAGCGTACATAGTACTCACTCGCGCCTCCTTCCTCTTGTTCCCCGACTTCTGTCCATGGACTTCTATTCCAGGGTGGACTTCATAGTCGATGAGTTGTTGAGCCAAGTGCTTTGCACTATCGAATGTGGCTGGGTTAGAAGACAACACGTTTCCTCGGGTCGGGGCAGTTAGACCCCAAATGTATCTTTCTATCTTCTTGCTCTCCGGGGTAACCATCCCGGGGCACAGTTCAGTCAGGTCGTTAAAGCTGTTAGTGTAGGCCACTATGTCTGAGCCGACCATTTTGAGATCCCATAGCTCCTGTTCCAGCTTCTGTATTTCGCCCTTTGAGCAGTACTCTCTCATCATCATTTCCTTCAAGTTTTCCCAGCCCATAGAGTTTGCCACTGTTAGAGTCAGTGACTTAACATGGCCATTCCACCATGTTAAGGCTCTGCCGAAAAAGGTGGAGGCAGCAAACTTCACCTTGCTCCCTTCGGGGCACGAACAGATCTCGAAGATCGAATCTGTTCTCTCAAACCATTGCATCAGAGCGATGACTCCACCATTTCCGTCGAAGGAACTGGGTTTGCAGCTCATGAAGTCTTTATATGTAAATCCCCGCGGGTACTCGTGGGTATCTTCATGGTTGCTTAGGTGAACACTGCTACCAGAGCCACTGATACCACTTGCGCGAATTTGGGTTAGGGCGGCTGTCGTTGCTGCCGTCACCGCTGTCTGAAAAGCAGCTAGATCGAACTGTGGCGGTTGAGTTGGAGTTATCGGAGTAGTGTGTCTGTTCAATCTGCGAGGAGGCATCCTTGCTAAAAGAACACAAGGATGAGATGGAATAAGTCTAAAGCAATGGACACAAGCCGAAAGCTGAAAAGACAAGGTTATTCCAGTTTTGAGTATATCGGGCCCTAACTATCACAGGGTTTTAGGAACAATTCATAAAAGAGTCTATACTCGATAAACTCTATGAATTTGAAATGGCTATCCTCGAATGAATATCTGTTACCTGAATAACTGTTACCAGCTGCATGTAAGAAAATAATCCTACCCCATAATGTGAGTAGTGTTTCCACTCGCTCATTAAGTTAACCAGATTATTATTTATTCGTGTGACGTATAAGGCGTTTTGGTTACTTCGGTTGATCCCT
This sequence comes from Lactuca virosa, assembly GCF_052849685.1. NCBI lineage: Eukaryota > Viridiplantae > Streptophyta > Magnoliopsida > Asterales > Asteraceae > Lactuca > Lactuca virosa. Next base: position 179,981,232 of record NC_136430.1, read on the forward strand.
CTCTGAAAGCTTCTCATGAACTTGTTCTCGTTCCTCCTGGACCCTTCTGTTGTCTACTATGAGGAAGTGGTTACATCTATCTGGGTTTGTCGTGCGAGATTGGAAGTGGCTAAAGAATCTATGAAATTTAAGGTAACTTTATGGGGTAATCCTTACAGTCCTCCTATAGATGTACAATGTATACAAGTTATATATAACTTAAGCCTAAATAGACCTTCGAATAAGTGATCCTACTCCAAAACCACAACCAAACAAGGAACAGGTAGTGAAGCGTAGATCACAATTCTAAGTCTATAAAATCTCAATTATATATAACCTTGGAAGTATACATTGCAAGATTATAGACCTATCCATAAGGGTTCTTTAAGTTATCACATAAGTTATTTGTAGAGTGCCTAAAATACTCCTATAGTATTTTAATGTAAGGTACTTAGTATGTTTCAAACTTGTTATCGTGCCATAGTGTCACAGAATACTCCCATAGTATTCTAATGTAGTGAACTTGGTATGTTTTGAACTTGTTATCGCGTTATAGTATCATAGAATACTCCTATAGTATTCTAACTCAAACGTACTTGTTCTAGTATTCTCTTGACTTAGTATTCGGTAAGTTTTAAGACTGTTGCAATACCACATCACTCCCAAACACATGTCGGTCACATCTCAAATGAATATAGTTGATCAGGCTATATTGATCCTAGCTTATGATTACATAACTGTTCAGGTTTGACGACAGTGTTCAACCTTTAAAATACTTTTAGTTCTGTTCTCCTTGTGATACTTGTTCTTGTATGTACATGTATAAGCAAGTAGGTATATTTTTATAACTTACTGTTATACTCTTAGAATATACCATTATCCAGAGCACTTAAGCCCCATTGTACATATAGTTGTATATCTTTTATTGGTTGATATACTTAGTTCACTATAAACAGTGCTCTGATACCAATCTGTCACACCCCAAAACCGGAACGACGGAAACGTTCTGGGGTGGAGGACGTCATGTTTAGTATCACAAGACATGTATCATAGTAAGCAAAGTAATGAACAACCATTTCATTAGAAAGAAAGTGTTTACAAAGGGTGTGTTCACAAAACATAGAATACATAAGCAAATAACAAACAAGACTTGAAACTATACTGCTCCATCTTCTGAATCCTAGTGCGAGTACCTGTCTACTAGGCTCCTGAGAATACAAGTTATTTGAAAGAGTTGATCAGCAATTAAGTGTGACAACCCGAAATTTCTATTCTGTACAACCATTCAATTCAATAGAAGTCAGAACTGTTTCTGCTAACTTTCAAGCTTTTTGGAATAAGTTTGAGTGTTTTAAGATTAGTACTTCAGGAGATAACAGGAGAGAGGATGCCCTAGGGTTTATTGTGCAACAATAATGTCCCAAAACTCCAAGAGTTTGGATTTTACGGCCTAAAAAAGGTGTTTACGGCCGTAAACCCTAAAAGGGGGTATAAATATGACACTTAGTCATTATTTACCACTTTTCACATTTTCAAGATCCAAAACCCATATCTCTCTCAAGTATCATCCGATTTTTCTTCAAGGTCTTCAACTTTGTAAGTGTTTCTAGCCCTAAAAAGTTGATATCTTACTTAATCTAGTGATCTTACATGATTCCATCCGTGAAATCATTCCAAAAGTGTAGATCTTCAAGTTTCACCAAGAACACACACTAGTGTTCTTGGACTTTTAGCACCTTTTCAAGCTTCTACCTAGTAAGTACTCTTAGGCCCCGTTTGATACGCATCTTTCCAGGTCCAAACAGATCTTTCTGGCTGAATGGACCGGAAAGACTGTTTGATTTGCACAAAAGAATGGGTCTTTCCCGGTAAGATATGTCTTTCCCAGAAAGCCCCAAAATCATATCTTTCTGCTGAATGGGCTGGAAAGACAATTATACACCAAACCCCGTCTCTTTCTTTCTTTATTGGATTATTAATTTTTTTAAATTTATTTTTTTATTGAATTATTACTTTTTTTCATCATTCAGAACAGTCAATCAGATGTACAATCAAACAGCATAGTTTCTTTCCCAGTCAGAAAACTTTCCCAGACATCACTTTACCAGACAGCACTTTCCCAGACAGAAACTATCAAACGGGACCTTACCCTAGTGTATTATAAGACTTGTTACACTTCAAATCACCTAGGAAACACAATGAATCAAAGGATCAAAGGTGTTTACGGTCCAAGGTGTTCTTGGACCGTAAACCCTAACAAAGGGGCCAAAGTGGCCCTAGTCCCTTACCAAGCCTTGGAAACTAGCCTAGACCCCTTCCTTGATGTGTTTAGTACTTGAAAACATCAAAAGACCATAAACCATTTGGGTTTACAGCCGTAAACCCAAGGAGAAGTGGTCCAAGGACCGTAAACTCCCTAAAGGAGTGAAATGGTGCCCTAATCTCTTCCTAAGGCTTAAACATGAAGTAGGAATGCTTCTTATGATCTTTATGGCTTCAAAACACAAAATGGTCGAGTACCATGAGTTTACGGCCGTAAACGCATGGGTTTACGACCGTAAACTCAATAAGAATGGGTTTACGACCGTAAATCAATAAGAGTTGGTCACAAAACCGTAAACTCCAAAGGAGTTTACCCTTGAACCATAAACTCAATTACAAGGTCCTACAACACTTAGATGCAATCCTTAGTACTTGTAGCACTTAAATCAAGTGTTTTACATGTCTTAGGATGTCTTAACATGGTTAATTAGTTGTTTAAATGACTAATTGGATACATATATGTGTGATTATATGTTAACTAGGATCATTATGTGTGTACAAGTCTTCACTTGACACCTAGCATCCTACATCATCCGTTCATCCAAACCACCCACTACAGGTGAGTTCATACCCCCTTAATCAATCTTTTAAATAATTTTAAATGCTTTCATGGGGGGGGGAATACAAGTAGAAAACAGGAAGTTATAGAATCAATTACATGTGATTTATAACTGTGTTTTCAAACAAGTGATTTCACATACTTCAAAATGTGATAAACACAATGCTTTTCAGTTATTTGTACTTTGTTATCAACAAATTACTTTCGAATTATTTTATAAACTGACATCAAGTCATTATTATTTATTGTTCAAAACTCTTAAATGTTTTACAAAACCTCTTTCAATTTACTGTTAAAAACCATATCTATACACTTATGTTTCATGTATATATGTATTGATATCAGAGCTTTCATTCTTTCTTCAGTTCCAACACTCTTGTGTAGCAAGGGTGTATAAACCTACTTGGACATTCAATTTACATTCCAGTAAACTATTATAGGTATAGTTTAGGGGATACAAATTACTATTCCTATTACAAGGAATTACACCAGAGTCAGTTCATTCATAAGTCTATACTAATCTATGAAGAGATACTCTTACTTATTATATGGAGAGAAATACTATATACTATACAGAGAGAGATACGATATATATATATATATATATATATATATATATATATATATATATATATATATATACATTACGGGACTGACCATCCTACACCTGGCTGCTAGCTACAGCGGGACCTGTTCATCGACGGATGTTCTCAGTTGTACTGTTCGGCGAGTTTCCACGCCGTGTTTATCCTAAGGCAAAAGGATACGATTTCAATGATTATATAATTTTCCCTATTACTTTTATTTTGTGACACATTCACATAAGCGATGAGGTAGACTATATATTTATAATAATAGTCACACATGAGAAAAACCTTCATTGATATAGAAATGTAAACTTCAAAGCATTCGGGTCTTGGTAGAAGACTACCTTTTATACTAGTAGGAAATATGGGATTTTCTAGGGTTTTCACACTCATACTAAATGTTTCATTAAACATTTACTAGTCTTTCATAACAGCTTTTCGAATCAATGACACCATAATACTTATGAATTCACCAGCTTTATGCTGATCTACGCTTTCAAAATAACTTGTATTCTCAGGTCACCAGTAGACAGGTACGATGACCAGGGTTTTGAGAAGACGGAGCACAGACAAGACTCGTCTTTATTTTGTTTACATATTTTGGTGTCTTATTACAATGAAAGAACACTCATGTATTAAAACTTTACTTTTAACTCAATTGATGATGTTGTTGCTTGTTTACTACTTTGCACGGTTATGATACTTTACATGACGTCCTCCACCCCTGAACGTTTCCGCCGTTCTTGTTTTTGGGGTATGACAGATTGGTATCAGAGATTTGTTTATAGTGAACTGAGTATATCAACCCATAAAAGATATACTAACTATAAATACAATGGGATAAAATACTCTGACCAAGAGTTTATACTTTTAAATAATAAAATATTTAATTAAGTATACATGCCTGCATTCATACTAAAATCAGTGTCACAACGACAAAAGCAAAAGTATTACGATTGTTGAGTATCACAAGTAAGCTCGGGGATATATGGTCAGTCCTGGGAGTGGCATAGCCTGATCAACTATGCTGGTCCGAGGAGTGATTAGCATATGCCCAAGAATGGTTGTGATATGGCAACAAGTCTAAAAACTTACCAACATTACCATAATGAAATACCATAGGGGTATTTGGTGTTACTATAATTACTTATCTGAGAACTAAAAAGGTCTTTATCAGTAGGTCAATAGTTGCTGAGTGGATACACTAAGGTTATATGCACCTAGGACGTCATAGACTTAGAATCTGTGAATCTTTGCTTTACTTCTTGTTCCTTGTTTGGTTGTGGGCTTAGAGTTAGGGTCACTTATTCGAAGGTCTATCCTGTCCTGAGTACATATAACTGGTATGCTCTAAACAAGTATTGAAGTAACTGATAAAGATCATCTTATAATTATCTTAGTTAGTACGTCTATTAATTTCTTCTTATATCCCCTTTCTCGCGTGGATATCATGGCTGGATTCCATCCCCACAACGACCCGTACTACCCTAACCACGGCAATGCAGGATGGCTCGGAGAAGAGCCAGAGAATGATCACCCAATTCCTTTGGATGATCACGAAGCTGAAGGCTTTTCTGATAGTTCTGACTCAGAACCAGAAGTCAACAATCTACCTCCAGCTGCTCATGACCCAAACCCTCGCCCAACATTTCAAGGACCCACACCTCTGTGGGCCAAAAACTTGAATAGATGGAGTCAGGAACAGAGTCAACCCATCCCCTACAATGGAGACAGAAGCTTCTACAACCTCACTGAGGGAGGTTCAGCTGACAGGGTCCTACCCATCATGGTTCGTAGGATTTCCCGGAACACCGAACAGGGTCGAGCCGCTATCGACCGAGTCATGGAGATTGACGCCAACTCTGGCGTTAACACAGTCCGCATTCGCCAACTAGAGTCTGCTCATGAAAGGACTCTGGTCCACAATGCAGCTCTGCAGAGAGAACTTGCTGGAACCCAAACTAAAGTCAGGGAACTTCGAGCTCAGCAAGTAATATCTGACAGGCGTGTGAGGGACATAGAACGCCTTCTGTCGGAATCAAGAACTCACTCTAGTAGTTCTCGTCGCCGATAGAATCTCATCAAATTCTCTTTTGGATATAACCTAGTTATCTAAAACTCTGGTCTAATTTCCTATCTTTGTAAATCTTAGACCTGTTAGGTCTTGATTAGGTCGTAGTCCTGTCAAAATTTTCCCATCTTGGTTGATGTAAGGCCTCCTACCAGGCCATTTTTCCCGAACTTGTTACATCTGTAATTCCAGTAATATTGACAGGTACCTAATCTCATGGAAATTATTATCCAAATGCTATCATCTGTTAGTTCTAGATCTACATTCAGTCGTGTTGTTGGGCTATGAAGAGTTAGTCCATGAGTCATTTTCATCAACTTTCCTATTAAATTCTTATCAATATCTTCATCTTTCTAAACTTATAGTTAAAAGATGCCTCCTCGCAGAAATCCGAGGCGTAATAATAATAACGAAACACCGATACCACCACCTCCACCACCTCCTCTGTTCGACGCTGCTATGTTCCAAGCAGCTGTCACGGCGGCCGTAGCGGCTGCCATGTCACACATCAATACTCTTGTCCCTAGTGGATCAGGAACTGGTGCACCTATTTCTAACCATGGTGAGAGCCATGGGCACCCCCGGGAATGCACCTACAAGGATTTTACGAATGCCAAACCCAGAAATTTCAATGGAACTGGAGGGGTTATGATCTTAAGGCAGTGGATCAAAAAGACAGAAGCAGTCTTTGAAATCTGCGCCTGCCCAGAGAACAATAAGGTCAAGTTTGCTACTTGTACCTTTTCTGACATGGCTTTAACTTGGTGGAATGGCCACGTTAAGTCACTGACTCTGATAGTGGCAAATTCGATAAGCTGGGAGAACTTGAAGGCCATGCTGATGAGAGAGTATTGTCCACGAGGGGAAATTCAAAAACTCGAGCAGGAACTCTGGGGTCTTGTAATGGTTGGTTCTGACATATCAACCTATACTAATAGATTCTGTGATCTGGCAATTCTTTGCCCTGATATGGTTGCTCTAGAGAGCAAGAAAATAGAGACATATATTTGGGGACTGTCGCCCCAGATCCAGTCAAGTTTGTTAGCATCAAGGCCTGTTACTTTTGACAGCGCTAAAGAGCTGTCACAATCTCTTATAGATCACAGAAACTACCAGAACCCAACGATTTTTACACCCGAGCAACAAAAGGGAAACAAAAACAACAAGAAAAAGGGGTGGAACAAGAGGAAAAGCGGGACTTCGCAAGAATCCTCAAAGAGACAACAACTAGTTACAATCAATGTTGCCACAGTAACTCCTATTATCCTTGCTAATCCCTTACCAGCGAAGCCTTATGCCGGTAACCTTACAAAGTGCAACAAATGCACCTTCCATCACCACGGACCTTGCCGGGAAATGCAGTGCACTAACTGCAACAGAAGGGGGCATACTGCCCGTTTCTGCAAGACTCCAGCAAGGCAGACCGCTCAAGTTCCTAACGCCGGTGTGGGCCAAGCTTGCTACGGTTGTTGTGAAGTGGGCCACTACAAGAGGAACTACCCTAAGGCAGGGATAGTTGGCGGAGTAGGAAGAGTTCTGGCCATAGGCCACGAGGAAGCCGTAGCTGATCCTACAATAGTTACTGGTACGTTTCTCCTCGATAAATCATATGCTTGCATACTTTTCGACAGTGGAGCAGAGAAAAGTTTCGTAAACTAGAAATTTGCACACTTGCTTAGACAAAAACCACGTGCACTAGATAAACCTTTCACTGTAGAAATGGCAAACGGGAAAACGGAAAGTACTAACTCCACATACGTAGGTTGTACTCTAACTTTAGATGGCCATACTTTCAAGATAGACCTCATGCCGGTCCCAATTAAAAGTTTTGACGTCATTATCGGCATGGATTGGTTGAGTCTTCATCGCGCCGACATCTTGTGCTTTGAAAAAGCAGTTCGTCTTAACCTTCCTAACAGTGAAACTCTAGTTATCTACGGCGACAAACCTAGTACGAACCTTCGCATCATTTCGTGCATACAAGCTTAGAAGTGCTTGCGAAAGGAATATAATGCATTCCTCACGCACATCGTCGATACTAGTCAAGAAGTGAAAGATATTCAGGACATCCCAGAAGTACGCGACTTCTCGACATCTTTCCAGAAGAACTTCTAGGATTACCACCACAACGCCAAGTCGAGTTCAGAATCGACTTAGTGCCAGGGGCTACTCCAGTAGCCAAATCTCCATATCGTCTGGCACCGGCGGAGATGCAGGAACTTTCCAGTCAGCTTAACGAATTTCTCCAGAAGGGATTCATTAGGCCAAGCTTCTCACCATGGGGAGCACCAGTCTTGTTCGTCAAGAAGAAAGACGGATCGTTTCGTATGTGCATCGACTACAGGGAACCTAACAAGCCTACCATTAAAAATCGTTATCCCTTACCCCGCATTGACGATTTATTTGATCAACTTCAAGGAGCCAACTACTTCTCGAAGATAGATCTACGATCCGGGTACCACCAACTACGAGTACTAGAGGAGGATGTTCCCAAGACAGCCTTCTGAACTCGTTATGGGCACTACGAATTCGTAATGATGCCATTCGGATTAACTAACGCGCCCGCAGTATTCATGGATTTAATGAATAGGGTGTGTCGTCCTTACTTGGATCAGTTCGTCATCGTCTTCATCGATGACATACTCATCTACTCTCGTAGTAAGGAGGAACATAGTCAACATCTTCGTCAAGTCTTAGAAACATTACGATCGTAGAAGCTCTATGCGAAGTTCTCCAAGTGCGAATTTCGGATTCGAAGAGTCGAATTCTTGGGCCACATAGTTAGTGAAGAGGGAATTCACGTGGAACCTTCCAAAATCAAGGCCATTGAGAACTGGTCAGCACCGAAGACACCTACATAAATTCGTCAATTTCTAGGTCTCGCTGCCTACTATCGCAGGTTCATTCAGAACTTCTCCCACATTACAAAACCTCTTACAACACTGACCCAGAAGGGCGTGGCCTTTGACTGGGAAGAGAATCAAGAGAGAGCGTTCCAAACGCTCAAGCGAGCCTTGTGCACCGCACCAATACTATCCCTCCCCGAAGGGATAGAAGACTTCGTTGTCTATTGTGATGCTTCAAATCAAGGGCTCGGCTGTGTTCTGATGCAACGAGGTAAGGTCATCACCTATGCCTCAAGACAGCTGAAGACACACGAGGTCAAGTACACCACCCATGATCTTGAACTAGGAGCAGTTGTGTTTGCTCTGAAGATCTGGAGACACTACCTGTGTGGTACAAAAAGTACTATCTTTACAGATCAAAAAAGCCTACAACATATATTCAACTAGAAGGAACTCAACATGAGACAACGACGGTGGGTCGAGCTACTCAGTGATTACGAATGTGAAATTCGTTATCATCCGGGTAAAACCAACGTAGTAGCTGACGCCCTAAGTCGGAAAGAATACTTTGGTCGTAGAGTCAAATCTTTGACTCGAACTATCCATTCACACTTGTCCACGCAAATTAAGGAGGCTCAGCTCGACGCTTTGAAACCTGAAAATATGGCGAGTGAATCCCTAAGAGGGATGGATAAGAATTTGGAAGTCAAGGGTGGAGGAGCCTTATACCTCATGGATCGGATATGGACACCGAAACGCGGTGGCTTCAGAGACTTGGTCATGACCGAGGCACACAACACTCGTTATTCCGTCCACCCAGGTTTAGATAAGATATATCTGGATCTTAAAAAGTTATACTGGTGGCCTAACAAGAAAGCATAGATTGCTACCTTCGTAAGTAAATGCCTTACTTGCGCCAAGGTCAAGGTCGAATACCAGAAACCCTCCGGTCTTCTACAACAACCAGAGATACCAGAATGGAAGTGGGAACGGATCACTATAGACTTCATAACCAAGTTGCCCAAGACAACGGGTGGACCTTATACCATATGGGTCATTGTCGACAGATTGACCAAGTCCGCACACTTCCTGCCTATCAAAGAAACAGACAAGATGGAGAAGCTTACAAGAACCTACATTCGGGAGATTGTACGACTGCACGGTGTTCCCATATCCATTATCTCGGACAGAGAAAGTAGATTCACTTCGAGGTTCTGGCAGTCGCTACAAAGTTCCCTAGGAACTAGGCTGGACATGAGTACAGCCTACCATCCACAGACCGACGGACAAAGTGATAGAACTATCTAAACCTTGGAAGATATGTTGCGAGCCTGTGTAATCGACTTTGGGAAAGCATGGGATACTCATTTACCCCTTGTCGAATTTTCCTATAACAACAGTTATCACACGAGCATAAAGGCCGCTCCATTCGAAGCCTTCTATGGCCGAAAGTGCAGATCCCCTCTGTGCTGGGCTGAGTTGGGTGATACCCAGTTAGCTAAAGGACGAGTTCCTGAAAGCACTCTCACAGGTCCGGAGATCATTCGGGAAACGACAGAGAAGATTGTTCAGATTCGTGAACGATTTAAAGCCTCTAGAGACCGACAGAAAATCTACGCTGATAAGCGAAGGAAACCGTTGGAATTCCAGGTGGGCGACCATGTTCTATTGAAGGTCTCACCCTGGAAGGGCTTGATACGCTTCGGAAAGCGTGGAAAGCTAAATCCAAGGTACATAGGGCCTTTCGAGATTCTCGCAAGAATCGGCCCTGTAGCTTACAAACTTAACTTACCACGCGAACTCAGTACCGTACATTCTACTTTCCACGTCTCGAACTTGAAAAAGTGTCTGTCCGACAAGACTCTTGTAATCCCACTCGACGAGATCGAGATCAACGAGAGCCTCAACTTCGTGGAAGAACCAGTAGAGATCATGGACCGGGAGGTTAAGCAAACGAAACAAAGCCGTATCCCGATAGTGAAGGTTCGCTGGAACGTCAAGCGAGGACCTGAATTCACTTGGGAGCGAGAGGATCATATGAAACTGAAATGTCCTCGTCTTTTTACTTAGTTATTTGTAACTACCTATTTGCTTAGACTCTAATTTCGGGACGAAATTCCTTCTAACGGGGGGATGATGTGACAACCCGAAATTTCTATTCTATACAACCATTCAATTCAATAGAAGTCAAAACTGTTTTTGCTAACTTTCAAGCTTTTTGGAATAAGTTTGAGTGTTTTAAGATTAGTACTTCAGGAGATAACAGGAGAGAGGATGCCCTAGGGTTTATTGTGCAACAATAATGTCCCAAAACTCCAAGAGTTTGGATTTTACGGCCTAAACAAAGGTGTTTACGGCCGTAAACCCTAAAAGGGGGTATAAATATGACACTTAGTCATTATTTACCACTTTTCACATTTTCAAGATCCAAAACCCATATCTCTCTCAAGTATCATCCGATTTTTCTTCAAGGTCTTCAACTTTGTAAGTGTTTCTAGCCCTAAAAAGTTGATATCTTACTTAATCTAGTGATCTTACATGATTCCATCCGTGAAATCATTCCAAAAGTGTAGATCTTCAAGTTTCACCAAGAACACACACTAGTGTTCTTGGACTTTTAGCACCTTTTCAAGCTTCTACCTAGTAAGTACTCTTACCCTAGTGTATTATAAGACTTGTTACACTTCAAATCACCTAGGAAACACAATGAATCAAAGGATCAAAGGTGTTTACGGTCCAAGGTGTTCTTGGACCGTAAACCCTAACCAAGGGGCCAAAGTGGCCCTAGTCCCTTACCAAGCCTTGGAAACTAGCCTAGACCCCTTCCTTGATGTGTTTAGTACTTGAAAACATCAAAAGACCATAAACCATTTGGGTTTACGGCCGTAAACCCAAGGAGAAGTGGTCCAAGGACCGTAAACTCCCTAAAGGAGTGAAATGGTGCCCTAATCTCTTCATAAGGCTTAAACATGAAGTAGGAATGCTTCTTATGATCTTTATGGCTTCCAAACACAAAATGGTCGAGTACCATGAGTTTACGGCCGTAAACTCATGGGTTTACGACCGTAAACTCAATAAGAATGGGTTTACGACCATAAAGTCAATAAGAGTTGGTCACAAAACCGTAAACTCCAAAGGAGTTTACCCTTGAACCCTAAACTCAATTACAAGGTCCTACAACACTTAGATGCAATCCTTAGTACTTGTAACACTTAAATCAAGTGTTTTACATGTCTTAGGATGTCTTAACATGGTTAATTAGTTGTTTAAATGACTAATTGGATACATATATGTGTGATTATATGTTAACTAGGATCATTGTGTGTGTACAAGTCTTCACTTGACACCTAGCATCCTACATCATCCGTTCATCCAAACCACCCACTACAGGTGAGTTGATACCTCCCTTAATCAATCTTTTAAATGATTTTAAATGCTTTCATGGGGGGGGGGGGAATACAAGTAGAAAACAAGAAGTTATAGAATCAATCACATGTGATTTATAACTGTGTTTTCAAACAACTGATTTCACATACTTCAAAATGTGATAAACACAATGCTTTTCAGTTATTTTTACTTTGTTATCAACAAATTATTTTTGAATTATTTTATAAACTGACATCAAATCATTATTATTTATTGTTCAAAACTCTTAAATGTTTTACAAAACCTCTTTCAATTTACTGTTAAAAACCATATCTATACACTTATGTTTCATGTATATATGTATTGATATCAGAGCTTTCATTCTTTCTTCAGTTCCAACACTCTTGTGTAGCAAGGGTGTATAAACCTACTTGGACATTCAATTTACATTCCAGTAAACTATTATAGGTATAGTTTAGGGGATACAAATTACTATTCCTATTACAAGGAATTACACCAGAGTCAGTTCATTCATAAGTCTATACTAACCTATGAAGAGATACTCTTACTTACTATACGGAGAGAAATACTATATACTATACGGAGAGAGATACGATACATATATATACATTACGGGGCTGACCATCCTACACCTGGCTGCTAGCTACTGTTCGGCGAGTTTCCACGCCGTGTTTATCCTAAGGCAAAAGGATATGATTTCAATGATTATATAATTTTCCCTATTACTTTTATTTTGTGACACATTCACATAAGCGATGAGGTAGACTATATATGTATAATAATAGTCACACATGGGAAAAACCTTCATTGATACAGAAATGTAAACTTCAAAGCATTCGGGTCTTGGTAGAAGACTACCTTTTATACTAGTAGGAAATATGGGATTTTCTAGGGTTTTCACACTCATACTAAATGTTTCATTAAACATTTACCAGTCTTTCATAACAGCTTTTCGAATCAATGACACCATAATACTTATGAATTCACCAGCTTTATGCTGATCTACGCTTTCAAAATAACTTGTATTCTCAGGTCACCAGTAGACAGGTATGATGACCAGGGTTTTGAGAAGACGGAGCACAGACAAGACTCGTCTTTATTTTTTTTACATATTTTGGTGTCTTATTACAATGAAAGAACACTCATGTATTAAAACTTTACTTTTAATGCAATGGATGATGTTGTTGCTTGTTTACTACTTTGCACGGTTATGATACTTTACATGACGTCCTCCACCCCTGAACGTTTCCGCCGTTCTTGGTTTTACGGTGTGACATTAAGCTGGTGAGTTCATCAGATTTTAGTGATGTAAGTAAGTTGTAAAATGTAGTGGTGAACTGCTGTTGAAAAATGTAGTTGAAAAAAAGTAGTAAGTTGTGAGTTCTATTTAGAAAAGTTTGCCTGTTCCTCCAGGAAATCCTACATTTCCTGCCTTGGTGAAAGATAAGTAAAAATAACTCTACAATCCTTTCTATGTGTACTAAATGGATACAAGTTATATAAAACTAAGATTAAATAAACAATCGATTGTGTGTATCCTCCCTAAGCCCACAACCAAACAAGGAACAGGGAATGAGGCGGACGACACACATCTCATTGAATGAAAAGATTCTCTAAGAAAACCCTTATTTCTTATAACAAAATGGTGACCACAGTGATTACTTCTATAATCACTTAGTTTATACTGGCTATATACAATCTAATATCGGATAGAGAGTTAATTGGGTGAATCTGCCCTAAGCCCACAACCAGAAAAGGAACAGGAAGTAAGGCGGAAAACACACATCCAACTATCTATTGGGTATTAATGATACATAACCGTGCTGTATAAACTAAAGTAATATAGAGTCAGTCACCTAAGGTCCTTTGAGGTTATACTGGTTTAATAAAATGGATTAAACCTTTAACTGGTAAGTTTCTAGTTTTGTATACCAAACGTTCTGATTTGGAAAGTATGTTTTGTAGTAGAAAGTTGTGCATTGACTCTGTGTCCTATGAGTTGATCCATACCTGGTACCCCTATGATGACTCAATGTATACTGGACATATATATCTAGGATCGAATAGGTAATAGACTGGATGAATCTGCTCCAAGCCCACAACCAAACAAGGAACAGGAAATGAAGTGGAAAACACACATCCTATCACCTGTCGGATCCTATAGATATATACGTATCCTTTGGTGTATACATTAAGGAATCATAAGGTTAGCATTATGGCCTTCCCTACTAAACATAGCCTTCTACCAAGGCCTCAAATGTTATGTATGTTTGTATCTTGTATGATGAGTATTTCCCAGAGTGTGACTATCATTAACTAAATATAGTCTATACATTAATAGAATATGTGAGAAGATCACAAAGTAAATGTAATAGGGAAAATAATGTTTTACCTCACAAGTGACACTGCTGGTTATATAGTAATAAATACAGACTCCAGGTAGTATTAAATGTACAATACACCTCGGGAGTCTAATGAAGTAAAACACGGACTCCAGGTAGTATTAAATGGACAATACACCTCGGGGAGTCTAGTTGCCCTTAATTCTTAGTTAGTTAATTAAAGGTTTGAATGTGAACTCGTATGTAACCATGCTGATCGACGGCTGAATAACTGATGACCCTCTGGTGTCATATGTAGTGAGGTAACATTCTGTCACCCCTTGGCCTTATCGGTTGGGACTGTAGCTAGCAGTCGGGGTGTGGGAGTGTCTGTCCCGTATAGATCTATACACACAATGCCCGCTCTCCCTCCAGGAGACTCTGGTCACAAGGTGATACAACAATGTGTGTGTCGTACCAAGAAGTAGTATGTCACATTCTTTTTATAGTATTCAAATGTTTGCATAGTGTAGTAATGTTCGCTCTGTGCAAATGTATAGTATACTCTCTTGTATAGTGTATGGTGTGTATTGTTTCTCATAATAGTGTGTTCTGACTCGTGTATGAACTGACTCTAAACTATACCTATTATAGTTTACTTGTAATCTACTTGAACTGTTGATGAAAAGACTCTTTTATCGACTAAGTTATGCTTGCACTTTAAAACGGAGTTTTGGCAAAACTATAAAGTAACATAACTTTAAAAGAGTTTTTGAAATGTTTTGACAACTTATCAATGACATAAGTAATCCTTTTGAAAATGTTTATAACAAACAATTACACAATTAACATTGTGTTCAACTTGTATCCCCCCCCCCTTAAAACATTTAAAACAGTTAAAAGATTCATTACGGGGTATGAACTCACCTGATGTGGGTGACTCAACGAATACGCGTGTATGGATGAGAAGTTCCACGAATGAAGTCCCGAGAAACAACAAGTCCTAACGACATACATTGGCATGTGCTTGGAAGCAACCAAATGCAAGGAAACACCTTGTTTAGGCCGTAAACTCCAAACTCTTGGAGTTTTAGAACTTTATTGTTGCACAATAAACCCTAGGGCATCCTCTATCTTGTTATCTCCTGAAGTACTAGGCTTTAGAACACTCAAACTGACTCTACACAGCTCAAAAGTTAGCAGAAACTGTTCTGACTTCTATTGAAGTGAATGGTTGTACAGAATAGAAATTTTGGGTTGTCACATATTAAATGGACAATACACCTCGGGGAGTCTAGTTTCCCTTAATTCTTAGTTAGTTAATTAAAGGTTTGAATGGGAACTCGTATGTAACCATGCTGATCGATGGCTAAATAACTGATGACCCTCTGGTGTCATATGTAGTGAGGTAACATTCTGTCACCCCTTGGCCTTATCGGCTGTGACTGTAGCTAGCAGTCGGGGTGTGGGAGTGTCTGTCCCGTATAGATCTATAGACACAATGCCCGCTCTCCCTCTAGGAGACTCTGGTTACAAGGTGATACAACAATGTGTGTGTCGTACCGAGAAGTAGTATGTCACATTCTTTTTATAGTATTTAAATGTTTGCATAGTGTAGTAATGTTCGCTCTGTGCAAATGTATAGTATACTCTCTTGTATAGTGTATGGTGTGTATTGTTTCTCATAATAGTGTGTTCTGACTCGTGTATAAACTGACTCTAAACTATACCTATTATAGTTTACTAGTAATGTACTTGAACTTTTGATGAAAAGACTCTTTTATCGACTAAGTTATGCTTGCACTTTAAAACGGAGTCTTGGCAAAACTATAAAGTAACATAACTTTAAAAGAGTTTTTGAAATATTTTGACAACTTATAAATGACATACGTAATCCTTTTGAAAATGTTTATAACAAACAATTACACAATTAACATTGTGTTCAACTTGTATCCCCCCCTAAAACATTTAAAACAGTTAAAAGATTCATTACGGGGTATGAACTCACCTGATGTATGGATGAGAAGTTCCACGAATAAAGTCCCGAGACACAACAAGTCCTAATGACATACATTGGCATGTATTGACATAAATATAGTTCTTGGAAGCAACCAAATGCAAGGAAACACCTCACGGGACTATGAAACACTTTGGCCAAGTGTTGGAATCACATGTAATTCAACTAAAGAGTGTTAAAGGCAATGACTTAGTGTTTACGACCATGTGTTTACGGACAAGGGAGTTTACGGCCGTAAAATCATGGTCAAAGTTGCATATGAGGTTGTTTGAAGGCTAGGGAAGCTTGAGGGGATTTTACTCTACACAATGGTGAGAAAGACCAACTCTATGGAGAGTGTCGAGGTGTTTACGGCCAAGGGAGTTTACTCCTGGCCGTAAACTCTCTTGATGGTCACTTTTAGGGTCTCAAAGGTAAGGAGTTTCAAGGGCTTACATGTCCCAAAGGTTAGCAAAGGCATAGAAATGTTTAAGGTCCAAAACTTGACCATTCTTGGAGTTTACGGCCAAGGGTGTTTACTCTTGGGATGTAAACTCACTAAATGATGAGTTTGGGGATGATTCAAGGTCTTACAAAGCACCTGGGAGTGTTCTAGCCTCGAGTCTAAGCATTAGGAAGAGTTTAGGGCCAAAATGACACCTTAATAGGGGTTTATGGACAAGGGAGATTGCTTGGCTGTAAGCTCCTTCTGGGTTTGTGTTCTTGATGATTTCAAGTTTCTAAGCATGAACCTTAACTAGATATGAGGTGTAGAGAGGAGTACTTACGATATAGAAGCTTGAAAGGGTCGATTTTGGCCAAGAACACTAGTGTGTGTTCTTGGTGTTCTTGGTGAAACTTGAAGATTTGAAGATCTAGTTGAAATGAATGTTTCCATGGATGAAATCAAAGAGTGTAACTAGTAGATGAAGTGTAACAACTAATTAAGGGAAGAACACTTACGTTTTTGAAGATCTAGGATGAAGATCGGGATGATAGTTGAGAGAGAATTGGAGTGTTCTTGAGGTTGGAAGGTGAGAAATGGCTGAAAATGACCAAGTACCACATATGTAGCCTTGAGTTTACGGCCACATGAGTTTACGGCCGTAAACTCATTGGTCTGGTGGTCGTGAACTCCTTGCAATGGGGTTAAGGCTTGATTTGTTGTACAATGTCTCTAGCAGGTACATTCTAACACTTATTCTTTAAGTGTACTAGGCTTAAACTCCTTAGAATGACCTTTAACCAGGCTAGAACTCATTACCAATGAGTCTTACACTCTGTTGGGTTGACTGACTGAGCTTTAACAGCAAAAAATTTTCAGGTTGTCACATTTTTGCCACTTTTCACAAGTCCATGTTAGTGTGTCGGTTAACCACATACGCTCCACTAACGACTTTGAGAATGCAAATATGACAATTTCTATCTACTTAAAATCTACTTAGTGAAAGCGTTTCCTCACAATCATTTTCATGAATCGGAGACAAACCTTATTACACTTAGATTTTATGTTGTATGTATTCCTATCCATGTGAATTTTTCAAAACCATAATCACAAGACAAGGTTAATGACAAATCCAAACTCATATGGACTGAACTTGTGCAATCTTAACTTCTTGCCACTTGGTAGCTCAAGGGCCTACCATGTCTTCGAAGTTGTCATGCAAACAATTGAGAACTCATAGAACCCACATGCATATTCAAATTTTAACTGGAATAAGCACAAAAATAATAATATGTCAACACGATAGATTACAAACCTCAAGTCGTGTGCTAGTGATAAAAATAGGTTTTATCCTTGATTAGTTCTTGAAACTCTTTCAAGATCTTTAAGACTCCCACTGACCTCTTGACATATATGTTTCTCTTGTCAAGAACCATTCCTTGACAAAAAAAAATATTCAAGAGTTAGTGCGGATTCTTATCAAGACAAACACTTCACACAATTGGTCATAGTTGGTCTTTGTCTTATCCAAGACATCACAACTTACCAATTTCAAAATATACAAGAATAAGAAACATCTTATTCTACATTTGACAAGTGTTGTAAACCTTCTAAAGATTATGTAACTCAAGTCACAATCTTGGAGTATGACTCTAAGATTTGATCTTGGAACGAAGTATGATTCATCTTAATTGATTTAACCATTTCCACAATTCACGACTCCTCTTCTTAGTCATATAAATGCACTAAGATGTCCTTAGAGAATCAAATGTGATATGGTTTCATAATAATTATGAAATGTCTTATCTTTGTGGTTTGGGCTAGGCAATCATATGTATAGGTCTTTATGGTCTTTATGGGTTAATGGTCCTGTTTTGTTGATGTTTGTAGTGTTTACGGTTGGGTTTGTGTGTACAGCCATAAACAGGTTTACGGCCGTAAACCTGTTTACGGCCAACTATTCCCTATATATAGGGCTTGTCAGAGTCTGTTAGGGTTGTTGACGAATCAAGAGTGTCTCATAGCGTTTACGACTCTACTGTGTGTAACCAAGGTGTATTTGACGTTTTTATGATATAAATGTGTGCATGCTTGGCTTAATCTTTCTTCTACTCCATTAATTGTTTGTTTGATTGCTATTTGTTTGATCACTGGTGCGGATCCTCAGATTTAAGGATGTTACAATTGGTATCAGAGCCTTCCGGTGTCAAAACAAATTTTAGTCGTGTTCACGGTTGAAAGATATCCAGTTTCTTCATTGTTCAAGGCTTGATTTTGTGCTCTCATAGCTAAGGGGATCAAAACTGCTGGAAAAACTCGTGTTTTCATCACTTCCAAAGTTTTCGGTTGAAACTGTTGAAGGGAGTACGGCCGTAAACTCTTTCACGGCTGTAATCTATTGATCTATAGAGACCGTAAACTGCACATCTTCAAAATCCGTAAACCTCGGATCTTCAAGGACCGGAAACTCGTGTACAGCCGTAAACAAGCTTCCGACCGTAAACAAGCTTCCGGTTGTAAATTAGCTTTCAGCCGTAAACTACTGATTACGGCCGTAAACCTAGGCCGTAGATAGATTTCTTATTTTTTTTAACTCTAGGTTTTTTCAAGTAAAAATTTAAAATTTAATTAAAAAAATCATCATAAAATTAAGAAAAAAGGATTCTCAAAACTCAACAATTCATCATGAACTGGATTCCATAATGGGAACAACCACTCGTAGTCCTCGTCTGTTATCTGCTGAAGGTTTCCCGGAATGGAAATATCGGATGGAAAAATATATCAAAATGAAGGACTTCAAGGTTTGGCGAAGCATTCTGAAAGGACCTGTTAGGATCACCACAACTCTAGAAAATGGAACAGTTGTTGATGAAGATATTGAAGATTATATTGATCAAGATTTTGTGAAGATTGAAGAGCAAGAAAGAGCTCTTGCTACAATCACTATGGCTCTTTCACTAGATATTGCTCATGGTTTTCTAGAATATACATGCGCCAAAGCACTATGGGAGGCACTAATTGAAGTATACGAGGGAAATGAAGACATGAAAGAAAGTCATCAGGATATGTTGAGAAGAAAGTTCAATATGTTTAATTATATCTTGGCAGAATCTCTTGAAGCTCAACTGCAGAGGTTCATCACTCTCACAAATGAAATGAGTTCTGCAGGAATATTGGTTACTAAATCCGAAATCGACAAGAAGCTTCTCAATTCTCTGCAAAAGACATGGGATATGAATGTTGTTGTTATCAAGAAAACGAAGGATCTCAATTGTCTTAGTCTAGCTGAAACCATGGCAATAATTAAATAGTGTGATTTGGATGACAAACAAAGAGAATCAATCATGTCAACTCGTACTCCACTGCTAATCTCGGAATTCAATCCATTAATGCTTTCTCATCATTCACCTCTCCTCAAGTCCAACCGGTTGTTGCCTCCCAATCATCATCATATGCTATGCAAGGTGTTCAAAGTCCAGTATCCTATCCACAATTTGTTTCTTCTTCAAAGGCATCTGTTTCTGTTCCTTCTCCAATCTCTGCTCCAACTCTTCCGCCCAAAGAGATTGACGAAAATTTGGCTCTGGCAACCGGTCTTGTCAACTGCTATAATGCATTTGTAGCAGGCGAGCTACCTCCTCAGTTGTCTTCTGCTTATTTGGATCAAATTCATCCCGAAGATGTTGGGGAAATGGATATAACTTGGCAAATCGCTATGGTAGTGTTCCGGGCAAAACAGTTCTCCAAAAAGACTGGCAAAAATAACTGGGGTATGAATGCCGAAAAGAAGGTGGGGTTCAACAAAGGCAAACTCCGTTGCTTTAACTGCCATGAACCTGGCCATTTTGCCAGAGATTGCCTAAAGCCTGACAAAAGAGAGAACAACGAAAGAACAATGGTGCCAGTAAGTAACAACAGGGGAGCTACAATTAGCAATCAGACTGCAAATCTTGCTGTGGTAGCATAGTCATTTGATTGGGATGACCAAATTCAGGCCCTGAACATCTTAGGACCTGAAAATGCGCATCTTGCCCAGATCAATGACAATGCAGAACGAGAAGCTGAGAAGGATCCGGAAGAAGAAACAGTGGCACTTCAGTTTGCATTCATGGTTCAAAGTACCCCAGAGCCTGGAAAGCCAGAGGTCAGTGAAAATGTTTCCTCTCAATCTTGTATTAACACCATAAAATTTTTACGTGATCACATTGAATTAATAAAGAGAGAGAACAAGGAATTAAAATATGAGGGGTACCAACTTAGAAAAGGCCAGAAACTTTTAAAAGAACAACTAGAGGCCAAGACTAGTGACTTTGATAAATTGCAAGAAGATTACAACAACAAATGTGTCAACTATAAATATCTTAAGAAAGAATTTGATGCTGTACATGCCGAACTTGACACATTGAAGATCCGTTTCGCAAATGCTGATTTTAACTTCAAAAAATTCGATGTGTCAAGTGAAAGAGTTGCAACAATAATTGGACACCAAATGAAATGGAAGGACCAGAAACAAGTAGGAATAGGTTAAGAGAGTGTCCCTCCCCCCATTCAATCACAATTATACTGCTTCTCCAATAACTCAAGCTAAGATTGATCGTGAACCATTTATGGTTTATGGTAAATCAACTGCTGAACAGGCAACCGAATGTAGTGCTAGGAATTTAGATACTAATGGTTCTACTTCCGATGCAGATTCTTCAGTAAGCTAGGAAAAGCAGGAGAATGGAAGAATTGAGTCTGATAATAAGTTTGTGTCAAAATTTGGTGTCCCTATCTGAAGAGGTTTTCTATAAATCAGCCACAGGTACTTTGCCGAAATTGAATGTGGCTGAGCCAAAGTCAATTTCGTCAAAGGGTGCGTCTGGATCTTTGACTACTCGTAGCCGAACATCTAAACGCTCAAAGAGGAAGAAAAATGTTTCTAATTCACCTGTGAATACTTTAAAACCTAGCTACCAATGGGTGCCCAAATCTACAATTGTTCGATCATCGTCATCCTCTGCAAATGTATATGATATGAATGAAAATCTGAAAAAGCAAAAAGACAAATCTGACAAAGTCAACGGTACACCCAGGACTGTAATGACCTGGGTTCCCAAAACTAAATAATCTCGCTCATTATGCAGGAACAACTGTGGAGGAATGTCGTCAGACCATGGTATGTCGCCAGCGGTTGTTCCAGGCACATGACATGAGACATCTCCCAACTGCACAACATTCAGAATTTTAATGGGGGATTCATTTCCTTTGCAGGAGGAGATGGTGGCAAAATCACTCAGAAAGGAACAGTTTCAAATGGAGTGCTAAGTTTCGAGAATGTCAACTACGCGCCCGATTTGAAGCACAGTTTGTTTAGCGTTTCGTAGATATGTGACAAGGGATACTCAACACATTTCACCGATAAAGAATGTCTAGTTCTGAAGCCAGGCTTTGTCATCCCAGATGAATGGATTCTAGTTAAATCAAAACGGGCGACAATGCATATATTATTGACATGAACAACAATCTTCCTGAACAAGTCACTTGCCTCTTCTCAAAAGTTGCTGAGCACAATGCTATGTTGTGGCATCGAAGACTCGGACATGCTAATGCAAAGAACTTGAATCGACTTGCTAAAAATGAAATAGTGTGCGGGCTTCCTGTCAAAGATTTCATCACATTTGAAAAGTGTGTGTCATGCGCCCAAGGAAAACATCACAGAAAGCCACACCTACCTAAATAGATCAATTGAATCAGCCAGGTGCTCCAATTGTTACATATGGACTTATTTGGTCCGATCAACGTCCTTAGTATCAACAAAAATTCATATTCTCTGGTTGTTATCCATGATTTCTCGCGGTTCACGTGGGTTTTCTTTTTTTCCAACAAAGTTGGGGATGCTGACCTGATTAAGAAGTTTATTGGGATGATAGAGAACCAGAGAAACCACCGGGTGAAGGCGCTCAGAACTGATAACGGGACATAATTCAAGAATGTTGTTCTCGATCATTTTTGTGCTGAAAAGGGGATAGTGCGTCAATATAATGCTGCTTGCACTCCGCAACAAAATGGTGTTGCTGAGCGGCGAAATCGAACTCTTCAAGATGCTGCGAGGACGATGTTATATGACTCCAAACTTCCGGTTTTCTTGTGGGCCGAGGCGATCAACACAACATGTTATGTTCAACATCGTGTTCTGATCAACAAAGCTCAGATGAAAACTCCATATGAAATTCTCTACGGTCACAAACCATCTGTTAGTCACTTTCGTATCTTTGGCTGTCCTTGCACCCTCCTTCATCTGGAATCCAAACCCAAATTCAATACCAAAGCCGATGATTGTTACTTTGTGGGGTATGCAACTCGCATGGCGTACAGGGACAACAATAAGAAAAAAAAGCAGATTATAGAATCCTTCGACGTGTGCTGGTTAGAGGAAACGAGACGGATGCTACAGTTGGTCCAGATTGGTTATTTGACTACACATCGCTTTTCAAATCACTCAATGGGTTTTCAAATGATTCATCTGGTTCCAGTTCTGGTTCGAAGACTGTGATTGAAGATTAAGAAGAAGAAGTTGTCTACAGAACGCCGATGGTGTCCTCTAAGACTCCTTCAGTGGATACATCTGTGCCAAGTGATTTTTTTGATTCTCAAAGTCAAGAAAACAATCCAGATACTGATGTCACTCCTCTTACTCCTAATGAAAGAGAGTTCATGTCCAGAGATGCTTCCGCTGCTACTCAAACGTTTATGAAACTATCCAATTGATAACGAGTACATGGCAAGCCCCTCTCACGATTCTAGACCGTCTGAGGTGGATCTTTCAGCAGATGGTGGATTTGTAAATATTCACAATCTTCCCGTAACTCTTAATGACATCAGCCAGGAGTTACCTTCCAGAATTGAATGCGATAAACCGATTGAAAACGTCATTGGTCAGCTAGGTGATGGTGTTCGAACGCGGAGTTAGAGTGGGGATGTAAATACATGTCTCTATTCTTGCTTCATATCTCAAATAGAGCCAAAGAATGTTTCAATGGCTTTGAATGAGCCCAGCCGGGTGGATGCTATGCATGAGGAATTGAATCAATTTGAGAAGCACGGGGAAAGAAGTCACTCGACACGCGCTGGGTTTATAGAAACAAGCAAGATGATTCAGGGGTCATTGTGCGAAATAAGGCCCGATTGGTTATACGTGGATTTCGTCAAATTGAGGGTCTTGACTACACCGAAGTTTTTGCTCCGGTAGCTCGTCTGGAGGCTATTCGCATCTTCCTTGCGAATTCTTCTTACATGAATTTCATGCTTTATCAGATGGATGTCAAGACTGCCTTCTTGTATGACGCTGTGAAAGAAGAAATCTATGTTGATCAACCTCCTGGGTTTGTCAATTCAAAGTTTCCAAATCACGTCTACAAGTTGGACAAGGCTTTATATGGGTTACACCAAGCTCCAAGGGCGTGGTATGCTACTCTTACGAAGCACTTGCTCGAGCATGGCTATTCACGGGGGACAATCGATCAAACCTTATTCATTAAGCATGTTGGTACCGATCAGATTCTCGTTCAAATCTATGTCGATGATATCATTTTCAGGTCAACGAGTTCAAATCTGTGCAAAGAGTTCAAAAGCGTTATGAAGAAGAGGTTCGAGATGAGTTCTTTGGGGGAGATGACCATGTTTTTGGGGCTTCGGGTCAAACAAGAATCAACCATAATCCTGCTATATCAAGCCAAGTATGTTTAAGATATGCTAGAGAAGTTCGGGTTTCGAGATGCAAAACTTGCACTGACGCTAATGGTTGAGAGACCACTGTTGACTCCAGATATTGAAGGCGAATCCGTAGATCAGACCGACTACAGATCAATGATCGGGTCGTTGATGTATCTAACTGCAAGCAAGCCAGACATCATGTTTGCAGTTTGTCAATGCGCACGATATCAGGCTAATACTAAACTTTCACATCTTATTGCTATCAAAAGAATCTTTCGGTATCTCAAAGGCAGCCCAAAATTGGGTCTTTGGTATCCGAAAAATTCTGAATTTGATTTATATGCTTTTGCTGACAGTAATTATGGAGGCTGTGAGCTTGACAGGAAATCAACGTCTGGAGGATGCCAATTTCTTGGTGATCGGCTGGTGTCATGGCAGTGCAAGAAACAGCATACAGTCTCCACCTCAATAGCAGAGGCAGAATACGTACTCGCTTCTGCTTGTTGTCCTCAAGTTTATGATGAATCCGCAGCCCAAAATATGCTCTATTGTGTTTATGATGAATCCGCAGCTACTGCTATCATCAAATTTCCAGATGGTTGCTTTCGTTTGTTTGAAAAGAAAGATCTTTTCCAATTTGGAAGGTGGGATATTCACCAGCTGGCTCAACATCAAATCAAGGTAGCTGAAGATATTTTCGAGAGTGCAGCTAAAGAATACACTACAATGGTTGCGGAGATCATCCAGAAGGAGATGTGGCTTGGTGCCATGGGGGGATCCGATGTGCTTATGATTGAAAAAGATTGAGTCAATGCTAGCCTCAAACCAAGGGGGAGATTGAAAGGTCTTATCTTTGTGGTTTGGGCTAGGCAATCACATGTATAGGTATTTATGGTCTTTATGGGTTAATGGTCATGTTTTGTTGATGTTTGTAGTGTTTATGGTTAGGTTTGTGTGTACGGCCGTAAACCTGTTTACGACCAACTATTCCCTATATATAGGGATTGTCAGAGTCTGTCAGGGTTGTTGATGAATCAAGAGTGTCTCATAGCGTTTACGGCTCTATTGTGTATAACCAAGGTGTATTTGACGTTTTTATGATATAAACGTGTGCATGCTTGGCTTAATCCTTCTTATACTCCATTCTTGCTTTGTTTGATTGCTATTTGTTTGATCACTGGTTCGGATCCTCAGATGTAAGGACCTTACACATTAAGATGAGCATAAAACATGATACTAAAGTACTCTCCCATCTTCTCAGATTGAAGAAACTTTTATCTTTCTGCCTAATTTGATTCTTCTTATTCGTTCTGCCTTACATTGAAACTTTTCCAATGTTTCAGAATTATACTTAAACTTGTAAGTATGACCATATTTACTAAACTTTAGTAAATCATGACGAATAGTCTTATCGATATTTGTGATGGACCTGACCAGCGCACATCCAAGTGTACCCGATCCTATAGTCCTTCACTTGACTCACATGTACATGTGAACAAGGAATTAGTCTTAATTTCCCAAAGATGAAAATTCTCATTCATCATTCAATACAAGTTGCATGATTCCAAGGTTATATCCAACTGAAACTTGGGTGATGAGAATCTTTCCTTATTCGGTAAATTATGACACTACCACAAACGAAAAAAACAAATCCACGTTCCAATATTGATTTCAATGGAATCATATAAATAATAATTTTTCACAAATGCCATTGTAAGGAAACTTAAAATAAGATAAAAATAAAAACTTTTCTTTTATTTATAAAATATTTTTAGAAAAACTTTTTCCTTACAATGCACTTACAAGTGAAAGCTATGTTGTTATTTATTCCCAGGCAATCTATCACAACTCTTAAGCAACAGCACAAAATTCTGATCACCGAACCATGCGATCGAAATACATCTTCGCGATCAGAATCAGCATATTCTTCCTTTAAGCTTCCTCTCTTTTTCTTTGATTCTTCAGAACATCAAAATGTGACCTAGGCACATCATGTAATAAGAATCTCAAAATAGGAACTTAATAGAGTTAGATAGTGGATTTACCTGAATTAGAGTGAAACATTTTGACTTTACCATCCTTATGACCTTTCAGCTAAATAGGTCAGCTTCGTAACCAATGCCCCTTCTTTTGGAAAAAGAAACGTGGGGACTCTTTAGGAGTGGTACACAAAACTATCTCAGACTTAGCCTTTCTCTTTACCATTTGGTCAACCGGGTTGACTATGGCTGATCCCTTTCCATTGGGAAGAGAATGTTTTTCTAGACTTCCAATGTTAGCATTGTCAATGTGCAAGGATGTTTGGGAAGTACATCTTCCAATTAAATTTGCTTCACCAGTGCTCCAAATCATTGTTGATTCAGCAACATCAAGCAAATAGGTAAGATCATTAAAGGTCATGTCATGGTCCGTCACATAGTTGTCCTTAAAGAACCCACTATGTGACTTAGGAAGTGATTGAGGAACCTAGTCAACAGCCAACTTCCTTGAGACTTTGACACCCAACTCTCCCGACTTGTCAATATGTGACTTCATCTCCAAGATGTGGGTACACATAGACTTTTCCATCTTGCCAATCGGACTTGAGTGACCTCGAACTATTCAAGTCTTTGACTTGTGGGATAGGGAGAATAATTGGAAGAGGTGGAGGAAGAGAAGTATGATTTCCATTTCCACGATCCAATCGTGAAATATCATCTTCATTAGGAAAGCTTGTTTCAAAAGATTTGGGTAGACCATAGTTGTCTGATCTAGACATCTACAATGGGAGAAATTCAAGTAAGTTGATTTAAGTCCTTAATATAACACCCAATATGAAATATTAAGGCTAGGATCCAACGCGATATTTTATAACTTGGAAGAGGGATGCCATAATCCAAGCTACAAAATATTTGAAGGTAGGTAAATGACGATTTACCAATTTCCACCACGAAAAACGAAAAAGGAATTTTAGGTCTTAAGTGAATTGAAACTCCTAGATCCTTTGAGATTCATTTAACTATTCAATGGAATGTTTAAATCTCGATTGTGCCTTTCAAGTTTTGTGACTGGGATGCCGAGGATCACAAAACAAGGTGTGAATAACCATGCAAATTAACTTGGTACCCTTAATTTTATCACCTAATCGATGTGCTGGTTAACCACTCTTACTAGTCCATGTTAGTGTGTCGGTTAACCACACACGCTCCACTAACGACTTGGTAAGGTACAAAGTGTAAATTTCATGGGTTAGCATCAAATTCACATTTTCCTAAAGTAACTAAGATTGGGAATTTAATAAAGTTTAGTTACTTTATATTTATCATTATACTTTTAATGAAGGGAGAAATATAGTCCTGACCTACCCCTTCGGCTAACGACCCTCCACCAGTCAAGGAAGCGGTGGGTGAGAGTGGACACCCATTAAACTGCCATTTTATAGGCAGTAACCTTATACCCCCCTTATAGACTGGCTTCGTTAATGAGGCCTACTATTAATATTATAATAGTATAAGGGTTAAATTTTAACTTTTAAAATTCTAAGGGTCTAACTTGAAATTAAAGTATACATGGGGGGTAACTTTACAAAATCCCAAACTAGAGGGCAATTTTTGAACAATTCAAAAAATTTATGTTTTCCATAACATATGAGTTTAATGTAAGACTGAAAAAACATTTAATGAAGAGACTCTTGAACATCCATAACTTGAGGAGAAGTTATGGAGTTCATAAAACAATTTATGATGAAAAAGACTCTTCCATTGTGTAACCTATGGCTTTGGCTTTAATGAAGACTTAACACAAAAATATTTTGGTTTTCCATAACTTGAGGACAAGTTATGGAATTCATTAAAAACATTAAGACCATCAAATTAACTAACAAACATGTTTAGCAAGAATCATCATCTAGATTAAACTCATATAAACAAGACAATTCATATCAAACAATTTTCATGTAATTAGCCTAATTATCTGTAGAATTGGATTATCATGAACATTACCACATCAAAAACAGGTTTATAAGTCCAAAAACAGCTTAGGGTAATGTTCCTAGTCCAATTTCAGCCAAAAAAGTCGAAAATATGCCATCTGGAGCACCAACTCGTCGAGTACATGAACAAACCCGGTGAGTTGGATGATTTTGTTCATGGACTCGGCGAGTCCCCCGTTGGACTCGGCGAGTCCACATTCCAGAGAGCCAGTTTTTCGATTTTTTCAGCAATTGCATCAAGTACAATTGAAAACCAAGCCTTGGCTCTGATACCACTATGGTGCACATACAACCCTAAATACCTTGGATCTATGTTTTCACTAATTATACATGAAAAGGTGTTTCCAAGGTATTAATCCTATAACTAGCTTGCAATTGTCATACACCATACACGATACTAGTTAGAGTAACATACCTTTGTATGTAGCTTGAAGTCTTGATGTCTTTGGCCTTAAGAGCTTATCCCCAATAGTGTGGAAGCCTCAAATGAAGTCACAACACATCATGGACAAAGGTAGGACTTGAGAGAGAATCTCCATGCACTCTAAAACCTTCATGAACTCCAAGAACATGCACACACACAAGAGGGTGGGGGTTTTAGGTCAAGATACTTGTATTTATATGTGTGGTATCTCAAGGGTCATGGGCATAACCCAAATCCATACCCATGGGTTTTATGATCCATGGTTCATGTGGCCCAACTCTTTATGTATCCATACACAAACTTGGTCCAACATGGATCATAACCCCAACACATATAAATATAACTAATTACTATAATTAGTCCCCACAGATTTAATTAGTCTCTTTTGATCACAAAATTAATTCCAAATTAATTCTTGATCAATACTAATTAAAACATATGATTTCATATTAATATATTACAACTTATAATATATTAATAAATCTTATATAACCTCTCTCTCAAAAGTCCATCCTAACAAATTGTCCTGATGATATGCAACCTAATTGGACCATGCTACTCTCGGGTCGAGTACATACCAATAATAGTTATGGGCTTAGACCTCTAATCCAACAGTCTCCCACTTGGATAAGTCTAAAACTATTATTCAAGTATCACTCCAAGATCCCGACTAGCAATCGTAGCTCTTAAAGTCGATGTCGAACTCTGACCTAGTCAATGACAAGTCCATTAGATAAGGGATCATATATTCCTCCATTCTAGATATCATACGGACTGAGACATGGATTATAATCATTCTCTCTGTCCATCTGTTGTTTCCCGATTTTCGATTTATGAAGACTGACTAATTGAACAAATCAAATCAATCCAGGCCCGGCTGAGCACTTATGTTTGTCATCACTAAATCATCAAGGGGCCCACAGATATCGCTGTTATCCCTCTAAGGGTAAAAGGAATCGATAAACTTCGAATCATATGCTTGCTCTATATACTTATCAAATCACAGACAAATATTTGTTTTATAACACCAAGTTACTGGTTCGTTTTCACATAATCAATGTGTAACTGACTTGTAGACTGCAACTCATATCTCTTGGTTTGAATAATATAAGATATTATCGTCTCATGATCACTCGTGATAAAATCCATGAAGTGATTCAAATGAGTGTGGGTTTAATCCAATACTCAGAACTTATGAGCACTCATGAATGTTGTAGAAACTTTTGCTATGTCTAAGCATCTTTAGACATCTACAAGCCCAATTCATGACAGTCTTGATTCATACCTACTTCCAAAGTATGACTAACTATGGAGTGTTTGAATAAAGTAATTATTCTGGAAGTCAAAATATGGAAAGTGAAACACAAGAATAATCGAATCCAATATGGTCTTAGAACTTGTCAATATAAATAAAACACCTTTTATTTATCACCATATTGATTCCACATTATTCATTGCATAATGTTTCGATTTATCAACTTAATACTTGAATTGAAACACAAGTCATGCCATGTCCAAGCATGCACACTATGTTTGTCCAAACAATAGCTATGACATGCTCTAAGAATGCACACTATGTTTGTGTACGGTCCTTACTTTGTGAAGTAGATCATTTGAAAATGATTCCAATGATGCTCATTTCACAACTCCAAATCCTTATGATAAATGTAAGAATACCAAATTCTTGCCATTTACCGAAATCTGTTAGATTCTAAACTTATATGCATTGATCCTCTTGTAATAACTATGCACAAAAGTCACAAAGACTTGGCAACAGA
This sequence comes from Lactuca virosa, assembly GCF_052849685.1. Lineage (NCBI taxonomy): Eukaryota > Viridiplantae > Streptophyta > Magnoliopsida > Asterales > Asteraceae > Lactuca > Lactuca virosa. Next base: position 180,011,612 of record NC_136430.1, read on the forward strand.
CATTACAAAGTATTCCAATGGAGAGCAATTCCATGGAAACAAAGTCTCATATTCAAAGCACATTCCTTTGAACATCCTTGCTGCATTAAGTTTTCTAATCTTACACAGATTTAATGAATAACTTCCACCTATGGAAACATTTCCATATTCCCATTTTAACTATCACTTCTGAACAAGAGTTGCCTCTTTTCAGAATATGTCAATATGGTCCTTCCAAAATTTACACTATGCTTCCAACTGTCCATGAGCAACCAATCTTTGGTAATCCTCAGATTGTCCTCGACAATTTCTTAATCATTCTAGTCATATCCGGTTCTATTCTTTTTTCCCTTTTAATGCCCTAGGCAATTGAAAATTTAGAACGGATAATTATTATAGCACATGAAATCGATCCCATATCCGAAGCATATGGGACACGATTCATGATGTCTCACATAAAGACATGATACTCGACCAGTCTTCTGCTACAATATATTATTATAATTTGCCATGTTCTCATAATTGGAATTATAAAGAGGGATGTCGTAATCATAATCGAATTTTAGAACGCAAATAATGTAATCATGACTAAATTTGATTAAAATCTCACAATATAAGCTTTTAGATTTGAAATAAAGTATAATTTCCTCTCCTTTAATTATAGCAAAACAACTTTTGAACCCCTGTAACTTCACGAATTGAAACTTTTGTTTTTATATGATTAACATTGCTCCTACTAGCATAATAATTAAAATATTACTAACATAACACTTATGCTCCAACTAGCTCTGACATATATTCATAAATCAGCTGGACTTCTAGAAACCAATACTTTATTCACTTTCATTACCAAAGTTCAGGTTTCTGATACAAGATGCTTCGATAAGACATTATCTAAGCTTCCCAAAATCGTACACCTTTCCTTAGATAGCTTACATGTGTGTCTAAACAATTATGAAGAGGGATGCCGTAATCATGATGTTTAGACCTTTTTGCCACATCTCACAAGTCCATGTTAGTATGCCGGTTAACCACATACGCTCCACTAACGACTTTGAGAATGCAAATATCACAATTTCTATCTACTTAAAATCTACTTAGTGAAAGCGTTTCCTCACAATCATTTTCATGAATCGGAGACAAACATTATGACACTTAGATTTTATGGTGTATGTGTTCCTATCCATGTGAATTTTTCAAAACCATAATCACAAGACAAGGTTAATGACAAATCCAAACTCATATGGACTGAACTTATGCAATCTTAACTTCTTGCCACTTGGTAGCTCAAGGGCCTACCATGTCTTCCAAGTTGTCATGCAAACAATTGAGAACTCATAGAACTCACATGCATATTCAACTTTTAACTGGAATAAGCACAAAAATAATAATATGTCAATACGATAGGTTACAAACCTCAAGGTGTGTGCTAATGATAAACAATAGGTTTTATCCTTGATTAGTTCTTGAAATTATTTCAAGATCTTTAAGACTCCCACTGACCTCTTGACATATATGTTTCTCTTGTCAAGAACCATTCCTTGACAAAACAAATATTCAAGAGCTAGTGCGGATTCTTATCAAGACAAACACTTCACACAATTGGTCATAATTGATCTTTTTCTTATCCAAGACATCACAACTTACCAATTTCAAATGTACAAGAATAAGAAACATCTTATTCTACATTTGACAAGTGTTGTAAACCTTCTAAAGATTATGTCACTCAAGTCACAATCTTGGAGTATGACTCTAAGATTTGATCTTGGAACGAAGTATGATTCATCTTAATTTATTTAACCATTTCCACAATTCACGACTCCTTTTCTTAGTCATACAAATGCACTAATATCTCCTTAGAGAATCAATTGTGATATGGTTTCATAATCATTAAGATGATCATAAAACATGATACTAAAGTACTCTCCCATCTTTTCAGATTGAAGAAACTTTTATCTTTCTGCCTAATTAGATTCTTCTTATTCGTTCTGCCTTACATTGAAACTTTTCCAATGTTTCAGAATTATACTTAAACTTGTAAGTATAACCATATTTACTAAACTTTAGTAAATCATGACGAATAGTCTTATCGATCTTTGTGATGGACCTGATGTCACACCCCCAAACCAGACGACGGAAACGTCCGGGGGTGGAGGACTTCATTTGTAGTATCACAACACATGTAATATAGTAATCATAGTACAAACAACCATTGTATTAAAAAGTACAAATATTTACACGTGTTTCACATTGTACAATGAAACCAAAAAGTTGTACAAAAGATAAAGACAAAACATAAACTGCTCCATCTTTAAAAGCTCGGGTGTACCTATCTACGGGTTCCCTGAGAATACAAGTAATTTGAAAAGAGAGTATCAACATAAAGTTGAGTGAGTGCATAAGTATTTATGTTTCGTAAGAATGTTTTCTGTTTCTTGAATATGTAAACTGTTTCCATAAAATCCTATATTTTCTGTGGTATATGAAAAGTAGTTGTATATGTATAAAACTGTTCTATTTGTAAACCAATGTTCTGTATTTGTAATCTTTATGTAAACTTGTATCTTGTTAACTGTATCTTGTAAACTGTATCTTGTAAACTAGTACTTTGAAATGTACTTAAGTTTAGTAATTATACACTAACGTATTGTTAATATCTTTTAATGAGTTATTATAACCATACTAACCAGATGGCCTGACCCAACGCTATGTATGCGCTGAAATTTGATGATAACAATTGTCACTCACAGGCGTGTATGCCTGACTGTAGCTAGTAGTCCGAGTGCGGGAGTGTCAATACCAATATAGATCTATACACCCATTGTTTTGATCCCCTGCTGGAGACTCTGGTTATAATATCAGGACTCTATTGTATAGTTTAAAATGAATTAAACTAACTGTACTATTTGACTCATAAAAGCATATAACGTTACATGTATAACTGTTATGAAAACCCAATCATTCTGAAGTAATGATTTATAGTATATCCTTGAATTAGTACTCTTAACATGTATTTGAAAGAATGTATACTCTTGAATAGTTTTGAATTAAACCTTTGTTTTTGTAAAACTATGTACTCTAGTATATTAGTATCGTGAATTAATGTTCTGTGTATCATAAATTATACCTATTATAATTTATATGTACTTTCTGATTTGATAACAAGTATTCATGTATGGGATCCTCTGCTCAACATGTACAAAGGGTAATTGAATCTAATTGAATAAACTTTTATACTTGTATACATATACAAATGTATATAACTAAAATTTAAATGACACTTGGACAAACAACGGATACTTGTAATCCCACATCCAAACAAGGAAAAGGAACCAAAGTGGGTTGTCAGTCCTAAGTCTTTTAAATCTTATTTATATAAATATATGTATACTAGTATGATTTTTGGGGAAAAATATAAGTTCATAAAACATTTAAAAGAAGTTTCATATTTTGAAATCCATTTTTGTGACTTGATGTCTTATTGAAATAATCACTTAAAACCACTTGATTTGATAAGATGTTTGAAACCATTTGTTTTTATAACTGTATTCCATTTGAAATCATTTGTTATAACACAATATATTTGTGTTAGACTTGTAATCCCCCCCCCCTTAAAACAGTAAAAACTATGAAAATGTGGGGGTATGAACTCACCTGTTGTAAGTTACTCAAATGTAAGATTGGTGTAGGATGCTAAGTGTCAAGTGAAGACTTGAGCACACACTGATCCTATTGAACATATAATGACACATATATGTTTATAATTAGTGTTTAAACAACTAATTATGTAAGTAAAGACATCCTAGAACATGGAAAACACTTTGATTCAAGTGCTAGAAGTACAAAGGGTTGCATCTAAGGGTTGTAGGGCCTCATATAGGAGTTTACGGCCCAAATGGTATCACTATACGAGTTTACGGCCATTGGGTTTATGGTCCAATGATTTTACGGTCGTAAACTCATGGTAATATGTACCATTTTGTGTTTTAAGGTCCTATGTTCATCCTTGAGGTGTTCTAGACTTAGTTCCAAGGCTTAGTAAGAGGTTAGGGCTCATTTGCACCCTTAATTAGGGTTTACGGCCCAAGGAGATTACCTCGGCCGTAAACACCTTTTGTTCTTGATTTCTTGATGTTTTCAAGTAGTATAACTAGTAAGTATCACACAAAGGAAGGTACTCAAGGGTTTCGAAACCTTTAGGGAGGTCTAAAGTCAACAAATGCACAACTTAATGGGTTTACGGCGAAGGGAGATTGCCTTGGCCCTAAACTCCCTTTGTTCTTGTCAATTGGATGTTTTCTAAGTGTTATTCAAGTATTTCTTGTATATAACAAGCTTAGGAGAGAGTACTTACAATATAGAAGCTTGATAGGGGGATTAAAGTCCAAAAACACTAGTGTGTGTTCTTGGTGTTCTTGGTGAAATGAAGAACACTTGAAAATCTATCAAAATGGAATGATTTCTTGGATGAAATCATGTACAATCACTAGATAAGGAGATGTAACAACAATTCAAGAGAAAGAATTCTTACATTTTTAGAAGATCAAGGTGAAGATCTTATGATACTTGAATGAGAATTTGGGTGTTCTTGACTTGAAATGGAAGAAAGGATGAAAAGTGATGTAAACTCATGCATATAACATGAGTTCACGGCCTACACATGAGTTTACGACCCAAACATGAGGTTTGGCTGTAAACTCCTCTTTAGGGGTTTAAAGTTTGATTAATGCACAATGGACTCAAGCAGATACTTCCTAATACCCGATTCTTGAATACACTAGGCTTAGAACACCCAAACAGACTCTAAACAATGCTAAGGATAGCAGAAACAAGTCTGTCTTTGATTGAATGTACAAGATAGAAATTTCGGGTTGTCACACCTAACCAGCGCACAGCCAAGTGTACCCGTTCCTATAGTCCTTCACCTGACTCACATGTACATGTGAACAAGGAATTAGTCTTAATTTCCCAAATATGAAAATTCTCATTCATCATACAATACAAGTTGCATGATTCCAAGGTTCTATCCAACTGAAACTTGGGTGATGAGAACCTTTCCTTATTTAGTAAATTATGACACTACCACAAACGAAAAAAACAAATCCATTTAGCAATATTGCTTTCAATGGAATCATATAAATAACAATTTTTCACAAATGACATTGTAAGGAAACTTAAAATAAGATAAAAATAAAAACTTTTCTTTTATTTATAAAATATTTGCGGAAAAACTTTTTCCTTACAATGCACTTACAAGTGAAAATTATGTTGTTATTTTTTCCCAAACAATTTATCACAACTCTTAAGCAACAACACAAAATTCTGATCACCGAACCATGCGATCGAAATCCATCTTCGCGATCAGAATCAACATATTCTTCCTTTAAGCTTCCTCTCTTTTCTTTGATTCTTCATAACATCAAAATGTGACCTAGTCACCTCATGTAACAAGAATCTCATAATAGGAACATAATAGAGTTAGATAGTGGATTTACCTGAAGTAAAGTCAAACATTTTGACTTTACCATCCTTATGACCTTTAAGGTAAATAGGGCAGCTTCGCAACCAATGCCCCTTATTTTGGAAAAAGAAACATGTTGACTCTTTAGGAATGGTACACGGGACTATCTCAGACTTAGCCTTTCTCTTTACCATTTGGTCAACCGAGTTGACTATGGCCGATCCCTTTCCATTGGGAAGAGAAAGCTTTTCTGGACTTCCAATGTTACCATTGTCAATATCCAAGGATGTTTGGGAAGTAGATCTTCCTATTAAATTTGCTTTACCAGTGCTCCAATTCATTGCTGATTCAGCAGCATCAAGCAAATAGGTAAGATCATTAAGGGTCATGTCATGGTCCATCACATAGTAGTCCTTAAAGAACCCACTATGTGACTTAGGAAGTGATTGAGGAACCTAGTCAACAGCCAACTTCCTTGAGACTTTGACACCCAACTCTCTCGTCTTGTCAATATGTGACTTCATCTCCAAGATATAGGCACACATAGACTTTTCCATCTTGCCAATCGGGCATGAGTGACCTCGAACTATTCAAGTATTTGATTTATGGGATAGGGAGAATAATTGGAGGAGGTGGAGGAAGAGAAGTATGATTTCCATTTCCACGATCCAATCATGAAATATCATCTTCATTAGGAAAGCTTGTTTCAAAAGATTTGGGTAAACCATAGTTGTCTGATCTAGACATCTACAATGGGAGAAATTCAATTAAGTTGATTTTAACTTCTTAATATAACACCCAATGTGAAATATTAAGGCTAGGATCCAACACGATATTTTATAACTTGGAAGAGGGATGTCGTAATCCAAGCTACAAAATATTTGAAGGTAGGTAAATGACGATCTACCAATTTCCACCACGAAAAACGGAAAAGGAATTTTAGGTCTTAAGTGAATTGAAACTCCTACATCCTTTGAGATTCATTGAACTATTTAATGGCATGTTTAAATCTCGATTGTGCCCTTCAAGTTTTGTGACTGGGATGTCGAGGATCACAAAACAAGGTGTGAATAACCATGCAAACTAACTTGGTACCCTTAATTTTATCACCTAATCGATGTGCCGGTTAACCACACGCGCTCCACCGATCTATGATAAACATTAAGTTACCCTTCGCCACTCTTACTAGTCCATGTTAGTGTGCCGGTCAACCACACACGCTCCACTAACGATTTGGTAAGGTACAAAGTGTAAATTTCATGGGTTTGCACCAAATTCACATTTTCCTAAAGTAACTAAGATTGGGAATTTAATAAAGTTTAGTTACTTTATATTTATCATTATACTTTTAATAAAGGGAGAATTATAGTCTTGTCCTACCCGTTCGGCTAACAACTGTCACACCCCAAAACCGGAACGGTGGAAATGTTCGGGGGCGTAGGACGTCATGTATAGTATCACAACAGTGCATAATAGTAAACATGCAACAACATCATCCATTGCATTAATAGTAATATTTTAATACAAGTGTGTTTTGAAGTTTATAAGACACCAAAAATGAATAATCAAAATAAGAGATGAGTCTTGAATGTGCTCCATCTTCTCAAAACCTGGTCATCGGTACCTGTCTACTGGTGACCTGAGAATACAAGTTATTTTGAAAGCGTAGATCAGCATTTAAGCTGGTGAGTTCATAAGTAAAATAGTGTCATTGTTTGTATAAGTTTGAAGAATGTACTTGTAAATGTTTGACGTAAAAGTTTTTAAGTATTTGATGTAAGTGTTTGTAAACTTCCTAGAAAATCCTATATTTTCTACTGAAGTAGTCTTATACCAAGACCCAACTGTTTTCTATGTTTGTTCTTTTGTAAAAGTGTGAGTTTTCCCAAAGTATGACTATCATTACCAAAATATAGTTTCACATTACCGTTTATGTGAGAAGATCACAATGTGAATGAATTGGGAAAAATAAAGATGTACCGTAGTTTTATCTAGGTAACTACTAATGTACTAACTACCTTTAGAGTTGTTAGTTAATTAAGGTAAAATGTGATATTTGTCTAGTATGTACTAGTGTAGTGTATGTTCTCTCTGTCTAGTATGTAGTATGTTCTCTAGTGTATAGTGTGTAGTATGTATTGTTTCTCGTTATAGTATGTGCTATCTGTTTCTCCATATAGTGAGTATTGTTTCTTGTTATAGTATGTACTGACTCATGTATGAACTGACTCTTTGTATGTTTCGTTGTTCTAGTAATAGTAATAGTGACTTCCTACACTATACTTACTATAGTTTACTAGCAATGTTGTTTGTATAAATGAACATGTTTGTACACCTTTGCTACCCAAAGGTATTGAACTGAATGAAGATCTTTAATATCTATATTCATACACATAATATATAACTAAGATGCAAATGAACTTCGGACAAACAACCGATACCCTAAGTCCACAACAAGACAAGGAATAGGAAGTAAGGCGAGTTATCAGTCCTAAGTCCTTTCAATCCTACTTATATAACTATATCTATATAGATATGCTTTTGACAAAATATAAGTTTGAAGGAGTTTGATAAAGAGTTTTGCATATATAAAAGATTTTGTAAAACTATTTGAAGTAATTTGTTGAAAACACAGTTTGAAGTATAAGAATTCTATATGCTTGATAGTTATTAATCACATGTGATTGATATCATAACTATTATGTTTGAACTTGTATTCCCCCCATAAAAGCATTTAATATCATTTAAAAGGTAAGTTAAAGGGGTATGAACTCACCTGCAGTGAGTGACACGAATGAAAGATCGATTTGAAGGATTGTTAAGTGCCAAGTGAAGCCTTGAGCACAACGGATCCTAATAAGCATATAATGACACATATATGTATATAATTACTGTTTATACAACTAATCTTGCAAGGAACACACCTTAGGAACTAGGAAACACTTATATGGAAGTGTTATAATCACAAAGGATTGCATCTAAGGAGTTTAAGGCCACACTATGGTGTTTACGGCCATGTGTTCACGACCATATGAGTTTACGACCATAGGGTTTACGGCCCTATGAGTTTACGACCATAAGGTTTACGGCCCTATGAGTTTACGACCATAAACTCATGAAGTCTTGTGCCAAATAGGTGATTTAAGGTCTTATAAACATCATGGAAGTGTTCTAGACCCAATACAAGCCTTAAAGAAGTGTTTATGTCCAATTAGAAGCCTTAACAAGGGTTTACGGCCAAGGGAGATGCTCTTGCCCGTAAACTCTCTTTAATCTTGGATATTGGATGATTTCAAGTAGGATAACTAGTAAGTAATACATAAAGGAAGGTACTTACGAGTTTAGAAGCCTTTAGGGGTGTTTGAAGCCCAACAACTTAGTAGGTGTTCTCGGTGAAAATGAAGAACACTTGAAGATCAAACCCAAAAGATGAAGTTAATGGATGGAATCAAAGGGTGATACTATATAATGAGATGTATCAATGATTCAAGGGAAGAACACTTACAATTTTGAAGATCTAAGAGTAAAAATTGGATGATAGTTGAGAGAGAAATGAAGTTCTTGAGGTTGAAATGGTGAATAATGAGGAATAAGGATGGGATATCATGTTTATAACATGAGTTTATGGCCACCTTGAGTTTACGGCCGTAAACTCATATTGTGTGGTCGTAAACTCCACATGATGAAGTTTGTGGCTTGCTTGGTGCACAATGGACTCAAGAAGATAAATCCTAACACTCATTTCTTGGATGTACTAGGCTTAAAACGCTCTAATTGACTCTAAACAATGCTAGAAGATAGCAAAGTGAGTCCAACCTTAATTGATTTGAACAACTATTCAAGATAGAAATTTCGGGTTGTCACATCATCCCCCCGTTAGAGAGAATTTCATCCCGAAATTAGAGTTTAACAAATAACCTATTACAAATAACTAAATGAAAAGATGAGGATATTTCAGTTTCATTTGATCCTCGCGCTCCCAAGTGAATTCAGGTCCTCGTTTGGCATTCCAGCGAACCTTCACTATCGGGATACGGCTTTGCTTCGTTTGCTTGAGCTCTCGGTCCATGATCTCTACAGGTTATTCCACGAAGTTGAGGCTCTCGTTGATCTCAATCTTGTCGAGTGGGATTACAAGAGTCTCATCGGACAGACACTTTTTCAAGTTCAAGACGTGGAAAGTAGAATGTAAGCTACTAAGTTCGTGAGGTAGTTTGAGTTTGTAAGCTACAGGGCCGATTCTAGCAAGAATCTTGAAAGGCCCTACGTATCTTGGATTTAGCTTTCCACTCTTTCCGAAGCGTATCAAGCCATTCCAGGGTGAGACCTTCAATAGAACACGGTCGCCCACCTGGAATTCCAACGGTTTCCTTCTCTTGTTTGCGTAGCTTTTCTATCGGTCTCTAGAGGCTTTCAATCGTTCACAAATCTGAACGATCTTCTCTTTCGTTTCCCGAATGATTTCCGGACCTATCAGAGTGCAGTCAGGAACTCGTCCTTTAGCTAACTGCGTGTCGCCCACCTCAGCCCAGCATAGAGGGGAACTGCACTTACGGCCATAGAGGGCTTCAAATGGACCAGCCTTTATGCTCGTGTGATAAGTATTATTGTAGGAAAACTCGACAAGGGGAAAATGAGTATCCCATGCCTTCCCAAAGTCTATCACGCAGGCTCACAACATATCTTCCAAAGTTTGAATAGTCCTCTCACTTTGTCCGTCGGTTTGCGGATGGTAGGCTGTACTCATGTCCAGCCTAGTTCCTAGGGAGCTTTGTAGCGACTGCCAGAACCTCAAAGTGAATCTACTATCTCTATCTGAGATAATGGATATGGGAACACCATGCAGTCGTACGATTTCCCTAACGTATGTTCTCGTTAGCTTCTCCATCTTGTCAGTCTCTTTGATAGGTAGGAAGTGCGCGGACTTTGTTAGCATGTCTACGATCACCCATATGGTATCGAGACCACCAATTGTCTTGGGCAACTTGGTTATGAAGTCGATCGTGATCCGCTCCCACTTCCATTCTGGTATCTCCGGTTGCTGAAGTAAACCTGATGGTTTCTGGTATTCGACCTTAACCTTTGTACAAGTAAGGCATTTACTTATGAAGGTAGCAATCTCTGCTTTCATGTTAGGCCACCAGTATAACTTTTTAAGATCCAGATACATCTTATCTGAACCTGGGTGGATGGAATATCGAGTTTTGTGAGCTTCGGTCATGACCAAGTCCCTGATACCACCGTGTTTCGGTGTCCAGATCCGATCCATGAGATACAAGGCTCCGCCACCCTTGACCACCAAGTTCTTATCCATCCCTCTCAGGGATTCACCTGCCATATTTTCAGGTTTCAAAGCTTCGATCTGAGCCTCCTTAATTTGCATGGACAAGTGTGAATGGATAGTCATAGTCAATGATTTGACTCTACGACCAGAGTATTCTTTCCGACTCAGGGCGTCAGCTACTACGTTGGCCTTGTCGGGATGATAACGAATTTCACATTCGTAATCACTGAGTAGCTCGACCCACCATCGTTGTCTCATGTTGAGCTCCTTCTGGTCGAATATGTGTTGTAGGCTTTTGTGGTCTGTAAAGATAGTGCTTTTTGTACCATACAGGTAGTGTCTCCAGATCTTCAGAGCAAAAACTACTGCTCTTAACTCAAGATCATGTATGGTGTAGTTGACCTCATGTGTCTTCAGCTGTCTTGAGGCATAGGCGATGAACTTACCTCGTTGCATCAAAACACAGCCGAGCCCTTGATTGGATGCATCGCAATAGACCACGAAGTCTTCTATCCCTTCGGGGAGGGACAGTATCGGTGCGGTGTATAAGGCTCGCTTTAGTGTTTGGAACGCTTTCTCTTTCTTCTCTTCCTAGTCAAAGGCCATGCCCTTCTGGGTCAGTGTAGTAAGCGGCTTCGCAATCCGAGAGAAGTTCTGAATGAACCTGCGATAGTAGCCTGCGAGGCCTAGAAATTGAGGAATTTCTGTTGGCATCTTCGGTGCTGACCAGTTCTCAATGGCTTTGATTTTGGAAGGGTCCACGTGTATTCCCTCTTTGCTAACCACATGCCCTAAGAATTGGACTCTTCGGATCCAAAATTCACATTTCAAGAACTTCGCATAAAGCTTCTCTGATCGCAGCGTTTCTAAGACATGTCGCAGATGTTGACTATGCTCCTCCTTACTACGAGAGTAGATAAGTATGTCATCGATGAAGACAATGACGAACTGATCCAAGTAACGACGGCACACCCTATTCATTAAGTCCATGAATATTGCGGGCGCATTGGTCAATCCGAACGGCATCACTACAAACTCGTAGTGTCCATAACGAGTTCGGAAGGCTGTCTTCGGAACATCCTCCCCTCACACTCGTAACTGGTGATACCCGGACCTCAGGTCTATCTTTGAAAAGAAGTTCGCTCCTTGAAGTTGGTCAAACAAATCCTTAATACGAGGCAGAGGGTAACGATTTTTGACGGTTAGTTTGTTAAGTTCTCTATAGTCGATGCACATACGGAACGATCCGTCTTTCTTCTTGACGAACAAGACCGGTGCTCCCCAGGGTGAGAAGCTTGGCCTTATGAAGTCCATGCTGAGCAATTCATTAAGTTAACTGGATAGCTCCTGCATCTCAGCTGGTGCCAGACGATAGGACGATTTGGCTACTAGGGTAGCCCCTAGAACCAAGTCGATTCTGAACTCGACCTGACGTTGTGGAGGTAATCCTGGGAGTTCTTCTGGAAAGATGTCGGGAAAGTCGTGTACCACTTGAATGTTCTTTATGTCCTTCGTCTCTTGGCTCACGTCGACAACATGAGCAAGGAATGCACGACATTCCTTTCGCAAGAATTTCTGGGCTTGAATGCTCGAGATGAGGCAAAGGTTCGTGCCGGATTTGTCGCCGTAGATTACTAGAGTTTCGCTAGACGAAAGATTAAGGCAAACAACCTTTTCGTAACACATAATGTCGGCACGATGAGAACTCAACCAATCCATGCCGATTATGACGTTGAAACTTTTAATTGAGACTGGCGTGAGGTCGATTAAAAATGAATGGCTATCTAGTGTTAGTGTACAACCTATGTATATGCAGCTAGTGCTCTCTGTCTTTCCATTAGCCATTTCTACAGTGAATGGTTCTTTAAATGCTCGTGATTTTTGCTTAAGTAATTGAGCAAATTTCTGATTCACGAAACTCCTCTCCGCTCCACTATCAAATAGAATGCATGCATAAGAGTTATCGATGAGAAACGTACCAGTGACCACTGTGGGGTCGGCAATCGCTTCCTCGTGGACTATAGCCAAAACCCTTCCCACTCCGCCGGCATACCCTGCCTTCGGGCAGTTCCTTTTGTAGTGGCCCACCTCGCCACAACCGTAGCAAGCCTGGCCCACACCCGCGTCGGGGATATGGGTGATTGGCTTTACCGGAGCCTTGCAGAAACGGGCAGTGTGCCCATTCCTGTTGCAGTTAAAGCACTGCATTTCACGGCAGGTTCCATTGTGGTGGAAGCCGCATTTGTTGCACTTTGGCAAGTTTCTCGCGTACTGCTTCATTGGCGCAGTAGCGGTAGGTGCTATCGCAGCATGAACAGCTACGACCTGCTGCTTTTTGGCAGCTTTCTGCTTCTTCTTGTCATCCCAGAATTTCCATTTGTTGTCAGCAGATTTGGAGGGTTATGAGATGGCTAGGGTTGTTGTTGTTGACGGGGTTCGGATCCCATGGTCGATGAGCCTTTGTGCCAATCGCTTGGCACTATCGAAGTTAGTGGGGTGAGAATCTAGTATGTTCCCTTGAAATGGAGGCACCAGCCCCCAGATATACCTCTCTATCTTCTTCCCCTTAGTAGGGACCATGGATGGACATAGTGCCACCAGATCGCTGAATCTGGCAGTGTAGGAAACTATGTCGGAGCCATTCATGGTTAGGCTCCAGAGCTCTTGCTCCAACTTCTGGACTTCTCCCCTCGGGCAGTATTCTTCGATCATGAGCTCTTTAAGAGCTTCCCAGCCCATAGCATTTTCCACTATAAGAGATAGTGACTTGACATGGCTATTCCACCACGTCAGGGCTCGGTCCGCGAAGGTGCAAGCAGAAAATTTAACCTTGCTACCTTCCGGACAGGAACAGATCTCGAAGATCGATTCCATCTTCTCGAACCATTGCGAGAGGACAATGATTCCACCAGTCCCATTGAAGGACCTGGGCTTGCAGTTGGTGAATTCCTTATATGAGCACTCCCTAGAGCGCACTGGAGCTTCAGTTGGGGTAGGAGGCACATTAGTTCCACTCCCACTAGTACCGGTTGAGTTGAATTGTGCTAGGGCTTCCGTAACAGCCACATTCACAGCAACTTGAACAGCTGCTGGGTTGTATTGAGGAGGAGGAGGTGGAGTTTGATTCGGAGGGTTGCGCCTAGTTACTCGGCGTGGAGGCATCTTGTAGCTATAATTTAAAAGATGAAGATATTGGTAAGAATTCAAAAAGAGAGAATGATGAGAGTGAAACATAGACTAACTCTCCATAGCCCAACAAAACAGATGCGAGTATGATTGAATAGAAATCTAGCGCTAGAAAGATGAAAGCATTTGGATAATAATTTTCATGAGATTAAATATATGTCAATAATGTTGGTATTACAGATGTAATAAATTCGGGAAAATGACCTAGAAGTAGGTCTTACATCAAACCAATGAGAAAATTGTGACAGAATAAAGAGCTATCGACCGAAAGTTCAAGGTCTTAAAATAAACAGAAAATTACAGGAAAGTGCTACATAGAGCATAGATAAGAAGGCTAATCCTTAATCCAAAAGAAAAGGGATGAGCAGAGCATCCCCTACTGAAGGCGGGAACCCCTTGGGCGAACCCTTAAGTCATCCATCTGACGCTCCAATTCAAGAAGGCGTCGCTCGTACACTCGCTGGCGTACATGATGCTCTATGACTTCAACGCTAGCCTCAGCTAGTGCTTGAAGTAGAGACTCATTGTCTCTTTCAGCTCTCTCACGAGCATCTTCCAGCCGACGAATGCGGATAGTTTTGATCCCTGTATTGGCATCAAGTTCCGCAATTCGTTGGAGGGCTGTTCTACCCTGAATTTCCTTACGAGCAACCCTGCGGACTAGAATGGGCAGGACTCTGTCCGCTGAGCCTCCTTCGCTCACATTGTAGAAACTTCGGTGCCCATTGTACAGGATGGGTTGGCCCTGTTCCTGACTCCATGTCTCCAGACTTTCCACCCACAGAGGCGTCGGGCCTTAAAAATCCGGCCGAGGGTTTGGATTTGGGTTTGGAGCTACCAAGGGTTGATCGTTGACTTCGGGCTCAGAGTCAGAATCCTCCGGGAAGTTCTCAGCAAAGTTTTGCAGGTTCCTCTTTGGGCTCAACATCGATCCATCCTCTGTTGCCTTGGTTGGGAAAGTACGGGTCTCCGGGGATATGGAATCCAACCATGTTATCTATGCGAGAAAAAGGGTAAAAGAAATAATTAATAGACGTACTAATTAAGATAATTATAAGATGATCCTTACCAGTTACTCCAAAATTTGCGTAGTGCATACCAGTCATATGTAACCAAAACAGGATAGACCTTCGAATAAGTGACCTAACTCTAAGCCCACAACCAAACAAGGAACATGAAGTAAAGCAAAGGTCATAGATTCTAAGTCTATAACACCTTAGTCACATATAACGTTAGCGTATCCACTCAGCAACTATTGACATACTAGTAAAGACCTTTTTAGTTTGCACATACGTAATTATAGTAACACCAAATACTCCTATAGTATTTTAAGTTTATGTTATGTTCTAATGTTTTCATTGTAGTAGTGTTGGTAAGTTTTTAGACTTGCTGCAACACCACAACCATTCCTGGGCACATGCTAATCACTTCTCGGAAAAATATAGTTGATCAGGCTATATCACTCCCAGATCTGATTATATGTTCCCAAGACTAATTGTATTGCTCAACCATCGTAATACTTTTGTTTTGTCCTAGTGACACTGATTTTAGTATGAATGCATGTATGTATACTTTGGTTAAATATTTTATTATTTAAAAGTATAAACTCTGGTCAGAGTATTTTAATCCCGTTGTGTTTATAGTTGTATATCTTTTATGGGTTGATATACTCAATTCACTGTAAACAATGCTCTGATACCAATGTGTCACACCCCAAAACCGGAACAGCGAAAACGTTCGGGGGCGTAGGACGTCATGTACAGTATCACAACAGTGCATAATAGTAAACAAGCAACAACATCATCCATTGCATTAATAGTAATATTTTAATACAAGTGTGTTCTGAAGTTTATAAGACACCAAAAATGATTAATCAAAATAAGACATGAGTCTTGAACGTGCTCCATCTTCTCAAAACCTGGTCATCGGTACCTGTCTACTAGTGGCCTGAGAATACAAGTTGTTTTGAAAGCGTAGATCAGCATTTAAGCTGGTGAGTTCATAAGTAATTTAGTGTCATTGTTTGTATAAGTTTGAAGAATGTACTTGTAAATGTTTGATGTAAAAGTTTGTAAGTATTTGATGTAAATGTTTGTAAACTTCCTAGAAAAACCTTCATTTTCTACTAAAGTAGTCTTCTACCAAGACCCAACTATTTTCTATGTTTGTTCTTTTGTAAAAGTGTGAGTTTTCCCAAAGTATGACTATCATTACCAAAATATAGTTTCTCATTACCGTTTATGTGAGAAGATCACAATGTGAATGAATTGGGAAAAATAAAGATGTACTGTAGTTTTATCTAGGTAACTACTAATGTACTAACTACCTTTAAACATGTTAGTTAATTAAGGTAAAATGTGATATGTTTGTAACCATACTCGATCGACCTGTATAACATGACTTTCTAGACGTCGAAATGATATGACATTCGTCACCCGTAGACCTGTAGGTCCCACTGTAGCTAGCAGCAAGGTGTGGGAGGGTCAGTCCCGTATAGATCTATACACAAATTCACGCTCTCCCTCCAGGAGACTCTGGGTACAAAACGTGACGCGGAAGTATCTTGCCGAACCATGAAGTAGTATCTCACATTAATGTTATAGTATTCTTGTATTTGTCTAGTATGTACTAGTGTAGTGTATGTTCTCTCTGTCTAGTATGTAGTATGTTCTCTAGTATATAGTGTGTAGTATGTACTGTTTCTCGTTATAGTATGCTCTATCTTTTTCTCCTTATAGTGAGTATTGTTTCTAGTTATAGTATGTACTGACTCATGTATGAACTGACGCTTTGTATGTTTCGTTGTTCTAGTAATAGTAATAGTGACTTCCTACACTATACCCATTATAGTTTACAAGCAATGTTGTTTGTATGAATGAACATGTTTGTACACCTTTGCTACCCAAAGGTATTGAACTGAATGAAGAACTTTAATATCTATATACATACACATAATATACAACTAAGATTCAAACAACCTTCGGACAAACAACCGATACCCTAAGTCCACAACAAAACAAGGAACAAGAAGTATGGCGAGTTATCAGTCCTAAGTCCTTTCAATCTACTTATAAAACTATATTTATATAGATATTCTTTTGACAAAATATAAGTTTGAAGGAGTTTGATAAAGAGTTTTGCATATATAAAAGAGTTTGTAAAACTATTTGAAGCAATTTGTTGAAAACACAGTTTGAAGTATAAGAATTCTATCTGCTTGATAGTTATTAATCACATGTGATTGATATCATAACTATTATGTTTGAACTTGTATTCCCCCCCCCCCCCCCCATAAAAGCATTTAAATTCATTTAAAAGGTAAGTTAAAGGGGTATGAACTCACCTGCAGTGAGTGACACGAATGAAAGATCGATTTGAAGGATTGTTAAGTGCCAAGTGAAGCCTTGAGCACAACGAATCCTAATAAGCATATAATGACACATATATGTATATAATTAGTGTTTATACAACTAATCTTGCAAGGAACACACCTTAGGAACTAGGAAACACTTATATGGAAGTTTTATAATCACAAAGAATTGCATCTAAGGAGTTTAAGGCCACACTATGGTGTTTACGGCCATGTGTTCACGGCCATATGAGTTTACGGCCATAGGGTTTACGGCCCTATGAGTTTACGGCCATAGGGTTTATGGCCCTATGAGTTTACGACCGTAAACTTATGAAGTCTTATGCCAAAGAGGTGATTTAAGGTCTTATAAACATCATGGAAGTGTTCTAGACCCAATACAAGCCTTAAAGAAGTGTTTATGTCCAATTAGAAGCCTTAACAAGGGTTTACGGCCAAGGGAGATGCTCCTGGACGTAAACTCTCTTTGGTCTTGGATATTAGATGATTTCAAGTAGCATAAATAGTAAGTAATACACAAAGGAAGGAACTTATGAGTTTAGAAGCCTTTAGGGGTGTTTGAAGTCCAAGAACTTAGTAGGTGTTCTTGGTGTTCTTGGTGAAAATGAAGAACACTTGAAGATCAAACCCAAAAGATGAAGTTAATGGATGGAATCAAAGGGTGATACTAGATAATGAGATGTATCAATGATTCAAGGGAAGAACACTTACAATTTTAAAGATCTAAGAGTAAAAATCGGATGATAGTTGAGAGAGAAATCAAGTTCTTGAGGTTGAAATGGTGAATAATGAGGAATAAGGATGGAATATCATGTTTATAACATGAGTTTACGGCCACCTTGAGTTTACGGCCGTAAACTCATATGGTGTGGCCGTAAACTCCACATGATGAAGTTTGTGGCTTGCTTGGTGCACAATGGACTCAAGCGGATAAATCCTAACACTCATTTCTTGGATGTACTAATACTAGTCTTAAAACGCTCTAATTGACTCTAAACAATGCTAGAAGATAGAAAATTGAGTCCAACCTTGATTTATTTGAACAACTATTCAAGATAGAAATTTCGGGTTGTCACAACGACCCTCCACCAGTCAAGGAAGCGGTGGATGAGAGTGGACACCCATTAAACTGCCATTTTACATGCAGTAACCTTATACCCCCCTTATAGACCGACTTCGTGAATGAGGCCTACTAACGGTAAGACTGACTTTGTTCTTATACATATATATAACTATTAACTATTAATATTATAATAGTATAAGGGTTAAATTTTAACTTTTAAAATTCTAAGGGTCTAACTTGAAATTAAAGTATACATGGGGGGTAACTTTACAAAATCCAAAACTAGAGGGCAATTTTTGAACAATTCAAAAAATTTATGTTTTCCATAACATATGAGTTTAATGTAAGACTTAAAAACATTTAATGAAGAGACTCTTGAACATCCATAACTTGAGGAGAAGTTATGGAGTTCATAAAACAATTTATGATGAAAAAGACTCTTCCATTGTGTAACCTATGGCTTTAATGAAGACTTAACACAAAAATCTTTTGGTTTTCCATAACTTGAGGACAAGTTATGGAATTCATTAAAAACATTAAGACCATCAAATTAACTAACAAACATGTTTAGCAAGAATTATGATCTAGATTAAACTCATATGAACAAGACAATTCATATCAAACAATTTTCATGTAATTAGCCTAACCATTAAACTAATACAAAACATGAAACTTTTGACAATTATCTGTAGAATTGGATTAGCATGAACATTACCACATCAAAAACAGGTTTATAAGTCCAAAAACAGCTTAAGGTAATGTTCCTAGTCCAATTCCAGCCAAAAAAGTCGAAAATCTGCCATCTGGAGCACCAACTCTTCGAGTACATAAACAAACCCGGTGAGTTGGATGATTTTGTTCATGGACTCGGCGAGTCCCCCATTGGACTCGGCGAGTCCACATTCCAGAGAGCCAGTTTTTCGATTTTTTCAGCAATTGCATCAAGTACAATTGAAAACCAAGCCTTGGCTCTGATACCACTGTTGGGTTTTGTATAAAACAACATCCTATGGTGCACATACAACCCTAAATACCTTGGATCTATGGTTCACTAATTATACATGAAAAGGTGGGTGAGAGTAGACACCCATTAAACTGTCATTTTATAGGCCGTAACCTTATACCCGTCTTATAGACCGGCTTCGTGAATGAGGCCTACTAACGGTAAGACTGACTTTGTTCTTATACATATATATAACTATTAACTATTAATAATATAATAGTATAACGGTTGAATTTTAACTTTTAAAATTCTAAGGGTCTAACTTGGAATTAAAGTATACATGGGGGGTAACTTTACAAATTTCAAAACTTGAGGGCAAGTTTTGAACAATTCAAAAACTTTATGTTTTCCATAACATATGAGCTTAATGTAAGACTTAAAAAATCTTTAATGAAGACACTCTTGAACATCCATAACTTGAGGACAAGTATGAAGTTCATAAAACAATTTATGATGAAAAAGACTCTTCCATTGTGTAACCTATGGCTTTAATGAAGACTTAACACAAAAAACTTTTGGTTTTCCATAACTTGAGGACAAGTTATGGACTTCATTAAAAACATTAAGATCATCCAATTAACTAACAAACATGTCTAGCAAGAATCATGATCTAGATTAAACTCATATGAACAAGACAATTCATATCAAACAATTTTCATGTAATTAGCCTAACCATTAAACTAATACAAAACATTAAACTTTTGACAATTATCGTTAGAATTGGATTAGCATGAACATTACCACATCAAAAACATGTTTATAAGTCCAAAAACAGCTTAGGGTAATGTTCCTAGTCCAATTCCAGCCAAAAAAGTCGAAAATCTGCCATCTGGAGCACCAACTCGTCGAGTACATGAACAAACCCGGCGAGTTGGATGAATTTGTTAATGGACTCGGCGAGTCCACTATCCAGAGAGCCAGTTTTTCGATTTTTTCAACAATTGCATCAAGTATAATTGAAAACCAAGTCTTGGCTCTGATACCACTATTGGGTTTTGTATAAAACAACATCCTATGGTGCACATACAACCCTAAATACCTTGGATCTGTCATTGCACTAATTATACATGCAAAGGTGTTTCCAAGTTATTAATCCTATAACTAGCATGCAATTGTCATACACCATACAAGATACTAGTTAGAGTAACATATCTTTGTATGTAGCTTGAAGTCTTGATGTCTTTGGCCTTAAGAGCTTAGCCCCAATAGTGTGGAAGGCTCAAATGAATTCACAACACATCATGGAAAAAGGTAGGACTTGAGAAATAGAATCTCCATGCACTCTAAAACCTTCATGAACTCTAAGAACATGCACACACACTAGAGGGTGGCGGTTTTAGGTCAAGATACTTGTATTTATATGTATGGTATTTCAAGGGTCATGGGCATAACCCACATCCATACCCATGGGTTTTATGATCCGTGGTTCATGTGGCCCAACTCTTTATGTATCCATACACAAACTTGGTCCAACATGGATCATAATCCCAACACATATAAATATAACTAATTACCATAATTGGTCCCCATAGATTTAATTAGTCTCTTTTGATCACAAAATTAATTCTTGATCAATACTAATTAAAACACATGATTTCATATTAATATATTAGAAATTATAATATATTATTAAATCATATATAACCTCTCTCTCAAAAGTCCATCCTAAAAAATTGTCATGATGATATGCAACCCAAATGGACCATGCTAGTCTCGGATCGAGTACATACCAATAATAGTTATGGGCTTAGACATCTAATCCAAAAAAACATGTGTAGATGTAATAGTTGGTGTGTAATGAAATAAAATGATGAGAGGCCTCGATGTTTATGTTGATCCAGTCATCTAGCGGAGTATAGATGACGACCACGGAGTTTTCTAGACAGTCAAGTGGAACACTAGCAGGCTCGTAACCTATAGGTGTTTGTGAACGATGTGTTCACCGGTATACTTCATCCCCCACATGGTTGCCTTAAGGACATTTATTGCTGAGGAACTCCCTTAGCAGTAATGTCCATCCCGATGCTGATCCTTAGGCTAGGTCCCTTATGATAGGTGTATTAGGGACGTAAAGTGAGGATAACAGGAATGGGTAATCGAGTTATTGTTGGTTGATGAAATTAATAAAATTATTTATTGTGGGTTGAAAACCATATGTGCTCACCGGGCTCCCAAGCCTGACCCACTCAGTTTCTTGTATTACAGGTAGTGGTACCCGAGCCTACTTGGGTGACTCGATGAGGGATTATGGATTATAGACCAGTAGATATAAATAAATGTTGTGAGGATTATAATGTATTGTTTATGCTTTTGATCTGTATCGAACATGACATCCCGAGGTTTTAATGAAATACATTTCTTCGGAAATGCTTTGATAAATCTTTATCATATATTTTCTTTTGGGAACAAATTCCGCAACACTTTTTTTTTAAAAGGTTACTCTGATTTTCAAACAAAGCATAAACAAATCGGTCTTTTCTTGCCGTGAAAATTGGGGATGTCACAGTAACGTAGAATTACCAATATGGACATTGTATTTATGTTTACACATAATAGCGACATATATATACTTCACTAATAATAGTAGTGGACTTTATTTTTACCTATAATAAACACACTAATGTAACAAAAATCATAAGTGAAAGTAACAAAAAAGGAAACAAAAGTAAAAAAGATGACAATTTTAAGTTTTTAGCTAATTAAAATATCAATTTCATAAAGTATTAGCCTAATCTCCAACAACTACTTAAAATACCAGTTACCAAAAAGGAGTACAATGCAATTTCTTGCAATTAACATCCTTTAAGTTCAGGATCAAGAATGTAATCACCTCATCCATATTTTTCGACAACGTCAAACTTTCCTGCAAAATATGTTGTTGTTGTCCTAATATTCCATTTTACTGCATATGACATGTGTATTCAAAAGTAAGTGGTATTTAATATGATATAATAAATATGAATGATGAAAACAACACAACAGATATAATACAAAATTCGTATAACGTACAAATAAACATCTTATTAAATGTGTATATTCCATTTATATGTATATTATCGTATCCTACTTCCATTTATTTCCATTACAACATCGTACTTTGAACTTTTTCCTTATCAGAACGTTACACTTTGAAAGTTCCACTCCATTATAGAAGTGAAATTCTATAATTGCGTAGATTTTAAAAAGCATGAGAAATGAAGGTAGGATGTTGTAATAAGAAACCAATGCAAGTACATTATTATTTCTTGCATTTAACTTTCAAAAAATGTTACCATTCTTCTAGTTCTTGATCAAATCCACTATGGTTTTTACCACCCCAAGGAGATTGAGATAAGTATGATTGAGAGCAGTTTAGCCAAACAATATGTGCCTCAATTGCCTATAAAACACCGTATAAATTCAAATTAAACATTTTTTTTATTAATTTAAATAATAATGATAATAATAATAATAATAATAATAATAATAGTAATAATAATAATAATAATAATCGTAGTAATAATAATAATAATAATAGTAATAATAATAATGTTTTTGTACCTTTGTCACATGATCACAGATCACACGGGTCTAAATCGTTGGAAATAATAGTAGAACTCAGAGAATAACTATTCCAATAATAAAAGCATAAAAATTTGGAATATATCAGCCTTGTAAGTTTTTATCATACGGGGAATGGTTTGTGCTTGAATTAGGATATTCGAAGTAAAGATGGTAGGGTAAGAAATATGTAATGAAAAGGTTTTGGTTCAAAGAGATATACTATGTTTTGTTTTAAGCTCAAGGTGGAAACAACCTAGATCTAAATTGTAGCATAGAAGAGAAGCCTTGTGTATCAGTTGCAATGGGTTAAACCTTTGTGTCTGCTTGTGAGTCGGATTGAGAATGCTCTCCAATGGTATCCATGTGACTACTTGTCGTGACTCACCTATTTTCAAATGCGATGCTCCAATTCTTATCCATGTCGGTATCAGAACACTTTTCCTATTTGTAACTCTAGTACGAATACGAAGAGGATGTATTGAGGTATAATTGGTATTGGTTTCGAAATAAGATTATTACTAGTGGCTATCTAGCTACTAACCTTACGTATAGAGTCAATAGCTACCAAGGAGTACTCGTTCTCAGTATTAAGTGGATTGCTCCAAGAGTTGCTAGTGATATAACCTAACTGGTTAGCCTAGCACTTGATAAGGAATAAGAATATCTCTAAATGAAGACATTATGATAAAAGTGAACTTAGTTTCTATGTGTACCTAAATGAATGCCTATAATATGCAATTCCCATACGCACACCGAAAATTTTTGTTTTTCAAAAGTTTAAGGTGAAAATCATGTTGAACATAATTCTACTATAACCGTTCCCAGCCTCTTATTAATTTTCCTTAATTAAGCATAGTTGGTCAAGCTATACTTAATTAAAGTCCAATAATGCATACTCGAATTAGTTATACCAGTAGTATGTTTAGTATCTTAAAAATGTTTTAAATTTTTTTGGCTATAGTAATGGTGCTCCAAAGGAAAATCGGTATTCTCAATAACCTTCGACTCTGATACCATTTATGTCACACCCCGCTAAAGCGAAATACGGGGTGTGGTAGTACTAAGGGTTTCATACCAAAAGTTAAAAGATAACACCAACCATATTATTAAAAATCATTTCAAATTTACAATGAGTTTGAACAACTTTTTAAAATAAATTACAATGTATTTAAAAGATAACACATGTGAATGCTCCTACAAGTGATGTGTCACTATGTGCCACTTACTCGATGATTCCTGAAAAAGCATGTAAAACGAGCGTCAACTATAAAAATAGTTGGTGAGTACTCACAGGTTTATAACATAATAAAGTTTGAAGTCATGAAAATCAGAATATTAATAACAGTTTCCATAAACAAATGTTCTTTACTAAATAAGTAAATAAGGTTTCATGAGTACAGTTTCGTTTCTAAAACAAGTAATAAAGTTTCCATAAATAGAAGTTTGTTGCTAATATGAGAAACAAAGTTCGTTACTCAAATGAGTAAACAGGTTCACGGCTACAAAGAGAAAACAAGTTCGTTGCTAAAAAGAGCAAACAAGTTCGTTGCTACAAAGAGAAAACAAGTTCATTGCTAAGACAAGCAAATAAGTTTCCAGTAATAAAACTTTGTTTCTATAGTGAGAAACAAAGTTCGTTGCTATAATAAGTAAGCTAGTTTCGTATGTATATGAGCAAACATTGAGTTCACAACCAAGCCTATGACGTATGCCCTATCAAGATCTATGCTTATCGTTCCATAGATTAATATGGTATCATGCACTCAAGCAATCGGGCGAGTGAGGAGTTGTCAATTCCTAATAGCGCTATCCATAATGACCATTGGCTCAAAGAGTTAATGGTTAGAGTAAAGTGTAAGGGAATGGACTTAATACGATAAGACCTCATGTTTCAAGTTCCATAGACATACATAGCAAAATATAGCAATCATGTTTGATAGAAAATCAATTTAAATACAACGAACAATAAATAGTTTTTCGGACATGCTTTTCCAACCCAAAACATCAAAACTGAAAATAGGGGGATGCGTGAATACTCACAATGCATTGAGATGATGAAAATGATACCTTGAACTACATCCCACTTGTACCACTGTCGATTCCTACAACGATGTTACACACTAGTGAGTCTCTAATCGAAATCTAATACTAGTATATACTTACTACTACAATAGAGTTATGCCAATATTGTGTCAAAATTTAATATTGTTAAGTCTCAAAAAAATTTCTATGGAATTTAGATTTCTATGAATCAATTTGTTGTATAACAAATTCAAGTGAAAAATCTCATTTTTGGCAATGTCAATTGAAGTATAACTATAACATTTTGGAAAGTGTTTCAAATGGTTAAATATTTAAAACTAAATCAAATAAGTTATAAAAGTTCCCAAACTTTGTATTTCAGTTTTAACTGAAGTCAAAGACATTAAAATAAATTTTCTTGAATTTTTTATTTGTCTAACTATTTTTCACCAATTTAATTACTTGAAAACATCATAAAATTTGAATTTTTTATTTTTCTAACTATTTTTCACCAATTATTATATTTTTTGTGTTAGTGCTTCATAATGTCCTTAAACTGGGAAAATTATTAAATGTCAATTTTGATCAATAAAACCCGGTTTTATGATTTAATAATCTTTTGCCCAAGAAATTTTTAATTAAATACAAAACAGTAGTGAAAAATTACCAAACTTTTTATTTTTATTCCTACTGAAGTTAAAGACTTCTATAAAATTTTCCATGAATTTTATATATGTATAGATATTTTTCTTTTATTTAATTGCTCAAATCAATACAAATTCGAAATAAATAGGAAACAGTTTATAAAATTCTCCAAATATTTTGTGCCATTGTTATTTAACATATCTAAGCTGGGGAAAATATCAAAGTTTGTGTTCAATCAATTTAACTATTTTTCTTTGTTTTATTCATTTAAATAAGTATTAATTCGTGAACAATTACTAAAAAGTAGGTAAAATCCACTAAGCTTTTTATTTGTGATTTATGGGTGATGTAAGGTATGCTGATGAAGTTTCGTAATTTGCGGATAAGTGTAGCTATTTTTCATCAATTTAATTCTTTAGACATTCATTAAATCGGAAAAATAATAAAACTGTTTTGTAAAAATTTGAAAATTTGTGTACAGAGTCTCTATGATTTCCTGAAGATTCATAAATTATCAAATATAGTTTTGAAAATTCATAACTATATTTTACAATTTATTTCTCTTCAAAAAAAATAAATTTTAAATCAATAGAAAACTATCACAGAAATGCATGCAACTTCATTAAACTTCTTTAAACAGTGCATTGGTCATATCAGAAATTTACCAAAATTTATTGACCAAAAAAGTATTTTATGAGAATTATTTCTCTATTTTCTTGCAACAATTACAATAAATCGAGAAAAATGATTTACTTTCTGAAAATTTCCAAATCATTTTATTTTGTTGTTTGGATTCTGGGAAAAATCGGATTTGAGCAAAAAAGGATTTTTAGACATTTATTTATGAATATATCATTTATAAGCATTCTTAACAATGTACTTTGATAATCAAGCCTTTAAGCTTGATGTTCATCACATTCATTATGATTTGAAGACAATGAATGAACTTATTTTTGTTTAAAATGATGTTTCGAACTGAAAACCTTGAATGCATGTGGTTTTGAATCTTTCAAACTTGTAAAACTCAAGTTGATGGATTTGATTTAGGTTTTGATCATTGGATTTCACCTTCTAACAACATGCATGTTGTTTTTGGGTGAAATCCTACCACCATCATCGTCAAATTCGACATGCATGAACATGCATGTGAATAATATCAATGAAAAGTGTTTATGGAGAAGAAAAATGCAAGAAAACTTGTAATTTTTTATAGGAAAATGAAGGAGGATGAAGGGAATTTGTGTTTACCTTGAAGAACAACTTCATATGATGAATATTCTTGAGTAAAATGAGGGATATTTCCTGGAAATTGCATGTGTTTTGGAGCTATTTCATAGAGGGAAAGAATGGGGGTTTTAGAGAGAAGAAAAGAGAGAAAAAGAGAGATTTTATCTCTCTGGATAGCTCATCTCTCTCGTCATCTCTTTCGGGATATACTCCACCAAAATCGTCCAACAAATTAATAAGATGCTTATGAACTCATGAAGAATTGACTGTCAAAATATCTCCTTCAGATTTGGCATCTACGTTCGTCAGCTTTTGAGAGAGGTGAGAGAGAAGTTTTTAAAGAGAGAAAGAGAAAGGTGGAGTGAAGGAATGAGTAAAATGATTAGGGTTAGGGAAGAGATGACTTGGGGGAAGAAACGTGAACGTGATTCTAAGGAGAGAAGGTGTATTTTCCAGCATTAATTTTTTTATTTATATCATTTATAAGATTTTCGGGTTATGTTTATAAAATATAAAATCTTGTATTAAATTTTATGACAATTTAGCTCTTATGCTCATAAGTAAGCTAATGTTTATAAATTATTGTCCATAATGTAATTTAGGTCTCATGACAAATGTAAATAATTAAAGATGTTATATACAATATAAAATTTTGGGGAAAGTTTAAATTTTATAAAACTTGCATTTAATTTATAAAATTCTGACACTTGTTATAAAGTTTGGGCATTTAATTTATACTACTAGGTCAAGTGCATAGTGTATCTACATGATTCATGCAAAGATGTTGAAGTCAAAGAATGACCCGAATATGGATAGTCATTACAGTTAAGTAGTTGTAAAATTCACATACCAATGTGAAATCTAAGTACACTATCCTTCGATTCTATTTGTTTCCAAGTTTCTACTAGGTTATAAAATAGCTCCTAGTTACAAAGTCTAGTATGTGTCGTGCCTATATGTGCAACTAAGTTTGTTCAAATCTAGAACTGTCTCAAATTTTGACGATTGTCACAGTGTGTGTGTGTATAATATATATATATATATATATATATATATATATATATATATATATATATATATAGGTAATATGGGTGCAAAAGATAAATAAAAAATTGCATACAGTAGTAACTTAGGACGCTCAAATTACCGATATAGACATTGTATTTATGTTTACACATAATAGCGACATACATATACTTCACCGATAATAGTAATGGACTTTATTTTTTACCTATAATAAACACAATAATGTAACCAAAATCATAAGTGAAAGTAACAAAAAAGGAAACAAAAGTAAAAAAGATGACAATTTTAAGTTTTTAGCTACTTAAAATATCAATTTCCAAAAGTATCAGCCTAACCTCCAACAACTATTTAAAATACCCGTTACGAAAAAGGAGTGCAATGCAATTTCTTGCATTTTACATCCTTTAAGTTCACGATCAAGAATGTAATCACCTCATTCATATTTTTCCACAACGACAAACGTTCCTACAAAATATGTTGTTGTCCTAATATTCCATTTTACTGCATACGACATGTGTATTCAAAAGTAAGTGGTGTTGAATATGATATAATAAATATGAATGATTAAAACAACACAACAGATATAATACAAAATTATTATAACATACAAATAAACTTCTTATTATGTAACATCCCAAAATTTGCAATAAACTTGAACTTTTTAAAACAACATAATTCATCCATTTAATATATTTTATTCAAAACAATGAAATATCAAACCCCAAGATCAATTCTGTTTCCAAACATCATTAGTTATAATTCTAAGATTTATGAAAAGACAACAAATTCAATATTAATTCCAAAAACATGCATCAAGACAGTGTGTACAATCATATCCGACCATCCTATGTACCTGAAAATAGTATTTTTAAGGGAAAATGGGTAATCACAAAGCTTAGTGAATTCCACACATACACAATATCATATCATATAATCCTTACCCCTATACACGAATACAATCAGCATCAAACACATAACCACACATGCATGTCAAAGAACGAATCAGTAACAGACATACTCCTACTGGGACACATTGGCTAGGCCCGATCCCCCTTGCTCAGTACATTGAGCCCTTAGGATACATTGGCTAAGCCCGATCCCCCATACCCGAACCCATTGGGACACATTGGCCATGCCCGATCCCCCTTGCTCAGTTCGTCGAGCCTTTGGGAAACATTGACTACGCCCAATCCCCACTCGGATGCGCCGAGTCCTACCATGCATAATCCTCAATACGTAAGGCAAACCACTAGACTCTACCCCGCCTAGTAATACCCACATAAATAATACAATACATAGCACACACGAGCTAATGTAAAGAAGATATAACACAACACAGTGTAGTGAGGAACTCACCTCCAAAAACAAAGCAGCCTCCAAAGCAACCTGAAACTCACTCACACCTGCTTTCCCTTCACACTTCCTAATAGTAATAAATTGAGTTGGTTTTAGTTATTAAATTGCCTTAATTACGAATAAAACTAATGGGTAAATTTTCCAGATTTCTACATAAAAATTAGGGTCTGTTCAGGACCTATTTTCAGCACCTTAAACTTCACATTTTTCAAAACTGTATTACTTTATGATAGATTAGTTTCTTAGCTTTAAAAGTAGTATTCACACACCTCCATACGGTTTTTCTACGATTTATGGTGAAATTTACAAAACTGTCTCGCATAAAAGACCATTCCGAACTAGGTAAATGGTCGTTTTTACCCAAGTTAGAGGCCTTTCTGATTTATGGTCAAAACTAATGAAGTGTAGAGAACTCACATGTCAAACTTTGTGCACTAATTTCGACCAAACATATTTTTCCATGACCGAGATATGATATTTCAAATATAGGGACAAATTAGTCATTTTTCTAACAATTCCAGCTTTGATTAATTTGGGTTATTTAGTTCCTTAACCCATTAAGTCTTAACCCAAAGTGACTTATATTCTGGAAACAAGTCATTAACAGTAGTGAAAACCCATTGAGTCAAAAATCAAATAAAAATTCTAATCCCACACTTCAAAGTACATTGCTTAAAAGAGAAAATTCTAGGGTTTTGAACATTTTGACCCATGTTCAGTGTTTTAGCCATAACATGTCCGCCGTAACTCCAAATCTTTCGAATCAGATATCCTTGGAAAGTAGACACTATTTCCCACAACTTTTATCTCTAGTGATTTTCTATAATTCGGCTTCTATTTTACGTAAACAGGTCTGGAAGTTCGGGACAGATGGCTGTTCCGAAAATTGTACATAAGACCAAAGAAAGAAAAGAAGAAATTGAATGAAATATGAAACTTACTCGAAACAATGGGCATCACCAAGCAATCCCTCTTCTTCCTATCACCATAGCCCACACCACCCCTCCTTCCTTCTTTCCCGCTTCTTTCTTCTTCTGGGCCTAGGGTTAAACACGGCACACACTCACACACACAATGGACGATGCCATAGAGGGTCAAATAAGGCTTATGCCCATCGATCACAAGGCTGAAAATTCCGAATTTTTAGTTTAGCGCTCAAAGTTGTCCATAATGGCATTTTCTACCCTCAAAACAATTTCATTTGCGACACAAGATTTTTAAGTTACCAATTTCCACCCTTCTAAAAAATAATTACAAATCCCTAAATCACTAAATGCTTATATTAAAATCATTTACTTATTTATTTATTTTTATTATTAATCTTATTTATAAATTTTATTTATACTTATACTCTTTTATTAAATAATTAAATGGAAATCAGGGTGTTACATATTAAATGTGTATACTCCATTTATATGTGTATTGTCGTATCCTACTTCCATTTATTTCCATTACAACATCGTACTTTGAACTTTTTCCTTATCAGAACGTTACACTTTGAAAGTTCCACAACATTATAGTAGTGAAAAATTCTATAATTGCGTAGATTTTGAAAGGTATGATGTCGTAATAAAGAAACCAATGAAAGTACATTATTATTTCTTGCATTGAACTTTCAAAAAATGTTACCATTCTTCTAGTTCATGATCAAATCCACTATGCTTTTTATCACCCCAAGGAGAATGAGACAAGTATGATTGAGAGCAGTTTAGCCAAACAATGTGTGCCTCAAATGCCTATAAAACACCATATAAATTCAAATTAAACAATTTTTTATTAATTTAAATAATAATAATAATAATAATAATAATAATAATAATAATAATAATAATAATAATAATAAGAGAAATTAAATATCCTCCTACATTTTATTCCTACAAATCTTCCTACCCAATTAAATAGTGATATGTGTAACATTTCATATTCATTTAATGATATTTTAATATAATAATATGACACATGTCATCATTTAATTGGGTAGGAAGATTTTTAGGAACAAAAGTAAGCGGATATTTAATTTCTCCATTAATGATAATAATAATAATAATAATAATAATAATAATAATAATGTTTTTTTACCTTTGTCAAACGATCACATATCACACGGGTCTAAATCGTTGTAAATAATAGTAGAACCCGAAGCATAACTATTCCAATAATATAAGCATAAAAAATTGGAATATATATATATATATATATATATATATATATATATATATATATATATATATATATATATATATATATATATATATATATATGTAGTGGTGTTGATTATGATGACATGTGCGGAATTAGTAAAGATCTAGTGAATCATCATGTAAACTCAAAAACACAAGGAGTAAATAATTCTTTTAAGCTCTCATTAGTTTTCATAGAAATAGTACAAATGGGACTTGCAAATTCTCTCTCTAAACTAATGCTCTCAAAGCTACATGGTAATTAAATCCCTTTATATCATTCATTTCATAACTTCCAATCCTTTAGTTTGTATAATTTTAAATACTCTAAACAGATTATGAATATATGATAGGTGTGATTGGATAATATTTACTGGGGATGAATTAAAGCAGATACTATACCCTAGAAATGAATCCAAGTTGCCCGATCATCAGCCAGTGAAGGCGATATTTTCTACCGATGTTAAAGTCTCAAGGTAGAATATCAAAAAATTTGCATTTTAGATAGGTTTCCAAAACTATATTCGTTCCAATCTTACTAAAATCTTACTAAAAAATGCAAGAACGGGAGGTTTACACACAATTCTTGAAGAATCTGAAACTCCAAGAATGAAAGAAGATTTAAAACCTTTAAAAATGAATGAAAAACTCAAGCATAAAGATTTAATGGCGGAAATTTATAAATCCTACAAAAGCTACAATGAAAAAAAATGCAAAAATTAGATGTCTTGAATTATGTCCACCATGTAGTTTTTATAAGATTCAATATTATAAGATTCAAAAAAGCATTTTTAGGAATCATATTAGATACCAATGTGGAATACAATAGATAAACATTATATTTACAATTTTTAAAGAATAACGATTTTGCATTATATATAAGTATAAATTATTTGTAAATAAAAATATATACATACTATTTAATCATGTACAACCTTTATGTACAACCTATTCAAAGTAGATTGAAACATATCAATTATAATGTAATAATTATTTTCATTGCATTATGTTAGTATCTCATTTGAAAATCATTACTTCTCAATTAAACATTACATTTACAATATTAACGGAATAATCATTTTGCATTATTTGTTAGTATAAATTATTTGTAATACAAAAAATATACATATTATCCTATTCACAATAGATTAAAACATATCAAATATATAATATAATAATTTTTTTAATTGCATTATGTTAGTATCTCATTTGTTTTAAAATCATGACTTCTCAATTAAATATTTACATTTACAATATTACGCAAATAATCATTTTGTACTATTTATTAGTATAAATTATTTGCAAATAAAAAATATACATACTATTTAATCGGGTACAACCCTTGTGTACGACTTATTCACAATAGATTGAACCATATCAATTATCAATTATAATAATGTAATAAGTTGTTAATTGCATTATGTTAGTATCTTATCTTATTTGTTTTAAAATCGTGACTTCTCAGTTAACTTTGTGTTTAATTACTCCACTAAAATGCATTTATAAGTAATGAATAGATGAACATTCTAACCTCCAATTGTTACTTAAAAATATTAAATAACTAATTACCCATATTTCCATGATTAAAATAAATAAATTTACCTTTCAAACTTACCTAAGGCAAAATTTTATTTGTGTCTTTAATACTCCAAATAAAAAAACATTTATACACAATAGGAAGACCAATATTGTAACCTCCTATTGTTAGTTAAGAATATTAAATAACTATTTAATTACTCATAAAACAACAAAAACCTTTCATATTTCCTTGATTAAAGTAAATGAATTTATAAATTTTCTTTAAAAGTCCTTAAAGTAAAACTAATATTTGGCTCTTTAGTTACTCCATCTCCAAAATAACCGTAACTCATGAGCAAAAAACTTAAGTAGTATTTAAATCATTGAAATCCACAAATGTTATAGAACAATTAAATATAAAAAATAATATTTATTAT
Organism: Lactuca virosa; assembly: GCF_052849685.1. Classification (NCBI taxonomy): domain Eukaryota; kingdom Viridiplantae; phylum Streptophyta; class Magnoliopsida; order Asterales; family Asteraceae; genus Lactuca; species Lactuca virosa. The sequence continues at coordinate 180,044,912 of NC_136430.1, forward strand.
CTCAATTACATCATAATTATTGTGTTGTTAGTGGGAAACATAAAATTCTAGAAAACAATTCCAAATTGATGATATTGTCCAGTTTATAAATCAAAATTTTCTTTAATTCATTAATTAAATGAATATAAGAAGTTATAGAGTTTCTTAATTAAAATGAACATTCAATGTTATGTGGTTAATATAAATATTGAACTTCTTCACCCACATAAAAAACTACATTTCTACTAGCAAGTTTCACCGATGGCATACACGAACATAAGTGATCTTAATCTATCGAAAAATGATTGGGTTATCCAAGTGCGATTGTGTAGGATGTGGGACGCAATCAATGATAAAAATGATAACAACATATGCCCGTAACTCAGCCTTTCCTTGACTGCCCTTAACGTAGTTAACCATAAAGAAAAGTAAAATTAACATCTCATGTTAATTGTATTCTTTGTTTAGCCACATATGACACACAAGAGCTTCACTTCATTTGAGATATCTCTTACTGCAAGTAATCTCTATCCTCTCTCACTTTTGCTACAGTTTATAATAAACAATCATAATCTTATATGGTAATCATACATGGATCCAAAATGGCCTCAAATGCATGTATACTTGGTAAAAAATGAAGGCCACAAATTGTATAGGGTTAGATCACATATGTGATTGTTTAATGCAAACGTTACACTTTCAGTCTCTATGATTTGCTCAATGTTGCATACTACACCCAATCACATTTTCTCTTACAATTATTACTTCCATAATTGCCACTACAACCCCTCACTTTTTTTATATTTGTCTTATTTTAATTCGTGTATTTTATATTAAATTTTTTGAATATAATTAATTATTTTTATTTTTGTGCAATGTTTTTATTTAATAAGAATGTAACACAAATTTAAATTTATATTGTTAAATTTTATCAAAGTAATATTAACAGTAAATCAAATCATGTTAATTAAAAGATTTAGTTGCCAATTAAAAAGTTAATTTATATATAATATATAGAATTTCGTTTAAAAAAATGTTATATTTAATTTTCATATGTAAGTTAAAAGACAATTATGTTTATGTTTATAATATTACTTATACCATATTTATTTGAGACTCTCGTAATTTTTGTAATGCTTTTTATTATAGATTCAAAAATAATTCATTAATATAATATAATTGCAAAAAAAAAAAATACCTAAACTTTAGTATCTAAATCATATTAATAATAATATGTGGTTTTTAAAAGTTTTTTATAATTTTTTTAGAAATAGTTAAACGCATACGACCACAAATGAGAACTCATATTCAATCAATTATAGAATAACTACATTAGATACTAATGTGTACATAAACATTACATTAATTGCAATTTTAAAGTAATAATAATTTTGCATTATCTATTAGTATAAATTATTTGTAAATCAAGAAATATACATACTGTTTAATCGCATACAACCTTTATGTGCAACCTATTTAGAATAGATTAAACTATCAATTATATATACTAAATTTGTTAATTGCATTATGTTAGCATCTATTTTTTTAAAAACATAATTTCTCAATTAACCATATGCTTAAAAAGAATGTTAACTATTTATTTTACAATAATATATATAACCATATTAAATTAAATAATTATTCCACTACGTAACGCGCGAACATTCGTGTAGTATCTCATAAAGGAGGTCATTCAATAGAATATGGTTTAAGATATGTTATATACTTGTTCTGAAGAGGGCTTCTCCTTTCGTAGTTTGGTCTTCTTCCGATCCGAGGAGCTCAGGGCTCTAAGCTAAGTACTTGCGCTTCGTACCAATATATATTCTCGTTACAAAAAATGAAATGATGAAGGGGCGGGTTGGCCTTACCTATATTTGAGAATATAAATGGGAATGCGGCCAGTCCAAGATCCAAGATTGGATATACAGTAAAGATCTTTTGGCAGAAATCACCAAAATATTCATTTGAAACCACCATAACATTTTAACTTTCAACCAATTAATAACAACCACTCAAATGTTTTTAACTTATATCTAATAATCACTTAACTAAATGAATTTTTATGGTCCTAAAGTTAATGTCATTTACTAATGACTTTTTATTTTTCCTTCATTTATATATTTATATCCATATTATTAGTATATAAATACAATTTTCCTACAAAAACATTCGTATGTTTGAAGTTGTTTTCTGTATCACATATGAAAAGTTGAAGATATATGAAGCGTTGAAGAAAATATGTTTTGTTGCATATATTAAGAGTATGGTGAATTTTATGTATTTTTTATTTGATTTTATAAGTATTTAATATGTTTATTGAATATAAATTTTAAAATATATGCTTTAGTATTTTTTATGTTAGTAAAACATATAGTGTTTTCATACTATTTGTTATTTGTCATTTATAAAAATAAAATCAAGATATGCATCATATATATATATATATATATATATATATATATATATATATATATATATATATATATATATATATATATATATAGACACACGATTTATTTATATTCTAAATATATTGATTTGAAACTCATGTTTTTTCATGTTTCAATCTTATTTAACTTATTAGCTGTAAAATATTATCATGTAGATAATTTGATTTATTAATATTATATACATCGTTTTTCTAATTTAAATATGATGTTAAATACAATGTCTATATTCAACTTTTAAATTATACATATAATATATTTGTTTTTTTAACTTAAATATGGTATTAGATTTAAAACCTAAACCAAAAACTCAAATAAACTTAATAAATGATCAAATACTTTTTTAAATAGTTAAAATGTTTAAACATGTTAAATACAAACTTCAATCGAATTGTCATATTATCTAAAATAATATCCAAAAAGTATTTTTTATTGTAATATAATATTTTTCAAAATGTTTTTTTTATTTATTTAAAAATAATAATTAAAAGGTAACATAAAGTTATTTATATCTATATATCATCGAAATTAAAATATGGTCGTATAATTAACATTTTAAATTAATCGGTCTTAACAATTTTTAAAACATAATATTAAATCGAGAATAATATTTAGTTTTTGTATATGTAAGTAGTGGATAAAGGCCATTGAATAAATATTGTTCAAACTAGTTGAGATTTTATACATAAACTTAGTGTAAAAATTGTTATGTCAATAAGATATAACCATTTTCAACAACATATATGTTTATCAATACTATAATAATATTTCTTTTAACCTGTGTAACGCGCGGACTTTCACCTAGTAAAAAAATATTAAAATTGTATTTAGTAAATTAAGTGACTAATATAATCATCTAATTTTTAGAGTAAATATTATATCGAAAACCTTAAAACCAATTATTAAAAACTAAGTTATGTATATATATTGTTTTGTGTTCAAATAAGAATATGTATTAAATTACAATAGCACACACTGATAAGAATAAATCCTTTAAGATCGAATAGATTCTTAATCAGAAAAACAAAGTAATGAGAATGAACAAGACAATGATCAAAAGATGTGCTGAATGATTAAAGCAACACCGCCTCAGAAGAGCTCGACAAAGAACTTCTATTGTAGAGGCGTGATTAGGGTTTAAAGAATTATTGCCAAAGTTAACTCACTACGATGCATGCATGCACCATATATAGTCTAACCCTAATAATAAATGACCGGTTTGACAGGCCCCATACCGGGTAACAAAATATAAAACAAAACAGCCCCTTAAGACGCACACACATGACCCAACAATATCCCCCTTTGCGTCGATTGAGGAGAGAGGATCTTCACTTCGGAGTCTTCTTTGTTGTCTTGAAGATCTTGGGCATAAGTGCGAGCAAGGTACTGCGAAAGGCAATGTACCAGCAAATCATGTCATGAAAACTCTTCTTGGAAGTTGTGTCGTTCGTTGGACACTCGTCTATAATCTTCGGGATATAATTCAAGCACGAAGTGGAGTATAGGTGTTTGTCAGGAAATACGAACAAACACTTCATAAAGTTCGTTTGCTCCACTGAACCTTGATGAAACATAACGGTCTAGTGGTCTTTGTCAATTTTCCCCATCTGCATCTTGTTAACATCGCTAGCAACAGCTCGGGGAAGGACTGTAGACTTTTTCTTCTGAGCAGTAGCGATCTCCGTTTCGAGTTTTGCAACCTCATTCATGTAAGACCCTAGCATTCTTTTAACGTGCTCCAAGACAGGCCCATACTTGTTCTCATCATTCATCATGAGGTGCATCAAGACAATCCAATCATACGGATTGAGATATGGGAGATCAGCAAGAGTGAACTCATGAATCGCTTTGTTCGTTCCTCGTGCTGTTTTAAATTTAGCATTAGCGAAACTCCAAGTCTGAGTTGGCCCTATAATATTCACAGCTGTAATCTTTTGAGCATTCCACTTCTCGTATTGTGCTTTCACATGCTTGACATAGAACTTCATCAGTGTCTTGCTGACTTTTACAGCTGATGAAGTTGTGTTCACTGTTGAATCCAAGTAGCGAAAGAGAAAGGACTTCGCAGTCATGGGCATATCAAACTGCGAATCTAATGTGTTCTCTAACTCGAACGAGGCAAAAGGTTTGAGCCAGTGAATGTTCGAACATTCTATAGCTTAAACTGTAATACGCTCCATGGTCCAAGCCGGAAAAAGTAGCTTTCGGCTTTCAAGAGTTGCTTGGGCTTCGCGTTTGTCCCGGTCCTTTTCATAATGCCTCGCGAATTATGCGCTGATGTTCATCAATCTCATATTCGCGTTCCCTTCTTCGGTTAAGCTCATTCTCATCAGATTCTTCTTCTTCACTATCATCAATAATCGGTTCATCAGTGAAGAGCTTTTCTTTGCCTTTAGAACCGGGAGCTTCATTAACCTTCAGCTCTTTTTCTTTTGGTTTCTCAGTTTGCTTCTTTGGTTGCTCTGGTTTCTTTGGTTTCTCTGGTTCTCCCTCTTGTTTTGGATGTGTTGGGGACACCGAAACACCTTCTATCCTGTTTAGCATGGCCACTGCAGGTCGTAATTTCTCAGCAAGGTACCTGCGAGTGGTGAGAGGGAGCATAGGATCGTGCGACTCGATCACATTAGAGAGAAGGGCATTCACATATGACACACAACTTTTTATCACAGCGCGTTCGGATTTGAGTTCATGAATCTCATTTTTCGTAGTAGTGAGATGCGTTGAGAGCACTTTGATTCTTGTGGTTTTCGCAGCCAGGGCGTCCATAATTTTACTCTCGACTGCCAGATCCTCTTGAAGTTTCAAGAGTTGAGAAGCGATGGAGGTCTGGCAGGTTAAATGATCCTTTTGAAGATTAGTGTGAACCTTTTGAAGAGCTTCTTGTTCAGAGCGAAGAGTGGTGGTGACATTCACAATGTCTTTATTAGCATTAGATACATCAGTTTCTGCTGTCGTCCGGAGAGTGGTCATGAAAGTATGAGCATCCTTGATTAGTTTATCGACTTTTTTAGCCACTTCTTTACAAGATTAAGCAGATATTTCAACTGGCTTGTTCGATTTTTCAAGAGTGATGACGTGCTCTTTCACCAAAGTGTCAAATAATGATTTAATGGTCGCTTCAGAATAGGCAGTGGTTGAGGATGTGGAGGAGGTGGCGAGGAGAGAGTCTAACTTTTCGTTTAAAGCTTTGAGATGCCTTTGAGTGACAGGGGCAACATCATCACTGTCCTGTTTAACAGTGAATGGAATGTACTGGAAACTCTCGAAATGAAATACGTCTTCTCCAAACATGGTTTCACCATCTCCCTGGCGTAAAGGAGAGATGGGAGGGGATTGATGACTAGTTGCAAAACCTGAAGCTCCCACCCCCGTATCAGATACGTTGGTAGTAACTGGAAGTTCGCTTGGTGGTATGGTTGATGTGGTGGTGTGAAAAGTGGTTTTAGTGGTGGAGTCGGTAAACAAAGGAGTAGATAAAGGAATGGATCCCTGTGGTTGAGTAGAAACAGGTGGAGGACAAGGAGCAATGGTAATCGGGACATAAGTTGTTTTAGGTGAAGGAGGAGGAGAAGGAACATAATCATTAAAAGTTTGAGTTACCTCAGGATTGGTATTCTCCTATTCATTGCGAGTGTTATCTCCTTCTTCATTTCGAACAAGTAGTTCCTCCTCATGACGAATGTCTGACTCAGATTCCGATTGCGAAGTTTCACTATCGCTTGAGGTTGGAGATGGTGTGGGAGTTCTGCGCTTGCGAGGGGCCTGCTTTACCTTTCGCTTCTTAGGAGCGGCAATAGACGAAGCTAGTTTGGCCTTTTGTTTCTTGGGAGTGTTCGTGGGTTCAGAAGGAACCTCTTTCATTTGCTTTTGTTTTACTCCCTTCTTCACTTTGTCTGATTCATCAATTGTCGTACGCATCTCAGGAGTAATAGTTCGAGCTCCTAAAGATGGAAGCTTTTTGTATTCCTCCAGTATCTTGCTGGCAGTTGGCACACATTGATACATCGTTTCCGGAATAGAGCCAACAAAGGAGAACTTGGAATTGTTAGCAATGATGATCTTCGTGGTGTGGAAGGTGGCAATTGTAGACATCAGAGCATCTTTCATGACGGGGATTTCAAGTTTCTCAATCGCCCGTTGAACCAATATCGTCCAAAATCGACCACAGGGAATCTCACTATGTCGAGTGGTAGAATGAGTGCTTTGCACCGGCTGAGCCCATAAAATAGTGTCGTAGTCGAGATTAATTCCGTGGTAGAGACCATACATCAAGGTCATGAACAACTTACTGGCATAGTCGGAGCCAGTGAGCCTTTCAGAAAAGGCTTTAAAAAGCAAAGTGAACAAGCCATTCCACTGAGGAGGCAAGTTGGGCTTCCTGAATTTGGAGATTGAAGTGATAAGCTCTTTGTACCCCATCTTCGTGAACATCTCCACAATAGCAGCTATGGAGATTGAGTCTGGGTTCACCATTGAATCATTATGCGCAAGCCCTAATAGAGAGCAAAATCTGGACTTGGTAATCGCAGTCTTCTTTTTAAATAACTCAAACGTGATGCGTTCTTCTTCCTTAATGTACGATGCTGAGGAATACGCCTTGGAGAGTAGAGACATGGGAACGCCCTCAACTTTCGTTAAAGCAGTGACCAAAGGAGAGTACTTCAAGCATTCTACGATGGGCAGCATGAAGGAATCGTACTTGAAGGGAGCCAAATCAAGAATCAAGTTTTAATTCTGCTTGATGGCCAGTAGAGATGAGTAGAGATGACTGAGCAGTCCGATCGTGAGCAAAAGAAGAAAGAGCCATTGTTGCAGGTTGATGAAGAAGAATAGTAGAAAGAGAAAAGTTCGTCGTTAGGGCTCTTGAGAGATTTTGGGAGTGGTAAAGAGTAATGTTGTAATTGACAAAACCCTTTTATACTATTACCCAAGAGAGAGAAATTCAAAATGATGGTTGCTTAAAAGTCTCTGAAACGACGCCTGAAAAGGCGCGATGTGAAAACTGTATCCCCTAAAATGGTGTCAGTCGGCATGATAATGAAAAGCGTTTCAAATTCCACGCACCTTAATTTTGAAATTCTATCCACAAAATGCCGCTTCATCATTATCTTGTTTCCAACTGTTCAAATTCCAATATTCTCTTTAAATGCCCATATATCCTTTCACAATCTTTTCAAAGTAAATACTTTCGCATTTAAGCTCAACATTCGCATTCATATGTTAATAACCTGCGGAACTCCAATGAGTTGTAAGTGCCACTAACCAGACTTTTGGAAAATCACAAGGATCTTCGTGCAAGGGTGTGCCAAAGATAAAGAAATAAAGAAAAATTAATTTCTGGGATATAAGTGATGTCTATTGAGACACGAAACTATGGATCCCAGGCATGAATCTCTTCCTTAAAAGTCAAGAGAGACTGGAAGTGTCTGTGTGGTTTCCCGTTGAAATACGATCAAATGTTTATTAACAAAACATTGAAAGGCATCTTTTCTTGCAGGCCAAAAAGGGTGGCATAACCTTCAACCATACTATGAAACTTGATATAATGTGACAACCCGGAAAATTTTTGGTTTTAAGACCCAGTCAATCAACTCAACTGAGTGTCAAACTCATTAGTACTAAGTTCCATCCCGGTTAAAGGTCATTCTAAGGAGTTTTGAGCCTAATACACTTAAGGAATAAGTGTTAGAAAGTACCTGCTAGAACCACAGTGTAGCAAATCAAACAATAACCTCATCAAAATGAGTTCACAGCCACAAGACCATGAGTTTACGGCCGTAAACTCATGTGGCCGTAAACTCAAGGGTATATAGATGATACTTGGCCATTTTTCTCATTCTTTCCTTTCCTTGGCCGATTTTCTTCAAATCCTCTCAAGTATCATCAAGATTTCCTTCCAAGATCTTCATATAAGTAAGTATTCTTCCTAGATTTGTTGATATATCTCTTAATCTAGTATCCTTCCATGATTTCATCCATAGAAATCATTCTTTTCTTAGATCTTCAAGTTTCACCAAGAACACACACTAGTGTGCTTGGCCAAAACCGACCATTTCAAGCTTCTAGATCGTAAGTACTCTCCCCTATACTTCTTATCTAGTTAGTATCCATGCTTAGAGACTTGAAAACATCAAGAACACAAGGACAAAAGGATTTTACAGCCAAGCCATCTCCCAAGGCCGTAAACCCCTTTAAGGTTGCCATTTAGGCCATAAACCCTCCTAGATGCAAAGCTAGTGACCCAGGACCCTTCATGGATGAGATTAGGACCCTAAACTACTCTCAAGTGCACAATGACCATGAGTTTACGTCCGTAAACACCTTTGGGACGTAAACTCATCAAAAGCCTCAATGAAGGTGGTCATCCTCATCCTAGTGTCGAGCTAAAGTCCCTAAAGCATCCCAAGCCTTCAAACTTACACTTATACATGAGTGACCATGAGTTTACGGCCGTAAACTCCCTTGGGCCGTAAACCCATGGCCGTAAACGCATGTGAGTGTCATTCTACCTTCCTTTGTTGAATCACATGTGATTCCAACACTTGGTCGAGGTGTTTCCTAGTCCCGGAAGGTGTTTCCTTTCATATAGTTGTTTATAAACACTATATTCATGTCAATATGTTTCCTTATATGTCATTTAGGACTAATTGAGTCTCGGGACTTCATTCGTGGAACTTCTCATCCTTACACGCATACCCATTTGAATCACCCACATCAGGTGAGTTCATACCCCGTAATGAATCTTTTAACTGTTCTAAATGTTTTACGGGGGGAATACAAGTTGAACACAATGATAATTGTGTAAATGTTTGTTATAAACATCTTTCAAAATGTTACTTATGTCATTTATAAGTTGTCAAAACATTTCAAAAACTCTTTTAAAGTTATGTTACTTTATAGTTATACAAAACTCCGTTTTTAAAGTACAAGCATAACTTAGTAGATAAATGAGTCTTTTTAATAACAGTCCAAGTAGAACAATAGTAAACTATAATAGGTATAGTTTAGGAGAATGCTATTCATTACTTCTAGTACAATGAAGCATACAAAGAGTCAGTTCATACATGAGTCAAACACACAGTGAAGAGAAACAAACAATACGATACAGAGAGAACACACAATTATGAGAAACAAATAGAACGTACAATATACAGTACAAAACAAACAAGTAAGGTTGCTATAGCATGAGAACACACACAAGATCTAATTATACCAATTACTCACTAACTCATTGTTTTAAACAAAAGGTGATAGTAATATTGGATATACATGATCATATAACAAATGTGAATTACACGGCTTGCAAGAATTTGCAGAGGTCGCGTTTGGTTCCCTTAATCTCTTGACAGGGAGAGCATTTAGTAGGGGTTCTAGCCTTCACATTATGACCATAATAAAACAAACATGTTTTTAGGTCACCAGTACATCTGCATGTCATTATAAATGACAACTGTGTACTTACATTCCCATTTCTTTCATAAAGTGAAAGTATCACTTGAAAGTCAAACTCAAACTATTTTCGAGTTAAGATAGTTATAAACTAGGGAAAACATACATTTTTACAAACGGCAAACAGAACAGTCGAGTCTAGCACATAACAGAAGATGCCTTGCTAGAAGGCTACGTTTAAAAGAAAGGACCATAATGCTAGTCTTATGATTCCTTAATGTATACATCACAGGATATATATATATATATCAATAGGGTCCGACAGGTAATAGGATGTGTGTTCTCCACTTCATTTCCTGTTCCTTGTTTGGTTGTGGGCTTGGAACGAATTCGCCCAATCTATTTTCTATCCGATTCTATATATATATATGTATGCTTAGTATACATTAAGTCATCATAAGGGTACCTGGTATGGGTCAGGTTATAGGACATAGAGTCAAAGCACAGTTTTTCTAGTACAAAACATACTTTCCAAAATCAGTACTTTTGGTATACAAAACTAGAAACTTCCCAGTAAAGGGTTTAATCCATTTTATTAAATCAGTACAATTTAAAGGACCTTAGGTGAGTAACTCTATAATACCTTAGTTTATACATCATGTTTATATATAAAACTAATACCCAATAGGTAGTTGGATGTGTGCTTTCCGCCTTACTTCCTGTTCCTTGTTTGGTTGTGGGCTTAGGGCAGATTCACTCAATTAACTTTCTATCCGATATTAGATTATATATAGCAGTATAAACTAAGCTATTGTAAAAGTAGTCACTGTGGTCACCATTTTACTATAAGAAATATAGGTTTTCTTAAATAACTTTTCATTAGATATAAAGGAACCATTACAATTAACTCCATGATTAACAAGTGACTACACATGGTTATATATGACGATGATCTAACAACCAATGGGATGTGTGCTATCCGCCTTAATTTCTGTTCCTCGTTTGGTTGTGAGCTTGGGGCAGATGCGCACAATCGATAGTTTGTTACTCTGAGTCTTATATAGCTCGTATCCGCTCAATACCCATAGAAAGGGTTGTAGTGTCATTTTACTTAAACTTCCATCAAAGTAGGAAATATAGGATTTTCTAGAGGAACAGTCGATCTTTTCAAAACAGAACTTACTACTTACACCATTTTACATCTACATTTTTCCACAACATTTTACAACTTACTTACATCACTAAACTCTTATGAACTCACCAGCTTAATTGCTGATCAACTCTTTCAAATAACGTGTATTTTTCAGGAGACTATTAGACAGGTGCTCGTGCTGGGAATTCAGATAATGGAGCATTATAGCTTCAAGTCTTGTTTTGTTATTTGTGTATGAATTCTATGTTTTGTGAACACACACATTGTAAACACTTTCTTTCTAAATGAAATGGTTGTTCATTACTTGCTTACCATATACATATCTCGCGATACTAAACATGACGTCCTCCACCCTGAACGATTCCGCCGTTCCGGTTTTGGGGTGTGACAGATTGGTATCAGAGCATTGTTTATAGTGAACTAAGTATATCAACCGATAAAAGATATACAACTATGAATACAATGGGACTTAAGTGCGCTGGATAATGATATATTTTTAGAGTATAACTACAAGTTATAAAAATATACCTACTTGCTTATACATGTACATAATAGAACTAGTGTCACGAGGAGAACAGATGTGACCGACATGTGTTTGGGAATGATATGGTGTTGCAACAGTGTTAAAACTTACCTGAACACCAGTCAAGAGAACACCAGAACAAGTACATTTAGAGTTAGAATACTATAGGAGTATTCTATGATACGATAGCGCGATAACGAGTTTAGAACATACCAAGTACATTACGTTAAAATACTATAGGAGTATTTTAGTCCATATAAATAACTTATGTGATAACTTAAAAGACCCTTACGGATAGGTCTATAATCTTGCAATGAATATTCCTAAAGTTTTATATATAATCAAGATCTTATAAACTTAGAATCTGTGGTCTACGCTTCGCTATCCATTCCTCTTAAGGATGTAGTTTTGGAGTAGGATCACTTATTCGAAGGTCTATTTAATCTTCAACTATATACAAACTTGTATACATTGTACAATTATAAGAGGACTCCGTAAGGATCACCCCATAAAGTTACCTTAAAGCTCATAGATTCTTTAGTCACTTTCATTCTCGCACGACAAGCCCAGTTAGATGTAACCACTTCCTCATATTAGACAACAGAAGAGTCGAGGAGGAACAAGAACAAGTTCATGAGAAGTTTTCAAAGAGGGATCAGCCGAAGTAACCAAAACGTCTTACACGTCACACTATTAAATAATAATCTTGTTAAATGAGCGAGTGGAAACACTGCTCACATTATATGTTAGGATTATTTTCTTACATGCAGCTGGTAACTGTTATTCAGGCAACAGGTATTCATTCGAGGATAGCCATTTCAAATTCATAGAGTTTATTAGGTATAGACTCTTTTATGAATTGTTTCTAGAACCCTGTGGAAGTCAGGACCCGATACATCCAGAACTAGGATAACCTTGTCTTTTCAGCTTTCGGCGTGTGTCCATTGCTTTAGACTTATTCTGCCTCATCTTTGTATTTTTTAGCAAAGATGCCTCCTCGCAGATCTAACAGACGTACTACTCCGATAACTCCAACGCCGCCTCCTACGTAAATCGATATGGCAGCTATAAACGCTGTAATGGCTACGGCTGTGGCAACAGCCATGGCTCAATATCACTGCATCAGTACCAGCGGAGGTGGAACGCCTACTGATTCTACTCAGGGTGAGGTCCCCGTGCGCTCGAGAGATTTCTCCTACAAGGACTTAACCAAATGCCAGCCATTGTCCTTTAATGTGACTGAAGGAATCATTGCCCTCCTGCAATGGTTCGAGAAAACAGAGTCGATCTTTAAAATCTGTTTATGCCCAGAAGGAAGCAAAGTGAAGTGTGCTGCCTGCACCTTCTCTTGCAAGGCCCTAACATGGTGGAACAGCCATGTTAAGTCACTAACTCTATCAGTGGCTAACTCAATAGGTTGGGAAAACCTAAAAGAGTTAATGCGGGAGGAATACTGCCCGTTAGGCGAAATTCAAAAACTAGAACAAGAGTTGTGGGATCTCACTATGGTCGGCTCAGACATAGTGACCTACACGGACCGGTTCAGCGAGCTAGCAGCTCTATGCCCCGGGATGGTTACCCCGGAGAGCAAGAAGATAGAAAGATACATTTGGGGTCTGACTACTCCGACCCAAGGAAATGTGTTGTCTTCTAACCCAGCCACGTTCGATAGTGCTAAATGCCTGGCTCAGCGGCTCATCGACCACGGAGTCCGCCATGGTGTAAAAGCCCTTATTCCTGAGCCACCGAGGGAAGAGGACTATAATCAGAAGTCGGGGAACAAGAGGAAGAAGAAGCGAACAACACAGGACACCCCGCAAGAGCAACGAGCGAGTAGTATGTACGCCGCTACAACGCCTACTGCTTCAGCACCTGCCAATCGCTATGCTGGAACCCTCCCGAAGTGTGGAAAGTGCAACTTTCACCACACCGGAGTATGCCGGGAAATGCAGTGTCTGAACTACCACAGAAAGGGACACACAATCCGTTTCTGCAGGGCACCGGCTCAACCGATCTCCCAAGTCCTCGGAACTGAAGAAAACCAAGCCTGCTACGACTGTAGTGAGGCTGGATATTTTCAGAGGGACTGCCCGATAAAAAGGAACTTAGGGGCGGATGGACACATTCTGATGATCACCGCAGGAGAATCTACCCCGGAGTCGTCGACGAGTAGCGGTACGTTTTCGAAATAGTAATTACTTTTAAAAATAATTTATATTTGTATAAGATTTAAAATTTGGGGACAAAACTTAAAAGTAACTATAACAACTCACATGTTGAAATAGGTCACAGTATTCAAGAGAACTAAAAGATCCTTTAGAGAAGCTATTATGGCTTACCATATACATCACGGTTGTGCACAACTAAGATGTTGCAGACTTAGAGTGAGTGACTTCGCTTAGGTCCCCATTCCTTAATTGGTTGAGGATTTGAGGCAGATTTACTCAGTCGACTGCCTGGTTCATCTTAAATGTTCATAACTTGTATATGGCAGGCGATCGTAGTGGTACCAAGGAGGATTATGATATAAAGTATCCCCACCAGTTATTAGAGCACTTTCGTTTGTATGTATGCGCACATATCGGTACGATACGTAGGAGTGTTAACATCAAAGAGGAAACAAGAAACACGGGAACATTTACAAAGAGTACATTGTCCAACATACTAGGAGTACAGTATCGAGCATACAACGGATACATCGTCATATATCAGACGTTTCTTTCATTTGACCAAAACTTTGTTCAGTAAAGAGTCCGTTGCTTTCATTCGTCATGAGTTGGCGTGGTCCTCACCATACTGAGTTCATATGTTTCTATCGCCTCGATCGGCAAGTTCTCAAAACTTTCGTCATTAGTATCGAAAGTCTGACCTAAACCTCAATTTTATCTTTCATATTCTAAACCCCGAAGTACTCGTGCGAAGATTACTTTGTCCTCCGAAGCCTTATCGTCATATGTCCGCAGACCGTCACGAAATACCACTTGTCCAGCAGACCAAGTTCGAGCACAGAGGCGATGGACGAATACAGCCCACCTATCACTATTCAGTGTATACGCAAGGGTGATATATGATTATCATTACGCAGATTTAGTATGTGTGTTTCCGCCCTATCTCCTGTTCCTTGTTTGGTTGTGGACCTGGGGCAGAGTCGCACATCCGACCGTCTTACTAATCCTAATTATATACGACTTGTATACACGAGGTAATGATAGATGGACCAAGTACGAATCCTATCATGAACAGAAGGGCAAAGTTGCCAGGTCTACGAGTAGGTATTCTGCCAATCAGAGGAGCGCAACCCCAGTAGTAATGCTAAGAAAGCTAATTTCGGGACGAAATTCCATCTAACGGGGGGATGATGTGACAACCCGGAAAAATTTTGGTTTTAAGACCCAGTCAATCAACTCAACTGAGTGTCAAAATCATTAGTACTGAGTTCCATCTCGGTTAATGGTCATTCTAAGGAGTTTTGAGCCTAATACACTTAACGAATAAGTGTTAGAAAGTACCTGCTAGAACCACAGTGTAGCAAATCAAACAATAACCTCACCAAAATGAGTTCACGGCCACAAGACCATGAGTTCACGGCCGTAAACTCATGTGGCCGTAAATTCATGTGGCCGTAAACTCAAGGGTATATAGATGATACTTGGCCATTTTTCTCATTCTTTCCTTTCCTTGGCCGATTTACTTCAAATCCTCTCAAGTATCATCAAGATTTCCTTCCAAGATCTTCATATAAGTAAGTATTCTTCCTAGATTTGTTGATACATCTCTTAATCTAGTATCCTTCCATTATTTCATCCATAGAAATCATTCTTTTCTTAGATCTTCAAGTTTCACCAAGAACACCAAGAACACACACTAGTGTTCTTGGCCAAAACCGACCATTTCAAGCTTCTAGATCGTAAGTACTCTCCCCTATACTTCTTATCTGGTTAGTATCCATGCTTAGAGACTTGAAAACATCAAGAACACAAGGACAAAAGGAGTTTACGGCCAAGCCATCTCCCAAGGCCGTAAACCCCTTTAAGGTTGCCATTTAGGCCATAAACCCTCCTAAATGCAAAGCTAGTGACCCAGGACCCTTCATGGATGAGATTAGGACCTTAAACTACTCTCAAGTGCACAATGACCATGAGTTTACGGCCGTAAACACCTTTGGGCCGTAAACTCATCAAAAGCCTCAATAAAGGTGGTCTTCCTCATCCTAGTGTAGAGCTAAAGTCCCTAAAGCATCCCAAGCATTCAAACTTACACTTATACATGAGTGACCATGAGTTTATGGCCATAAACTCCCTTGGGCTGTAAACCCATGGTCGTAAACTCATGTGAGTGTCATTCTACCTTCCTTTGTTGAATCACATGTGATTCCAACACTTGGTCGAGGTGTTTCCTAGTCCCGGAAGGTGTTTCCTTTCATATAGTTGTTTATAAACATTATATTCATGTCAATATGTGTCCTTATATGTCATTTAGGACTTATTGAGTCTCGGGACTTCATTCGTGGAACTTCTCATCCTTACATGCATACCCGTTTGAATCACCCACATCAGGTGAGTTTATACCCCGTAATGAATCTTTTAACTGTTCTAAATGTTTTAAGGGGGGGAATACAAGTTGAACACAATGATAATTGTGTAAATGTTTGTTATAAACATCTTTCAAAATGTTACTTATGTCATTTATAAGTTGTCAAAACATTTCAAAAACTCTTTTAAAGTTATGTTACTTTATAGTTATACAAAACTCCGTTTTTAAAGTACAAGCGTAACTTAGTAGATAAATGAGTCTTTTCAATAACAGTCCAAGTAGAACATTAGTAAACTATAATAGTTATAGTTTAGGAGAATGCTATTCAATACTTCTAGTACAATGAAGCATATAAAGAGTCAGTTCATACATGAGTCAAACACACAGTGAAGAGAAACAAACAATACCATACAGAGAGAACACACAATTATGAGAAACAAACAGAACGTACAATATACAGTACAAAACAAACAAGTTAGGTTGCTATAGCATGAGAACACACACAGGATCTAATTATACCAATTGATCACTAACTCATTGTTTTAAACAAAAGGTGATAGTAATATTGGGTATACATGATCATATAACAAATGTGAATTACACGGCTTGCAAGAATTTGCAGAGGTCGCGTTTGGTTCCCTTAATCTCTTGACAGGGAGAGTGTTTAGTAGGGGTTCTAGCCTTCACATTATAACCATAATAAAACAAACATGTTTTAGGTCACCAGTACATCCGCATGTCATTATAAATGACAACTCTGTACTTACATTCCCATTTCTTTCATAAAGTGACAGTACCACTTGAAAGTCAAACTCAAACTATTTTCGAGTTAAGATAGTTATAAACTAGGGAAAACATACATTTTTACAAACGGCAAACAGAACAGTCAAATCTAGCACATAACAGAAGATGCCTTGGTAGAAGGCTACGTTTAAAAGAAAGGACCATAATGCTAGTCTTATGATTGCTTAATGTATACATCACAGGATATATATATACCAATAGGGTTCGACAGGTAATAGGATTTGTGTTCTCCGCTTCATTTCCTGTTCCTTGTTTGGTTGTGGGCTTGGAACGAATTCGCCCAATCTATTTTCTATCTGATTCTATATATATGTATGCTTAGTATACATTAAGTCATCATAAGGGTACCAGGTATGGGTCGGGTTATAGGACACAGAGTCAAAGCACAATTTTTCTAGTACAAAACATACTTTCCAAAATCAGTACTTTTGGTATACAAAACTAGAAACTTCCCAGTAAAGGGTTTAATCCATTTTATTAAATCAGTACAATTTAAAGGACCTTAGGTGAGTAACTCTATAATACCTTAGTTTATACATCATGTTTATATATAAAACTAATACCCAATAGGTAGTTGGATGTGTGCTTTCCGCCTTACTTCCTGTTCCTTGTTTGGTTGTGGGCTTAGGGCAGATTCACTCAATTAACTTTCTATCCGATATTAGATTATATATAGCAGTATAAACTAAGCTATTGTAAAAGTAGTCACCGTGGTCACCATTTTACTATAAGAAATATAGGTTTTCTTAAAGAACTTTTCATTAGATATAAAGGAACCATTACAATTAACTCCATGAGTAACAAGTGACTACACCAGGGTTATATATGACGATGATCTAACAACCAATGGGATGTGTGCTATCCGCCTTAATTTCTGTTCCTCGTTTGGTTGTGAGCTTGGGGCAGATGCGCACAATCGATTGTTTGTTTACTCTGAGTCTTATATAGCTCGTATCCACTTAGTACCCATAGAAAGGGTTGTAGTGTCATTTTACTTAAACTTCCATCAAAGTAGGAAATATAGGTTTTCTAGAGGAACAGGCGATCTTTTCAAAACAGAACTTACAACTTACACCATTTTGCATCTACATTTTTCCACAACATTTTACAACTTACTTACATCACTAAACTCTTATGAACTCACCAGCTTAATTGCTAATCAGCTCTTTCAAATAACTTGTATTCTCAGGAGACTATTAGACAGGTGCTTGTGCTGGGAATTCAGAAGATGGAGCATTATAGCTTCAAGTCTTGTTTTGTTATTTGTGTATGAATTCTATGTTTTGTGAACACACACATTGTAAACACTTTCTTTCTAAATGAAATGGTTGTTCATTACTTGCTTACCATATACATATCTCGTGATACTAAACATGACGTCCTCCACCCCTGAACGATTCCGCCGTTCCGGTTTTGGGGTGTGACATATAAGTACGATAGTTGGATGAAGTACTCGTGTGACCAGTGTATCCAAAACAAAAAGTAGGCTGGATAATATTTTAGTGACTTGGTGAAGTATAGAAATCTAAAAAAATAAAAATTGGATCGTATGGGTAGAATAGTCTTGGATTCAGAACATTCATAACGATCTCGCAAAAGAAAAATGAGATTTCTTGTTTTAAATTGCGAAAAGAATGATCGTGACTGTCAATTCATTAAAGGTAGTGGATGTTGGGTTTCACTTAATTCATGGTAATACGAAACTAAGATCATCAACGTAGATGTTGTGTAACCATAAACCTCAGTGGTAGATGCTGAGAGTCTCAAGGGTTACGTTCATGATAATGAAATTATTGGAGAAATATGAAGGTGGTTTAAAGAAAAACGAATGTACCTCTGCTGTTTGAAAGTGACCAAGCAGATATCTCTTAACTCAAGATGAGAAGAGTAAGGTAGCTCATGACTTATGTGAATTCGTAGCCTAATTGGGAAGAAACGATTGGTTGTATTGATTCATTAAGGCTTCACCATAGAGTCTTCGAGGCTTATGACTACATGCAACAGCATGGTTCTAGGGACACTTAGCTAATGCATAGATAAAGAAAGTTATACCTGTCTCACCACATGAATTGAGAGATGTTGCGAACCTGCATTTCCATGATCTTCGTATGTGTCTAATATATTTTTGTGGTTTGATGATTTGTGAAAAAAATAGTGATAATAAAAAAAATAAACACATATAACATATTTTTGTATTTTTTAATTTTTGAGAAAATAATAATAAAATCTTTTTGGGTTTTGAAAAATAAAAAAAAATGAAATGGAAAAACCTAATATACATATGAAAATAAAACATTTTTTTAAAAAAAATATGAAAATAACTGACTATAAAAAGAAAAACGAGCATTCGCAAAAAAAATTGATGCGAATTAGGGCGGACGTTCGTGTCAATTCGTGTGCCAAAAAAACGAAAAAGAATTAGCGCGAGCGTTCGTGCCAATTCGCGTGACAAAAAGGAAAAACGGTAGCGAGTATCTAACTGAAAAACGAAAGAGATACTAAGTGAGTGGTTTTGGAACTGATTAAGCTTCCATCATTCCTAGGCCTTGAAGAATTCTATTAAAGGTCGTTTCAGGCAAGGCTTTCATGAATATGTCAGCTAACCGATCTGCGGATCGTACGAAATAAATTTCAATGTTTCCATCTTCTACATGATCCTTGATGAAGTGATACCTCAGTGCTATATGTTTCTTTTTTGAATGCTGCACTGGGTTGTGACAGATACGTATTGCACTTTCGGAGTCACAATAGAGTGGGGTTCGTTTCATGTTCAGTCCGTAGTCTCTTAGTTGACTTTGAATCCATATGACCTGTGAGGTACAAGATGCAGCAGCTATATATTCAACTTCAGCTGTTGACAAAGAGACACAGGTTTGCTTCTTGGATTGCCAGCTGACAAGTTTGCCGTCAAGGACTTGGCATCCTCCAGTTGTACTCTTTCTGTCCAAATCGCATCCTCCGAGATCAGCATTCGAAAATGATTGTGCAAAGAATCCAGACTTCGATGGCTACCATATTCCAAGTGATGTTGTTCGTTTCAGATACCGGAATATGTTCTTGACAACCACCATGTGAGGTTCTCGAGGATTCGCTTGGAACCTAGCACAATAACAAACGAAAAACATAATATATGGTCGACTTGCAGTTAGGTACATTAATGAACCTATCATCTGACGATAAAGCTTCATGTCTGCAGCTGGTTTATCTAGAGAAGGAGTGAGTTTCGTTCTGAATGCCATTGGAAGCTTCACTTTTGACTCTCCCACCATCCCAAATTTTATTAGTAGGGTCTTTGTATATGCCTCCTGATTCATGAAGATACCTTCCTGGCTCTGTCTTATGTTCAATCCAAGGAAAAAGTTAATAGGACCCATTGAGCTCATTTCAAATTTTGTTTGCATTAGCTTTCAGAATTTAGCTATTAAGTTGGGATTAGTTGATCCGAAGATAATGTCATCAACATATATTTGAACGATCATTAAATGGTCACCCTCTTCTCTTGCGAAAGAAGGTTGGGTCAACCGAACCTTGTTTAAACTTAGACATTTTTAAGAAACTAGTTAAATTTTTGTACCAGGCTCTTGGAGCTTGTTTAAGACCATATACCGCTTTGTCTAAGTTGTAGCAATGCTTGGGAAACTTCTCGTTGATGAAGCCAGGTGGTTGCTCTATATACACCATCTCCTCCAGTTCCCCGTTTAAGAATGCACATTTAACATCCATCTGATATACCTCAAAATTCTTGTGTGATGCGTATGCCAAGAAGATACGAACCGATTCTAACCTTGCAACAGGTGCGAAGGTCTCTTCGTAGTCTATGTGTTCTTCCTGACAATATCCCTTGACAACAAGTCGTGCCTTGTTTGTGATCACATTCCCTTCTTTATCCATTTTGTTACGAAACACCCATTTTAAACCAACAACTGACGCATCTGGTGGAGTGGGAATCAATCTCTAAACTTTGTTTCGCTCAAACTCATTGAGTTCGTCTTGCATTGCTTGTACCCAATCGGAATGATCAAGAGCTGTGTTGACGGTTTTGGGTTCAATCTTAGAAACGAACGAGTTAAACATACAAAATTCCACTTTAGCGAATAATGTAGTCTGTTTTGCTTTTATCTAAGATCTCGTAAGAACACCTGCAGAAGATTCTCCAATGCCTTGGGTTTTCGGGTGATCTCTTGTCCATTTGGTTAGGGGTGTCAATTTATGACACGACACGACAAAAATACATGACATGAAACGAAATCGGGATGAAATCAAAATTTGAATTCGTGTTCGTGTCGTGTTTGTGTCAATTTTAAAAAACACGATGTCATGTCGTGTCGTGTTCGTGTTTACAAATCCACACGAAATTGACACGATTGAGCATGTGTTTGTCGTGTTTTTCGTGTTTGTCATTTTTATCGTGTTATATATGATTAAATATGAATTAAATAAACTAATAGTTATGTAATATTATCTTTGTCGT
This sequence comes from Lactuca virosa, assembly GCF_052849685.1. Taxonomy (NCBI): domain Eukaryota; kingdom Viridiplantae; phylum Streptophyta; class Magnoliopsida; order Asterales; family Asteraceae; genus Lactuca; species Lactuca virosa. The sequence continues at coordinate 180,066,214 of NC_136430.1, forward strand.
GTCGTGTCGTGTTGTCATTTTTTAATTGGTTCGTTTTCGTGTTAGTGAAAAAAAACACGACATCATGTCGTGTCGTGTTCGTGTTACACAAAACTTTGTCGTGTCGTGTCGTGTCAGACAAAAACACGACAGCCCGATTTGACAGCCCTACATTTGGTTAGAGGTGGATAGTTTGGATCATAAGAGGGATCCAGTTCAGTGTTCACCTCTTCAAATTCTGACTAAACGTCCGAATCATCATTCGCATCCTTATTCTCCCCCTCGAATGATGATAATTCTTCTATTTTGGGAATGAGATTCTCCCCCTTGAAAGGACTTTCGTGGGTTATATTTGGAGAAGAGTTCTCCCCCTAGAGTGGAGAATTAGGAGTTGAAGGTGTAGTTGATCCCTCCCCCCTTGACTCGTGTGCTTTCTGTTGGTGGCTCTTGTTGACTCTGAGGTTCGCTTTCCATGTCTTTCGCAGCTTCAATGATTTTCTTCAATTCATCTTCTTTGTTCTCACCTGCTTTGGATTTAGATGAAATAGCGTTCTCTGGCTCATCAAATAGAATCATGAATTCTTCATAGAGATTTGAAAGTGGGATTGTTGTTGGACTTGGTGTTTGGAGGATCTCTTGAACTTGACTGTCATTCGCTTTATTCCTTTTTAGGTAACTGTCATCGAACGAAACATAGTAGGTTTATTTAATCTTTTTAGATCATTTGTTTAGAACCATATATGCCTTTGAAGTGAGCGAATATCCCAGAAAAATGCCTTTGTCAGCTTTTACATCGAATTTGTTCCGTTGTTCTTTTGAATTAAAGATGAAGCACCTGGAACCAAAAACATGGAAAAACTTGACGTTAGGTTTTCATTTATTTATAACTTCGTAGGGAGTGAAAGCAAAACGCTTATTAAGAATGGATCGGTTTTAGATAAAGCAAGCTATGGCAATCGCATCAGCCCAGAAATAGAGAGGCAGATGTGCAAATGAAAGCATAGTTCGTGCAGCTTCACACAGTGAACGGTTTCATCTTTCAACGATCCCATTTTGCTGTGGAGTATAGGGAACAAAAAAGTTGTGTGAAACTCCCTTTTCAGTGAGAAATTCATCAAATGCTTGGTTCTTGAAATCCAAACCGTTATCACTACGAACATTGCGAACCAGCTTTCGCAGTTGTAGCTCAATCTGCTTTATTAAATCTTTGAGCTTTGGAGTGCCCTCTGATTTCTATTTAAGAAAGAACACCCAAGTGAAACGAGAAAAATCATCTACGATTACGAGAATATAATTGTTACCACCAATACTTTCAATTGCAGATGGGCCACAAAGGTCGATGTGTAGAAGTTCGAGTGGCTCAATGATTTTCGTGTTCACCACAACTTGGTGATTTTCCTGCTCTGCTTCCCAATTTCGCATGCGGCACAAAGATGATCCTTGTCGTATTTTAGGAGTGGAAGCCTTCGCACGTGATCACCAACAACAAGCTTGTTGATGTCTTTGAAGTTAAGATGCGAAAGTTTTCGATGCCATAGCCAACTATCATCTGTTGGTGCTTTTGTCAGAAGACATATGGCTGGTTTCCCACGAATCGGATTAATGTTCAATGGATACATCTTGCCCTTGTGTTTTTGACTTAAGAAGTACAACTTTAGTTTTCTTTTCAATTATCCCTAATCCTTCGTCATCAAACGATACTTTTAGTCCAGTTCCTACTGCCAACTGTGAGACGCTTATAAGACTGTGTTGCAGTACCTCAACATAGGCCACTTTGCGAATCGAAAATTCACCATTTTTTATCATCCCATAGCCTTTTATTTCTCCTAAAGAGTTGTTTCCAAACTTTACTCTACCTCCATTCTTCAGCTCTCGGTATTCTCTCAATTCTTCCTTTCTTCCTGTCATGTGACGCGAACTACCACTGTCGATATACCATTCATTGTCAAACTGTTCGTCACGTATTACCTGCACAAATTAAGCAAATTTAGGAACCCAAAGATGTTTGGGTCCTTGTGAGCCTTTTATAGAAACAGGATAAGCAATAGAAAGATCTACCATATAAGTTCGTTTTATTAGAGTAGTGTTATCTTTCTTTCTTATCGTAAAAACTTTAATCCTATTATCATTTGAATTCTTTTTGTTTTCGCACTTAAGAGGAGTCTTCGTTTCTGAGGTAACTTTCACTTTTCCTCTGATGCCTTGCGAAGATGTAGAGTGATACGAGGCTCTGGGTTTGGATGTGAAGGTGGGTTTTGAAAAGGACTGTGAATGATGAAGCGAAATCTTTGATACCATACTTTTTCGGTGGGAAGAGTGAGAAAAATTTGGCTTAGCAAAATTGGTTTTTTGGAAAACCTTCTGAGTATTCTCAGTTGTTTGTTGCGAGAAAACTATTTGATTCGCTTGCGAAGATAGTTTCACATTTTGATTGATTGGTTTTTCCCTATACACAAAATCAGGATTCTTTGACTGCCAAAATCGCTTCCTTTCATTGAGATTCCTTTGATATCTCAAATTCCTTTGTCATTTCTGATCTGCAAGTTGCTTTGAGGACTTGTGGAGGTTCACCTTTGGTTTCGCTTTTTTCGTAAGAGATTCTTCCTTCACATGCTCAGGTTCGCTTCGAATGTCCTTGGTCCCGCTGGGACTCCGTTTTTCAAAACTTGAGGGTTTGTTTATTGGGTCTACCACATATCGTCCTTTCACTCTCCAAGAGGTCTTTTCTAAAAAACCTATGGTTTTGTCTACGTTATCTATTGGTGCAGACCAAAAGAATTCATCGCATCCATCTTTGTTGTCGTCATCTACAAGGGATGTTAATTCAAGCGTTTGAGTTTTGTCAACTCCGTTAACTCGAAAGACTTGATTAGGAACGGTTTGGACTTTAGGAAAAACCATTGCTTTTTCTTTTAAACTTTCTGGTTTATTTTGAGAAATTCGTGCGAACTCAACAGAATTTTCAGAAATTTAAGCTTTCGCAGGTTCAGTTTCATTTTTAACAAACTCAGAGCAATCAATATCATCCTCTACAGATATTTCGCTGATATCACTGTCCTCATCAAATTCAGATGTACTTTCAAGATTGATTTTGTTTTCTGAACTTAATTTGGCACTCAATGAGTCAAACTTCTGCATAGTATCAGATTTAATTTGCTTCTTGTCATTTTCGTCCAACAGTTGTTTCAACATATTCTTATGGTCTTTGGACTTAATGTATGATTCAATTCTTTGAAGTCCTACCCTGTATCCAACAGAAATTTCATCAGACGAGACAATGGATTCACATTTATAACAATCAGCATCTATCTCATCTTCCTTCAATTCAAGAAATGGTAAGATCATTTTATGAATTTTCTCACCAATTTCACAGTCTAAATGCAATTGAGTAATATTAGAGTAAATCCTTTTCGCAATCAAACAAAAAATGTTTCGTTGTTTTAAAAGAATCAAATTGTCTCTTTGTAAATAAATAGACTCGTCCCTAGACCTAGACAATTCGGACTCAATCTTCTCCATCCACATCCTTCGCTCCTCACTCTTTGCTGACGTCCTGCTAATTTGATCAGTTAGGTTACAGTTTGATAGACGAGTTTCTTTTAAGATTTCACTAATGCTTGAAAAGGTGAATTTTAAATTGCTTAATTCAATTTCATATTTGGATACTAGTATATTAAGAGATTCGAGAATGAGGTTTACCTTTTTGATCAATTGATCACATTCGTTGATTTGCTCGAAAACTGGCTTCGCAGCAAAGCAGTTATCTTCTCTCCTACCATTCGCTTCTCCATATCCACTGTCGGTTGCATAGCCTCGCATTTGTGACACGTCGTTTGTCACCATGAAGAATTTTCCACCAACATTCGAATCTTCCTCATTCGCCACGAAGCTCTTCCCGTGAGTGGGTCTGCAAACCTCTTCATCTTCTGAATCTGTGGACCACACTTCCGCTCTTCCAAATTCATCATCATCATTCTTTCCCTGCACAATAAAAGTAGGCATAATGTTATCAACTTTCTTTTTCTGCTTGATCTTTTCAAGCTTTCTCAGATGGAACGCCTCATCATATTCTCCTTTCTTTCTTTCATTTAACCTTCTTAGCATGCATTCTTTTGCCAAGTGATTCTTGCCGTGGCAGTAGTTACAATCATATCTAGAATCACCTAGGAGCTTTTTTTTTGTCATCATCCTTATGCGAACCTATCACATTTTCTTCGTTCACTCACTTAGAGCTATAACTGCCCTGCCAGTTCCTATTCTTGTTCTTGTTGTAGTTCTTCTTTGCGAACTTCCTTGGATTAGACACCATCATTGCAAACTCCTCTTTGGAGAGTTCTCAAACCAAGAGCTCAAACTCAGAATCTTCTTCTTCTGCAACCTTCTTACCCTTTTCAACTAGGGTCAGTGATCCCATTCCAGATACAACCTTTGACTCTTTAGTCACCTCATCTTCATGTGACTTTAAGATCCCAACAAACATTGCTAGGGAGTAGTTCTTAAACTGCTCATGCGCTTTAACAGTGGACACCACGAACTTTCATTCAGATCTTAGTCCTTTCATAAAAGTGACCTTCTGTTCGATCACTTCCCTCCCAATACCATTCTTCACCATCTTGCTGATGAGATGATTGAACCTGTTAAAAACATGAGACAAATTTTCTTCACACTTTTGTTGAAAAGCTCCAAACTCCGATAGCAGTAGTGTTGGAATGGAAGGCTCAAGTTCTACATCAGTGGAGTAAAGTTCCTTCAGCCTATCCCATATTGCTTTAGCAGTATCATACGAACTAACCAACCGGAAGGTATCTGCTTTCAAGGCGAATCGAATAATTCTCATTTCTTTCACGTTGCAAATCATTTCATTCTTCTCATCCTGAGGAATTTCTGTCACGTCAATGAGAAGTTTTTTGTACTCAGCCTGAGTTTTGATAACTCTTCTGTTTGCAGTGTGAACAAATGGCCTTTGATTGATGACTTCCCAGATCAGATAACCATCATTCTCTAATCCAAGAACATAGTCTTCAAAGTGAAGTGCCCAGACTTCATATTCGCTGGGAAACAAGATAGGGATCCTGGTGGTTGATCTAATGTTGCTGATAGAATTGATGTGAGAATCGTCTTGTTGCATGATGACTTGATCTTTGAACCTGTTAAGAATCAGACTTGTAAACAGATGTATTAGGGTAATATTTCGATCACAAAGTAACATCAATAGAATAATGACGGCTCAAACGGATCCAAAATATAGCGGAAACCCTAATAGCTTCTTCAAACAGAAGAGATGCATATTTGATTACACAGTCTCCTGCTCTGATACCAATTGGTAGGAATAAATCCTTTAAGATCGAATAGATTCTTAATCAGAAAAACAAAGTAATGAGAATGAACAAGACAATGATCAAAAGATGTGTTGAACGATCAAAGAAACACCGCCTCAGAAGAGCTCGACAAAGAACTTCTACGGTAGAGGCGTGATTAGGGTTTACAGAATTATTGCCAAACTTAACTCACTACGATGCATGCATGGACCATATATAGTCTAACCCTAATAATAAATGACCGGTTGGACAGGCCCAATACCGGGTAACAAAATATACAACAAAACAGCCCATTAAGACGCAACACATGACCCAACACACAAATTGAAAAAAAAAACAATAATGTTTTTTATCTAATAATGAAATTCAAATGATAATAACCAATTTTCATAAAAACTAAGTTATGTACATATATTGTTTTGTGTTCAAAAAAATTAATAACATTTACTTGTATTAAATTACAATAACATACACATTGAAAAAAAACAATAATGTTTTTTTATCCAAGAATGACGACATTGCGGTTTGTGGGGGTCCGTTCTTTGGTGACCTTCAATGTTGACTAGCTTCGTTATCAATTAGGTTTGGTGTTTTGGGGTTGTATTCAGCAGTAGAGGCTTCCTTCTATGCTTTTGTGGCCTCACGAGGTCAATCGTGGGTGTTACAAGACCACATCTTACGAGATAGCGACATATGTGGTATGGATTCAGATTATGTTTGTGCTTTGGTTTTTCTTCGTGATACAATTTCGGGCTTTGACTTCAGCGGTTTCAGTAATAAGGACACTGCCCCTCCAAATGCCTAACATTCATTGGCGAGTGTCGTTTTTAGTAAAATTATCCAAGACATGGAAGTTCACTTCGACATGACAATTAGGCAAAAAGCAATTTTTGAGTGTCTAAGGGCCCACATGCTCAGGATTTTCTTAGGACTATTCCTATTGATGGTCTTCGCCAGCATATGTCGCCAGTGGAGTATCGTGTCATCCTCAAGTATCGCCTTATGATCCCTTTATTTTCGGATGATGAGACTTGCCCTGTTTGTCGCAAGGCATGCTTGGACTCCTTTGGGGAACATGCAGTTCATTTTAAAGAGCTCTCGGGTTTCAAGTATCGACACATTTTGGTTATGGATATTCTTTTCGACATATTTAGGCTCGCTGGAGTTTTTGCCAAGAAAGAGGCATCTGTGAACTTTCTGACTGACCTATTGGAAGGAAGATCAACTCTTAGACCAACTTATGTTTTAGTATTTGGATGGGCTGGAGCGAAGTATGCATGTGTGGATCTAACATCGGTTTCCCCTCTTGTGCGCTTTGAGGAGTGGGGTTTTGACTATGGTGCAAGCTGCTTTAAAAGTTGCATCATGCAAAGTGGCAAAACATGAGAAAGCGTGCATGGAAAATCAACACATGTTTATACCTTTTTCATTTGATACTTTTGGTTTCCTTGCGCTAGAAGTTGTGGAGCTACTCAATAGAGTCCAATGGGTCATGCATAGTAATGTTATAACCCCACGATCTATAGATGTTGTTTTTAAACGAATTAGTTTTGCCATCCAAAAAGGGGTTGCGGGACAGCTTGTTGCTCGTTTACCTGCTACGTCTATGTAAAACATTCTTCTTTAACATGTTGAATGAATATTATTTTGGATTTATAAAAAAGATCCATCACAATCCATGGAATTAATAAAAGACATAAATATCATCTTTGTTAAATCAAAATCTTGACCCAAAATAGAAATCTAATACCATAATCCATATGTAAGAATGAGTAGCTACTAAAGGAAGCCACTCATTTCCTAACAACAGTTGCAGGACCAATAACGACCTGCTAGAAACATCAATAGTTAACTGTGATTAAAGTTGAAGTAAGAGTAGACATGTAGGGGTATTATCATAGTTAGATGCCTACATCAGTAACCACCTAAAGCATAAACAAAAGAAAAGAAAGATCATTAATTTATAATCAATGATGATTGTTGATATAAAAAATCTAAGGCCGACTAAGAAATTATAAGGGTTTGCTTCTTCTAATCCACTGTAGACAACAACTTTGTAATTCTTATTAAGGATTTAGAAATTAGAAAGACTTGATTTTTGGTAAAAAAAAAAGTGAATAAATGCCTGATTAAGCACACGTTTGATGAACTACTAATTATTTAAAGCTTATTATTTGTCTACAATATTCATTCCACAACTTAATCTTAATAAAGTCCTACCCATTATGCACCCTTTCAAACCGACAGCCTCTTTTAAGCTTGAAAAAAGAAAAATAACATAAATACTGATAGATTTTCCATAGAGATTAGGGATTTGACATGATAAAATAACTCAAATACTGTGTATGAAGTTGTTTTTTGAAGTACTTACCAGAAAATATGAAAAAAGAGAGATTGTTGAAAGGATTATCAAATTGTTGTTGTGGAAACTATGAAATAATTATTCGTCAAGCCAATGGGAGAAGACTTAGCCCGAAGTTCCTATACTAGGAGAGGTACATTAGAATTCCATACCTTTCTTAATAAGGTTAAATTAAAACCATAGGATTCAAAATCACCTCAAGAAAAATGAATTTGGGACATAAATGGTGGAATCTGACAACCTCATATCATAATGAAACTTGCTGCCTATTACCGTACCCTACTTTGTAAAAGCCTGTAACCCCAAATACCAATAAGACTTGGCATATTTTATTTCCATGTTGAAGTATATGTACGACATGAGGAACTAGGTACAAGTAAGATAAACCTTTAATGGAAGACCAAATAACCCTTATTTATAGACGAAATTAAGAAAATAAGAATGTTTGCATTGCTACCAGTAAAAATCAAAAGTAAGAAGCGTTGGGGGCTGGTGGAATAACAAAGATGGTCAAAACTTAATCAAAGGTCTAGTTAAAATCAAAATTTCGACTTCATAGCTTTAACATTGAAACGCAAAATTGAAGATGTAGGCTTCAATAAATTTGAAAACGGAGAAGACGGAAATGGATTGGAGGCTAGAATCGATATAGAATCGTTATAGGAGAGGGTTTATGTTAGACAAAACTGTAAAATTGGTCCTTGTGGTTTTCTAAAAACTTTGGATAGGGTACAAATGGAAAATCCAAAATCAGAAACTTTCTTTGGTTTTAGTCCCTAAAACACTTGAAATGACTTTTATGCCCTCTTAATTTCTTTTTATTCTTTGGTTTTAGTCCCTAAAACACTTGAAATGACTTTTATGCCCTCTTAATTTCTTTTTAAAACTTTCTTTATTTATTTTAATTGTTTTATAATTAAAAAAAAAATGGGCCCTACAAGCTACAACACCCCGACTCATTTCTTTCTCCCTCTCTCACTCATCAAAAAGTCATTGACGTCAAAATTGCTCTCCATTCTCACTCACCTTTCCCGTCGAGAAGCCCTAACATCGCCGCCCTAATGTCGTCGTCGACCGCCAAGATTTCTCACTGCCCTTCATCGCCGGTAAGTATCTTACTTCTCATCGCCTCTATTCCCCCTCTCCTTCTTGAACCAATGGATTCACGTCTTGAAGATTGAAACCTGCCATCACGAAACCTCGATGGTAAAACCCCATTGTCAGACATCTACAAGTTTTCTGTCATTTCATCTTCAAGAATCTACCTCCTATCAATTGCGCAACCTCCTGATGAGTGAACCCCGCTGCAGGTTTCCTAAACACAGCTCCGATGAAACCCCCTTCCCCTTCAGGAGGTCAAATTAAACTTTGAACTATGTATCGCCTTTCTAGAGAAGTTTTTTAGGTTCGGTGAAAATCTAATTTGCATAGAGAACTGAGATGATCACATTGGATCAAAAGAAAAAGAAATTTGATGTGTGTAACAGAGAAAGAGAGGTAAGTATGGATTTGAAATCAGATGCAATGTGTTTTGGGTTTTGTGGATTCCAATTTTGGAACTAGAAAATAGATTCCAGGTAGGGTGATTGAACGGTGTGGAGAGAGGGAAGCAAAGATCAGGTCGGTCGATGGTGCTCGAGTTTTGAGGAGTTACCAACGGTGGGTTATGTTCACTGGTGTCAAAAACCACTAACCACTGTGTTCTAATACCACACAAGTCAACTAAGTAGAGGTTATGGAGTTAATGTTCCGTCGTTCTTTAGCTGATGAGGGAGGGATAAATTAGGATGAGACCGGACGTGAGCTTATTGGAGAAACCTCGAGTTTTGAGGAGTTACCAACGGTGTGTATGTATGTGTAATTTTCAAGCTTCAGATTGAAATTTGAAACTGGGTTTTATATACAATCACAAATATAAAAAAACCAAGAAACTAGTGTCTGTGTGTGAAATATGTATGTGGGTTTTGAAGAGAAAGGGAGGGATGAACGATAACACACATCGGAGATGTTCTAGCCATTTGGGTTTGATCGCCTGTGAGTATGTGTTTGTGTGTGTGAGAGAGAGAGATAGAGAGAGAGAGAGAGACGTAAGATAGAGAGAATGAGAGTTTTACCTATTTTCTTATTATTATTATTATTGAAATGTTAATAAAATGTAAAAAAATGTAAAAATAAATAAATAAGGGTATAACCGTCTTTTCAAGTTTTTTTGGACTAAAATCGCAGGAATTGATTTTGGACCTTCCTTGCTAAGTTGAAAACTTTTTGGACTCCATCCAAAGTTTTTTACAAACCACAAGGACCAATTTTACAGTTTTGTCTTTATGTTATGTCATGGTGATAGCTGGTAGAATGATTTGTTTTTAAAGCGGATTGGAAGAAGATGATGGTGACCCAAATCGATGTCGGCTCAAAATCGGCAGGTATTAGAAGACAGGTGGATACCTGAGTTAATCAGAAAGAAATTTGGCTAATGACAAACCCTCGTGGCTATACGGCATACACCGAAATCAATGGAGATGGAAGACAAACCATCGAAACTCCACAATGATAATACCCAAAAGGCAGAAAGGTCAGAACGATTAGGAAAATCAAACTAATGTCGTGAAAACAAAAGGTAGATGAACAAAAAGAACTTGAGGTAAACAAAAGAAATGGACGCCATCTGTACGTACTTCTGTGATGTGTTTTGATACATAAAATGGTGAGTTTTTCTTAAAAACCAGCAATGGAAGCTTTAAAATTTCTAGTAAATTTCAAATTTATAAAAAAAGCAAACCCATCAAGGATCATTTTATACAGGTTAGAATGATATAAAACAACCATAGGGTGTTTTTGTATGACAACCTTTGAAGCCTTTGAAGCCTTTGGACCCTCTTGGATTTGCCGTGTTGGTGTGGATGGAAAGAACAAGTAACTTGAACTTCTATATAATTAATCCACCACCAAGAGTAAGATACCCTAAAAATGCTAGTTTTATTCTTCTAAGACTTTGCTCTTTAAGTCCTATGTGCTTAAACAATTAATCATTAAAAGGAAGACACAAGTTAAACACCAAAAGCCAAGTAACAATTTTACAATTGAGGGAGCTTTCTAGATCTTGCTACTTACGGTTTTGCTAGAGAAAGAGTACATGCTGGAGGCCAAAAAGTAGCAACTTTTTCATGCACAAAAGCCCCTTTTTATATATATATATATATATATATATATATATATATATATATATATATATATATATATATATATATATCCCATTTAAGGTAAAGCCCTTCTATTAGAACACTCTAATGTATTGGATGGAAAAAGGAGCATAGAGGACTAGAGGATGAAGGTTGACAAGCAACCTCCATCCCACTAATAACTTTCGGCCATGAGGCCTAAAGGGAACAAAATTTGTTTACCAGCTAACTTAACCATGGTCGAGTAAGTCACTAGTTTAGTTATGGTTAACCAAAGTGTCCAAAACTTTGTACATGACTTGTTATATCATATAATATGATATATTGACTAGTTTTCTACTTCTAATGATATTGTATTCATAAAACAATACTTTTTCACTAATTAAATACATGAGTTGAATTTTGTTTATTAATAACCATTTAATTAATAAATATTCAATAAGTACCAACTTATTAAGGTGTGACCCAATAGGATCATGTGTCTTTAGCAATATCACTCAATAATGATTCTTGAGCATATAGATCCAATAATCTCCCAAACTTGTTTTGAGAAAGAGCCTTTGTGAATGGAGTTTGTAGATTATCATTTGTGTGAACCTTCTCAATGCACCCATTTTCCAATTCCAACTCTTGACGAATGAAATTGAATTTCGGTTAAATGTGTCTAGTCTTGTTGGTAACCATCAGGTCTCTTGTAATAGTGATAGAACCAATGTTGTCAATAAGCATCTCAATGACATTTTTTATGCTTGGAACAACATCCAGATCATCGATGAATTTCTTGATCTAATCAACTTCTTGAATTGCCTCACATGTAGTTATATACTCTAATTCTGTTGTAGAAAGTGCGACCACTTCTTGCTTTGAACTTTTCCAAGAAATGGATTCTCCATTAAGTGTGAACTGTTGGATTAATTTCTAAGTCCATAACTATAATTGGTAAGACTTGACCCGACCCGGCATGGTCCATTTGGGTTGCATGGCATCGGGACAATTGGATAGACAAGATGAGGAAAAAAGGATACTAGTGATTTATATTAATATATTATAAGTTCTAATATATTAATATATAATCATATTATTTAATTAGTATTGATCAAGAATTAATTTATAATTAATTAAGTGATCAAAAGGAACTAATTAAATATGGACTCTAAGATATATGTGTGTGATGGGCTAAGTTCATTTAGGTTGGGCTAAGCTTTCATGGATAGTCCATGGAGTGTTTAACCCATGGATCATATGAAATGAAAGGTCATGTGTATTAGGGTTTAACCCTAATCTCCACACTATATAAAGATGTTCTTGGTTGGTGAAATGGGACGAGTGTGTGTACACAAAAGGGCAAGGCCGATTTCACTAGAGAGAACCAAAGTATCCTTATTCTCAGGGTTATTCCAAGTGTTCATGGTGTTGTGTGAACCATTTGAGGTGTCACACTTGGGGCACTAGGCACTCAAGCTTCATGAAGACAAGTTACATAAAAAAAAGGTATGTATTCTATCTATTTTATTACCCCAAGTATATGATATTTGTATGCTAGTATAGGGTAATATCTTGGAAACTTCATATTTGCATGTATAATAGAGAAAACATAGATCCAAGGTATTTAGGGTTGTATGTGCACCATAGGATGTTGTAGTATACTAAAACCCAACTGTGGTATCAGAGCCATGGGTTGTTTTCTGTTATATTGATGCAAATGTTTTATTTTCAAAGTTGAAAAAAAAAGAAAAAAAAACATGACGTTTGTCAAATTTTAAGATAATTACTTGTTTTTGTGAAAAACTAATTATTTTTAAAATTTGAATCACTTGCTATATGAGTTGAATTAGGTCAAATTTAGTAAAAGATAAAATGATATGATTATTTTATTAGTTTTAAAAGATTGATCTAAAGAGTTTTTTGAAACCTCGATAAGTTATGGATATGAAAAGGTTTTAAAAAATTGATTCAAAGTTTTTTTTTGTGTTACCTTGTTTTATGAGTTAATTTAGATTAATGAAAAAAATTGTGTGTTAGTTGTTTTCAATCCAAATTGATCTAGAAATAGTTCATAAAATGTGTTTTTATAACTTGTCCTCAAGTTATATGAAAAGTCACATTTATGAATCTTAAACCTCATAAAAATTGTCATAGGTTACAAAATGAAGAGTCTTGCCCTCATTAAATGGTTTTATGACTCCATAACTTGTCATCAAGTTGTGGAGGTTCAAGAGTCTCTTCATTAAATAAAATGTTTAACTTTAACTAAACTCATAAGTTATGAAAATCCAAGAGTTTTGAATAGTTTCAAAACTTGCCCTCAAGTTTTGGAATTTGTAAAGTTTTCCCCATGAATACTTTAATTCCAAGTTAAGCCCTTAGAATTTTAAAAGATAAAATTCAATCCTTATACTTTATAATATTATAAGTTAATAATATTTATATATATGTATAAGAGCAAGTCGTCTTACCATTAGTAGGCCTCATTCACGAAGCCGGTCTATAAGGGGGGTATAAGGTTACTGCCTATAAAATGACAGTTTAATGGGTGTCCACTCTCACCCACCGCTTCCTTGACTGGTGGAAGGTCGTTAGCCGAACGGGTAGGAAAGGACTATAATTCTCCCTTCATTAAAAGTATAATGATAAATACTAAGTAACTAAACGCTTATAAATTCCCAATCTTAGTTACTTAGGAAAATGTGAATTTGGTGCTAACCCATGAAATTACACTTTCCACCCTTGTTAAGTCGTTAGTGGAGCGTGTGTGGTTAACCGGCACACTAACATGGGACTGACAATGTGTGGCAAAGGGTGACTTAAGTTTTATTATAGATCGGTGGAGCTCGTGTGGTTAACCGGCACATCGATTGGGTGATAAAATTAAGGGTACCAAGTCAATTTGCATGGTTATTCACACCTTGTTTGTGATCCTCGGCATCCCAGTCACAAACTTGAGAGGGCACAATCGAGATTCAAACATGCCATTGAAAGTTCAATGTATCTCAAAAGATCTAGGAGTTTCAAATCCAATTAAAACTTAATTATATTTTGTTTTTCATGGTGGAAATTGGTAAATCGTCATTTACCTACCTTCAACTATTTTCTAACTTGGATTACGGCATCCCTCTTCCAGTTATAAATAGGTTGTTGGGTCCTAGCCTTAATATTTCATATTAGGTGTTTTATTAAGGACTTTAAATCAACTAAACTTGAATATCTCCCAAAAGATGTCTAGTTCAGACATCTATGATCTTCCCAAATCTCTTGGAACTTCACTTTCTCCACCTCCTCCAATTATTCTCCCTAACCCACAAGTTCAAGGTCACTCAAGCCCTATTGGCAAGGCAAGGTCAAGGTTTGATCACATCTTGGAGATGAAGTCACATATTGACAAGCCGGGAGAGTTGGGTCTCAAAGTCTTGAGAAAGTTGGTGGTTTAATCACTTTCTAAGTCACATAGTGAGTTCCTTTGGGACTCCTATGAAACAGACTATGACAAGACCCTTAATGATCTTATCTATTTGCTTGGTGCTGCTGAATCAGCAATGATTTGGAACGATAGTAAAGCAAATTTGATTAGAAGATCAACTTCCCAAAAACTTTATGGACAGTGACAATGGTGACACTGGAAATCCAGAAAAAGCATTCTCTTCCCAATGGAAAGGGATTGGCCATAGTCAACCCGATTGACCAAATGGTAAAGAGAAAGGCTAAGTCTGAGATAGTCTCATTACCAAAGGGTGCATATGTTTATTTTGCCAAAGGAAGGGGCGTTGATTGCAAAGCTGCCAAATTTACCTAAGGATGTTAAAGTCAATAAGTTTGACTCTACATCAGGTACAGCCCATTATCTAACTCTGTTAAGTTCTATTATGAGATCCTCATTACATGATGTGACTGGGTTACATGTTGATGTTTTAAGAATCAAAGAATAGAGAGAAATCTTAAAGGAAGTATATGTTGATTCTGATCGCGAAGGTCGATTTCGATCGCATCAGAATTTTGAGCAGTTGCTTAAGAAGTTATGATATATTGCTAAGGAATAGATAACAACAATTTTCCATGTGGATTGTAAGGATAAGTTTTTCCGCAAAGTTTTAAAATAAAAGAAAATTGTTTAATTTTATTTATTTGAAGTATCCTTACAATGGCATTTGTGGAAAATTGTTGCTTATATGATTCCACTGACAGCAATATTGGAAAATGGATTTGATTCTTTCATTTGTGGTAGTGTCTAAATTTACCAAATCAGGAAAGTTCCTCATCGCCCAAGTTTCAATTGGACTGAAACTTGGAATCATGCAAGTTGAATAGTATGATGAATGAGAACTTTCAAGCATTGGAAAATTAAGACTAATTAGTTGTTCACATGGATGTCTGAGTCAAGTAAAGGACTAAGGGATCGAGTACACATTATTGTGTACTGATCAAGCCCACCACAAATAATCGTTAAGACTATTCGTCATGATTTACTAAAGTTTAGTAAATATGGTTATACTTACAGGCTTAAGTGTAATTCTGATACATTGGAAAATTTTCGATGTATAGCAGAACGAATGAGAAGAATCAAATTAGGCAGAAGGATAAAAGTTTCTCAAATCTGAAAAGATGGGAGAGTACTTTAGTAGTATGTTATATGATCATCTTAATGATTAAGAGACCTTATCACAGTTCATCCTCTAAGTGCATTCTGATAGCTAAGAAGAGGAGCTATGAATTGTTGAAGTGGTCAAATCAAGAAGATGAGTCATACTTCGTTCCAAAACAAGTCTTAGAGTCATACTCCAAGACTGTAAGCTGAGTGACATATCCTAAAGAAAGGTTTATAACACTTGTCAAATGTAAGAGTAAAAGTGTCCTACTCTTGTACATTTGAAATTGGTAAGTTGTGATGTTTTGGATAAAAACAAAGACCAACTAAGGCTAATTGTGTGAAGTGTTTGTCTTGATAAAGAATCCAAACTATCTCTTGAATATTTGACAAGAGAGTCTTATATGTCAAGAGGACAGTGGGAGTCTTAGAGGTCTTGAAAGTCTCAAGAACTAATCAAGAATAAAACCTGAGGTTCTTCACTAGCACACGACTTGAGGTTTATAACCTATCGTGTTGACATATTTTGTGCCCATTCCAGTGAAAGTTGGCTTTGAATAGGAGTTCTGAAAGTTCTCAATTGGTTGCATAACAACTTGGAAGCAATGACAGGCCCTGTACTGCCAGGTGGCAAGAAGTTAAGATTGCATAAGTTCAGTCCATATGAGTTTGGATTTGTCATTATCCTTGTCTTGTGACTATGGTTTTGACAAATTCTCGTGGACAAGAACACATACACCATAAAATCTAAGGGTCATAAGGTTTCTCTCCGATTCATGAAAATGATGGTGAAGAAACAATTCCACCAAGTAGATTTGAAGCAGATGGCAAAAGGTCTAAACAATTGAGACTATGATTACGACACCCCTTTTCATAGTTCTGAAATTGTTTAGACACACATGCATGCTATCTAAGGAAAGGTGTATGATTTTGATAAAGTTTTATCAAAGCATCTCGTATCAGAAATCTGAACTTTGGTAAGAAAGTCAATAAAGTATTGATTTCTAGAAGTCCAGCTGATTTCTGAGTACATGTCAAAGCTAGTGGGAGCATAAGTGTTATGCTAATAATCATCATGTTAGTGGGAGCATGATAATTATTGTTAGTGTTGCAAGTTAGCAATGTTAATTATAGAAAACAAAAGTTTCAATTCGTGAGGCTGCAGGGATTGAAAAAGTTGTTTTGCTATAATTAAGGGAGAGGATATACTTCATTTCAGTTCTAAAGGCTTAGATTGAGACCTTAATCATCTTTAGTAAAGAATATATATATGAATTTCATGTTGGATTGGTTCAACTTAAGGAAATTTTATATATTGCGTTTTCAAAATTCGATTATGATTACGGCATCCCTCTTCATAGTCAAATTTTGAAAACATGGTAAATAAAAATATTGTAGCAAAAGACTGGTCTAGAATCATGTCTTTATGTGAGACATCATGAATCGTGTACCATTTGCTTTGGGTACAGGATCGATTGCATGTGCTATAATATTTGTCATTTCTAAATTTTTCCAAATGCCCAGAGGCATTAAGAAGGGAAAAGGTCTAGAATTTGATATGACTAAAATGATTAAGCAATTGTCGAGGACAATTTGAGGTTTACCAAAGATTGGTTGCTCAGGGACAGTTGGAAGTATAGTGCTAATTTTGGAAGGACCATATTGACATATTCTGAAAAGAGGCATCTCTTGTTCAGAAGTGATAGTCAAAATGAGAATATGGAGTTGTCTCCATAGGTGGAAGTTATATGTGTAAGATTAGAAAACTTAATGCAAGAAGCATGTCCAAAGCAATGTACTTTGAATATGAGACTTAGTTTCCATGGAGTTGATCTCCATTGGAATACCTTATAATGACTGTTGACAAGTCTTTGTGACTTTGTACATATTCATTACATGAGGGTCAGTGCATATAAGTTTAAAATCTAAACAGATTTCGATAAATGATAGGAATTTGAAATTCTCACATTTTTCGATAAGGATTTGGGAGTGTGAAATTAGAATCATTGAAATTATGTTCAATTGGTTTATTTCACAAAGTAAGGATCATAGACAAACATAGAGTGCATACTTGGTGTATGGCAAAGCTATTGTTTAGAAAAACATAGTGTATATGCTTGGAGCATGGGACAACTAGTGTTTTTAATTCAGGTATAAAGTTGATAAAACCGAAACAATGAAATAATGAGTAATCAGTATGGTGATAAATAAAAGTGGTCTATTTATATTCATAGGGTTTGATACCATATTTGATTAATTTATTCTTGTGTTTCATTTTGCATGTTTTGACTTCCAGAATAAACTAGGTCATTCTTCCTGAATGACTAAGTTATTCAAACTATCCACAGTCAGTCATATGTTGGAAGTAGATATGAATCAAGACTGTCATGGGTTGGCTTGTAGAGGTCTAAGATGTTGGACAAAGCGGTGCTACAACACTCATGAGTGCTCATAAGTTCTGAGTATTGGATTCAACCCACGCTCATTTGAATCACTTCATGGATTTTATCACGAGTGATCATGAGACGATAATATCTTATATTCTTAAAACCTAGAGATATGAGTTGTTACTATGAGTTGGTTATACATTGATTGCACGAAAACGCATTGGTAACTCGATGTTATAAAACGTGCCTTTGTGTATGATTCAACAAGTAGTAGAACAAGCCATATGAGTCGAAGTTTATCCATTCCTTTTACCTTCGGGATAAAAGCGGTATCTGTGGGCCCCTCGATGATTTAGCGATGACACATGTGAGTGCTTGGCCAAGCCAGGACTGATTTGATTTGTTCAATCAGTCAGTCATCATGAATCGGAAATCGGGAAACAACAAATAGACAGAGAGAATGATTTATAATCCATGTCTCAGTCCATATGATATCTAGAATGGAGGAATATATGATCCCTTATCTAATGGACAAGTCATTGACAAAGGTCAGAGTTCATCGGCAAGGTCAGAGTTCGACAGAAGCTTTTGAGAGCTACGATTGCTAGTCAGGGTTTGAAGTCATACTCAATAATAGTTTTAGACTTATCCAAGTGGGAGACTGTTGGATTAATGTCTAAGTCCATAACTATAATTGGTAAGACTTGACCCGACCCGACATGGTCCATTTGGGTTGCATGGCATCGGGACAATTGGATAGACAAGATGAGGAAAAAAGGATACTAGTGATTTATATTAATATATTATAAGTTCTAATATATTAATATATAATCATATTATTTAATTAGTATTGATCAAGAATTAATTTATAATTAATTAAGTGATCAAAAGGAACTAATTAAATATGGACTCTAAGATATATGTGTGTGATGGGCCAAGTTCATTTAGGTTGGGCTAAGCTTTCATGGATAGTCCATGGAGTGTTTAACCCATGGATCATATGAAATGAAAGGTCATGTGTATTAGGGTTTAACCCTAATCTCCACACTATATAAAGATGTCCTTGGTTGGTGAAATGGGACGAGTGTGTGTACACAAAAGGGCAAGGCCGATTTCACTAGAGAGAACCAAAGTATCCTTATTCTCAAGGTTATTCCAAGTGTTCATGGTGTTGTGTGAACAATTTGAGGTGTCACACTTGGGGCACTAGGCACTCAAGCTTCATGAAGACAAGTTACATAAAAAAAAGGTATGTATTCTATCTATTTTATTACCCCAAGTATATGATATTTGTATGCTAGTATAGGGTAATATCTTGGAAACTTCATATTTGCATGTATAATAGAGAAAACATAGATCCAAGGTATTTAGGGTTGTATGTGCACCATAGGATGTTGTAGTATACTAAAACCCAACATGAACACATATCCCGACTGTGATCGTGAGTTATCTCGATTAATGTTGAGGCCAACATCAGTGTAACATCTTATAGTAAGCTCTTCTAAAACTCCACCATAAACCAGAAACATGCCTTTAGTCCTTCTTAAGTACATAAGTATGTTCTTAATTTCCATGTAAAGTTTCTTTCCATGATTAGTTTGATACCTACTAGTTAGACTAATAGTATAAGCTACATCTAGCCTTCTACATGTCATAGCATACATAATTGAACATACTATTGAAGCATACAATATGTGGCTTATTCTTTTGATCTCATCTAAGTACTTGGGTTGTTATCCTTAGAAAGAAGGGTGCCAGGTAGTATGGGTACAGTTCCTCGTTTTGAGTTATCCATTGAAAAACGTTTTAAGACTTTGTCCATGTATGTGCTCTAACTCAAACGAAGAAGTCTTTGGGATCTATATCTATCGATCCTAATACCGAGTATGTATATAGCATCCTATATATATTTCATTCTAAAGGACTTAGTAAGGTACGCCTTAGTCCCTTTCAATGTTGGGATATCTTTCCCGATCAGTAATATATCATCGACATACAAAATTAGAAAAACAGTTTAGCTCCCACTTGATTTGATGTATAAATATGGTTCATCAGGACTTTCTGGGAAACCAAACTTTTTGATATTTTCATCAAAATGATGATATCAGGTCTAAGATGCTTGTTTCAATCCATAAATAGACTTCTTCAGTTTGCACACCTTCTTTAGGTTATCTGGTTTGACATCCATATATACATCTTCCTCAAGATATTCATAAATGGACTTCTTTAGTTTGCACGCATTCTTTAGGTTATCTAGTTTGTACACCTTTAGGTTGTTCCATATAGACATCTTCCTCAAGATATCCATTACGGTAAGCGGTTTTGACATCTATTTTCCATATCTCATAGTCGCAATCTATAACTATGGCCATGAGAATCCTAATATATTTTATATTAGAAACTAAGGTACCTTCATAGTCAACGCCTTGAATCTGAGTATACCCTTACGCGACTAGTCATGCCTTTAAAGTTTGTACATTTTTTACCCTAGTCCTATACTTGATTTTCTTTCATCGACTAAATTTCAGCTTTCATGGCTTCAAGCCATTTATCAGACTTTGCGTCTGTAGTAGATGACTTATAAATGATGGGCTCACGTTGATCCATCAAGAAGACTTCCTCTCTAGGAATGAGAAATCCAAATCTATCAGGTTCCTGATAAGCTCTACTGGAGCGTCATACAGTTTGTGTGGTTTTTTACATCTGAACAATAATTTCAGGATCAACAGTGCTTTGTTGATTATCATTCTCAACTAAAGGTTGTGTCTCTTAAATTTCTTCGAGATCAATGGGGATCCCACTTGCTTTATGGAAGATAAAATCATCTTCAACAAACAACTTTTTGGGCGATGAACATTTAGTTCACTTCTTTCTGGAAGAAGTAATAACCCATGGTTTCTTTTAGTTATCCCACAAAGATACACTTTTGAGATCTAGGGTCAAGCTTGTTTGAATTCTCTATTTTAACATATGATTCACAACCCTATATCTTTAAGTAAGAGATTGATGGAACTTTTCCATTCCATGACTTATAGGGAGTCTTACTAACATTTTTAGTTGGGACCATGTTTACAATTCAAGATGCAGTATTAAGGGCATAACCCCAAAATGAGTGAAGAAGAGAATTAAGATTCATCATCGATCATACCATATCAAGTAGAGTACGTTTTGTCCTTTCTGAAACAACATTATATGAGGTGTTCCCAGTGGAGTGAGTTGTGATTCTATACTTTATTTTGGAATACCTTGAAGACATCGAATGTTTCATGTTTGTGTTTCATAAGATACATATATCCAAATCTATTGAAGTCATCAGTAAATGTAACGAAGTATCTTTCATTGTTTCTGGTCATTTTCCTAAAATCTACACATACATTCGTATGTATGAGTCCAAATAGATCCGAAGTCGTTTCACCAACACCAGTAAAAGGAGATTTTGTCATCTTTCCATACTGACATGATTCATATACATCAAAAGATAATGAGCCTCTAGACTCTAAGATTCCATCCTTTTAGACCTTAGCAATGCGAGTTTTGTTTATGTACCCAAGTCCACAATGCCATAAATAATTTTCATTTAAATTCGACTTTGTTTTCTTATTTAAGTTATATATTGAAATCTCCTTTTGGTATGAAACATTTAAATTGATTTCATCTATTACATTATTGGGACTAGTATCAAAATAGAACACATTATCTTTAAACACAGTGATGTTTTCAGAATCAAAGTCAAACTTGTAATGAAAACCCTGTTCATACAAACGAAAAGTAGATATAATATTCGTAGTTATACTAGGTACATAAAAACAGTTTTCAAAATAAGATTAAGACCATTTGAAACCAAAAGATTATATTGTCATGTGGCTTTTGGCAGCTACTCTAGTGCCATTGCCCACATGGAGTTCCAAGTCGCCATCTTTGAGTTCTCTAACATTCTTTACTCCTTGAAAATCATTGCAAATGTTAGTACCATGTAAGGACCCAAAAATCAAGGGTAAAAATTTCATTTTTAAATGTAGCTAAAGCATTGATACCATTTATTTCAAGCATTTCAAATCATCATTAAGTAAAATATTTATCAGAGTTTATCCCAAAATCATTCATTACGGAAATCATAGGTGTGTGCACTACGATCAACCCGAGCCCTTCCTTTTCAAATCGATGATACCTGAAACCATAAACAAAACTATAATCACGAAGCTTAGTGAGTTCCCCAGAGCATACCCCACACAATCCACAAAACCATATAAACCATATTAGCTATAACAACTACATAAACCATAACAATCACATAAACATGCAGATACACATATAAAAATGCCATGGAAATCCTCCAAGGTCTTATTCACATACTCACATAAATCATATCAACTACACCAGCCATGCATATAAACATATAGGGAAGCCCTGGAAACCCTCCACGGTCTTACACCGGGTGCCATTGGAACCCCCACATGGTCTTAGCCAAATGCCGCGGGAACCTCCCGAGGTCTTTGACCTAGGATGCCAAGGAAACCCTCCAAGGTCTTACACCTAAGTGCCTCGGGAACCCCCCGAGGTCTTGACCTAGGATGCCAAGGAAACTGTCCAACGTCTTACACCTAAGTGCCCTGGGAACCCCCCGAGGTCTTCCATGCAAGTATCACAAAGACCACTAGCATATCACGTACCACAAATCAATTAGCATACCACATAATCACTAGCATACTCCCTATCACATAACCAGCTAACATGCCACATAATACAACTTCAGCTAGTGTATCACCTATCATAAAATGGGTCAACATTAGTGCCTTAGACCCATTGGTATGGTGAGGAGACTCACCTGGCACTGCTGAAGTCCCGCAGATGCAACCCCAGCTGCTGGTTGACAGATTCCCGAACTGCCAACATCAACAATACCCAATTAATAATTGGGTTCCAAGCCTAAGGTCCAACTCACACTCCAAAGGCCCAATAGACAAGTAATAGGCCAAAGCCCAACATATGGCCTAATTTTTCAAATTGGGCCTAAACCTCTACATGGACTTACTTGAAGGCCCAACCAATTATTCTAGTCCAAACAATTGGCATTCTGATGGCCCAATAGCTAATAATCCTCAAGGCCTAAATATGGCCCACTTATGGCCCAATTTCCAAATTGGGCCCAAGCCTGTCTAATAGGTATTATCCTGAAGCCCAATAATTTCCCTTAGTCCATAAATATGTTCTGAGTTGGCCCACTAAGGTCCACAGCAGCTTAGTCCAATAAATAGCCCAATAAGTATCCAAACCCAATTAGGGTTTTCACATAAAATGATGATTAGGGTTAAGTGTTTCTTACATAACCCATTAAGGACATAATCCATTAAGTCCAATATTGCCTTAGGTTAATTGCAGATGATTATTAATTAATATTTTAGATTTATTAAATAATTCACGTACGTGTCCCGATCAACCCCAAAATTAGGGCTTCATGACATTAGGGTTTTCCAACCCAATACTAGCCCATTAGGCCCAAAACTAAGTCCTTAGATCAATTACGGCTTCATTAGGCCCACTAGGGTCTCATAAGGCCCATTAGGGTTTCATAAGGCGGCCACCACCTCATGGTGGTGGTTACGAGTCTCTTTTTATTATTTTCGCATCGGTTACAATATTTCAAAGCAAATCCGAATAACACACACGCTAATTCAAACACACACACACACACAGCCACCAAATCACGAACCATACCCACACACACACACCAAATCACGCACACAGCTACCTCCTCACGGTGGCTGGTGGCGACGGGAGAAGATGATATGGTGGCAGCCACCATGGTTGGCTGCCATGGTGGTTATCCACATTTTCCGGCCAGAAAATACACTCACACCCACGTATTCGACTCATAGCAGCAACACATACGAATAAATGACACGAGATCGAGGTTCCCAACCACTGACTCGGCGGCTGTCGCCATCGGAGAAAACAGAAACGACGATGATAAATTTGTACAACCAAAAGGGATAAAGACGGGAGAAACGGTTCATGGTTAAGCCTTACCGAAGCCTTCCAGTTGTTCACGGCCTCAGCTCCATCGTTCACAGCCTTCTGCTTCGTCTCGGTGGCCTCTCCAGCTGTTTGCGACGACTCCGACGGTTCTCGATGGTTTATCTGGCTGCCACGACGTCTCCGACAGTAGATCTAGGGTGGTGGTGCTCCACAGCGAGGTGGCATGCGGCGGTCTTGGAGCTTCTCAAGGTGGCAGCTGAAGATGCCACACATGGTGATGACGGCTGGTGGTATAAGTGTTGGATTAATGTCTAAGTCCATAACTATAATTGGTAAGACTTGACCCGACCCGGCATGGTCCATTTGGGTTGCATGGCATCATGCATTTGGATAGACTATAATGAGAGAAATAACACTTAAGGTTGGTTAATATATTATAAGTTCTAATATATTAATAAGGTTATTTAATTAGTATTGATCAAGAATTAATTTGGAATTAATTAAGTGATCAAAAGGAGAGTAATTAAATATATGGGTTGATTGGGTAAATCATTCATTCTTATATATGTGGGCTTGTGATCCAAGATTCCTTATGTTGGACTAAGTCCATGGGGTGACCCATGGATACTCCATGGAGGTTAAAATCCATGGAGCATAAGGAATGGGTAAAGTTATGAGTTACATGGTGTAACCCTAATAGCCACCATATAAAAGAATCCCATGGCTCAAGAAATCGTGCACTAATGTGTGAGTGTGAGGGCTAGACGATTTCAAGGAGTGTTCAAGTTTCTCTCAAGTTATTCCAAGTGTATTTGGTGTTGTGTGAACCATTTGAGGTGTCACACTTGGGGCACTAGGCACTCAAGCTTCATGAAGACATTCTACATCAAAGAGGTATGTATTCTATCTTGTTATATTTATTATTTTGTATGCTAGATTAGGATAATACCTTGGATGTTCATAATTGTATGTATAATAGAGAAAACATAGATCCAAGGTATTTAGGGTTGCATGTACACTTAGGAGTGTTAGAATGCTCATAACCCAACAGTGGTATCAGAGCCTAGGCTTGTTTTTTTGTTATACTTGCAAAAGTAGCTGAAAAATCGAGTTGAATGCATATATTCGATTGTTTTGGCTGGAATTGGACTAGGAACGTTACCCTAAGATGTTTTTGGACTTATAAACTTGTTTTTGATGTGGTAATGTTCATGCTAATCCAATTGCTAAGATAATTGTCATAATTTCAAGATTTGTATTAGTTTGTATGTTCATGCTAATTTCTTGAAGATTGATGATTTGAATTATCTTGTTCTTATGAGGTTCTTAGATTAATAGAAAAGTTGTGTGAAATAGTTGTTTTCAATCCATTTTAATCTAAGAGTTGATTCCAAAGTGTGTTTTTGTAACTTGTCCTCAAGTTATATGAAAAGTCACATTTAAGAATCATAAAACTCATAAAAGTTAGCAAAGGTTACAAAATGAAGAGTCTAGTTCTAATTAAATGGTTTTATGACTCCTTAACTTGTCCTCAAGTTATGGAGGTTCAAGAGTCTCTTCATTAAATTAAAAAAAAATGTAACCTTAATTAGTTCCATAAGTTACAATAAAAAAAAGTTATTTTTTTTATTAATTAGTTTAAAGTCTTCCATAACTTGTCCTCAAGTTATGGAACTTGAGGAGTTTTTTTTTTAATTTTTTTTTAATTAAAACTACTTTAAACTCATAAGTTATGGAATTAATTAGTTTTGAATAGTTTCAAACTTGCCCTCAAGTTTTGGAATTTGAAAAGTTTTCACTTATGAATACTTTAATTCCAAGTTAGCCCTTAGAATTTTAAAAGTTAAAATTCAACCCTTATACTTTATAATATTATAAGTTAATAATATTTATATATATGTATAAGAGTAAAGTCAGTCTTACCGTTAGTAGGCCTCATTCACGAAGCCGGTCTATAAGGGGGGTATAAGGTTACTGCCTATAAAATGGCAGTTTAATGGGTGTCCACTCTCACCCACCGCTTCCTTGACTGGTGGAGGGTCGTTAGCCGAACGGGTAGGACAAGGACTATAATTCTCCTTTCATTAAAAGTATTAATGATAAATACTAAGTAACTAAACTCTTATTAATACCCAATCTTAGTTACTTAGGAAAATGTGAATTTGGTGCTAACCCATGAAATTACACTTTGCACTTTGCTTAAGTCGTTAGTGGAGCGTGTGTGGTTAACCGGCACACTAACCTGGACTTAACAAGGTAGGCAAATGGTAACTTAATATTTATCATAGTATCGGTGGAGCGTGTGTGGTTAACCGGCACACTGATTAAGGGGTAAATATTAAGGGTGTTGGATTATGAGCATTCTAACACTCCTAAGTGTACATGCAACCCTAAATACCTTGGATCTATGTTTTCTCTATTATACATACAATTATGAACATCCAAGGTATTATCCTAATCTAGCATACAAAATAATAAATATAACAAGATAGAATACATACCTCTTTGATGTAGAATGTCTTCATGAAGCTTGAGTGCCTAGTGCCCCAAGTGTGACACCTCAAATGGTTCACACAACACCAAATACACTTGGAATAACTTGAGAGAAACTTGAACACTCCTTGAAATCGTCTAGCCCTCACACTCACACATTAGTGCACGATTTCTTGAGCCATGGGATTCTTTTATATGGTGGCCATTAGGGTTACACCATGTAACTCATAACTTTACCCATTCCTTATGCTCCATGGATTTTAACCTCCATGGAGTATCCATGGGTCACCCCATGGACTTAGTCCAACATAAGGAATCTTGGATCACAAGCCCACATATATAAGAATGAATGATTTACACAATCAACCCATATATTTAATTAGTCTCCTTTTGATCACTTAATTAATTCCAAATTAATTCTTGATCAATACTAATTAAATAACCTTATTAATATATTAGAACTTATAATATATTAACCAACCTTAAGTGTTATTTCTCTCATTATAGTCTTTCCAAATGCATGATGCCATGCAACCCAAATCGACCATGCCGGGTCGGGTTAAGTCTTACCAATTATAGTTATGGACTTAGACATTAATCCAACAGTCTCCCACTTGGATAAGTCTAAAACTATTATTGCATATGACTTCAGGAACCGATCAGCAATCGTAGCTCTCAAAAGCTTCTGTCGAACTCTGACCTTGTCGATGAACTCTGACCTTTGTCAATGACTTGTCCATTAGATAAGGGATCATATATTCCTCCATTCTAGATATCATATGGACTGAGACATGGATTATCAATCATTCTCTCTGTCCATTTGTTGTTTCCCGATTTCCGATTCATGATGACTGACTGATTGAACAAATCAAATCAGTCCTGGCTTGGCCAAGCACTCACATGTATCATCTTTAAATCATCGAGGGGCCCACAGATATCGCTTTTATCCCGAAGGTAAAAGGAATGGATAAACTTCGACTCATATGGCTTGTTCTACTACTTGTTGAATCATACACAAAGGCACGTTTTATAACATCGAGTTACCAATGCGTTTTCGTGCAATCAATGTATAACCAACTCATAGTAACAACTCATATCTCTAGGTTTGAAGAATATAAGATATTATCGTCTCATGATCACTCGTGATAAAATCCATGAAGTGATTCAAATGAGCGCGGGTTGAATCCAATACTCAGAACTTATGAGCACTCATGAGTGTTGTAGCACCACTTTGTCCACCAACTTGGACCTCTACAAACCAACCCATGACAGTCTTGATTCATATCTACTTCCAACATATGACCGACTGTGGATGGTTTGAATAACTTAATCATTCAGGAAGAGCGACTTAGTTATTCTGGAAATCAAAACATGCAAAGTGAAACACAAGAATAAATGAATCAAATATGGTATCAAACCCTATGAATATAAATAAACACTTTTATTTATCACCATACTGATTACTCATTATTCATTGTTTCGGTTTTATCAACTTTTACTTGAATTTAAAACAATAGTTGTCCCATGCTCCAAGCATGTACACTATGTTTTCTAAACACTAGTCATGCCATACACCAAGTATGCATACTATGTTTGTCTATGATCTTTACTTTGTAAAATAGATCAATTGAACATCACTCCAATGATCCTCTTTTCACAGTCCCAAATCCTTACTGCAAATGCAAGAATTCCAAATTCATGCCATTTACTGAAATCTGTTAGATTCTAAACTTATATGCATTGATCCTCTTAATGATTATGCACGAAGTCAGAAAGACTTGACAACAATCATTACAGAGCATTCCAAAGGAGATCAGCTCCTTGGAAACATCCTTCTTTCATTATGTTTCCTAATCTTACACAGATTGAATAATTTCTAACTTTGAAACATTTCCATATTCCATTTTGACTATTACTTCTGAACAAGAGTTGCCTCCTTACAGATTATGTCAATATGGTCCTTCCAGAATTAACATTATACTTCCAACTGTCCTTGAGCAACCAATCTTTGGTAAACCTTAGATTGTCCTCGACAATTGCTTAATCATTTTAGTCATATCCAATTCTAGACCTTTTCCCTTCATAATGCCCCAGGCATTTGGAAAATTTTAGAAAGGATGAATATATCACATGTAATTGATCCTATATCTGAAGCATATGGGACACGATTCATGATGTCTCACATAAAGACTAAACCAGTCTTTTGCTATAATATTTCCATTTCAATTTGCCAAGTTCTCAAAATTCAGATTATGAAAAGGGATGCCGTAATCATAATCGAATTTTAGAACGCAAATAATGGACCCATATATAGAATTTCCTTATGTTGAGCCATTCCAACATGAAATTCATATATATATCCTTGATTAAATACGATTAAAATCTCAATCTAAGCTTTTAGAATTGAAATGAAGTATAATTTCCTCTCCCTTAATTATAGCAAAACAACTTTTTCAACCCCTGCAACCTCACGAATTGAAACTTTTGTTTTCTATAATTAACATTGCTAACTTGGAACCTTTGTCATAATTATCATGCTCCCACTAACATGATGATTATTAGCATAACACTTATGCTCCCACTAGCTTTGACATGTACTCAGAAATCTGCTGACTTTCTTACCAAAGTTCAGATTTCTGATACTAGATTGTTTTGATAAAACTTTATCAAAATCATACACCTCTCTTAGATAGCTCACATGTGTGTCTAAACAAATTTAGAACTATGAAAAGGGATGTCGTAATCATAGTCTCAATTGTTTAGACCTTTGCCACTTCTCACAAGTCCATGTTAGTGTGCCGGTAAACCACACACGCTCCACTAACGACTTTGAGAATGCAAATATCACAGTTGCTATCTAGCTAAAATCTACTTAGTGAAAGTGTTTCCTCACCATCATTTTCATGAATCGGAGAGAAACCTTATGACACTTAGATTTAATAGTGTATGTGTTCTTATCCTTGTGAATTTGTCAAAACCATAATCACAAGACAAGGTTAGTGACAAATCCAAACTCATATTGATTAAACTTGTGCAATCTTAAATTCTTGCCATTTGGCAGCTCAGGTGCCTGCCATTGCTTCCAAATAGTTGTGCAACCAATTGAGAACTCTCAGAACTCCTATGCAAAGCCAACTTGAATAGGCACAAAAATTTCAACACGATAGGTTATAAACCTCAAGTCGTGTGCTAGTGAAGGACTTTAGGTTTTATTCTTGATTAAGTCTTGAAACTTTCAAGAGCTTTAAGACTCCCACTGTCCTCTTGACATATAAGACTCCCTTGTCAAATATTCAAGAGATAGTGCGGATTCTTTATTAAGACTAACACTTTACACAATTGGCCTAAGTTGGTCTCTGTTTTATCCAAAACATCACAACTTACCATTTTCAAATGTACAAAAGTAGATAACCTTTTACTCTTACATTTGACTAGTGTTAACAAACCCTCTTTAAGATATGTCACTCAAGTTACAATCTTGGAGTATGACTCTAAGAATTGTTTTGGAACGAAGTATGACTCATCTTTTTGATTTAACCATTTCAACAATTCATGACTCCTCTTCTTAGTCATAAGAATGCACTAAGATGACTTTAGAGGACCAATTGTGATATGGTATCTTAATCATTAAGATGATCATAAACATGATACTAAAGTACTCTCCCATCTTTTCAGATTTGAGAAACTTTTATCTTTCTGCCATACTTTGATTCTTCTTATTCGTTCTGTCTCACATTGAAACTTCTCCAATGCTACAGACTTATACTTAAACTTATAAGTATAACCATATTTACTGAACTTAAGTAAATCATGACGAATAGTCTTCTTGATCTTTTGTGGTGGACTTGACCAGTGCACAAGAATGTGTACTCGATCCATTAGTCCTTTCCTTATTCACATAAGGAATTAGTCTTAATTTTCCAAGCTGAAAGTTCTCATTCATCATACTATACAACTTGCATGATTCCAAGTTTCGGTCCAATTAAACCTTGGGTGATGAAAATCTTTCCTTATTTGGTAATATTAGACACTACCACAACCGAAAGAATCAAATCCATTTTTCCAATATTGCTATCAATGGAATCTTATAAGCAACAACTTTTCACAAATGCCATTGTAAGGATACTTAAAATAAATAAAATCAAAACCTTTTTCTTTTATTTTAAAATTTTGCGGAAAAACTTATCCTTACAATCCATATGAAAACCTTGTTGTTATCTATTCCTAAGCAATATAAATATCATAACTCTTAAGTAATAGCCCAAAATTCTGATCACCGAACCATGCGATTGAAATCCATCTTCGCGATCAGAATCAGCATGTACTTAATAGAGTTAGACAATGGACTTTACCTGAAGTAGAGCCAAACTTATTGACTTTAACATCCTTAGGTAAATTTGGCAGCTTCATAACCAATGCCCCTTCTTTTGGCAATAGTTACCTATGGACCCTTGATAATGGGACTATCTCAGACTTCGCCTCTCTCTTTACCATTGGGTCAACCGAGTCGACTATGGCCGATCCCTTTCCATTGGGAAGAGAGAGCTTTATTGGATATCCAATGTCATCATTGTCAATGTCCATAGCGTTTTAGGAAGTTGATCTTAGCAAATAGATAAGATCATTAAGGGTCTTGTCTTAGTCTGTTTCATAGGATTCCCAAAAGAACTCACTATGTGACTTAGAAAGTAGTTGAGCCACCAACTTTCTCAAGACTTTGACACCCAACTCTCCAGGCTTGTCAATATGTGACTACATCTCCAAGATGTGATCACACCTAGACCTTGCCTTGCCAATAGGGCTTGAGTGACCTTAAACTTTTTAGGAACTTGTGGGTTAGGGAGAATAATTGGAGGAGGTGAAAGAACTATGATATCCATGGGACATCATCTTCATTTAGGAAAGCTTGTTTCAAGAGATTTGGGAAGATCATAAATGTCTAGACCAAACATCTTTTTGGGAGATATTCAAGATAGTTTATTTAAAGTCCTTAATATGACACCCAATATGAAATATTAAGGCTAGGACCCAACAAACTATTTTATAACTTATAAGAGGGATGCCGTAATCCAAGCTATAAAATATTTGAAGGTAGGTGAATGACGATTCACCAATTTCCACCATGAAAAACGAAATAATTTATTAGGTTTTAATTGGATTTGAAAGTCCTAGATCTTTGAGATTCATTGAACTGTTCAAAGGCATGTTTCAATCTCGAGTGTGCCCTTCAGGTTTTGTGACTGGGATGCCGAGGATCACAAAACAAGGTGTGAATAACCATGCAAATATACTTGGTACCCTTAATATTTACCCCTTAATCAGTGTGCCGGTTAACCACACACGCTCCACCGATACTATGATAAATATTAAGTTACCCTTTGCCTACCTTGTTAAGTCCAGGTTAGTGTGTCGGTTAACCACACACGCCCCACTAACGACTTAAGCAAAGTGCAAAGTGTAATTTCGTGGGTTAGCACCAAATTCACATTTTCCTAAGTAACTAAGATTGGGTATTAATAAGAGTTTAGTTACTTAGTATTTATCATTAATACTTTTAATGAAAGGAGAATTATAGTCCTTGTCCTACCCGTTCGGCTAACGACCCTCCACCAGTCAAGGAAGCGGTGGGTGAGAGTGGACACCCATTAAACTGCCATTTTATAGGCAGTAACCTTATACCCCCCTTATAGACCGGCTTCGTGAATGAGGCCTACTAACGGTAAGACTGACTTTACTCTTATACATATATATAAATATTATTAACTTATAATATTATAAAGTATAAGGGTTGAATTTTAACTTTTAAAATTCTAAGGGCTAACTTGGAATTAAAGTATTCATAAGTGAAAACTTTTCAAATTCCAAAACTTGAGGGCAAGTTTTGAAACTATTCAAAACTAATTAATTCCATAACTTATGAGTTTAAAGTAGTTTTAATTAAAAAAAAACTCTTCAAGTTCCATAACTTGAGGACAAGTTATGGAAGACTTTAAACTAATTAATAAAAAAAATAACTTTTTTTTATTGTAACTTATGGAACTAATTAAGGTTACACTTTTTTTTTAATTTAATGAAGAGACTCTTGAACCTCCATAACTTGAGGACAAGTTATGGAGTCATAAAACCATTTAATTAGAACTAGACTCTTCATTTTGTAACCTTTGCCAACTTTTATGAGTTTTATGATTCTT
Organism: Lactuca virosa; assembly: GCF_052849685.1. Classification (NCBI taxonomy): domain Eukaryota; kingdom Viridiplantae; phylum Streptophyta; class Magnoliopsida; order Asterales; family Asteraceae; genus Lactuca; species Lactuca virosa. The sequence goes on from NC_136430.1 coordinate 180,098,678, forward strand.
AAATGTGACTTTTCATATAACTTGAGGACAAGTTACAAAAACACACTTTGGAATCAACTCTTAGATTAAAATGGATTGAAAACAACTATTTCACATAACTTTTCTATTAAACTAAGAACCTCATAAGCACCAGATAATTCAAATCATCAATCTTCAAGAAATTAGCATGAACATACAAACTAATACAAATCTTGAAATTATGACAATTATCTTAGAAATTGGATTAGCATGAACATTACCACATCAAAAACAAGTTTATAAGTCCAAAAACATCTTAGGGTAATGTTCCTAGTCCAATTCCAGCCAAAACAATCGAATATATGCATCCAACTCGATTTTTCAGCTACTTTTGCAAGTATAACAAGAAAACAAGCCTAGGCTCTGATACCACTGTTGGATTATGAGCATTCTAACACTCCTAAGTGTACATGCAACCCTAAATACCTTGGATCTATGTTTTCTCTATTATACATACAATTATGAACATCCAAGGTATTATCCTAATCTAGCATACAAAATAATAAATATAACAAGATAGAATACATACCTCTTTGATGTAGAATGTCTTCATGAAGCTTGAGTGCCTAGTGCCCCAAGTGTGACACCTCAAATGGTTCACACAACACCAAATACACTTGGAATAACTTGAGAGAAACTTGAACACTCCTTGAAATCGTCTAGCCCTCACACTCACACATTAGTGCACGATTTCTTGAGCCATGGGATTCTTTTATATGGTGGCTATTAGGGTTACACCATGTAACTCATAACTTTACCCATTCCTTATGCTCCATGGATTTTAACCTCCATGGAGTATCCATGGGTCACCCCATGGACTTAGTCCAACATAAGGAATCTTGGATCACAAGCCCACATATATAAGAATGAATGATTTACACAATCAACCCATATATTTAATTACTCTCCTTTTGATCACTTAATTAATTCCAAATTAATTCTTGATCAATACTAAGTAAATAACCTTATTAATATATTGGAACTTATAATATATTAACCAACCTTAAGTGTTATTTCTCTCATTATAGTCTACCCAAATGCATGATGCCATGCAACCCAAATGGACCATGCCGGGTCGGGTCAAGTCTTACCAATTATAGTTATGCACTTAGACATTAATCCAACAAAGGGTACCAAGTATATTTGCATGGTTATTCACACCTTGTTTTGTGATCCTCGGCATCCCAGTCACAAAACCTGAAGGGCACACTCGAGATTGAAACATGCCTTTGAACAGTTCAATGAATCTCAAAGATCTAGGATTTTCAAATCCAATTAAAACCTAATAAATTATTTCGTTTTTCATGGTGGAAATTGGTGAATCGTCATTCACCTACCTTCAAATATTTTATAGCTTGGATTACGGCATCACTCTTCTAAGTTATAAAATAGTTTGTTGGGTCCTAGCCTTAACATTTCATATTGGGTGTCATATTAAGGACTTTAAATCAACTATCTTGAATATCTCCCAAAAAGATGTCTGGTCTAGACATTTATGATCTTCCCAAATCTCTTAAAACAAGCTTTCCTAAATGAAGATGATGTCCCATGGATATCATACTTCTTTCACCTCCTCCAATTATTCTCCCTAACCCACAAGTTCCTAAAAAGTTTAAGGTCACTCAAGCCCTATTGGCAAGGCATGGTCTAGGTGTGATCACATCTTGGAGATGTAGTCACATATTGACAAGCCGGGAGAGTTGGGTGTCAAAGTCTTGAGAAAGTTGGTGGCTCAACTACTTTCTAAGTCACATAGTGAGTTCTTTTGGGAATCCTATGAAACAGACTAAGACAAGACCCTTAATGATCTTATCTATTTGCTAAGATCAACTTCCTAAAACGCTATGGACATTGACAATGATGACATTGGATATCCAATAAAGCTCTCTCTTCCCAATGGAAAGGGATCGGCCATAGTCAACTCGGTTGACCCAATGGTAAAGAGAGAGGCGAAGTCTGAGATAGTCCCATTATCAAGGGTCCATAGGTAACTATTACCAAAGGAAGGGGCATTGGTTACGAAGCTGCCAAATTTACCTAAGGATGTTAAAGTCAATAAGTTTGGCTCTACTTCAGGTAAAGTCCATTGTCTAACTCTATTAAGTACATGCTGATTCTGATCGCGAAGATGGATTTCAATCGCATGGTTCGGTGATCAGAATTTTGGGCTATTACTTAAGAGTTATGATATTTATATTGCTTAGGAATAGATAACAACAAGGTTTTCATATGGATTGTAAGGATAAGTTTTTCCGCAAAATTTTAAAATAAAAGAAAAAGGTTTTGATTTTATTTATTTTAAGTATCCTTACAATGGCATTTGTGAAAAGTTGTTGCTTATAAGATTCCATTGATAGCAATATTGGAAAAATGGATTTGATTCTTTCGGTTGTGGTAGTGTCTAATATTACCAAATAAGGAAAGATTTTCATCACCCAAGGTTCAATTGGACCGAAACTTGGAATCATGCAAGTTGTATAGTATGATGAATGAGAACTTTCAGCTTGGAAAATTAAGACTAATTCCTTATGTGAATAAGGAAAGGACTAATGGATCGAGTACACATTCTTGTGCACTGGTCAAGTCCACCACAAAAGATCAAGAAGACTATTCGTCATGATTTACTTAAGTTCAGTAAATATGGTTATACTTATAAGTTTAAGTATAAGTCTGTAGCATTGGAGAAGTTTCAATGTGAGACAGAACGAATAAGAAGAATCAAAGTATGGCAGAAAGATAAAAGTTTCTCAAATCTGAAAAGATGGGAGAGTACTTTAGTATCATGTTTATGATCATCTTAATGATTAAGATACCATATCACAATTGGTCCTCTAAAGTCATCTTAGTGCATTCTTATGACTAAGAAGAGGAGTCATGAATTGTTGAAATGGTTAAATCAAAAAGATGAGTCATACTTCGTTCCAAAACAATTCTTAGAGTCATACTCCAAGATTGTAACTTGAGTGACATATCTTAAAGAGGGTTTGTTAACACTAGTCAAATGTAAGAGTAAAAGGTTATCTACTTTTGTACATTTGAAAATGGTAAGTTGTGATGTTTTGGATAAAACAGAGACCAACTTAGGCCAATTGTGTAAAGTGTTAGTCTTGATAAAGAATCCGCACTATCTCTTGAATATTTGACAAGGGAGTCTTATATGTCAAGAGGACAGTGGGAGTCTTAAAGCTCTTGAAAGTTTCAAGACTTAATCAAGAATAAAACCTAAAGTCCTTCACTAGCACACGACTTGAGGTTTATAACCTATCGTGTTGAAATTTTTGTGCCTATTCAAGTTGGCTTTGCATAGGAGTTCTGAGAGTTCTCAATTGGTTGCACAACTATTTGGAAGCAATGGCAGGCACCTGAGCTGCCAAATGGCAAGAATTTAAGATTGCACAAGTTTAATCAATATGAGTTTGGATTTGTCACTAACCTTGTCTTGTGATTATGGTTTTGACAAATTCACATGGATAAGAACACATACACTATTAAATCTAAGTGTCATAAGGTTTCTCTCCGATTCATGAAAATGATGGTGAGGAAACACTTTCACTAAGTAGATTTTAGCTAGATAGCAACTGTGATATTTGCATTCTCAAAGTCGTTAGTGGAGCGTGTGTGGTTTACCGGCACACTAACATGGACTTGTGAGAAGTGGCAAAGGTCTAAACAATTGAGACTATGATTACGACATCCCTTTTCATAGTTCTAAATTTGTTTAGACACACATGTGAGCTATCTAAGAGAGGTGTATGATTTTGATAAAGTTTTATCAAAACAATCTAGTATCAGAAATCTGAACTTTGGTAAGAAAGTCAGCAGATTTCTGAGTACATGTCAAAGCTAGTGGGAGCATAAGTGTTATGCTAATAATCATCATGTTAGTGGGAGCATGATAATTATGACAAAGGTTCCAAGTTAGCAATGTTAATTATAGAAAACAAAAGTTTCAATTCGTGAGGTTGCAGGGGTTGAAAAAGTTGTTTTGCTATAATTAAGGGAGAGGAAATTATACTTCATTTCAATTCTAAAAGCTTAGATTGAGATTTTAATCGTATTTAATCAAGGATATATATATGAATTTCATGTTGGAATGGCTCAACATAAGGAAATTCTATATATGGGTCCATTATTTGCGTTCTAAAATTCGATTATGATTACGGCATCCCTTTTCATAATCTGAATTTTGAGAACTTGGCAAATTGAAATGGAAATATTATAGCAAAAGACTGGTTTAGTCTTTATGTGAGACATCATGAATCGTGTCCCATATGCTTCAGATATAGGATCGATTACATGTGATATATTCATCCTTTCTAAAATTTTCCAAATGCCTGGGGCATTATGAAGGGAAAAGGTCTAGAATTGGATATGACTAAAATGATTAAGCAATTGTCGAGGACAATCTAAGGTTTACCAAAGATTGGTTGCTCAAGGACAGTTGGAAGTATAATGTTAATTCTGGAAGGACCATATTGACATAATCTGTAAGGAGGCAACTCTTGTTCAGAAGTAATAGTCAAAATGGAATATGGAAATGTTTCAAAGTTAGAAATTATTCAATCTGTGTAAGATTAGGAAACATAATGAAAGAAGGATGTTTCCAAGGAGCTGATCTCCTTTGGAATGCTCTGTAATGATTGTTGTCAAGTCTTTCTGACTTCGTCCATAATCATTAAGAGGATCAATGCATATAAGTTTAGAATCTAACAGATTTCAGTAAATGGCATGAATTTGGAATTCTTGCATTTGCAGTAAGGATTTGGGACTGTGAAAAGAGGATCATTGGAGTGATGTTCAATTGATCTATTTTACAAAGTAAAGATCATAGACAAACATAGTATGCATACTTGGTGTATGGCATGACTAGTGTTTAGAAAACATAGTGTACATGCTTGGAGCATGGGACAACTATTGTTTTAAATTCAAGTAAAAGTTGATAAAACCGAAACAATGAATAATGAGTAATCAGTATGGTGATAAATAAAAGTGTTTATTTATATTCATAGGGTTTGATACCATATTTGATTCATTTATTCTTGTGTTTCACTTTGCATGTTTTGATTTCCAGAATAACTAAGTCGCTCTTCCTGAATGATTAAGTTATTCAAACCATCCACAGTCGGTCATATGTTGGAAGTAGATATGAATCAAGACTGTCATGGGTTGGTTTGTAGAGGTCCAAGTTGGTGGACAAAGTGGTGCTACAACACTCATGAGTGCTCATAAGTTCTGAGTATTGGATTCAACCCGCGCTCATTTGAATCACTTCATGGATTTTATCACGAGTGATCATGAGACGATAATATCTTATATTCTTCAAACCTAGAGATATGAGTTGTTACTATGAGTTGGTTATACATTGATTGCACGAAAACGCATTGCTAACTCGATGTTATAAAACGTGCCTTTGTGTATGATTCAACAAGTAGTAGAACAAGCCATATGAGTCGAAGTTTATCCATTCCTTTTACCTTCGGGATAAAAGCGATATCTGTGGGCCCCTCGATGATTTAAAGATGATACATGTGAGTGCTTGGCCAAGCCAGGACTGATTTGATTTGTTCAATCAGTCAGTCATCATGAATCAGAAATCGGGAAACAACAAATGGACAGAGAGAATGATTGATAATCCATGTCTCAGTCCATATGATATCTAGAATGGAGGAATATATGATCCCTTATCTAATGGACAAGTCATTGACAAAGGTCAGAGTTCATCGACAAGGTCAGAGTTCGACAGAAGCTTTTGAGAGCTACGATTGATGATCGGTTCCTGAAGTCATACGCAATAATAGTTTTAGACTTATCCAAGTGGGAGACTGTTGGATTAATATCTAAGTCCATAACTATAATTGGTAAGACTTGACCCGACCCGGCATGGTCCATTTGGGTTGCATGGCATCATGCATTTGGATAGACTATAATGAAAGAAATAACACTTAAGGTGGGTTAATATATTATAAGTTCTAATATATTAATAAGGTTATTTAATTAGTATTGATCAAGAATTAATTTGGAATTAATTAAGTGATCAAAAGGAGAGTAATTAAATATATGGGTTGATTGTGTAAATCATTCATTCTTAAATATATGGGCTTGTGATCCAGGATTCAGTCCATGGGGTGACCCATGGATACTCCATGGAGGTTAAAATCCATGGAGCATAAGGAATGGGTAAAGTTATGAGTTACATGGTGTAACCCTAATAGCCACCATATAAAAGAATCCCATGGCTCAAGAAATCGTGCACTAATGTGTGAGTGTGAGGGCTAGACGATTTCAAGGAGTGTTCAAGTTTCTCTCAAGTTATTCTAAGTGTATTTGGTGTTGTGTGAACCATTTGAGGTGTCACACTTGGGGCACTAGGCACTCAAGCTTCATGAAGACATTCTACATCAAAGAGGTATGTATTCTATCTTGTTATATTTATTATTTTGTATGCTAGATTAGGATAATACCTTGGATGTTCATAATTGTATGTATAATAGAGAAAACATAGATCCAAGGTATTTAGGGTTGCATGTACACTTAGGAGTGTTAGAATGCTCATAACCCAACAATAAGGATGTATGGTTAGGGTTTGGGGTATTGCATCTTAAAAACGGGAGGGAAATAACACGGGTTCAAGTCACGTGTCTTACCAAACTTGGTCACCTTTTGATAATAATAGTCCCTGCCTCTACACATTCTTTTCAAACTAAACCTAAAATTCACCATTTGGCCCCTTATCCTCCAAAATCTATTCAATTAAAGTCCTAACAATTACCATGCAACCCCTGTCTTCATAAATTCTTTCATATTAAACCCATAATTTACTAAATAGCCCTCAACCTTCTTAATTCCTTACAAACTAATCCAGACTTTATGTATTAACCCCAAATATTCTAAATAATGACATGTGACTCCCAGAACCAACACCTCGCTAAGATATTATTGGTTTGGCTTCAATAATAATAATAATAATAATAATATCTCGGGGCTTAAGAGTTTATTAATTATTTACTCATTTTATTTAACTTTGAACGGAGTGTTACATACCACTTCCTGTATCAAATACCAAAGAATTAGTACATAATGCATATAATTCAATCACATATATACATAGGTGCCAACCAGGTTGGCCTTGTTTTTCTTAACTTCTTCTAGGTACTTGGGACAGTTTCTTTTCTAGTTTCCCCTTTCATTCCAGTGAAAGAAATCAAAGTCAACAGGAGGTTTGGGCTTAGGAGTTGGGTTGGTAGCAGGAGGCTTCCCTTGACCATTTCCTTTCCCCTTGTCTTTCTTGCCAGCTTATCCTTTCCCTTTACCGGCATTATTATCGATTTTTCTTCTTAGAGATTTGACCCTCGCGGATCATCAACACTTGATTGTTCCAAAATTTCTTGATGTTTGCCTCAACATTCTTGAGCATGTTATGAAGCTCATTATTGCTCGTCTCCAAGTTATTCATTGTGTATTTAATCACAAATTGGTTGAATGACTTCGGTAATGAGGATAGGATCACATCGGTCGCTAGCTCATGCTGAAATGGGAATCTGAGGCGGGAAAGGTACTCAACATAAGCTTTCATTTTGGGTACATGTGCACTCACAGAAAATCCCTCACCCGAATTGTAATCAATAAAAACATTCAAGGTCTCAAACCTTTCTTGCTTCGCCTGAACTTGAAACATCATTCTAAGTTGCTCAATCATGTCAAATTCTTCTTGAAACACAAAGGCTTTCTGAAGCTCAGGGGTCAAAGTTGTAAGCATGATGCAAGCCACTACGGTCGAATCATTTACATGTTTCAACTTAACATCATTCAATGCTTTGGCAACATTGGTTGGGAGCTCTTCTGGGATAGGTTCAACAAGGACATAGTCCTTTTGCTCAAGCCTAAGGACAATTATAAGTTGTCTGAACCAATTACGAAAGTTGGGTCCGCTTACATTTTCTTTTTTAAGGATGGATCGGATGGTGAGTGATGATGTGCTTACAGTTGGGCTAGTCCTCTACAAAATAATAAGAATCATTTTAATATCTTTGATATAATTTCTTTTAAAATTAATTTCCCTTTAAATTAAATTTGAAAAGTTTAGATGCACATCACCCAAAATAACTTTAGGCGGTGACCCACAACACAAGTGATTTTGTTGATCGGTATGTTTCGATAACCAATTACAACTCTTATGTAATTCTTAGATTGATTTGATCCAAAAAAACATTACATTGTTTTTTAAATGGCATGTTCATACCATCTATGCCTCAAAACGCTTATGCTTAGGTGGCCTCTATCACATAAGAAATTAATCAAATCATCCAATTCAAAAACTTGTGAATTATATTTCACAAATGGTTAGGTGACCATTATCCCATAAGTAAATATAAAAATACCTTGGCCATTTTGACAACCCAAATGAATAAGGTGACCCTAAAATCCACAAGAATTGAAAAAAAGGTTAAGTGATTTTTAAGTGGATTGCATATATTTGATGTTTTGAAATAAGGGCTTTTATCAATATGTTATTATTCTAGCATTTTATAGCATTTTGTATCATGCATATTTCATGCATAAATATTCCATGGTAATTTTAAAGTGTTCCAAAATTTATAAAGTTGTATTTATTTCACATTCAATTTTACCGGATAAAATTTATATCGAATTATGATTAGACGTTATAACGATTGGAACCGGTTTTTTACTTTTTAATAAAGTAATAGTTTATTATACTGGTATGGAGTTTTGACTAAATTTAAAAATCATTTTAAACCTTTTTATATATCTAAAAGTTTGGCTATTTAAGATTCTAAAAAAAATTAAAACTCCAAACCTCACAAGCATGCATTTAAAAGTGTATAAACAAAGCCATTTTTCTAGAAATATTTATTGTGAGTCATCACAACAAATATTAAGTTATTTCCAAAAGGACTTAATAGGACACTTCAAGGTCTTGAAAATGTTCATTGTCTTCATAAATTCATAAGATCTTCATGTTCCATCTTTTTATATTTTTATAAAAAATAAAATACAACTAGTCTAAAAACTAATTTGTTACATATAAAAATGGAAAAAAAAATGAATGAATACATATTTATGTATTACACCATCATACGAATAAACAAATAACAACCAGAAATGTCCTAATGGCTTGTTTAAACACAAAAAACATATTAAAAATATGAAAACAACTATTTGTTTTTATAAAGCAACTTTTATATAACAAAAATGCATGGAAAATGGTTATATAAATAATAAACACTTTTAACAACAAGTTGCCAAATGAAACAAATGTGGAAATTTCTTTAGTAAAAAAGAAAACCATACTTGTTTTGCAAAAACCAAACATTATCATAACATAAAAAAATCATTATAACATTTAAAAGATGTCTCTAATACAATTGACGGGGTTTGATACATAAAATGATATGTTTTTCCTAAAAACCGGCAACGAATGCTTTAAAAATTTCTATTAAATTTGAATTATATAACAAAACCAAAACCATGAAGGATCCTTTTATGGAGGCTAGAATGATATAAAACAACCATAGGGTGTTTCAGTATGACAAACTTTTGAATCCTTTGGACCCTCTTGGATTTGAGGTGTTAGTGTAGATGGCAAGAACAAGTAGCTTGAACTTCTTTATACGTAATCCACCACCAAGAGTAAGGTACCCAAAAATGCTTGTTTTGTTCTTGTAAGACTTTGTTCTTTAATCCTTAAGTGCTTAAACAATTAAGCACTAAAATGAAGACACAAAGTAAACACCAAAAGCCAAGTAACAACTTCAAAAGTGATGGAACTTTCTGATGGGTTTTATATGATACATAATCTTATTTTGGCGGAAAAAACATAAACCCTAAGTTCAAATTCACCCTAAAGGATATTCTCACTATGATTTGCAAACAAATATTGAATATCAAGAACCCTAAAATACATTCTATTTTTTGAAGTTAACTAAAAGCTTCTAAGAAAATGATACCTTTAGTTTATTATAGCAAATAAAAAAATATTCTTTCTTTGTTGGTGTTCAGAAAGCAAGCACTTGAAGTCTCACGCCTCTAATGGCTCACACCTAAACCCTAGCAGGTTGGAGGCTTAAGAGGAGAGAGGAGGAGGAATGAATTTTTTGGATTCTCTCTTTTGAATGAAGTGAAAAACAAAAATCAAACCCAAGGAGGTTTATATAGTTATAAGAGGGTAATGTATAAGGCAAGTTTTCTTTTAGATAACTATTTCTCATTGCTTCCTCCCTAAGGCATTCTAAGATTCCTTAGCGCCCAAGAAAAGGTCTAGAAACCCTCTAGAGCTCCTCTAGAACTGTCCCCCTATGCGAGGTTCTAGAATTGGTCAATGCTCAAGTTTTCAACATTATCACCTTTAGTTCTTCCACTTTTAATTAATCCAATTAATTCTGATTAATTTCTGATTAATTTTTAATTAAACAATACTATTTCTAATTAATATATTATTCTCATAATACATAAATAAATCATTTATTTTGATTTCTAATTAATTTATTAATCATATATTCCCTCCGTCCCAAAATTATAGTCTATCTTTCCTTTTTGGTTTGTCCCAAAATAATAGTCCACTTCTAAAAATAAATAACATTTTTACCAAAATACCCTCTCATTATTACTTAACCAACTAAGCATTTAATGGAACATTAAATGCAAAGTAAGGACAAAACTATCATTTTATTATATAAAGTTAGTGGTACTTAATGCTTTTCTTAATATGTGTGTTTTTTGTCTGTGGACAATAATATTGGGACGGGGGGAGTATTAAATTAATAAATCAATCTCTCTCTCCAAAAAGTATTTCAGTCAATTACTAGGTTTGAGGGCAACCAAAAAGGACTTTTATAACAATTCAAGATTATAATAATTTAGTTATTGGCTTAGACACCTAATCCAATAGTCTCCTACTTGGATAAGTCTAAAACTAAATTATAGGTATAACTTCTAAATCAAACAGCAAAGGGTTCTTTCCAAAGCAACTATCGAACTCTAATCCGATCAGATATTTGTCCTAGATAAGTGATCTAATATTTATCCTTTCTTCAAGATATCGTATGGAAACAAGACATGGATTGGAATCAATCTCATTTTTAAAAATTCTGATTCCCAATTCCATATTTGTGATGATGTCATAAGACTTCTAATTAAACACATCAATCTACTCCTAGCTGGGCCCGACACTATAAGTCAACACCAAATCGCCGAGGGGCCCAAAGATATCGCTTTTCCTATTAGGGAAAAAGTAATGAATGAAATTTGACTCATATTCCTGTATAATTTACTCACCAAATCATACATGACACTACGTTTTATAACATCATGTTACTAATGTGTTTTCGTAATACCAATGTATCACCAACTTGTAAATTACAGCTCATATATCTCCATTTTAAGAATATAATATATTATCGTCTTAGAATTAATTGTGATATAATTCATTAAGTGATTCTATGAGCATGGTTTTATCCAATACTCAAATCTCCATTTTCTAAGTACTCATGAATGTTGTAGAAACACAATTTCTATGTCTAAACTCCTAAGACAATCTACAATCCAATTCATGACAGTCTTTATTCACTACTTACTTCCTAAAGTATGAGTAACTGTGGAATTTTGAATAATCAAATCATTCAGGAAGTAAAACATGCAAAGTGAAACACAATAATAAACTAATTAACTATGGTCTCAAACCTATTGAAAATAAATAAATCTCTATTATATAATCACCATAATAATTACGACTTTATTCATTGTATAATGTTTCAAATAATCAACTAATCACTTGAATTAAACATCAGTCATGCCATGTTATGAACATGTATACTATGCCTTTCTATGGTTCTTCCTTTGTGAACATATCAATTGAACATTATTCCAATGATGCTCATTTCACAATACCAAATTCTTATCACTATCCAAGATGTGATGGAATTCCAGCTTAAAATGGATTAATCTCCTATGATATCAAGATTTTAAAGTCTCAAAGACTGAGTATTTGATATTACATAATATATCATTGGAACTTTGTTACTAGAAACAATTACATGGTAATAAAGGTTCTTGTTCAAGGTACACTCCTTGAACACTTCTCTTGCATTAAAGTTTCTAACTCACATGTATACTTTTCAAGTATCTCCCATTATGGAAACATTTCCATATTTCCATATGACCATCAATTCTTATTAAGAACCATCTCAATTCATAATCATGCCACTATGGCCTATCCAAATTAATATCATGTATATCTTAGAACGTTCTTGATATGATTAAGAACCATCTCAATTCATAATCATGCTATGATTACAACTCACATGTATACCTTAGAACGTTCTTGACAGTTTTTTTAACAACTTTAGTCACACAAAATTCTAGTTTTTTTTCTCACAATGCTCCAAGATTTTGAAAAATTAGAATAAGTCAATATTATAGCATATATAATCGATCCTATATCCGAAGCATATGAGACTTGACTCATTGTACAATATATAAGGATCTGATCTGTTCAATCTCTTGCTATAATAATTCCATATAATTAATTTCCTATGTTGAATCATTTTAACATGATATACATATATGTCTATGACTAAGTTCTATTAAACTATACAATCTAAACCTTTAGATTCGAAAAGAAGTATGAGTGTCCTCTCCCTTAACTCTACTATACTTTAAAAATTCCCACACTTTGCAATTTTCGAATGGGGAACATTGTTCCCTAACAACATTATTCTCAACATGCAATACTAGTATAAAAATTATGCTCCCACTATCTTTGACATGTACCCTAAAATCAACTGGATTTCTAGAAATCAATATTGTTGCCTTTCTTACCGAAGTACAGACTTCTGTTACGTGATGGTTCAATAAGTCTCTAACTAGACTTCTTAACCCTATACACCTTCATTGGATAGCATATATGAGTGTTTAAACCCTTTCAGAACTTGTAGATGTATGCCTTGAAAGTTCAAACAATTCCTTTCCACTCATCACAATTCAAAATATGTTGATGGATGTTGTAATCATATCATGAATGTGAGAATGCAATTAACACAACCAACATCTATATTGGTCTTTATCATATCTTTAAATCTATCAGCGAAAGTATTTCCTCATAATTATTTTCATGAATTAGAGCAAAAACGTTGCCACCTAGGTTTTATGGTGCATACGTTCACATCTATGTGAATCCATCACTTCCAACCTACAATCATAATATGTGTTTAAGATAAAACTAAATTCAAATTTATCTTTCCTTCATGGACTGAACTTCGCTATTTCTAAATTTACTGCCTTCTGGTAGCACAAGGGCCTACTAGTGCTTCCATGTGGTTAGCATCTCACCCATATTGATCAATGTACTTTCACTGACCAATGCGCTTTTGATTTTGAAATTAAATGAAAACATAAAACTATAAGCATTGCCAGCTCAAGTGGAAGTGCATAGAAATAAGTGTTGGATTAGGTGTCTAAGCCCATAACTATAATTGGTATAAACTTGAATTTATAGTAGCACATTCCTTTTGGGTTGCCCTCAAACCGAGCAATTGCATATGATAGCTTTTAGAGAGAGAGAATGATTTATTATTTTATTTTTTGGTTAATAAATTAGTTAGAAATCAAATAAATGATTTGTTAATATATTAATTAGAAATAGTATTATTTAATTAAGAATTAATCAAAAATTAATTGGAGTTAATTTTGGGATTAATTTGATAAATTAAAAGTACATGGGTTAAAGTGTAATTGTTCAATAGTTGAACAAGAGGCATTCTAGAACTATTCTAGAGCCTTGGACAATTTTCCATGGTTCTAGAGGATCTAGAATATCTAGAGTATCTAGAATTATCCTTGGAGGATAATTAGGAAACCAGATAAATAGCAAAAATAAGATAATATTTATGGGACATATCTCGGGTTTCTTTGTACACTATATAAATACCCCTATGCGTAATAATTTTGTCCAACCCTTCTTAGAGAAGATAGGGACGAAATTCTAACCTCTCTCCTTTCTCTCTCTCTTAAGCTCCTTGGTCACTAGGGTTTGGGTGTGAACCATTGGAGGCGCGACACTTGTGGTGCATGCTTCCAAGAGTCTTTCAAGAAGGATTCAATAGTGTTTAAAATAACAATCTTCAAGGTAAGTCTCTTATTCTTATGAATTTATTTTCATAGTGAAATTTTTGTAGATAAGCCATTCATAGTATGTTGCTATATATGGAAGACATAGATCCAATTATGTTGCATGTGCCATAATCAATTGAATTGTTTGATTGTTTTTTGCTTAAGGCATTGTAATTGTAACCCTAAAAACCCATCAATGCTATAATAGCCTAGGGTTTTCTTTCATGTATTTGCACATTGGTGAATCGATTTTTTGAAAAAACCCATCTAACGACGTGAGCTTAGAGGCTCACGACGTGAGCACAATTTAAATCCGAAAATTGTTTGATGACAAACTGAACTCATGACATGAGTTTTAATTCTCATGACATGGGCACAATATAATTCAGAATTTTGTTTTCTGTAAGACTGGTCTCATGAGGTGAAACTTAATGCTCACGACGTAAGCACAGTAATTCCGAATTTTTGGATTTTCTTGCCTACTTGATTTATTTGGTTGTTATTTGGGAATTATCTTTTATTAAATCTGTCATAATCCGAATTTTGGTAATATTAGATAATTAAATAAGACCTAAATGTGAGGAGGTAATTATAGATTAGATAATGATGGATTTATTTGATTAGAATTATCCATATGGATGTTATTAATAATTTAATTTAATTAATTAATTAAAAGATAATTAATAAATCCATAAAGTGATTTAAATTTAATTAAATAAAAAGTTTAATTTATTAAAAGATTAAACCTTTGCTATTTTATAATGTTTTAAAATACACCTTATACTATGTATATATACAATTAAAAGTTTAATATATATTACATGTATAAGAAAAGTCAATCGAGCTGCTACTATACCTCATTCACGAAGCCATACTGTAACGAGAGTTTAAGAAAGTGGCCTACAAAATGACCGTCATTGGGTATACCCTCTTACCCACTGTAACATACGCAGTTCCAGGTATCAAATTTTAATTATTTTGTTTTGTGTTTAGAAGAGGGACTCGACGAGTTGACGCCTAGACTCGTCGAGTAGGATTGCGATTTCTGACTGGATTTAATGAATGGACTCGACGAGCCGGTGAGTCGACTCGACGAGTCCGCGATATGGGCAGAAACCCTAAAACCTCGGGCCTGTGCCCTATTTAAGGGATCTTATGGCCCTCATTTGCGGCCACCTTCACCCTTGAGAGCACCAGAGAACCTGAGAGCATTGTGAGTGAGAAAAGAAGCCATTTTCTTCATTTCTAATGTGATTTTTGCAAGAAAGAAGGAAGGAGGGCAAGCTAGGCAGATTGTAGAGCTCAGATCTTCTACCATTTGATCAGAAGAGGCTGCTGGAGGTATAAATTTATGCTCATTCTCGTGTATATGGTGATCTACTTGAATCTAGGTTTTTCTTATGCCTTCTTTAGCTTGGATTCGAAGCATATGAGGTACCAAGATGGAATCCTTTTTAGATCTGGACCTTAAGAGGTCCAGAGAGTCCTATCTATCCTGCTTTATGCTATACCTTTGGAGATATGAACCTAGGTTGCCATTTTAGAAGCTATTTCACCAAAAGAAGTCCTATGAGTGTTGCATGAGTGTAAAGGTTGGACCTTTACGTGATTATTGTGTATTGGAAGGTCAGATCTATAGGTTAGAGAAACAGATCTGACCTCAGAAGGTCTTTTGAGGGTTGCCATGGAGGGAACTCGCCGAGTCCATAAAGGGACTCGACGAGTCGAGTCGGGTTGCCCCGCGATTCGTGACC
Source organism: Lactuca virosa (assembly GCF_052849685.1). Taxonomy (NCBI): domain Eukaryota; kingdom Viridiplantae; phylum Streptophyta; class Magnoliopsida; order Asterales; family Asteraceae; genus Lactuca; species Lactuca virosa. The sequence continues at coordinate 180,114,574 of NC_136430.1, forward strand.
AGTGGAAACCCGTCGAGTGAAAGGTTAACTCGATGAGTCAAGTGAGGATTTATGAGGATTAAGAGGACATGGAATCGCCGAGTCACACGAGTGCACTCGACGAGTTTGGTCAAAGTTTGACTGATTGACTAGAGTTGACTTCAGTTGACCTTAGGGTTTTGGTCAAACTGGTTCAAGAGATGTCAGGGAGGGGTAGAATGGTCTTCTACCCATTCTTTAGAAATGAGGACAAGAGAAAGTATTGATTAGAGATGTTATTATGTTGATAGGAGGAGGCTAGATCGGGTTATCGAGTAAGAGAGATTATACGACATCGTACGAGGTGAGTATTCTCACTATACTGTACCTAGAGTGGTAATTATGTGTGACCGGAAGGTCTTATATGCTACGAGGAGTATGTGATGTATGCTGTTATATGATATGTATGTGTTATGTTATGAGTAGTATGGTATGGACCGGAAGGTCATTATAATATGGACCGAAAGGTCAAGATGTCAGGGGCCGGAAGGTCGACAAAGGAGGACCGGAAGGTCTATCCGGATTGTGGGACAAAAGTCCCCTGAGACACGTGGATCGGAAGATCTTGTAGAGTTATAGCCTTGAGTGGCGTATGTGCGTATGTGGTATTTGGGGAACTCACTAAGCATTTATGCTTACCGTTTATGTGATATGTGTTTCAGGTACCAGTGAGGATCGCGGGAAGGCGCCGGCATGATCTGTACACATTGATGGAGTTTTATGTATTTGAGATCTTGGGATTGTTCTATTTGGATGACATGTGTTACATTGGGTTTTTGATATTTCTTATGAATGAAATTATGTTTTAAAAATGAAAAATTGTTTTGGAAATTCACGTTGTTACAAATTGGTATCAGAGCCTTGGTTTGAGGGATTCAGATGCATCTTCGGGTGTATTTGAACTCAAACTGAGGATTTGAGAAACTTTTTCATAAAAGGAACAATTTTTCTAAAAAGTAAAGGAATTTGAGGAAAGCGGAAAGAAGCAGTGTGTACGATCAGCCAGCGCCCGAACGGTGATTTCCCAAAATACCCTTACATTATGTGTTATGAGATATGATATGTTATGAATGCTAGAGTAGGCCATGTATTCATATTAGGACTAGAGTGGCCTGATTTGTGATGCCTTAGCCTAGGATATTGCTGCTGCTTTTAGATGCTTCGAGAGTGAGTAGGTAGCAGTGAAGAGCTTATAAGAAGTCTACCGAAGGGTAGCCTATGCTTAGAGAGATGTAGATTACTTGTGACATGGGATCCTAGGAGGAGGACTTGGAATGAACGCAGATGCGGTGTGGAAGGTAGTATAGGGCCCGTACTACTGAAAACACCGGATCAGTGCACAGTTCAAGTAAGAATCCTTAGGGTACCAGGGAGCAAGTAGGGTTGAGCTATCGAGTGCGAGTATACTCGAGCGAGTCTCTGATATTTTTATGTTGTATTTCAGAGACATCATGGTTGGGACACACCACAGACCAGGGACCAGCGGCGTGAGTGACGAGGAGCTTCGTCAGATGATCCACGATGAGGTGGCTGTGACTATCTGAGAAGAGATACTGGAGATGTTTGGGTCTATTAAGACCACGTTGTTGAGACATTCGATGAGCGGTACGCCATGGTTACTGAGGCTGCAGCCGCTGCAGCTACGACAACTGTTGCTGCTGCTAGACCTCAGGGGGGCGACTCGTTGCTATTCCTGGAATTTAGCAACACGAAGCCGCCAGAGTTTGATGGGACACGGGACTCGCTTGCTGCGATGAGATGGATTTATGATATTGAGGGATGCTTCTACACCTGTTCGTGTCTGGAGCATCTGAGGGCACGGTTCGCGTTGAACCAGCTCCGCTTGGGAGCGAAGGATTGGTGGAAGTTTACGACGACAAACTTCACTCTTGCAGAGATCTCAGAGGTGACATGGGAGAGGTTCACCACCATGTTCAGAGATGAGTATGTTCCTCTGGTGGAGAGGGAACGGTTGGCACAGGAGTTCTTGACCCTCAAGTAGGGGACGGAGTCCGTGACTGAGATTACACAGATGTTCCACGAGAGGGCGATGTTTTGCCCTGAGCACATGTCGTCTGATCAGGCACGTATGAGCCGATACTTGAGCATTCTGAGGAGGGACATTCGGGAGTTCGTGGCGAACTCGACTTACCGGACATTTGCTGAGCTCCAGGAAAATGCCTGGAAGAGGGAGATTGAGCTGGAGACTCAGGCTAGGGAGGAGGCCGAGTCTCAGAGGAGGGACAGGCGACCGGTACAGGTACAGCCGACAGCCAAGCGGACTAAGTCCGCTGATACGAGATCTGGAGGCTAGAAGGTCTGCATTTGTGGGAAGTGCGGCAAAGGACATGATGGAGTGTGTCGAGCGGGTGCTTGCTATAAATGTGGCAAGGAGGGGCATATAGCCAAGGACTGCCCCAAGGCATTTATGGTTTGCTTTCATTGCAACCAGACGGGTCACCGGAGGGCCGAGTGGCCATATCTGCTACAGGGATCAGCGCACGGATCTGCCCCTGCTATTGCACGAGCTACTGAGGGTCGGCCAGTGAAGGCCGAGGAACCGAAGGCTCGCGGGAGAGCCTTTTAGTTGACAGCGGAGGAGGTCCGCGCAGCGCCCGATGTCGTGGCTGGTATGTATTCTTTCATTTATTTATGCTGAGTTGAGATATTGTGCTTAAATTATGGTATGCGTAGGTACTTTTCTTGTGAGTTCTGTACCCGCCTTGGTGTTATTTGACTCGGGTGCGAGTCGATCATTTGTGTCGTTAGCGTTTAGCCAACACATCAGTATTCGGCGAGAGGCATTGAGTCGACCTCTATGAGTTTCCAAAGCTGACGAGCGAGCGGTGTATGCTACTGACGTGATTTGAGGATGTGTACTAGAGATCTTTGGTGTTGAGTTCCCGATAGATCTGGTCCCGATTGCGATAGGGGACGTTTGCGTTATAGTGGGCATGGATTAGTTGAGCCAATTTGGGGCGGTTATAGACTGCGAGCGACATACGGTGACGATACGAGACCCTAGTGGGGGAGTGCTGACGGTATATGGGGAGGGTACCCGACATGGGTCAGCATTTTCTTCGGCTGCCAGAGCGAGACAGAGTTTACAGCAGGGCTGCAGCGAGTTTGTAGCTTATGTGATGGATACTCGAGTGGCCGCAGAGAGGCCGAGTTCGGTTGATGATGTTCCGATAGTGCGTTAGTTCCCGGATGTTTTTCCTGAGGAGTTGTCGGGTGAGCCTCCCGAGAGGCAGGTGGAGTTCCGCATCGATTTGGTTCCGGGGGCAGCGCCTATCGCCAAGGCGCCTTATCGCCTTGCGTCGCCAGAGATGCAGGAGTTATCCTCGCAGCTTCAGGAGCTGCTGGGGAAGGGGTTTATTCGACTGAGTAGCTCGCCGTGGGGAGCGCCGATCCTTTTCGTCAAGAAAAAGGATGGTTCACACCGGATGTGCATTGATTACCGGGAGTTGAACAAGTTGACGGTCAAGAACCGTTACCCCTTACCGAGGATCGATGATCTGTTCGATCAGTTGCAGGGAGCGTCTTGGTTCTCTAAGATAGATTTGAGGATCTGATATCATCAGGTGAGAGTGTGGGATGAGGATATCTAGAAGACGAATTTCAGGACTCGTTATGGGCATTACGAGTTCGTGGTGATGCCTTTTGGGCTCACCAATGCACCAGCAGCGTTCATGGATCTCATGAACAGGGTGCGCAGGCCGATGTTGGATCGATTGGTGATCGTGTTCATCGACGATATTCTGGTGTATTCGAGATCCCGAGAGCAGCATGAGGAGCATTTGAGGGAGATCCTCGGAGTTTTGAGATCGGAGAAGCTTTACGCCAAATTCTCCAAGTGTGATTTCTGGTTACGAGAGGTCCAGTTCTTGGGGCATCTCGTTAATCAGAACGGGATATTGGTCTATCCAGCCAAGATTGAGGCGGTGATGAGTTGGGAAGTGCCGATATCCCCCACCGAGATCAGGAGTTTTCTGGGGTTGGCCGGCTACTATCGGAGATTTATCAAGAATTTCTCCAAGATTGTCGTGCCCCTCACCAGGTTGACCCGGAAGGGCGTTGCTTTTGCATGGGGTCCAGAGTAGCAGACCTCATTTGAGACTCTTCGCCAGAGACTATGCGAAGCCCCGGTGTTAGCCCTTCTAGAGGGAATGGAGGATTTTGTGATGTATTGTGACGCATCGATATCGGGGTTGGGTGCGGTGCTTATGCAGAGGGGGCATGTGATAGCATACGCATCGAGGCAGCTGAAGCCTCACGAGGTGAGGTATCCCACCCACGATTTGGAGTTGGGGCCGTGGTGTTCACCCTCAAGATATGGCGTCATTGTTTGTATGGGGTTTGGTGTGTCATATACATGGACCACAAGAGTTTGAAGTACTTGATGGATTAGCCCAACCTGAACATGCGCCAAAGGAGATAGTTGGATGTGGTAAAGGATTATGACTGCGAGACCCTGTACCACCCGGGCAAGGCTAACGTTGTGGCCGATGCCCTGAGCTGTAGGGCGGAGAGTGCCCCGATACGAGATATTTGAATGAGGATGACAATGTTGACTCCGGTGTTGGACACCATCCGAGAGGCCCAGGCAGAGGCTGTGAGACCAGAGAACCGCAAGAGAGAGCGGGTGATTAGCAGGTATCAGAGTTTGTTACCGATAGTCGAGGGCTTATGACCTTTCAGGGTCGGATTTGGGTACCGTTTACGGGCGGGGCACGTACCATTCTGATGGAGGAGGCGCACAGATAGAGGTTCTCGATCCATCCCGGGGCCACTAAGATGTATTTGGACCTGAAAGGAGATTATTGGTGGCCCTATATGAAGAGGGATGTTGCGTGGTTTGTTGAGAGGTGCTTGACCTGTCACAGGGTTAAGGCCGAGCACCAGCGTCCGCATGGCAAGTTGCAGCCACTTGAGGTTCCCTAGTGGAAGTGGGAACATATTTCTACGGATTTCATCACCAAATTGCCGAGGACCGCGAGGGGTGTCGATGCAATCTGGGTGGTCGTTGACCGGCTGACGAAGAGCGCTCACTTCCTTGCTATCAGTGAGAGCTCTTCTGCAGAGAGGCTGGCAGAGATGTATGTGAGAGAGGTGGTATTGCGGCATGGAGTACCGATGTCGATTGTGTCAGATCAAGATGTACATTTCACTTCCAGATTCTGGAAGAAATTCCATGAGGAGTTGGGTACGAGGTTGCATTTCAGCACCGCTTACCACCCACAGACGGACGGACAGAGTGAGCGGACGATTCAGACACTCGAGGACATGCTTCGATCATGTGTGCTGGACTTCGGAGGGAGTTGGGACACGTATTTACCATTGGCTGAGTTTTCCTATAACAACAGCCACCATTCGAGTATTGGTATGCCTCCCTTCGAGTTATTGTATGGGAGGAGGTGTCGGACTCCCATCTGCTGGAGAGAGGTAGGGCAGCGAGTGATGGGTAGCACTGAGATAGTGCTTCAGACGACTTAGCATATACAACAGGTTAGACAAAGGTTGCTGACAGGTCAGAGTCGCCAGAAACGTTATGCGGATAGGCGACGATCCGAACTCGAGTTTCAGGTTGGTGACTTCGTACTCCTGAAGGTATCGCCTTGGAAAGGAGTGATCCGATTCAGGAAGAGGGGCAAGCTCGGGCCCCAGTACATTGGTCCTTTCAGGGTGACCGCGAGGGTGGGATATAAGAAGAAATTAATAGACGTACTAACTAAGATAATTATAAGATGATCTTTATCAGTTACTTCAATACTTGTTTAGTGCATACCAGTTATATGTACTCAGGATAGGATAGACCTTCGAATAAGTGACCCTAACTCTAAGCCCACAACCAAACAAGGAACAAGAAGTAAAGCAAAGATTCACAGATTCTAAGTCCATGAAGTCCTAGGTGCATATAACCTTAGTGTATCCACTCAGCAACTATTGACCTACTGATAAAGACCTTTTTAGTTCTCAGATAAGGAATTATAGTAACACCAAATACCCCTATGGTATTTCATTGTGGTAATGTTGGTAAGTTTTTAGACTTGTTGCCATATCACAACCATTCTTGGGCATATGCTAATCACTCCTCGGACCAGCATAGTTGATCAGGCTATGCCACTCCCAGGACTGACCATATATCCCCGAGCTTACTTGTGATATTCAACAATCGTAATACTTTTGTTTTTGTCGTTGTGACACTGATTTTAGTATAAATGCAGGCATGTATACATAATTAAATATTTTATTATTTAAAAGTATAAACTCTTGGTCAGAGTATTTTAATCCCATTGTATTTATAGTTAGTATATCTTTTATGGGTTGATATACTCAATTCACTATAAACAAAGCTCTGATACCAATCTGTCACACCCCAAAACCAAGAACGGCGGAAACGTTCAGGGGTGGAGGACGTCATGTAAAGTATCATAACAGTGCAAAGTAGTAAACAAGCAACAACATCATCCATTGCATTAAAAGTAAAGTTTTAATACATGAGTGCTCTTTCATTGTAATGAGACACCAAAATATGTAATCAAAATAAAAGACGAGTCTTGTCTGTGCTCCGTCTTCTCAAAACCTGGTCATCGTACATGTCTACTGGTGACCTGAGAATACAAGTTATTTTGAAAGCGTAGATCAGCATAAGGCTGGTGAATTCATAAGTATTATGGTGTCATTGATTCGAAAAACTGTTATGAAAGACTTGTAAATGTTTAATGAAACATTTAGTATAAGTGTGAAAACCCTAGAAAATCCCATATTTCCTACTAGTATAAAAAGTAGTCTTCTACCAAGACCCGAATGCTTTGAAGGTTTGCATTTCTGTATCAATGAAGATTTTTCCCTGTACAACTATTATTATAAAAATATAGTCTACCTCATCGTTTATGTGAATGTGTCACAAAATAAAAGTAATAGGGAAAATTATATAATCATTGAAATCGTATCCTTTTGCCTTAGGATAATCACGGCGTGGAAACTCGCCGAACAGTACAACCGAGAACATCCGTCGATGAACAGGTCCCGTTGTAGCTAGCAGCCATGTGTAGGATGGTCAGTCCCGTATAGTATATATATAGTATTTCTCTCTGTATAGATATAGTATTTCTCTCTGGATAACATGTAATAGTATCTCTTCATATAGTAGTATAGACTCATGAATGAACTGACTCTTGTGTAATTCCTTGTAATAGGAATAGTAATTTGTATCCCCTAAACTATACCGATAATAGTTTACTGGAATGTAAATTGAATGTCCAAGTAGGTTTATACACCCTTGCTACTCAAGAGTGTTGGAACTGAAGAAAGAATGAAAGCTCTCATATCAATACATATATACATGAGACATAAGTGTATAGATATGGTTTTTAACAGTAAATTGAAGGAGGTTTTGTAAAACATTTAAGAGTTTTGAACAATAAATAATAATGACTTGATGTCAGTTTATAAAATAATTCAAGAGTAATTTGTTGATAACAAAGTAAAAATAATTGAAAAGCATTGTATTTATCACATTTTGAAGTATGTGAAATCAGTTGTTTGAAAACACAATTATAAATCGCATGTGATTGATTCTATAACTTCCTGTTTTCTACTTGTATTCCCCCCATGAAAGCATTTAAAATCATTTAAAAGATTGATTAAGGGGGGTATGAACTCACCTGTAGTGAGTGGTTTGGATGAACGGATGATGTAGGATGCTAAGTGTCAAGTGAAGACTTGTACACACACAATGATCCTAGTTAACATATGATAACACATATATGTATCCAATTAGTCATAAAACAACAAATTAACCAAATGTAAGACATCCTAAGACACGTAAAACATTTGATTTAAGTGCTATAAGTCCTAAGGATTACATCTAAGGGTGGTAGGACCTTGTAATTGAGTTTAGGGTTCAAGGGTAAACTCCCTTGGAGTTTACGGTTTGGTGACCATAACTCATTGAGTTTACGGTCGTAAACCCATGAGTTTACGGCCGTAAACTCATGGTACTTTGACCATTTTGTGTTTTGAAGCCTTAAAGATCATAAGAAGCATTCCTACTTCATGTTTAAGCCTTAGGAAGAGATTAGGGCACCATTTCACTCCTTTAAGGAGTTTACGGTCCTTGGACCACTACTCCTTGGGTTTACGGCCATAAACCCAAATGGTTTATGGTCTTTTGATGTTTTCAAGTACTAAGAACATCAAGGAAGGGGTCTAGGCTAGTTTCCAAGGCTTGGTAAGGGACTAGGGCCACTTTGGCCCCTTTGTTAGGGTTTACGGTCCAAGGTGTTCTTGGACCGTAAACACCTTTGATCCTTTGATTCCTTGTGTTTTCTAGATGATTAGAAGTGTAACAAGTCTTATAATACACTAGGGTAAGAGTACTTACTAGGTAGAAGCTTGAAAAGGTGCTAAAAGTCCAAGAACACTAGTATGTGTTCTTGGTGTTCTTGGTGAAACTTGAAGATCTACACATTTGGAATGATTTCACGGATGGAATCATGTAAGATCACTAGATTAAGGTAGATATCAACTTATTAGGGTAAGAACACTTACAAAGTTGAAGATCTTGAAGAAAAGTCGGATGATACTTGAGAGAGAAATGGGTTTTGGATCTTGAAAATGTGAAAAGTGGTAAATAATGACTAAGTGTCATATTTATACCCCCTTTTAGGGTTTATGGTCGTAAACACCTTTGTTTAGGCCGTAAACTCCAAACTCTTGGAGTTTTGGGACATTATTGTTGCACAATAAACCCTAGGGCATCCTCTCTCCTGAAGTACTAATCTTAAAACACTCAAACTTATTCCAAAAAGCTTGAAAGTTAGCAGAAACAATTCTGACTTCTATTGAATTGAATGGTTGTACAGAATAGAAATTTCGGGTTGTCATAGTTGATACCCATTCAATCGCCATTTTATAGGCAATTTCCTTAAACGCCCCTTATAGACCAGCATCGTGAATGAGGTCTACTAACGGTAATACTGACTTTTTACTTATACATAGATAATATATTAAAATTTTAATTTTATATAGTATAAGGGTGTATTTTACACATTTAAAATACTTGGTGGTTTAATCTATGAATAAATTATACTCTTAATTTAATTAAACTTAATCATGTCATTGTGGATTTAATAATACTCTTTTAATTAAACATTTAATTAACTATTAATAAATTCCATAAGGGTGTAATTTGAACTATTCAAAAACATCAAGGTTCTAAATATAAAATTCAAAATTAAAACTATTTAATTAATTTTTTAAGTTATGAAACCAAGAATTGCATCTTATAAAACCTTTTCAAATTACTTGAGTTTTAAAATTCAATGTTTCATAATTTGAGACTTTTCAAATACCAAAAACTTGAGGGTAAGTTTTGTAACTCTTGAAAACTTTTGGATTCCATAACTTATGGAGTTAATGTTTAATGAATGAGACTTTTCATGTTCCATAACTTGAGGACAAGTTATGAAACTCTTCAAAAAACTTTTGGCCTCCAATACAAGTTGTAACTCAAAAAAACTTTCAGAATTCCAAAACTTAAAACTAAGTTTTGTAACTCTCCAAAAACATTTAGATCAAATTTAAACTAATAAAAAAAACATTTTATCTTTTACCCATTTGATCATAATACAACTCTTGTAGTAAGATAATTTCAAATCTAATTACACAAATAATTAGTTTATCATATAATCTAGTAATTATTTTACAATTTGACAATTTATCTTTTAATTGGACGGGATAACCATTACCATATCAAAAAAAAAAAAAAACAGATTTTATGATACAAAACAGTTTAAGGTAATGATCCTAATCCAATTCTGGCCAAAAAACCCGAAAAAATGCAAACATATGATCCAACTCATCGTTTCTGATAATGGACTCGTCGAGTTCATCACTAATGAACATGGACGCGTCGAGTTCATGTATGGACTCATCGAGTCCTTCTGTCAGAACGCAATTTTTAAACTTTTTCAACTTTGAAAAATTAATCTATGCATCTATATAACAGAAAACACCCATGGCTCTGATATCACTGTTGAGTTTTATGTACTCTAACATCCGTATGGTGCACATACAACCCTAATAGCTTTGGATCTAAGTTTTCTCTAGTTATACATGCAACAAAAGTTTCCAAAGCATGAAACGTATAACTAGCATACAACATTGATATTTAAAACATATAAATAAGTTAGAAGAATACCTCTTCGTTGAAGCTTGTAGATATTGGCCTTTCAAGAGCCTAGCACCTCAAGTGTGATGCCTCAAATGTCTTACCACAAACCAAGAACAAAAGGAGGAACTTGAGAGAACGTTTGGAGACACAAAAATCGTCTAGGGCTTCTTAGAATGACTAGTGCACGATTTTTGGCTTAGGGGCTACATATATATAGTGTTGAATTCCAAGAGTCATATATAACCCTAATTCTTACATTTAGGCTTTATGATCCATAACACATATGGACTAACTCTTCATTGACTCTCACATAAATTTAGCCCATCACGGATCAATTTCCCAAACCATATATATCACTGATTTACATAATCAGTCGCCGTTAATTTAATTAGTCTCTTTTGATCACTAAGTTAATACCAAATTAATACTTGATCAATACTAATTAAATAATATATTATACTTATAATATATTAATAAATCACAATAACCTCTTTCTCAAATATCCATCCTATCAAATTATTCCAGAGAGTTGCAACCCAAATGGAATATGCTTATATCGGGTCAAGAACATACCAATCATAGTTATGCGCTTAGACACCTAATCCAACAGTTCATCCTCCTACTCCTTTACAAAAGGTTGGAACTGCTGCTACTAATCTAGATGTTGCTCAACAAGCTGAGAAACTGAAGAAAAATGAGAAGAAATGTATGTGTGAACTTCGTGGTGCTCTTCCACAGTGGTCTACAACTATGTGCGTAGCTGCAAGATAGCAAAATAGATTTGGGATACATTGAAGGAGAAGTACCAAGGCAGCGAGAAGACGAAAATAATTTCTGTTAAGCAGTGTCTGTTCGAGTTAGGAGAGTTCAAGCAAAAGGAAAGTGTATCTTTTGATCTTTATAACGACCGTCTGAATGAAGTCATAAGCAAATGCAACAGATATGGTGTCACAAGGTCAATAATGCAGTTAAACTTGACATTAATCATGGGTCGTTGCAAGGAATGGAGAAATGTCATCCTAATGATAAAAACTCAGCAAAGCTTCGACTACTTTTCTCTAAATGATCTCTAAATGTGTTGAAGGCACATGAAAACGAAGTTAATGAGATTGCTAAGGAAACGAGGAAAAATCTGGGTGGTCCTCTTGACCTGATGTTGAAGGTTGCTGGAAGAGAAGCTGAGAAAGAAACTGCTGAAAAAGAGAGTTCGAAAGATGAAGGAGTATTCGTCAATTTTGATGACGAAGCGGTGGCTTTTTACTCAAACAATCGAGTGATGAAATTCTTCAAAAAGCCATTTAACTCAAAGCAAAGAGGGAGTGAGATGAAAGGAAATTCTTATAGGAAGAATGTGATAGAGGAGAAGAAAGTTGAGAAAAAGGAAGTCAAGGCTGAGGATGCAAAGGTTGAGAAAAAGCTCAAGGGAGACTCTAGATTCGACTGCCATTATTGTAATTGATCGAATCACATGGTGAGTGACTGCATGTTGCAAAAGAGGGAAGAGAATAAGATTAGAGTCAAGGATGAAGCCTACTACGTGGACATGCTTGAGGAAGTGAGAGCTAAGACTAAGGGAATGTCTCTTTTGGCGAAAGGGTATGGATGATGAGGAAGGGATGTACCAAATTTGGTCGTCAGGATCTGATGATGAGGAAATGTGAAACCCTACTCATGGATCAATGTTCGCAACCTTTAGGAAAGAGGATGAGGAGAAGGTAACCGGTAGTTGCTTCATTTCTACCACTGCTCATAAGTCACCCATGACTTCGCATGTACGTTCTCTTTTCCAATCCCATGACAGCATGTTGCGAAAGAGGGATGAAAAGAAGAGTTGAGTCAACGATGAAGCCTACTATGTGGAGAGGCTTGAGGAAGTGAGAGCTAAGACTAAGGGAATGTCTCTTGTGGGGAAGGGTATGGATAATGAAGAAGGGACGTACCAAATCTGGTCGTCAGGATCTGATGACGAGGAAATGTGAAACCCTACTCATGGATCAATGTTCGAAAGCTTTGGGAAAGACGATGAGGAGAAGGTAACCGGTAGTTTCTTCGTTTCTACCATTACTCATAAGTCACCCATGATTCGCAGGTACGTTCTCTTTTCCAATCCTTTAGTATTCCATCTAGTGCTTATAATTCGATTTGATCTGAGTTTTATGAAGCTATTACTTATGTTAATGATTTGCTTATCTCTACTAGTAGTGATGCCAAAAAGTTCAATTCTCAACTTCTAGACACTCATAAGTGTGGAGTCGAAGTAGATTAAGATAGATAGTCTAGAATTGCAATTAACAAATGTCATGTATGATAGAGATTTTCTCAGAACTGATAACAACAATTTGCTTAAACAATGAAATATTTACTATAATACGACTATTGATTAGTATGGAAAATTAATGCATTGCATCATTCATCTCACATTAGCAAAGAACAGTATAGGAAGATTTTACCCTTTCTAGTTTTCAAAAAGGAGAAAATTGATTCGACTTCCTATGACTGTAAAAATAAAATCTCAGAATTTGATAAGGTACCAAATGACTCTTATGCATATGATGCTGTAAAAATTGATGAATATTTAGATGCTAATGATCTAGTTGATATTGTTAATGAGACCTTGACCAAAAATGAACAAATCAGGATTTTGAAAAGAACTGAGAATTCAACATCTAACTCTCAAAACAATTTTGATGATATCTAAGATGATTCTGATGATATTAGTGAAATTAAGGAGGAGGAAGTTGTTGACTGTTCACGGTTATCTATCATTAATGTTACTACAATGGCTAAGGGTAAAGAAATATGTAATGATTCCTTGGTTAAAGTTGACAGTGACCAACCCTCAACTTCGAAAGTTCATGTTCTTGACTATGTCACTGTCGAAGATAGTCAAACAGACAGTGGTGATGATAATGATGATGTTCCAAAAGAAACAACCATACCCAGGGTTGTAGTTGATCAAGTTTATGGTGAAACTGAGAAGTTCGACAAAGTGATGAAGGAAAAAGGCTCTCATTATGTTGAATCAAATACGGTTGTGTATCCAAACTTCAAATGCTCAGATGATGTTATCTTTCCAAATCAGGTGTTTATTACCTAAGGAAATGGTTATAAAGTTAAACATGAATTCAACAAAATTGTTGAAGAGGATAATAAAAACACTTCAAAAGAAGGATTTTTCTCCAATCAAAGCACTGTCGAAAATAATCTCACAAACAACTCATACACTTTTCAAAGACAGAAACCACAAAGAACTTGGGTTGTTAAAACTGAAAAATCAAAAGTTGATCAACAGCCAAATGAAATTATTTCTCAAAAATCAAACTGTAATGCTCAAACTTTCAAAGAACAAATTGTAAAGATTTCGAAAGAAAACAGGATTTCAATGACTAAAGCAAGGAAGAAGGTTTATTGGCAAAACATTGAGTCTCGAAAGAAACAAAATGATTTGTTAACTAAATATTCTAAAAAGAAAAAGTCTAAACCAGTTCATACATCTACTCAAAACAAGTCTTTTATAAAGAAAACAGCCGCTCAATCACAAAAAGATTTGTCAAAAAGTCAATCACAAAAAGATTTTTCAAAAAGTAAACCACAAGCTTCGAAAATCAATTCAATATCAAATGTTCAAAAATCAAACAATGAGAATTTTATGAAATCACAATCGTCAAGGATTTTTGTTTCTAATCAAAATGCAAGGTTTTCACAAAATCATTCTCAAAGAAAAGATTTTCGATTAAATTAACCAAGGAATTTTAATCAATTCCCAAAACAAAAATGATCTGCTAATGCACCACAAGTTTTTCATCAATCCAATGTTAGTTATCAAAAACGTTTTCAAAATCGCTTTCAACCACCAGTAAAACCTATGTTTTCAAACCAACAATTTGAAAGAATAAAAGTAAATTCAAAGAGAAATGTGACTTTCAAACCCAAACAACCAAAATTTCCAAATCCTTCTTCTAAACAAACATCTAAAGCTTCGTATGTCAAAGGGAAAAGTGATGTGGAAAATATCAATCACTAGCTAGAGGGAATAGGAAAGTCATTTCAATAGGAGAAAACTTCTCAAGAAAAAATTAAGGATACTTATGAGAAGTATTTGAGTGAGTCTTCGAATGGAAGCTCTTCATCGAAGGAGTCGAATCCGTCTGTTCGACAGTGGAGAGCTATTCCAAAGGCTAAAGTCGATGAGAAATGAACTGATGAGACAAATGCTAAAGTCAGTGTGAACCCTACACCATTGAACGATTACATTTATGTGCCTTTAACTAACGAAGTGGACCTAATTTATAGTTTAAAATCCAAAGTTCGTAATTGGGTTTTAGGTTCATCATTTCATACTCTTTTCCAAACTAATCACCAAGGACCCAAAAAGCCTTGGGGACCTAAATTTTTCCACTGATTGAAGGTTTTGTGTGACGAGCAATATGATGAAAAAGGGTACATAGATATTGGTTGCTCTCATCACATGACAGGAAGGAAGGAAAACTTGTGAGACTATCGAATCCTGGAGAATGCTCGTGTAGTAAAGTTTGGAAATAACCAAAAGTTTCAAGTAAAAGGATATGGAAAAGTCAAGAATGGAATGTTTACATTGAATAGGGTTGCATATGTCGAAGGACTTCAGCAGAACTTGATAAGTGTTTCGCAACTTGTTGTGGGCACTAATAATCAGGTTGTTTTTGACGAAGAAGGAAGCGTACTTTCAAAAAACGAAACAAAAAAAAAAGAAGTTTTGCTCAAATCCATATGAAAAGGCGACATGTATACTCTCGACATAAAACAAATTGTTTGTGTTCCCTCTGTATGCTTACATTCAAAAGCTTCATCTGACATTAGCTGGCTCTGGCATCCAAGACTTTCTCATCTGAACTTTAGGAATCTGAATAAACTGGTGGCAATGACATTGTTTGTGGTTTTCCTGTATTAA
Organism: Lactuca virosa; assembly: GCF_052849685.1. NCBI lineage: Eukaryota > Viridiplantae > Streptophyta > Magnoliopsida > Asterales > Asteraceae > Lactuca > Lactuca virosa. The sequence continues at coordinate 180,129,702 of NC_136430.1, forward strand.
AGTTTGATAATCATACTTTATGTGCAACTTGCGAACAAGGGAAGCAACATAGACAAGGTCATCCTACTGTCCTTGATTAGAAGATTGTTGAACCTCTGGAACTTCTTCACAATGACCTTTGTGGACCTTCGATTGTTGAAACTCTCAACAAGAAGAGGTACATTTTGGTCATTGTTGATGACTTTTCGACGTTTACTTGGGTATATTTTCTACAACTGAAGTCAAAAACAGCTCAACCAATGATAGATTTTATCAAGCACATTGAAATGAGTTTGAAGAAAAAGGTTCGCAAGATCAAGAGTGACAACAGCTCAGAGTTCAAGAATAATGTTCTTGACTCGTTTTTAACAACCAAAGGAGTTTCGCATAATTTTTCTTCTTCTTACGCACCTTAACAAAATGGTGTTGTCGAAAGGAGGAACAGGTCTCTCTGCGAAGCAGCAAGAACAATGCTAACATATGCGAATCTTCCACGGTATCTTTGGGCTGAAGCATTTTTGACAACTTGTTTTACTCAAAATCGATCTTTCATACATCGCCGTTTTAACATAACCCCTTATGAAATCATTGTTGGATAAGGTGTCTAAGTCCATAACTATATTTGGTATGTACTTGACCCGATTTTAGCATGGTCCATTTGGGTTGCATGGCACCGGAACAATCTGAAGGATGGACATTTAAGAAGAGGTTATTTATAATTTATTAATATATTATAAGTTCTAATATATTAATATGAAATCATATTATTTAATTATTATTGGTCAAGAATTAATTTGGAATTAATTTAGTGATCAAAAGAGACTAATTAAATATGGATTATTATAGTATGGGCCAATGATTATTTAAGATGAGCTAAACCAACATGGAAGTCCATGGATAGTCCATGGAGGTTTTTACCCATGGACCGTAAGTAATGTGAAAGGTCATGGGTATTAGGGTTTACATGGATGTAACCCTAATCCTTCCACACTATAAAAGGAAACACCTAGCTACAAAAATCGACTACTAGAGTGTGTGACATGGGTTAGCTGAATTTTTTGTGCAATATAACTTCTCTCAAGTCTTCCAATTGTTGGTGGTGTTGTGTGAAGCATTTGAGGCATCACATTTGGGGTGCTAGGCTCACAAAAGTCCAAGGAATCAAGCTACAAGAAAAGGTATGTATTCAACCTAGATTTTTGTTATACAAGTACCAATGTTTGTATGCTAGATAGGACAATGCTTTGGAAAATCATTTTTCATGTATAATTAGAGAAAACATAGATCCAAAGCATTTAGGGTTGTATGTGCATCTTACGGTTGTTAGGATGCTCAAAACCCTTCAGTGGTATCAGAGACTAAGATTGTTTTCTATTAGATTGTTGCGGAAATATGATTTTCAAAGTTGAAAAATGTTGTCTGATGCCTCAACTAGCCGACTACATGAATCAACTCGACAAGTTGATGCATTTTGCCTTGGACTCGGCGAGTCCAACAGTGCATTCGACGAGTCTGATGAACAGACAACATGTTTTTCTTGTTTTTGGCTAGAATTGGATTAGGATCATTACCAATAACTGTTTTGAATCATTTAATCTGTTTTTTATGATGTGGTAATATTTATCCTAATCTAATCACAAGGTAATTGTCATAATTTCAAGATTTGTATTAGTTAATATGATTATGCTAATTTCTTGAAGATTGATGATATGAATTATCTTGTTCATTTAAGTTTAATTTTGATCATGCTTGAATTATTTGATTATTGTGTTAATTAAATTAATGATCTGAATGCTTTAAATGGACTCCATAATTTGTCCTCAAGTTATGGATAACCAAAAGTCTTTTTTTTAAAGAGTCATTAAACTCATAGGTTATAGAAAAATGAAGAGTCTCAGTTTTAAAGGCCATTAAACTCATATGTTATGGAGATGAAAAGTTTTGAAAAGTTTCAAAACTTGCCCTCAAGTTTTTGAATTTGTAAAGTCACACACATACATACTTTAATTCCAAACCCTAGAATTTTCAAAGTTTAAAATTCAACCCTTATACTATTATAATATTAAAAGTTTAATAATTATATATATGTATAAAATAATTCAGTCTTACCGTTAGTAGGCCTCATTCATGAAGCCAATCTATAAGGGGGGTATAAGGTTACTGCCTATAAAATTGTAGTTTAATGGGTGTCCATTCTCACCCTCCGATTCCTTGATTGGTGGAGGGTCGTTAGCCAAACAGGTAGGATAGGAGACTAATTCTCATTAAGAATAATGAAAATTATAAAGTAACTAAATGTTTTATAAATTCCCATTCTTAGTTACTTTAGTAAAATGTGAAATTGATGCTAACCCATGAAATTACACTTTGAACCTTACCAAGTCGTTAGTAGAGCGTGTGTGGTTAACCGACACACTAACATGGACTAGTAAGGGTGGAAAAGGGTAGCTTAGTGTTTGTCATAGATCGATGGAGTGTGTGTGGTTAGCTGGCACATCGATTAGGTGATAAATGACATTAAGTGTACCAAATATATTTGCATGGTTATTCACACCTTGTTTGTGATCCTCGGTATGCCAGTCACAAACTTGAAGGGCATAATCGAGATTTAAACATGCCATTGAAAAATTCAATGAATCTCAAAAGGATCTAGGAATTTCAATTCATTTAATAAATAATAATCTATTTCGTTTTTCATGGTAGAATTGGTAAATCGTCATTTACCTACCTTCAAATTTTTTGTAGCTTGGATTACGACATCCCTCTTCCAAGTTATAAAATATTGTGTTGGGCCCTAGCCTTAATATTCCATTTGGGTGTCATATTAAGGACTCTTATCTAATCTAAACTTTGTCTTTCTTTTCAGATGTCTTCCAACCATGCTTCTGGGTCAAACCCTACTGGCTCCTTCTCTCTCATGAACAATTGTGGGAGAGTTATCTTTGATGGAACTAATTTCAATGATTGGATTAGGAACATCAGGATGGTCACGTTCTATGAGGACAAGGAATATGTCCTTGACAAGGAGCTTAAGGTTATTGATGAGTCTTCTGCTACTCCTGAGGAGATTGCTGAGTACACTACCCATGAGAAGGATGCCACTAAGGTGTCTTGTATCATGTTGGCTACCATGACAGTAGAACTCCAAAAATCCTATGAGGATTTCTACCCTTATGAGATGTACCAGGACCTGATGGAAATATACTATCAGAGTGCTCGTCAGGAGAGGTATGAAATCATCACCTCAATGATAACAACTAAGATGAAGGATGGAGAGTCCATCATGGGCCACATGCAGAAAATGCAAAGATTTGTGGACCGTTTGCTAAAGTTGAATGTTAACTTTGATGAGGAGTTAGCAATAAACATTATTCTACACTCCTTACATTCCTGTTATGATCAGTTCCGCATGACCTATCATATGAACAAGGAAGAGGTCACGCTTAGCAAACTTCAAGGACTTTTGAGGATTACTAAAAGTAGTCTCAAAGCTAAAAATGTTGTTACCACTCCTACTATTGCCCCTGTTCTGACAATCGGGCAAGGCAAAGGGAAGAAGAGGAAGACCCCTACAAAGGATCACAAGGGAAAGTCCCTTGATGGCTCCTCTTCAAGTGGAACCAAAGGTGGTCCCGCTACTCCCTCCTCCAACCGAAAAGATGCACAATGCTTTTATTGTCAGGAAAAGGGGCATTGGAAGCGAAGCTACGCCAAGTACTTGCAGGGTGTTAAGGATGGGAAGGTTAAACCCACCCATGCAGGTATTTACACTATATTGTCTAATAACTCACCACATACTAATTCTTGGGTCCTTGATACAGGGCGTGGAATTCACATTTGTTCTGATTTGCAGGGACTAAAAAGAAGTGAGGATGTGGTGCACAGGAAGATAAACTTAATCACGGGGAATAGGAAAGCTTCACCTGTCACTAAGATTGGAGTTTACTCTTTATTTCTTAGTAGTGGGTTAACACTAGATTTTAATAAACATTGTTACTCGTCTGAAATGGTGAGAAATATTATTTCTTTTCATGGCTTGTACAAACAAGGTTATAGTTTTTCATTTGATAATGAAGTTGGTGCTATTAATGCTTTTTACAATGGTGGATTTTATTTTAAAGCATTACCTTGTAATGGTGTATATGAAGCTGTGAATGTTGTAGATAACTTACGAAATAATGTATTGCATATTGTGTTCGATTAGGTTTCTAAGCCTATAACTATAATCGGTATGTACTTGACCCAAGAGTAGCATGGTCCATTTGGGTTGCATACCACGAGGACAATTTGTTAGGATGGACTTTTGAGAAGAGGTTATTTATAATTTATTAATATATTATAAGTTCTAATATATTAATAAGAAATCATATTATTTAATTAGTATTGATCAAGAATTAATTTGGAATTAATTTTGTGATCAAAAGAGACTAATTAAATATGTGGGGATTGATTGTGTAAATCATCCATTCTTATAAAGTGGGCTAGTTCTTCATGTTGGGCTAAACCCATGTGGTAACCCATGGATACTCCATGGAGGTTAAAAATCCATGGATCATGAGTAATGTGGAAATTCATGCACATTAGGGTTTGCATGGTGTAACCCTAATTGACCCACACTATATAAGAAGCCCCTTAGTTGGTGAAATTGGAACTAGTGTTCTTTGGAAGAGTGATAGGGTCGATTCTTAGAGGAAGCCATTCTTTGTCCAAGGTGTTTTGTGATTCCATTTGAGGCATCCACACTATTAGTGCTAAGCTCTTAAAGGTTCAAGGCTTCCAAATACATTAAAAGGTATGTCATCTAACTAGAACTTTGTATTGTATACACTCCATAATATGCTAGTTAGGATGATGCTTTAGAAAAATAAAGTTTGCATGTATAATAAAGGAAACATAGATCCAAAGTATCTAGGGTTGCATGTACACCATAGGAGTGTTAGAATGCTCAAAACCCATCAGCGGTATTAGAGCCTAGGGTTGTTTTCAATTATACTTGACGCAACTTGTTTGCAAAAGCTTGAAAAATCGATCTTTTGACTCACCGAGTCCACTGGGTGACTCGCTAAGTCCCCTTACAAAACCATCCAACTCGCCGAGTGGGTTCATGCACTCGACGAGTTGGTGCTCCTGACAACAGATTTTCGAGTTTTAAGGCTGTAATTGGACTAGGATCGTTACCCTAAACTGTTTTTGAACTTATAAACCTGTTTTTTATATGGTAATGATCATGCTTATCCAATTTAAAAGATAATTGTCAAGGTTTCATTTTTTGTATTAGTTTATATTGTTAGACTAATTACATGAAATTTGTTTGATTTGAATTGTCTTGTTTATATGATTTTAATCTAGATCATGGATATTGCTTGACATGCTTGTTAGTTTAATTGATGATCTTAATGCTTTAGCTTGTCCTCAAGTTATGGAAAACCAATAGTCTTTTCTTGTTAAAGAGTCATTAAAGTCACGAGTTATGTACTTGAAGTGTCTTTTTCCCATAAATAGTTTTATGAACTCCATAACTTGTTCTCAAGTTATGGATTTTCAAGAGTCTTTTCATTAAAGCCTATATTAAACTCATAAGTTATGGATTCCAAAAGTTTTTGAAAAGTTCAAAATTTTCCCTCAAGTTTTGGAATTTGTAAAGTTACACTTTTGAATACTTTAATTCCAAACCCTAGAATTTTAAAAGTTAAAATTCAACCCTTATACTATTATAATATTAATAGTTAATATTTATATATATGTATAAGAGTAAAGTCAGTCTTACCGTTAGTAGGCCTCATTCACGAAGCCGGTCTATAAGGGGGTATAAGTTTACTGCCTATAAAATGGCAGTTTAATGGGTGCCCACTCTCACCCACCGCTTCCTTAATTCTTCCTTCATTAAAAGTATAATGATAAATATAAAGTAACTAAACTTTTATTAAATTCCCAATCTTAGTTACTATAGGAAAATGTGAATATGGTGATAACCCATGAAATTGCACTTTGTACCTTGTTAAGTCGTTAGTGGAGCGTGTGTGGTTAACCGACACACTAACCTCGGACGGAAAATGTGTCGCAAAGGGTAGCTTGATGTTAATCATAGATCAATGGAGCGTGTGTGGTTAACCGGCACATTGATTAGGTGGTTGTAACATTGGATGTACCAAGCTAATTTGCATGGTTATTCATACCTTGTTTGTGATCCTCGGCATCCCAATCACAAACTTGAAGGGCACAATCAAGATTTAAACATGCCATTGAAAAGTTCAATGAATCTCAAATGATCTAGGAGTTTCAATTCACTTAAAACCTAAAGTTCTTTTTCATTTTTCGTGGTGGAAATTGGTAAATCGTCATTTACCTACCTTCAAATAGTTTATAATTGGATTACGGTATCCCTCTTCCAAATTGTAAATTATAGTGTTGGTTCCTAGCCTTTGTAGATGTCTAGTTCAGACAACTGTGGTCTTCCCAGATCTTTTGGAACAAGCTTTCCTTCTGAAGATGATACTTCACTTCCTCCACCTCCTCCAATTATTCCCCCTGACCAACAAGCTCGAAGACTTGAAAAGTTCAGGATCACTCAATCCCTATTGAATAGTAAACACAAAGATGGAAAGCCTGTGTGTGCACATGTCTTGGAGATAAAGTCACACATTGACAGGCTTAGGATGTTGGGTGTTGTCTTCTCAAGGAAGTTGGTTGTTGATTGGTTTCTTCAGTCACTTCCCCAGTCATATAGTGAGTTCATCAAATACTACTATTTGACAGATCACAATGTGACCCTAATAGGTCTTACTTATTTGTTGATTGGTGCTGAATTAGCAATGATTTGGCACAATGATCAAGCAAATATGACTGGAAAATCTATCTCTCAAGCTGACATGGGTAATGACATGGACATCCCAAAAATGATTCTTTCTCCTAAAGGTAAGGAATTTGCCATGGTCAAAAGTTTCGATCATAAGGGTAAGGCCGGATCTGAGATTGTTCCATGTTCCATTTCCCATGAGCCTGTGTGATTCTATTGCGAAGGAAAGGGACATTGGAAGCGAAGCTGCCCCGACTACCTAAGAGCTTTATTCATATTGTATGGTTCTGCTTTAGGTATGTCTACTATCTAACTCTATTAAGTTCCTATTTGTTGATTCTTAATACATAATGTGACAAGTTTTGAATTTTGTTTTATTGTAGGATCAAGCAAAAGGAAGGAAGCCTAAAAGAAGAGTATGTTGAATCTGATCACGAAGATGGATTGCAATCAGATGATTCGATGATCGGATTTTTGAGCTGCTGCTTAGGAGTTATAATAGATTGCTAGAAATTTGTAATAACATAGCTTTCATTTGTAATTGCATTGTAAGGAAAAAAAATTCCGCATTTTATAAAGAAATAAAATTTTGTTTTGTTTATTTTATATCTCCTTGCAATGGAATTTATGGAAATTGGTGTTTGTATGTTTCTATGTTAGCAATATGAATTTGATTCTTTCGTTTGTGGTAGTGTCGAGAATTTGCCAAATGAGGAAAGATTCTCATCACCCAAGTTTCGGTTGGATAGAAACTTGGAATCATGCAACATGTAATGTGTGATGAATGAGGACTTTTGTCTTTGGGAAATTAAGACTAATTCCTTGATCACATGAATATGTGAGTCAAGTGAAGGGATAGGAGATTGGATACACTTGGTTGTGCGCTGGTCAGGTCCACCACAAAGATCGATAAGACTATTCGTCATGATTTACTAAAGTTTAGTAAATATGGTTATGCTTACACGTTTAAGTGTAATTCTCAAACATTGGAAAAGTTTCAATTTATGGCAGAACGAATGAGAAGAATTAAATTAGGAAAAAATATAAAAGTTTCTCTAATCTGAAAAGATGGGAGAGTACTTTAGTATCGTGTTTTATGATCATCTTAATGATTTTGGAAAACCATATCACAATTGATCCTCTAAGGACATCTTGGTGCATTTGTTTGGCTAAGGAGAGGAATCGTGAATTGTTGAAATGGTTAAATCAAAATATGAATCATACTTCGTTCCAAAATCGAATCTTAGAGTCATACTCCAAGATTGTAATTTGAGTGACATAATCTTAAGAAGGGTTAAAACACTTATCAAATGTAGAGTAAAATGTTTTCTGCTCTTGTACATTTGAGATTGGTAAGTTGTGATGTCTTGGTAAGGACAAAAGACCAACTAATACTAATTGTGTGAAGTGTTATTCTTGATAAGAAGCCGCACTAACTCTTGAATATTTGTTTGTCAAGGAATAGTTCTTGACAGAGAATCATATATGTCAAGAAGTCAGTGGGAGTCTTAAAGATCTTGAAAACTTTCAAGAACTAATCAAGAAAAAAACCTATTGTTTATCACTAGCACACGACTTGAGGTTTGTAACCTATCGTGTTGACATATTCTTATTTTTGTGCTCATACAAGTTAAAGTAGACCATGCATGTGATTTCTATGAGTTCTCAATTGTTTTCATAACAACTTGGAAGCAATGGTAGGCCCTTGTGCTGCTAGGCGGCAAGAAATTAAGATTGAACAAGTTCAGTCCATATGAGTTTGGATTTGTCGCAAACCTTGTCTTGTGATTATGGTTTGACAAATTCACATGGATAGGAACACATACACCATAAAATCTAAGTGTCATAAGGTTTCTTTCCGCTTCATGAAAATGATTGTGAGGAAACGCTTTCACTAAGTAGATTTTAAGGAGATAGCTGTTGTGAGATTTTCATTCTCAAATTCGATTATGATTACGACATTCCTTTTCATAATTTGAATTGTGAGAAACTGAAAAATGTCTAAACATTTGAGACTTATTGCTATAAGTTCTTAAATTGTTTAGACATACATGTGAGCTATCTAAGGAAAGTTGTATGAGTTTGAGAAGCCTAGATAAAGTCTTATCAAAGCATCTTGTATCAGAAATATGAACTTTGGTAAGAAAGTCAATAAAGTATTGATTTCTAGAAGTCTAACTGATTTCTGGGTACATGTCAAAGATAGTGGGAGCATAAGTGTTATGCTTATAAAGAAATAATTATTATGTAGTGGGAGCATAATCAATTATGGTAATTGTTGCAAGTTAGCAATGTTAATTCTAGAAAACAAAAGTTTCAATTCATGAAGTTGCAGGGGTTGGAAAAGTTTTTTAGCTATAATTAATGGAGATGAATTCATACTTCATTTCAAATCTAAAAGCTTAGATTGAAATTTTAATCAAATTAAGTCAAGTGTATATATGAATGTTATGTTGGAATGGTTCAAAATAAGGAAATTCTATATATGGAAATATTATTTGCGTTCTCAAATTCGATTATGATTAAGGCATACCTTTTCATAATTTGAATTGTGAGAACATGGCAAATAAAATTAGAAATATTGTAGCAAAAGACTGATCAGGTATCATGTCATTATGAATCATGTCTAATATGCTTCGGGTATAGTATCGATTGCATGTGCTATAATATTTATCCATTCTAAATTTTCCAAATGCCTAGGGCATTAAGAGGGAAAAAGGAATAGAACCGGATATGACTAAATGATTAAGCAATTGTCGAGGACAATCTGAGGTTTACCAAAGATTGGTTGCTCATGGAAAGTTGGAAGTATGGTGTAAATTTTGGAAAGGACCATATTGACATATTCTGAAAAAGTGGCAATGTCACACCCCTAAACCTAAACGGCGGAAACATTTGGGGGTGGAGGACGTCATATAAAGTATCACAACAATTGCATAATAGTAAACAAAGTACAACAACCACGAATTTGATAGAGTATAAGTTTTTACATGTGTGTTCAAAACATTGTATATTGACACCAAAATATATATATACAAAAATTAAAAGACATGAGTCTCAATGCTCCATCTTCTCAAAAACTTGAGGGTGTACCTGGTTTACCGGTTTCCTGAGAATACAAATTATTTGAGAAAAAGTTTCAACATTTAAGTTGGTGAGTTCATAAGTATTTTTTTGAAAAATAAATACCATTCAAAGAGATGAAATCACATTCATTTCCAGAAAATCCGATATTTTCTATAAAATTGAGTTGTAAGTTGTTTGTTTGTAAGAAATTGTATTTATCCAGGAAAATCCTATATTTTCCATAAAACTGAGTTGTAAATATTAGTCTTAATTTTATCCAAGACTAAAACATGTACAAGTAATTCACCATGCTTGAATTAATGATATGTAGTTTTATTCGAAAATAAAACTATTCGAAGGGATGTGTTTATATGTAAAAATAACGTATATTCGTTTTCCCTATGTGAGTTTTCATAACAATACTAACAAATGATTTTCCTGCCTTGACGTTCTTCAGGTGTCGTATTGTCTGGTATTTGTCACCCTTAACCTGCCGGTCGGGCTATAGCTAGTAGCCAGGGTGCGGGGTGATCAATCCCGTATAGATCTATACACAAGTATCACACTCTCCGGAAGGAGACTCGGGTTATAAAACAGGACTTGCTGTTATACCTCGATAGGTACAATGAAGACGAATGACTCACAATTTCCCAACGAATTGCATATTTTTATATGAAAATATTCATATATGAAATTGTTACTCTTTTCGTAATGTTTATTACATATAAAAATAATCATATTTTTATATATCTGTTTTATTTGTTCTGAAAGAGTAAAATATAATGAGAACGTAACCCCAACTATATCTATTATAGTTTACAATATATGTTTCAATCTAATTAATAATTGTTGTGTCATAAGATGTTCCATATGTATATGTTTTCAGGTAAAAGTTATATAAACTGAGACAAAACATAAAAAACGATTTATATTTAAACACTAGTATCCTAGTGTTTTACTTGTATTTTCCCCATTTAAAACCTATAAAAAGTTAAAAAGTGTAGGGGTATGAACTCAATTGATAAGTAGTGAATTGGGCAGCTCTTCGTTGCTAGAAAAAGGCTTTACTGCTGAAAACTGGGCTTTGCGAGGGTTGGGTTAAGAAACCGAAAGACTCTTTTATTACGGGCTTCAGGTGTCTCGGGATGTTCTTCGGGTGTTGGATATGATACCGGGGCTTCGGGGGGTTGTAAGGAGGTTTGTGGGGGTGAAAAGTGTGAAAAATATGAGAAAGTGGGCTAAAAATGGTGAAGGAACCGGGAAATCTCGCATGGATTTATAAGGCCGAAGCGTCGGACCGAAGGAAGGAGAAGAGGGCGTGTGTTCGGTCAGGTGGCGAGGGGGGTAGGCTCCGCGTCGGAAGGAGGGTCTGCACACGCGTCTCGGTTCGGACGCCTCCACCGCGAGGACACGCATCAGACTTCGCTTGGGCCGTGCATCGGGTGACTCAGCAGCTCGGACACGGGGCATGTCTCATGCGAGGGTGACGTGGCTGCTTCTCGGCCTTGCATATGCAAAAATTTTCTGAAATTGTGTCCAGATTTTCAAAAATCCATAACTTTCGCATACAACCTCCGTTTTCGATGTTCTTTATATGTGCTCGTAGGTGAGATTATACTCTACAACTTTTGTTTAGACTTCATTGACTAATTTTTACTTTATTTTTAATATTATTATTTTTAACAGACCAAGACAGGAAAATCCGATAAAAATTCATAATTTCTTTATCCGACGTTTGTTTTCGTCTGTCTTTTTACCGTTGTACTACTATCGACAAGACCTTCGATTCTCGTTTAGGTTGTGTTGGCTAAAAATCATCCGATCTTTCGCATACAACCTCCGTTTTCGATGTTCTTTATATGTGCTCGTAGGCGAGATTATACTCTACAACTTTTGTTTAGACTTCATTGACTAATTTTTACTTTATTTTTAATATTATTATTTTAACAGACCGAGACAAGAAAATCCGATAAAAATTCATAATTTCTTTATCCGACGTTTGTTTTCGTCTGTCTTTTTACCGTTGTACTACTATCGACAAGACCTTCGATTCTCGTTTAGGTTGTGTTGGCTAAAAATCATCCGATCTTTTTTTCGAATTTCTGGCTGTGTACTGCTATGTCGAATCTTAGAAAAATCATAACTTATTCATACGAAATCAGATTTGGACGATCTTTTTATGGGAATTCATGGTTTAACGTTTACTACAACTTTCATTTAGATACCTAAGGCTAAAAAACAATTTATTGAAATTTCGCTTTTTACGCTTAACAATGTTTTGCCGGTTTTGATGCCGATTTTCGATTGGTCATAACTTCTTCGTTACAACTCGGATTTCAATGCTCTTTATATTTTTGGAAACCTTAGTACAATATCTACCACTTTATTCATTCCAAACAAGATTATTTAATACTTCATTTTTTACGCTACTTTTCATCTAAATTAATTTCTATTTTTATTATTTCAAAATAGTTTACAATTTCACCTAGACTATTACATTGACTTGAAATATCGGGTTGTTACAGGCAACTCTTGTTCAGGAGTGATAGTTAAAATGGGAATATGGAAATGTTTCCATAGGTGGAAGTTATTAATTAAATCTGTGTAAGATTAGAAAACTTAATGCAAGAGGGATGTTCAAAGGAATGTACTTTGAATGTGAGACTTCGTTTCCATGGAATTGCTCTCCATTGGAATACTTTGTAATGTATGTTACCAAGTCTCTGTGACTTTTGTGCATAGTCATTACAAGTGGATCATTGCATATAAGTTTAGAATCTAACAGATTATAGTAAATGGTAAAATTTGATATTCTTACATTTACGGTAAGGATTTGGGATTGTGAAATGAGAAGCATTGGAATTGTGTCCAATTGATCTATTTCACAAACTAAGGATCATAGACAAACATAAGTGTGCATGCTTGGAGCATGGCATGACTATTTTTTTAATTCAAGTAATAAGTTGATTGTTCGAAACATTATACAATGAATAATGAGTAATCAATATGACTCAGAAGTTTTGGGGACATATAGGATTAGTATTATGTCTCTAAGTAGTTGATCAGGCTACATCTTCCCAGGGTTGATCAGGCTAATCACTCCTCAGATAATGCAGTTGATCAGGCTACATCTTCCCAGGGTTGACCATATGTCTCTATGTCTACTTGTGCTGCCCAACAATCGTAATGCTTTTGTTCTGTCCTAGTGACACTGGTTTTAGTATGAATGCAGGTATGTATACTTGGTTAAATATTTTATTATTTAAAAGTGTGAACTCTTTATCAGATTATTTTAATCCCGCTGTGTTTATAGTTCGTATATCTTTTATGGGTTGATACACTCGATTCACTATAAACAATGCTCTGATACCAATCTGTCACACCCCAAAACCGGAACGGCGGAAACGTTCGGGGGTGGAGGACGTCATGTTCAGTATCACAACAATGCAAAGTAGTAAACAAGCAACAACATCATCCATTGCATTAATAATATAATTTCATACAAGTGTGTTCTGTCAAGTTATATAGACACCAAAAATATACATCAAAATAAAAGATGAGTCTTGAACGAGCTCCATCTTCTCAAAACCTGGCACCGGTACCTGTCTACTGGTGACCTGAGAATACAAGTTATTTTGAAAGAGTTTATTAGCTTTAAAGCTGGTGAGATCATAAGTATTTTAATGTCTGTATTTGCATGAAAGTGTTTGTAAGTCTGTAATTATATAAGTTTGTAAAAGTTTGTAATTGTTTGAACTCTCCTAGAAAACCCTATGTTTCCTACTAAAAGTAGCCTTCTACCAAGGCATCTAGTATCTGTGTGTGTGTGTCTTGTAAGAGTGTGTATTTTCCCAAATCCTACTATCATTAACCAAAAGTATAGTTTTTACATTATTGTTTATTGTGTGAAGATCACAAAGTAAATGTAATGGGAAAATGAAATAGTACTGTAGTGTTGTATTAAGTAACTACTGCTGTACTAACTACCTTAAACCAAATGTTATTTAAAGTACCATGTGATCGGCCTGTATCCTGCTACCGACTCTATAGAAAAACGACGATGTAAGACGTCGTAAGAAATGACGTTTGGCACCCGTAGACTTGCAAGTCCCACTGTAGCAAGCAGCAAGGTGTAGGATAGTCAATCCAGTATATATCTATACACAAACTCATACGCTCCCCACTTAAGGAGATCCTGGATACAAAACGGTCATGACAGGTAGTGTCATGCCCCGTTACATGGCTCACATAAATGTAATAATGTACTAGTATATGAATGTGCTAGTTGTATTGTGTGTTCTCTCCCTGTCTAGCATGTATTGTTTGTTTCTCATCATAGTATTCTATTGTTTGTTTCTCATCATAGTATCTATTGTTTGTTTCTCATCATAGTATCTATTGTTTGTTTCTCATTATCGTATCTATTGTTTGTTTCTCATTATCGTATCTATTGTTTGTTTGTTATTGACTCATGTATGAACTGACTCATTGTATGTTTCCCTGTTCTAGTAATAGTATTAGTATCTCCCTAAACTATACCTATTATAGTTTACTAGTAATGTGGTTTGAATGTATGAACATGTTTGTGTACCTTTGCTACCCAAAGGTATTGAACTGAATGAAGTAACCTTTGATATCTATACACATATACATGATATATAACTAGGATTCAAACGACCTTCGGACAAATAACCTGAATACCCTAAGTCCACAACCAAACAAGGAACAGGAAGTAAGGTGAGCTATCAGTCCTAAGTCCTTTCAATCCTACTTATATAACTATATCTACATAGATACACATAATATAAGTTAAAAGAGTTTAATAAAAGTATTTGATATGAAAAAGAGTTTGTAAAACAGTTTGAAGTATAACAGTTTGATAACACAGTTTGAAAAGTAAGAAATCCACTTGTTTGGTAGTTATTAATCATATGTGATTGATATAATAACTATAATAGTTCAACTTGTATTCCCCCCCATAAAAGCATTTAAAAACAATTAAAAGGTTAATTAAGGGGTATGAACTCACCTGTAGTGAGTGGTTTGGATGAACGGAATGTATAGGATGCTAAGTGTCAAGTGAAGACTTGAATACACACAAGGATCCTAGTTAACATATAATCACACATATATGTATCCAATTAGTCATTAAACAACTAATTAACCAAGGTTAAGACATCCTAGGACATGCAAAACACCTTATATAAGTGTTATAAGTGCTAAGGATTGCATGTAAGTGTTGTAGGACATTGCTACTGGGTTTAGGGTTCAAGGGTAAACTCCCTTGGAGTTTACGGTTTTGTGACCATAACCCCTTGAGTTTACAGTCGTAAACCCATGAGTTTACGGTCGTAAACTCATGGTACTTGACCATTTTGCGTTTTGAAGCTTTAAAGATCATAAGAAGCATTCCTACTTCATGTTTAAGCCTTAGGAAGAGATTAGGGCACCATTTCACTCCTTTAAGGAGTTTACGGTCCTTGGACCACTACTCCTTGGGTTTACGGCCGTAAACCCAAATTGTTTATGGTCTTTTGATGTTTTCAAGTACTAAGCACATCAAGGAAGGGGTCTAGGCTAGTTTCCAAGGCTTGGTAAGGGACTAGGGCCACTTTGGCCCCTTTGTTAGGGTTTACGGTCCAAGGTGTTCTTGGACCGTAAACACCTTTGATCCTTTGATTCTTGGGTGTTTTCTTGATAATTAGAAGTGTAACAAGTCTTA
Organism: Lactuca virosa; assembly: GCF_052849685.1. Taxonomy (NCBI): domain Eukaryota; kingdom Viridiplantae; phylum Streptophyta; class Magnoliopsida; order Asterales; family Asteraceae; genus Lactuca; species Lactuca virosa. Next base: position 180,145,265 of record NC_136430.1, read on the forward strand.
TAATACACTAGGATAGAAGTACTTACTAGGTAGAAGCTTGAAAAGGTGCTAAAAGTCCAAGAACACTAGTGTGTGTTCTTGGTGTTCTTGGTGAAACTTGAAGATCTACACTTTTGGAATGATTTCACGGATGGAATCATGTAAGATCACTAGATTAAGTAAGATATCAACTTTTTAGGGCTAGAAACAGTTACCAAGTTGAAGATCAAGAAGAAAAGTCAGATAATACTTGAGAGAGAATTGAGTTTGGATCTTGAAAATGTGAAAAAGTGGTAAATAATGACTAAGTGTCATATTTATACCCCCTTTAGGGTTTACGGCCGTAAACACCTTTGTTTAGGCCGTAAACTCCAAACTCTTGGAGTTTTGGGACATTATTGTTGCACAATAAATCCTAGGGCATTCTCTCTCCTGTTATCTCCTGAAGTACTAACTTTAAAACACTCAAACTTATTCCAAAAAGCTTGAAAGTTAGTAGAAACTGTTCTGACTTCTATTGAATTGAATGGTTGTACAGAATGGAAATTTCGGGTTGTCACATTATATACTTGACCCGAGAGTAGCATGGTTCATTTGGGTTGCATATCACCAGGACAATTTGTTAGGATGGACTTTTGAGAAGAGGTTATTTATAATTTATTAATATATTATAAGTTCTAATATATTAATATGAAATCATATTATTTAACTAGTATTGATCAAGAATTAATTTGGAATTAATTTTGTGATCAAAAGAGACTAATTAAATATTTGGGGATTGATTGTGTAAATCATCCATTCTTATAAAGTGGGCTAGTTCTTCAAGTTGGGCTAACCCCATGTGGTAACCCATGGATACTCCATGGAGGTTAAAAACCCATGGAGCATGAGGAATGTGGATATTCATGTACATTAGGGTTTGCATGGTGTAACCCTAATTAAGCCACACTATATAAGAAGCCCCTTGGTTGGTGAAATTAGCACTAGTGTACTTTGGAAGAGTGATAGGGCCGATTCCTAGATCAAGCCATTCTCTATCAAGTTATCCTTTGGCCAAGGTGTGTTGTGATTCCATTTGAGGCATCCATACTATTGGTGCTAAGCTCTTAAACGTTCAAGGCTTCCAACTACATTAAAAGGTATGTCATCTAACTTGAATTTTGTATTGTATACACTCCATAATATGCTAGTTAGGATGATGCTTTGGAAAAATAAAGTTTGCATGTATAATAGAGGAAACATAGATCCAAAGTATCTAGGGTTGCATGTACACCATAGGAGTGTTAGAATGTTCAAAACCCATCATATTGATTCTTCCACTCGTTTGGATAAGGCATCCTTGTGGCATTGTCGTCTTGGACATGTCAACAAGAAGCGCATAGGCCAACTCCAAAATGCTGGAGTCTTGGAATCATTTGACTTAAAGTCGGATGATAGTTGCAAATCTTGTTTACTTGGAAAGATGACCAAGTCACCCTTCACTGGTACTTGTGCAAGGGGTGAAGGTTTGTTGGAGTTCATACACACAGATGTATGTGGACCCTTCAAAACCGCCACAAGGGATGCTAATCGCTTCTATGTGACTTTTACTGATGATTACAGTAGATATGGCTATATATACTAAATCAAGCATAAGTCATAAACCTTTGAAAAGTTCAAAGAGTTTAAACATGAAGTGGAGAATCAGCTGGGCAGGAACATAAAGATGCTCTGATTCGATCGGGGTGGTGAGTATCTTAGTATCGAGTTCCTTGACTATCTTAAGGAATGTGGAATTGTTTCACAATTGACACCTCCTAGGACACCACAACTTAATAGTGTGGCTGAGAGGCGCAATCGAACCCTATTGGACATGGTTCGTTCCATGATGAGTTGAGCTTCGTTACCTATCTCGTTTTCGGGGTATGCCTTAGAGACTGTCGCCCATATCCTTAATCTAGTCCCGACTAAAAAGGTTCCCAAAATACCTCACGAGATGTGGACAAGGAAAGTTCCTTCTTTAACAGACATCAAGGTTTCGGGTTGCGAGGATTTTGTGAGGCGCGAGAATCACGACAAGCTCGAACCTCGTAATGAGCGGTGTATTTTCATCGGGTACCCACAGAAGTCCTTTGCATATCTCTTCTATAGACCGAGTGACAATGTTGTCTTCGTTGCTAGGAGAGGAGTCTTTCGTGAGAGAGAGCTTATATGCCAAGGGGACAATGGGAGGAAAATTGACCTTGAAGAAATTCAAGAGTCAAGCGGTGAAGGAACCTCATACACTAGCGATCAACCTGAGGAGGAAACTCTTGTTGAACCAATTGACGAGTCTGTACCTCTGAGGCGTTCCACTAGAGTTAGGAATGCACCTGAGTTTTACTATGGAAGGTGATACACCTGAGTTTTACTACGGAAGGTGATACATTTATCAGTGATAGCATACTGGTAAATTTGGATGAACCTAACAACTATAAGGAAGCCATGGCAGGCCCTGAGTCTGCCAAGTGGAAAGAGGCTATGGACAGCGAGATTCAGTCCATGTGTCACACCCCAAAACCTGAATGGCGGGAACGTTCGGGGGCGGAGGACGTCATGTACAGTATCATAACAATGCATAATAGTAAAACAATCAACAACATCATCCTTTGCATTAATAATATAATTTAATACAAGTGTGTTCTGTATAGTTATAAGACACCAAAATATGTAAACAAAATAAAGACGAGTCTTGAGTATGCTCCGTCTTCTCAAAAACCTGGTCCTCGGTACCTGTTGTGACAACCGTCAAAATTCGAGTCGGTTCTAGATTTGAATAAACTTAGTTGCACATATAGGAACGACACATATTGGACTTAGTGACTAGAAGCTCAGTTATAACTTACTAGAAACTTGGAAGCAACTAGAAACAATGGATAATGTACTTAGATTTCACATTGATATGTGAATTCTACAACAACTTAACTGTAGAGGCTATCCATATTCGGGTCACTCTTTGACTCGAACACCTTTTCATGAATCATATACACACATCATGCACTTGACCTAGAAGTAGAAATTAGGTCAAAGTCTCATAGAAACTTAAGTCAAAGTTGAAGACTAGGACTAGTATACTTGATTACTCAATTTCGCTTGAATCTCGGAATCACTACATAGAATGCCAATAAACCGATAAAAATAAATTACAAAAATTATTTATAACTATAAAAGAGTTATAATACCATAAGATAATTTAAAGTCTCAAATATTCTATTTATTTTGATATATAAATTTTATATAAAATGTGCACTAAAATCAAGTTTTTATTCATGAAACCTTGATTTTTGACTTATAAATTAAGGATGAATGTTAATGACTTAAATTTTTATTTTCCTTGATTATATTTCCCTGAATTTAATTGTTTTAAGATAATATTATAAGTTTCATAACTATTTTTATAGAATTCTTGATGTTAAACTTTATAAAATTTAAGTTTTAGGGTTTTTAGGGTTTTTGAGCTCACACTCTCATTCTCCAACACACACATCTCTCTTCTTTCTCTCTCTAGAAAACTCTCTCTACCTTCTCTCTAATTTTTTTTCTCCAAACACCACAACCACAGCCTCTTAACCACAAAATTATGGAGATTCATAAGGGTTTTTCAAGCCACAAATAAATTTAAGGTAAAGAACATACATCTCTTGAAGATCCACAACAATGATTTAAGCCATGCATGCGCATTTTACTTCAAAAACCGACTTCTACTTCTTCATCTTCTTCAAACTTGTTTTCTTTTTGTTAAAATGGTTTTTAGAACATCATGGATGTGTTTTAAGACCATGCATGGATGATAAACGAGGTTGCATGTTCATGATCTTAGTGCAAAAATCGATTTTAAGGATTAAAACATCAAACTCAAGTTAAGAGTTTTTGAGAAACAAAATTTTGTTCATAAATGAATGTATACATTTTGATAAGTTTTAATCTTTTGATATCTGGAAACATGACTAGAATATAAGTTTATCCTGATATCTTTTAAAATATTTCAAAAGATTTACTCAAAGAAATGATGAAAACTCATTTTTCTAACCAATCACCATGCATGCAATCTGCCAGATTTCTTTACCTGACTTTAAACTGTCATATCTCACTCATTTCTTAATCAAAATTCGGGATTCTTTTTCTGAAATATAATATTTTGAGATAGCTTTCAAACCCATCTGACCTCACTGGAAAATTCAAATATTTCGATTTTTAGCAATTTTTACAAAACTGTTGCTCAATCAGCACCTTTTTGTGAATACTAGTTTTGTATTGCATGTTCAAATATCTTATTCATCACTAAAAATCAAGGAAAAATTAATTTGAGCACTTAACATCATGTATTAAGAGGTATAAAAATATCTTGATTCAAAAGCCTTTGGAACATGTTGCAAAACTTCTCAAAGTAACATCAATAATTTTTACCAAAATCATAAGAATCAAGTTTTCTTTATAATTGTTTGAGCCTTTAGGCATGTTTTTCGACATCAAAAATACGAAAACAATTTTTCATTGTTATTAAATTGTTTGAAGTTGCATGTTGGAAATTTTCAGCTCAATATATATTTTCTTTATTTTTACATGAAAATAATAATAAAATAGAGTGTTAAAGCATATAAAATACTTAAACTTGTAAATAAATTCTGGAAATATTTTTGTGGATGAGCATGTAAGTTAATAAAAATCTCTCATGAAGTTTTATCGATTTTTGTTACTGTTTAGTATGGTTTTTAATTTTCTTTTTATTTAGCTCTAATAAATCATAAAACCATTTTAGGAAATGTGAAAATATTATTTCTTATTTTTCGCAGCTTGTACCTTATACTTAAGACTCTGAAAAATATTTTAGGAATTTTTGAAAATGTATATCTATTTTTCTTGAATTTTTGTGTTTATAATGGACTAAAAACAGGAAAAATAGTTTTACTCATCCAAAATTCATGAAAATTTACCAGAAACTCTTAAAATATGTTAGGATGATACATAAATTTTTTGATGATTTTTATCTTCTGTATGCTATTTTTCTTCTATTTTCCCAAGATTTAATACACTTAAATGTACAAAAAACAGAAAAATGTGTTAAACTTTTTGAAAACACATATTAATATTTTTCCTAGATTATGTACACTGTAAAATAGTTACACAAAAATTACAAGAATTGTTCATGATAATTTACTATTTTTCCATGATTTTATGATTATTCATGGAATTAAATGGTGAAAAATAGTTAGACAAATCAAAAATTCAAGAAAATTTATCTTAAGGTCTTTGACTTCAATTAAAAATGAAATACAAAGTTTGGGAAAGTTTAGAACTAAATTGATTTCGTTTTGAATATTTAATCATTGGAACACCTCTAAAATGTTAAATATTAACATTTCAATAATCGAAAATTTCCACTTAAATTGTTATATAGCAATTGATTCTTTGAAACTTAACTTCCACAAAAAAATGTTTGTAACTTATCAATATTAAATTTTGACACAATATTGGCATAATTCTATTGTAGTAGTAAGTATACTAGTGTTAGATTTCGATTAGAGACTCACTAGCGAATACCATTATTGTAGGAATCGGGAGTGGTACACGTGGAACGTAGTTCAAGGCACCAATAGCATCATCTCAATGTATTGTGAGTATTCACGACTCCCCTATTTTCGGTTTCTTTTAAATGTTTTGGGGGTGGGAAAGCATGTCTTAAACTATATATGTTCATTGTATTTATTTGACTCGTATAAACTTGGTTGCTATATTTTGCATATTGTGAGTATTCATAGCCCATATTTTACGTTTTTAATGTTTTGGGGTGGAAAGCATGCTAAAATTTCTATGAACATTATTTTATGAACTTGTGCTATGAACTATATGATATGAACTTTGTTGTATGAACCTTGTATTATGAACTTGTACTATGAATTTAGTGTTATGAACTTGTATGATTAAGTCCCCGGAGAACCGATACAACCTATTAACTCATATTCGAGCCGATGGTCTTATGGATAACTCTATTTGGGGTCGACAGCCCCCACTCGCCCGGAACCGCGAGTGCATATTTCCATGAACTGACATCATGGGAACCATGGACATGATGGAATGGGGGCAGGAACGGTCATTAGGCTTGGGTTGTGAACTCATGAATGGAAACTTGATGCATATACGAATCTTATATCGTATTTTAGTAACGAAACTTGTATACTCATTTTATCAACGAAACTTATATACTCATTTTAGCAATGAAACTTGTTTACTCGTTTTAGTAACGAACTTTATTTCCCATGAGAATATGAACATTGCATCTCATTTGAGCAACATACTTTATCTCTCATGATGACAACGAACTTTGTTTATGCAAACTTATTTACTTATTTTGGCAATATATTTTTATTCGTGGAAACTTTTATCAAAATTTTTATTTCGATTTATGAAACCAATATTATTTTTAAATATGTGAGTACTCACCAACTATTTTTGTAGTTGACGCTCGTTTTACATGCTTTTTCAGGAATCATCTAGTAAGAGGCACGTAGAGACACAACACTTGTAGGAGCATTTGCATGTGTTGACTTTTAAATACATTGTAATCTCTTTTAAAAAGTTGTTCAAACTCATTGTAAATTTGTAATGATTTTTACTACTATGGTTGGTGTTGTCTTTTAACTTTTGCTATGAGACCCTTTGCACTGCCACGTCCCGTATTTCCGCTTTAGCGGGGTGTGACAGGAAATGGTATCAGAGCCGAAGTTTATAGAGAATACCGGTTTTCCTTTGGAGAACCACAACTATAGCCAAAAATTTTCAAAATTTTTTTAAATACCGAACATACTACTAGTATAACTAATTCGAGTACGCATTATTGGACTTTAACTAAGTATAGGCTGGCCAACTATGCTTAATTAAGGAAACTTAATGCGAGGCTTGAAACGGTTATAGTAGAATTATGTTCAAAACAATTTTCAACTTAAACTTTTGAAAAACAAAAATTTTGGTGTGCGTGCGGGCATTGCATATTATAGGCATTCATCTAGATACACTTAGAAACTAAGTTCACTGTTATATCAATGCCCTTATTTAGAAATATTCTTATCCCTTATCAAGTGCTAGGTTAACCACTTAGGTTATATCACTAGCCACTCTAAGAGCAATGCACATAGTACTGATAATGGGTATTCCTCGGCAGCTATTGATTTTAGATATAAGGTTAGTAGTTAGATATACACTAGTAATAATCTTAAGTCGAAACCAATACCAATTATCCCTCAATACCTCTTCATCGTCTTCGTACTAGAGTTACAACTAGGAAAAAGCGTTTCGATACCGACACGAATGATAATTGGAGCATCGCGTAAGGATGTAGATGAGTCACCACTAAGTAATCACTTGGATACCATTCGCGGGCATTCCGGATTCGACTCACAAGGAGACACAAAGGTTTAACCTATTGCTACTAATACGTGAGACCTTATTACTACGCTGCGATTTAGCTTTAGGTTGTTTCCACCTTCAGGTTAAAACTTAACATACGATATCCCTTTGACCTCTATAAAAGGCCACGAAACTGCATTGACACCATAAAACGTTTTTCAAACAATTTTTCTTGCCCTTTATCTTAGGGAAAAAGACATCGGTACTTGTCTTATACTCGCCTTGTACTCGCCTTAGTATTTAGGTACGATCAGCTACACTAATATACTTATTCCTTACTTCTTAATCTTCCATCGAAAAATTATTTCGTTTCATCGGTTTTATTTATCATCGATAAAATACTTTATAACCACTTCATACAACTTACTAGACATTTCCTAACAATGTAAGCCATATTCTCGCTAAAAATCTTTTGACAACTTGCTTTAACTTAACACTTTTCTTCAAAACTCAATTTAACCAATATTGGTTTTAACCTTGCTATTTCAATTTCATTTCAAATTCATTTCAATGGATTGATGTGCTTTTAAGGGCATATAAACCATTTTAAACATTGCTTACCATTTTGACACGTCTTCGAAAAACTAGAAACATTTTCTTTTATAATCGTGTTTAAACTCTTTACTATAAAACTTAAACATATGACATTGAAGTTCATATTATATGAATAAGTTTCATCGGATCTTTCGAACCAGTTTTGTTTTGGCTCTTTTGGCCACTTTCTCATTTAGGCATTGTACTTTACTTAAATGTGTTTTCTTGAAACCCAACATGGTATTTTTACAACCTTTCACTTCAGAATTTTTTTACAAGACATCACTAATGCCTACATCTTAAAACTTACCATATTTGTATATTTTATTACAAATTATTTATATAATCTATAAAGTTTCTAGATGTTTACTGCATTGCAAAACATAGTGTTCAATGTTAAATTTCTAGTGATTCACTCTCAACAATGTATAATTACTCTTCTAAATATATTGATTCTTTACCTTATCCGTTTTAACTACGGTTGAACTTCAGTCTAAAAGGTCAAAGTTGTCAGATTTTTCAATTACAAGTTTTAGTGTTTCTTCTTATTCACAAATGGAGTTTAACTTAATAGATAACTCATAAATATTTAGGAAACACTTTAAAACTCCCACATGTCTATTTAATCATCAACATACATCGAATATTTAAGTTTGAAATATATCTCAACCTGATTTTAAATCTACCTATATGTATTGTTCTTATAATTTTAACAATAACAATCATTGCCGCCGCTACCTTCCTTTTTCTTTCCCCCGCACTTGATTTCTTGCTCTCCTTATGATTTTAGATCTCGCACACCCATAATAGTAACATAATACATTGTCTAACTTTGTTTCTGTCTATTTTGCTTCTCCTGGTATCATGTTTGTACACATACATACTAGAAGTCTATCCTTTAGTTTTGAGCGATTAATACATGTATAGCCGTGAGGAATAATTTTTATTTAGTCAACTTTAATATATTCAATTACGCCTTTTATCATATACATCTTGTTTTTATTTTGAAATCTACAATAAACAAGTAATCCTTATTTGCATTTGCTCTTTCATTCCAAATTCGGAAATTTGATTTAAAATGTGTTTCATTGTATTTTTCCTTATAATTAATACACAAGATGAATACTCTTATGCTTATAATTTTTCTATATCCGGAACATATATGTGAAGGATATATTTCCTTATGTTTCTTCTTTTCTTTAAATACATCAAAAGTTTTGAATTTTACGATTATCTATTCTCTAAAAGATTGTTTTTGTAGAAACACTAAACTATGAATGCACTATTTTCAAAGATTAACATTTTTACACCTTTCTTAAAATAGTATTTTACTTTGCAGTTTTCAGTGAGTTCCTAAACTCTCAAACTTGTTTTCATAAATATTCTGACTCCTCGTAAACTTGAATTTGTCCTGACTTAGACAATTGGACAATTTCTCAAAAGTTTAATACAAATATTTCTATACAAATTCCTTTAATGACGACTTAACCCTTTAACCTTAATTAATCTCTATATTATTTTACTACTTTGTTGGATCGCCACACATGTATCTTCACTATCTTGGAATTATTACACATTTTCATAATAGTGAGATTAATTATCATTTCTAAACACACATTTTGATAACAGTGAGATTTTTATCACTTCTAAGCACTTAAAATGCTATCTACACAATGTGATTTAATTTCTCATAAACTTTCATCGCCTCGGTTTGCAAAAATGACTCTCTAAATATATTTATTTTTCGAATAAGGTTTTATTATTGTAAGAGTAACCGTAGTAGTAATTATAGCCTCGGAGATGCTCAATCATTCGTAATTTATTTTGTCGACGACACTTAATTAGTCTTTACATTTGAGATGTACCAAAACTTCGTTGCCTACCCTTAGTACGTATTTTTAGGAACTTACCCTCAATCGCTTCTCTTTCATTCGTGCTACCCCTTCTTATTTCAAAATATATCCTTTCCAGATGTAGTAGCCAACCCGGAAGTGAACAAATTGTTCCTAATCTCTTCTTTATTAGGCGGCGAATTTACACTTAGTGCTAATTTAGAACGCGACTTAAGGATCAATGCGGATTTAACGCTCAGTGCAGTTAGTGCTTCAGCAAAACTTATAGCTCTCTTAATTCAGATAATATCTAACTAGATGATCTTTTTCGACTAGGTCGCCATGTTTGGATCATGATTTCCATGATCCTAATTTCTCGCAATCTAAATTGTAGAACTCGAATTAAGGAAACATTAATTTGACTATAGCTAAAGAATTGGGCTTTTCCCTTGAGGAAATAAACCCGAAATAATCAAAGAACATTGCAAGTCACCACCTCTCCAACTATATAATTGTATTCGACGGAGTTCTAATAGAATACGTCACGAATTGAATTTCGGGGCGAAATTCTTTCAACCGGGGGAGAATGTGACAACCGTCGAAATTCGAGTCGGTTCTAGATTTGAATAAACTTAGTTGCACATATAGGCACGACACATATTGGACTTAGTGACTAGAAGCTCAGTTATAACCTACTAGAAACTTGGAAGCAACTAGAAACAATGGATAATGTACTTAGATTTCACATTGATATGTGAATTCTACAACTACTTAACTGTAGAGGCTATCCATATTCGGGTCACTCTTTGACTCGAACACCTTTTCATGAATCATATACACACATCATGCACTTGACCTAGAAGTAGAAATTAGGTCAAAGTCTCATAGAAACTTAAGTCAAAGTTGAAGACTAGGACTAGTATACTTGATTACCCAATTTCGCTTGAATCTCGGAATCACTACATAGAATGCCAATAAACTGATAAAAATAAATTACAAACATTATTTATAACTATAAAAGAGTTATAATACCATAAGATAATTTAAAGTCTCAAATATTCTATTTATTTTGATATCCAAATTTTTACAAACTCTCAGAAACCCTAAAAACCCTAAAACTTAAATTTTATAAAGTTTAACATCAAGAATTCTATAAAAATAGTTATGAAACTTATAATATTATCTTAAAACAATTAAATTCAGGGTAATATAATCAAGGAAAATAAAAATTTAAGTCATTAACATTCATCCTTAATTTATAAGTCAAAAATCAAGGTTTCATGAATAAAAACTTGATTTTAGTGCACATTTTATATAAAATTTATATATTTTATAAAATAACTTAAATTTTATAAAACAAAATGAATGAGAAAGGGTTATTATACTCAAAATTTCGGACCCCTCTCTTCCCATATCTCTCTCTCACACTCTCATTCTCCAACACACACACATCTCTCTTCTTTCTCTCTCTAGAAAACTCTCTCTACCTTCTCTCTAATTTTTTTTCTCCAAACACCACAACCACAACCTCTTAACCACGAAATTATGGAGATTCATAAGGGTTTTTCAAGCCACAAATAAATTTAAGGTAAAGAACATACATCTCTTGAAGATCCACAACAATGATTTAAGCCATGCATGCACATTTTACTTCAAAAACTGACTTCTACTTCTTCATCTTCTTCAAACTTGTTTTCTTTTTGTTAAAATGGTTTTTAGAACATCATGGATGTGTTTAAACACCATGCATGGATGATAAACAAGGTTGCATGTTCATGATCTTAGTGCAAAAATCGATTTTAAGGATTAAAACATCAAACTCAAGTTAACAGTTTTTGAGAAACAAAATTTTGTTCATAAATGAAGGTATACATTTTGATAAGTTTTAATCTTTTGATATCTGGAAACATGACTAGAATATAAGGTTATCATGATATCTTTTAAAATATTTCAAAAGATTTACTCAAAGAAATGATGAAAACTCATTTTTCTAACCAATCACCATGCATGCAATCTGCAGATTTCTTTACCTGACTTTAAACTGTCATATCTCACTCATTTCTTAACCAAAATTCGGGATTCTTTTTCTGAAATATAATATTTTGAGTTAGCTTTCAAACACATCTGACCTCACTGGAAAATTCAAATATTTCGATTTTTAGCAATTTTTACAAAATTGTTGCTCAATCAGCACCTTTTTGTGAATACTAGTTTTGTATTGCATGTTCAAATATCTTATTCATCACTAAAAATCAAGGAAAAATTAATTTGAGCACTTAACATCATGTATTAAGAGGTATAAAAATATCTTGATTCAAAAGCCTTTGGAACATGTTGCAAAACTTCTCAAAGTAACATCAATAATTTTTACCAAAATCACAAGAATCAAGTTTTCTTTATAATTGTTTGAGCCTTTAGGCATGTTTTTCGACATCAAAAATAAGAAAACAATTTTTCATTGTTATTAAATTGTTTGAAGTTGCATTCTGGAAATTTTCAGCTCAATATATATTTTCTTTATTTTTACATGAAAATAATAATAAAATAGAGTGTTAAAGCATATAAAATATTTAAACTTGTAAATAAATTCTGGAAATATTTGTGGATGAGCATGTAAGTTAATAAACATCTCTCATGAAGTTTCATCGATTTTTGTTACTGTTTAGTATGGTTTTTAATTTTCTTTTTATTTAGCTCTAATAAATCATAAAACCACTTTAGGAAATGTGAAAATATTATTTCTTATTTTTTGCAGCTTGTACCTTATACTTAAGACTCCGAAAAATATTTTGGGAATTTTTGAAAATGTATATCTATTTTTCTTGAATTTTTGTGTTTATAATGGACTAAAAACAGGAAAAATAGTTTTACTCATCCAAAATTCATGAAAATTTATCCGAAACTCTTAAAATATGTTAGGATGATACATAAAATTTTTGATGATTTTTATCTTCTGTATGCTATTTTTCTTCTATTTTCCCAAGATTTAATACACTTAAATGTACAAAAATCAGAAAAATTGTGTTAAACTTTTTGAAAACACATATTAATATTTTTCCTAGATTATGTACAATGTAAAATAGTTACACAAAAATTAGAAGAATTTTTCATGATAATTTACTATTTTTCCATGATTTTATGATTATTCATGGAATTAAATGGTGAAAAATAGTTAGACAAATCAAAAATTCAAGAAAATTTATCTTAAGGTCTTTGACTTCAATTAAAAATGAAATACAAAGTTTGGGAAAGTTTAGAACTAAATTGATTTCGTTTTGAATATTTAATCATTGGAACACCTCTAAAATGTTAAATATTAACATTTCAATAATCGAAATTTTCCACTTAAATTGTTATATAACAATTGATTCTTTGAAACTTAACTTCCACAGAAAAATGTTTGTAACTTATCAATATTAAATTTTGACACAATATTGGCATAATTCTATTGTAGTAGTAAGTATACTAGTGTTAGATTTCGATTAGAGACTCACTAGCGAATACCATTATTGTAGGAATCGGGAGTGGTACACGTGGAACGTAGTTCAAGGCACCAATAGCATCATCTCAATGTATTGTGAGTATTCACGACTCCCCTATTTTCGGTTTCTTTTAAATGTTTTGGGGGTGGGAAAGCATGTCTTAAACTATCTATGTTCATTGTATTTATTTGACTCGTATAAACTTGGTTGCTATATTTTGCATATTGACACTATTCATAGCTAAAATTTCTATGAACATTATTTTATGAACTTGTGCTATGAACTATATGATATGAACTTTGTTGTATGAACCTTGTATTATGAACTTGTACTATGAATTTAGTGTTATGAACTTGTACGATTAAGTCCCCGGAGAACCGATACAACCTATTAACTCATATTCTAGCCGATGGTCTTTTGGATAGCGCTATTTGGGGTCGACAGCCCCCACTCGCCCGGAACCGCGAGTGCATATTTCCATGAACTGACATCATGGGAACCATGGACATGATGGAATGGGGGCAGGAACGGTCATTAGGCTTGGGTTGTGAACTCATGAATGGAAACTTGATGCATATACGAATCTTATATCGTATTTTAGTAACAAAACTTGTATACTCATTTTATCAACGAAACTTATATACTCATTTTAGCAATGAAACTTGTTTACTCGTTTTAGTAACGAACTTTATTTCCCATGAGAATATGAACATTGCAACTCATTTGAGCAACATACTTTATCTCTCATGATGACAACGAACTTTGTTTATGCAAACTTATTTACTTATTTTGGCAATATATTTTTATTCGTGGAAACTTTTATCAAAAAAAAATTTTCGATTTATGAAACCAATATTATTTTTAAATATGTGAGTACTCAGCAACTATTTTTGTAGTTGACGCTCGTTTTATATGCTTTTTCAGGAATCATCTAGTAAGAGGCACGTAGAGACACAACACTTGTAGGAGCATTTGCATGTGTTGACTTTTAAATACATTGTAATCTCTTTTAAAAAGTTGTTCAAACTCATTGTAAATTTGTAATGATTTTTACTACTTTGGTTGGTGTTGTCTTTTAACTTTTGCTATGAGACCCTTTGTACTGCCACGTCCCGTATTTCCGCTTTAGCGGGGTGTGACACATGTCTACTGTCGACCTGAGAATACAAGTTATTTTGAAAGTGTAGATCATTATTTAAGCTGGTGAGTTTGTAAGTATTTTAGTGTCAAAGTTTGTATAAGTTTGATGAAATGTTTGTAAGTGTTTGATGTAAATGATTGTATACTTCCTAGAAAATCCTATATTTTCTACTAAGTTGGAAGGTAGTCTTCTACCAAGACTCGACTGTTTTGTATGTTTGTTTCTCTTAAAAATGATGTAATGTAATCTTCTACCAAGACCCGATTGTTTTGTATGTTTGTTTCTCTTAAAAATGATATAATGTAGTCTTCTACCAAGACCCGATTGTTTTGTATGTTTTTCCCAAGTTTATGACTATCTTTACTAGAAAATAGTTTGCATTACTATTTATGTGAGAATATCACTATATGAATGTAATGGGAAAAATGAAAGTGTGTAGTAATGTTGTATAAAATACTACTGAAGCACTAACTACCTTAAAACCAGATTGTTAATTAAGGTAAAGATGTGATATGTAGCAACCATGCTAATTGACCAGTAGTTAACACGACGACCTGATGACACAGAAACTGAATGTGACATTTGTCACCCCTTGGCATGTTTTCCAGACTATAGCTAACAGTTGGGATGCGGGATTGTCTTGTTAATTAAGGTAAAATGTGATATGTAGAAACCATGCTAATTGACTAGTAGTTAACACGACGACCTGATGACGCCGAAACTGAATGTGACATTTGTCACCCCTTGGCATATTTGCCAGAATGTAGCTAACAGTTGGGATGCGGGATTGTCAGTCCCGTATAGATCTATACACACAATGTCCGCTCTCCCTCCAGGAGACTCTGGTTACCAAACTTTCCATAACAAGAGCATTGCTATGTCGCTAAGTAGACTCACATTAATGTTATCTTATTCTTGCAAAAAGATGTACTTTCCTTTCTGTTTATTGTTTAATGTAAGTTTGAACTGACTCATATAAGAATTGATTTATGTAAGTTTCAATGTTCTAGAGATAGTAATTAGTAATCCTCTAAACTATACCTATTATAGTTTACTAGTAACTTTTGTAATGGATTGACTGATCATGTTTGTACACTTTTGCTACCCAAAGGTATTGAACTGATTGATAGAACTTTTATATCTACATACATATACATAATATATAACTAAGATTTAAACGACATTCGGACAAACAACCGATACTTTAAGTCCACATCCAAACAAGGAAAAGGAAGCAAAGCGAGTTGTCAGTCCTAATCCCTTTAAACCTTACTTATATAACTATATATAGAAATGATTTTGACAATATATATAAGTTTAAAAGAGTTTTTGTAAAGCATTTAAAGAGTTTAACATTTGGAAAGTATTAATGACTTGATGTCAGTTTATAAAGTGGTTTGAAACAGTTTGAAATATAAGAAATCCTTTGTTGGATAGTTATAAATCACATGTGATTGATTACTATAACTATAATGTTTTATACTTGTATTCCCCCCATAAAAGCATTTAAAACTAATAAAAGATAAGTTAAGGGTTATGAACTCACCTGTAGTGAGTGATTTGGATGAAAGACTGATATTGGATGCTAAGTGTGCCAAGTGATATCCCGAGCACAAACAGATCCTACTAAGCATATAATGACACATATATTCATATAATTAGTGTTTATAACAACTAATCAAGTAATGGAACAACCTTAGGGACTAGGAAACACTTGTAATGAAGTGTTACAATCACATATGATTGTATAAAGGTGTTTACGGCCACACTTATGAGTGTTTACGACCATGGGTTGAGTTTACGGCCATGATTGCTTGATCCTAAGAGGTGTTTTCGTCCATAACTAGTACTTAAGAAGTGTTCTTGTCCATAACATGAACTTAACAAGGGTTTACGGCC
Organism: Lactuca virosa; assembly: GCF_052849685.1. Taxonomy (NCBI): domain Eukaryota; kingdom Viridiplantae; phylum Streptophyta; class Magnoliopsida; order Asterales; family Asteraceae; genus Lactuca; species Lactuca virosa. The sequence goes on from NC_136430.1 coordinate 180,161,554, forward strand.
ATAACTAGGAGTTTACGGCCGTAAACTCTTGGAGTTTATGTACTATGTGATGTTTTGAGGTCTTGAATTAAGTGCTTCTTATGTGTAACTAGATGATAGAGGAAAAACTCACACTTTGGATGACTTTATGGAGTTTACGGCCACCAAGAATAAGGAGATGTTCTTGGTGTTCTTGGTGTTCTTGAAGATCTAACCCAAAAAGAGATGATTTCATGGATGAAATCATAGGGTTTTACTAGATAAAGAGTAGTATCAACTAATAAATGGAAGAATCACTTACACTTTTGAAGATTAGGATGAAGGTCCTTGATGATACGTGAGAGAGAATGGGTGCTCTTGACATGGAAATGTAAGAAATGAGGAATAATGAAGGAATATCATGTATATGGGAGGAGTTCATGGCGAGCCAAGAGATTACGATCATAAACTCTAGTTTACGTCCGTAAACTCCACCACTTGGAGTTTTCCGGCTTGAATGGTTTACAAGATGGAAATTTCAGGTTGTCACACCATGTATGACAATCAAGTTTTGAACTTGGTTGACAATGTATCGAGTCGTAAGACAGTCGGGTGCAAATGGATCTTCAAGAAGAAGACCGAAGTGGATGGGAAAGTACACACTTATAAGGCGCGACTGGTTGCGAAGGGCTTTACTCAAACTCGGGGATTTGACAATGATGAGACCTTCTCACCGGTACCGAAGATTAAATCTATTAGGGTTATGCTAGCTGTCACACCCCGCTAAAGCGGAAACACGAGGCGTGGCAGTATAAAGGGTTTCATAGCAAAAGTTAAAAGACAACACCAACCATAGTATTAAAAATCATTACAAATTTACAATGGGTTTGAACAAATTTTAAAAGAAATTACAATGAAAATTGGAATACAACACATGCGAATGCTCCTAACAGTGAAGTGTCCCTAAGTGCCACTTACTCGATGGTTCCTGAAAAAGCATGTAAAACGAGCGTCAACTATAAAATAGTTGGTGAGTTCACAAGTTAAAAATAATATTGGTTTCATGAATCGAAATCTAGATTTTGATATAAGTTTCCATAGATAAAAATATATTGCTAAAATGAGTAAATAAGTTTTTATAAACAAAGTTCATTGTCATCATGAGAAATAAAGTATGTTGCCCAAAAGAGATGCAACGTTCATATCCTCGTGGGAAATAAAGTTTGTTACTCAAACGAGTAAACAAGTTTCATTGCTACAATGAGCAAAAAAGTTTGTTACTATAAGAAGCAACCAAATTTGTTGCTAAAACAAGTAAATAAGTATTTAGTAACAAAAGTTCGTTATTATAATGAGATACAAATTTTATTGCTATAATAAGTAACGAGTTTGTATGTGTATGAGCAAACAATGAGTTCCCAACCAAGCCTATGACTGATGCCCTATCAAGATCTATGCTTATCGTTCCATAGATTATATGGTATCATGCACTCAAGCAATCGGGCGAGTGAGGAGTTGTCAATTCCTAATAGCGCTATCCATAATGACCATTGGCTCAAAGAGTTAATGGTTGGAATAAAGTGTAAGGGAAGGGACTTAAGACGATAAGTTCTCATGTTTCGTGTTGCATAGACATACATAGAGAAATATAGCAATAAAATAGCAACCAAGTTTGATACAAATCAATTTAAATACAACGAACAAATAATAGTTTTTCGGACATGCTTTTCCACCCCAAAACATAAAAACCGAAAATAGGGGAGTGCGTGAATACTCACAATGCATTGAGATGATGCAAATGGTGCCTTGACTATGCTCCACTCGTACCACTATCGATTCCTACAATAATGGTATTCGCTAGTCAGTCTCTAATCGAAATCTAACACTAGTATACTTACTACTACTATAGAATTATGCCAATATTGTGTCAAAATTTAATATTGATAAGTTACAAACATTTTTCTGAAATGGTGAAATTTTATAACTCATGTGATTAAGATAATTTTGGATATTATTTTCCATAATTTTGTAATATTAATTGAGGGTATTTCAATACATTTAAAAGTGTTTTAAACTCCTAGAAATCCAAAAGTATTATCAAACAGTTTCCAAAATTCATGAAATTTTACATTTTTGTTCCAAATACAGTAGATGTCTTCTATTTTCTCTTGAATTTTTGATATGATTAACTATTTTTCCAAATTTTTTATGCCTTCATAACAATATAAATTCATGAAAAATAGAATCCAGATGATAAAAATTCCCAAACTTTGCATTTCAATTTTTAATTGAAGTCAAAGACCTCAAGATAAATTTTCTTGAAGTTTTGATTTGTCTAACTATTTTTCACTATTTTAGTTTCTTGAATAACCATAAAATCATGAAAAATACTAAACAGTTAATAAAAATTACCAAACTTTTTATAATACTGCCATTACACATACGTAAGCTAGGAAAAATATAAAAATGGGTTTCTAAAGTGTTTAACAAATTTTTATGATTTTTGTGCATTTATTCTAATAAAAATCGAAATAAATAGAAAAAAGTTTCCAAAATTACCCAAACTTTTTGTATTAGTGTTATTAAACATTATTAAGCTGGTAAAAATATAAAAATGGATTTCTAAACAGTTTAACCCAATTTTATGATTTTTGTGCATTTATTCTAATAAAAATTGAAATAAACAGAAAACATTTTCCAAAATTACCCAAACTTTTTGTATTACTGTTATTAAACATTACTAAGCTGGGAAAATATAAAAATGGATTTCTAAACAGTTTAACCCAATTTTATGATTTTTGTGCATTTATTCTAATAAAAATTGGGTTTGAGTGTATTTAATCTTGGAAAAATAGAAGAAAAATAGTATAGAGAAGAGAAAAATCATCAAAATTTGCATGTAGCATCCTAATGTTCTGTAAGAGGTTCCGGTAAAGTTCATGAATTTTGGATAAGCAGAACTATTTTTTCTATTTTTAGGCCATTATAAATACAAAAATCAGAGAAAAATAGGAATGCATTATGCAAAATTTTGAAAATATTTTTCTGAGTCTTATACCTCTGGTAGAAGCTGCGAAAACTGTTAGATATCATTTTCACATTATCTAAAGTGGTTTTATGATTTATTGGGACTAAACAAAAAGAAAATTAAAACCCATACTAAACAGTAACGAAAATCGATGACACTTGATGAGAGGTCATTGCTTACCATAGGGGTCATCCACGAATTTATCTAGTATTTATAGACCTTTGAAAGTATTTTATATGATTTATTGCCCTATTTTCTTGCATTAATTATAATAATCTGAGAAAAATGAATTATTTTCTAGAAATTTACAGATCATCTTATTTTGTTGATGGGAATCCGGGAAAAAACATATTTCGTCAGAAAAGGAGTTTTAGATATTTATTTGGAAATAAATCCTTCATGAACATATTTGAAAGCTTTTAACAACAAAGTTTGATCATCAAGCATCTAAGCTTGAAGATCATCACATGCATGTTGGTTTGAAGACCATTCATGAGTTTGAAATGTTCAAAAATCGTTTTTGATAGAAAACATAGGGTTCATGTGGTGTTTTTCCACGAAAACATGTAGAAAATTGCATTTCCTTGATTTTGACTTAGGTTTAGGTCCTTGGATTTCACCATTTACAACATGCATGTTGTTTTTGGGTGAAATCCTACCACCATCATCATCAAAACCGTGAGTAGGTGCAAGTGTTCATGATTTTACAATAGAATGGAGTAGAAGATGGAGAAAATCCATGAAAAACAAGTAAAACTTGAAGGAAAAGAGAAGGAAAATGAATGATTTTCGGGTTTACCTTTAAGAACACCTCAAGATGATTAAGATTTAGAGTTCATGGTGTGTTCTATGACCCATTTTCTGGAGAATTTCGTGGTTGAGGGAGAGAGGAAGAGACAATAGAGAGAAAATGAAGTGAGGGAGTGTGTAAGAGAAAGAGATGGAGTGGGTGAGTGAAATTGATTAATAACATGGGAAAACGATGTATTGGGGGGATGAGTCCGATTTTTGGGAGGAGGATAGAGGATTTCTCTCTCATAAATCCCATTCAAATCATTTCCCCCAATTTTTATAAATTTCTAAAGTTTTTATAAAATATGCTTAAGCTTTACCTTGTTTTATCAAATCCTTGATTTTCCACTTATAAAGTAAGGATAGATGTTGGTACATTAAACTATGATTTCCTTGACTATATTTCCCAACTTGATTATTTTAAGATAATATTATAAGTTTCATAACAATTTTTATATAATTCTTGATGTTAAACTTTATAAAATTTAGGTTTTAGGGTTTTTAGGGTTTTTAGGGTTTTTGGAGTTTAATAAATCTTTGGATATCAAAGTGAATTGTATTTTTGAGACTTCAAATTATTTTATGGTATTATAACTCTTTTATAGTTATAAATAAGGTTTGTAACTTATTTTATCGGTTTATTGGCATTCTATATAGTGGTTTCGAGATTCACGCAAAATTGCAGAATCAAATATACTAGTCTTAGTTTTCAACTTTGACTTAAGTTTCTATGAGACTTTGACCTAATTTCCACTACTAAGTCAAGTGCACAATGTGTGTATATGATTCATGAAAAGGTGTTCGAGTCAAAGAGTGACCCGAATATGGATAGTCTCTACAGTTAAGTAGTTATAGAATTCACATATCAATGTGAAATCTATGTACACCATCCATTGCATTCTATCTGTTTCCAAGTTTCCACTAGGTTATAACTTAGCTTCTAGTTACGAAGTCTATTCAAATCTATGTGTCGTGCCTATACGTGCAACTAAGTTTATTCAAATATAGAACTAAGTCGAATTTTGACGGTTGTCACACTAGCCATAACTGCATTTCATGACTATGAAATATGGCAAATGGATGTCAAAACCGCTTTCCTTAATGGAAAGTTGGCTGAGGATGTTTACATGAATCAGCAAGAGGGATTTGTCGATGCAAAGCACCCTAATAGAGTGTGTAAGCTTGAGAAATCCATTTATGGATTGAAACAAGCATCTCGAAGATGGAATCTTTGTTTCGATGAGAATGTCAAAGAGTTTTCGTTTTCCAAAAGCGAGGATGAGTCATGTGTATATGTCAAGGCTAGTGGAAGCATAGTTAGTTTTTTGGTATTGTATGTGGATGACATACTACTAATAGGAAATGACATCCCAACCTTGCAGGAAGTTAAGTCCTGGCTTGGGAAGTGTTTTGCTATGAAGGACCTTGGAGACGCTGCCTATATTTTGGGGATAAGGATACTAAGAAAAAGGAGTAAAAGACTAATTATACTTGGTCAGATTACCTACTTGGATAAGGTGTTGAAAAGGTTTATCATGTAGGATTCCAAGAAAGGTGACTTGCGACCCAGAGCAATGCCAAACTGAGTAAGACTTAGAGCCCGAGTACAGAGGCTGAGATAGCTGAAATGAGTCGAGTACCATATGCTTCCACTGTTGGCTCGATCATGTACGCTATGACTTGTACTCATCCTGATGTGGCCTTTCCTTTGAGCATGGTCAGCAGATATCAGGGGAATCCTGGTAAGGCTCACTGGACTGCGGTGAAGAACATTCTTAAGTACTTACGGAGGACTAAGGATTGGGTCCTTACCCTCGGTGGGAGTGATGACTTGAGAGTGACATGGTATGTCACACCCCCAAACCAGACGGCGGAAACGTCCAGGGGTGGATGACTTCTTTTGTAGTATCACAACACATGCTTTATAGTAATCAAAGTACAAACAACCATTGCATTAATAAGTATAAGTTTATACATGTGTTCAATCATTGTATATTGAAACCAAAACAGTTATAGTAAAAGACATAATACTTGACTCAAAAACGGCTCCATCTTCTCAAAATCTCGGGGAGTTCCTGTTTACTGATTCCCTGAGAATACAAGTAATTTGAAAAGAGAGTATCAACATAAAGTTGAGTGAGTGCATAAGTATTTATGTTTGAAAGCATGTTTTCCGTTCTTTGAATATGTAAACCGTTCCCAGAAAATCGTATATTTTCTGCTGCATATGAAAAGTAGGTTTCATCCCATAAAACCGTTATGTTTGTAAATCAGTGTTCTGTATTTGTATTCCTTTGTAAAACCTGTAAAAGTGAGTGTGCCTGGCTCCATCAGCTGTTATTGTAAACTGTAATGTACTACTGTAAATTGTATCTTTGTAAAACTGGTACTTCGAAAATGTACTCATGTTTTAGTTAATTATACACCAACCGTATTGTTAATATCTTTTTAATGAGTTATTATAACCATACTATGACTAGATGGCCTGCAACAAACGCTTTGAAGGCGTTTAAACTGTTGATAACAATTGTCACTCATAGGCGTGTATGCCCGACTGTAGCTAGCAGCCAGAGTGCGGGGTTGTCAATCCCAATATATATCTATACACACTTGTTTCGATCCCCGATTGGAGATTCTGGTTATAATATCAGGACTGTAACTATGTTGTTTAAGTGAATAAACAACCTAAATATGTTGACTCATAAAAAGCATATAGACGTTACGTGTATAATAGTAATGAAAACCTAATCATTCTGAAATAAATGATTGATAGTATGTTCCTTGTTTAGTATACTTGAAATGTATTTGTAAATTATATACCCTTGTTTAGTTTTGAATCAAACCCATGTTCTTGTAAAACAGTGCAAACCCATGTTCTTGTAAAACAATGTACTCTAGTATACTTGAATAGTGAGTTAGTGTTCTTGAATCATAAATTATACCTATTATAATTTATATGTACTTTCTGTATTGATACTAACTGTTCATGAATGCAACCCCTTGCTCGACATGTTACAAAGGGTATTGAAACTGAGTGAAATAACCTTTATATTTATATACATATACAAATATATATATATATATATATATATATATATATATATATATATATATATATATATATATATATATATATAACTAAAATTTAAACGGCATTCGGACAAATAACTGATACCCTAAGTCCACATCCAAACAAGGAAAAGGAAATAAAGCGAGTTATCAGTCCTAAGCCCTTTAAATATTATATATATATATATATATATATATATATATATATATATATATATGATTTTTGGGGAAAATATAAGTTTATAAAATATTTTGAAGAGTTTAACATTTTGAAATACTTTGATGACTTGATGTCATTTTAACATAATTTGAAACCATTTGTTTTGAAGATAACTGAAAACCATTTTGTAAGATATTTTGAAATCATTTGTTGATAACATAAAATCCATGTGTTAGACTTGTATTCCCCCCCCCCCTTAAAACTGTAAAAACTATGAAAATACGGGGGTATGAACTCACCTTTTAGAGGGTGATTTAAATGATGATTTGATATAGGCTGTTTATTTCCACAAGTGAAATCCCGTAGTAAAACAAGTCCTATATAGCAATTTGTATAGCATATATGCAACCAGTTAGCAAGTATAATCATAGGAATGATTGGAAACTGGACTAATTTGTAAGTATAACTTACAAATAGGAGTGTTAGAAGCTAAAATGGAGGTTGTATTGGGTTCACGGTCAGGAGGGGTTCACGGCCCATGAGGGTTCACGGCCGTGTATGTGTTCACGGCCCAGTGTTTTTGATGAATGAAGAACACCTGAAGATCCTAAGCAAGTTTCTAAGAAGATTCAAAGGTTTTCAGATGGGTGTTCTTCGTGTTCTTCATGAAAACTAGTGAAATCAAAAAGTTTCAGCCTAGTATAAGAAGATTGAAGGATGTTCTTGAAGTGATAACAATATCAAGAAATGATAACTGTTAGATCTTATGAAAAACTAGTGTTTATTGCTTGAATATGATGAGAAATAATGAATTTAGCATGTTCTTGAGGAGAGAGGTTGTTCTTGGCTGATGATACTTGGGAGAAAATGGTTGGAATCTCGTTTGAAAGTGTAGAAATGAAGTAAAAGTCAGCTGAAACATATATATATATATATATATATATATATATATATATATATATATATATATATATATATATATATATATATGCGAGGGTTCACGGTCCGAAGCAGTTCACGGCCGTGAATCCCATACACGGTCTGAAGCTGATCATGGCCCGAAGCCGTTACGGCCTCGTTCACGGTCCAAAGTTCCCGGTTACTGTTCACGGCTGCGGTCCGAAAGGAAAGAAAGAAAAAGGATTGCGAAGCTTATCGGATCCAACATATTCCCTTCTTAAACACCTAATATGCTTAGGGTTTTTAACATGCGAAGGTTATTATTCCAACCTTAATAAAATCCAAACAATAAAGAGGACTTTAGTTGACCCAAGTTTGACTTTGGTTGACTAGGGTTGAATTTACAAGTGGAAAATAACGGGATGTTACAGGGTATTGTGACGCCGGGTTTCAGACCGACAGAGATAATTTCCGCTCTCAGTCGGGCTGGGTCTTTACCCTGAATGGAGGAGCAATTACTTGGAAAAGTTCCAAGCAGGAGACGGTAGCCGATTCGACGTGTGAATCAGAATACATAGCAGCAAGCGAGGCAGCAAAGGAGGCAATATGGCTGAAGAACTTCATTGGAGACCTTGGATTTGTACCAACTATAAAGGAGCCTATGGAGATTTTCTGTGATAGCGAGACTGCAGTTGCCTTAGCCAAGGAACGAAGGGATCATGGCAGATCCAGGCATATCGATTAGAAAATATCACGTCATAAGACATCGGATAGAAGAAGGACTCATCGTAGCAAAGAGGGTATCGTCAGAGGAGAACCCAGCAGATCCCCTCACGAAGGGACTGAGTAGGGTTAAGCACTTACATCATCCGAGGCGCATCAGGCTGAAGGACGATATTAGTTTTAATGATTAGATATCTATTTCTGAAACTTGTAATAAATAAAATGTAATTGACATTTGATGATTAAATAAAAGTTGTTATTTATTTATGAGTAAAGGTACTATCTTATGTCAATTGTTTACTATTGTTTCATTTTGCATGTTTTGACTTCCAGAATAATAAGATTATTCAAACTGTCCACAGTCGATCATACTTTGGAAGTAGGTATTGAAGCAAGACTGTCATGAATTTTGATTGTGGAATGTCTGAAATGGTTAGGCATTGCTGCAACGTTCATGAGTGCTCATAAGGTCTGAGTTTTGGATTCAACCCGCGCTCACTTGTATCACTTCATATAATTTATCTCGAGTAATCGTGAGACGATAATATCATATAAGTCTTCAAACCAAGAGATATGAGTTGTTGACTATCAGTTGGTTATACATTGATAGTGCGAAACTACATCAGTAACTTGATGTTATAAAACGTGTTATTGTGTATGATTTGGTGAGTAGTTATTACAAGCATATGAGTCGAATTTTATCTGTTCCTTTTAGTCCTTGGAGGATTAAAAGTGATATTTTTGTCCCCTCGATGATTTTGTTTTGACTTATGTGTCGGGCCCGGTCAGAACTAAATTGATGTGTTCGATTAAGTTCTATGTCAAACAAATCAGAAATTGGGAAACAAACTGCTGGATAATAAGTATGACGTTGTTCCATGTATTTGTCCGGCTAATATCTTGAGAACAAAGGATTATATGACCACTTGTCTAAAATGGCACCTCACAGTTCGACAAAGACTTTTAAAGAGCTAGGATTGCTAGTCGGTTCCTGAAGTCGTACTTGCAACTATAGTTATTAGACTTATCCAAGTGGGAGACAGCTGGATAAGGTGTCTAAGTCCATAACTATATTCGGTATGTACTTGACCCAAATTTTAGCATGGTCCATTTGGGTTGCATGACACAAGAACAATCTGAAGGATGGATATTTGAGAAGAGGTTATTTATGATTTCTTAATATATTATAAGTTCTAATATATTAATATGAAATCATATTATTTTATTAATATTGGTCAAGAATTAATTTGGAATTAATTTAGTGATCAAAGGATACTAATTAAATATGGATTATTATAGTATGGGTCAATGATTATTTAGGATGGGCTAAACCAACATGGAAATCCATGGATAGTCCATGGAGGTTTTTACCCATGGATCCTAAGTAACATGAAAGTTCATGGGTATTAGGGTTTACATGATGTAATCCTAATCCTTCCACACTATAAAAGGAACCACCTAGCTACCAAAATCGACTACTAGAGTGTGTGAAAAGGGGTAGCCGAATTTTATGTGCAATATAACTTCTCTCAAGTCTTCCAGTTGTTGGTGGTGTTGTTTGAAGCATTTAAGGCATGATATTTAGGGTGTTAGGCTCACAAAAGTCCAAGGAATCAAGCTACAAGAAAAGGTATGTATCCAACCTAGATTTTTGTTATATAAGTACCAATGTTTGTATGCTAGATAGGATAATGCTTTGGAAAATCATTTTGCATGTATAATTAGAGAAAACATAGATCCAAAGCATTTAGGGTTGTATGTGCACCTTAAGGTTGTTAGGATTCTCAAAACCCTTCAATTATTAACAACCGAAAACCAAATGTAATTTTTTCTATGTTTTTGGTTGTAGGTGCTTCATTATGAAACTCAAGGATAACCATTTGAACTTTCAATCCAAGGCTGATAAAGGGATATTCCTAGGATATTCTTATAATTCAGTTGCATACAAGGTGTTAAACAAACGAACCAGGAAAATCGAAGAAACTTTTAATCTTACTTTTGATGATTATTATGTAAAAAGAGTTGAAAAGTGTTTTGAACAAAAGGCAATCATAAATGAATCAAATGATGAATCTTAAAGTTTGAGTTCGTTAGATTTTGATTATGATTTAAATTTTAGTGTTCCTGACACGGCTATTGATGCATAAATTCATGTTGATGATAATCAAGTACCTGAAGTATCAACGCATTCTAATGATTCAACTCATACTCAAGATGATTCTTATTTGAACTCATCAACAAATTCTCCTATACATAATGGAATTTTGTTAGTACAATCCAATTCTCAAATGGAGGGGGAGCACTTGAGTTTGATTAATGAGGTTGAGGGGGAGCAAAGTCGAATGAATGTTGATATCGAGGGGGAGCATCCTGATGTTGATCCAGTTGTTGAGGTATTTCATGACATGAATGACAATTTGTCAAATACAAGTGGAGGATCAGAAACAGAAGAAATGTTTGAAGATGAACCATCGGATTTTGATCTTGCATATCCACAAATGGATAGATGGACACGAAGTCATCCACAAGAACAAATTCCTGGTGATCCTCAAGCTAGAGTGTTAACTAGAGCTCAACTTCGTGCGAAAAATGAGGTATTGAATACTTATCAAGAATTTTGTATGTTCAATGTGTTTATTTCTAAAATTTAACCCCAGTCAGTCAAGGTTGCTATGGAAGATCCAGATAGGATTGTATCCATGCAATCTGAATTGGCTGAATTTGAACGAAATAAAGTGTGGAGACTTGTTCCGAAACCAAAAGATGTATCAGTAATAGGCTTAAAATGGATTTTTAAAATTAAAACTGATAAAGAAGGGATCATTGTGAAAAATAAGGTTAGGCTAGTTGTAAAAGGATATTCGAAACAAGAAGAAATAGATCATGAAGAAACCTTTGCCCCTGTCCCAAGACTCGAGGCTGTTCGAATATTTTTAGCATGTGCAACACACAAGGACTTCGATGTATATCAAATGGATGTGAAGTGTGCTTTTCTCAATGAAGTTCTTGAAGAAAAGGTGTATGTTGAACAACCACCAGGTTTTGTCAATTCTCAATACCCTGATCATTGTTATGTTTTAGACAAAGTTGTTTATGGACTTAAACAAGCACCACGTGCATGGTATGCCACTCTTACTAATTTCTTAAAATCATCAAAATGTAAACAAGGATATGTTGATCCCACTCTCTTTCGAAATAAAGTTGGGAATCATCTCATGCTTGTGCAAATTTATGTTGATGATATTATTTTTGGTTCCACTGACCCTAAATTGTCAAATTAGTTTGAAGATATGTTGCAGAGTCACTTTGAGATGAGCATGATGGGAAACATTAATAATTTCTTGGGATTAAACATTCGTCAAAGTAGAGAAGGTATTTTTATCAATCAAAAAAAGTATTCTTGAAATCTGCTAGAAAAGTTTGGAATGACGAATAGCTCAAGTTGCGAGTACCGATGGCAGTTGGAACAAGACTTGGTCCTTCGTTAGATGAACCAGATGCTAATCTCACATTATACAGGAGCATGATTGTTTCGTTACTTTATCTAAAAACTAGTCGACCTGATATCATGTATGATGTTTCCAATTGTGCTAGGTACCAATCGAATCCCAGGGAGACCTATCTTACTGCCATCTAAAATATTTTTTGCTTTCTCAAAGGCACGGTTTCATTGGTCCTGTGCTACCCTTCGAAAATAGGGTTTTTCATATAAGCAATTTCAGATGTAGATCTTGGAGGTTGTCAACTAGATCGAAAAAGCATAAGTGGCGGATGTCAACTTTTGAATGGGAAGCTTGTGAGATGGCAATCAAAGAAACAAACATGTGTTTTGATTTCCATAGCAGAAGCACAATATGTTTCTGCTGCAGCTTGCACTTCTCAAATCATATGGATTCCAAGTCAACTGCGTGATTATGCAATCAACATGAAGAAAATTCCGTTGTATTGTGATTCACAAAGTGCCATTCACATTTTCCATAACCTCGTGCAACATTCAAAGACTAAACACATTTCACTCCGCTATCACTTTATTAAAGATCATGTTGAGGATGGCAACATTAAAGTTCATTTCTTGAAAACAACATATCAATTGGATGATATATTTACCAAACAGTTGGATGAGAAAACCCTACTCATGGATCAATGTTCGCAGGTACAATATACAGGAGCATGATTGGTTCGTTACTTTATCTAACAACTAGTCGACCTGATATCATGTTTAATGTTTGCAATTGTGCTAGGTACCAATCGAATCCCAGGGAGCCCCATCTTGCTGCTATCAAAAATATTTTTCGCTATCTCAAAGGCACGGTTTCGTTAGGCTTGTGCTACCCTTCGAAAACACAGTTTTTCATACAAGGAATTTAAGATGTAGATCTCAGAGGTTGTCAACTAGATCGAAAAAACACAAGTGGCAGATGTCAACTTTTGGATGGGAAGCTTGTGAGCTGGCATTCAAAGAAACAAACATGTGTTCCGATTTCCATAGAAGAAGCAAAATATGTTGTTGCTACAGCTTGCACTTCTCAAATCATATGGATTCAAAGTCAACTGCGTGATTATGCAATCAACATGAAGAAAATTCTGTTGTATTGTGATTTACAAAGTGCCATTCGCATTTGCCATAACCTTGTGCAGCATTGGAAGACTAAACAAATTTCACTCAGCTATCACTTTAATAAAGATCGTTTTGAGGATGGCAACATTGAAGTTCATTTCGTGAAAACAACATATCAATAGGCTGATATATTTACCAAACCGTTGGATGAGAAAACCTTTTTAAGGATTTTGTCAGGATTAGACATGCTTGATGCAAGTGTTGTTACAAGTTTGCCTTCGTCATTAAGTCAACTTGTGTCGAATCTTTGCTGAATGATTAAGAAGTTACTGTTCACCGTTCAACGTTCGACATGCTTCGCTTTCGAAAGTCCTCTGACCGATTCAGCATAGGCTTCGCTACATTAGCATGTTTATGTTGGTACTTTATAACTCTCTTGTCTTGTTTCTTTTTCGTTATAAAAACACAAAAACAACAAAAATATCTTCTTCATTTTTGTTATTTCAATTCAAAAATTATAAATATCAAAATGATTTTCTTATTTATGTTATTTTCTTTCAAAATCAAAAGCCAAAAATATTTTTGTTTATTTGTTTTGTTAACGTTACTGGTGTAGCTTGTTAGCAAAGATCTATGGTAGTACATGCCTTGAAGCTTTAGGGAAAGGTATAATTTCGATACTTTGCACTAGTTAGGAGTCCCTAGAAGCATGTTGCAACATGTTTTCCGAAGACTCCATGAATCAATTTGTTTCAAAGCCTTAATGGCTCTCTCATCACGAGGATTCCTTCCCAATCAGGTTATATTCACATTAGTCACTGATCTACCTTACTCTTATCAATTAGGTTAAGAGTTTCCTACTTGGTCCACTCATAGCAGAGGTATATGTTGATTATCAAACCAATCTTTTTCACCCTAATGTTCTTTCATGATCACACACAATGACATATACCCAAGACATCTCTGGTCGAAACCAACCAGGTTACAGGTATGTAAACAATCTGTGTTCATGATCCAGATTCATGAGACCGTGATGAAGGTGAAACCCATAATTTCGAAATCTATAAGGAATTGACGGTGAACTTTTGATTCAAGATTTTAACGAAACATTTGTTTTAGTACCATATTTCGATATTGAAAATCATATTCTTTTGTTTTGAGTGGTCTTGATAAAATGCTCTAAACCCAAGACATTTTCACACAACAAGATTCAACAATTATTTGTCTTGGTATATGATTTCCGTTTGAATATCAATTTGATCCTTCGTTACTTGATATATTTTTCCAAAGCATACTTGTCACTGACTACACTGGTCAAACAAGTAATTTTATTTACAATTTATCACACTTATATTGAGTTGTGATATGTAACAAAATTTGTGCCTACCCACGAAGCCTAGTAAAAGATGCCCATTCGATACTCCTCTACGGGTATTCGATTGTACTTCACGGGAAACAACAAAAGTTGTTTGACATCTCTCTTGATGTAGAATGAAGCGATCTTTTCCCAAGATGTTACTGCCTTTATGTCGCTTTATTATTGACATCACAGAACCAAATTTTATTTTTACTTTCTTCTTATCTTATCTTTGGCACACTTTGTACTCGCGAAATCCTTGAGGTTATGAGTAATATCAACTCAGGCTGAAGATTTTGCAAGACTGGCGTGTGACTTCGCTTCTCAACCCAAAAGCAATAGAGCCTATCCTCCATGCTGAAGGGTTCTTTGACGGTTCTTATCCTATTGGGGCACACGAACAGACTGATTGATGTAACGTTTTGGTTGCCTTGCGGTTTTCAAGGAAAAAGTGATCATCAATTTTCAGGCTACTTTTATGGATACTGGCCCGGTTTTTATGCGAACCCGTGTCACTGATTGAATGTTTAACTGATTCAAATTCATCTTTGGGTTTATGTATATAAGGGTTTTGGGTGATCTCATTCCAATTTTACGTGATCCAGATTTTCCCAAATTGTATTGCCTTATACACTATGTTCTCTCAAAATCTTTCAAACCCTAACAATGACGGCTCCAAATGTGAATGTTGATCCTTCTCAGACCACCGATGACAACACTTCTCAACCTTTAGTGAAGATTCAAAGCACTAATTTCCGAGTTCAACTGGATGTTGCACAGTATCTTGAAGAGTTGCAGATGCTAATTGTCGCTTTGAACCACTCTGCTTTGTCTACAGCAATGTCGGCCTCTTTTTCTGTACCGATGAAGTGGTTGTCTCTTGCTGGTTCTACTGCGGTGTTCAACAAGATGATCAAGGTGGTTACCTTCCAAGTAACTAATGAAAATAAGTTCAACTTAAACAAGAATATGTTTTCTCACATCTTGAATATCCTTAATGTCAAACCTTTCTATGAGGTCTCGAATGAACAGATGCTTCACATGTTTAATGAGATGGGTCATCGACCATCTCTAACAAAGATAAGTGATTTCAAGGAATCTTTTTTGCTTTGCATCTGGAATTTTTTGTTTAGTATTTTCCTTAGATGCCTGACGGGTCGAAGCGTTGGATTGGATAATGCGAAATTGGAAATTTATGCTGTGGTAGCAAGAATTTACTATGATTTACAAGTTGATTATGCCACCCAGTTGTGGGAAGAATTTGCTAAATCATAGGCAACACGAATGTGGTGAATAAAGTTTCTTGTGCTCCTTACTGGAGTTTGATTCTGAAATATACATATGAAAAGGAAGGTATTGTTGTTACTAATGATGAAAAAAGCCTGAATTTGCCTTGTATCGGCATCCGAATACAGTGTAGGATAATCCGGATGAGTTTCCATCGAGTGCGCGCATCCCAGATGCTATGATTCTAAAGGTTGGTCCTACAAATCTAGTTTTGGTGGCTTATCTTACACCAATCAATCCGTCGATTGAAACTGGCGTTTTATTGCCAAAATTTGTTGGTGGACCTTCAAAGAAGAGCAAAGGTTCTAAGAAGAGGGTTAAGGCTAGTTCTTCGAAGCCTGCTTCTGAGCCAGTTGAGAAAGTTGTTAAAGTTTCTCCGAATAAAGTGGTAAAGCTTGTTTCAGCTCCAGTTCCAAAGGAAGTTACTAAGACAATTGTCTAAGACACATCCACTCAAGCTAAAGAAACCATGCCTTCGAAGTCTGGGGTACTTAAACGGTTGAAGAAAATGGCTCACAAGCCACGTCGTTCTCCAGAAAGGCCAAATGTTAAAGCTGGGAAAACAAAGCGGATTCTCAAAACAAAGCTCTCTTGCAAGGGATTACTGATTCGTGAAATTCCTACTCCCATGTCTCCAGCATCTAAGAAGCGAAGAGCTAAGGATATGGTGAAACGAATGTCTGAAAAGAAGATAAAGATGGTTAAAGATTCTATGGGTGAGGTTGTTCCTGAGTAAGATTTTGATGATAGTGGTAAGTCTCAATCGCCACTTCGTGATATTGATATGGGCTTTCAATCACCTCTAAGGGGCTCATCAGCTAAGTCAAATTTCAAGGAGACTGGTAGTCTTGGTGGCAATGTGGAAACATCTTTTGTGGACACAACCATCAATCAAGGTGATTCTTCACAACAGTCCGCCCCTGAGCAGACTATAGTCACACCACCCGGGGTTTCGAATGTCGAATCATTTTCTGAGGAAGTTTGAACTTTAGGCATCCCTGCGAACATATCTGATATGGACGCTAATGTCAACAAGGGTGATGGGGTGTCGACCAACGTATCCCAAGGTAATTCTACCATTACTATTTCTTCTTCTTTCGAAAAATCTACCATTGATACCAGTAATTCTCTACCACCATTTCATTCATCAATTTCTACTACATTACCACAATCCACATATTCACCCACTTTTGAAAACATCGTGGATCAACGTATTACTTCTTTATTTCCATCACAATCCACGAAAGGCAACAAAACATTTCTAGAGGATGATACCACTGAAGATGGAGATTTTATGGGTTCTTTTGCCAAAATACAATTTGACCCAGAAGAGGAGAACATCCCAGATCATATGTTAATGTCGGGTAAACAATTCAATAGTCTCAACAGGAAGCTCAACTCATTATTGAAACTTCAAGCTGATTCTGTGGGTCAAAATTATGTCTCTGGTATCGAAGTTGATGTGATGCTTAAAGCTTAGGAGCTTAGATTGCGAGAAGCGATTGATCTAGTGGATAGTGAAATCTCAGTCTTTTTCTTTTAATAATGAATTAAAGGAGTTACGCATTCTTGCAAAGGAGAGGCGTGTGTGGTTTGTTCAGGATGTGAAGATTGTTCATGAAAATGTTAACAAAAAGATTGAGGAACTAAGAGTTGATATGGAAAAGGAGATTGCAGATCGAGATCACAATTATTCCTCTCTTCACATAAAAGTGGATATAATTGATGATGTTGTCATGAAGGTGGTTACATGGTACATTTCATTACTTCCCAAAGTTGATAAGAAAGCTGAGGTTGATGCTCAAAGTTTTGGTAAAATTTAAGAGACATTGTGAAATCTAAAGGAATTAATTTTGAAGTCTGGATCTTCATCATCTTTGGTACTTACTCCAGAGTTTTTAACTTAGAATTTTCGATTATTGGAGTCCTCTATTAACACTGAATTAGCCCCACTTCCCAAACTTGTTAATTTGATGCCAATTGATGACCCACCTTTTCACACAGGGGTGCAAGGGGGGGGGGGGAAGGTTGGTGTTGGCATGAAGATGAGTGATGGTTTGGGTTCATTGAAGTTTACAGGAAGTGATTTAGGGATAAATGATGGTGATGCAAAACTAGTCGGGAAAGTTATGTCGACTCAAATTCCCACTACACTGCCAAAGACTTCGTCTACAACTACTTCAACAACAACAACAACAACAAGACCATTGAAGAAAGGTGTTCTGATTGGTTCTGGTGTTGGAGGATCAAGTTCATCGAAGCCCCCTCCATCAACAAAAGAGATGAAAATTAAAGGGAAGGGTATCTCTATAGAATCAACTGCTGAAGAGAAAAAGGTTGCCTTCGAAAAAGAAATAAAAAGGAAAAGGAAAGTTCAAAGCATTATTCGTCAAAGGGAAAGTGACCCACCTGGTCTTGAAAAGGGTGATCCTTCGAAGCATTATTTCTATGAAAAAATTGAAGCCCTGGTTATAAAGGAGGAGATGCATGATTTTGAAAAAGTTCACTAGAAGAGTTTTGCTACTGAGAATACTAGTTTTAATCAGTTAGACTTCCCAATCAACAAAATGATGTTCATGGATGCACAATATCAAATTGATGATAAGTTTGAAGACAAAGAGGAGTATAAGAATTTAAAATTCGATTTCATGCGGTGCTTGGGAAAAGAGATGAAGAAATTTGGTAATTGGTGAAAATTGTTCGAGTTCTCAACATTTCCAAAGATGTTTTGTTTGAAGGAGTGTTGTAGAATTATTGATTTTATGCAGTTCGAGTGAACAATGTTGCTTTCGACTTCTCTGTTGCTAACTTCCCATTGATGAATATGCATTATCTTATTTGTGTAGCAAGAATCTTGAAAGGAGTTGATGTCTCGAAGCTTTAAATGACGAGCAAATAGGATTTCTTAATCGAATTTGATCATATCAAGTTGTTTATAGACAATTACTATGGTTTTCTTACATTAACTAATGTCAAATTAGCCTTGGCAATAAGGAAACAAATCACAGTGCCTCAATCTATGTTGAAGAGTCAAGCTAGTTTGAAGAGCTTTGAAGATTGTGAGATTTGTCTAAAGCCACTCAGGATTGTGTTTGTTGGGAAAAATAAGAAGGGAACAACATGAAATTTTTGTTTCAAGCTTTCGATGTTGAACGATACACCACTCCTTATTATACAAACCTCATTGTTCGAATGAATAGTTGTGCAAAAAACAATGATGGCGACAAAGATGAAATTCGTCAGGTGATTAACTGGTATTCAGAAATTCAAAGGGTGATACATCAAGTTGCTCAGATGCTGATGACTTACATTCGACGCTTTTCACAAAGGGGGAGAATGTTGAGGTCGAAAGAAGTTGTGAGGTGTCAAAGTTTGTCTGAGTCTGTCTCAGTGTCGAAAGCTAGTTTGTATGTTTTGTATAAGGACACAGTTTGAGTCGAAGCTGTAAGATTTTAGTCCCTTATATTTTTTGTATGCTTTTGTTACCCCTATAAATATGGGATGGGTACAAGTGTTAAAAAAGTTCTCAGGGTCTTCTACTTGTACTCTCTATATTTTCTCTGTATCTTGCAAAAGCTTAATCGAGCCAATCAGATCATATTTACGTCTCGTGTTCATAATTCTTTCTAAACTCTGATCTCGTTTTTCATACTCGATTGATAACTACTACAGACCACCCTGATTATCGACAACGCACAGTAGGCATCATCTCTCTTCTCTCATCACCGATGAACAGGTGTGGAATTATCAATTTTCATCTTTCTATTCGTTGTTTTCCATGAAATCGTTGCGATCTTGAGCATGATTTTCAATTGTTGAGGAGTTATCTCTCTTCTTTCATCTAAACTGATACTATTCTGATTTGGTTCATGACTTGTTGAAGAATCCACAATATCATGTCGCTTGAAGCCATGGACCTGTCAAAGTTAACTGATATCCTGATCTTTAGCTAGTTCCCAGAAGGTCGCTTCATCAATGCCGATTTATCAAAATCAACGATCTATCAACATTGATTTATCAAGTGTGTGGAAACATCGATTTGTCATCATTCATCATCTCTTGGGATCAGAAAGTCAAGAATATGACCATGGAAATTCATTCAGGTATCGATTCATCATAAAGTAAAGATCTATTTATTGAAGTCGTATAACATTGACTATTGGAATATATAGTTTGTACTTTCACGCTAGTGTTATTATGAACTGAGGTTGGTCTGATTTCGTACTTTCTTTCTATATTCGATAGCCACAGCTACTTGTTTGTTGCTACTTATTTGTTGTTCATACATGAAAATTGTAAAAAAAAAAAAGGAATACGTTTGTTGATCATGTATGATATCTGATTGTGTACATTATTCTGTATCATGAATTAGATGTTTGAATTTGTGTTCTTAAGGATCTTGTGTGTGATGGTTTTTTTCTTTTGATTTGATTTGGGATGGTTGGTGTAGTGGTGTTGATTATGATGACAAATGCAGAATATGAAAGATCTAGTGAATCATCACACAAATCATGAACACAAGGAATAAATAAATTTGGGTTTAAACTCTCATTAGTTTTTGATAGAAAGAGTACAAATGGGTCTTTTTATTTCTCTCTCTAAAGCTAATGCTCTCCAAAATGATCATTACAAGTTATTACATATTGGGAGTCATTCACTTCCTATTTATAGGAAAGACTCAACCCATTTACACATACAAGAGGGTAAGCACAAAATACATCCAAGCGTGACTTTGCACCCTAACATTCTCCCCCTCAAAGTTAAGATTGGATGTCCTGGCTTTAGTATCCAATGAGCTCGCACGATCAACACCAACTCCCCCTCGAAATGATACCGGTCTTCAAACCAGCAAATGAATACCCGAGAAGCTTCGAATACCCACTCTTCATTCTCCCCCTTTTTATAATCAAAAAATGATTATAAAGCCCATTAAGGGTGAGAAGCGACCGAGGAATAATCTTCACAAAACTCCCCCTTGATGTGTGCCAAAAATGAAACCTCGAAAAACTTGCATGGAAAAACAATCACAAAAAAGTCTTGAAAAAATTCCAATTTTGTGAAAATTTTCGACTTTTGGTTGAGAGTTGCAAGAATTTCCAAAATCCGAGTAAAAATTACCACTTTTAGAATTCTGAAGGGACCTGTTGCGCCAAAAAAAACTTAAAATCCGAAACTTTACCCCATTAGAGAAATTGGGCATAAAGTGTAAATTCGCATTAATTGCAGGGGCTGAACTTGTAAAATTTTCAATTTCTCAGCATCATTAGTCCAATTTCGAAGTGGGGTATTTTCTGCGTAGTCATCGAAACAACAGGGACTAAATGAGAAACTTATGCCTTCTTCACAAACGTTTTACTTGAATATCGAATATAGGTGAAAATTGCCATTTTGTTAAACGATCAGGGGTGAGATTCGAAATTGTTCCTTTTCTTCTTCACTTTGTTACACAGAGAACGAATGTCAATACCAAATCACAGACTTCACTTTTTGTCTCAAGGACTTCGTCAACGAACACTTCGCTTTTCAGTCAAGATCTCGACAACGAATAACACATCCACATCCATCGAAATCAGTATACAACCTTGGACATCAAAACACTCGACATCAACGACTCTAAATCAAAAAGTCTTATGCCAAAAGCGAAACCCGATCGACCCATTTTGAATCCCCAATATCACAGACTTCGCTTTTACATCCATCGACATTGAACAATCGACTCCAAACTTTGAGACTCCAAAATCGAATCCCCAAATACATCCTTCATTTTTTAGTAATCCAATTCGACCATTCATTGACCATCAACCATTGACCTCTTCGTTCTTCGCTTTTCATTTAACTAGCCATTGATATCCTTCCCAAAAAACATCAACCTTCGCTTTTTCAATCAAACACGTCGACTCTTGACTCCAAATCAAACCATTCGAAAATCATACACCCTAATTGTGAGTCAACACAAATGCAAGTCTCAATCAGAACCCATGACTGAAAATCTGCCATCGTTCCAACATCAAGTCCATCGCACCGACTGTGAAACTTCATCACTGCGAGATTTCACCTTCTTTCGTTCCGATGATCAATAGCTCGAACTAAAATGTTGACTTTCTTAGTTTGACTCTAAAAATAGATATCGAGAAACATGAAATTGATTTCCTCCAAATAGATTTTCAGATCAAATATACTGATTCAACAAACTCATCATGTTCTTGACTGTTCTTTCAATGTTCATTAGTAAAAGTCATCTTGTTCATCAATCGTTTTTCACAACAAATTCAAATCGACTCCAAGACATCAAAATCTTTAGACCCAAAGCAAATTTAGTTTGACTTCCAAGAGACATTGTTCGATCCTTCATCGATTCAAACATTCTAAAATCAAAATCAGTCAAAATTCGAAATCGAACAATATCACTAACTATCGACTTCAAACAATGAACTCAAGAACCATACAAAATCGAACAAACATCCAATACGATTTTGAATATATTCCTCCATTCTAGATATCATATGAACTGAGACATGGATTATAATCATTCTCTCTGTCCATTTGTTGTTTCCCAATTTCCGGTTTATGATGACCGACAAATTTAACAAATCAAATTAGACCAGGCCCGGCCAAGCACTTACGTTTGTCGTCACTAAATCATTGAGGGGCCCACAGATATTGGTTTTATCCCTCTAAGGGTAAAATAAATGGATAAACTTTGAATCATATGCTTGCTCTATATACTTATCAAGTCACACACAAAGATGCGTTTTATAACACCAAGTTACTGGTGCGTTTTCACATAATCAATGTGTAACCGACTTGTAGACTGCAACTCATATCTCTTGGTTTAAAGAATATAAGATATTATCATCTCATGATCACTAGTGAATCCAATACTTAGAACTTATGAGCACTCATGAATGTTGTGGCAACTTTTGCTATGTCTAAACACCTTTAGACATCTACAAGCCCAATTCATGACAGTCTTGATTCATACCTACTTCCAAAGTATGACTGACTGTGGATGTTTTGAATAACCTAGTTATTCAGGAAGTCAAAACATGCAAAGTGAAACACAAGAATAATGGAAGCCAATATTGTCTCAGAACCTGTGAATATAAATAAAACACTTTTTATTTATCACCATATTGATTACACATTATTCATTACATAATGTTTCGATTTATCAACTTAATACTTGAATTGAAACACTAGTCATGCCATGCTCCAAGCATGCACACTATGTTTTTCCAAACAATAGCTATGCCATGCTCTAAGCATGCACACTATGTTTGTCTACGATCCTTACTTTGTGAAATAGATCATTTGAACATGATTCCAATGATGCTCATTTCACAACCCGAAATACTTATGATAAATGTAAGAATACCAAATTCTTACCATTTACTGAAATCTGTTAAATTCTAAACTTATATGCATTGATCCTCTTGTAATTACTATGCACAAAAGTCACAAAGACTTGGCAACATACATTACAAAGTATTCCAATGCAGAGCAATTCCATGGAAACGAAGTCTCATATTCAAAGCACATTCCTTTAAACATCCTTCTTGCATTAAGTTTTCTAATCTTACACATATTTAATGAATACCTTCCACCTATGGAAACATTTCCATATTCCCATTTTGACTATCACTTCTGAACAAGAGTTGCCTCTTTTCAGAATATGTCAATATGGTCCTTCCAAAAATTACACCATACTTCCAACTGTTCATGAGCAACCAATCTTAGGTAAACCTCAAATTGTCCTCGACATTTGCTTAATCATTCTAGTCATATCCGGTTCTATTCCTTTTTCCCTCTTAATGCCCTAGGCACTTGAAAATTTAGAACGGATAATTATTATAACACATGTAATCGATCCCATATCCGAAGCATATGGGACACGATTCATTATGTCTCACATAAAGACATGATACTCGACCAGTCTTCTGCTTCAATATTTTATTATAATTTTCCATGTTCTCATAATTCGAATTATAAAGAGGGATGCCATAATCATAATGGAATTTTAGAAAGAAAATAATGTAATCATGACTAAATTTGATTAAAATCTCACAATCTAAGCTTTTAGATTTGAAATGAAGTATAATTTCGTCACCCTTAATTATAGCAAAACAACTTTTCAACCCCTGCAACTTCACGAATTGAAGCTTTTGTTTTTCTATAATTAACATTGCTCCCACTAGCATAATAATTATAATCTTACTAGCATAACACTTATGCTCCCACTAGCTCATACATATACTCATAAATCAGCTGGACTTCTAGAAATCAATACTTTATTGACTTTCATTACCAAAGTTCAGATTTCTGATACAAGATGCTTCGCTAAGACATTATCTATGCTTCCAAAAATCATACACCTTTCCTTAGATAGCTCACATGTGTGTCTAAATAATTATGAAGAGGGATGCCATAATCATAATGTTTAGACCTTTTTGCCACTTTTCACAAGTCCATGTTAGTGTGTCGGTTAACCACACACGCTCCACTAACGACTTTGAGAATGTAAATATCACAATTGCTATCTACTTAAAATCTACTTAGTGAAAGCGTTTCCTCACCATCATTTTCATGAATCGGAGAGAAACCTTATGACACTTAGATTTTATGGTGTATGTGTTCCTATCCATGTGAATTTTTCAAAACCATAATCACAAGACAAGGTTAATGACAAATCCAAACTCATATGGACTGAACTTGTGCAATCTTAACTTCTTGTCACTTGGTAGCTCAAGGGCCTACCATGTCTTCCAAGTTGTCATGCAAACAATTGAGAACTCATAGAAGTCACATGCATAGTCAACTTTTAACTGGAATAAGCATAGAAATAAGAATATGTCAACACGATAGGTTACAAACCTCAAGTCGTGTGCTAGTGATAAACAATAGGTTTACTCTCGATTAGTTCTTGAAACTTTCAAGACTTTTAAGACTCCCACTGTCCTCTTGGTATATAAGACTCTCTTGCCAAGAACCATTCCTTGACAAACAAATATTCAGGAGATTGTGCAGACTCTTATCAAGACAAACACTTCCCACAATTGGTCATAGTTGGTCTTTGTCTTATCCAAGACATCACAACTTACGAATTTCAAATGCACAAGAGTAAGAAATATGTTACTCAACATTTGATGAGTGCTACAAACCTTCTTAATTTAGTTTCACTCAAGGCACAAGCTTGGAGTATGACTCTAAAACTTGTTTTTTTGGAACGAAGTATGATTCATCTTTTGATTTAACCACTTCAACAATTCATGATTCCACTTCTTAGCCAAACAAATTGCACTAAGATGTCCTTAGAGAATTAATTGTGATATGGTTTCATAATCACTAAGATAACCATGCAAATTAACTTGGTACCCTTAATTTTATCACCTAATCGATGTGTCAGTTAACCACACGCGCTCCACCGATCTATGATAAATATTAAGTTACCATTCGCCACTCTTACTAGTCCATGTTAGTGTGTCGGTTAACCACACGCTTCACTAACGACTTGGTAAGGTACAAAGTGTAAATTTCATGGGTTAGCACCAAATTCACATTTTCCTAAAGTAACTAAGATTGAGAATTTAATAAAGTTTAGTTACTTTATATTTATCATTATACTTTTAATGAATGGAGAATTAATGTCCTGTCCTACCCGTTCGGCTAACGACCCTCCACCAATCAAGGAAGCGATGGGTGAGAGTGGACACCCATCAAACTGCCATTTTATAGGCAGTAGCCTTATACCCCCCTTATAGACCGGCTACGTGAATGAGGCCTACTAACGGTAAGACCGACTTTTTACTTATACATATAATATATTAAACTTTTAATATTATAATAGTGTAAGGGTGTATTTTAGACATTTAAAATACTTGGTGGTTTAGTCTATTAATTAAACTAGACTTTTAATTTAATTAAACTCAAACCATATATTTATGGATTTAATAATACTCTTTTAATTAAACGTTTTAATTAACTATTAATAAAGTCCATTAGAGTTAATTTGAACTATTCAACAAAACATCATAATTCCAATTATCAAATTCAAAATTAAAACCATTTAATTAATTGTTTAAGTTATGAACCCAAAAGTTTTAGAATTCAATTTTTTTTCATAAAAAACTTTTTTCAAATTCCAAAACTTGAGGGCAAGTTTTGTAACTCTTGAAAACTTTTGGATTCCATAACTTATGGAGTTAAATGCTTGTTTTACGATGAAACTTTTCATGTTCCATAACTTAAGAACAAGTTATGGAATTCTTTAAAACATTACCACCAAGTTTTGTAACTCCATAAAAAAAACTTTGAATCAAATTTTTTTTAAAAAACTTTCATATCCATAACTTATGGAGGTTTCAAAAAAACTCTTTAGATCAAACTTTTAAAACTGATAAAATAATCATATAATTTTATCTTTTAATAAATTTTACCTAATTCAACTCATATAGCAAATGACTCAAATTTTACAAATAATTAGTTTTTCACAAAAACAAGTAATTATCTTAAAATTTGACAAACTTCATGTTTTTTTTTCTTTTTTTTCAACTTTGAAAATCAAACATTTGCATCAATATAACAAAAAACAACCCATGGCTCTGATACCACTGTTGGGTTTTGTATAATACAACATCCTATGGTGCACATACAACCGTAGAAGCTTTGGATTTATGTTTTCACTAATTATAAATGCAAATGGTGTCCAAAGCTTTAAGCCTAGAACTAGCATACAAATGATAAAAACTACATAAAATACTAGTTAGAAGTTTACCTCTTTGTGTAGCTTGTAGAACTTTATGAATTTGGCCTTAAAGAGCTTAGACCCAATAGTGTGGAAGCCTCAAATGAAGTCACAACACATCATGGACAAAGGTGGAACTTGAGAGAGAATTCCATGCACCCAAAAACACCCATGAAATCCAAGAACAAGCACGTAGGCGTTTTTTTAGGTTAAGAGCATGTATTTATATGTTGGATTTCAAGGGTCATGGGTATAACCCAAATCCATACCCATGTGTTTATGATTCATGGTTCGTGTGGCCCAACTCTTTATGTATGCATACATAAAGTTGGTCCAACATGGATCATAAGCCCAACGCATATAAATATAACTAATTATCATAATTAGTCCCCATAGATTTAATTAGTCTCTTTTGATCACTAAATTAATTCCAAATTAATATATTAATAAATCATATACAAACTCTTCTCTCAAAAGTCCATCCTAACAAATTGTTCTGATGATATGCAACCCAAATGGACCATGCTACTCTCGGGTCGAGTTCATACCAATAATAGTTATGGGCTTAGACATCTAATCCAACAGAAACAATATGAAACAAAATAGAAAATGTTTGGGCTCAATCATTCAGATTAATGAACAGTAAAATTAAACAAAATGATTTTAATTTGGTTTTGATCTAAATAAAAATAATTGGATCAATCAATGGGGTTGAAACGGATTTGATCAATGAGACAAATCGATCAAAAATGAAAAAAATGCAAAATACAAATCGAAATCATGAACGTTTTGGAATCCATTTGAGAATTTGAGATACCTTTTTGACTATCCGAGTTCCATTTTCAACGAACGAATCAAAATTTGAAGATCTTGGTTCTTTTGTTGGAACGAAAAAATCTCCAAGTTGAACATTGTACCACCCACGATGTGTGTTGTGCAACTCGTTCTTCGTGTTCTTCAACGATCTAAGAACATATTCATAAGAACCAACAACACTTTTGGGTTTTGACTTCAAATTCAATGCAACACTTAGAGATTGTTGCTTTGGAACCCAATTTTGCTTCATGGATTTCGGATTCACAACAACATTTGACGATTTTTGTGATTAAACCCACTTGTTTTTACGTTTAATCTTCATCTTCTTTTTCTTTCTCATCATTTTGGATCTTGAAGATTTGATTTCAAGAACCACATCATTCTTGACAACTTCAACTTTGCAACTTTGAATCAAATCTTTTGCAGTTTGATACTTGTGAATTTCTTGGATTAACGACTTTCGATAAAGAATCATTCCTTCAAACGAATCACAAGAACACATAATATCATCGGTTTGGACTCCAATCGAGAAAAAACCTTTTTTTTATCTTCATGAGAATCAACTTGAATCTTCCTATCATGAACTTCAAGAACATCAAGAACATCACATTCAACTCCATAATCTTGAACTTCAAAATACTTAAGATTATGAAGATCACTTGGGTTTTCAACAAGAGAAATGTATTTCATATTAGGCCAATCTCTTTCTTCTCCTTCCTTTTGATTTCCACTACAAGATAACATGTTCAAGGATATTTCAACCAAACATCCAATCTTCGAAAGTGGTTGAAAAATCACTCCTTCATGATCATCCTTCAAACCTCATAAGAAACCATAGTACTCCATGATATCAACCCGCCTTTCAACAACAATCCATAGAATTGATTTTTTTTGACTTTGTATTTGACATCTTCAGTGATCATAATCCAAGAATCATAATCCAAATACACCAGGATCACAAAAACTTGCAAATTTCTAGAGAGAGAAAGTGATAATCAAAGAGATATCTAGAGAGACAAAGTGAATATGAACCAAATTCTAGAGAGAGAAAGTGGTACAAACAAGTATTCTAGAGAGAGAAAATCGATTTATAAATTAAATCAAGGAAAAATTCGATTTCTAGAACACAAACTTTCTCAAAACAAAGTGGAGATCAAAACACAATGAAGAATCACCCAATCAAAAATGTCATCATGGATCAATGCTTGATCAAATCAAGAACACCTGCTCTGATACCAATTATAGTGGTGTTGATTATGATCACAAATTTGGAATGTGAAAGATCTAGTTAATCATCATACAAATCATGAACACATGGAGTAAATAAATCTAGTTTAAGCTCTCATTAGATCTAGAAAGAAAATACAAATTGGGTCTTGTACAATTCTCTCTCTAGTCTAACTTTCCAAAATGATCATTACAAGTTCTTACATAATGGGAGTCACTCACTTCCTATTTATAGGAAAGACTCAACCCATTTACAAATACAAGAGGGTAAGCCACATCCAAGCATGACTTTGCACCCTAACAAAGTAAAACATGAAAAGTGAAACAAACTAATAAATTAATTAACTATGGCATCATACGTGTTGATTATAAATAAATCCTTATTATTTAATCACCAAAAGAATTACGAATATATTCCTTGTATGAGGTTTCGAGTAATCAACTAACCACTTGAATTAAATAATATCAGTGTCATGCCATATTATAAACATGCATACAATGCCTCTTGAAGGTCCTTCCTTTGTGAATAGATCGAATGGACATTACTCCAATGATGCTCATTTCACAATTTCAAATTTTTGTCCTAATCTAAGATGCAGTGGAATCTCCTCTTTAAATTCAATGTCCTTCTGTAATCTTGAGGTTCTAAAGTCACATAGACTAAGCCTTCGATATTACAAAATGTTCCACTGGAACTTGTTACTAGAAACAATTTCATGGTTATGAAGTTCTAAGTTCAAGGCAGACTCCTTCAACACTTCTTTGCATTAAATTTTCCAAGTCACATGTATATTTTACAAACATCTCTTATTATGGAAACATTTCCATATTCCCTAATGATCAGCATTCCGACCAAGAATCATCTCAATTCAGAACATGTCACTATGGTCCTTCCCAAATAACGTCACACTTCTAACTATTTACAAGCAACCAATCTTCAATAAAACCTCAGAATGTTCTTGATAGTTTTTTTAATAACTTTAGTCAAATGAAATTCTAATCCTTTTCACATAATGATAAAATCATTTGACAAATTAGAATATATAAATATTATAGCATATATAATTGATCCTATATCTCACTACAAGAAAAACGTGATTTGGCTAGGGAAGGTCGCTATGGAAAGCATTTTCGTTGTTAATCTGCAATGGATCGTGCTATGGAATGTCGTTCCATAGCAATACTAAATGGACGAAACCTTAATAGATTTATGCCGATACTTAGATATATTGCTTCTAATGTTGCAGAATCTCTAAAGAGTTTGCAACTATAATTGACAAATGAACATACTTCATCTATTAAACACGAAACATACACTAACTGGCACTTAAAAGCATCGATTGGTAATTTCGCCCCAACCAAAGTTACTATTTTTTCGATGATTTGCGATGGCAAAGCATTAATCGTTGTTCCTTGTTGTCTTGTTTGCGTTCCTGATGATGAAGAACTCGTTGCCATGATGTTGAACTGCTTTGAGTGTAATACAGATAACGCAAGAACAAGGATTTTAGGGTTTATTGATCACCGTCTTGGAAGCTTGATGTTTGGGAATGGATTGTAAATGTTAAAAATGGTGTAACATGGTAAGGAAAAAAAACCTTACCTTATTATGCTCTGCTCGTCAACTAAGTATCGGCGTCAATATTATCGGGGAAAATTGAATTTCAGAGCGATTACCTATCGATGATTTAGGGGTTTATATGTTCATCTGTAGTTTTACCGCCGGGAAGAGTTGAGACGTTTTGAATGGTTGAAACATTTAAACGACGGCATGACATCAGAACCATCATGGCACTTAAATGATGTACAGTGCAAAAAGACCAAAGTACCCTTGAAATCTTTCCAAATACGTGATTACAAAGAGCAATTGTGTCAAAACAAATTATTCAAACATTATAACCTTTTATGGTCAAAGTGGAACTTTGACAATTTAAATGAAAAAGACGAAGTTAAATAAAAAGATTGAAGGAAGTAGGATTTGAACCTGCGACGTCGGGAAAGATGAAAGACATATCATCAAGTTGAACTAAAGTAACTTATGTTTATTAAAACTGAATAACTTTAATATTATGTTCATTAATGTGGCAGCCCATGACCCATATGTCATCCATGGGCATTACCATGACACTATAAGCAACCCATAATATAAACACTAAAGTAACATACACTAAATTAACATATATGTCAAAATTTGATACTTATAACACAACCATTTAATTTTACTAACATAATATAACACCAATATGTTTATATATTAAAACTTGACCAAGTTAGGAATAGTAAGCTATTGTTGACTTTCATTTTGCCACACGACTTTCGAAAATTTTACACTTTTAGTCCCTTAATAACAACACAACATATTTACTAATCAAGTAAAAACATCAACTAACTACTTATCAAGTAAATTACTATATAAAAACTAATATGTATAAATATTAAAACTTGACCAAGTTAAGAATAGTAAGTTGTTGTTGACTTTCATTTTTGCACACAACTTTCCAAAATTTTACACTTTTAGTCCCTTAATAACAACACAACATATTTATTAAATAAGTAAAAACATCAACTAACTACTTATCAAGTAAAATACTATATAAACACTAATATATATATATATATATATATATATATATATATATATATATATATATATAACTTGACCAAGTTAGGAATAGTAAGCTTTTGTTGACTTTCATGTTGTCACAGGACTTTCCAAAATTTTACACTTTTAGTCCCTTAATAACAACACAACATATTTACTAATCAAGTAAAAACATCAACTACTTATCAAGTAAATTACTATATATTCATATATCAAGTAACTACTTACCAAGTAAATTACTATATATTCATATATCAATAAACTACACATAAATGATCTCAAACTCCCTAGAAAACCTAAAAACCCATTTGTTCCCTTCAACAAAAGCGTCTGACACACTAATCACACACCTATGCATTACACAAGTTCTATGGAGGCCATAGAAGTGTACATGTTTTCTCTCATCCCTATTTAAGTGGAAATGAACCTTGGAACATGTTGCTCTAAGATTCCAAGTACCTTTTGTTCTTCAGTAAGCATTATTCAACATGTCCAAAGCTTCCTGCTTCCTATGTCTTCCTTCTGCCATCAGCATCATGTTGGATTAGATGTCTAAGCCCATAACTATAATTGGTATGTACTTGACCCGAGAGTAGCATGGTCCATTTTGGGTTGCATATCATCAGGACAATTTGATAGGATGGATATTTGAGAAAGAGGTTATTTATGATTTATAAATATATTATAAGTTCTAATATATTAATAGGAAATCATATAATTTAATTAGTATTGATCGAGAATTAATTTGGAATTAATTTAGTGATCATAAGAGACTAATTAAATTAGTGGGGACTAATTATGGTAATTAGTGAAACATATGGATTGGGCTATTGATCCATGTTGGACTAAGTTTATGTAAGGATCCATAAAGAGTTAGCACACATAAACCATGGATCATAACCCATGTGTATGGATTAGGGTTTACCCATGACGTTTGGAATCCTACACTATATATATGTTTCTCATACCCTAAAATCAGCTACATGAGTTCTTGGAGTTTATACAACCGATTTTGTGAAGTTAGTAACCTTTCTCTCAAGTTCTCCTTTGTCCAAGGTGTCTTGTGAATCGTTAGAGGCATCACACTTGAGGTGCTAAGTTCTTAAAGGCCAAACACAATAAGCTACAAGAAGAGGTAATTCTATAACTCACTTTTATGTTGTTTATGTCAATTGGCTTAATACTTTGGGAACAATATTGCATGTATAATTAGAGAAAATATAAACCAAAGCATTTAGGGTTGTATGTGTACCATAGGATGTTGTAGTATACAAAACCCAACAATGGTATCAGAGCCATGGGTTGTTTTCTATTATATTTAATGCTTGGCTATTTTTCCAAAGTTGAAAAAGTCGATTTTCTGGCCTTTGACTGATGAAATCGACGAGTCCATGAACTGAGTCGACGAGTCCACTTCGTAAAAGGGCAACTCGACGAGTCCAGATCATGAACACGTCGAGTAGGTGCTTCTGGTTGCAGAATTTCGAGTTTTTTAGCCTGTTTTGGATTAGGATCATTACCACAAAATGTTTTAGTTCATAAAATTTGATTTTGTTATTATGGTAATGATCATGCTCATCCATGTAAAAGATAATTGTCAAAATTTCAAGATTTGTATTAGTCTATATGATAGGCTAATTTCTTGTAAATCGTTGATGTCAATTATCTTGACTTATGAGTTTAACTAGATCATAGATAAGTTATTTGATAATTTATATTTGTTAAAATATTGATCTTAAATGTTTTTTAAAGTCTTCCATAACTTGTCCTCAAGTTATGGAATATGAAAAGTTTTTCCATAAAAATGACATTAAACTCATAAGTTATGGATTTCAAGGGTCTTGAAAGGTTACAAAAGGACAATTGTCAAATTTTAAGATAATAAAGTAATTATTTGTATTATTTGATCTGAATTGCCTTCATATATGAGTTAGACTAGATCAATAGAATATTATATGATAATGTTGTAGTTGAAGTTCATCTATAATTGTTCATTGAAATGAGTTTTGTAACTTGTCCTCAAGTTATTTGAAGAGTCTCATTCATGAACATTAAAAATCATAAGTGTTCATAAGTTATGGAAACCAAAAGTTTTGACAAGTTTCAAAACTTGCCCTCAAGTTTTGGAATTTGTAAAGTCTCACTTATGAATACTTTAATTCCAAACCCTAGAATTTTAAAAGTTAAAATTCAACCCTTATACTATTATAATATTAAAGGTTAATACTTATATGTATGTATAAGAATAAGTCAGTCTTACCATTAGTATGCCTCATTCATGAAGCCAGTCTATAAGGGGGGTATAAGGTTGTTGCCTATAAAATGGCAGTTTAATGGGTGTCCACTCTCACCCACCGTTTCCTTGACTGGTGGAGGGTCATTAGCCAAAAGTGTAGGATAAGACACCAATTCTCATTACAATTATAATGATAATTCTAAAGTAACTAAACTTTTATTAAATTCCCAATCTTAGTTACTTTAGCAAAAATGTGAAAACGGTGTTATCCCATGAAATTGCACTTTGCACCTTGTTGAGTCGTTAGTGGAGCATGTGTGGTTAACCGGCATAATAATTTGGCACGAACAATGCATGGAAAAGGGTAGCTCGATGTTTATCATAGATCAATGGAGCGTATGTGGTTAACCGGCACATTGATTAGGTGATATATGACATCGAGAGTACCAAGCTAATTTACAAGGTTATTCACACCTTGTTTGTGATCCTCGGTATCCCAGTCACAAACTTGAAAGGCACAATCGAGATTTAAACATGCCATTGAAAAGTCCAACGAATCTCAAAGGATCTAGGAATTTCAATCCAATTAAAACATAATAATCAATTTCGTTTTTCATGGTGGAAATTGGTAAATCGTCACTTACCTACCTTCAAATATTCTGCAATTGGATTACGGCATCCCTCCTCCGAATTATAGAATATTGTGTTGGGTCCTAGCCTTAATATTTCATTTTGGGTGCTATATTAAGGACTTAAATCAACTAAACTTGAATTTCTCCCTTGTAGATGTCTAGTTCAGACAACTATGGTCTTCCCAAATTTTTTGGAAAAAGCTTTCTTCATGAAGATGATGTCCCACGATTGGATCGTGGAGATGGAAATCATGCTTCAATTCATCCATCTCCTCCAATAACTCTCCCTAACCCACAAGTTCAAAGACTTGAAAAGTTCAAGGTCACTAAAGCAATATTGGCTAGCAAACACCAAGATGGAAGGTCTGTGTGTGGACATGTCTTGGATATGAAGTCACACTTGGACAGGCTGGGAATGTTGGGTGTCGTGATGTCGAGGAAGTTGGCTGTTGACTTGGTTCTTCTGTCACTTCCTAAGTCACATAGTGAGTTCAATAAGGACTACTATATGGAAGACCGTGACATGACCCTTATCGATCTTGCCTTTTTGTTGGTTGCTGCTGAATCAGAAATGATTTGGCGCACTAGAAAAGCAATTTGATTGGAAAATCTACTTCCCAAACTTCCTTGGACATTGAAAATGGAAACATTGGAAGTCCAAAAAAGTCTTCTCTTCCTAACGGAAAGGGATTGGCCATAGTCAACTCAGTTGACCAAATGGTAAAGAGAAAAGGCTAACTCTAAGATTATCCCGTGTGCCATTCCGAAAGAATTTGTTTGCTTCTACTGCCAAGAGAAGGGGCATTGGTTGCAAAGCTGCCTGATCTACCTGAGGGATCATGAGGATGGTAAAGTCAGAGTGTATAACTCTGTTTCAGGTAAGTCTACT
Organism: Lactuca virosa; assembly: GCF_052849685.1. NCBI lineage: Eukaryota > Viridiplantae > Streptophyta > Magnoliopsida > Asterales > Asteraceae > Lactuca > Lactuca virosa. The sequence goes on from NC_136430.1 coordinate 180,196,529, forward strand.
ATCTAACTCTATTAAGTTCCTATTTGGAGATTCTTAATACATGATGTGATAGGGTCGCATTTTGATGTTTTGTAGGATCGAAGAAAAGAGAGGAAGCTTAAAGGAAGAGTATGTTGAATCTGATCGCGAAGATGGATTTCGGTCGCATGGTTCGATGATCGGATTTTTAAGATGCTGCTTAAGAGTTATGATAGATTGCTTATAAATATTTTGTAACATAGTTTTCATTTGTAATTGCATTGTAAGGAAAAGTTTTCTGCATTTTATAAATAAATAAAAATTTTGATTTTTATCTTATTGTATATCTCCTTGGAATGGAATTTGTGAAAGTTGATATTTATGTATATTCTAGCAATTTTGAAAATGGATTTGATTCTTTCATTTGTGGTAGTGCCAAAATTTACCAAATAAGGAAATATTCTCATCACCAAGTTTCAATTGGACAGATACTTGGAATTATGCAACTTGTATTGTATGATGAATGAGAATTTTCTTTTTTGGGAAATTAAGACTAACTCCTTGTTCACATGTATATGTGAGTCAAGTGAAGGACGAGTGGATCAGGTACACTTGGTTCTGCACTGGTCCATCTCCGCCGCAAAAAACGATAAGACTATTTGTTATGATTTACTAAAAGTTAGTAAATATGGTTATGCTTACAAGTTTAAGTATAATTCTGAATCATTGAAAAAGTTTCAATGTATAGCAGGACGAATAAGAAGAATCAAATTAGGCAGAAAGATAAAAGTTTCTCCAATCTGAAACGATGGGAGAGCACTTGAGTATCATGTTTTATGATCATCTTAATGATTATGAAAACCATATCACAATTGATCCTCTAAGGACACCTTAGTGCACTCGTATGGCTAAGATGAGGAATCGGGAATTGTTGAAATGGTTAAATCAATTAAGGTGAGTCACACTTCGTTCCAAAATCAAATCTTAGAGTCATACTCCAAGATTGTAACTTGAGTGACACATCTTAAGTAGGTTTATACCACATCGTGAAATGTGCAATAGAAATGTTACTTACTCTTGTACATTTGAAATTGGTTGTTGTGATGTTTTGCATAAAACAAAGACCAACTAAGACCAATTGCATGATGTGTCATTCTTGATAAGAATCTGCACTAACTCTTGAATATTTGTTTGTCAATGAATTTTACTTGACAAGAGAATCTTATATGTCAAGAGGTCAGTGGGAGTCTTAAAGATCTTGACAAGTTTCAAGAACTAATCAAGAATAAAACTTGTTGTTTATCACTAGCACATGACTTGAGGTTTGCAACCTATCGTGTTGACATATTCTTGTTTCTGTGCCCATTCCAGTTAAAGTTGACTATTCATGTGAGTTCTATGAATTCTCAATTGTTTGCATAAGGCAAAGCACCTTGATCAGCGAAAGTCATTGATCAGTAAGGGTGATCTGCTGAACAACTTGGAAGACATGGTAGGCCCTTATGCTGCCAAGTGGCAAGAAATTAAGATTGAATAGGTTCAATCCATATGAGTTTGAATTTGTCATAGACCTTGTCTTATGATAATGGTTGGGAATAGAATATTCACATGGATAAGAACACATACACCATAAAATCTAAGTGTCATAATGTTTCTCTCCAATTCATGAAAATGATTGTGAGGAAACGCTTTCACTAAGCAGATTTTAAGGAGATAGCAGTTGTGATATTTGCATTCTCAAATTCGATTATGATTACGATATCCCTCTTCATAGTTCGAATTGTGAGAAATGGAAAAAGGTCTAAACAGGTGAGACTTATTGCTGTATGTTCTAAAATTGTTAAGACACACATGTGAGCTATCTCAGGCAAGATGTATGATTTTGAGAAGCTTATATAAAGGCTTATCAAAGCATCTCGTATCAGAAATCTGACCTTTGGTAAGAAAGTCAATAAAGTATTGATTTCTAGAAGTCCAGCTGATTTCTGAGTACGTGTCAAAGCTAGTAGGAGCATAACTGTTATGCTTATAAGCATAAAATCATTATGCTAATGGGAGCATAATCAATTATGGTAATTGTTGCGAGTTAGCAATGTTAATTATAGAAAAGAAAAGTTTCAATTCACAAAGTTGCAAAGTTTGAAAAGTTGTTTTGCTATAATTAATTGAGAGGAATCCATACTTCATTTCAAATCTAAAAGCTTATATTGTGAGATTTTAATCAAATTAGTCAAGGATATGTATGAATGTTATGTTGAAAAGATTCAACATAAGGAAATTCTATATATGGAAATGTTATAGCAAAAAGATTGATTTAGTATCATGTCGTTATTTTAGACATTATGAATCGTATCCCATATGCTTCGGGTATAGGATCAATTGCATATGTTATAATATTCTTGTGTTCTAATTTTCCAAATGCCTAGGGCATTAAGAGGGAAAAAAGAATAGAACCGGATATCACTAAAGTGGTTAAACAACTGTTAAGGACAATCTATGGTTCGCCAAGGATTGGTCGCTTAAGGACAGTTGGAAGTATAGTAATGGATGGACCATATCAACATTATTATGAATAGACAAGATTCTATTAATAATGAGTTGTCGTATGGAAGATATTGAATGCTTCCATATTAGGAGTTGGATATTAAGAATCTATGTGTAAGTTAGAAACTTTTATGCAAGAAGGATGTTCAAAGTAATGTACTTTGAATTTGAGACTTTATTTCCATGGAATTGTCTTGTAACAATCTCCAAAGGAATACTTTGTAATATCGTTGTCAAAGTCTCTGTGACTTTTGTACTTCGACATTACAAAGGAATCATTGCATGATAATTTAGAATCTAACACATTCTAGCAGTGACAAGAATTTGGTATTCTTACACTCGCAATAAGGATTTGGGATTTGTGAAATGAGCATCATTGGAAATATTTTCAATTGATCTATTTCACAAAGAAAAGACCATAGGCAACCATAGTGTGCATACTTGGAGCATGGGACAACTATTGTTTTAATTCAAGTATTAAGTTTATGAATCGAAACATTATACAATGAATAATGTGTAATCAATATGGTGATTAAATAAAAGGTGTTTTATTTATATTCATAAGTTCTTAGACCATATTGGATTCGATTATTCTTGTGTTTCACTTTGCATGTTTTAACTTCCAAAATAATAAGATTATTCAAACTATCCACAGTCAATCATACTTTGGAAGTACGTATTGAGGCAAGACTGTCATGAATTTTGATTGAAGATTGTCTAAAGTGCTTAGACATAGCAAAAGATTGTTGCAACATTCATGAGTGCTCATAAGGTCTAAGCATTGGATTAAACCCACGCTCATCTGAATCACTTCATGGATTTTATCACGAGTGATTGGTGAGACGATAATATCTTATATTCTTGAAACTGAGAGATATGAGTTGCAGCTTACAAGTCGGTTGCACATTGATGATGTGTAAACGCACCAGTAACTAGGTGTTATAAAACATATCATTGTGTGTGATTTGATGAATAGATAGAGCAAGAATATGAGTCGAAGTTTATCCACTCCTTTTACCCTTAGAGAGATAAAAGCAATATATGTGGGCCCCTCGATGATTTAGTGATGACAATCCTAAGTGCTTGGCCAAGCCTGGACTGATTTGATTTGTTCAATTAGTCGGTCGTCATATATCGGAAATCGGGAAACAACAGATGGACAGAGAGTATGATTATAATCCATGTCTCATGTCTATATGTTATCTATAATAAAGGAACATATGATCCCTTATATAATAGACGCGTCATTGACTAGGTCAAAGTTTGACAACGGCTTTTAAGAGCTACGATTGCTAGTCGGGATTTTGCAGTCGTACTTGCAACAGTAGTTATTAGACTTATCCAAGTAGGAGACTGTTGGATTAGATGTCTAACCCAGTAACTATAATAGGTATGTACTTGACCCAAGAGTGGCATGGTCCATTTCGGGTTGCATATCATCAGGACAATTTGATAGGATGGATATTTGAGAAAGAGGTTATTTATGATTTATTAATATATTATAGTTTCTAGTATATTAATATGAAATCATATAATTTAATTAGTATTGATCTAGAATTAATTTGGAATTAATTTAGTGATCAAAAGAGGCTAATTAAATTAATGGGGACTAATTATGCTAATTAGTAAAACATATGGATTGGGCTATTGATCCATGTTGGACTAAGTTTATGTAAGGATCCATAAAGAGTTAGCCCACATAAGCCATGGATCATAACCCATGTGTATGGATTAGGGTTTACCCATGACCTTTGGAATCCTACACTATATATATGTTTCTCATACCCTAAAATCGGCTACATGAGTTCTTGGACTTTTTGGAACCGATTTTATGAAGCTAGTAACATCTCTCTAAAGTTCTCCTTTGTCTAAGGCGTGTTGTGAACCGTTTGAGGCATCACACTTGAGGTGCTAAGTTATTAAAGGCCAAACACAACAAGCTACAACAAGAGGTAATTCTATAACTCACTTTTATGTTGTTTATATCAATTGTATGCTAGTTGTAGGTTTAATGCTTTGGAAACAATATTGCATGTATAATTAGAGAAAACATAGATTCAAAGCATTTAGGGTTGTATGTACACCATAGGATGTTGTAGTATACAAAACACAACACCTCATTCCCAGGAAAAATGTTGAATCCAAATGTCTCAATGCAAAGGCTTCTTCAAGCATTGTTTTCCCTTCATGATTAGCTTCCAAGAAAAATAAATTACTCTGAGAAAACCATTAAACACATAATTTCTAGTTAAAGTAATGCAAAACAAGAAACAATTAATATTATGGATATGTATATATATATATATATATATATATATATATATATATATATATATATAACAACGTACCAATCCATCCCTGAATAGAATATTTGGGTTTCTCATCTCTTTGCATTTGTTAACAACTGCATGTTTCTCTTCAGGCCAACGACGAAATCGTAATCCATCTACCTCCATATGTCTGTATATTTCTTCCGTTTTTCCTGCCTCGTTCAAGATTCTGCAACTGCAAACAAAACAAAATGTTGACCCCTAACTGTAAGCACAATTGAAATAAACACGTTTAATAAAAGGATCGAAGAAAAAACTTACACAGTCTTCATCTTGAAATCGTCGACTGTTGATAATTTTCCCACATCGACTATTATCTTCTCAATGACTTCCAATGGCATCTCAGTTTGCTTTAGTTTCTTGATTACATCTTCGAAGAAGTACTTGCTTCTATAATATTATTTATCGACTTATTAAGCAATTCTGTAAATACGATTTTAGGGTTTTTTTTACTGTCGGAGTATTAAAATTGGGGTTGATTGCAAGCGACTGAAATAAGACTAAAGAACTGAAACGACGTGATTCGTCGGAAAAATTATGGCGCCTACAAAATGTTCACTATAAAATGACCAAATTGCCCTCATACATACAACGGCTCATATTTGATTAGTAACGGTAGTTTTGTCAAAAATCAGAATTTTAAAAAAAATCTATTTTAAAATACAACCGGCACCCATATGGCATCCATGGGTGTTACCATCACAACCATGATGCATATGGCCTCCGTGGGTGTTACCATCACCCATATGGCATTCATGGGTGTTACCATCACCACCATGACACATATGGCATCCATGCGCGTTACCATGACCCGTATGTCATCCATTGGTGTTACCATCACAACCATGACACATATGGCATCCATGGGTGTTACCATCACCCATATGGTATCCATAGGTGTTACTATGACAACCATGACACATATGGAATCCATGGGTGTTACCATGACCCGTATTTCATCCGTGGGTGTTACCATCACAACCATGATTCATATGGCATCCATGGGTGTTACCATAACACGTATGTCATCCGTGGGTGTTACCATGACACTATAAGCAACTACCATATTGACCAATGACCCATATGCCATCCATGAGTATTACCATGACACGATAAGCAATTACCACATTGACCAATGACCCATATGTCATCCTTGGGTATTACCATGACACTATAAGCAACTAGCACATTGGCCAATGACCCATATGTCATCCATTGGTATTATCATGACACTATAAGCAACGACCACATTGACCAATGACCCATATGTCATCCATGAGTATTACCATGACACTATAAGCAACTACGACATTGACCAATGACCCATATGTCATCCATGAGTATTACCATGACACTATAAGCAACTACCACATTGACCAATGACCCATATGTCATCCATGGGTGTTACCATGACACTATACGCAACTACCACATTGACCAATGACCTATATGTCATTCATGGGTGTTACCATGACACTATAAGCAACAACCACATTGACCAATGACTCATATATCATCCATGGGTATTACCATGACACTATAAGAAACTACCACATTGACCAATGACCCATATGTCATCCATGGGTGTTACCATGACACGATAAGCAACTACCACATTGACCGATAACCCATATGTCATCCATGGGTATTACAATGACACTATAAGCAACTACCACATTGACCAATGACCCATATGTCAACCATGAGTATTACCATGACATTATAAGCAACTACCGTATTGACCAATCACCCATATATCATCCATGAGTATTACCATGACACTATAAGCAACTACCACATTGAACAATTACCCATATGTCATCCATGGGTATTACCATGACACTATAAGCAACTACCACATTGACCAGTGACCAATATGTCATCCATGGGTGTTACCATGACACTATAAGCAACAACCACATTGACTAATGACCCATATGTCATCCATGGGTATTACCATGACACTATAAGCAACTACCACATTGACCAATGTCCCATATGTCATCCATGGGTGTTACCATGAGACTATAAGCAACTACCACAGTTACCAATGACCCATATGTCATCCTTTGGTATTACCAAGACACTATAAGGAACTACCACATGGACTTATGACCCCAATGTCATCCATGGGTGTTACCATGACACTATATCAACTACCACTTTGACTTATGACCCAATTGTCATCTATGGGTGTTACCATGACACTATAAGCAACTACCATATGGACTAGACCCATACGTCTTTTATATACAAATTTTGGTTCAAACATAATAGCATAAAGATGTATAGTTAATTATTGTTTAATTCTCGTTTATAATTTTAAATTAAAATTATGCTATGAACACCTCGTTAGTCTATGTTCTTTCTTGACTTTATATACATATATATATATATATATATATATATATATATATATATATATATATATATATATATAATACCCTTTCTATCAAGATGAAACTACTTTAATAAATTTGAATTACTAAATATTTAGCGCTAATTAGTACAGTTCAAAATTTTCATTAGTGGAGCTTCAAAATATTTTACAATTCCCTTCCCTCCAACCTACACACGTTAAGTCTGCATATTAGAGTAAGTTTACTGATTAGAAATAGGGTTTAATCATCTCCGGCGGCTAATTGATCAGTACCTTTGTTCGTTACGTTTGTGCGCTGACTTTGGCGATATAGGTTGTCACTCATCTAAAAATTATTTTTATTTAATTGACTATTGTCATGATCATCGTTTCTTGTTCTCTTATCATCTTCATGTATATTATCATCTTAAATTACAACTAAATTTGTTTTGATTGTATTCAATAGTATGCATGCGTAGTAATGCCATCATCTATAATTTATTTTTATTGTATTATTATTCTCTGTTCATCATTAGTTTGTCATCTTTAATACATTGGTATTGACTATAGTTTATTGTTTATTTTTAAGCAAGAAAGATGTCGAGCTTGAAACCAAAAGGAGCATCAGGGGTGAAGCCAACTATATTCATTGCACCACAGGTTTTGAACCGCAACAGGACTTCAACTGCAAAATTCATAAGCAAACAATTACAAGATAAAGAAATCGACTTCCCAATATCAGCAACAACATCTAATGCACCTATAACATCTAGCACCAAAACCCCTAAATCTAAATCATTAACACCAACCATGACTACCACTTCCTCGGCATCACTTACAACATCCACACCATCCTTAGCAAATGCATCCAAAAGTTCAGCAATTGGAACAATACAATCCTCAACACCAACATCAATAACCAAAACTTCAGCACCTACATCATCTAAACCATCCTCAACACCGACATCCACTACCACATCATCAACACCTATATCTACTACCACAACCTCGAAACCTTCATCGACACTACCATCCTCAACAACTATAGTAACTACCACATCCTCCTTACCTAAAGGAACTACCACATCCTCAACATATACATCTATCCCAACACCTACCCCTGAATATACCCTATCACCAACACCTATCCCAGAATCTACCGCATCACCAACATAACCAACCATGAATGGATCTGTTGTGGAAAATGTAGAAGGTGAAAACAATTCATCTAAAGATTGTGGACCAGATGGACGTTTTACTGTTCATGTTCGGAAAAAAACGTGAGTTACCAATCATATCTTACAACTTTTTTCTATGTATAACCTTTGGTGTACACGTACATATTAATTTAAAACTAAAACGATAACATAATTATTTGCAGGATCATGCCACCAGGCCCTTGTGCACACATTATTAGTCGATCTTTTTTATAAACAGTAGATCCACAAGGGTACACTTGGGGGAAAGTAACCAAATAAATACAAGAATTATATTGGGAGGAGTTCCAGGTAGTTACATTTAAACTTATGTTTATATTGTTAATATGTAGAAAAAATGTTGTTGGGATGAAACAATAGACTCGTTGGTGAGGCAAGCTTGGGCAAGTAAAGTGGCACAAAGTTATGGACAATATCTCTACAACATGCGGAGCCTACAAAGAAACCCACATGCCTTCAAACCAGCTCATATTGCACATGAAGTCTGGAACTCCTGGCAAGTAAAATGGAATACAGATGAATATAAGCTAAAATTTGAGCAAAACAAGAAAAATAGGTGTAACGGTGTGGCTGATGGAGTAGCACAACGTACCCATAACGCTGGATCCGCAAATCATTTGAAGATAGCTTATGATTTTGTAATTTTTTTAATGGTACATCAATATTTACGTTTATGTGTATATTTGACATTTTATGGTATTCATGCAGAAGAGGAAATTAGGACGTGATCCACCACATAGTGAATTGTTCCTATATACACACAAGAAAAATCACAATGGAGTCACTTTCACCACTGAAAAAGATATGCAAATTCATGTAATAGTCATTATAGTGAAATTAAACTTTTATGTTGGAGCTAGTCCATAATGTCATTCAAAACTTTGATATCTTTTAACTTATATTAATTTTATTTTATAGGCGGCCTATACAAAAAAACGGGAAGAGTTGGAAGCTGAAGGTGCTGAATTTGAGGAGGACAAACTATTTTATGATGTTGTTGGTGGTCATGAAAAAAACAAAAAGAAGACTTTATGGATTAGGCTCTTTTGCAAAGGCGGTTCCCAATATTAATGGAAAAACGGATGTATCTTACATTCCAGAAAAAGATGATGAAATGGAAGAAATGAGGGAGCTTGTTGCTAAATGACAAGAGCAAAACGAAGACATTAAAGAAAGAATGAAGGCCCAAGAAGAACAAAACAACGCAAGAGTCGGGCAACATGAAAAACAACTTAAAACGACAATGGATCTTATTAATGTCATTACAAAACAACAAGAAGAGTAGGACACAAGTTGTTGATATGTTTATTGCAAAGTATTTATCTTAGATTAGTCATTATCCATTTTCCATGTAGTAAATAAGTATTGTATTATTTTATGATATAATGTTATTTGATTTTTTTGTTATTTTTGTTTTTCAAATATTACTATAAAATAATGTGGATTTAATTTATAAATCAATTATCCATCCGTCCATATGGAATCTTTGATACGGAATCTGCTATATAATATATACCACGGAAATTGCTAGGGATCCAAGACCACAGAATTTGCTAAGGATTCATCACCACAGAAGTTGCTAGGGATTTATCACCACCACATTTGCTAGGGATCAACAACCACAGAATTGACTAGGGAATCACCATCACAGAATTTACTAGGGAATCACTACCACGTAATTTACTAAGGATTCACCCCTACGGAATTTGCTAGGGAATCATAACCACGGATTTTGCTAGGAATTAACTACAACGGAATTTGTGATGGAAGAACTACCACTGAATTTGTGATGGAAACCTACTATGGAATACACAACGGAATACCATCTACCACGTATTTCATTACGTTATCACAATTGCGACGGAATGATTGTTTCCCTAGAAAACGCTTGCTACGGGGTTTTTTGGGACGAAAATCGGTCGTCGCAAATTTCGTCGCTATTCGTCTTTGGCAACAGAATTTCAAATTTTCGCAATGGATTCCTTCCGTAGCAAAATCACGTTTTTCTTGTAGTGTCTGAAGCATATGGGACTCGACTCATTATTACAAGGGTTTAGTATATGTTCAATTTTTTGCAATAATATTTTCATATATAGAATATCCAATATCGAAACATTTCTACATCTAATTTATATATGCCTTTGACTATGTTTTATTAAACTATACAATCTAAACCTTTAGATTTGTAACAAGGCATGAGTGCCCTCTCCCTTAAGTCCACTATAGAGAAATAATTCCCAATGAATACTATTGTCAACATGCAATACCAGCATAACAATTATGCTTCTACTAGCGTTGACATGTACTTAGAAATCAATTAGACTTCTATAAATCAATACCCTTTGACTTTCTCATGGAAGTGTAGATTCCTATTTTGTGTGCTTCGTCAAGCCTCTAATTAAGCTTCTTAAGCTTATGCACGTTGTTCAGATAGTGTATTGGTTCAAACCTTTTCAAGACATGATAAACATATCTCCTAAAAGTTGAAACACTTCCTTTCTATTCCTCACAATTCAAAAATATGAAGAGGGATGCAGTTAATAAAACCAATATTCGTATTGATATTTATCATATCCTTCAAATCTATTAGCGCAAGTGTTTCCTCATAACCATTTTCATGAATTAGAACGAAACATCTTGCCGCCTAGATTCGAAGATGGATACCTTCCCATCCATGTAGAAATTTCATTTTCAACTAATAGTCATAATACAAGGTTTAGAACAAACCAAAATCACATTTAGTTCTCCTTCATGGGCTGAACTTTGCTTAATCTAAATTTATTGCCTTATAGCGGCTCAAAAGTCCCACCATTGCTTCTATGTTGTTAGTAGCTCTCCAATATTGATTAGTGTACTTTCACTGGCCAATGTGCTTAGCCTTTTGCAGTTAAATGAAGAACATAGAACTCATAGGCGTTTCCAACTTAACTAGAAGTACACAGGAATTAGAATGTGTCAATAAACACAACATGTTATCTACCTCAGGTCGCGTGCTAGTGATAACTAAGAGGATCATTGTCGATTGACTCTTGAAACTCTCAAGATCAATATGAGTCCCACTGACTTCTTTACATATATGTTTTCTCTCAAAACATTCCTTGACGAACTAAAACCAATATTCAAAAATTTGTGCGGATTTCCGACAAGAAAACACTTTGTAGAATAGTTCCAGTTTAACTTTTGTTTCTCGATCAACGATAACATCAAAACTCCAATTCAAAATATGTTAGAGTAAGGAAAGCATTATTTACTCCACATATTACGAGGTGTTATCATCCTTCTTAGTTTTGAAATGAGTTTGAAGATATGATTTACAGTTAGTAGAGCATGGCTCTAACTTTGATTGGGAACAAAGTATGACTTATCTTATGATCGGACAATTTCTTATTCTTCTTCTTAGTCATATAATTGCATCAATGTGTTCTTAGAGCATTAATTGTGATACAATTCCACAATTACTAAGATGATCATAAAAAATGATACTAAAGCACTCTCTTTTCTTTTTTAATTGCAGAATCTTATATCTTTCTAACTAATAGATTCTTTCATTCGTTCTGCTACTCATGAACATTTCAAAAGTATTAGAATTATATTTAATATTATAAAAAAACCATCTTTACTAAAACATTATTAAATCATGACCAATGGAGTTATCGTCCCTTGTGGTGAATTTGAAGAGTCCATATCAACATGTACTAGATCCATTAGTCTTTCACTTGCCTCACATAAACATGGGAACAATGAATTCATTCATGATTTTCCAATGAACAAGATTCTCAAATATAATACAATTTGAATTATATGAAACCAAGTATCTGTCTAGTTGGTGATGAGATTTCTTTTCACTTGGTCAATTATGACAATACCACAAGTGATATCAATATAATCAAATACATATTTAATATTGCTATTATGAGATACTTTCATTAATATCATTGCAACGAAATAAGATAAGGAAATTAAGTAAACCAAAACTTCGCTTTTTTGAATTAAATAGAAATTTGGAACTTTTCCTTAGAATGCATGAAATGAAAACTATTATTCTAAACATCTTTGAAAAGAATAATAGCAATCTATTAAATTATCCTAACTCCCTAGCAGTAGCTCCAAATTTTAACCATGTGACAAAAGTCCATTTTCCACGATCAAATTTAGCTCACTACGCTTAAGCTTCCTTCTTTCTATTAGATCCTGCAGTACCATTAAAATGTGATCATCACATTATATATTACGAGTCTAAGAATGGAACTTATTGAGTTAGATAATGGATGTAGCTGAAGTAGAGTCACACAACTTGACTTTACTATCTTTAATATCTTTTAGGTACTTTAGGCAGGGTAGCTTCGCTTGTAATGTCCCATCAATTGGCAGTAGAAACAAATGGACTCATTGGTGTCAACATTAGGAATAAGCCTTTCTCTTTACCATATGATCAAATGGTTTGATCTTGGACAACACCTTTCCATTAGGAAGAGAAATCTTTTCTAGACCACCAATGTCACCATTGCCAATGTCCATGGAAACCTTAGAATCGGACCTTATAAGCATCTCTGTTTCAGATGTGTTCTTAAGCATTTATGCCTTAGCAACCATCAACATTTGGGTCTGATCAATTAGGACACGTCGAGGTTCCTTGTATAAAATTTCTTAATAAACTGATAATATGCCTTTGGAAGCGAAAGAAGAACCAAATCAATGGCTTGCTCCCATGGAAATACGAAACCCATCCTACCCAATTTGTCAATGTGCGAATTCATTTTTAGAACGTGCACACATACAAAATTTCCATCTTCATGTTTACATGGAAAAAGGGCTTGAGTTGTTTCATATCTTTCAACTCATGATGTTAGGAGAGTCACAAGGAGGAGAATTTGGAAGAGATGAAGGAGGGTGATGTCCAATTCCACCATTAGCCAAATAAGGGAAGACATTTTCACCTTGATCAAAAATATGGAAGACCATCTCTAGATGATTGACGAAAAACATTTCCCAAAGAACGAGGAAGACCATCATTAGCTTCATTTGTCATCTAATATTAGGATAAGATGGAACTCAAGTTAGTTGATTTCAATCCTTAATTATTAACCCAAATTTAAATTAAGGCTATGATCCGTATTTCGATTTGAACTTTCAAGAGGGATGTCGTAATCAAATTCGAATCTATTTTAGGAAGGTAGAATATTTCAACAATTTCATTCACATGAAACTCCTAGATCTTTTGAGATTCATTGAATCTTATCAATGGCATGTTAAATCTCAATTATGTTCTTAGCAATTATGATTTTCAAGGATCACAATTAAGATGTGAATAATCATGCAAACTCGTTCAAACACCCTCGATCGATTTATAATCTCCCATTGATGTGTCGGTTAACCACATACGCTCCATCAATAATTATAAACATGAGTTGTTTCATCATTTCATCTTTATAGTTCCAAATTAGTGCTTCAGTTAACCACACACGTTCCACTAACAACTCATAAATAAATGATGTGTGTTTTCATGGATTAGCATACACTTCACATTTTTTCTAAAGTAACTAGAGTGGAATTTTTAAGGTGGGTTCTATTACTTTATAACATCATACTTTTAATGAGGTTATGTCCTATCAAATCCGTTCGACTAACGAACCTCCACCAAACAAGGGAGCGGTAGGTGAGAGTGGACACCCATGCAACGGTCATTTTATAGGTCATTTCCTTCTAACCCCTTTATAGTATGGTTTCGTGAATGAGGTGTACTAGCAATTTGACTGACTTATCTTATACATATAATATATTAAATTTTTAATCATATATAATATAATGTGTATTTTAAAACTTTTCAAAAAACTAGGTTTTAAAATTAATTTTCGAATTAAACTTTTAATAATTAATTAGTTTTTAACAATTAATGATTTACCAATTATCCTTTAATAGACCAATTAAACAAATTTAAATCATTAGGGATTTAAATAATTATTTTAGTTAAATAATTAATAAAATAATTAAAATTTAAATCATTATGGATTAAATAAGTATCTTCAATTAAACAATTAATAAAATAATTAAAACTTAATCATAATCCTTTAACCCTTTTAATTTTCGAAAAAGTGGTAAGGGTTACCAAGTTTTAATTATCCAAATTTTAGACATTTAAAATTGTAATTAAGGAAACTAAAAATCCTAACAGATCTTCCAAATTTTCAAAAATAAGGGTGGAGGCTAGGGTTTCAAGATCCCTAGCCTTTTGCAAAAATTTAAGGCCATTAGGGTTTAACATTAATTTATATGCACAAACAATTAGAAATTTAGGGCTTTGATAACACTGATGGGTTTTCTAGGTTATAAAAAAAGTTTCATGTGGTGGAAAAACACTTAAACCCTTAAGTTCACATGCAACCTAGAAAGGATCTATGTTTTCTCTATTGATAACAATAACCTCTAAACATCAAGAAACCCAAGAGAGAGGCTTTGAAAAATAAAAGTTAACATAAAGATCAGGGTTACACACTTTGTGATTATTATAGAAAATAATCAAATCAAATCTTCTTGAATTTCCTTAGAAAGCAAGAACCAAAAGGAGGATGCCTCTAATGGCTCACACCCAAAACCAAAAACCCTATAATGAGGATGAGAGACGAGATATGAAGGGAATTTTGTTCATATGCCTTTAGTTAATGTGGTGAACGAAAATTGCAAGCCAAGAGGTCCTATTTATAGTTTAGGTAACTTGCATGCAAACCAATATTTTAATTAATTAAATAATAGATGTAATCCTAACTCAAGTCCTTTCCTTTTATGCAACCAGGAGGCTTCTGGAAACCCTAAGGAACTCTACAAAACCGTCCATGATAGGGATGCTTCTAGAATTGCCTCTTTTGTTCAACTATTAAACGATTACAATTTACCCCTTGCACCTTCAATTAATTCCAGTTAATCCCAAATTAATTCTAGATTACTTCTGATTAATAATTAATCAATTCTAATTGATTTCACACTAATTTATTAATCATATAAATTAACAAATCAATTATTTAACAATTGATATCATATTAATTTATTAATCATATAATAAATTAACAAATCAACTGTCTATTTCTAATTAATAAATTAATCACATAATATACTAACAAATCATTTCCCCATAATTTCTAATTAGTTTATTAATCATATAATAATCTAATAAATTATACTTCTCACTCCTAATATCATTTTAAGCTATTTCTGGTCATTAGGGCAACCCAAAAAGGATTTTGCTTCTAGTTACAAGAATATACCAATTTAGTTACTTGATTAGACACCATAATCCAACAGATTTGCTAGTCAAAGTCAACAAATTTGTATATCTGGTTGACTTTGTGGTGATCGACATGGAAAAAGACAATCAATTCCCTATCATACTTGAACGACCATTCCTTAGCACCGCTAGAGCATTGGTGGATATTCGTGAGTCAAGGAGACACTAAGGGTAGGAGAAGATGTGACTACATTCGATGTAAACGAAGAAATGAAATACTCTAAAATAAGCGATGACACAATGTTCTCGTTGGACAATTTTGACAAATTTTTGGAAGACGGGATGAAAGAGTGGAGGAATGAAAAATCAGAGTGCTACATGGCATTGAAAGAGGAAGATTTTAATGAAAAAATGGTCTCGACGAATTAGAACAACTTTTGAAAGAGAGCGAATACGATCAACTAAAAAGTCATAATTCTTAGTTCCCACGGCGTAGTGATGTACATACCACGATGTGGGCAGCCGAAGATGCCCGATCTTTTATTTCATGTCTCACTTCTACATATCACCCTATTAGTAAGCTTCTTTAAATTTTTAATGCTTCTTTTAAGAATTTATAAGTCCATATAATTCTCGTTTCTTCTTTGACCGTCGTTCTGCTCTCAATGAGGTTTTATAGAAACCCTTTTTAACTAACTTCTTCATGCAATTAGTTGTATTTACAACTTATTTCTTCTTAAAAATGTCTCGAATTATTTTCATTTTAGGAGTTACGACCATATTAACGAAAATATTATTTTGCTCATATTTAAACTTCTAATATTACAGATTCATGTAGCATCGAATATCACCATTTCAACATCATCCTTTGTTAGATTACTCCACGTCGTAGTGTACAACATACATCACAACAAATGTTTTAGTATGTACCATAACTTGCATTGCAGCATATTGGTGTATCTAAGCCACTTACTCGAGATAGCACCATACCGACCCGGGTCCCCCAGGATGAGTAGTAAGGAACCACAGCACATCACGAATGAATCTAATCTCAAATAGTTGTACATGAATCTCGAAATCATATCCCAGAGATCATGAAAAAGAAAGAATGTGGTGCGATATAGCAATAAAATAACAGCATATGCACCTCCTTATAGACCGGGTAAAAGACGAAGAACCAGACCAAACCATGAACCTACAGAACCAAAAAAGGCCTATAAAAATTCACAGAAGTATAGTAACCAGGTATGAAATATAGGAGAAAGAAATATCATATACAATATTAGAGTAATTCTCATATTTGCAATCTAACTTGGGCGTCTGAGAGCAATACCAGGGTCTAACCCTCAATATAGATTTCTAACCTAATAGTTGTTTATTTTGGGCAGAGTAGATTCTCGGATGCTTATTAGACAGGATCTCTGAATGAAGAGCTAAACATGCACTTGGAACTATCCGTAACAACATTGGCGCCATCCGTGTTATAAGGGTGTCATAGTAACATACGGCGGAGGCACCCAACGAAGATTTTGCAACCAAGACAACACATGCTATGAAATATAAAACCGTTCGACTGAACACAAAACGACCTTTACCGTATATGGAAGGAAGCAACATTGCATGTCTACATGATATGTTTACAGAGGGAAAATGATATATCCCCCATCGCCAAGAAAGTGAACTGATACTTATATACGGGCACGTATACGATATATGTATCCATACGATATATTGTGACATCAGAAGTTCAACAAAAATCATGTACGATTACTGTTTCTCACAGTTACCAGAGCAAATACAGAAAAACTGAAATGACAAGCAACACACTTAAAAAGTTTTGCACCACACTCTGTGTGGCCAAAAGGAATATTGTTTGTTTTACCAATCTTAACAGATTAGGAGACACAAGCCAAAAACATACAGATGTTAGACTTCATAATTGTACAATCAGTGTCACCATACAATGTCATATTTGGAAAAAGTGAAATGAAAACGTTTGAAGTCATCGGATCAACAATCCAGGTTGTAGCTCAGTTTAGAACATCGGTTGGATATGGAACAATCCATAGTAAGCTATCGGCAATACCCATGGCAATGATAGTAGAAGAAGGAGCGAAAACAACAACTCCAGAACGGAAACAAGCGAGTAACGAGACAGAGTAAGTTGTAATAAACAATAGATATACAGATCAAGGAATACGCATTAGATCAGGATTACGAGGTAGCCTGGATCACGGGTTAATGAAATTATTGAAAGAAAGCATTGACGTATTTGCTAGGGAAGCAGTAGACATGACCGGCATACCAAGACAACTAGTTGAACACAAATTAAAAGGTAAATTGGGAAATAAACAAATCCGAAAAAAAAGAGAGGACAATCCAAAGATAGGAAAAAAACAATAAATGATGAAGTATATAAGTTAGTATGGGCAAATATAGTTAGGGAGACACTTTTCCCATCTTGGGTAGCAAATCAAATATTGATGAAAAAAAGAGACGGGCAAAGGAGAATGTGTATAGATTTTATAGACTTAAACAAAGTGTGCCTAAAGGACTGCTATCCCTTACCGTCTATTGATGAAAACATAGAATCTTTACATGGGCTTAAGTGGAAGAGTTTCTTACATGCGTACAAAGAATACCACCAAATACACATGCACAAAGGAGACTAGGAAAAAACTTATTTCCATACATATAGGGAAACATTTGGCTACATAAAAATGCCGCTTGGACTAAGAAACACAGGGGCAATGTACCAAAGGTTAGAAGACAA
This sequence comes from Lactuca virosa, assembly GCF_052849685.1. Taxonomy (NCBI): domain Eukaryota; kingdom Viridiplantae; phylum Streptophyta; class Magnoliopsida; order Asterales; family Asteraceae; genus Lactuca; species Lactuca virosa. The sequence continues at coordinate 180,214,929 of NC_136430.1, forward strand.
AGTCTTCGAGCCACAAATAGGTAGAAATATCGAAGTCTAAATGGATGACATGGTCAACAAAATCAAAGATGACAACCATTTTCTACAATACATAGTAGAAATCTTCACCAGTCTAAGGGCGGCGAACATGAAATTGAACCCACAAAAATATATATTCGGGACAGAAGAAGGAAGGTTCATAGGACATGTGTTTACAAAGGACAAAATAAAAGCAACCCCATAAAGATAGAGTCGCTATTAGAAATGCGCTCACCAATAACAGTGAAAGAGGTACAAACATTAAATGGCAAATTGGTAGCCCTATGATGTTTCTTAGATAAATCTGCAGAAAAAAATTCCCTTTGTACAAAACACTGAAGAGAGTATTTCATAAAAGGAACTTCCGATGGACGGAGGTAGCGAAGAACGCATTCAAAAAACTCAAAATAGCATTAGCCAAATTGCCCACATTGACATTTCTAATCGTGTGAGAAGTTTTGATGATATACTTATCGACATCAAAAATTGCAGCCAACACGGTATTAGTAGCAAACTGGGAAGATAGACAGATACTCATTTTGTAAGCTGCACATTACAAGGAGAAGAGATAGCATACTCAGACATGGAGAAATTGGCATTATCCCTAGTTAATGCAACAAGACGATTGAGGGGGTATTTCATAACTCATACCATAGAGGTCCTCACAAACATACCATTGCAACAAGTGTTACTAAAACTTAAGGAAGATTAGCTAAGTGGGCTATGGAGTTGGGAGAGCACGAAATCATGTTCAAACCAAGCACCAACATAAAATCATAGGCATTAGCAAACTTTATTGTCGAAATAATAGTCGCATGGATGTATTGTTTGTAGAAAAAACAGATGTTTTCGGAGTTTTCGGAGCACACGAAGAGGCACGAACAATAGTACGAAAAATAGCAAGGGTCGAGTACTATTGGCCAACCATGTATAAAGACACAGAGGATATACTCTATATATGCGAAAAATTACAGAAGCACGCACCAATCCCAAGAAAATCAGGAACACCAATGATTAGCATTAGTATCCCGTGGCCTTCCCTTTAGTGGGGAATAATTATAGTTGGGCTTTTCCTAGAGGCACCAGGGAAAGTAAGGTTCTTAGTAGTAGCAATAGACTTCTTCACCAAATGGGTCGAGGTAGAACTACTAGCTTCGATCACGGGCTAGAGCATCATAAAATTCTTTTGGAAACAAACCATGTGTCGCTTTGGGATACCCCACACACTAATTTCAAATAACAGCACACAATTCTCAAACAACCTTATCCAGGAATGGAGAGAAGACCTTAGTATTAATAAAAAATTTACTTATGTAACGCACCTAGAGGCGAACGGACAGACCGAGGTCACCAATAGAACAATAGTACACCGTCTAGCAAGAAAGTTAGACGAAGCTAAGGGTCGATGGGTTGACGAGTTACCAAGCATGAAAGAAACACCTTACAACCTAGTCTGCGGGTAAGAAGTGGTACTACCATTGGAAGTGATCGTCCTAACAGACATAATAACAAATATAGATATAGAGAGAAATGATGAAGATTTAAGTGAAAACCTGGATGTATAACGAAGGGAAGTAGCGGCAATACGACAAGATCATTATAAAAGGCAGACAGAAAGTTACTACAATCAAAGGGTCAAGGGTAGATGTTTCAAGATAAGCGAGAATGTACTAAGGAATAATGATGCTAGTAGACAAGAGCCGCAAGGAAAGTTGATACCAATATGAGAAGGTTCGTACATAATCTAGAAGGAAAATAAAGATGGGTAATATGTGACATCCCCAAATTCATGGTCATTTTAAAAAAAATCATGTTTACTTGAAACTCAGAGTATTCATTTTAAAGAATAAAGTTGCAGAATTTGTTCCAAGAAAACATGATAAATATATTATCAAAGCATTTCCGAAGAAATGTATTTTGTTTATATTAGAACTTTGGGATGTCATCGTCAATACAGAAACATAAGCATAAACAGACCTTACATTCATTTACACTAGTGATTTACAGCTCCTCTAATCTCTCAGTGTAATGTAGCTTTATATCGATACCTGTGATACAAATAAGTTGAGAGGGTCAGGTTGGGAAACTTGGTGAGTACATAGGGTTTTCAACCCACAATAATAAAATTATTATGTTTAATCATCAAACAATCAACCCGATTGCCCATCCCCATTATCTTCTTTATTCTTAAGGATCTACCCTAAGAATCATCTATCCTTCATTCATTCTTTCCCAAGGATCTTACTAAGGAATAGGCATGAAGTCCATCGATGTCAGGGTTTATATTACAGGCACTAAGTCCAGGTCTGGTCCAAGGATATTTTGGGCCCGGGGCAAAAACAAAAATGGGGCCCTTCGAAAAACAAATTTCTTCTAGTGTAACCGTATCAAATGTTTTCCTTTCTTTTTTTGAGATGGAGAGTTTACGTCTTATTTAAAACATAGATAAAATAAAAAATAGTTTAGAAGTGAATTATATTTTTCGGTTAAAAAATAATAATTAAATATAAACTAAATTTTCTTAAAATAAACTATTGTCAAGTTCTAAAATTGGCCCTCTTAAATAAAACTCGTTTTATAAATTTTTGGTGAGTATGATTTTTATCAAAAATGGATAAATAACTTACTTTTATTTTATAAGAAAATAAATAGACTTGATAATTTATAAATAGAATTTTGTGTGATATTAAAAAATAATTTAAGCGTGTAAAGTCTAAACTAATTGTCATTAAATATGTGTGTAAACCATTTGGGCCGTAAATATGTGTGTAAACCAAGATTTGGGCTGGTCTATTTAAGGTTTAAACTAATGAATAGTACTGTACCCATTTAATCTAAATTCAAAAAGCCACGTTAACTACAAGAATTGAACTCGGGACGTACAAGATTTGAACAGAGGCAGCGCCTTTTCCAGTCAGTCTGTAATCATGTCTGTTAAAAATATAACACTAATTATATATAATTATTAACGTCCATTTTTTTGGGGCCCCATTCCAACGATGGGCCATGGGTCGTCGCCCAGCTTGCCCACCCCCATGGGTCGGGCCTGACTAATCCATAGTTCTGATGTTATCTGTTCGACACTAAGTCCATAGCTGCCAATGTTCATTTGTGAGGCACTAAGTCTACAGTTTTTGATGTTATCTGTTAGGCACTAAGTTCATAGCTGCCAACATTCGTTTGTGAGGAACTAAGTCCATAGCTGCCAGTATTCATATACAGGGCACTAAATCCATAACTGCCAATGTTCATTTGTAAGGCACCAAATCCATAGCTGTCAATGTTCATTTGTATCATCTTTCATCTCTCATCATTCATCTACCCATCTTTACCCAATATTTTTCTTGGTATAAAATACATATACAGTTTAAATTAAATAAAACATGTATATTCGGTTCATCTAGCATAGATATCAAGAACACAGATAATATGCACACATAGCACGTAACTTATATTAAGTACTTCATATCTATGTGTACGATGAAAGTAATTATACACTCACTTGTTAAAGTGATGACTCCAAACTCGGGCAGCGCTTCGCTTCTAACAATTCAATTTTCCTTCGACGAAACCTAGCATTATTATTTCTAAGTTTTAGTCTAATATTTATTACGACTAATTAGCTAAATGTCTACGAGCATTACTGTTTTATAAGTGTTAAACAATACTTTTCAACTACAATGTACAGACAGGGTCCAGATGTGACATCCCATTTTCACAGCTAGAAAAGACCGATTTGTTTATGCTTTATTTTGAAAATCAGAGTAACCTTTTAAAGAAAAGAGTTGCGGAATTTTTTCCCAGAAAAACATGATAAATACGTTATCAAAGCATCTCCAAAGAAATGTATTTTATTCATTTTAAAACATTGGGATGTCATCATCAGTACAGAAACATAAGCATAGACAGAACTTACATTCATTATCACTAGTTATTTGTGATGGGTTTTGAGCACTACAACATTCCTATGGTGTACATGCAAACCCTAAAGCTTTGGATCTAGTTTGTCTAATGAACATGCAATAATCATCCAAAGCCATAAACCCTAGATCTAACATGTGATAATAAAATAACATATGAATTAGGGTTTAGATCTTACCTTGATTGTTATGTAGCAATAACAATCTCAATTCCTTCTTGTAATTGGATTCAGAAAGCTTAGTGTCACAAGTGTCACACCTCTAATGGAGTCACAAACACCATAAGCAATAAGGATGAAGCAGGAGGAGAGAGATGACACCAAAAACCGTCTAGAAACCCTAAGGAATCAGTTAGCCAGGTTTTGGTGCCCTAGGGGTCCTTAAATATGTGAGGCTATTAGGGTTTTGAACTAGTAAACCCTAATCTGACTGCTTAGACCTTAAGCAGCCCATGGACTCCTCCTTTAGAGGCCTTGGACGAATTCTAATGGGTTTCCCCATAGATTTCGTCCACTCCATCCTCTATGGAGTCCATTAGCCCAATATCCAACTATCACACAATTGACCGTTCTATCCCCCCTTTATTTAATTAATGTCTTTTAGCCACAAAATTAATTCTGATTAATTCTTGACTAATATTAATTAAATAATTGATTTCTCTCTTAATATATTATTCATATAATATATTAATAAATCATAATTATTCTTTTTTTCCATAAATCATCCTATCAAGTTGCTTTGGTGAAGGAAACCCAAAAGGACCATGCTCGCAATCGGGTCAAGTTCATACCAAAATAGTTATGGGCTTAGACACTAATCCAACAGTCTCCCACTTGGATAAGTCTAATAACTATTATGCGTATGACTTCAGATCCTTATCAGCAATCGTAGCTTTCAAAAGCCGCTGTCAACACTGATCTTATCAGATACGCGCCCTTTAGATAAGGGATCATATATTCCTCCATCCTTGATATCTTATAGACGTGAGACATGGATTGAAATCATTCTCTCAGTCTATGTGTTGTTTCCCGATTTCCAATTTATGACGACTAACTAATTGAACAAATCAAATTAGCCCTGGCCCGGCCGAGCACTTTCGTTTGTCATCACTAAATCATCGAGGGGCCTACAGATATCGCTTTTATCCCACATTGGGTAAAAGGAATGGATAAACTTCGACTCAATGCTCGCTTATACTTACTCACCGAATCACACACAACAATACGTTTTATAACACCAAGCTACTGGTGCGTTTACATATTATCAATGTGTAACCGACTCGCAAGATACAACTCACACATCTCGATTTCAAGAATATAAGATATTGTCGTCTCACCAATCACTCGTGATAAAATCCATGAAGCGATCCACGTGAGTGTAGGTTTAATCCAATGCTCAAATCATATTCGTAAGCACTCATGAACGTTGCAGCAAACCTTTGCTATGTCTAATACACTTTAGACAATCTACAACCAATTCATTACAATCTTCTTTCATACCTACTCCCAAAGTATGAGCGACTGTGGAACGTTCGAATAATCTTATTATTCAGGAAGTCAAAACATGCAAAGTGAAACACAAGAATAATACTAATCTTATATGGCCCCAAACTTTTGAGTATAAATAAAACACTTTTATTTAATCACCATATTGATTACTGATTATTTGTTGTTTCGGGTAATCAACTTCTTACTTGAATTATAACGAGAATTGTCCCATGCTCTTAGCATGCACACTATGTTTACTTATGGTCCTTACTTTGTGAAATAGTATAATTGAATAACATTTTCAATCACACTCATTTCATAATTCCCAATCCTTACCACAAGTGTGAGAATACCAAATTCTTGCCACTTATAGAATATGTTAGATTCTAACATTTTATGCAATGATCCTTTTGTAATGTCGCAGCACCAAAGTCACAAAGACTATTGCCAATGAAATTACAAAGTCCTCTATTGGAGATTGTTGCAAGACAATTCCATAGACACGAAGTCTCACATTCAAAGTACATTCCTTTGAACATCCTTCTTGCATAAAAATTTCTAATCTACACATATAGATTCTTAACGTCCAACTCCCAATATGAAAACATTTCCATATTTTCCATATGACAACTCATTTTAAATAGAATCTTATCTATTCATAATAATGTCAATATGGTTTATCCATGACTATACTTCTGACTGTCCACAAGTGATCAATCCTTGGCGAACGTTAGATTGTCCTTGACAGTTATTCAAATATTTTAGTCAAATCCGGTTATATTCCCTTTTCCCTCTAAATGCCCTAGGCATTTGGAAAATTTTAGAACGGTCGAATATTACAACATATGCAATCGATCCTATATCCAAAGTGTATGGGATACGATTCATAATGAGATACGTGATACTTTACCAGTTTCTTGCTATAATATTGTCATAATATTTCTATTTTCCGTGTTCTCAAAATTCGAACTATGAAGAGAGATGTCGTAATCATAATCGAACTTTTAGAATGCAAATAATAAATATATCCTTGACTAAATTCAATTAAAATTTCTCGATCTAAGCTTTTAGATTGGAAATGAAGTATAACATTCTCTCCCTTAATTATAGCAAACACAACTTTTCAACCCCTGCAACTTTGCAAAGTGAAACTTTTGTTTTTCTATAATTAATATTGCCAACTTGTAATACTTAAAACAATAATAATCATGCTCCCACTAACATGATGATTATATCCATTCCAGCATAACATTTATACTCCCACTAGCTTTGAAACGTATTCAGAAAACAGTTGGACTTCTAAAAGACAATACTAATCGACTTTCCAAAGTTCATATTTCCAATATGATGTGCTTCGATAAGCCTTTATCTAAGTTTCTCAAATTCAAACACCTTTCCTTAGATAGCTCACATGTGTGTCTAAACTAATTCAGAACTTATATTACTAAGTCCTAAATGTTCAGACTAACTGCCAAGTCTCACAATTCGAACTATGAAGAGGGATGCCGTAATCATAATCGAATTTGAGAATGCAATTTACATAATCGCTATCTCCTTAAAATCTCTCTTAGTGAAAGCGTTTTCTCACAATCATTTTCATGAAGGAGAGAAACCTTATGACACTTAGATTTTATGGTGCATGTGTTCCTATCCATGCAAATTTGTCATAAGCATAATCATAAGATAATATTTGAGACAAATTCAAACTCTTATGGACAGAACTTGTTCATTCTTAATTTCTTGCCATCCAGGGTCCCACCATTGCTTCCAAGTTATTTAGCAGCTCACCTATGCCAGTCAATGTACTTTCATTGATCAAGGTGTTTGCCTTTATGCATTCAATTGAGAACTCATAGAACTCATATGCATAATCACTCAACTGGATTGGCACAAAAATAAAAATTTTGTCAACACGATAGATTACAATCCTCAAGTCGTGTGCTAGTGTTTAACAGTTTTACTTCTTGATTTGTTCTTGAAACTTTTCAAGATCTTTAGACTCCCACTGACCTCTTGACATATAAGATTCTCTTATCAAGAAACATTTCTTGACAAAACAAATATTCAAGAGTTATTGTGTGTCTATGCCAAGACAAAACTACGCGCAGTTTGGTACTAGTTGGTCTTTGTCTTATTCAAGACATCACAACTTACCAAAATGTGCAAGTGTAAGAACATTCATACTTAAGATTATCTCACTCAATTCACAATCTTGGAGTATGACTCTAAGACTTGATATTGGAACGAAGTACAATACATCTTATTGACTTAACCATTTCTACAATTCACCATTCCTCTTCTTAGCCAAACTAGTGCACTAAGGTATCCTTAGAGTATGAATTGTAATATGGTTCCTATAATAACCAATACGATCATAAAACACGATACAAAAGTACTCTCCCTTCCTCTTAGATTGGAGAACCTTTTATCTTTCTGCCTTCATTGATTCTTCTTATTCGTTTTGTCATTCATTGAAACTTTTCAATGATTCAGAATTACACTTAATCTTGTAAGCATAATCACGTTTACTAGACATTTAGTAAATCATGATGAATAATCTTATCATTCTTTGTGGTGGACTTGACCAGTGCACAACATTGTGTACCAGATCTCCTAGTCCTTCACTTGACTCACATAGTTATGTGAACAAAGAATTAGTCTCAATTTCCCAAATACGAAGGTTCTCATTCATCACACAATACCAGTTGCATGATTCCAAGTTTCTGTCCAATTGAAACTTGGGTGATGAGAAACTTTCCTCATTTGGTAAATTTATGACATTACCAGAAATAACGTAACTAAGAGTCAAATCCATTCACAATATTGCTAATAATCGAACCATTCAAACACCAATTTTTCATAAAATCCATCGCAAGGAAACATAAATAAGATAAATCAAAATTTATTTTATTGCGGAAAAATATTGTCCTTACAACGCGATTACAAATGAAAACTATGTAAATATTATTTAGCAATCTATCCTAACTCTAAAGTAGTAGCTTAAACAATCCGATCTTTGAATCGTGCGATCAAGATCCATTTCTTCATAACCAAATTTAGCTCACTTCTTTCCTTTTAAGCTTCCTTTTTCTTCGATTCTACAAAACACCAAATGTAATCTTATCACATCATGTGTTAAGAATCTAAAAAGAACTTAATAGAGTTAGATAGTTGATTTTACCTGATGCAGAGTCATACATCTTGACTCTCCCATCTCTTAGATCTCTCAGGTAGTCAGGGCAGCTTCGTAACCAATGCCCCCTCTTTTGGTAGTAGAAACATATGGATTCTTCTGGAATGATACATGGGACTATCTCAGACTCAGCCTTTATCTTGCGTAGAGAAAACTTTTCTGGACTTCCAATGTTACCATTGCCCATACAGGGTTGGGATATTGATTTACCAGACAAATTTGCTGACCAGTGCGCCATATCATTTCTGATTCAGCAGCAATAAGCAAATAAGTCAAATCAATAAGGTTCATGTCGTGGTCCATCGTATAGTACTCTCTAACGAAATTACCATATGATTCGGGAAGTGAATAAAGAACCAAGTCAACAGCCAACTTCCTTGAGACATCGACACCTAACATTCCCAAACTATCAATATGTAACCTTTTATCTAAGACATGAGCGCATATAGACTTTCCATTTTCGTGTCTTTTTCCAATAGGGCTTGAGTGACCTTGAACTTTTCAAGTCTTCGAACATGTGGGTCAGGGAGAATTATTGGAGGAGGTGGAGGAAATGAAGCATGATTTCTATTTCCACAATCCAATCCTGGAACATCATCTTTATTTGGAAAACTTTTTCCAACGGATTTAGGAAGACCATAGTTGTCAGACTTTGACATCTATAAAATGGGAGAAAACTCATGTTAGTTGATTGAGTCCTTAATAAAACACCCAAATGAGATATTAAGGCTAGGACCCAACACAATATCCTACAAATTGGAAGAGGGATGCCGTAATCCAACTCGAAAAAACATTTGAAGGTAGGTAAATGACGATTTACCAATTTCCATTATGAAAAACGAAAAGAAGGTTAAGTTTTAAATGAATTGAAACTCCTAGATCTTTTAAGATTCATTGAACTTTTCAATGTCATGTTTAATCTCGATTATGCCCTTCATTTGTGACTGGGATGTCGAGGATCACAAATAAGGTGTGAATACCATGTGAATGTATGTGGTGCCCTCAATGTTACAGTCACCTAATCGACGTCCCGGTTAACCATACACGCTCCATCGATCTATGACAAACATCGAGTCACCCTTCGCTACCAATGCCAAACCCAACTTAGTGTGCCGGTTAACCACACACGCTCCACTAATTGTCTCGACAAGGGTACAAAGTGTAATTCCATGGAATTGCATCAATTTCACTTTTTCCTAAAGTAACTAAGATTTCAGAATTTAGTAAAACATTTAGTTACTTTAACATTCATTATACTTTTAATGAGGAGAGGGTTTGCCCTATCCTACCCGTTCGGTTAACGACCCTCCACCAATCAAGGAAGCGGTGGGTGAGAGTGGACACCCATTAAACGTCCATTTTATAGGCCATAACCTTATACCCCCCTTATAGATCGGCTTCGTGAATGAGGCCTACTAACGGTAAGACTAGCAGTTTAAGTTATACATATATATAATATTAGACTTTTAATGTTATATATAGTATAAGGGTGTATTTTATACTTTTAAAATACTAGGTGGGTTAATTTAATAAATTATACATTTTAATTTAATTAAACATAAACCATGTCATTATGGATTTATTAACTCTCTTTTAATTATACTTTTCAATTAAATTAATAAAACCATGAGGATGTAATTTGAACCTTTTCAAAACTTAGGGTTTTAGAATTTAAAATTTCAAAAATCAAACTTTTAATCAAAAAATTTAAATTCCAAAACTTGAGGGAAAGTTTTGAAACATTTCAAAACATTATTAAGAACATTCTAGATCAACTTACAAATAATAACAATTAAACAATTAATTGGTGATTATCTAAATATGATATAATTGAATTTCTTGCAAGATAATCTATCAAATAATTCAAATAAATCAAGTTTATCACATAAGGCAATGATTATCTAGTTAATTTGACAATTATCTTCTATTCTAGCAAGGATAATCAATACCAAACATAAAAAAACGAATTCTAAGAGTTAAAAACGTTTTTGGTAACTTATCCAAGCCAAATCAGCAAAAAATCCCGAAGATACCTCTGTTTGACCCTTGGACTTGCCGAGTCAGGGACTGGACTCGCTGAGTCAGCCTGACTCACCGAGTTCATCCACTGACTTGTCGAGTCAGTCAGGCAGATAGCAAGAAAAACGATTTTCAGCCAAAGAATGATCAAATATGCAACAAATTCATCACCAAACAGCCCTAGGCTCTGATACCACTGATGGGTTTTGAGCACTACAACATTCCTATGGTGTACATGCAAACCCTAAAGCTTTGGATCTAGTTTGTCTAATGAACATGCAATAATCATCCAAAGCCATCAACTCTAGATCTAGCATGTGATAATCAAATAACATATGAATTAGGGTTTAGATCTTACCTTGATTGTTATGTAGCAATAAAAATCTCAATTCCTTCTTGTAATTGGATTCAGAAAGCTTAGTGTCACAAGTGTCACACCTCTAATGGAGTCACAAACACCATAAGCAATAAGGATGAAGAAGGAGAAGAGAGATGACACCAAAAAAAACGTCTAGAAACCCTAAGGAATCAGTTAGCCATGTTTTGGTGCCCTAGGGGTCCTTAAATATGTGAGGCTATTTGGGTTTTGAACTAGTAACCCTAATCTGACTGCTTAGGCCCTAAGCAGCCCATGGACTCCTCCTTTAGAGGCCTTGGACGAATTCTAATGGGTTTCCCCATAGATTTTGTCCACTCCATCCTCTATGGAGTCCATTAGCCTAATATCCAACTATCACACAATTGACAGTTCTAGTCCCCCTTTATTTAATTAATGTCTTTTAGCCACAAAATTAATTCTGATTAATTCTTGACTAATATTAATTAAATTATATGATTTCTCTCTTAATATATTATTCATATAATATATTAATAAATCATAATTATTCACTTTTTCCATAAATCATCCTATCAAGTTGCTTTGGTGAAGGCAACCCAAAAGGACCATGCTCGCAATCGGGTCACGTTCACACCAAAATAGTTATGGGCTTAGACACTAATCCAACAATTTATGTCTCCTTAATCTCTCAGTGTAATGCAACCTCATATCGACATCTGTGATACAGATAAAGTGAGTGGGTCAGGTTGGGAAACCTGGTGAGTACATAGGGTTTTCAACCCACAATAATATAATGATTATGTTTAATCATCAAACAATTAACCCAATTACCCATCCCCATTATCTTCGTTATTCTTAAGGGTCTACCCTAAGAATCATCTATCATGTGTTCGTTCATTCCGAAGTCCATTGCTTCCAGGGTTCATATGACAGGCACTAAGTCCATAGCTGCCAATCCTCGTTCGTAAAGCACTAAATCCATAGCTGCTAATCTTCATTTATCGGGCACGTCCATAGCTACCAGCGTTTATCTAACAGGTACTATGTCCATAACTACCAGCTTTTCTCTAAGAGGTACTAAGTCCATAGCTACCAGTGTTTATCTAATAGGCACTAAGTCCATAGTTGCCGATGTTATTTATTAGGCACTAAGTCTATAGCTACAAATGCTTACTCACACCATCTGTCATCTCTCATCGTTCATCCCCATGTTTTACCCAAAATATTCGTAGATATAAAATACATATAAAGTTTAAATCATTTAAAACATGTATAAAATCGTTCATCCAACATAGAAAGCAAGTATTCAAATAATATGCACACATAGCACGTAATTTATATAAAATAGTTCATATCTATTTGTATGATGAAAGTAACTATGCACTTACGTGTTTAAGTGACAACTCGATATTCGAGCAGCGCTTTGCTTCTTAATAATATGATTTCCTTCGACGAAACCTAGCATTATTGTCGCTAAGTTTTAGTCTAATCTTTATTGCGACTAATTATTAGTCTAGATTCATCATTAACTCAAAGTCTACTTTCATGATCTATCAAGTAAGGAACAACGAGGTAGGATCATATCGGAGGTAGGGTCCGTTTGGTATACGAAGTATACTGTTTGGAAATCCCACTTTAAACACCTCACTAAATCACAGCCTAGACATCATTCTGTAAGTAGATCAATCAGTATAACGACTTTGAATCACTGATAAATCTTATTTCTAGGTTCATAATAACAATATTATATTTAAATATAAGCTATATTTAAAGTATGGTAGGCTGATTTCACTTACAGCGGGTTTTATTAAAAACAGGGCTCCGCTGGAGCAGAGCTTCTGAGCTAAAAAGCTCTTTTTCTTAGTGTCTTCGTGCGCTCCGGGGCTTTCTTCTAGTGTTAGGGAAGTTTCCTAGAATTTAGGGTGGTTTAGGGAGTCTAGAGATAAGTTAGAGAGAGAAAGAAAGGCTTATGGTGTGTGGAAAATATGAAGAGTTCATCTCTTATTTATAGGGGTTTTATCGTAGAGTAGGCCCTAGGTTTCGTCCGTATCTTCCGCGTACGAGCTCCGTTTTCTACATTCTTTATATCCACGCTTTGGTATTTACGAGTACTACAACTTTCATTTAGAGCCTGTCGGCTAATTCTTATTCTATCTCAGATTTACAAAAATGTATTCGAATTCGCCGCGCTTGAAGAGTAGAGACTAAGTTTCGTCCATATCTTTAACATACGAGCTCTATTATCGACGTTCTTTATATCCACGCGTTGGTATTTACGTGTACTACAACTTTCATTTAGATCCCGTCGGCTAATTTTCATTCTATCTCAGATTTACAAAACTGTATCGAATTCGCCGCGCTCGAAGAGTAGGGACAAAGTTTCGTCCATATCTTTCGCATACGAGCTCCGCTTTTTACTATATTTTTATCGTTGAGCTCCTATTAACGAGATCTTAAATTCTCATTTAGACTATTTTGGTTAAAAGTCGACCGACCTAAAATTCGAATTTCGAGCCATGCACTGCTATGCTAAATCTTAGAAAAATCATAACTTCTTCATACATAGTCAGATTTGGACGTTCTTTTTATGCACATTATCGGTTTAACATATACTACGACTTTCGTTTAGATAGATAAGGCTAGAAAGTAGTTTATCAAAAAATCACTTTTTACGATTATCAGTGCCGTGTCGGTTTTGCCATAAAACTTCGACAGGTCATAACTTCTTTGTTATAACTCGGATTTTGGCATTCTTTATATGTACGGAACCTTTGTGACATATAATATAACTTGGTTAAGATTATTAATTCTAAATAATCTTCTATCAAAGAGTCATTTTTGACGCTCATTGTCTCTAAATTGACTAGCCCGAATCTGCGGGCGTTACAATTATCTCCCCCTTAGGATGATTACATCCCGGAATAATCAACGAAACAGGGCTTGTATAATGACTCCATACGTTATCTCTTCATCCTAGGTAATAACTATAACTTCTATGTTTCTTCGAATGAGTATCTAACTCTTGGACTTCTTGACTGCAGGCGATGCTTGATCTTGCACCCGCTCTTCGTACTATCTTAGACTTTCAATCGTAACCTTCACGTTACAAAATCAATCCTTATTGGAGCCTTCTTCTTCTTCTTAATATAATTTCTTTCCTTTGATTACCATAATAGACTGATGGGTCATGTTCTAATGATCTCTCGTCGTATGATGCAATGCTCAGACTCAGGTCTTTTAGAGTCAAATTCCAAACTTGAAGACAACTTCATTCATGCTATAATGTGATATAATCACATTCTAACATGTAGCACTTCTAGCTACAATCTCTTACAACGATCGTGATACTTCTATTGATCGTTTCGATTATCTTTCACTTCAACTGGCTGGGTTAAGTCAGATGTTACATCGAACTTGGTTCTCTGAACCACATAAAATACTCATCTTAGTCGGACTCGATTTGATATGACCACTAGGGTCGGAATAACAATCATCTTCTTAGTCATTATCGAAACAATGGTAATGACAGACATGAATCAAACAGAATCAATTACTAGCGCCTTGGTAACCTTGTGACTTTCCCTAATCCAAGTGCGAGTCTTGTGCTTCCGGTAGTATAGGCCTCTACTACCTTTCACACCTACTCATACTCGTCCCAAGTATTGTCTCGCAGTTCTCCAAGATATTATCACAAAAACAATTTTAACACATACAAATGTGTCCAAACAATCATATAATTTTCCCTAGACTCTACTAGGACTTCTTCCATGCGTATCTTCAATCATCAATTCTGCTTCAACTCGGTTGGTGATGGAAATGTCAGACGATGGGATAACTTCATGGATTATACCAAAAATTCTTTCTTTCCACCAATCGAAAGTGTACTTCTCCCGTACTGGAGGTATTACCTATTTAGATGGATTCTAAAGGCAAGATATCACTCTTACGATATCTTCCGATAGGTATCATTCACTATCGTAACCCTTCTCATTTTCTCCATTTGCTTAGTCTACTATGAGCCCTTCTCATGAAATTCTATACACCCAAGCAGACGTTTGGTGTATCGAATCGATAATATAAATAGAGAAGGTTTAGATGTGTAATCCTCTTAATTACTACGAAAATTTATATGCCAGTTCTAATATTGTAATTAAACGTTTAGAAACCTGAACACATAAAATTTCCAGATCCGGTCGGCAACAGATCATAGATCCGATCAAACAATAACATAAAGCATCACAAATCATTTAGAACATAAAAGCATCTTAGGCATCTTCCTTAATTAAGCTAGTGCTTGTGTCTATTCAGGTATACTTCCTAAAATATATTAGACACACTCCTCACGATCATCTCTTAGCATTCTAAGTTTAAGTCTAGAAATAAATCCTTATTCCTAGTTCGCTTAAACTAATGCTCTGATACCAACTGTAACATCCGATTTTCACGGCCAGAAAAGACCAATTTGTTTATGCTTTATTTTGAAAATCAGAGTAACCTTTTAAAGAAAAGACTTGCGGAATTTGTTTCCAGAAAAACATGATAAATATGTTATCAAAGCATCTCCAAAGAAATGTATTTTATTCATTTTAAAACATTTGGATGTCATCGTCAATATAGAAACATAAGCATAAACAGAACTTACATTCATTATGACTAGTGATTTATGTCTCCTTAATCTCTCAGTGTAATGTAACTTCATATCGACACCTGTGATACAAATAAACTGAGTGGGTCAGGTTGGGAAACCTGGTGAGTACATAGGGTTTTCAACCCACAATAATATAATGAATATGTTTAATCATCAAACAATTAACCCAATTACCCATCCCCATTATCTTCGTTATTCTTAAGGGTCTACCCTAAGAATCATATATCCTGCATTCGTTCATTTTGAAGTCCATCGCTTCCAGGGTTCATATGACAGGCACTAAGTCCATAGCTGCCAATGCTCGTTCGTAAAGCACTAAATCCATAGCTGCTAATCTTCATTTATCGGGCACTAAGTCCATAGTTATCAACGTTTATCTAACAGGTACTAAGTCCATAGCTACCAGCGTTTCTCTAACAGGTACTAAGTCCATAGCTACCAGTGTTTATCTAATAGGCACTAAGTCCATAGCTGCCGATGTTATTTATTAGGCACTAAGTCTATAGCTTCCAATGTTTACTCACACCATCTTTCATCTCTCATCGCTCATCCTCATGTTTTACCCAACATATTCGTAGATATAAAATACATACACAGTTTAAATCATTTAAAACATGTATAAAATCGTTCATCCAACATAGAAAGCAAGTATTCAAATAATATGCACACATAGCATTATTGTCGCTAAGTTTAAGTGACGACTCGATATTCGAGCAGCGCTTCACTTTTTATCAATATGATTTCCTTCGACGAAACCTAGCAATATTGTCGCTAAGTTTTAGTCTAATCTTTATTGCGGCTAATTATTAGTCTAGATTCATCATTAACTCAAAGTCTACTTTCATGATCTATCAAGTAAGGAACAACCAGGTAGGATCATATCGGAGGTAGGGTCCGTTTGGTATACGAAGTATACTATTTGGAAATCCCACTTTAAACACCTCACTAAATCACAACCTAGACATCATTTTCGTAAGTAGATCAATCAGTATAACGACTTTGAATCACTGATAAATCTTATTTCTAGGTTCATAATAACAATATTATATTTAAATATAAGCTATCTTTAAAGTATGGTAGGCTTATTTCACTTACAGCGAGTTTTATTAAAAACCGGGCTCCGCTGGAGCAGAGCTTCTGAGCCGAAAAGCTCTTTTTCTCGGAGTCTTCATGCGCTCGGGGGCTTTCTTCTAGCACTAGGGAAGTTTCCTAGGCTTTATGGGGGTTTAGGGAGTCTAGAAAGAAGTTATAGAAAGAAAGAAAGGCTTATGGTGTGCAGAAAATATGAAGAGTTCATCTCTATTTATAGCGGTTTTATCGTAGAGTAGGCCCTAAGTTTCGTCTGTATCTTCCGCGTAAGAGCTCCGTTTTCTAAGTTATTTATATCCACGCTTTGGTATTTACGAGTACTACAACTTTCATTCAGACCCCGTCGGCTAATTCTCATTCAATCTCAGATTTACAAAACTCTATTCGAATTCGCCGCGCTTGAAGAGTAGAGACTAAGTTTCGTCCATATCTTTAACATACGAGATCTATTGTCGATTTTCTTTATATTCACGCGTTTGTATTTACGAGTACTACAACTTTCATTTAGATCCCGTCAGCTAATTCTCATTCTATCTCAGATTTACAAAACTGTATCGAATTTGTCGCGCTCGAAGAGTAGGGACTAAGTTTCGTCCATATCTTTCGCAAACGAGCTCTATTTTTTACTATCTTTTTATCGTTGAGCTCCTATTAATGAGATCTTAAATTCTTGTTTAGACTGTTTTGGTTAAAAGTCGACCGACCCAAAATTCGAATTTCGGGTTGTGCAATGATATGCTAAATCTTAGAAAAATCATAACTTCCTCATACGAAGTCAGATTTGGACGTTCTTTTTATGCAAATTATCGGTTTAACATATACTATGACTTTCATTTAGATAGCTAAGGCTAGAAAGTAGTTTATCAAAAAATCACTTTTTACGATTCCCGGTGTCGTGCCGGTTTTGCCGTAAAACTTCGACAGGTCATAACTTCTTCGTTATAACTTGGATTTCGGCGTTCTTTATATGTACGGAAGGTTTGTGACATATTATATAACTTGGTTAAGATTATTTATTCTAAATAATATTCTATCAAAAAGTAATTTTTGACGGTTATTATCTCTAAATTGACAAGTCCGAATCTGCGGGCGTTACACCAGACATGAAACACCAGAGAGCAGCACCATTTTGGCATTATAGCAATTCTGAAATCCAACAACCCATGCGGCCCTTCCAACCGGATTCCCCTTACCATGAGTAGTTAAAAGATATTATAATAACACCTTGTATATTATATGTTATAATATATATTGTTTATAAGTTCATAATAACAATAATAAACTTAAACATAAGTTATACTTAGAGTAGGGTAAGCATATCTCACTTACAGAGGGGTTTGGCTAGGAACTGGGCTCTGTGGTGTAGAATTTTCGAGCCAAAGGCACTTCTTCTCAGGGCCTTTTGGGGCTCCAGGACTCGCCTCTAACACTTAGGAAGTGCTAGGGAAAAGCCTTGAGGGTTTGGGGGGTGTTGGGAGAGAATGGGTTAGAATGGTGTGAAGAATGGAGTGATTTGCGCCTTTATCTATAGGCTGAAAAATAGCCCAACTCGGAGATTTTGAGCCTCTAACTCATCGAGTTGGGTGCCAAGTGTCACCATCTGGTGGCAAGGTGTGGGGAGGAAGCAATGGTCCAGATTAAGCCACGTCACCATCTTCGCAACAACCCATTCCTGACTTCTAAATTCCGTAACTTTCGCATACGAGCTCCGTTTTTTATGTTATTTATATCCACGCGTAGGTATTGACAAGATATACAACTCTCCTTTTGCCTCCATCGGATAATACTCGACCGCTTTTAAATTTAATAGTATGAGAAGATTACATTGTTTAACAACCGTGTAAAATTCATAACTTCTACATACGGACTCCGTTTTCGATTGTTTTTTTATCGTTGAACTACTATTAATGGGATCTTCAATTCCCATTTAGGTTTGTCGGCTAAAAATCAATCGATCTAAAATTCGAATTTCGTACTCTGCACTGTTATGCTAAATCTTAAAAATTTCATAACTTCCTCATACGAAGTCAGATTTGGATGTTCTTTTTATGCACGCTCTCAGTATAATGTACACTATGACTTTCGTTTAGATTTCTAAGGGTAAAAAGTATTTTATCATGAACTCACTTTTTTAATTCCCGATGGCGTGCCGGTTTTGCCGTAAAACTTCAACGGGTCATAAGTTCTTCGTTATAACTCGGATTTCAGCGTTCTTTATATGTATGGAACCCTTGTGACATATAATATAAATTAGTTAAGATTATTTATTCTAAATAATCTTCTATCAAAAATTCATTTTTGACGCTTATTGCCTCTAAATTGACTAGCCCGAATATGCGGGTGTTACAATTATCTCCCCCTTAGGATGATTACGTTCCGAAATCATCAACAAAACAGGGCTTGTATAATGACTCCATATGCTATCTTTTCATCATAGGTAATAACCGTAACTCTTATGTCCTTTCAATGAGTATCTAACTCTTGGACTTCTTGACTATTAGCGGCGCTTAATTTCGCACCCGCTCTCCGTACTATGTTGGACTTTCAATTGTAACCTTCTAGTTACAAAATTTATCTTTATTGAGGACTCCTTCTTCTTCTTAACAAACTTAGGATAAGTTCTTTCCTTCGATTACCATAATAGACCGATGGTTCATGTTCTAATGACCTCTCATCGTATGATGCAATGCTTAGACTCGAGTCTTTTTGAGTCATATTTTAGAATGTAACATACCTAGCTTCATGTTCTAATGTGATATAATCAGATTTTAGCATGTAGCATTCTAGCTATCAGCTTCTTACTTTAATAACAATCGTGATACTTCTATTGATCGCTTCGATTATCTTTTACTTCAATCTTCTGGATGTTACATCGAACTTGGTTCTCTGAACCATGTAACATACTCATCATATTCAGAATCAATTTGACATGAGCACTAGGGTCGGAATAACAATCATCTTCTTAGTTATTACTGAAACAATAGTAACGACATACACAAACAAAACGGAATCAATTACTAGTGCCTCGGTAACCTTATGACTTTCCTTGATCCAAGTGTGATTCATGTGCTTCTAGTAGTATAGGCATCTACTACCATTCACACCTACTCATACTCATCCCAAGTATTGTCTCGCAGTATTTCAAGTCACCATACAAGAATTTTACATAGTCATTTAACACATCGGATAACATAATCAAGCTTTATATTATTTCTTGAAACGATTACATAGATGTTCAAGTTTAACCTATACTAGGCTACACCACATGATACTATCTGCATGGATACTTTATATCTTGATATTCATATATAAATTCCTCACTCCTGATTCCTTACATTATCACCAGCTTCATCATGGATCGTCTGGAATGCTCTTACCTTCGGCTTTGGCAGTGCATTTGGCCTTGCTGCTTTGTTTTTCTTTAGGAAATCTTTAGACATGTACCCCTTGTCTCCGCATCCGTAGCATACCTTATCCTTCACTGTACAATCTCTGGAATATTGACCGATCCTCCCACACTTAGAACAAGTCGCTTCTCTATCGCATCTCCCATAAGGTTTCTTCTTGCACTTTTCACACCACTTGGCTCATACTTTTCGTCATCTATGTTAGACTTTGAGAATTTTCCTTTCTTATCGGATCTCGAGAATTGTTCAAGCTTCCTCTTTTCTCCTGCCTTATCTTTTTCTAGACCATTTTCTCTTATTTGGGTCTCTACATTCTTAGCTGCCCAGATGGCGACTTTCAAGGTGGTTGCTTGTTTAACAATTGGACCAAAGTCTGATGGTAATCCATTGGCAAACTTTTTGACCTTGGAGAGTTCAGTAGGAACTACGTAAGGAACAAGCTTCATCTTCTCCATAAAAATTGTTGCATACTCGGTTACGCTCATTCTTCCCTTCTTTAGGTTCTAAAACTCGTTGTTGATATCCTGTAGATCCTGCTCAGAGTAGTATTGCATCTTTAGTTGCACTAAAAAGTCTTCCCAAGACATCTTGCTAGCTTCTCCCTTGGGCATGGTATCAGCTAGTAGCTTCCAACAGCTTAGTACTCTAGACTTTAATAGTGTAACCGCGAGAGCGGTCTTTTCTTTGTTGTTGCAGTCGCAACTTTCAAACATCATCTCCACCTCGGAGATCCAATCCATGACTACCACTGGTCTTGGGCTTCCAGAAAGTCTTGGTGGTTTGGATGCCATGAAATCCTTGTACTTACATCCACGTCCATCATTTCCTCCATTGGGTGGGTTTCTTCTAACCACACGTGGCTCAGCTTGACTGACAGTCTGACTATACTTTCCTTCATTTGACTGTTCAATGTTCAGTTCAGTTCGTGCAATGGGTACAGTAGGTTCATCCCTATTAATAAACATTTGACTCATCTTTCCCCTTTGTTCGGCCATCATAGCCCGAATCATTGCCTGGACTCATGCCATTGTGATTGGCTCGGGTGCAGTTGTTACCTCTGGTGCAGGCTCAATCGCTCGTGGCTGTTGGTTTCCATTAGCATTTCCTAATCCGCTTCAAGTTCTCACCATGTCGATCTATACACCAAATCAGACGTTCGGTGTGCAGTGAAAAAAATTAAGATACGAAAGATTTATTTACGATAGACGTATACATCTCCTTATTACTCCGAAAACTTACATGGCAGTTCTAATACCATAGTTAAACGTTTAGAAACCTGAAAACATAAAGTTTCTAGATCCAGTTAGCGACAGATCATAGATCCAATCAAACGATAGCATCATAAAGTACATAAGGCATCTTATAGCATAAATCATTTAGCACATAAAAGCAATTTAGGCATCTAATCCTAAAGTAAGCTAGTGCTTGTGTCAATTCAAGTGTACTTCCTACAATATATTAGACACACTACTCACAATCATTACTTAACATTCTAAGTTTAATTCGAGAAATAAATCCTTATTCCTAGTTCGGTTAAACTAATGCTCTGATACCAACTGTGACACCCCCAAATTCACGATCATTTTTTAAAAAAAAAATATGCTTATTTGAAAATCAGAGTATTCAATCCTAAAAAACATGATAAATATATTATTAAATCATTTCCGAAGTAATATATTTTGTGTATATTAGAACTTTGGGATGTCATCGTCAATACAGAAACATAAGCATAAACAGACCTTACATTCATTTACACTAGTGATTTACATCTCCTTTAATTTCTCAGTGTAATGTAGCTTTGTATCGATACCTGTGATACAAATAAGCTGAGTGGGTCTGGTTGGGAAACCTAGTGAGTACAAAGCGTTTTCAACCCACAATAATATAATTATTATGTTTAATCATCAAACAATCAACCAAATTACCCATCCCCATTATCTTCTTTATTCTTAACGATCTACCCTAAGAATCATCTATCCTTCATTCATTCATTCCTAAGGATCTTCCTAACGAATAGACACGAAGTCCATAGTTTTCGATGTTATATGTTAGGCACTAAGTCCATAGGTACCAGTGTTCGTTTGTGAGGCGCTAAGTCCATAGTTGTCGATGTTATATGTAAGGCACTAAGTCCATAGCTACCAATGTTCGTTTGTGAGGCACTAAGTCCATAGTTTACGATATTATATGTTGGGCACTAAGTCCATAGCTGCCAATATTCATATATAGGGCACTAAATCCATAGCTGCCAATGTTTATTTGTAAGGCACTAAGTCCATAGCTGCCAATGTTCATTTGTATCATCTTTCATCTACCCATCTTTACCCAATATTTTTATAGGTATAAAATGTTGGGTTTTATATACTCTAACATTCCTATGGTGCACATACAACCCTAATGCTTTGGATCTAAGTTTTCTCTAATTATACATGCAATAAACATTTTCCAAAGCATGAAGCTTAATCTAGCATACAAGGTGATATTTCAATCATAAAAACTAGTTAGAATATTACCTTGTGTAGTAGCTTGAATGAATTGGCCTCTAGAAAGCTTAGCACCAATAGTGTGATGCCTTAAATGGAATCACAAAGTAACAAGAACAACTAGGATGAATATGGGGAGGTTATGGAGACTCAAAATCGGTTCTCTCTTCTTCGAGTATAAGGTAACCGATTTTGAACCTATATATATATATATATATATATATATATATATATATATATATATATATATATATATATATATATATATATATATATATATATATATATATATATATATATATATATTGTAGAGGTCGAAGTCAGGTTGTAATATGTCGAAATTATATAGTTATTGTATATATATATATATATACATATATATATATATATATATATATATATATATATATATATATATATTGTAGAGGTCGAAGTCAGGTTGTAATATGTCGAAATTATATAGTTATTGTATAAAGGCAGTTTAGGTCGAAACTTCATGTATAGTCCTTTGTAATTTTTTGTATGCTTTGATGTTCCCCTATAAATAGGAGTGTTGCTTAGCGTTAGATAAGAGCTTGGATAGAATCTTGTCTATTTTTCTCTCTGTAACTTTGAAGCATAATATGAGCTGAAACCATATTCTATTTACATTATGTGCTCATCATTCTCGTTACTCTGATTTACTTTTAATTTCTCGATTGAATACTTCATCAATTGGTATCAGAGCAGGAATCATTATCTGCGATCTGATTTTCATTCTGAATCAAAAGGTTTTTGAATCAAATTCTGATTCAAAAAGTTTCCGCACCTTTTCAAGTGAAAATTGTTCTTGATCTACAGTTGTGATTCGATTCTGCCACTGATTTGTTGAATTGAGTGTTTTGCATGAAATCTCTGTTCGTTTCAGCATTTTGCTTTCAAAATCTCTTAAGTTTTTCTGAAAAACTTGTTCGTACATTCATGGCAAATTACAATTTGAATTCAATGACTTCATATTCTCATCTGCTAGGATCTTCAACTAAGATTCCTATGCTTATTCCAGAATACTATGATCAGTGGGCTGATCGTATGCAAGACTATTTTAACGGATTGGATGAGGAGCTTTGGTCGTGTATTACTGGAAATGGTACTCCTCCATCAAATATTCAAGCTATTGGATCTTCATCTGGTGTTTCAAGTGTTGGTGATCAAACTGATAAATTGAAGAAGCTTGAGAAAAGATGCATGAGAGAGTTATGTGGTGCATTGCCTCCTGTTGTTTATAACTATGTCAGAAGTTGTACAACTGCAAAATACATCTAGAACAATCTCAAAGAAAAGTTTCAAGGAAGTGAGAAAACAAAGATCAATTTGGTGAAACACTGTTTGAATGAATTGAAAGAATTCAAGAAAAAGGATGGTGAATCGATTGAAGGCTATTATGATAGGCTGAATGAATTGATCTACAAATGTTATCGTCATGGAATTACATGAACAACCATGGAATTTAATCTGACATTCATCATGGGTTTGCGTAAAGAATGGAGAAATGTGACATTGATGGTAAAGACCCAACAACGCTTCGACACATCAACACTGAATGGTATGTACAATCTGCTGAAAACTCACGAAGGAGAGGTGAATGAGATGGCTGAGGAATCGAAATTAAGCTTGGGTAGACCATTAGCATTAGTTTCGAAAGTTGCTGAGAAGGAGCAGGTTGAAAATGAAGGTTCTGATGAAGATGGGTTCATTGTAAATTCAGACGATGAGGTTGTTGCTTTTTACTCAAATAATAAAGTGAAGAAGTTTTTCAAGAAACCATTCAATTCTAAGTCAAAAACTGGTGAAGTAAAAGGTAAATTTGTGTCGAAAGCTGGAGGAGAAGAGAAGAAGAAGAGTGAAAAGAAGGACATGGAGAAAGAAGAGTTGAAAGTAGAAAAGAAGATTAAAGGAGATTCAGGCATTGATTGTCACTATTTCCATGGAGCAAATCATATGGATAGTCATTGTAAGCTTCTTAAAAAGGAGGAAAAGAAGAACAAGATAAAGGACGAAGCCTATTATGTTGAGCGTTTGGAAGAAGTTTGGGCAAAAGCAAAAGGAGTCTCTTTGGTGGCGAAGGGTGAGGATGATGATGAAGGAACTTACCAGATATGGTCTTCAGGATCTGATGATGAGGAAATGTGTAATCCTATGCATGGAGCCATGTTTGCGAAGCATGAGGATGATTCTGACGAAGTGGTGACTGGTCATTGTTTTATGAGCAAAGGAGGAGATAAATCACCAATGACCAAAAAGGTACGTTCTATTCTTCAATCTTTCAATATTCCTTTAAGTGTGTATGATTCTGAATTAATTGTTTTCGATGATACTGTTGCTTATTTCGATACTTTGGTTATCTCTGCTAGTAACGAGGCTAAGAAATCAACTTCTCAGTTGATAGATGTTCCGAAGCAGTTAGATTCCAAGAAAACAAAAATAGAATGTTTAGAGTTTCAAATTATAAATATAATGTGTGATAGGGACTCATTATGTAGTGAAGTGAAAATGTTATTAGCCCAACGCAACATAGATTGTAATTCGGCAAAACGCCTTTATGCTAAACTAACTGCTTTGCATCATTCATCTGATATAAGCAAAGAACAACATAAAAAGTTGTTACCCTTCCTAGTTTACAAAAGAGAGAAGGTTGATTGTGTTTCGTATGATTGTGAGAAAACTATTGCAGAATTTGATAAAATTCCTAATGATAGATAAGTATATGGAATTGTTAAAATAGATGAATATCTTGATGCAAATGAATTGGTTGATATTGTGAATGATACCTTGACCAAAACTGAACAAATTAAAATTTTGAAAAGGACTGAGAATTCGACATCTGACTCTAAATCTAATTTTACTAATATCGAAGATAATTCTGATAGTTTTAGCGAAATCAGTGAAACTAAAGAAGAGGAAAGTGTCGATTGTTCTCAGTTATCTGTCATTAATGTCACATCTAAGGCTAAAGGTAAAGAAATTTGTAATGAATCGATGGTTAAGAATGATACTGATAAACCTTCAACTTCAAAAGTTTGTGATTTTGACCATGTAAGTGTCAGAGACAGTCAACAGACAATAGTGATGATCAAAATGATGAGGAAGTGTCGAAAAAATCAAAATCAACAAAAACAGATTCACGTGAAGCAGAAATTCCACGAATTGTTGTTGATCAGGTGTATGGAGATACAGAAAAATTCGACAAGATAATGACTGAAAATGGTGCTCATTATCTCGAAACAAACACAATGGTATATCCTAACTTTAAATGCACAGATGATGTTGTCTTTCTGAATCAAGTGTTTGTCACTGTTGGAAATGTTGATAAAATCAAACCTGAATTCAACAACATGGTTGAAGAAGATAGCAAGAAACATCAGATGAAGGTTTCTTTTCAAATCAAAGTACTGTCGAAAATAATCTAACAAAGATTTCTTATGTTTTTCAAAGACAAAAACCACAACGAAAATGGGTTGAAAAGCAAACGGTTTTAATAGAAAATCAAAAACAAGTTGTTGAAAATGTTGGAAAAATTGTTAAAATCAATTCTCAGGAATTTAAAGATCAAGTTGAAAAGTTTTCGACAGAAAATGATATTCCAAAGAGACAAGCACGAAAGAAAATCTTTTGAAAAAATGTTATGTCTCGAATGGAACATAAGGGTTTGAAAACCAACTCATCAAAAAATACAAAGTCTAAGTCTATTCAGACAACTTCAGCAACACATTCAGACAATCAAAAAAATAAAGTTCAAATTCAAAAATCTTTGTCTGAATCAACTCCACAAAATACTTTTTCGAAATCAAAATTTCAAGCAAAAACAAATTTTTCGAAAAATTTAAATCATTCATTGACAAAATCTCAAAATCAAAATTTCACAAATCAAAATCAATACTTCCAACACACACCTCATCCAAATCACTCAAAGCATTTTCAAAGTCGATTTTCTTAAAACAAAGATTTTGCAGCAAAAGCTAACAATCAAAAATCTACAAACTTTCGTCCTAAATCAAATACTCATTTTACTCCACAACATCCAAATTTTCCAAACAATCCAACCAAACAAACTTCCAAAGTTTCATACAATAAGGGTTTCTCTGATGTGAAGAACATTAATCATTGGCTTGAAGGAAAAGCAAAGATGTATCAATCACGAAATTTCTCACAACAACAAATCAAGGATGCTTATGAGAAGTATCTAAATGATTTTCTAATGCACGTACATCTTCGAAAGAATCAACTGTTCCTGTGAAAGCTTGGGCACCAGTTTCGAAAGAAAAGATGGTTAAAAGACAAACTGAGAAGAAGTCGTTTCTCAATAGCAATCATAAACCAACGATACATTATGTTTCTGAACCTTTAACTAATGATGTGGACTTAATTGATAGTTTCAAATCAAAAGTTCGTAATTGGGTTTTAGTTTCTTTATTTCACTCTGTTGTTTAAACTAATTTCCAAGGACCCAAACAGCCTTGGGTACCTAAATTCTTTCATTAATTGTAGGTTTTGTGTGACGAGCTATATGATTATAAATGGTATATTGATAGTGGTTGCTCTCGTCAGATGACTGGAAAGAAGGAGAATTTGCGTGATTTTCAAAGTTTTACAGAATGCAGGAGTAGTTAAGTTTGGAAAAAATCAAAAATATCAGGTAAAAGGATATGGCAAAGTCACGAATGGCAAGTTTACTGTTAATCGATTGGCATATGTCGAAGGTCTTCAACATAACTTGATAAGTGTTTCGCAACTTGTTGTGGGCACTGGTAATCAAGTGGTGTTTAACGAAGAAGGAAGCATAATTTCGAATGTCCATACAAAGGAAGTTTTTCTCAAATCCAAAAGAAAAGGAGACATGTTTACTTTGGATATCAATCCCATTGTTGGCAAGCCATCTGTATGCTTACTTTCGAAAGCTTCATCTGACATTAGTTGGCTTTGGCATCGAAGACTTTCACATCTGAATTTTCGAAATTTGAACAAACTGGTGGTTCAAGATCTGGTAAGAGGATTACCTGTTTTAAAGTTTCATAATGATATTTTATGTGCAGCTTGAGAACAAGGGAAGCAGCATAAACAAGGACATCCAATCACCATAGATTCAAAAATTCTCGAACCTTTGGAATTACTACACATTGACTTATGTGGACCATCGATAGTTGAAATTCTTAACAAGAAACGGTACATTCTTGTTATTGTTGATGATTTTTCTAGATTTACTTGGGTTTATTTTCTCAGGTTGAAATCTGAAGTTGCACAAATAATGATTGATTCTATCAAAAAGATGGAAACAAGCTTAAAGAAGAAACTTCGAAAAATCTAAAGTGATCATGGGTCTGAATTTAAGAACAATGTTCTTGATTCGTTTTTAGTGGACAAAGGAATTTTTCATAATTTCTCATCACCATATACACCTCAACAGAATGGTGTGGTTGAAAGAAGAAATCGTTCTCTTTGTGAAGCAGCACGAAGAATGCTTACATATGCGAATCTTCCTCAATATCTCTGGGCGGAAGCTGTTTCCACTGCATGTTTCACTCAAAACAGATCGTTTATTCATCGTCGTTTCAACATTACTCCTTATGAAATACTAAATAGTCGAAAACCTAATGTCAAATTCTTTCATGTTTTTGGTTGCAGGTGCTTTATTATGAATCTTAAGAATAATCTTTCGAAATTTCAAGCTAAAGCTGATGAAGGAATTTTCTTGGGATATTCTCATAATTCGGTTGCATACAGAGTGTTGAACAAACGAACACGAAAAGTGGAAGAAACGTTTAATCTTACCTTTGATGATTATTATGTTAAACAAGTCGAAAAGCGCTTTGATCATCAACCAATTATTAATGAGTCACATGATGAATCTAAAATTTTAAATTCAACATATTTCGATTATGATTTAATCTTTGGTGTTCCAGATAAAGTTGTTGATGCTGAACTTAATGCAGCTGATAATCACATACCTGAATTTATGAAGCATTTTGATGATTTGACATTCACACAAGATGTTTCAGATTTGAATTCAACATCGAATTGTCCAAGAAATAACGAAAGCATGCTTAATAATCAAGTGGAGGGGGAGCACTTGAATTCAACTACTCAGGTTGAAGGGGAGCATCCTTTCGAGGGGGAGTATAGGAGAATGAATTATGATGTTGAGGGGGCGCATCCGATTGAGGGGGAGCGTTCAATTGAAGTAGATATTGAGAAGGAGCAAAATGATCCAATAATGTCGAATATTGATCATAATGAAAATTTTCATGATTCAAATGACAATGTTTCTATTGCAGGATCTGAAAATGACGAAATGTTTGAAGATGCACCATTGGATTTT
Source organism: Lactuca virosa (assembly GCF_052849685.1). Taxonomy (NCBI): domain Eukaryota; kingdom Viridiplantae; phylum Streptophyta; class Magnoliopsida; order Asterales; family Asteraceae; genus Lactuca; species Lactuca virosa. The sequence goes on from NC_136430.1 coordinate 180,243,882, forward strand.
GATCCATCATATCCACCATTAGATAAATGGACAAGAAATCATCCAAAGGAACAAGTTATTGGAAATCCACAAGAAGGCGTGTTAACAAGGGCTCAACTTCGTGCAAAGAATGAGGTACTTAATGTGCATCAATAGTTTTGCATGTTTAACGTTTTCATTTCGAAAATTGAACCAAAAACTGTTAAGGTTGCAATGGAACACTCAGATTGGGTTGTTGCAATGCAATCTGAATTGGCTGAATTCGAAAGAAACAAGGTTTGGAGATTAATTCCTAAGCCAAAAGATGTTTCGATAGTTGGGTTAAAATGGATTTTCAAAAATAAAACAGACAAAGATTGTAATATTGTTCAAAATAAAGCTATGCTTGTAGTAAAAGGTTATTCACAACAAGAAGGAATAGACTATAAAGAAACTTTCGCCCCTGTCGCAAGACTCGAGGCAGTTCGAATATTTTTGGCTTATGCAGCTCATAAAGATTTTGATGTTTATCAAATGGATGTGAGATGTGCATTTTTGAATGGAGAGCTCGAAGAGACTGTGTATGTTGAACAACCTCATGGTTTTATAAATGAAGAGTATCCTGATCATTGTTATACTTTAGATAAGGCTGCTTATGAGTTAAAACAAGCACCAAGAGCATGGTATGGTACTTTAACTTATTTTCTAAAACAATCGAAATTTAAAAAAGGATTAGTTGATCCCACTCTATTTCGAAAGAAAGTAGGGGATCATCTAATGCTTGGTCAAATTTATGTTGATAATATTATTTTTGGCTCTGCTGACCCAGCTTTGTCTAATGAATTTGAAAATCTGATTAAAAGCAAGTTTGAGATGAGTATGATGGGAAAAATCAACAATTTTCTTGGTTTAAATATTCGTCAAAGCAGATAAGGGATTTTTATCAATCAAGAAAAATATACCAAAAATCCGCTCAAAAAATTTGGTTTGACGAATAGCACGAAATTACGAGTACCAATGGCAACTGGAACAAGGCTTACACCTTCGTTAGATAAACTTGTTGTTGATTTAACTCTTTACAGAAGCATGATAGGTTCGTTACTTTAACTCACGACAAGTAGACCTGCTATTATGTTTTCTGTTTGTAATTGTGCTAGGTATCAGTCGAATCCTCGAAAACCACATCTCACAGCTGTCAAGGATATTTTTCGTTATCTCAAAGGATCAATTTCGTTTGGATTGTGGTATCCTTCGAAAACTGGATTCTTCATACAAGCACTTTCAGATGCTAATTTAGGAGGTTGCAATCTGGATAGGAAAAGCACAAGTGGCGGTTGTCAATTACTGGATGAGAAGTTAGTAAGCTGGCAATCGAAAAAGAAAACATGTGTTTCAATTTCGACTGCAGAAGCTGAGTATGTTGTTGCTACAGCTTGCACTTCACAAATCATTTGGATTCAAAGTCAACTGCGAGATTATGCAATCAATATGAAGAAGATTCCATTGTATTGTGACTCACAAAGTGCAATATGCATTTGTCACAATCCTGTGCAACATTCGAAAACTAAGCACATTGCTCTTAGATATCATTTTATAAAAGATCATGTGGAAGATGGTAACATTGAAGTTCACTTTGTGAAAACCACTGATCAACTGGCTGATATTTTCACAAAACCATTAGATGAAAAATCTTTTGTGAGAATTTTTGGGGGACTAGGAATGATAGAAGGAAATTCAGTTCCTGGTACTAAGTGATAAGGTCACAAAATTGTCGATTCAGAGGTGCTGAATGAATTTACAAAAGAATTCCATTAAGCATTCAGAAGTTACTGTTCATGTTCAGCGCTTCGACACGCTTCGATTTCGATAACATGTGCAATTCGTTTTGGAGTAAATTTTTTCGTTAGTTTGTTAGAATTTCGTTAATTTCACACACAAAATTTCATTAATATGTGTTATTATTTTTCATTAAGGTCTTGAAAAAAAAATTTCGATAGTTTGTCATGCAAATTTTTTCTTTTTGCAAAAAAAAAAAAAAGAAAAGAAAAAAAAAACATCAAAACCGTTTTACTTTTGTTTTTTCTTTAAATTTTCAAAAAATTCAAAAAAACACCAAAAAGATTTTACTTTTGTTTTGTCATTAAATTTTCGAAAACTCAAAAACACCAAAAAGATTTTCCTTTAGTTGAGTTTTTTTTTCTTTTTCGATAAATCAAAAACAACAAAAATATTTTTTATCTTGTTTCCATGTTGTTTGTAACAGATTCCGATGATGATCATTCTTGGCTTTTGCTTGCAGTTCTAGGGTCAGGTATTTTTTCCGAAAACTTTGAACTCGTTAGGTTGTCCCTAGAAGCATGTTGCAGCATGTCGACCCAGGCCTCTTTTGACTCAATGTGTGTTTTGAAGCCTTAATGAAGTTTTCATCACGAAAATTTCTTCCCAATCAGGTTGTATTCACATTAGTCCATGAGCTACCATACTCTACTCAAATGAGTTGAGAGTAGTCTGCTTGGTCCATCAATAGTAGTGGTACTTTCGATATTCTTTATCCAATATTTTTCATCACAAAGTTCTTACATGTTCACACACAATGACATATGTCCCAGAGATCTCAGATCAAACCAATCAGGATTTACACATATAAAACTTTTGTGTTAATGATCTGTCATCATGAGACCGTGATGAAAGTGAAACCCACAAAATCGAACTCATTTAACGAATTGATGGGGAACTTTGTTCCAGATCTAACGAAACAATTGTTTTTGTACCAACTTTTGAAACTTCAAATCATATTCAATTCTTTTGAGTGGTCTTGATCAAATATTGAATCCCACAATGTTTGTTACCCAACAGGATCCAGCACACAGTTTTTCTTGAATATGATTTTTGTGTGAGTTTCATTTGCTTTCTAAGTCACTTTAAATATTTTTCCAAAGCATACTTGTCATTGACTACACTGGTCAAACAGGTAATTTCTGTTACAATTACTCACATTTATGTTAAGTGTTGATATGTAACGAAATTTTCAACCACCCAAGAAGCTTGTTAAAAAGAGGCCTTTCGATACTTCTCTATAAGTATTCGATTGTAATTCACGGGAAACCACACAAGCAGTTCATCATCTCTCTTGATGATTAATGAAGCAACCTTTGCTTGGGGTTTAACTGCTTTTATGTCAAAAATTTGTATTTCGACATCACATATCCAAATTTTCGTTTATTTGCTTCTTATCTTATTTTTGACACACTGCACTCACGAAATCCTTGAGGTTCTGAGTAATACCAACTCAGGCTGATGATTTCGACAGTCTGGCATATGACTTCGCTTTTCATCCTAAAATTGAAAGAGCCTTACCTCCATACCGAAGGTTTGTGACGGTTACTATTCTATTGGGATGTCCAACCATGCTGTTTGACAAGACGCCTTGTATTCTTTTCGGGTTTTAAGGAGATGTGACGGTTACTTTATCAAGCATGGCTAGCTTCTCGGAGTAAGGGTGCGATTTTCAAGGTGCCACGTAGTATCTCATTTAATGTTGATCCCGCTTCACATTCAAATTCAAGGGTCACCTGTAAAAGAGGTTTCAAGGGTTCTTTATTTGGTTACGCTTTCTAAAGAAAATTCCCAAATATTCACAGAAATCCTTGATCGTTCTTCAAGCTTCAAACCCTAATCATGGCTAATCCTGCTGATGTTGATGCTCCATCACAAACAACTGACGATATTTCTTCTCAACCCATTATGAAGATTCAAAGCACCAATTATCAAATAGAGGGTGATGTTTCTCTGTACCCTGAAGAATTGAAGATGTTAAACGTAGCTCTGAAACATTCTGTTTTATCTACTGTGATGTTCAATTCTTTTGCTGTTCCATTATCCTGGCTATCCTTAGCATGATCCACTGCAACTTACAGCAAAGCTCTGGATGTGATTACCTTTAACCTGGTGAATGATAAGAAGATTCGTCTTTCAAAGAAACTGTTTTGGCAAATTTTTTATATCCCCAATTCTTCACCATACTGTGATCTTGCAAATGCACAAATTATCCATATGTTCAACGAGATGGGTCATCAACCCCCACTCACCAAGATTAGTGAGTTCAAGAAGTCAAGCCTTCCTAGCATTTGGAATTTTTTTTTGGTATTTTTCTTCACTGTTTGACTAGTCGCAGTGTTGGATTGGACAAAGGACGAATGGAGGTCTATGTCATGGTAGTTGGGCATTATTATGATCTTATTGTTGATTACTCTACTCAAATGTGGAGAATACTAATGTTGTACAAGGAATTTCATGTGCAAGATACCGGATTTTAATTCTTCAATATGTGTATGATAAAGAAGGAATTAAGGTCCCAACTGATGAACAAAAAGCTGAGTTCTTGAAGTATCACTTTTCGAAGAAGATTGCAGATGATGAAGAGGTGTTTCCAAACATTGCAAGGATTCCAGATGCAATGTTAAAACGTGTTGATCCAATCAATCCAGTATTAGTAGAGTATTTGAAGACAATTAATCCCAATGTTGAAACAGGGGTGTTCTTATCGAAGCCGGATGAAGGTCCTTCTAAGAAGTCTAGAGGATCCAAGAAGGATGCTAAGTCCACTCCTGTTGATCCTGATGTGGTTGAATCAGTTAAAGAAACACTTCCTTTAAAGTTTGGTGTATTCAAGTGAATTAAGCAGAAAGATCATGGTTCGCGAAAGTCTCTGAAAAGATCATCTAGTTTTTCTCCAACTATGGTTCGCAAACCTCATGTAACACGACAAGGGGTTGTCATTCGTGAAGTCCAAGCTCCAGTTTCTCCTTTATCAAAGAAACGAATAGCTGAAGATATGGCGAAACATATTTCAAAGAAGATTAAAAAGCGAAAGTTGGTTCTTCAAAAAGAATCTTCTGAAGATGAAGAAGTTCCCGAAACTCCCGAAGTTACTCTTTCCAAAACAGTTTCATCTCCTGTGAAGACTCAAGTCACACCACCCGAGGTTTCATTAACCAAGTCATTTCATGAATAGGTTCGGACCTCAGACATCACTACACACGTATCTGATACGGATGTAAATGTCACCATGGGTGAAGGAGATTTGAATACAGAAATTCCAGTATCGACTCAAGGTATTCCTAAAATTTCTACCATTGATACTTCTGTTTCTTTACCACCATATATCATACCTGTTGCTACAATCACAAATTCACCCACATTTGAACATGTTATCAATCATCATTTCACTTCTTTGTTCTCATCACAATCCACTGATCCACCCAAACCTAATGATTATACTAATATTGATAATGGAGGGTTTGGACGTACTTTTGCTGATCTCGAATTTGATACAAAAGAATAAGACATCCCTGATAACATGTTGATGTCAGGGAAACAGTTCAAGATATTGAACAAGAAGCTTAATTCGATACTTCAGTCTCAGGCTGATGCAGGGGGAAGACAGTCTGTGTCCAGTGTGGAAATTAATGTGATGGTCAAAGCTCACGAAGCTAGGCTGTTTAACAAATTTTCTGGCTTGATTCAAGAATCGGAATCTCGAATTCTGGAGAAGGTGGATCTGAATGACAAGAATAATGAGTTAGGAGTTAAGTCTCAATCTTCGACTTTTAATGAGGAAGTCAAATATTTTAAACGTGTTGCAAAAGAACATCATATGCTATTTGTGCAATATGTGAAGAAGGTGAGGGAGGATGTTAATTTGAAACTTCAAGAACTTCGTGAAGACATGACCAAAGAGATTGTTGTTGCACAACAAGATTATGCATCTCTATCAGAAGATGGATATTATTGCAGACGTGGTGACAAAGTTTGTCAAATTATACGAAGCTTTGAGTCCTCAACTTACTCAAATGTCTACCAATGAAAGTAAAAGCTTCACTGAGATTACAACTTTGTTGACTGAGTTGAAAGAATTAATCTCAAAGACTGGTTCATCTCCTCTGATCACACCAGAATTTTTATCTCAAAAGTTTCGGTTATTTGAATCAGTCCTTCACAAACAACTGGCTCCCTTATCACAAATTTTTAGTCTCCTACCAACGAATACCCGACCTGTTGATACACGGGTGCAAGGGGGAGAACAAGCAAAGGTTGGTAAAGGAGAAGGTGCATCAGGTGTTGCACATGAAGAAGCGGAGGTTGTTGGCAAAGTGTTTACAACTCAAATTCCATCTTCAAAACCAATCATATCGAAAACAGAGCCAGTGAGTTAGACAGTTGTCACAACAAGGCCAATTACGAAAGGTATTGTAGTTGGTTCATCTGGTGAAGGGGGAAGTAGTTCAAAACCAAAGGAAAATCCTACAAATCAAGACACAGGGAAAAAGATTCTAATTGAAAAATATAAAGAAGAAATAAAGGCTGAGATTGAGGCTAAAATGGATCTTCAAAGACAGATTGCTAGTGTTCTGAGACAACGACAAAATGATCCTCCTCATTTGAATACGGAGATCCAAGGAAGCTTCATAGCTATGAAAATATCGAAGCCATGGTTTCTTATAATGAGATGTATGAGTTTGAGAAAAAGCCCCGAAAAAGCTATGTTATTGAGAATTCAGATATGAATCAACTTGATTTCCCAATCAACGAAATGTTATTTCTTTCTGCTCAATACAAGGTTGTGGAAAAGTTCAAGAATAAGGATGATTTTTCACACATGAAATTAAGATTTCATGCTGTCTTGGGAAAAGATCAGGAAGAGGTTTGGTCTTTGGTGAAAATTACTCAGGTGATCGGTATTTCAAAAGTTGAATTGTTCGAGAATATGCTACAAAACTTTCGTTATCATGTAGTAAGGGCGAACAAGGTTCCTTTCGAGTTTTCTATTGTTGATTTCCCACTAATGAACTTGAATGACTTGATTCAAGTTGCATACTTGCTCAAAGACATTGATGTCTAAAAACTTCAGAATACAAGCAAGGAGGTGTTAAAGTTGGGAATAGGTCACATAAAATTGTTTATAGACAGTTATTATGATTGTCTAGCAATGACCGATGTAGAGTTGGCTGCTTTGATTGATAAGGAAATCATTGTTTCTCAAGAAAAAGTGTTAAGTGATGCTAAGTTGAAGAATTATGCAGATGGTGAGATTTGCTTGAAGCCATTCGGGATAGTGTTTGCTGGGAAGAGTAAGAAGGGAAAACCATCGACTTATTTTTTCCAAAATCGAGAAGTCGAAAGATATTCAAATGCACACTATACAACTTAATTGTTCGTATGAACAACTGCAAAAGAAGAATAATGATGGTAACAAGGCCGAATTGAAGAAAGTGATGAATTAGTACGCAGAGATTCGTCGAACATTACACATGGCAGGTCAACTTTTGATCAATTGATTTCGACATTGATTACAAAGGGGGAGATTGTAGAGGTCGAAGTCAAGTTGTAATATGTCGAAATTATAAAGTTATTTTACAAAGGCAGTTTAGGTCGAAACTTCATGTATAGTCCTTTGTAATTTTTTGTATGCTTTGATGTTCTCCTATAAATAGGAGTCTTTCTTAGAGTTAGATAAGAGCTTGGATAGAATCTTGTCTATTTTTCTCTCTGTAATGTTGAAGCATAATATGAGCTGAAACCAGATTCTATTTACATTCCGTGTTCATCATTCTCGTTACTCTGATTTACTTTTCATTTCTCGATTCAATAATTCATCATATATATATATATATATATATATATATATATATATATATATATATATATATATATATATATATATATATATATATATATGTGTGTGTGTGTGTGTGTGTGTGTGTGCGGGTGAAGAATATCAAGGGTTATGTGTAACCCTAATCCATACACATTAGCCCACGACCCATCCATTTGATTTTGATAAATGCTCCATGGATTAATCCATAAGCCCATCACAAACCAAACCATGGATCATTAGCCCAACTCATATGTATCGATTTAATTAGTCTCTTTTGATCACTAAATTAATTCTTGATCAATACTAATTAAATAATATGATTCCTACATTAATATATTATACTTATAATATATTAATAAATCATAATTGACCTCTTACTCAAATATCCTTCCTAACATATTGCTTTGATGAATGCAACTCAAATGGACCATGCTACTATCGGGTCAAGTACATACCAATTATAGTTATGGGCTTAGACACCTTTTCCAACAGTCTCCCACTTGGACAAGTCTAATAACTGTAATTGCCAATTTAACTTAAAATCTGATTAGCAAGCATAGCTCTCAAAAAACCGTTGTCGAACTCTGACGCATCCATTAGATAAGTGATCATATAATCCTCTGTTCTACAAGATATCGTGTGGACAAAGACATGGAATTAAAGTCGTACTCATTGTCCAACATTTTGTTTCCCGATTTGAGATTTGTTCAACATAGAACTTATTGAACACATCAATAGAGTTCTGACCAGGCCCGACACATAAGTCAAAACAAAATCATTGAGGGGCCCAAGATATCGCTTTTAATCCTCTTAGGATAAAAGGAACAGATAAATTTCGACTTATATGCTTGTGCAAACTATTCATTGAATCATACATAATAGCACGTTTTATAACATCGAGTTACTGATGCGTTTCCGCACTATTAATGTACAATAAACAAATAATCGCCAACTCATATATCTTGGTTTGAAGATTATACGATATTATCGTCTCACAATCACCCATGACAATTTCCATGAAGTGATATGTGAGCGTGGGTTTAGTCCAATACTCAAATCTTATTACAAGAGCACTCATGAATGTTTGTAGCAATCTTTTGCTATGTCCAACACCTTAGACAATCATACAAAAACCCATTCATGACAATCTAGCTTTAATACCTACTTCCAAAGTATGATCGACTATGGATAGTTTGAATAATCTCATTATTTGGGAAGTCAAAACATGCAAAGTGAAACACAAGAATAATCGAATCCAATATGGTCTCAAAACTTTTGAATATAAATAAAAAACACATTTTATTTAATCACCATATTGATTAAACATTATTCATTGTATAATGTTTTGATTAATAAACTTAATACTTGAATTAAAACAATAGTTATCCCACTCCCCAAGCATGTACACTATGTTTACCTATGGTCCTTTCTTTATGAAATAGATCAATTAATCACATTTCCAATAAAATTTATTTCAGAGTTCCAAATCTTTATCACAAGTGTAAGAATCCCAAATCCTTGCCACTATTAGAATGTGTCAGATTCTAAACTATCATGCAATGATCCTTTTGTAAGTTCAATGCACCAAAGTCACAGAGATTCGGATAATGAAATTACAAAGTTTTGTGCTGGAGGTTGTTACAAGACAATCCCACAGATATGAAGACTCACATTCAAAGTACATTCCTTTGAACATCCTTCTTACATGAAAGTTGCTAACCTACACATAGATTCTTAATATCCATCTCCCATTATGGAAACATTTCAATATTTTCCATATGACAACTCATTATTTAATTGAATCCTGTCTATTCATAATAACGTCAATATGGTCCATCCATTACTATCCTTCCAACTGTCCTTAAGCAACCAATCATTGGCGAACCTTAGATTGTCCTTGACAGTTGTCTAACTATTTTAGTCATATCCGGTTCTAGCCCTTTTTCCTTCTTAATGCCCTAGACATTTGGAAAAATTAGAACGCGTGAATATTATAGCATATGCAATCGATCCCATACCCGAAGCATATGGGATACGATTCATAATGTCTTACATAAAGACATGATACTTGACCAGTCTCTTGCTATAATATTTCTATATATAGAATGTCCAATATTGAAGCATTTCAACATGGTATTCATATATATCCATGACTAAGTTTGATTAATACATCAATCTAAACTTTTAGATTCGAAATAAAGTATAAGTTATTGAAGCATTTCAACATGGCATTCATATATATCCATGACTAAGTTTGATAAATTTTTAGATTCGAAATAAAGTATAAGTTCATGTCCCTTAATTATAGCAAAACAACTTTTCAAACTCCTCAACTTTGCGAATTGAAACTTTTGTTTTCTATAATTAACATTGCTAACTCGCAACACTTCCCATAATTGATTATGCTCCCACTGACATAATAATTATTTCTTTATAACACTTATGCTCCCACTAGCTTTGACATGTCCCCAGAAATAAGCTGGACTTCGGGAAATCAATACTTATTGACTATCATTACCATAGTTCAGATTTCTGATACGAGATGCTTCAATAAAACTTTATCTAGGCTTCTCAAAATCATACACCTTTCCTTAGATAGCTCACATGCGTGTCTTAAAAAGTTTAGTACTTACAGAAATAAGTCTTAAATGTTTAGATGTTTTGCCATTTCTCACAATTCGAAATATGAAGAGGGATGTCGTAATCATAATCGAATTTGAGAATGCAAATATCACAAACGCTATCTCCTTAAAATCTACTTAGTGAAAGCACTTCCTCTAAATCATTTTCATGAATTGGGGAAAAACCTTATGACACTTAGATTTTATGGTGTATGTGTTCCTATCCATGTGAATTTGTCATAACCATAATCACAAGACATGATTAGTGACAAATCCAAACTCATATGGAGTGAACTTGTTCAATCTTAATTTCTCGCCACCTGGCAGCACAAGGGTCTACCATTGCTTCCAGGTTGTTATGCAAACAATTGAGAACTCATAGAACTCGCATGCATAGTCAACTTTAACTGGAATGGGCACAGAAACAAGAATATGTTAACACGATAGGTTCCAAACCTCAAGTCGTGTGCTGGTGATTAGCAATAGGTTTATTCTTGATTAGTTCTTGAAACTTTTCAAGATCTCTAAGACTCCCACTGACCTCTTGACATATAAGATTCTCTTGTGAGGATACATTCCTTGACAAACAAATACTCAAGAGTTAGTGCGGATTCTCATCAAGAATGACACTTCAAATAATTGGTCTTAGTTGCTCTTTGTTTTATCCAAAACATCACAACTACCTCCACATTCTATGAGGTGTTATAAACCTTCTTAAGATATGTCACTCAAGTCACAATCTTGGAGTATGACTCTGAGACTTGTTTTGGAACGAAGTATGATTCACCTTAATTGATTTAACCATTTCAACAATTCATGATTGCCCTTCTTAGCCATAAAAATTCACCAAGATGTCCTTAGAGGATCAATTGTGATATGGTTTCATAATCACTAAGATCATCATAAAACACGATACTCAAATACTCTCCCTTCCTTTCAGATTGGAGAAACTTTTATCTTTCTGCCTAATTTGATTCTTTTCATTCGTTCTGCCACACATTGAATTTTTTTTCAATGATTCAGAATTACACTTAATCTTGTAAGCATGACCATATTTACTAAGCTTTTAGTAAATCATGACGAATAGTCTTATTGTTCTTTGTGGTGGACCTGACCAATACACAACCAAGTGTACCTGATCCCCTAGTCCTTCACTTGACTCACGTATACATGTGAACAAGGAATTAGTCTTAATTTCCCAAAAACGAAAATTCTCATTCATCATACAATACAAGTTGCATGATTCCAAGTTTATGTCTAAATGAAAACTTGGGTGATGAGAATCATTCCTTATTTGGTAAATTCTGACACTACCACCAACGAAAGAATCATATCCATTTTCAACATTGCTAACAATAAAAACATACAAACATCAAATTTTCACAAATGTCATTGCAAGGAAATGTAAAATAAGATAAAAAATCAAAATTTCTCTTTATTTATAAAATGCGGAAAAACTTTTCCTTACAATGCAATTACATATGAAAACTATGTTACAAAATATTTCCTAAGCAATCTATCATAACTCCTAAGCAGCAGCTCAAAAATCTGATCATCGAATCAGGTGATTAAAATCCATCTCTTCACAAGATTCAGCTTACTCTTCCTTTAAGCTTCCTTTCTTTTCTTCGATCCTACAAAACATCAAAATGTAATTACATTACATCATGTATTAAGAATCTCCTAATGGGAACTTAATATAGTTAGATAGTGGACTTACCTGAAGTACAGTCAAACTTTTTGACTTTACCATCCTTTTGATCCTTCAGGTAGATTCGGCAGCTTTGCAACCAATGCCCCTTCTCTTGGCAATAGAAACATACGGACTATTTGGGGATGGTACACGGGACTATCTCAGACTTAGCCTTTCTCTTTACCATTTGGTCAAATGACTTGACCATGGCCGATCCCTTTCCATTGGAAAGAGAGCTTTTTGGACTTCCAATGTTACCATTGTCAATGTCTATGGAAGTTTGGGGAGTAGATATTCCAATCAAGTTTACTTTACCATTGCGCCAAATCAGTGTTGATTCAGCCGCAATTAGCAAATAGGTAAGACCGGATTTTTAACTTATACATATATAATATATTAAAATTAAAAGTTTAATATATTATATATGTATACCTTATACCCCCTTTATAGACCGGCTTCGTGAATGAGGCCTACTAACGGTAAGACTGACTTTTTAACTTATACATATATAATATATTAAACTTTTAATCGTTATATAGTATAAGGGTGTATTTTACACATTTAAAATACTTGGTGGTTTAATCTATTAATTAAACTAGACCTTTAACTTAATTACACTCAAACCACATGATTATGGATTTATTAATACTCTTTTAATTAATATTTTAATTAATTATCAACAAAGCCATAATTAAAACTTTTAATATTACAATAGTATAGGGTAAAATTTTAAACTTTTAAAATTCTAGGGTTTGGAATTAAAGTTTCATTAATGTAACTTTTCAAGTTCCAAAATTTGAGGGCAAGTTTTGTAACTTGTCAAAAACTTTTGAAATTCATAACTTATGAACTTTTATGTTCCATAAATAAGACAATTCCAATTCCAAACTTCTGTATGAGTTATGAAACCTTTCAAGACTCTTAGAATTCTGTAACTTACATTAGTTAATGGTTTCATAAATAAAGACTTTTCATATGCCATAACTTGAAGACAAGTTATGGAACCTTTTCAAGAACACATATTTTTAAAACTTATGAGAATTAAAGTTTCATGAATGATGACTTTTCACATTCCATAACTTGAGGACAAGTCATGGAAGTCTTCTAGAAACACTTCTAGATCAAATTAACTAATCCAATTATGATATAAAGAATATTTACCAATTTGACCTAATTTGATTCATAGTTCATGATAACTTTAAATTTTACAAATAACTAGTATATCACAAACAAGTAGTTATCTTAGAATTTGACAATCATGTTTTTGGATGGGGATAAACATTACCACATCATTAAAATTGAATTTTATGAACCAAAACAGTTTGTTGTAATGTTCCTAATCCAAAATAAGCCAAAAAGTCAAAAATCCTACCATCTGAAGATCCAACTCGTCGAGCCAGGCTTTGGACTCGTCGAGTTCAAGGCAATCTTCAACCAACTCGGCGATTCCATCTATGGACTCGTCGAGTTCATCAGGCAGTGGCCAGAAAAGTCATTTTTCAACTTGGAAAATCACATAATTGCATCAATACAATAGAAAACACCCATGGCTCTGATACCACTGTTGGGTTTTATGTACTCTAACATTCTTATGGTGCACATACAACCCTAATACTTTGGATCTACGTTTTCTCTAATTATACATGCAATAAACATGTTCCAAAGCATGAAGCTTAATCTAGCATGCAAGGTGATATTTGAATCATAAAAACTAGTTAGAATATTACCTTGTGTAGTCGCTTGAATGACTTGGCATCTAGAAAGCTTAGCACTAATAGTGTGATGCCTCAAATGGAATCACAAAGCACCAAGAACAACTAGGATGAATATGGAGAGGTTATGGAGACTCAAAATCAGTTCTCTCTTCTTGGAGTATAAGGTAACCGATTTTAGACCTATATATATATATATATATATATATATATATATATATATATATATATTTATATATATACAGAATATCAAGGGTCATATGTAACCCTAATCCATACAAATTAGCCCATGACCCATCCATTTGATTTAGATAAATGCTCCATGGATTAATCCATAAGCCCATCACAAACCAAACCATGGATCATTAGCTCAACTCATATGTATCAATTTAATTATTTTTTTTATCACTAAATTAATTCTTGATCAATACTAATTAAATAATATGATTCCTCAATTAATATATTATACTTATAATATATTAATAAATCATTATTAACCTCTTACTCAAATATCATTCCTAACATATTGCTTTGATGAATAAGACTCAAGTGGACCATGCTACTATCGGGGCAAGTACATACCAATTATAGTTATGGGCTTAGACACCTTTTCCAACATAAAATACATATGCAGTTTAAATCAAATAAAACATGTATATTCGATTCATCCGACATAGATATCAAGAACACAGATAATATGCACACGTATCACGTAATTTATATTAAATACTTCATATCTATGTGTAAGATGAAAGTAACTATGCACTCATTTGTTAAAGTGATGACTCCAAACTCGGGCAGCGCTTCGCTTCTAACAATTCTATTTTCCTTCGACGAAACCAAGCATTATTATTGCTAAGTTTTAGTCTAATATTTATTACGAATAATTAGCTCAAGGTATACGAGCATTATTGTTTTATAAGTGTTAAACGGTACTTTTCAACTACTATGTATAGACAGGGGCCAGACATGAAACACCAGAGGGCAGGACCATTTTGGAATTATAGCACTTCTGAAATCCAACAACCCAGGGGGGCCTTCAAACCGGATTCCCTGTACCATGAGTAGTTAAAAGATATTATAATAACACTTTGTATATTATATTTTATAATATATATTGTTTATAAGTTCATAATAACAATAATAAACTTAAACATAAGTTATACCTAGAGTAGGGTAAGCATATCTCACTTACAGAGGGGTTTGGCTAGGAACCGGGCTCTGCCGGGTAGAACTTCTGAGCCAAAAGCTCTTCTTCCTGGGGCCTTTTGGTGCTCCAGGACTCGCCTCTAAGACTTAGGAAGTGCTACGGAAAAGCCTTGAGGGTTTGGGGGTGTTAGGAGAGAATGGGTTAGAATGGTGTCAAGAATGGAGTGATTTGCGCCTCTATTTATAGGCTGAAAAATGGCCTAACTCAGCGAGTTTGAGCCTCCAACTCGTCTAGTTGAGTGCCAAGTGTCAGCATCTGGTGGTTAGGCGTGGGGAGGAAGCAATGGTCCAGATTAAGACATGTCACCCTCTTCGCAACAGCCCATTCCTGACTTCTAAATTCCATAACTTTCGCATACGAACTCCATTTTCGATGTTATTTATATCCACGCGTAGGTATTTACAAGATCTACAACTCTCATTTTGACTCCGTTGGGTAATTCTCTACCAATTTTAAATTTAACTGTATGAGAAGATTACACTGTTTAACGACCGTGTAAAATTCATAACTTCTACATACGGACTCCGTTTTCGACTGTCTTTGTATCGTTGAACTCCTATTAATGGGATCTTCAATTCTCATTTACGTTTGTGTTGGATAAAAATCGATCAATATAAAATTCGAATTCAAGGTTGTACACTACTATCCTAAATCTTAGAAAAATCATAATTTCTTCATACAAAGGCAAATTTGGGCGTTCTTTTTATGAATGCTCTCGGTTTAACATAAACTATGACTTTCGTTTAGATCTCTAAGGCTAAAAATTATTTTATCGTGAACTCACTTTTTTACGATTCCCAGTGTCGTTTCGGTTTTGCCGTAAAACTTCGACGGGTCATAACTTCTTCGTTGTAACTCGGGTTTCGGTGTTCTTTATTTGTACGGAACCCTTTTGACATATAGTATAACTTAGTTAAGATTATTTATTATAAATAATATTCTATCAAAAAGTCATTTTTGACGCTTATTGTCTCTAAATTAACTAGCCCGAATCTGCGGGTGTTACATCATATATGCTACAAACAATGGAAGGTAGAACAGTATCAAGATCCTGGAATGTAAAAACTTAAGAAGTTTTTACATTTGAACAAGAAAGGGAAACCATGTTGAATGATATGAGAACGGAGGGAGTGAAGAAATTATTATAAAGTTCTATATTTACTACGAGGGAAAACAAGGAAAAACACAAAGAATACGACTACCTACTTAGCCAAAAAATATATTCATTCTTCATGAAACATGTAGCTCGGCCAGCCGACTAAATTTATACCTAATTCAAGTATCAAACTGTGTCACATGCTACCCGCTTAGGCAAAGAATATATTCATTCTTCATGAAACATGTAGCTCGTCCAACCGACTACATTTATACCTAAGTCGAGTATCAAACTCCGACACAGGCTACCCAATTACCCAAAGAATATATTCATTCTTCATGAAACATGTAGCTCAGCCACTTGACTACATTCATACCTATGTCGAGTATGAAACTCCGACACAAGCTGCCCGCTTAGCCAAAGAAAATATTCATTCTTAATGAAACAAGTAGCTCGGCCAGCCGACTACATCCATATCTAGGTCGAGTATCAAACTCCGACATAGGCTACCCACTTAGCCAAAGAATATATTCATTCTTCATCAAATATGTAGCTCGGCCAGTTTAATTCATTCATACCTATGTCGAGAATCAAACTACAACACAACCTACCCGCTTCGGAAAAGAATATATTCATTCTTCATGAAACATGTAGCTCGGTCAGCCGACTACATCCATATATAACTCGAGTATCAAACTCTGACATAGGCTACCGGCTTAGCTAAAGAGTATATTCATTCTTCATCAAACATGTAGCTCGGCCAGTCGACTACATTCATACGTAAGTCGAGTATCAAAACTCCGACACATACTTCCCGTTTAGCTCAAAAAGTACACTTGTTCTTCTTAGCTAGTTCATCATGTACATAAGAAAATAAAGTTTTACACTTACCCGAATCCATCCCAAAATTAAATCGTACCACATTCTTGTTACGATACACATTAAGACAAACACGGATGACTACCTACCAAATATCAAGGTCGGGTAACATAGCACCAAGGTTCGAGAACTTTTTTCAAGAAAAGGCATCCATCCATTAAAGCAATTATACAACAAAATGACCCCTAGAGCATAATAAAACCTTACACAGATAGTGTAAATAGAGAACCAAGCCACATGGCAAGGATCGGTTAGGCACACGAGCAATACGAAAAGCTAATGCTTTCCAAAACCAACAAAAGAGCATATTCGACCTACATCTCCAACACTAATATGATTTGGAGGCGAGCTGAGCAGAGAGTAAATCATTCTCCCAATGATATGCCTTGGAGTCAGTTTCAACGAGGGACTTTTGATTCTCTAGCATGGTAATCTTGGCCACAGTGTCCCTATATTGGATAAACATATCAGCATACATCTCCCTAGCCTTCGGCAACTTTTTTTAAGCTACAAGCTTCATGCCCTCTGTAGCCCGTAGATTAACCTCGACAAATAGAAATCAATATCGTAAAATTAATAACCATTCGAAAAACTTAAGATATCTTCCAAGAACAGTAGATATGATATTTTCAGCGTGGGCAATGAAATGACACGCCTCGTCCATCTCCTCTTCAAACCGAATGCAAGAAGGACAGCCATCTGCATGTACAAGAAAGAGAATACAAGGAAAAAAAGCTACCATACCAATGACAGATATAGGAATATATGTGTATATATAAAGACAAAACTGCTAAAAAGAGGAAAAGGAAATATCTACATGCTACATATCGGACAAGGTAGGAACGGTATAATTTGAAGGCAAAAAAGACACACGAAAAGGGCCATGGAAAACTTCACGTAAAAAGTGTTCAAACTAGAGCTGGAAAAACTCGACCCAACCTGAACCCAACCCAAAATTAGCAGGTTGGGTTGAGATTTTCAACCCATTTAAGTTAAATGGGTCAACCCGTCTAACCCATTTAATTAAATAGGTTGGGTCGTGTAAAAATTATCAACGCGTTTTCAATCTTCCAACCCATTTAACTTTAATTTATATTTAATCTAATAATTATTTAAATATTATCATGTATTAATCTAAGCATTAGTTTATAAATTACAATGTTCGTATTATTATTTATATTTTTAAAAAATGGAATCCTAATTTCAACCTTTTTTCTTGGCACCGACAACTCTAGCCACTCTAAAAATCACTTAGAAATTGCATATCTTTAATGCTATTTGAACAATTTCTTTTTATATGTGAATTGGGGTTGTGCTTTTATCTTACTTTGAAATTTTATTTAAGTCTATAACTAATTTAAGTGGTGTAATCTTTAGTTTATTTTTTTTTTTTTTTTTAAATTGGACAACCCAAATTTAACCAATTTATTTAATAGGTTGTGTTGGGAACTACATAAACGGGTTAACCCGGTGACAAGCCATTTATTTTAAAGGTTGGGTTGGGTTGGAAATATCAAACCATTTAAATAAACAGGTTGGGTTGGGTTGAAATTTTCAACCCAATTAATAAATGGGTTGAACCCGAACCCAACCCAGGTCGATCCATTGCCAGCTCTTGTTTAAACTAGTGAGGCGTCAGAGGTCATTTATGTTTCCGACTAAGATAAAGAACATTTGAGGAAATAACCTCCACTAAACTATAAGAACCAACATGTAAGGGAGAAATCAAAGGAGAAGAAGCTTCTAAAAGTTGATCAACAAAAAAAGCATATGATCCAAACCCAGGAAATCTAACAGGAGAGTCAGCAACCACAATGATTGGGTCCAATATACAGTATTTAATGAGCAAAGAGAAAGCATGAAAAAACAAAATTTATATCAGGAGACTACATGAAATAAAGGAAATTAGAAACTTCACCAAATCAAGTAAAAAAGCACAAGTAATCAGAAAAATCTACAAGATGAACAGATAAAATTGTCAGTTGACATCGAGCCTTCCAAAATGGGTTCATACAGCACAAGACAAGTACAACTTCCGTAAAGTATGATCTTTTTACACAGAAATGAGTGAATAATGGTATATAAGATGATAAATCGTCAGATAAAGACACTAGATCATCGCCAAGAGGAACATAACAAAGATTGAAAGGAATACATAAGCTATGCACATCTACCCAACAAAACTTACTCTTCAAGCTACCATTTGTGTTAGATAAATCAGGAGAGAGGTGAAAGTGACGACTACTAAAAGAATACCAATCATTGTACCTTTCATATGGTAGAAATAGTGAAACAAGGCAACATTGAGTGGTATTTTATGGGCCACACAGAAAACATCAAAAGTTAGCACCTTTGATACCGCATTAGGGCACGGATGCAAAAGATGAACCTTATAAAAATAAAGCACCTCCGAAAAGAAGAAATATGGAGGTAAACTTAAACCACAAACAATATGCCTGAGGTAAAAACCCAACATACTGGATGGGGCATACAGAATAGATGATGACAAAGATGGAAGTTGAAAACTATGTATGGGGTACAAGTGATACTCATGCGTATATCGATCTAGCATAAGGCTATCCATTTCTAAGACAACTGTTGACATGTCATTACCAGTGGTAGCCATGATATGCAATAATATATATATATATATATATATATATATATATATATATATATATATATATATATATATATAAGCTTCTAACAAACTAAAGCTTTATTCGTTAAATAATTAATTAGGGGTAATCTAATCAAATAGGAAGACATGACTTCTAATAGCACGAACATTTAATGCAACCCATACCATGGACGTTTTGATAACCAAAATAGATCTTCAAGTCTGATCCGCAAAATATTTTGACAATATTCTTCACCCTTCAAACTGGGGGTCTTAATGGTGTACCTGGGTCAGTTATTCGAGATAGCCTCATACCAACCTGGGTCCCCAGGAGAAGCAGTAAGGAACCATAGCCCATCATGAATGAATCTAATCTCAAACAGACATACACGAATCTCGGAATCATATCCCAAATATCATGCAAAAGAAAAAGACGGTGCAATAAAGTAATAAAAGAACAAAAGATGCACTTCCTTACAGACCGGGTAATAGACGAGGAACCAAACCAAACCATGAACCTGTAGAACCACAAAATGCCTATAAAAACTATTAGAAACAAGGTAACCAAGTACGAAATAGAGGAGCAAGAAACATCATATACAATATCTGAGCAATTCTCATATTCGCAATCTAACTTGGGCGTCGGAGAGCAATATCAGGGTCCAACCCTCGGTAGAGATTTCTAACCTAGCAGTTGTTTATTTTGTGCAGAGCGGATTCCTGGATTATTATTAGATAGGATCTCCGAATGAAGAGCTAAACAGGCACCTGTAACTCGCCATAACAACACAACATATATGACAATGAATATCTCAACCTTCTCCTCAGAGTCCATTACAACGTACATTATGGCATTATTCATAGTGAATTATTATATATTTATAACCAAATTCCTTAAATGTCTATTAGTTGAATATCATACATCCATCAAATCATGTCAATTACATTTTTAATATATGATTTAAGTTTAGGAATCTACAAGATACCTAATTCTCTTAAACCATGGCTGAGATACCAACTTGTAACACCTAGGTTTTCACACTAGGTACACCCCAAATTATACTTTCCATTAATAATTTTACAAAATATTTTCAATGTACACTGTTAGTCTGGAATACAAAAAGCTATCATCAGGGTTCATAATGACATCAAGTACAGGATCCGAGTCAAGCGCTACAATAATCCAACCTGCGAAATAGCCATAAGAAATACTGTAAGCTATACATCTTAGTGAATAACATCTACAATAACATAATCATCACATGAAGAAATACAATAATCGATTTCTCAATAATAAACAAACATTTCATCAGTTATATCAAAGTCAACTAGTTAACGTCTCGTGGCTTCCTTTTTGAGATCAACATGTATCATTTCTCCATAGTTATGATTGCCTTTAACTTCGTAAGGTCAATCCATATTTCATTCCGCAATAGTGCTCTACCCAAGGTAATTATTTTGTGCTCGTCATCTATCTCGTTTATTAACTATCACTTGAACTAGTTCCAATTGACTATATTATATCGTCACATGTGTATTGTATAATATGGTAATCTCATAATATGTCTAATCTACATGTGGTGTAATGTCACATATCTATATCCACATGTGTTAGAGTAGAGTTAATCACCTAACTAGTAGTGAGATTAACTCTTAAGTTTAATCTCTAATCTACACTACTTCTCGACTTGCTACTTTCCAACACATATTTAAAATTCACAAGCTCCTTAGAATTTGTCATGATTATACGGAGCTTAACTTTATAATCATCTCTCGTGAGGTTAATTCAAACTCTATAATAACGTTGCTAGAGACTTCACTTTGTACGCCATTAGCTAAACACACACATCAGTTAACATTTGTGCATTAGGGTTTATAACCCTTGTCATACAAAATGAGAATTTTCCCGTGAAAACATTTTACTCGCTTTACCGGCCAGTTCATAACAACATCGTGCTATGACTTTAGTTGTTATCTTGAATTTCGTCAACCCATCATGACTCTTCTAATGTAAATATAATTATGTATTAATGAATAAATATGATATATTCGCTCAAAGGTTGTCATACCCTCGCAAAACGTCCTCATGGCTTCCGAGTACACACCGATATCGCCACTCACCAATTATGTGTGAACATCGCATATATATATATATATATATATATATATATATATATATATATATATATATATATATATATATATATATATATATATATATATATATATATATATACATATGTATATATATATATATATATATATATATATATATATATGTGTGTGTGTGTTGTGTGTTAAATGTATTCTCGAAGGTCGTCTGATGTTGCGTAACAGTCTGAGACACCCGTCACCCAAACATACATCGAATGAAAAATGCAAACAATTTATAGGGGATAAAAATATAATTTTATGTTTTGGTTCACTTCAGGACACGTTACGACCTAGGATATGTGTCACCTTATGAGATTCCACGTGTAATCTCCGATCGACACATTTTTTCGTTACTCAACACCAGACGTGCCGCATTCATTAAACGGTGTGTCGTGCTTTTTAGTATTCACCGACTTTCCCAGTTTCTTGGCCTTCAGCACAAAGCAGAACCATCTCAACCCACCCAAACCGTTACAATATGTCGACATATGCACATAAAAAAATATTCATCAAATAACAAATAATCATGCAGATCTAACCGATCACTACAGCATAGCAATATCTTAACCAGGATACATAATCTAGTGGGTCGGCAGTGGCTTCGACCCACGAGTATAGTGAGGAAAAACTCACCTCACAGTCTGAAAGATAGTAAAACAGATCATTGCTCCAAATGCTTCCTCTACCGGTCACATATATAATTAACAGGGACCCAAATCTCAAACTACTACTCAACTTACCCAAAATGCCCTTAGGTAAAACGTGGTCAAAACCCTAGTCATTGGTCAAATTCAAAAAGTCAAAGAAAGTCAAGGTCTACATTTTGTTGAGTATGTTCTGCGTACTCCATCTGTACTCATGGTGTGCGTGACTTCAACCTCGTACACGTTGCGTACCACTTAGGTACACCCAACGTACTCAAGCCAGATCCAAATTCCCATTAAGCACTTATACTCTTAAGATCTTTCTTCCAAAGCTTATATCTGAATCCAAATGACATTCTAAATCGTAATGTTTCGAACTTTATGACTTTGCATGTCTAGAAAGTGCCAAAAACCAAAATCCTAACTTATTACACAAGTCCAAGCTTCATATCTCTTGCATGGGTAATAGGAAAGAATCAAGATGGCATTTTTATTACTAAAAGCACCCAAAAAATGCTTAAAAGGACGGCTCATTTGGTCCAGAGTAAGCCAAACACATATATACCAAGATTATGGGGAAAAGGCATAAAACTCAAGAATTAGCAAGATCTAATGAAGTATTCATCAATTTTAGAACTTTATACCTTCTTGAGGTTTCTTGAGAGGTGCAAATCCTAGATCTACAATGCTTGAAGCTTTCCGTGAGCACTCCACTGATCTTCATCCTTCAAGGATGGACACAAAACACTCAAATAGCTCAAAAACTCTCAAATGGAGATTAAGGTTAGCAAAGGATCGTTTGGGAGGATGGAGGCTGAGAATGGAAAAGGTTTATGGAAGTTAAGATGTTCAAATAGGGCTCAAAACCCCGAATTTACGGTTTGCATACTGGTCGAGTATGCCCAGCATACTCTTATTTATGCCCATCCTAAATCATTAAGAGCCCATTATGTTATGCGTAACTTCTAGTTACCCCCATCATAATCCAAGAATCTATGACTTCCACTTCAAATTCAAACGGTCATAACTTCTTCATTTCAACTCTATTTTTAGCGTTCTTTATATGCACGGAAAGTTGTTGAAGAGGCCCACAATCATTTAATTATTTTTTACTTAAGACATACCGAACTAAATTCTTAATTCATGAAAGAAGCCCGAACCATCTCTTTTCGCATTAAACCCTTCAACTCCAAAACACAATCTAAGAGCTTTGGATAACACAACCAATATTATACGCATCTAATGGGGTCTAAACCCTATTCCTTGAAGCCCAAGGCCTTCACTTGATCCATTTGATGTCCATAATTCTGAAATAAGAACTTCTCGAAATAAGATGTTACAACGTACTTTCTATTCCAACTTCGAATGGTCATAACTTCTTCATATGAACTCCATTTTTAACGAACTTTATATCCACGAAATCTTATTTAGGAGGACTACAACTTTCTACATAGATTTTTTTAGTAATTTCTCATTTTATTTATCTTTCTTCTTATAGCACAAGTTATACTTCTTCGAATAATACCTATTACGAAAAATGGGTATTATATATGCATACTAAGAAATTTCATTGGTACCAAAATGGTGTAAAGGTTATCACCATGTTAAGGTTTCTCTTTTACTAAGTTATTCCAACTTGATCGCTAGAAACACACTATAACGACGTAAATTTTCAACCCAAAATTTTCATTTAAAAACATAATAAACCACATGTCGCATTTTCTCAAAAATCATAAGCGCCATTTCAACAAAACATTTTTAAAGTTGTTTATTACAAATCCAGGATCCTCCACAAAAACATATCTCCAGCTCAGATGTGTGTACAATCAAGTCGGTGCCTTCCCTCGATCCTGAGTTCCCCAAAATACCACATGCAACTCATTAGCCACTCGAGGCTATAACTCTGTAAGACCCTCTGGTCAATGTGTCTCAGTGGGACCCTCCAGTCCCACAACTCTGATGGACCCTCCGGTCCTGACTCTGGGACCCTCCGGTCCTAACTCTGTAAGGCTCAACATAATATACAGAATAAATCACAAAGACATAATGCAGGATATCCCAATGCTCCATATAAGCACATAAGACCCTCCGGTCACATAAAAGTACCACTCTAGGTAAAGTATAGTGAGAAGACTCACCTCATAAGCTAGCAAGTAAAAGTCTCTTACTCGGGAATCTCGAACTAGCCTCCGCCTAACATATAGGATAATTATCTCTAATTAATACTTTACTCATACTCGAATACACCAAAGGTTGTTCTCTCTTTCTCTCTAACTCTTGGAATGGGTAAAAGACCATTTTACCCCTCCACGGTCGCCATTATTCATGTTGATCAAACCCTAAAGCCAACAGAAGTCAAATTCGAGTCAACAGTCCAAGTTTGACCTGACTCGCCGAGTGCACTCATGTAACTCGTCGAGTCCACTCGTTCCTCAGAAGTCTCGTGAAGGTCCAACTCAGCTTGTCGAGTTAACCCCTAACTCACTAAGCTATCGCATGGCCTAGCTCATCGGGACAAACCCTAACCGACTCGTCGAGTCTGTTCACAGACTCGATGAGTCCCTTCGATCTGATTTCTCTTTCAGACGTTTTAAGGCAGATCTATCACTCCAAACACCAGATCTAGCATCCCAGGGCTCGATTGTCACGTAAAGCTTCTATCTTTACGCTCATGCATGGTGGTTTTTCTCCAATCAACCAATACATGTCCTCTCAAGGTGTTAAACACCATAATCCTCACATGGATGAGTAAAGTTAGGACCTTTGGACTCTAGGGACCTCACAAGGTCCAGATCTGAGGTTTAAACCTCAAGATAACTTAGCATGCTCAAATTTACAAATAAGATGTGATGAAAACCCTAATTTCACAAACCCATGAGATCTAACCAAATAAAGGGAAAAGGTTCAGGCTTTTTACCTTCCTCTTGAAGCTCTGGACGAAATGGCCTGAACCCCAACAGCTCCTTCTTGTTCCTTGATGAACAACTCCTCTTCCTTCTCAAAAGATGCACAAAAATCCTTCAAGATTAGCTTGGAGACTCTCTTAGCTCACTACACTCGTTTTGGGTTTCACACAGTAAGGTTAAGCAGCTGGTGAGCCGCAAATGAGGCTATAAGTGTCCTTAAATAGACCCCAAACCCGGGGATTTAGGGTTTCACCTTACAACATCTACTTAGAGAGTCGACTCTCGGACTCGTAGAGTAGGTCACTAATCCCACATGGCCACACACGACTCTACTCGACGAGTTGCTCAATAATTCTCAAAATGAATAAATAATTACTATATCTGGAAATCCGGATGTTACAATTCTCCCCCACTAGAATCAGACTTCGCCCTCGAAGTCATGCTCAGGAAATAGCTCAGGGTACTGCTCTCGCATCTCGGATTCCGGCTCCCAAGTCATCTCGGACCCTCTCCGATGTTGCCACTGGACCTGAACCAGTGGCACCTCTTTATTTCTCAGAACCTTCACCTTTCGATCCAATGTCGCAATCGGCCTCTCAATATAATTCAGGCTCGCATCAACCTGAATGTCCTCTAATGGCACCACTGCCGTCTGATCGGCTATACACTTTCTCAGTTGAGACACGTGGAAGGTGTTATGGATCTGACACAATTATGCAGGTAGCTCCAACCGGTATGCTACCTTACCCACTCTGGCTGTCACTCTGAAAGGATCGATGTATCGGGGCCCCAACTTGCCCCGTTTCCTGAATCGGATCACCCCTTTCCAAGGAGATACCTTCAGGAGAACAAAATCTCCGACCTGAAACTCTAGCTCGGATTGTCGCCTGTCTGCATAACTCTTCTGGCGACTCTGGGCCGTCAGTAACCTCTGTATGACTTGCTGAATGTGCTCAGTCGTCTTGAGCACTATCTCAGTGCTACCCATCACACGTTGCCCTACCTCTCCCCAACAAATGGGTGTCAGACACCTCCTCCCGTAAAGAAGCACCACTTCGCGCACGTAGATCTCGGCCGATTTCTCTGCAGAAGAGCTCTCACTGATAGAGAGGAAGTGAGCACACTTCGTCAGGCGGTCCACTATCACCCAAATCGCATCAACCCCACGCACAGTCCTCAGTAACTTGGTGATAAAATCCATGGAAATATGTTCCCACTTCCACTGGGGAACCTCTAGTGGCTGCAACTTTCCATGAGGAGGCTGGTGCTCAGCCTTGACCCGGCGACAGGTCAAGCATCTCTCAACTACCCATGCCACATCTCTCTTCATGCAGGGCCACCAGTAATCCCTCTTCAGATCCAAATACATCTTCGTGGCCCCTGGATGAATCGAGAACCTCGATCTACACGCCTCCTCCATCAGAATCCGACGAGCTATGCATGTATAGGGAACCCAAATCCGCCCTCGGAAGGTCATAAGCCCTCGGCTATCCATCTCAAACTCAGAAACCTGGCCAATCACCCGCTCCCTCTTGCGGTTCTCCGGTCTCACAGCCTCCATTTCAGCCTCTCTAATGGTGTCAAAGACTGAAGTCATCACCGCCACCCTCATACACATATCTCGAATCGGAGCACTCTCTACTCTGCGACTCAAGGCATCGGCTACCACATTAGCCTTGCCCGGGTGATATAAGATCTCGCATTCGTAGTCCTTCACTACATCCAACCATCTCCTCTGTCTCATATTCAGGTTGGGCTAATCCATAAGATACTTCAGGCTCTTATGGTTCATGTATATGGTACACCGAACACCATAAAGATAGTAGCGCCAGATCTTGAGGGCGAACACCACCGCCCCCAACTCTAGATCGTGGGTGGGATATCTCGTCTCATGAGGCTTCAACTGCCTCGATGTGTATGCTATCATGTGCCCTCTCTGCATCAGCACCACACCCATCCCTGATATAGATGCATCGCAGTAAACCACAAAGTCCTCTAC
This sequence comes from Lactuca virosa, assembly GCF_052849685.1. Classification (NCBI taxonomy): domain Eukaryota; kingdom Viridiplantae; phylum Streptophyta; class Magnoliopsida; order Asterales; family Asteraceae; genus Lactuca; species Lactuca virosa. Next base: position 180,271,031 of record NC_136430.1, read on the forward strand.
TCCCTCGAGAAGGGCTAACATCGGGGCTTCGCATAATCTCTGGCGAAGAGTCTCAAATGAGGCCTGCTGCTCAGGACCCCAAATAAAAGTGACACCCTTGCGGGTCAACCTGGTGAGGGGGACGGCAATTTTGGAGAAATCCCTGATAAAAATCTCCGATAGTAGCCGGCCAACCCCAGAAAACTCCTGATCTAGGTGGGGGATCTCGGCACCTCCCATCTCATAGCTGCCTCAATCCTGAATGAGTCGACCAATTGTTCGATTAGTTTCTAATTCCATAACTATATTTGGTATGTACTTGACCCAGTTTGACATGGTCCATTTGGGTTGCTTTCACCAAAGCAACTTGACAGGATGATTTACAGAGAGAGAGGATATTATGGTTTATTAATATATTATATGAATAATATATTAAAATAGAAATCATATTATTTAATTAATATTAGTCAAGAATTAATTAAGAATTAATTATTGTGACTAAAAGAGATTAATTAATTAAAGGGGACTAGAATTGCAATTATAAGATAATTGGATTTTTGGCTGAGAATCCTTATGGATTAAGGGGGACGAAAATTAAGAGTGGGAGTCCATCTTATTTTTGTCCAAGGGCCTTATTCTGGAAGGTTCTTTGGACTGCTTAAGGCCTAAGCTATCCAATTAGGGTTTTGACTGAAACCCTAGCAGCTCAAGTATATAAGGACCCCTAGGGCTAGCAAAATCGGCCACTTGATCCCTTAGAAGCTTGGAGCCGATTTTTGCCTCTCATCCTCTCTCTCTTAAACATCATCCTCTTGCCTTGGTGTTTGTAAGCCATTAGAGGCATCGCATTTGAGGTGCTAGGTTCTCACAAGCCTTTGAAGATTCAAGTTCTTACTACAAATCAGAGGTAACATTCTTATTTGATTATTAATGTAGATCTCAAATTTTGTTGTATGCTAGATTAGGGTTTACAAGTCTTGGATGAATTGCATGTACAATAGAGAAACCTAGATCCAAGCTATAGGGTTTTGCATGTGCACATAGGATTGTTCTTTATGTGTAAAACCCATCAGTGGTATCAGAGCCTTGATTGGTTTCTATTGTATTTGATGCCTAGTATGTTCTTCCTTGCTTGAAAATCGATTTTTTGGTCCTCTGCCTGCTTGACTCGGCGAGTCATATGATGGACTCGGCGAGTCAGCCCAACTCGGCGAGTCCAGGGGTCAAACAAAGGGAATTTCGGGATTTTTGACTATTTTGTTGTGGGATAATTACCAAAAAGGTTTTTGATTAATAAAATCCGATTTTTATTGATATTATGTGATTATCCTTGCCAAAATAAAAGATAATTTCAAATTAATTGAATGATTATTTCCTTATATGATAAAATTTAATTGTTTGATGGAATTATCTTGCCATGGAATTTGATTAGGTCAAAATTATATAATCACCAATTAATTGTTTAATTATATTATTTGAATTTTAATCTATAAAGTTTTGAAAAGCTTCAAAACTTCCCCTCAAGTTTTGGAATTTAAATTTTTGGTTAAAAGTTTAATTTTGAATTATTTAAATTCTAAACCCTAGAATTTTACAAGTTTAAAATTCAACCCTTATATTTTATAGTATTATATGATTAATATATATATATATATATATATATATATATATATATATGTGTGTGTGTGTGTGTGTGTGCGTGTGCGTGTGTGTGTGTATAAGATTAATGCTAGTCTTACCGTTAGTAGGCCTCATTCACGAAGCCGATCTATAAGGGGGGTATAAGATTGCTGCCTATAAAATGGCAGTTTAATGGGTGTCCACTCTCACCCACCGCTTCCTTGATTGGTGAAGGGTCGTTAGCCGAATGGGTAGGATAGAGCAACTAATTCCTCATTACAAGTATAATGTGTAAATAAAGTAACTAAATGTTTTTACAAAATTACCAATCTTTGTGGAGCGTGTGTGGTTAACCGAAACACTAATTTGGGTCTAGCAAAGGTGGCAAAGGGTGACTCGATGTTTGTCATAGATCAATCGAGCGTGTGTGGCTAATCGGCATATTGATTAGGTGATTGTAGAATTGAGGACACCAAGTACATTTGCATGGTTATTCATACCTTGTTTGTGATCCTCGGTATCCCAGTCACAAACTTGAAGGGCATATCGATATTGAAAAATTCCATTAAAAAATTCAATGAATCTCAAAGGATCTAAGAGTTTTCAATACATTTAAAACTTAATCTCTTTTCGTTTTTTATGGTGGAAATTAGTGAATCGTCATTCACTTACCTTCAAATTATTTGCATGTTAGATTACGGCATCCCTCTTCTAATTTGTAAATAATGTTGTTGGATCCAAGCCCTAATTTCTCATTTGGGTGTTTAATTGGGGATTCTTATCTAATCAAACTTTATCTCTTTTCTATTTCAGATGTCTAACTAGAACAACAACAACAACGCTTCAGGCTCAAACTCTTCCGGCTCGTTCTCACTTATGAATTTATGTGGGAGGGTGATATTCGACGAGTCCAATTTCAATGATTGGATCCGAAACATCCGAATGGTCACTCGCTACGAGGACAAGGAGTATGTCCTCGACGAAAAGCTGAAAGAGATCAACCTTAACGATGCATCAAGATCCAAAAGTCCTACGAGGACTTCTATCCCTATGAGATGCATCAAGATCTGCTGGACCGGTACCACCAAAGCGCTAGGCAAGAAAGGTACGAGATCATCACTTCGATGATCACTGCCAAAATGGGTAATGGAGAGTCCCTTACCGCTCATCTGCAAAAGATGCAGAGATATGTTGATCGCCTGCTAAAGTTAAATGTTAACTTTGATGAAGAGCTGGCAATCGACATCATCCTTCACTCCTTGCCTCCCTGCTACAACTAGTTCTGCATGACCTACCACATGAACAAGGAGGAGGTCACTTTGAGCAAGCTTCGGGGCTTGTTGAGGACTGCTGAGAGCAACCTCAAAGATAAATCTGTTGCATCAACTACTCCTACTGCTGCCCCTATCTTGGCTATTGGGCAGGGAAAGGGTAAGAAGAGGAAGGCTCCCTCCAAGAGCCACCATAAGGGAAAATTCCAAGATGGTTCCTCTTCTAGTGGGACCAAAACTGGTTCTGCTGCACCCTCTTCCAACCCAAAGGATGCAGAGTGCTACTATTGCCACGAGAAAGGGCACTGGAAACGAAGTTGCCCAAAATATCTGCAAGACATTAAGGATGGAAAGATAAAACCATCCTTAGCGGGTCTTTATACTATTTAATCTAACAACTCAGCACATGCTATATCATGGGTTCTCGATAGAGGATGTGGTTTTCACATTTGTTCTGATTTTCAGGGCCTAAAAAGAAGTAGGGATGTGGAGCATGGGAAGATAAACTTGATCATGGGGAACAGAAGAGCGTCGCCTGTCACCAAGATTGGAGTTTACTCTTTAATGCTTAGTAGTGGGTTAGGACTAGATTTGAATAATTGTTGATGTTCGCCAGAAATGGCAAGAAACATCATTTCTTTTCATGGTTTATATATACAAGGATTTAGATTTTCGTTTGATAATGAAAAGGGTTCTATTAATGCTCTCTTTAATGGTGTATTCTATTTTGAAGCATTGCCTTATAATGGAATTTATGAAACTGGGTTGGTTGTAGACAACTTAGGAAATGATGTATTACATATCGATTCTTCCAATAGTTTGGACAAAGCATGCTTGTGGAATTGTCGTTTTGGACATGTCAACAAGAAACGCATAGCCCAACTCCAAAAGGATGGAGTGTTGGAGTCATTCGACCTTAGGGATGATGACGTGTGCGAGTCTTGTTTACTTGGAAAAATGACCAAGTCACCATCCACTGGTGCTTGTGAAAGGGGTGAGGGTTTATTGGATCTCATACATACTAATGTATGTGGCCCTTTTAGATACACCACAAGGGATGCTTGCCGCTTCTATGTGACTTTTACTGATGATTATAGCAGATATGGGTATATCTACTTAATCAGGCACAAGTCAGAAACCTTTGAAAAGTTCAAAGAGTTTAAGCAGGAAGGGGAGAATCAGCTGGGCATGAAAATTAAGATGCTCTGATCCGATCGAGGTGGTGAGTATCTTAGTCTTGAATTTCATGACTATCTAAAGGAATGCGGAATCGTTTCGCAATTGACGCCTCCTAGGACACCACAGTTGAATGGTGTAGCTGCGAGACGTAATCGAACCTTGTTGGACATGGTTCGTTCCATGATGAGTCGGGCTTTGTTACCTATCTCATTTTGCGGGTATGCCTTAAAGACTGCCACCCATATCCTTAACCTAGTCCCTACGAAGAAGGTTGCCAAAACACCTCACGAGATGTGGACAGGGAAAGCTCCCTCGTTGGCACATATCAAGATTTGGGGTTACAAGGCTTTCGTAAGATAAGAGACTTAGGACAAGCTTGAACCTAGTAGTGAGCGATGTATTTTCATTGGCTACCCACAGAAGTCCTTTGGATATCTCTTCTATAGGCCGAGTGACAATGTTGTCTTTGTTGCGAGGAGAGGGGTTTTCCAAGAGCGAGAACTCATAAGCCAAGAGGACAGTGGGAGGCATATTAACCTTGAAGAGATTCAAGAGTCAAACGATGAAGGAACCTCTAACACTAGATCTCAACTTGAGGAGGAAACTCTTGTTGAACCGATTGACGAGTCCCTACCTCTTAAACGTTCCAGTAGAGTTAGCGTTCCACCCCAGTTTTATGGTTTCCATATTACTACTGAAGGGGATACATTCATTAGTGATAGTACACTAGTGAATTTGGATGAACCTAACAGCTACAAGGAAGCCATGGAAGGCCCGAATTCTGCAAAATGGAAAGAGGCTATGGACAGTGAGATTCAGTCCATGTATGACAACCAAGTTTGGAATTTGGTTGAGAATGTGCCAAGTCGTAAGACGGTCGGGTGCAAGTGGATCTTCAAGAAGAAGACCGACATGGATGGGAAGGTACACACATATAAGGCGCGATTGGTTGCGAAGGGCTTTACTCAAACTCCCAGAGTTGACTATGATGAGACCTTCTCACCAGTTGTGAAGATAAAATCTATTAGGGTGATGCTCGCAATAGATGCGTTTCATGACTATGAAATATGGCAGATGGATGTCAAAATCGATTTCCTTAATGGGAAGTTGGTTGAGGATGTTTACATGAATCGTCCAGAGGGTTTTGTCGATGTGAAGCACCCCAATAGAGAGTGTAAGCTTGAGAAATCCATTTATGGATTGAAACAAGCATCTCGCAGATGGAATCTTTGTTTCGATGAGAAAGTCAAAGAGTTTGGTTTTCTGCGAAGCGAGTATGAATCATGTGTATATGTCAAAGAAAGTGGGAGTATAGTACGCTTCCTCGTATTGTATGTCGATGACATACTACTCATAGGAAATGACATCCCAACCCTGAAGGAAGTCAAGTCCTGGCTTGGGAAGTGTTTCATTATGAAGGACCTCGGAGAAGCTGCCTATATTCTGGGAATAAGGATAGTGAGAAACAGGAGTAAGAGACTAATAGGACTTAGTCAGAATACTTACTTGGATAAGGTACTAAAACGTTTTAGTGTGGAGAATTCCAAGAAGGGGGAGTTACCGATCCAAAGCAATACCAAACTGAGTAAGACTCAGAGCCCGAGTACAGAGGCTGAGATAGCAGAGATAAGCCGAGTACCTTATGCTTCTGAAGTTGGCTCGATCATGTATGCTATGAATTGTACCCGCCCTGATGTGGCCTTTGCTTTGAGCATGGTCAGCAGATATCAAGGGAACCCTGGTAGAGCACATGGACAGCAGTCAAGAATATTCTTAAGTACCTTCGGAGGACCAAGGAATGGTTTCTTATCCTCGGTGGGAGTGATGACTTAAGGGTACGAGGGTACAGTGACGCCAGTTTTCAGACAGACCGAGATAATTATCGATCTCAGTCGGGCTGGGTCTTTACCCTAAATGGAGGAGCGGTGACGTGGAAAAGTTCCAAACAGGAGACCGTAGATGATTCAACGTGTGAATCAGAGTACATAGCAGCGAATGAAACGTCAAAGGAGGAAATATGGTTGAAGAACTTCATTGGAGACCTTGGAGTTGTTTCATCCATAAAGGAGCCTATGGAGATTTTCTGTGATAATGAAAGTGCAGTTACCTTAACCAAGGAACCAAGGGATCATGGCAGATCCAGTCATATCAACAGGAAATACCATTTCATTAGACATCAGGTAGAAGGGGGACTCCTCGTAGTGAAGAGGGTATCATCGGAGGATAACCCAGCAGATCCCCTTACGAAGGTACTGAGTAGGGTTAAACACTTGCAGCACGCTAGGAGCATTGGGCTGAAGGACGATATTAGTTTTTATTAGATAGTTTAGAAACATGTAATAGATAAATTGTAATTAACATTTGATGATTAAATAAAGGAGTATTATTTATAAGTAAAGTTACTGTCTTGTGTTAATTATTTACCTATTGTTTCACTTTGCATGTTTTGACTTCCTGAATAATAAGATTATTCAAACAGTCCACAGTCGTTCATATGTTGGAAGTAGATATGAAAGAAGACTGTCATGAATTGGTTTGTAGACTGTCTAAAGTGTATTAGACATAGCAAAGGTTTGTTGCAATGTTCATGAGTGCTTATGAATAAGATTTGAGCATTGGATTAAACCTGCACTTACTGGTATCACTTCATGGAATTTATCACGAGTGATCGTAAGACGATAATATCATATAGTCTTTAAACCTAGATATATGGTTTGTTGTTTGCGAGTTGGTTGTGCATTGATAATGCGTAAACGCATCAGTAACTTGATGTTATAAAACGCATTGTTGTGTATGATTTGATGAGTGAATAGTAAATTCATATAAGTCAAAGTTTATATGTTCCTTTTATCCTAAGAGGGTAAAAGCGATATTTGGGCCCCTCGATGGTTTGGTTTGACTTACGTGTCGGGCCCGGTCAGGACTGAGTTGATGTGTTCAATTAAGTTCTATGTCAGACAAATCAAAGATCAAGAAACAAACTGCAGGACAATAAGTATGACAATTCTCCATGTGATTGTCTGCACGATATCTGGAACGGAGAACTATACGATCCTTATCTAAAGTACAGGTTACTGATCAGAGTTGATAGTGGCTTATGAGAGCTACAATTGCTAATCAGATCCTAAAGTCATACTTGCAAATTTAGTTATTAAATTTATCCAAGTGGGAGACTGTTGGATTAGTGTCTAAGTCCATAACTATATTTGGTATGTACTTGACCCGGTCTGGCATGGTCCTTTTGGGTTGCCTTCACCAAAGCAACTTGACAGGGTGATTCATGGAGAGAGAGGATATTATGGTTTATTAATATATTATATGAGTAATATATTAAAAGAGAAATCATATTAGTTAATTAATATTAGTCAAGAATTAATTATTGTGACTAAAAGGGATAAATTAATTAGAGGGGACTGGAATTGCAATTATAAGATAATTGGATTTTGGGCTGAGAATCCTTATGGATTAAAGGGGACAAAAATTAAGAGTGGGAGTCCATCTTATTTTCGTCCAAGGGCCTTATTCTGGAAGGTTCTTTGGAGTGCTTAAGGCCTAAGCTATCCAATTAGGGTTTTGACTGAAACCCTAGCAGCTCAAGTATATAAGGACCCCTAGGGCTAGCAAAATCGGCCACTTGATCCCTTAGAAGCTTGGAGCCAATTTTTGCCTCTCATCATCTCTCTCTTAAACATCATACTCTTTCCTTGGTGTTTGTAAGCCATTAGAGGCATCTCATTTGAGGTGCTAGGTTCTCACAAGCCTTTGAAGATTCAAGTTCTTACTACAAATCAGAGGTAACATTCTTATTTGATTATTAATGTAGATCTCAAATTTTGTAGTATGCTAGATTAGGGTTTACAAGTCTTGGATGAATTGCATGTACAATAAAGAAAACTAGATCCAAGCTTTAGGGTTTTTCATGTGCACATAGGATTGTTCTTTTTGTGTAAAACCCATCACCAATATCCCATTCTGATTAACGAGGTGTCCTAGGAACTAGACCTCTCGTAACCAGAAATCATACTTGGAGAATTTGGCATAAAGCCTCTCCGATCTCAAAACTCTAAGAATCTCTCTCAGATGCTCCTCATGTTGTGCTCGGGGTCTCGAATACACCAAGATATCGTCGATGAACACGATCACAGAGCGATCCAACATAGTCCTGCACACCCGGTTCATGAGATCCATGAACGCTGCCGGTGCATTGGTGAGCCCAAAAGGCATCACCATAAACTCGTAGGGCCCATAACGATTCCTAAAGGTCGTCTTCTAAATATCCTCCTCACGGACTCTCATCTAATGATATCCAGGCCTCAAATCGATCTTGGAAAACCAAGACGCCCCCTGCAGCTGATCGAACAAATCATCGATCCTCGGAAGTGGATAACGGTTCTTGACCGTCAGCTTGTTTAACTCCCGGTAATCAATGCACATCCGGTGTGAAACATCCTTTTTCATGACAAAAAGGATTGGCGCTCCCCACGGCGAGCTACTCGATATGATTAAACCCTTCCCCAACAGCTCCTAGAGCTGTGAGGATAACTCCTGCATCTCTGGTGGCGCAAGGCGGTAAGTTGCCTTGGCAATAGGCGCCACTCCCAGAACCAAATCAATCCAGAACTCCACTTGCCTCTCGGGAGGCATACCCGGTAACTCGTAGGGAAAAACATCCAGAAACTCACACACTATCGGAACCTCGGCGATAGAACTCGGTCTCTCGGTAGCAACCCGTGTATCCATCACATACGCTACAAAGCCCCCGCAAGCCTATTGTAGACTCTGCCTCGCTCTGGCAGTCGAACAGAATGCTGACCGAGATCGGGTACCCTCGCCATACACTGTAAGCACTCCCCAACTAGGGTCTCGTATGGTCACCAACTGACGCTCGCAGTCGATCACAGCTCTGAACCGGCTCAACCAGTCCATGCCCATAATAACACAGACATCACCCATCGCGATCGGTACTAGTGATGGGTTTTAGCCATAAGAACATCCTATGTGCTCATGCAAACCCTAATTCTTGGATCTAGGTTTCTCTATTGTACATGCAATTCATCCAAGACTTTCTAACCCTAGATCTAGTGTGTATAATCAAAATTAACATAAGAAAGCAGATCTAGATGTTTACCTTGTTGTTGATTGAAGATCTTGAAGCCTTGAGAACTTTAGCACCTCAAGTGTTGTGCCTCTAATGAATCACAAACACCAATAGCAATTGGAGGAAACAAGAGAGAGAGGGGAGAGGAGCATTTCGTCTCTAGGACTTCTAGGGTTCAAGTGGCCAAAAATCCCATGCCCAAGGGTCCTTTATATAGGTGCAGGAATTAGGATTTCAGTGATTATCCTTATCTAGTTACTTAGCCACCAAGCAGCCAAGGATAATTCTAGAATCCCTATCATGGACGAATTCCTAAGGCTTTATCCCTAGAATTCGTCCATCCTATATATTAGGGTTTCCTTGCCTAACTTTGTAACTATCACATAATTACAGTTCAACCCCTTAAGTTCATTTAACTTCTTTTGACCACAAAACTAATTCTTAATTAATTATTGATCAATGTTAATTAAACAAATATGATTTCTCTTTTAATATATTAGTCTTATAATATATTAATAAACCATAATCACCTCTTACTATATTATTCCTCCAGTCAAGTTGCTTTGGTGAAGGCAACCTAAAAGGACCATGCACAATCCGGTCAAGCACATACCAAGTATAGTTATGGACTTAGACACTAATCCAACAGTCTCCCACTTGGATAAGTCTAATAACTATAAATGCAAATGCAACTTCCGGATCCGATTAGCAATCGCAGTTCTCAAAACTCTTGATCTTATCAATAACTTGTCCTTAAGATAAGGGATCGTATAATCCTCTGTTCTAGATATCGTGTGGACAATTACATGGAACATAGTCATACTTATTGTCCAACAGTTTGTTTCTCGATCTCATATTCGTTTGACATAGAACTTAATTGAACACATCAATTCAGTCCTGACCGGGCCCGGCAAATAAGTCAAACCAAATCATCGAGGGGCCCCGATATCGCTTTTACCCTTTTAGGATAAAATTAACAGATAAACTTCGACTTATATGCATTTGTCAATCATTAATCAAATCATACACAACAATGCGTTATATAGCATCAAATTACTGATGCGTTTACGCATTATCAATGTACAACCAATTAGAAAACAATAAACCATATATCTAGGTTTTAAGACCATATGATATTATCGTCTTGTGATCACTCGTGATAAATTCCATGAAGTGATTCCAGCAAGCGCGGGCTTATTCCAATGCTCAAAACTTGTTCATAAGCACTCATGAACGTTGTAGCAAACTTTTGCTATGTCTAATACACTTTAGACAATCTACACACCAATTCATGACAGTCTTCTTTCATACCTACTTCCAACATATGAACAACTGTGGACCGTTCGAATAATTCGATTATTTTCAAATAACTCAATTATTCAGGAAGTCAAAACATGCAAAATGAAACAATAGTTAAACAATTAACATAAGACAGTAACTTTACTTATAAATAATACTCCTTTATTTAATCATCAAATGTCAATTACATTTATCTATTACACGTTTCAAACTATCTAATCTAAACTAATATCGTCCTTCACGTGCTGCAAGTGCTTAACCCTACTCAGTCCCTTCGTAAGCGGATCTGTTGGGTTATCCTCCGACGATACCCTCTTTACTACGAGGAATCCCTCTTCCACCCGATGTCGAATAAAGTGATACTTTCTGTCGATATGTCGAGATCTACCATGATCTCTCGGTTCCTTGGTCAAGGCAACCGCTCCTTCGTTATCGCAGAATATCTCTATAGGCTCCTTTATTGCTGGCACAACTTCAAGGTCTCCAATGAATTTCTTCAACCATATAGCCTCCTTTGACGCTTCGCTCGCTGAAATGTACTCTGATTCGCACGTTGAATCAGCTACGGTCTCCTGCTTGGAACTTTTCCAAGTCGCTGCTCCTCCATTAAGGGTAAAGACCCAGCCCGACTGCGAACATTAGTTGTCCCTATCGGTCTGAAAACTGGCGTCACTGTACCCTCGCACCTTTAAGTCATCACTCCCACCGAGGACTAGAAACCATGCCTTGGTCCTCCGGAGGTACTTAAGAATATTCTTGACTGCGGTCCAATGTGCCTTGTCAGGGTTCCCTTAATATCTACTGACCATACTCAAAGCGAAGGTCACATCAGGACGAGTACAAGTCATAGCATATATGATCGAGACAACTGCGGAAGCTTAAGGTACCCGGCTCATCTCTGCTATCTCGACTTCGGTGCTCGGACTTTGAGTCTTACTCAATTTGGCATTACTTTGGATTGGTAACTCCCCTTTCTTGGAATTCTCCATACTAAAACGTTTTAGTAACTTATCCAAGTAAGTATTCTGACTAAGTCCTATTAGTCTTTTACTTATGTTTCTCACTATTCTTATTCCCAAAATATAGGCAGCCTCTCCGAGGTCCTTCATAGCGAAGCACTTCCCAAGCCAGGACTTTACTTCCTGTAGCGTCGGGATGTCGTTTCCTATGAGTAGTATGTCATGGACATACAGTATGAGGAAGCTTACTATACTCCCACTGGCTTTGACATATACACATGATTCATCCTCGCTTCGCAGAAAACCAAACTCTTTGACTTTCTCGTCGAAACAAAGATTCCATCTGCGATACGCTTGTTTTAGTCCATAAATGGACTTATCAAGCTTACGGACTCTATCGGGATGCTTTGCATTAACAAAACCCTCTGGCTGAGCCATGTAAAATCCTCAGCCAACTTCCCATTAAGGAAAGTGGTTTTGACATCCATTTGCCATATTTCAAAATCATGAAATGCAGCAATGGCCAACATCACCCTAGTAGACTTTATCTTCGCAACTGGTGAGAAGGTCTCATCATAGTCAACTCCGGGAGTTTGAGTAAAGCCCTTCGCAACCAATCGCGCCTTATAAGTGTGCACATTTCCATCCATGTCGGTCTTCTTCTTGAAGATCCATTTGCACCCGACCGTCTTACAACCTGGTACATTATCAACCAAGCTCCAAACCTGGTTATCGTACATGGACTGAATCTCGCTGTCCATTGCCTCTTTCCACTTTGCAGACTCCAGGCCTGCCATGGCTACCTTATAGCTGTTAGGTTCGTCCAAATTTATTAGTGTACTATCACTAATATACGTATCCCCTTCTATAGTAATATGAAAACCATATAACTGGGGTTGAACCCTAACTCTTTCGGAACGTCTAAGAGGTAAGGACTCGTTAATCGGTTCAACCGGAGTTTCCTCCCCGGGTTGAGTGCCAACGTTATAGGTTCCTTCATCGCTTGACTCTTGAATCTCTTCAAGATCGATTTGCCTCCCACTGTCCCCTTGGCTTATGAGTTCTCATTCTCAGAAAACCCCTTTCCTCGCAACGAAGACAACGTTGTCACTCGGTCTATAGAAGAGATATCCAAAGGACTTCTACGAGTAGCCGATGAAAATACACCGCTCACTTCGAGGCTCAAGCTTGTCGTGAGTCTCTCGTCTTATGAAAGCCTCGCAACCCCAAACCTTGATATGTGCCAACGAGGGAGCTTTCCCTGTCCACATCTCGTGAGGTGTTTTGGAAACCTTCTTGGTAGGGACTAAGTTTAGGAAATGGGCGGCAGTCTCTAAGGTATACCCCCAGAATGAGATAGGTAGTGAAGCATGACTCATCATGGAACGAACCATGTCTAGCAAGGTTCAATTACGCCTCTCAGCCACACCATTCAACTGCGGTGTCCTAGGTGGCGTCAATTGTGAAACGATTCCGCATTCCTGGAGGTAGTCGTGGAATTCAAGACTTAAGTACTCTCCTACTCGATCAGATCAAAGCGTCTTGATTTTCCTGCCCAACTGATTCTCCACTTCTTGTTTAAACTCTTTGAACTTTTCAAAGGTTTCCGACTTGTGTTTAATTAAGTAGATATACCCATATCTGCTATAATCATCGATGAAAGTTACATAGAAGCGGTTCGCATCCTTTGTGGTCGATCTAAAGGGCCCACACACATCGGTGTATATGAGATCCAATAAACCCTCACCTGTTTCACAAGTGCCAATGAAGGGTGACTTGGTCATCTTTCCAAGTAAACAAGACTCGCACACGTCATCGTCCGTAAGGTCAAATGACTCCAACACTCCATCCTTTTAGAGTTGGGCTATGCGTTTCTTGTTGACATGTCCAAGACGACAATTCCACAAACATGCTTTATCCAAACTATTTGAAGAATCAACACACAACACATCATTTCCTAAATTGTCTACAATCATCACAGTTTCATATATTCCATTACAAGGCAATGCTTCAAAATAGAAAACACCATTAAGATAAGCATAAATAGAACCCTTTTCATTATCAAATGAATATCTAAATCCTTGTCTATATAAACCATGAAAAGAAATGATGTTTCTTGCCATATCTAGCGAATAGAAACAATTATTTAAATCTAATCCTAATCCATTACTAAGCACTAAAGAATAAACTACAAGCTTGGTGACAGGCGACGATCTTTTGTTCCTCATGATCAATTTTATCTTCCCATGCTCCACATCCCTATTTCTTCTTAGGCCCTACAAATCAGAACAAATGTGAAAACCACATCCTGTATCAAGAACCCAAGAAATAGCATGCGATGAACCATTAGATTTAATAGTGTAAATACCTGCGAATGACGACTTGATCTTCCCATCCTTAATAGCTTGCAGATATTCTGGTCAGCTTCTTTTCCAATGCCCTATCTTGTGGCATTGGTGGCATTCTGGCTCCTTGGGGTTAGAGTTGGGTTTAGCAGAACCAACATTGGTTCCACTAGAAGAGGTAGCATTTTGGGACTTTCCTTTGTGGTTGCTCTTTGAGGGAGCCTTCCTCTTCTTACCCTTCCCTTGCCCTATTTCCAAGACAGGGGCACTAGCGGGAGTAGGAGTTGATGCAACAGTCTTATCTTTGAGATTGCTCTCAGCAGTCCTTAGAAAGCCTTGAAGCTTGCTCAAAGTGACCTCTTCCTTATTCATGTGGTAGGTCATGTGGAACTGGTTGTAGCAGGGAGGCAAGGAGTGAAGGATGATGTCGATTTCCAGCTCTTCATCAAAGTTAACATTTAACTTTAGCAGGCGATCAACATATCTCTGTAACTTTTGCAGATGATCGGTAAGGGACTCTCCACTACCCATTTTGGCAGTGATCATCGAAGTGATGATCTCGTGCCTTTCTTGCCTAGCGCTTTGGTGGTACCGGTCCAGCAGATCTTGATGCATCTCATAGGGATAGTAGTCCTCGTAGGACTTTTGGAGTTCAGCAGTCATAGTCACTAGCATGATGCAATGGACTTTCGTGGCATCACGCTCATGGGCCTCAAAGGCAGCGATCTCCTCGGGAGTAGCAGTGTTGATGTTCACCTCCTTCAGCTCCTTATCGAGGACATACTCTTTGTCCTCGTAACGAGTGACCATTCGGATGTTGCGAATCCAATCATTGAAATTGGACCCGTCAAAGATCACTCTCCCACACAAGTTCATGAGTGAGAATGAGCCTGATGAGGTTGAGCCTGAAGCGTTGTTGTTGTTTGAGTTCGACATCTTAAAGGAAAAGAGACAAAGTTGATTAGACAAGAATCCCTAATTAAACACCCAAATGAGAAATTAGGGCTAGGATCCAACAACATTATTTACAAATTAGAAAAGGGATGCCGTAATCTAACATGCAAATAATTTGAAGGTAAGTGAATGACGATTCACTAATTCTCCAACATGAAAAACGAAAAAGAGATTAAGTTTTAAATGTATTGAAAACTCCTAGATCTTTTGAGATTCATTGAACTTTTCAATGACATGTTTAAATCTCGATATGTCCCTCTAGTTTATGACTGGGATGCCGAGGATCACAAAGCGGGTGTGAATACCCATGCAAATGTACATGGTGCCCTCATTGTTACAGTCACCTATTCGATGTGCCGGTTAACCACACACGCTCCATCAAACTATGCCAAACAATGAGTCACCCTTTTCCACCTTTGCTTAGAACCCAATTAGTGTGCCGGTTAACCATACACGCTCTACTAACGTCTTAGCAAGGGTACAAAGTGTAATTTCATAGAATTGCATCAATTTCACTTTTACCTAAAGTAACTAAGATTGGGAATTTTGGAAAAACATTTAGTTACTTTTATAATTCATTATACTTATTAATGAGGAAAGGGTTGCCCTATCCTACCCGTTCGGCTAACGACCCTCCACCAATCAAGGAAGCGGTGGGTGAGAGTGGACACCCATTAAACGGCCATTTTATAGGCCATAACCTTATACCCCCCCCCCCTTATAGATCGGCTTCGAGAATGAGGCCTACTAACGGTAAGACTAGCATTTAAGTTATATATATATATATATATATATATATATATATATATATATATATATATATATACATATATATATATATATATATTATTCCTATAATATTATAAAGTATAAGGTTGAATTTTAAACTTGTAAATTCTAGGGTTTGAAATTTAAATAGTTCAAATTAAACTTTTAATCATAAAATTTAAATTTCAAAACTTGAGGACAAGTTTTGAACTTTTCAAAACACAAAGGAACAAATAGCAAATAATTTAAATTAAATAATTAATTTAATGATTATCTGAATTTGACCTAATAAATTTATTTACAAGATAATTCAACAATTAATTCAAATAATCAAATATTATCAAATAAGGAATTTATTATTCAAACAATTGGTAATTATCTTTTGATTTGGTAAGGATAATCATATAACAGTAATAAAATTCGGATTTTATTAGTCAAAAACGATTTAGGTAATTATCCTTAAGCAAAACAGCAAGAAATCCCGAAAATCTCTCTGTCTGACAGCTAAACTCGTCGAGTTCACATTGGAACTCGTCGAGTTCATCCAACTCATTGAGTTCCATATGGAACTCGTCGAGTTCATCAGACACAAAGCCCAAAAATCGATTTTAAAGCATGAATGAACATACAAGGCATCAATACAATTGAAACCAAACAAGGCTCTGATACCACTGATGGCTTTTAGCCATAAGAACATCCTATGTGTTCATGCAAACCCTAATGCTTGGATCTAGGTTTCTCTATTGTACATGCAATTCATCCAAGACTTTCTAACCCTAGATCTAGTGTGTA
The DNA here is from genome assembly GCF_052849685.1 of Lactuca virosa. NCBI lineage: Eukaryota > Viridiplantae > Streptophyta > Magnoliopsida > Asterales > Asteraceae > Lactuca > Lactuca virosa. Next base: position 180,287,295 of record NC_136430.1, read on the forward strand.
TAATCGAAATTAACATAAGAAAGTAGATCTAGATGTTTACCTTGTTGTTGATTGAAGATCTTGAAGCCTTGAGAACTTTAGCACCTCAAGTGTTGTGCCTCTAATGAATCACAAACACCAATAGCAATTGGAGGAAACAAGAGAGAGATGGGAGAGGAGAATTTTGGCTCTAGGACTTCTAGGGTTCAAGTGGCCGAAAATCCCATGCCCAAGGGTCCTTTATATAGGTGCAGGAATTAGGGTTTCAGTGATTATCCTTATCTAGTTACTTAGCCACCAAGCAGCCCAAGGATAATTCTAGAATCCCTAACATGGACGAATTCCTAAGGCTTTATCCCTGGAAGTCGTCCACCCTATCTATTAGGGTTTCCTTGCCCAACTTTGTAACTATCACATAATTACAGTTCAGCCCCTTAAGTTCAATTAACTTCTTTTGACCACAAAACTAATTCTTAATTAATTATTGATCAATGTTAATTAAACAAATATGTTTTCTCTTTTAATATATTATTCTTATAATATATTAATAAACCATAATCACCTCTTACTATATTATTCCTCCAGTCAAGTTGCTTTGGTGAAGGCAACCCAAAAGGACCATGCACAACCGGTTCAAGTACATACCAAATATAGTTATGGACTTAGACACTAATCCAACAACTAGGTCTATCGGAAACTCAACACCAAATATCTCGAGCACACATCCCCGGATCACATCAATAGCAAACACCACATGCTCATCGGGTAAAGAAACTCTCAGAGGTTGACTAAACGCCTCACGTCGGATACTGATGTGACGACTGAAAGCTAGTGACACGAAGGGTCGACTCGCACCCGAGTCGAATAACACCAAGGCATGTACAGAACTCACAAGAAAAGTACATATACACTACACAATATAAGCACCATATAACTCAAAATAGAATAAGTAAAGAACACATACTGGCCACGACATCTGGTGTTGCGTGGACCTCCTCCGCTGTCAGCTGAAAGGCTCTCCCACGAACCTTCGGTGCCTCGACCTTCGCTGGCCGACTCTCAGTAACTCGTACAGCAGCAGGTGCAGATCCCTATGCTGATCCCTGATGAAGCTGGGGGTACTCAACCTTCCGATGGCCGGTCTGGTTGCAGTGACAGAAAACTGCAAACCCCTTGGGGAAATCCCTCGCCATGTGCCCCTCCTTGCCACATTTGTAGCAAAATCCTACTTGACATGGTCCCTCATGACTCTTGCTGCACTTCCCACAAGTGCGGCCCTTCTGGCCCCCTGATCTCGAATCAGCGGGCCTAGCCCGCTTGGCTACCGGTTGTGATTGTGCCGGTCGCCGATCTCTCCCCTGAGACTCCGCCTCCTCCCTGGCCTGAGTCTCCAGCTCAATCTCCCTCTTCCGGGCATTTTCCTGAAGCTCAACAAATGTCCGATAAGTCGAGTTCTCCATGAACTATCGGATATCCCTCCTCGGAATTCTCAAATATCGGCTCATACGTGCCTGCTCAGTCGACACGTGCTCAGGACAGAACAACGCCCTCTCATGAAACATCCTCGTAATCAATGTCACCGACTCTGTCCTCTACTTAAGGGACTAAAACTCATGGGCCAACCGTTCCCTCTCCACCGGGGGAACATACTCATCTCGGAACATCACATTAAAACTATCCTATGGTACTGTAGTTTGCTCTGCAGGAGTATAACTGGTTGTCACAAACTTCCACCAGTCCTTCGCTCCCAAGCGAAGCTGGTTCAGTGCGAACCGTACCCTCAAGTGCTCCGGACAGGAACAAATGTAGAAGCACCCCTCGATATCAGAGATCCATCTCATCGCCGCAATCGGATCCTGAGTCCCATCAAACTCTGGTGCCTTCTTGTTGCTGAACTCCTGGTACAGCAACGAGTCACCCCCTGTGGCCTGGAAGTAGCGACAGCTGCAGCGACTGCAGCAGTAGCCGCCTCAGTAACAGCAGCATATCGCTCGTCAAACGTCTCGATCAAAGTGGTCTTAATAGACCCAAACATCTCGTATGCCTGTGGCCACCTCATTATGAATCATCGTGTGAATCTCATCATCGCTAACTCCGCTGCTCTCTGGGGTGTGGCGCATACTCACCATGATGTCTCTGAAAAACAACACAAAATTATCAGAGACTCGCTCGAGTATACTCACACTCGATCACTCGCCCCTACTTGCTCCTTAGTATCCTAATTATTCTTACTTGGACTGCCTACAGATCCGATTCTTTCACTAGTATGGGCCTAATTCTACCTTCCACACCCACCTATATCCACCCCAAGTCCTCCTCCTAGGATTCTAACCCACAATTACTCTATCCCTCACAATTATCAGGCTACTCTCTCAGTAGACTACTCATATGCTCATCTAGGTGTTTCTCCTAGGCTAAGGAATCACAAATCAGGCCACTCTAGTCCTAAAATATGAAATACCTATCCTACTCTCTAGTATGCATAATATCTCATAAAATATCTCATAAATGTCTCATAACACAAAAGTAAGGCTATTTTGGGAAATCATCGTTCGGGCTCTGGCTGATTGTACACACTACTCCAACTCGTTTTCTCTTAAAATCTTTATTTATTTTGAAAATTTATCTCTTTTGAAAATTTTTCTCAAATCCTCAATTTAAGTCCAAACACACCCGAAGGTGCATCCGAATCCCTCAAACCAAGGCTCTGATACCAACTTGTAACGACGTAAATTTTCAACCCAATTTTTTCATTTAAAAACATAATAAACCACATGTTGCATTTTCTCAAAAATCATAAGTGCCATTTCATCAAAACATTTTTAAAGTTGTTTAATACAAATCCAGGATCCTTCACAAAAACATATCTCCAGCTCAGATGTGGGTACAATCAAGCCGGTGCCTTCCCGCGATCCTGAGAAGTACTTGAAACACATAACACATAACACGGTAAGCACGAAGCTTAGTGAGTTCCCCAAAATACCACATGCAACTCATTAGTCACTCGAGGCTATAACTCTGTAAGACCCTCCGGTCAATGTGTCTCAGTGGGACCCTCCAGTTCCACAACTCTAATGGACCCTCCGGTCCTGACTCTGGGACCCTCCGGTCCTAACTCTGTAAGGCTCAACATAATATACAGCATAAACCACAAAGACATAATGCAGGACATCGCAATACTCCATATAGGCACATAAGACCCTCCAGTCACATAAAAGTACCACTCTAGGTAAAGTATAGTGAGAAGACTCACCTCGTAAGCTAGCAAGTAAAAGTCTCGTACTCGGGACTCTCAAACTAGCCTCCACCTAACACATAGGATAATTATCTCTAATTAATACTCTACTCATACTCGAATACACCAAAGGTTGTTCTCTCTTTCTCTCTAACTCTTGGAATGGGTAAAAGACCATTTTACCCCTCCATGGTCTCTATTATTCATGTTGACCAAACCCTAAAGCCAACAGAAGTCAAACTCGAGTCAACAGTCCAAGTTTGACCTGAGTCGCCGAGTGGACTCATGTGACTCGTCGAGTCCACTTGTTCCTCAGAAGTCTCGTGAAGGTCCAACTCAGATCGTCGAGTTAACCCCTAAGTCGCCGAGCTATCGCATGGTCCAGCTCATCGGGACAAACCCTAACCGACTCGTCGAGTCTGTTCATGGACTCGACGAGTCCCTTCGATCTGATTTCTCTTTCAGACGTTTTAAGATAGATCTATCACTCCAAACACCAGATCTAGCATCCCAGGGCTCGATTGTCACGTAAAGCTTCGATCTTTACACTCATGCATGGTGGTTTTTCTCTAATCAACCAATACATGTCCTCTCAAGGTGTTAAACACCATAATCCTCACATGGATGAATAAAGTTGGGACCTTTGGACTCTAAGGACCTCACAAGGTTCAGATCTGAGGTTTAAACCTCAAGATAACTTAGCATGCTCAAAGTCCCAAATAAGATGTGATGAAAACCCTAATTTCTCAAACCCATGAGATCTAACCAAATAAATGGAAAAGGTTCAGGCTTTTTACCTTCCTCTTGAAGCTCTGGACGAAATGGCCTGAACCCCAACAGATCCTTCTTGTTCCTTATTGAACAACTCCTCTTCCTTCTCAAAAGATGCACAAAAATCCTTCAAGATTAGCTTAGAGACTCTCTTAGCTCACTACACTCGTTTTGGGTTTCACACAGTAAGGTTAAGCAGCTGGTGAGCCGCAAATGAGGCTATAAGTGTCCTTAAATATGCCCTAAACCCGAGGATTTAGGGTTTCACCTCACAGCGTCTACTCGGCGAGTCGACTCTCAGACTCGTCGAGTAGGTCACTAATCCCACGTGGCCACACACGACTCTACTCGACGAGTTATAGCACCAACTCGTCGAGTTGTTGAATAATTCTCAAAATGAATAAATAATTTCTATACCTGGAAATCTGAATGTTACACACACACACACACAAACATATATATATATATATATATATATATATATAAGTTCATGTGAAATATTATTTAAAGTGAGAACGTACGTGAGAACACTTTTCCACCAATCATTTTATTTAAATATACATCTGCTATTAATTTTGTAATAAATATAAAATACCTATAATTTTGGAAATTTAAATCTATCTCCTAAAAATCATCTCCTTTGAATCATCGTATATCTACACAAAATACCCTACAACCTTTGCTCTTATTACCTATTTACACGACCGACGTAATCAGGATACGCCACCATCGATGAAGGGGGTGACGGTGAACGGCCACCTATGAATGCCACCACTTCTCCCCCGCTCTCAATGTCACCCTTAAGTAACGTCGCCTCTACTCGGCATCCCCTTTGCTTGCCTCCTGCAAAAGAAGGTTCACACACATTCGATTTCGTTGAGTCTGGATATGTCGGAAATTGAACACTGACGTTACCTTATGTTCTCACCGACATCGCCTGTTTGTTGCTGCCCTTATTACATGCTGATTGTGGTTTATGGCCTCACGGTTGTGGATATGGAGATTGAGGCCATAAATCGACTTCATCATTTTTGAATCTATCTCTAGGTTAAACCTTTTCTCTTATGATCTTGAACTGAAATCCATTTTTAGATCTGTGTCTTTCCTCTTTTAAACTGAATTTTGATTGGTTTGTTTGATTTTTTTTTCTTTAATGATTTGTTATTCAGCTCCCTCTAAATGTGGTTAATTTACCAGTTACCATAGAAAATGATTACTTTTTGATTATGTAAACAAAAATGATATATTTAATTGAACTTGGTAACATAATAATACGTGTATTAAGTCAAATGTACAAAGAATTTATCGTGCTCCATGTATATTTTCATATGAATTTAAACAATTTATGTTAATTACATAATTATATACAAATTATAAATTTGATATTGGGCTATTGAAATACATAATGGTTATATGAGCTTTTACATTTTAAAATGAATGTGTTTAATGATATTTTCATATGAATTTCTAACAACTATATTTTCATATGAATCTGTATAGTTTATAACTTTATTTTGTTAACTGTACAATGAATATATTGTTATTTGTTTATATTTTCATATGAACTTCAACAATTAGTATTAGATGTACAATAAGTGATGTTCACTATGGTTATTGAAATGATACGAGGTTTGATTTTAATATGCTAAGATGAATGTGTGCAGTATTTGTTTCCACTACTCTATATCTACATAGTGATTAATAAATGTGTTTATTCTATTACGACTTCGGTCATAAAACTTAGTTATTTTTTATTTATTTTAAAGCTTTTATTGTCCTTCTAGCATGAATATTGTTTGATAATTAGTTATTCATATATAATTTACTGATAATGTTTATATTCTACCATGAATACATATCAGTGGGTGATTCCCGATAAACTACAGCTTCAAAGAACCCCACGAGAGAAGACTAGTCAAGACCAAGAAAAAAAAATATTCAAGATCAAGAATAGAAGAACAAAAGATAATTAGTTATGTATATAGAACTTATGTATATTTATTGTCTTTGCATTCTTTTTTTGTATAGATTCATATTTTGGATTATTTGCTTATGACTTTTGTATATATAAATTTATGGTTATGTCGGTATTCAATAAAGAATCTCATATGTCATTAATCCTAATACGAATGCTTTTATATATTTATATATTCTAGTATGAATCTACATTGTTAATTGAGATTTAGTTAGTATATAATACATATTCTAGTACGAAGATAACGTAAATATTCAAGTTGCAACTTGAAATTTCAAAACTATGTGCTTATTAAATTTCAAAATCTCAAATTTTTTTAATTTTAAAATCCGAAATTTAATAATTCCTAGATTTTCTCTTATTTCCAAGATTATCACATATTGTAATTACCCTTTTACCCTTATATAATTATTAATTAAATTTTTAATGATATTCTTTATAGATTTACCAAAAAAATATTGATCAATCTTAATCGTCAAATATTTTGTTCTAAGCTCCAGATTTGTTCTTACATTCTCATTTTATTTGGTGTTCTCACATGAACTATCCTCTCTCTCTCTCTCTCTCTATCTCTCTCTCTCTCTCTCTCTCTCTATATATATATATATATATATATATATATATATATATATATATATATATGTGTGTGTGTGTGTGTGTGTGTGTGACATCCCCTAATTTCTCGGCCAGAAAAGACCGATTTAATTTATGCTTTTAAAACAAAGTCAGAGAAATCCTTTTAAAAGATGTTGCGGAATTGGCCCCCAAAACAAAACATGATAAAAATTTATCAAAACCTTTCTTTAAGAAAGTATATATTTTCCTTTTATATCAAAACCTCACGATGTCATGTTCCAATACAGATCAAAAGCATAAACAAGGCATTATAAGCCTTACAATAGTTATTTACAACTACTGGCCTATAATCCAAAAATCTCTCATCATCATCCGACTACGATCGGGGTCCACTACCTATAATATGAAAAGCTGAGTGGGTCAGGCTTGGGAGCCTAGTGAGCATATAGGGTTTTCAACCCACAATAATAATAAACTTATTAAGTTCATCAATCAACAATAACCCTGATTACTCATTCCCGTTATCCTCACTTTACGTCCCTAAACACCTATCACAAGGGACCTAGCCTAAGGAATATCATCGGGGTGGACACTACTGCTAAGGGGACTCCTCAGCCATACATGTCCTAAAGGCAACCATGAGGCGGATGGAGTACGCCAATGAACATATAGTTCACCAACACCTACAAGTTGCGAACCTGCTAGTGTTCCACTGGACTGTCTAGAAAGGTCCGTGGTCGTCATCTATACTCCGCTAGATGACTACAACAACAACAACAACAACAACAACAACAACAACAACAACAACAACAACAACAACAACAACATCGAGGCCTCTCACCATTTTAACACACATCGACTATTTCGTCTACCCATGTTTTACCCAACATATTTGTAGATAAAATATATATACAGTTTAAAACTTGTATAAAACATCTATTCAACAGTCACCTCAAATAAACAATTAATATAATTACACATAGCACGTATTTTAAGGAAAATACTTCATATTTATGTGTAAGGTGAAAGTGACTACACACTCACCTGATTTAATGATAATCGGGCAGCACTTCGTTTCCTAAAACGATCGTTTCTAATAAAACCGAGAGTTTTATTGAGAAACCGGGCTCGGCGAGGGTTGGGCTTCAAAACCGAAAAGATAAATTTTTCGGGTCTTCGGGCACTTCGGAACGTATTTTGGGTGTTTGGTATGATACCGGGGCTTTAGGGGAAGTTGGAATGGAAGAAATAGGGGTTTAGGAGTGTAAAATGACAATTTTCTAAATTATCCCCTGGAGGTCTCGCACCCTTCTATTTATAGGGGCGAGGCTTCTGGTCGGACGGCTGAGAGGACTCCACGCGGCAGCAGATGCGAAGGGAAGGGTGATGGCTCGCACGTGCAAGGGTTCAGGTGTGGGCTTCTGATTGGACCGAGGTCTATGGTCCGAGGTTCGGATCCGAAGCAAGAGGGAAGGAGGACAAGTGGTGCGAAGGTCAGACACGCGGCAGGGAGAGCGAGGCTCGGACGAGGTTGCACACGCGTCGCTCCTCGGATGCGCCACGGCTTCAGAAGCGAGGAGTCACTGCGACACGCATCTGCCAGCTGCTCGGATGACTCATCAATTTCGGACACGTGGCACGCATGGAGCGAAGCTGACGTGGCCGAAGCATGACTATGCCAATTTTCTCGGATTTAGCATTTTTTCTCGATTTTTGTGCAAAAACTTCTAAAATCCATAACTTTCGCATACATGCTCCGTTTTTTACGTTCTTTATATGCACGCGTAGGTAAAATTACGCTCTACAACTTTCGTTTAGACTTCGTAAACTAATTTTGACTTTAATTTTTATATTATTATTTTTAACAGACCGGACAGGAAATCCGTTAAAAATTCATAACTTCTTCATCCGACGTCCGTTTTCGTCTGTATTTTTACCGTTGTACTACTATTGACGAGACCTTCGATTCTCGTTTAGGTTGTGTCGGCTAAAAATCACTCGATCTAAAATTGAAGTTTTTAGTTGTCTAGTGCTAAGCTAAAACTTAGAAAAATCATAACTTCCTCATACGAAGTTAGATTTGGACGTTCTTTTTATACATACTTTCGGTTTAACTAGCACTACGACTTTCGTTTAGATCAATAAGTCTAAAAAGTAGTTTATCAAAAACTCACTTTTTACGTCATTCGGTACCATGCCGGTTTTGTCGCGAAACTTCGACAGGTCATAACTTCTTCGTTATAACGCGGATTTCGGTATTCTTTATATATCCGTAATCCTTGTCACGAACACTACAACTTTCTTAATAGATATCGGCTTTATCTAATATTTATTTTCGACGCTCATTTTTTATTCTTAACTAATTAAACCCTAATAATTAAGCATAAAACACATAATTCACATAATATTCACATAATTCCTTTTCATTTCTTCAAAATGAGTTACAAAGGTTAACCTAGACTATCACGTCAATATTAATGACTAGCCTAGAAACACGGGCATTACAATTCTCACCCCCTTAGGATGATTCCGTCCCCAGAATCACACATCAACAAACAACTGTGGGTAGCGACTCATCATGTCACTCTCCGTTTCTCAGGTGAGATTTGGCTCATTCGTATGTTTCCAACGCACAAGCACTAAATCGACCATCTTGCGTCGCAACTTCTTAGTCTTACGGTCAACGATTGCCTCAGGTTCTTCGATTAACCTGTTGTTTTCATCCAACCTTAATTCAGAAATCGGAATTGTGTCGGGCACATCTCCCGTGAACTTTCTCAAATAACACACATGAAAGGTATTATGAATACCCTCTAGTTCTTCTGGTAATTCTAGCTTGTAAGCTTGGTTCCCAATCCTCTGAAGAACTTTAAACGGTCCAATAAACCTTGGACTCAATTTTTCCCTTTTACCAAATCTTATAAGTCCCTTCCACGGCAAGACTTTAAGTAAAACCGAATCTCCAACTTCGAATGATATCGGTTATCTTTTGTTGTCAGCATAGCTCTTTTGTCGATCTTGAGCTGCTAACATCCTTTCCCTAATTACTTTCAACTTTTCAGCAGTCTGATGGACTATTTCAGGTCCCATAAATTGCTTTTCCCCAGCTTCCAGCCAACATGACGGCGTTCAACACTTTTCTCCATACAAAGCATGATAAGGTGCCATCTTGATGCTCGAGTGGAAACTATTATTATAGGAAAATTCTACTAGAGGTAAGTGTTCATCCCAGTTACCTGGTAATTCCAGGGTACATGCTCTCAGCATATCCTCCAATGTTTGAATAGTTCGTTCACTTTGACCATCGGTTTGCGGATGGTAAGATGTACTCAAACACAACTTGGTACCCAATTCCTCTTGTAGACTCCTCCAAAACCTTGAGGTAAAATGGCTGTCATGATCTGATACAATCGTTAACGGAACAATGTGAAGCCTCACAATTTCCTTCACGTAAGAATTCGCAAGTTTATCTCGTTGGCTGCTATGCAATGCACACTCTTAGTGAAGCGATCAACGACCACCCAAATCATGTCGTGACCGTTCCTTGTTCTGGGCAGTTTAGTCACAAAATCCATGGTGATGTCTTCTCATTTGCCCATGGGTACAGCCAAAGGTTCTAAACTCCCATACGGTTTTTGATGTTGTGGCTTAACCCTAGCACATGTTACACACTCGGCCACATACTTAGCAACATCGAGCTTCATCGTCGGCCACCAGTAATAGGGTTTTAGATCCCGATACATTTTTGTACTGCCGGGATGAATCGAGTACATGGTCTGGTGAGCTTCTTCCATCAGAAGATCTCTTACTCCTCCCGTCTTAGGTACCCAAATCCTATCTTTGAATACCTTCAATCCTTGACCGTTTGTATCAAACACTAACGTTTTTCCCAAACGTTCTTCCTTTCGGTCATTTTTCTCTAAAGCTTCCTCTTGAGCTTTCTTTATACCTTCCACAATTGTCGAGACAACTTCAATTCTCAATGCTCTTGGCCTTTTCTTTTCAAGATTTACCTTCCGACTGAGAGCATCAACAACATTTGCTTTACCAGGGTGGTAAAGTATCTCACAGTCGTAGTCCTTGAGTAACTCTAGCCAGCGTCGTTGCCTCATGTTCAATTCCTTCTGATTAAAGAGATATTGAAGACTCTTATGATCAGTGAAAAGTTTGCATTTAGTACCATAAAGATAGTGCCTCCATATCTTTAAGGCGAATACTACCGCTGCCAACTCCAGATCATGAGTGGGGTAGTTCTTTTCATGCTCTTTCGATTGCCTCGATGCATACGCTATCACTTTATCCCTTTGGGTCAGAACACAACCTAACCCAACTCCAGAGGCATCACTATAAACTGCGAAGTCATCAACTCCTTCAGGTAACGAAAGAATCGGTGCTTCACACAATTTATTCTTTAACTTTTCAAAGGCTTCCTTATGCTTCTCATTCCAAGTATAAGTAGCTCATTTGTGGGTCAAAGTTGTTAATGGAGTCGCGATCGAAGAAAAGCCTTGGATAAATCTTCGATAATATCCGGCTAATCCTAAAAAGCTTCGGATCTCCGTAGGACTTTTTGGTTGTTCCCACTTCATCACAGCTTCAATCTTTGCTGGTTCAACCATTATTCCTTCTTGGTTAACCACGTGACGTAAAAATTGGACTTCTTGAATCCAAAATTCACATTTGGAGAACTTTGCATACAACTTCTCCTTTTTCAAAACTTCTAGCACTTCACGCAGATGCTTGTCATGCTCTTGCTTGCTTTTTGAATAAATCAAGATATCATCTATGAATACTATCACGGATTTATCAAGGTATGGTTTACAAACCCTGCTCATCAAATCCATGAAAGCTGCTAGAGCATTGGTTAGTCCGAACGACATAACCAAAAACTCATAGTGTCCATATCTTGTTCTGAACGCAGTCTTTTCGATATCCTGCTCTCTTACCTTTAGTTGATGATATCCTGACCTAATATCGATCTTCGAAAAATAGCTCGAACCTTGCAACTGATCGAACAGGTCATCGATCCTCGGCAACGGGTACTTGTTCTTTATTGTCGCTTTATTCAGCTCTCTGTAATCGATGCACATTCTCATGCTCCCGTCCTTTTTCTTTACATATAACACCGGGGCTCCCCAGGGTGATGAACTAGGTCGAATAAAACCTTTGTCCAATAACTCCTGAAGTTGTGTCATAAGTTCTTTCATCTCTGTTGGTGCTAATCGATACGGTGCTTTTGCTATTGGCGTCGTTCCTGGTAACAAGTCGATACGGAATTCTACTTGTCGATCAGGGGGCAATCCGGGAAGATCTTAGGGAAAGACTTCCGGATAGTCACACACCACCGGAATATTCTACACCTCCTTCTTTTCCTTCTTAGCATCGATCACGAACGCTAGATATGATGTACATCCCTTGACCAAACACTTTCTGGCTTTCATTAGGGAAATGATTCCAGAGTTTACTCTGCGTTTGTCTCCATACACCATAAACGACTCTTTCCCTGGCGGTTTTACTTTTACTATCTTATTCCTACACAATATTTCGGCATCATTGGCGCTAAGCCAATCCATTCCTAAAACTATGTCGAAACCATTTAACTCGATAGGTAATAATTCCTCATGGAACTTATTCCCATTCAAGTCAATGAGGATGTTTTTCATACGATGTCTAACAGGTATAAACTTGCCACTAGCAATCTCGACTATTAAAGCATTAGCTAGTCTATCAACAAGCAAAGCTAGTTTTCTACCAAATTCATGCGAAATAAAGGAGTAATTGGCTCCAGAATCAAACAAAATTTGGGCAGGCAATTCGTTTACGATAAAAGTACCTGAAGCGAAATCGGCTTCTTCTTTCGCAGCTTCGAGTGTCATCTGAAAGGCTCTCGCCTTCGGATTTGGTGGAAGATTGAGTTTTGCTGCATCCTTCTTCTTCCGGCAATCCTTCAAAATATGCCCTTCTTCATTGCACCCAAAACAGACGTTCTTATTGAAGGTGCATTCATTGGCATAATGCCCTGGCTTTCCACATTTGTAACAAGTGATTTCCACGCTACATTTCCCAGCATGTTTCTTCTTACACTTGTCACACCACTTGGCTTCGGCTCCTCCTCCGAATTTTCTCGAACCAGTCTTCGAGAATTTGTTCTTTTTATTGGAACCTGAAGTTCCTTCAAACTTTCTCTTTTCGCCAATTTCAACCTTGCTGGCGGCTTTCCCCTTAATCATATCTTCAACAGACTTGGCAGCCCAGACAGCTGCCTCCAAAGTAAGTGCCTGACGTACTGGCACCGCGTACTCCCATGGAAGTCTCTTTGCGTATCTGTCAATTTTTTTCAGCTCGTCTGGGACAATACGCAAAGCAAACTCCATTTTGTCTGTGAAGCTATTTGTGTATTCATCAACGGTCATACTTCCCTTCTGCAACGTTAGAAATTGGTTTTCTAACTCAAGCACATTTTGGGCCGAGCAGTACTTGCGCTTGAAGTGCACCAAGAACTCTGCCCAAGTCAGTTGCAGTGGCTCACTAGGGCTTAGGGTTTTCCCCAGAGTGTTCCACCAACGAGCAGCACTACCTCTGAACTGACGCACTGCAAATGTGGTTTGTAACTTGCCTTGGCAACCACATGTCATGAAAGCCAATTCCATTTCCAAGATCCAATCCATTACTCCGACGGGATCTTCTTTTCCAGTGAAGGTTGATGGCTTGCAAGTCATAAAGTCTTTATACTTGCATCCATTTCTCTCCACTCTATCCTCGTGATTATTTCTCCCAACCACAAGCGGTTCACTATGACCAACAGATCTACTGTTGTTTCCTTCTTCAGACCGACTGTCATTTAATCCAGGTTGTTCAACAGGAATTGAGGGTTCACTCCTGTTGTTCAGCAACATTTGCTTCATTTCCTCCCTTTGTTCAGCCATCATTGACTGAATCATGGCTCGTACTCCAGCCATGGTGATGGGTTCTGGTGCAGCTCCTGCTATAGGCACCTGTTCCACCACTTGGGGTTGAGGTTGTTGATTCCTGTTTGCATTTCCCGCTCCACTTCGGGTTCTTGCCATTATAATCTATATACCGAATAAGGCGAATTTAGGTCTTTATCCTCGATAGGTATTTAAATTCTCCTTATCACTCCGAAACATTTACATGTTAGTTCTAATATCGTAATCATACGCTTAGAATCCTACACACATAAGGTTTCCAGATCCGGTTGGCATCAGATCATAGATCCGAACAAATAATGGCATATATGGCAAACATATAGCATTTAGCACATAAAAGCATTTTAGGCATCTTTCCTAAAATAAACTAGTGCTCGTGTCTAAAATATACTAGACACTCATCTCACAATCATCACTTAGCATTCTAAGTTTAAGTCTAGAAATCCTACAAATTCCTAGTTCGCTTAAACTAATGCTCTGATACCAACTGTGACATCCCCTAATTTATCGGCCAGAAAAGACCGATTTAATTTATGCTTTTAAAATAAAGTCAGAGAAATCATTTTAAAAGATGTTGCGGAATTGGCCCCCAAAAAAAACATGATAAAAATTTATCAAAACCTTTCTTTAAGAAAGTATATATTTTCCTTTTATATCAAAACCTCAGGATGTCATGTTTCGATACAGATCAAAAGCATAAACAAGACATTATAAGCCTTACAATAGTTATTTACAACTACTGACCTATAATCCAAAAATCTCTCATCATCATCCGACTATGCTTGCGGTCCACTACCTGTAATATGAAAAGCTGAGTGGGTCAGGCTTGGGAGCCTGGTGAGCATATAGGGTTTTCAACCCACAATAATAATAAACTTATTAAGTTCATCAACCAACAATAACCCTGATTACCCATTCCCGTTATCCTCACTTTACGTCCCTAAACACCTATCACAAGGGACCTAGCCTAAGGAATATCATCGTGATGGACACTACTGCTAAGGGGACTCCTCAGCCATATATGTCCTAAAGGCAACCATGAGGGGGATGGAGTACGCCAATGAACATATAGTTCACCAACACCTACAAGTTACGAACCTGCTAGTGTTCCACTAGACTGTCTAGAAAGGTCTGTGGTCGTCATCTATACTCCGCTAGACGACTACAACAACAACAACAACAACAACATCGAGGCCTCTCACCATTTTAGCACACATCGAGTATTTCGTATACCCATGTTTTACCCAACATATTTGTAGATAAAATACATATACAGTTTAAAACTTGTATAAAACATCTATTCAACAGTCACCTCAAATAAACAATTAATATAATTACACATAGCACGTATTTTAAGGAAGATATTGCATATCTATGTGTAAGGTGAAAGTGACTACACACTCACCTGATTTAATGATAATCGGGCAGCACTTCGTTTCCTAAAACGACCGTTTCTAATAAAATCGGGAGTTTTATTGAGAAATCGGGCTCTGCGAGGGTTGGGCTTCAAAACCGAAAAGATAAATTTTTCCGGGTCTTCGGGCACTTCGGAACGTATTTTGGGTGTTTGGTATGATACCTGGGCTTTGGGGGAAGTTGGAATGGAAGAAATATGGGTTTAGGGGTGTAAAATGACAATTTTCTAAATTATCCCCGGGAGGTCTCGCACCCTTCTATTTATAGGGGCGAGACTTCTGATCGGACGGCTGAGAGGACTCCACGCGGCAACAGATGCGCAGGGAAGGGTGATGGCCCGCACGTGCGAGGGTCTAGGTGTGGGCTTCTGATTGGACCGAGGTCTATGGTCCAAGGTTCGGATCCGAAGCAAGAGGGAAGGAGGACAGGTGGTGCGAAGGTCGGACACGCGGCAGGGAGAGCGAGGCTCGGACGAGGCTGCACATGCGTCGCTCCTTGGATGTGCCACGGCTTCGGAAGCGAGGAGTCACCGCGACACGCGTCTGCCAGCTGCTTGGATGACTCAGCAATTTCGGACACGTGGCACGCATGGAGCGATGGTGACGTGGCCGAAGCATGACTATGCCAATTTTCTCGGATTTAGCATTTTTTTCTCGATTTTTGTGCAAAAACTTCTAAAATCCATAACTTTCGCATACGGGCTCCGTTTTTGACGTTCTTTATATGCACGCGTAGGTAAAATTACGCTCTACAACTTTCGTTTAGACTTCGTCGACTAATTTTGACTTTAATTTTTATATTTTTATTTTTAACAGACCGGGACAGGAAATCCGTTAAAAATTCATAACTTCTTCATCCGACGTCCGTTTTCGTCTGTCTTTTTACCGTTGTACTACTATTGACGAGACCTTCGATTCTCGTTTAGGTTGTGTCGGCTAAAAATCACTCGATCTAAAATTCGAGTTTTTAGCTGTCTACTGTTAAGTTGAAACTTAGAAAAATCATAACTTCCTCATACGAAGTCAGATTTGGACGTTCTTTTTATACATACTCTCGGTTTAACTAACACTATGACTTCCGTTTAGATCAATAAGGCTAAAAAGTAGTTTATCAAAAACTCACTTTTTACGTCATTCGGCACCATGCCGATTTTGTCGCGAAACTTCGACAGGTCATAACTTCTTCGTTATAACTCGGATTTCGGTATTCTTTATATATCTGTAATCCTTGTCACGACCACTACAACTTTCTTAATAGATATCGGTTTTATCTAATATTTATTTTCGACGCTCATTTTTTATACTTAATTAATTAAACTCTAATAATTAAGCATAAAACACATAATTCACATAATATTCACATAATTCCTTTTCATTTCTTCAAAATGAATTACAAAAGTTAACCTAGAAAAATCATAACTTCCTCATACGAAGTCAGATTTGGACGTTCTTTTTATACATACTCTCGGTTTAACTAACACTATGATTTCCGTTTAGATCAATAAGGCTAAAAAGTAGTTTATCAAAAACTCACTTTTTACGTCATTCGGCACCATGCCGATTTTGTCGTGAAACTTCAACAGGTCATAACTTCTTCGTTATAACTCGGATTTCAGTATTCTTTATATATCTGTAATCCTTGTCACGACCACTACAGCTTTCTTAATAGATATCGGTTTTATCTAATATTTATTTTCGACGCTCATTTTTTATTCTTAATTAATTAAACTCTAATAATTAAACATAAAACACATAATTCACATAATATTCACATAATTCCTTTTCATTTCTTCAAAATGAATTACAAAAGTTAACCTAGACTATCACGTCAATATTAATGTCTAACCTAGAAACACGGGCGTTATAATATATATATATATATATATATATATATATATATATATATATATATATATATATATATATATATATATATAATTCCACCTTACAAAAAATAGTCGAACTCTTCTTATTAACCCATTTATGGTTTTTCACTCATGTGTTTCAATTATATTCCAAATTTAAGTCATATTTGTGACTTAATTCATTAACAAAATATTTTTGGCATGTATAGTTACAACTTACAAATAAGGTACAACCCATTTATACAAAATCTTGTCCAATTATTCCATATGACTTAATACCTTCGTCTACTAAAGTAATTTTTCACTTTAAGCCACTCTAAACAACTTAATTTATTAAGTTGTGGACTTAATTCCATCACTAAATAATTTATCATGTTAGGGGTTATCATCGTCCCTTTTCAATCCATCATCTAAATCATATACACACATATTAATGAACTAGAGCTATTACAATACCATAAACAAGATTTCATCCCTAGATTTTTGGATTACACTCAGGGTTTCACCAATATCTTCAATTTCCCAAAGTATAACATAGCTAGGATTAGAAATTGGGGATAGCTTTACCTTAATCGGATGATTTGAAGGATTAAACCTTGAAATGACACTTCTTATCAGTATGTTATTAGTAGGTGTAATCGCACATTTGTGTGCATGTTTTAAGAGTATGAATTGAAATGACCGACTAATGTCGAGTCTCTGTTTTAATATGTTGTAGCATACTACACTCCGTATGTGCTACATTCAACGCTAATTCAAGATGTTTTTACTTTTGTCACTAAAAGTCGTTCCTAAAAGCTAATAATAATATACTTTCTTTCGCTTCGTGTCCTTACCATATGTGTCGTGTTTCACAAAAGTACGATGTTGTCACTATTCCTTTTACGTAACACGTTTCTCGCCTCACTTATGTGTCGCGTCCTCTTTGCTCTACGCGTCGCGTAATGTATCAAAACTTTAGTCTTTTTTTTACAACTTTTTCCTATTTCATTATCAATTTATAACACCGATACAAGTTTTTAACAAGAAAATTTGAATTTGAACACATTAATACACACATATCTATATATCATAACTTCACAAAAAGGGTATTACACGCACATGAGAAACACAAATCAAGATACATCATGTAGTGATGATAAGTTTTCAAAGGGTAGAGTACTAACCTTAAGTTGTTAAAAAAAATACTCACTTCACCACTATGCTTGAATGGTTGGCCCATGATCAACTAAGTGGTTATCCTTTAATAAAGCATTTAGTTATAATTAATCTTTTTTTAATCTCATTTTATTTCTTAAATATGTTACTTAAGTCATCAAAGACCATTGACAAAAATCGGACCTGATTTGGAGCCCAACGCAAAAGTTATAGATTTTACAAAAAAAAAAATTCTCAATTATTACACGACCCATGTAATTTAAGCCTATAAAATACATGACCATGTAATTCTATTGGTTACCCATCACGTGCTTTTTGGCCAAAAATCATGTTGTGCCTTGATATCATTGATCACAACACTTTCATAACCAATTCTAATGACTTTAATATGTTTAGATTATTAGATATCATTCAAAAGTTGTCCAAACACTTAACTAGCATCATTAATACTATTGATACATTAATCAAAGATGTTATCATCCTTATTTTCCGTTAAAGCTTCAAAACACCACTTATAACTTCTACATTGGATTTCCTTCAATAATTTGAACATAGAACACTTGAATCTACATCTAAATCATGTAAGAACCTTAAAATACATAATCAATTTCAAATTTAAATGGACCAATGTATGATCCACCATTATTAGAGCTCATAAACTTCTACAAAGCTTCATAACATCAAAATTGACTACAACGTTGATTCTTTAACCATGAGTTGAACTTAACATTACAAAATCTAACTCAAATCATAACATATGAATCTATTGATGATAAGGATTTGAACTTCCAACGACTTAGAAACCAATTTACATCAAAGCACAAGTCAAAACTCCATTCATGCAAAATGTACAACCAAAAACCCATAATCATCAAACATAGAGTCTAGAACCTTCATAATAGATGGAACTCTTAGCTTGTTGGATAAGAAGTCCAAACTATGATTACATACTAAATCAATCAATCAAAAGTTAAATTCAATGGTTATATACTTTATCTTCATCTTCAATGGTTATCAAAACTCAAAGAGTATATATATATATATATAAAAGTAGCATTTATATGCTACTCTTACGTCAACTTCCCAGTAGCATTTAAGGGGTAAAATAGTGAATTTACTTGTAATAAGTAGTTAATTCAATCAGATATATATATATATATATATATATATATATATATATATATATATATATTATATAGCAAATAGCAAATATGGGTGTATTTTAATACTAGAAAAGAAAATAAAAATAATTTAAATGTAAGTCATATAAGTTGCACAACAGCAGCTATCCTCAAGGACCCATTCTGTAAAAGTTCTCCAAGTTCATCAAATAACAAAGCTGTACGCCAACCCCATCCTTTGGGAGCTTTTGGTAAAAGGGTTCCTGGTTGTTTAAAGCTTCCAAACACCATCACTTCTCTTTTTGATGGACAAATTAACTGCAAAATAAAATGAAGTAAGAAATAAACATTATTTAGGATAAATTACAGTTTTGGTCCCTGGGCTTTCGTTAGAATCACACTTTTTGTCCAACTTTTGAAATAATGTCGATAGATCGCATCCCTGTGGTTTTTAACAAATTACAGTCCCCATCCTTCTGTCAATGTAAAAAGACTATTCTACCCTTTCTAATATCTTTTTCTTTTTGCGAGCACCTGTCCCTCTGTCCATGTAAAAAGACTATTCTACCCTTTCTAATATCTTTTTTTCTTTTTTCTGTTACTAATATAAAACATAAAGGGTAAAATAATCTTTTTATATGGAGATAGGATCGGCGCTGTAACTTTTTTAAACCACAGGGACCATTTCTGTAATTTACTCTATAATTTCCCTACTTCCCAAGAAAAGAGCCTAATCACATAAATATTTCAATAATACATGATTTCTTTTCTTGGCAGATTTACAAGTTAAAATTTACATATTTTCCTATTAGCATCATTAACATTTGAATAAAATACAGTTTTGCCCCTGTGTTCGTTAAATACATGAAAATGACCATTTTGCCCTTCCCCATTTTTGTCATCTCCTTTTCTTTCCCTACAAACGAAACCTTTGTTTGTGCATCTTGGCTTTGAAGAGGATAGGGGCAAAATGGTCCATTCTACATGACATTTTCATATTATTCCAATTAAATTTTTGTATAGTTTTTACCTGATAACGAGCAGTAACCTTCTCACGAGCATCCACATACATATGAACCTAAGAATCATATCTCCAGTAAGTTACTAATAATATAATCAATAACATAACAGTTCTAAGAAAAATTAAAAAATGCTAAAAATAGCAACGTATTTCCATTGATTTATTTATCAATTTTAGCAATGTCATCAAAATACAATTTACAATTTACTTTCATTTATTTTTGTGTATAAATTATAACAGCATCCTGCTTTCCTTTCTTTTATATCACAACAAGGTATTTTCATTTTTTTCTCATAATGCTTTGAAAAATTTACACAATTATAACATTCTACTGTAAATTTTTATAGAAATAAATGGAAGTAAAATTGTAAAATAAATAAACAAATGAAAAAAAGTATGTTGCTATTTCTTGCATTATTTTGTAGTGACAAACCTTTCTAAATGATTCAGGTATCTCTGCCTTCCTTCGATGAAGAAACAATCCTATAAATATAATTACAATTTACAAATCAAAATTATACAAAAAAAATTATTATGACATGGATAATCAATTATTAAAATTATTTAATGAGATGAAAATTTACCAAGAGTTCGACGCCCTTGAGGATCTTCATCATTGAAAGCCTGAACACTTACCTATAATAAACACAATTGTACAAGTAAAATTCTTTATTTTTATTTTTATTTTTATTTTCTAATATGTTTTTAAATAATGCTATAAACAATAACATACCTTCCATAAAGAACCAGCATAGAAATACTCAGGAGAGTGTTTGACTTGTCCATCATTGAGCCGAAGAACATCTTGGAATTCCACCCTATGAAGTAATAATAAAAAATAAAAAAAAATAAAAACAATGTTAGGTAAGCTATATATGAGTGTTCCTTTTTGACTCAATAGAAAAAAGTCAAAAACATGAAAATTAAAACCAGTATTAGTAAATAGGGTTAAAAGCTTGTTTATGCAACAAAGTGGTTTTTTTTGGACAAAATATGAAATGATTTTTCATTATAGAACACGTTTTATCTGTAACCTAAAAATGTGGTTGCATAATTTATGGAAGTTGTATAAAGTGGTAAAAGGAAGTGAAATGTTGTTGCATAAAAAGGTAAACAGTTTAAATCTTGTTGCATAAACTGGTAAATAGAAACATTGTTGCATAAATTTTTATAAAGTTAATAAACATCGTTGCATAAATTTTTATAAAGTTAATAAACATCGTTGCATAAATTGGTAAAAAAAAATGAAACATTGTTGCATAAACCGGTAAAAAAGAGAAATATTGTTGCATAAATTGGTAAAAAAAAAAATGAAACTTTGTTGCATAAATTGGTAAAAAGGAGAAAGTTGTTGCACAATTTGTAAAAAAAAAAAAAAAAATTGCATAAATCAGTAAAAAGTTACATTGTTGCATAAATGGTTAAAAAGAAGAAGAAACGTTGCACAAATTGGTAAAAAAAAATGAAACTTTGTATTAGTAAAAAAGAGAAATGGTGTTGCTTAAATTAGTAAAAAAAAGAGAAACATTGTTGCATAAATTGGTAAAAAGGAGAAACATTGTTGCACAAATTGGTAAAAAAAAATGAAACTTTGTTGCATAGATTAGTAAAAAAAGAGAAACATTGTTGCACAAATTGATAAAAATAAAAAAAATAATAAAAATAAAAAAAGAAGAGAGAAATATTGTTGCATAAATTGGTAAAAACAAATGAAACTTTGTTGCATAAATTGGTAAAAGCATCAAAATATATTGCATAAACAAGCACCAAACCCTAATAAACTACATAGATTCAAAAGCAATTAAAATTTGAAAACTAACCCAAATCGAAAAGGAGGAAAATGACTCAAAGGCGTTTTCATATCCAACGATATAGAACTACTTTCATTCTCCCATTCAACTCCACCACCATCTTCAGACGAAGAATCCATCATCTGCACCCCATTCACCCTCCCACCAAAATCCCCATCATACCCCTCCCCACTCCCTTGACTCAACCCCACCACAGCAGTCAACCCATCCCCACCATGTTGATGTTGTTGTTGTTCCTCTCTATTCTCCACATCATCATTCCCATTCCCATTCCCATTCCCAATCGACTGCTGACAATTCCTATTCCCCATATGAAACGGGACACGCGAGAACACAAAACGTGTTGGCGGCCATGCCGTTGCGGGGACGTACGTGGATCCGCGTCCGATACCCGCTAGCCCGTCGATGGTACCGCGCACGTGCACGCGCACAGGGCGAAATAGTCCATTTACTTCGCCCTGAGAGGAGTCGGTTACGTACACGTCTCCTATGCCGGTTGTTGAAGTGTTTTGATCGTGCTCTTGCATGTAGTAACCGGTGCGTGTGAATCCGTATGGTGGCCTACACTGACATGCCATGCTGACTAGGCAACAACTTTTGCAGGTGTCTGCGCCTATTTCGTGGATACGTTGGCTTAAAAGTGTCTATAATGTAATATAAAATGTATGATTAGGTCAAATGCAAGAAATAGCAATGTACTTTTGGCTTTACTAACTTTTTACAAATTTGCCCTTGTTTTGTCTTGGGTTAAATGTAAAAAATAGCAACGTACTTTCTTTTATATGTGCATTATAGCACCCTACTTTCATTTATTCTATTACAATTACAAGACTGCACTTTCAACATTTTCTTAAGGGTAAATAGCACAAAAGACACTAAGTTTACACTAAAATTCTAATTCGACACTGTTTTTTTGTCACAAATTTGACATTGTTTTCCAATTTGTTACAATTCTAACCACTTGATCGGTCAACCTGGTTACCTACTTACCTACCTACTGACGTGGCATGAGGACGTGTCAGTTTTGATGATGTGACATGTTGACGTGTCAAAATTGAATTTATTTTCCACAAAAGACACTAAGTTTTCACTTTTTTCGATTTTGACACTAAGTTTAATTTATTTTTATTTTTTTCAATTTTGACACTATTTTTTTGTTCCAAATCGAACATTATTTTTTCCAATTTTGTTCGATTTGGGAAATGGAAAATGGTCAAACAAACAAAATTGGAAAAAATGATGTTCGATTTGGAACAAAAAAATAGTGTTAAAATTGAAAAAAAAAACTTAACTTAGCGTCAATATCGGGAAAGTGAAAACTTAGTGTCTTTTGTGGAAAAAAAAAAACAATTTTGACACATCAGCATGTCATGTCAGCATGCCATGTCATCAAAACCAACACGTCATCATGCCACATCAATAGGTAACCATGTTGACCTGTCCAAGTTGTGTCAGAATTGTAACAATTTGGAAAACATAGTTTCAAATTTGAGACAAAAGAAAAAAAAAAACACAATGTCAAAGTAGAATTTTCGTGTAAACTTAGTGTCTTTTGTGCTATTTTCCCTTTTCTCAAATGTTTTTATCATCAAATATCAATAATTCAATATACAACTTAATGGGGAAAAGACAAAACAATCCCTAAATAGCAAACAACAAACAAGTTAGAAGCAATACCTGGAGCCAAAGACCATCATTAACCGATTTACAAGGGAACCCCAATTCTTCTAAATGCTTCCTCACATTTAAAAGAGCCTCAAAAGTCATATTACAATACAAAACCGACCCCCCTTCAAATATATTAACAAAAGTATCATATTCATCACTATTCAATCCACAAATCCCCTTAGCACAACTCTTCAACTCTCTTCTCCCAACAATCCTTCCACCCCATGACAAGGGTACCCCACACCTACCCCACTCATTGTCATTCCCAAATCTTTGCCCTACATTAAGCCAACTATTATTATTCAATTGATAACAAGACCCCTCTTCAGAAGGCCCTTCCCCTTCCCCTTCCATTGTTGCCATGTCAGCACCATGTGGCATGTCTTGGAAAGATGAAGGGTAGGTGAGGTCATTTGTACGAGGAGTGGGGGTAGTTTGTTCGGTGTTGCAGTGGCATTTTGGATCTGTGTTAGACTGACCGGATCCGGATTCTTGTACTTGGCGTCTGAATTCGGGCAGCCCGGTTTGGGAATCCACAACCCGGTCAGCAAGCTCGACTAGAATGGTTTGGGCAGCATCATGAACTTCTCCTTCACATGATAGTTGACTGGTCAAAGTCTTGGAAAGGAGCCCACTTTGATCTGGATGTTCTGATTTACTAAATGCACCTTTTGAGAGGAGGATGTATAATGCCAATTCAAACCTTTATTAAAAGGGAATGTGAGATTAACTCAGTATTCTACAAAAATTGACATATGTGTGTGTGTGTTTGGGGGGGGGGGGGGGGGGGAGGAGGGGGGGGTATGTTTACCTTTTTTCTTCACTAGGCACCCATAGTTCATCAGAAGTTAGTAATGCATGCAGTGTTTGAGAGGAAAGCTTTGGAAGCACCTGTAAGTTGAAAGATGATAATCTAGAAGCATAAACTCTTCCAAAATTATATAAATTATTTTCCAAGAGAAAAAGAAAAAGAAAAGAATAGAATAGAGACAAAAAAAATGAGGCTATATCTATTAAAAGACAAAATAGGTCAAGATCATTTGAACAAATTACAATCAGGAATTTGAATGTTTTAAGGGCTAAATGGAAGAAATAGCAACTTGTTGTTCTTTATTTGTTTATTATAGTATTCTACTTTTATTTCTATAATTGGAAGATTTTTAAAAGTACAATGTTGTAATATGAATCTATGATAAACAAATCAATGAAAGTATGTTACTATTACTTGAATTTAACCCTATTAAGAAAGATAAAGGTGTGAAAACAGAAGCTATAATAGACATAAGATTTCCTTTCTTACTTCTTTCAACTCCATGGCCCCACTTTGACAAAGATAACCCCAACAAGCATTTCTAACACGTTCTCCATGTTCACCATAATTTTGGCCCTCTGCAAAAACCTACAGTAAACATGCAAATGCTAAATAAAAATAACTATATATGATATCAAAGATATAACAAGGAAAAAGAGCTCTCAAACCTGATATGCTAACAAGTTTGTAGTCCAGAGTTCTGATATAATGAAATCAGTGCAAATCGCACATAAATTCTGCAAGAAAAGTTATACAAGTAACAAGATTCAATCAATAAAGAACATAATGCCCATGTTACCCTTTTCCCTTTTATTATGTAAATGCTGAATAATTTACAAGGATACCTGAAGGTCAAGAAATGAAGCTGCAGCAAGAACACGGAATGCATTAGTGTCATCAAGTTTAGGGTGATTTCCATATAGATATGCCAAAGCTATAGCAATGGCTTCTCTGTTAACATTGTTGTCATCCACATGCAAGGTCAAAACTGGTGCATTTGCATCTTTCCAAGGACCATGAAGCATGTTTCTACATAGTACAATCAATGGCAATGATCAAATATTTATAAAAAAAAAGAAGCAAGAAGACTTGGATGTGTAAATTATTCAATAAATCCAACCTGTAGGAAAAAAGATGCATAGAATTATCAGTGTTCTAACTTGTGCCCGTATCAAAAATCAAACTCAAACTTCTATCAAGACTCTTGAAAATGTTAAATAGAAGGTTACCAATGTTAATTTATCATATCCCTCACTTTATAGGTCATTCTTTCTGCAAATTACTGCATGTTTGTTTTATAAAAGTTACCCATATCAAACAGATCATGATACCTAACACATATATGAGCAATAGCTATCAACTACTTCAAAAAATCACTACTGCCTTACAGTCTATGAATCCAATTTTCCAAAATTACTCCTATTTCAGCATTGAAATATGCTTTAAGACAGCAAATGTAGTCATCTTCAGAGTTTCGATTTAATTGTTACTTCACTTTGTTAATCACTTACGGTTTCAATTAGCTTATACCACACTATCATATGAATGAATTCCCACTAATTACACAAAAAGCATAGGGTCAATGTAATAAGAGGGGAAACAAAACTGAAAAAAAGCGAGAGTTGTAACCTGAAGTAAGAACTACGAGAGAGGATGAGACGGTGGAGATGATAAGTAGCGCCCATGGCCTGAACGACTACATCTGAGAAGGATCCATTGTTGAAACCTTCCATTTGAATATGATCACATAAGGAAGTGAGGTTACAATCGAGTGCGCGGAGTTCGGCGCTGCTTCTGTCGTTGTCGGAGTGCTGCTGTAAGGGTTGTCTCGCCATTTCCATTGTTGCGGTGCTTGTGCTCGTGCTTGAGCTCCCTCGTCCTCCGTATGATCGTTGTTGGTGACGATTGATATTGTTATTAGGGTATTGCTGCGTTTGTGATTCCATGAATCTACGTATTAATTCATCAATGGGGAATGAAGAACAAGAAAAGGAAAGTAAAGAGAGGGCAAACTTTTCCCGTTCCAAGGAAAAAACAGTGGTGTTGGTACAAACAATTGAAGTTATATATCCGTAGATCCTTTTACATCGACTGATTTTTGTTAGAAGTATTTTTAGTTTTTTTTTTTTTTTTTTTTTTACATTTATTACAATAACTTTGTTAATTTATTTTTTTTATGGTTAAAATTTTATTTGTTATTATTTTATGATATAACTAGGAGATATATGTAAACACGTGCTTAAAAATTGATTAATGAAATATATTGTTTAACTTGATGTTTTAAATAGGTTTTCAAAGTTTAGATATGAATAATATTTAAAAAAATATTTTTTATTTATTTATATTCAAATTAAAAAATTACGTACAAATTAAAACATTAGACTTTTTATTATTAAAATAAAAAAGCTTCAATATGCTTCTTCTATTCTTCAAAACATGTCTATACCTCGTCTAATAACTCAATAAAAACATTATTAGTACGATATTGTTCATAATAGAATGTGATAGCAAAATTCCTAACTTTGAAGGAGTTGCAACCATCATTGTGTCCAACTTTTTTCTTAATGACCAGATTCAAATAGAGCTTTGTTATCGATTATCAACGTACTATTGAACTTTAGTTTCTCATTATATGCTTCCGAAAACAAAGTCACTTTGTGTTTGTAGTCTTCTCAGTTAGTGTTAGTTGACATGTTGCAACATGTATGTTATGTAGAGAATATCGGGATGATATTCTCCAACGCTGCATTTTTGTATAACTAATTAGAAAAATAGTTTAACAAACAATATAAATAATTATACAATTATAGATAAACTTTTAAGGTTTGACAAGTAAATTAATTAAATAAAATGTATTATATAGATTTAAAAAGATGAATTAATAATTAAAAATAAAAATATATCAAATAATCATCTTGACTAATTAAATGGCTTAAATGAGATAATAAAATATTTTAAGGAATTAAATTAAATAAAATGACTATAATTATTATTATAATAATAATAATAATAATAAATGAAATATAAAAAGTCTAGGGGGTATTGTGTTATTTCTGGAAACCTCTTTTGTTGAAGGATATAGAGTTTCAAGTTAAAACTATCAAAAGACCAAACCTCATGGACTATTTATGCCAACCTGTGAAACTTGGGCATCTTGTCCCCCATAACATAACACATCATCATGGGGAGGATTCCTTTTCTTTTCATATTAAAGCTTGCATCATGCTTCCTCATAATTAAACACTAGCTTCTTTTGTTGTGTGAGTCGCCAAGAGTGAAAGGGAAAAAGGGGATAATCGATTTCGGAGCACCACCACTTCTACTGCCGTGTTTTGTCTCCCGTCGTTGGAATATGTCGTTGTTGCCGCCAAAATCTGCTTTGGGCATTGTCGGAAGAGGGGGGGGAGAGGATGATAGGGTGGGTTTGTTCCTTAAGAGCTTCTAGTGGGTAAAGCATCTTCATTTTAACTCATTCTTCGCCTTTTTTCATTAAAATACATAATCACAACCATCATTGCCAGTCGTGGTAGTTGTTGAGAAATCACCACTCCACTACTATGGTATCATTTGGTGGTGGTGAGGTTGATGATGTTACTAGAATCCTTGGTTAAATGGTTGCATGAGTACATTCTTTTTTTATGGTTTTGAGCTTTAGTGTGAGGGATTGGTGCTTCCTATAACCACCATTGCATCACCGTGTAACCACTACTTGATGGGGAATGAATGGTGTTACATTTTTAGTCAAGTTAGGAGTATTAAACATTTAATAGGCTTGGTTTGAAAACCATACCCATAAACCCCTTCTAATTAGCTAAATGTGAAGAAGTAGGTTCACATGTTGATTGTTTGAATAAGCTCTTAATCCATTAAGATGTTCTTGTTACAATACTCCTTGTGAATGTTTCAAACTAGTATTTCACTGAAATGAATGTTTATGAGCTTAACCATTAAGTACTTAATGAGTTGATTGGAATGTAAGCTCAAACTTGTTGGTTTTGCAAAATCTTGAAATTGTTCCTAACTTTGAAAAATCATATAAAATCATTAGATAATCCAATTCTCACGCATAATATGTCCCTAGAAGGGTATGAATCTCTAGTTTCATCCATACCAAGGGCTTGATTTGATTCCATATACAAATGTGGGGGAATTGCATCAAATGCATGATGGTCCGAAAATTCCACTAATCACTTTGGTAATTTGGTAAAAATCATAATTAAATATATGAAACTCTAAATTACATGAGGTTTTTTTGGATCTTGGTGAGAATTTTTAGTTTCTTCCATAAAATGGACTTGGTTTGATTCCATTCCCAAATAAGATGGAATTGGCATTCCTTACAGATCGGTCTAGAAAGACGATTGTTTGCAATAGTCATCTTGTAAAATGTTTAAATAATTATAGAAAAAATAAAAAGTACATGAAGTCATGGACTGAGTTGAGTGAAAGATTCTAGTTTAACATTTAATTTTTCCATTTAATGATCCTCAATCCTTCTAGAGTGTTGGTGACTATTTTCACTAATTGGTCTAGAAAAATAGTCAATTTTTGTAGTCGATTTGTGAAATCAATAGAAACCGATGGAAAAATAATTAGAGCATATGTTTCACCCCCATGGAAATCTAATGGAATGTTCTTTAATGATTAGTATCAACCTTTCATGAGAATGGGATTAAGTTAGGTAAATTGGTTTGCGAACCAATTGTTCTAATGATTTTAAAAGTAAAAATAAAACGTAAAATTTTGTATTATAAAGTAATACTTGAAATATGGATTAAGTGTGTGTAATTGATATATTATAGGTGTTCATACAGTTAGGAGTTCATATTAGCCATTGCCTATAGTATTGCTTTGTCTTCTTTGTTGTTCAGGTGAGTTAGACTAACTTATTTGTTATGTTAGTTGTATATGTTTATCTGTTAGAATTCTTGACCATGATAGACCCTTTCGGAGAAGTGGTTAAGGTTTGAATGATAATGATATACCATTCGAGGGAAGTGATCAGTCCCCATATTTGCAGTGTCTGAGATAGACCCTTCCGGGGAATCAACCTGTCAATTTAGAGTTGGTACCAACAATATGTGTTAGAGATTTATGGGTTATGTGATTATGTGAATGTATGTGCTATGTGAAGGCATACGATTAATATAACGAGTAAGTAATGTGTATGCGCACTGAGCATTTTTTCTTACCCATTGTTTATTAATCTTTTTTAGGACCCTTCGAGGTAGAAAAATGTGATGGGTTTTACATGTATTAACACGGATAAATCCTTAACACTTAAGGGTACATGCAACCTAAAGATCTAAGTCACAACACTATTGATGTAACATTCTATTGAACAACAAGAACCCTAGAACCCTAAGTAATTTCGAAAAATCAGAATAAAGGTTAGGGTTTAATTACCTTGTTGATTGTTGTAGTAAATAATCAAGAATCCTTTCTTCAATAACTTGGAAGCTAGCACCACAATTGGCGTGCCTCTGATGGTTCACACCCAACACTAGCAACAAGAAGCTTTTGAGAGAGAATAGAGAATATGAAATTTTTAGCTATCTCTTGAGGAGGGGGAGTGGCCGAAAATTGGAGCCTAAAAGTTTCTTATATAGTGCAACTTGGAAACCCTTGATAACCCTAAAATGAATAAAATAATATTTATTCAAATTGGTAATTATCCAGCTTCCTCTTTATATGCAAGGAATATTCCAGATACCTTAGAATATCCTAGAAATCTTTCACCTCCTTCCAAGGAAGGTTCGGGAACCTCTCTTGTTCAATTATTAAACAATTGCACTTTAACTCTTGCACTTTTAATTAATACAATTAATCCCAAAATCAATTCTAATTAATTTCTGATTAATTATCAATTAAATATTACTATTTCTAATTAATATATTTTTTCATAACATATTAATAAATTCATTTTGATTTCTATGTAATTCATTAATCATATAATAAATTAATAAATCAATCTCTCTCTCTCTCTCTCTCTCTCTCTCAAAGTCATCCTATTCAATTACTAGGTTTGAGGGTAAGCCAAAAGGACTTTGCTAATAATTCAAGATTATAGTAATTTAGTTATTAGCTTAGACACCTAATCCAACAAAATTAAGGTCTCGACGTGATTGCAGTTAGCATTTCGCATTCTCGTGGGTTTTAAGTATTATCATTTTTATGACATTTTGGATATGTAATTTGGGATTTTTACTTATGCACTATGTTCTGAAACACCTTCTTTTTTAGTAACTTTGATATTATATTTTGAAAGTTTTAACAAGATGATGTTTGAATGTTTTTGGTATCAAGAATAGTTATTTTGCAAATTATTTTTATAATTAACGTCGAAAGCTATGGTTTATATTATATTATTTTCAAAGGTGTTTTGATATTACTAATGTTTTAACATTGAAGGTCATGTTTTCTATATTAGTTATCTTAAAAGATTTTTTTTAACTAGGACATTACATATTCCAACGCCTACGACATATGTTAATAAAGGAGGAGAGAACAATGCATTTAAAACTAAAGATGATCGTTGAATCGACCTACAGGTCATGCATCAACTAAATGATTCATATATGTAACACTTGGTTCAGGATTTGCTTCATTATTCCGGGCTGCGGCCCAATCATCTATGGTCATGAGGCTTAGGGCCTTGAGAAAGGAAGAATTTGGCCCTTCTCGGGTGTGGGTGTTATGGTTTAAGTGATCCAAGTGTTCGATTGTGTCTTCGAAGGTCAAGGGTATAATCGTATTTTGATAATTTAGTCTTTTATGGATTTTGGGTTTTGTTCGAGAGGTTTTAAGGCTTGGGTGTGTTGTTAGAAGCGTAGGGCTTCTCACCGCCTTTCCGTGGATATAAGATTCGTTGGAAACAGACCTAAGATAAGGGAGTTATGGCATTTTGAAGATATTGGCAGAATTGGCACGTAATGGAAATAGTTGGCAAATTGGTCCATTGCATGCAAGGAGGGTATGCACGTGTTTGGCTGAGTACGGCCGACATAAGTTGGCAAGTGGACGCGGGTGTTTGGAGTTGTACGCCCAGCGTACAGACATTACGCCCACCGTAATGAGTTGGATCCCAAAACCCTAAATTTTAGGGTTGGCTCACTATTTAAACACCTTAAGTCCCAGGTGTTAGCCTCTCTTTCATCCTCCATTGTCCTCCAACCCTAATCTCGAACCCTAGCCTCATCCAAGAGTGTTGTGAGCTCTTTTTGTGCTTCTTTGGTGGGTTTTAGTGAATATTCAAGAGTAGAAGCTTTGTGCAAGGTGGTGAATCAAGGTAAGGCTTGTAAATCTTGATTCTTTGCTCCATTTCTAGCTCTTTAAAGGTAAAAGTTCTTATCTTACTCATTAGAAGTTGAGATCTAAGAATATGTGAGTTTTGGTCCCATTTTGACCTCATGGGTGAGATCTAGTGGTTGGACACCACTCCAGGAGCTTTGAGTTGCTACTCTTAGCATTTATGAGGTTATAAGTTCATAAAAATGCTTGCTTGATGTTTAGAAATGGTCCATGCATGTTCTAGTTGGGTCTTAATGGATTAAGATGGTCATTGGGTCCCATTGAGTCATGCAAATGCATAAAGGTACCTACTTTATGCATTAAGAGCATTATTTTGAGGTTCCTTGAAGTTTGGGTGTAGAGTACTTAATTGGTTAAGTCAGAAATTGAGTTTGGATTAAGCCAGGTTAGCCCCGCGTAACTGGTTGTACACTCAGCGTACTGATTTGAGATCGCGACCAGGATTTCTTCAAGAACGCCCAGCGTAAGCTGAGTGTACGCCACACGTTCGTCGTCAGATGGGTTTTTGGGTTGTTGCGTTTTGGGCTTTGCTTTCCTTTGGACCACTTTATTGGACTTGTTGTTTGGGCCTTTGGGCCATCTGAGATCTATTATTGGACAAGTAATTATTGGGCTTTAGGATAAGGCCTATATGAGGGTTAGGCCCAATTTGGAAAATTAGGCCATTAGTGGGCTTTTATAGATCTTGTAGTTTTGGGCTTATTTGATTTTGGGCTTGGACCTTAGTTGTGAGTCTAGTTGGGCTAGGGGTAAAATGGTCATTTTACCCCAAGTATGGATTATGGAGCATAGTTTGGAACCCAATTGCTAATTGGGTGATATTTTGGCATTAATAGCTCGAGAAGTCATCAGGGCAATAACTAAGGATTTCTTTCAGTAAGCTTCTGCATTTGAGGTGAGTCTCCTCACTGTTCTATGGGTCGAAGGCACCAATGCTAGCCCATTTGGTTTATGTATTTTAGGAAGGCCCGGGGGTGACCCTTGGCATTTTGTATGAAAGACAAGGAGATGGCTCCTGGCAATTTGTATGCAAGACCAGAGTCTGAACTCTGGCAGTTAATTGGTTAGTAATGGTAGATTGTGTGCTAGTTGTCTTTGTGATGCTTGCATGGAAGACCAGGAGGTGGCTCCTGGCACTTGTCTTTAAGACCCAGGTTTTTGGCCCCCGGCCTGGAAAGGAAAACCATGAGGCGGCTCGTGGCATAATGGCAAGACTACGGTTGGCACATAACACTCCTATTGATTGTGGTATATTTATGATATGTATGCCTCATGATTATGTATGACATGTATGGTTCGTTTGATAGGTATGGTATGTGGTATTTGGGGAAATCACTAAGCTTTGTGCTTAAAGTTTGTGGTTTTGGTTTCAGGCACTTCCGGTTCGAAAGCAAGTGGCCCGACTTGATCGCAGCGCATACACCCGTGTTTTCCGCAATATATAATTTTGGGACTTAACTCTGATAATTGTTTTACTTAGAAATGTTTTTAAATGTTTGGATCAGGTTACATCTATGTTTTTATTATAATAAAAATGAAATTCTTATCCTTGATTTTTGTGAATATGCTAAGTCACATTTCGCAGAGGTTAAATAATCTTAGAGTGATGGATTTGACCCTATTGCACAGCTTTTGTTTGAGTCCAGCTGTTCTAGGGTTGAGTCTCTTACTCAAAGGATTATCTGATCTATATTGCATGTGACTATATTCATGAGGAAGCTAGTTGATATTGGTGGGAGTCCTTCAGCAGCTGAGGACTGAGTGAGGTCGGGAACCTAGGAGAGCCTAGGATATGCTTCAGCGGGTTAGTAGTGCGGTTTAGTGAGTTTTGGTGCATTGGTTTGAGGTAGTGACTTAGAGGATTCGGGAGGATTGTTAAGGAAACTATGGATAGGTGTGGAAGGTAGTATTGAGACCGTACTACTGAAAGCATAGGATCCATACTCGAATCGATGAGAGTCTTGGAGGATCTAAGGAGCTTATGGGAGGAGGATTCTTGGGCATGTTTTGATCGTTGGCATATTGTATTTCAGTTTGGAGATGAGCACTCAGGATGCTGGTTATGGTTATAGTTCTGGTTTGGGTTCCGGCTCAGGTGCAGGTACTGAGCCAATTAGCAAACAGTTGAGGGAGTTCATCTCATCGGAGATTTCTCGCAGTATTTCGGAGATATTGGATGAGCGCTTGGGCGCATTCCGTGTGGAGATTATGGCTATTGTTGGAGCTTGCTGTAACATCCCGTTATTTTCTGTTTGTAAAGTCAACCCTAGTCAACCAAAGTCAAACTTGGGTCAACTAAAGTCTTCTTTATTGTTTTGGGTTTTTTTAAGGTTAAAATAATAACCTTTGTTTATTAAAAATCGTTAAAATAATTGTAATTGAATTTAGAAGGAAAAGGCTTAAAAACCGAGAACTTTCGCATCTTATTCTCTTCCTTCGCTTCGGACCGCAAACCTTCGGGCCGCAAAAGGTTCACGGCCGTGAACACCTCGGACAGTGAACCCTCGCAGTCGTGATCATCCTAGCCGACCTCGCAGCCGTAAACACTTCTCGACCAACCGACTTCGGACCGTATACGAGGTTCACGATCGTGAACCCCTCGGACCGTGAACCCTCGCATATATATTCATTTCAGCTGATTTTTCCTCACTTTTTACACATTCAAACACAATTCCAAGCTATTTTCTCTCAAGTATCATCAGCCAAGAACACAAAGAACAACTTCTCTCCTCAAGAACATGCTATAATCATTCCTTCTCATCATATTCAAGCAATAATCACTAGTTCTTCACAAGATCTAATAGGTATCATTTCTTGATCTTGTTAACACTTCAAGAACATCTTTCAATCTTCTTATATTAGATTGAAACCCATTAATTTCATCTATTTTTCACGAAGAACACGCGAAGAACACGAAGAACAAGCACCTGAAAACCTTTGAATCTTCTTAGAATCTGGTCTAGGATCATCAAGTGTTCATTTTTCCTCAAGAACTTCTAGCCGTGAACACCTTCAGGGCCGTGAACCCTTCAAGTTAGGACCGTGAACACCCCTCTCCTGTCCGTGAACACCTATCAGCTTCCCTTTTAGCATCTAACACCCCAATTTGTAAGTTATACTTACAAATTAATCCAATTTCCAATCATTCCTATGATTATTTTAGCTAATTGGATACATATATGTTATACAAATTATTATATAGGACTTGTTTTGTTGCAGGATTTCACTCGTGGAACTAAACATCCTATACCAAATCTTCATTTGAATCACCCTCCAAAAGGTGAGTTCATACCCCCATATTTTCATAGTTTTTACTGTTTTAAAGAGGGGGGGGGGAATACAAGTCTAACACAAGGATTTTGTGTTACAAATAAATGGTTTCAAAATATTTCACCAAAATGGATTTCAATTATCATCAAATCAAATAGTTTCAAATTGTGTTAGAATGACATCAAGTCACTAAAAGTATTTCAAAATGTTAAATTCTTTAAATGATTTTATAAACTTATGTTTTCCCCAAAAATCATATATATATATATATATATATATATATATATATATATATATATATATATATATATATATATAAGATTTAAAAGGCTTAGGACTGATAACTCACTTTGGTTCCTTTTCCTTGTTTGGATGTGGGCATAAAAGAATCGGTTATTTGTCCGAATGTCATTTAAATTTTAATTATATATATTTGTATATGTATATAAATATAAAAGTTATTTCATTCAGTTCATATACCCTTTGTAGCAAGTTGAGTAAGGGGTTGCATTCATGAACAGTTAATACCAATTCAGAAAGTACATATAAATTATAATAGGTATAATTTATGATTCATAGGACATTAATTCACGATTCAAGTATACTAGAGTACACCATTTTACAAGAATAAGGGTTTGATTCAGAACTAATCAAGGGTATACAGCTTTCAAATACATGTTAAGAATACAAATTAAGGAACATACAATCAATCATTTATTTCAGAATGATTGGGTTTTCATTATTATTATACATGTAATGTCTATATGCTTTTTATGAGTCAATAGATTCAGGTTGTTTAATTCCTTTAAACAATATAGTTAAAGTCCTGATATTATAACCAGAATCTCCAGTCGGGGATCGAAACAAGTGTGTATAGATCTATATTGGGATTGACAACCCCATACTCAGGCTGCTAGCTACAGTCGGGCATACACGCCAATGAGTGACAACTGTTATCAACAGCTTAAACGCCTTCAAAGCGTTTGTTTCAAGCCATCTAGTCTCAGTATGGTTATAATAACTCATTAAAAAGATATTAACAATACGGTTAGTGTATACTTAACTAAACATAAGTACATCTTTAAAGTACTAGTTTACAAGATACAATTTACAGTATTACATTATAGATTACAATAACAGTTGGTGGAACCAGGCATATTCACAATTACAGGTTTTACAAAAAGGAATACAAAAACAGAACACGGGTTTACAAACAGAACAATTTTATGTGATTAAAACTACTTTTCATATACAGCAGAAAATATAAGATTTTCTGGAACAATTTATATATTCGAGAAACAGAAAAAATTCTTTCAAATATAAATATTTATGCACTCACTCAACTTTATTTTGATACTCTCTTTTCAAATTACTTGTATTCTCAGGGAATCAGTAGACAGGTACTCCCCGAGCTTTTGAGAAGATGGAGCTATTTTGAGTCATGTCTTCTTCTTTTGTATAACTATTTTGGCGTCAATATACATTGATTGAACACATGTAAAAACTTATACTTATTAATGCAATGGTTGTTTGTACTTTGATTACTATAATGTCTGTGTTGTGATACTACAAATAAAGTCATCCACCCCCAGACGTTTCCGCCGTCTGGTTTGGGGGTGTGACACTTGCACTCTTTCTTTTTGGGAGTTCCGTGCTTGTGGAGCTCCTGCGTTCCATGGGGAGAGGGATGCCATTGTCAGTAAAAGGTGGTTAGCGGATATGGCTAACATATTTAGGACGAGTTTCTGCCCCGAGGAGGTGAAGGTCAGATATGTTTCCTTCCTATTGAAGGACAGGGCTCGAGATTGGTGGGAAGAGGTTGGTAGTGAGTTGGGTGATGATGTTGTTGATGCTATGTCATGGGATGACTTCTCGACCAGGTTCCAAGATGAGTTTGCACCGGCAATTGAGGTGCAACAGTTGGCGCGAGAGTTTCTGGATCGCCGCCAGACTATTGAGACTGTGGTAGAGATCACTACCAAGTTCCGGGAGAGGGATTTGTTGGTACCGCAGTATGCAACAAATGAGGAAATGAAGAAGGTGAGGTATCATGATATGCCGCGGGATGACATCAGGGAGTTTGTGAGTATTTCAGGGTGCGAGACCCTAAATGATATGGTTTCTAGAGCCTGAGAGCGGGAAATCGATTTGGAGAACCTCAGGAAGACGGAAGCGGAGGGTCCCGGAAAATACCCAAGACTAATGATCAGTGTTTGAGAGGCCAGCAGGGCCGGGGTCAGTGCAGCACGTGCGGGAAACTACACGATGGAGTTTGTCGTTCCAGGGGTTTGGGTGGCTACAAGTGTGGCAGGGTTGGTCATGTCAGCAGGGATTGTCCTCAGGGGGCAAGCCCGTTGTGTTTTCATTACGATCAGGTGGGCCACAAGAAGGTCGACTATCCGATGTTAAGGGGAGGATCAGGGAGTGCGCCTGCTCCAACTACTTTGAGGATTACCGATGTACGAGAGGGTAGGGCAGGAGCCCCAACGGAGAGGAGTCGGGCTTTGCAGTGTCAGATAGGGGAGGTCAGGACTCCAACATGCGATGTTGCGGGTATGTATCCTTTGCTTTCTTTTCGGATTTATCTGTATTTTGTTGTTTGGAATCTTGCATCGGTTTGGGTAAGCGTATCTTTGGGTTATTCTCTGCTTATGTTTGGGTTATATCTTCAAGAAATGTTATATTCCATTTGCATGCCAGGAATCTTTAGTAGATTAGTGCGGGGTTGTTTCCTTAGTTGGCGAGTTCCTAGTGTTCGGTTGTTATTTTGGGTTGCAGTCGAGATCGGTTCAGGGGCATTGTGCGGAAGGTTTATGGTTAGGATTCAGCGGGTTACTTACCCAATATCGCCAGGATTCCGTGGTTTTAACAATGGTGCTTGGATTGGTTTTTGTAGGTGCCGAGGGAAGAGGTTAGTTACTGAGGTTTTGATTGAAGTATCCGTCCTATGGACTTCAAGATTTGAGTATGATATCATTTTGAGCATCTGGGGTTATCAGTGTTGCTGGGATTTGGAAAGTGTGTTGGATTAAACCACGCTCATCTGAATCACTTCATGGATTTTATCACGGCTGCTTGTAAGACGATAATATCTTATATTCTTGAAACGGAGAGATATGAGTTGTTGTTTACGAGTCGGTTGCACATTGATAATACGTAAACACATTAGTAACTTGATGTTATAAAACGTATTGTTGTGTGTGATTTGATGAGTAAATAGTGCAAGCATATGAGTCGAAGTTTATCCGTTCATTTTACCCTAAGAGGAATAAAAGCGGTATCTGTGGGCCCCTCGATGATTTAGTGATGATACCCTAAGCGCTTGGCCAAGCCTGGACTGATTTGATTTGTTCAATTAGCCGGTCGTCATAAATCGGAAATCGGGAAACAGCACATTAACAAAGAGAATGATTATAATCCATGTCTCAGTTCATATGATATCTAGAATGGAGGAATTTATTATCCCTTATCTAATGGACGCGTCATTGACTTGGTCAGAGTTCAACAGCGGCTTTTAAGAGCTACGATTGGTAGTCGGGATTTTGGAGTCGTACTTCCAATAATAGTTATTAGACTTATCCAAGTGGGAGACTGTTGGATTAGGTGTCTAAGCCCATAACTATAATTGGTATGTACTTGACCCGAGAGTAGCATGGTACATTTGGGTTGCCTTCACCAGAACAATTTGATAGGAAGAATATTTGAGAAAGAGATTATTTATGATTTATTAATATATTACAAGTATAATATATTAATATGAAATCATGTTATTTAATTAGTATTGATCAAGAATTAATTTGGAATTAATTTAGTGATCAAGAGAGACTAATTAAATTAACGGGGATTGATTATGTAAATCAATGATATATATATGGTTTGGGCTATTGATCCATGATGGGCTAAGTTTATGTAAGTTTCTATGAAGTGTTAGCCCACATGAGATATGGATCATAACCCAAGTGTATGGATTAGGGTTTACCCATGACTCTTGGAATCCTACACTATATATGTGTTTTCCCTTAGCCTAAAATCGGCCGCTAAGTCTTCTAGGAAGAAAGTTAGCCGATTTTGGAGTGTCTAGTCTCTCTCTCAAAGTCCACCTTTGTTCATGGTGTTTGTGAACCATTTGAGGCATCACACTTGAGGTGCTAAGTTCTTAAAGGCCGAAATTCAACAAGCTACAACATGAGGTAATCATCTAATCTAATTTTATGATTAAAGTATCAAATTGTATTCTAGTTGTAGGCTTCATGCTTTGGATATTTTATTGCATGTATAACTAGAGAAAACTTAGATCCAAAGCCTTTAGGGTTGTATGTGCATCATAGGATGTTGTAGTACATAAAACCCAACAAAGTGTTTATCTAGTCTTCAGGGGTTGTGCGGTCTTTTGAGTTTGGCTAGTAATGGATCACTAGCATTGGTAAGCGCAGGTTGTCAGCAGTTCGATCATTGGAGGGTAAGAAGGATTGGGAATCCTTCAATCCTCGTGTGTTGTGCGGGCTTAGTTGAGTCAAAGTGGGGGAGAATCATTCAGGTATTCATGACAGAAGTAGGTGTGAAATTAGGATGAGTTTCGCATCCCCATCGGGGAGGAAGGCGGCCCAAGTGGCTATCTGGATTGAGGATTCTGTGAGTTGGGAGTTCAGGAAACTTCCCAACATTGGGTTCGCGTCTTCTTGGTGTTTGATAGCAGGCTTTGGGGGACCCAGGTTGGGGTTCCAGTCATGACTCGAGTTCCGCTTGGGTGTTGGGTCGAGTGTGTGCTCGACTGTGGATGTGTTCGAATTGATAGGTTAGCGATAAGGCTTTGGGCGTCAGTTGTGGTAAGGTAGAAGTGATGTAAGACTGCGGGGCGGCCCGTAGCATTCACTAGTTAGTAGTTAGTGTAGAAGTGTTGTAAGATTGTGGGGTGGC
Source organism: Lactuca virosa (assembly GCF_052849685.1). Lineage (NCBI taxonomy): Eukaryota > Viridiplantae > Streptophyta > Magnoliopsida > Asterales > Asteraceae > Lactuca > Lactuca virosa. The sequence goes on from NC_136430.1 coordinate 180,327,146, forward strand.
CCGTAGCATTCACTAGCGGTCAGTTAGTGTGGGACGTGTAGTAAGACTGCGGGGTGGCCCGTAGCATTCACCGGTCCCTGTGCAGCAGTGAGATTGTGGCAAATATGTGATTTGCTCACGGATTTCTTCAGATAGTTTAGGCCAAGATGGGTCTGTTCGCAAGGCTGTGGGTGGGCAAGATCATGATTGGAATCGGGATTTGGTAGGTCATGGGAGACCGGGTATGAGATAAGACTACAGCTGATCCTGTAGCGTTCAGTTTAGCATCGGGTTTGGTGTCGTGACGGTTCGGGTAATAATTGACATTCGAGGTTAACGTTCGGAAGTCGCGTGGGGAGACTGTGTGAGTGTATTTTAGCTCAACAATCTGGTGGGAGTCCGATATTTTAGTTAGTTGGCAGACAAGTTGGGACCAGGGAGGTCTCAGCTGCTTTGGGAAGCGGCTAGGAGGCAGTGTGATGTTTCGAGCAGTGGTAATGCTCTGGTATTCTTGCGTGTGGGGTAGCTTGTTGGTCGGGAAATGCTAAGTCACTTCCAGTGGAATTAAATTATCTTAGAGTAAATGGTTTGACCCTGTGGCGTAGCTCTCGTTTGAGTCTAACCGTTTCAGGGAAGGATCTTCTACTCGAAGGATTATCTGAGCCTCCTGTTAAGTATAGGTGTTCTGCATCAGGTTATGGTCAACAAATTTGTTCTGTTGGTAGTATCAGGATGATCAGGGTTAGAAGTGTATGCTTGGTCTGTTATTCGATGAAGGTCTGGTTTGGTAATGTTTCGGCATGGGCGGTCTGGCGGGGAGTCTGACCAATGTGGATTTCAGGGTTCAAAAAGTTAGAAGTAGTTTTTCTTCGGGGGCTAAGGGTTGTTCTTCTTCGGGGGGATAAAGGTTTTCTTTGGAATGGAAATTTCTATTGGGCTCGGTTGTTTGGGTAGGTCGTTCTTTTGCGCGTAATTTTCGGTTGCGTTTCTCAGGTTGATGGTTATGTTATGAGTGTTAGTAAGGAGCGATTTCGAGGATGAAATCTAATTTAAGTAGGGGAGAGTTGTAACACTCGGTTCTGGATTTGCTTCATTATTCCGGGCTGCGGCCTAATCATCTGTGGTCATGAGGCTTAGGGCCTTGGGAAAGGAAGAATTTGGCCCTTCTCGAGTGTGGGTGTTATGGTTTAAGTGATCCAAGTGTTCGATTGTGTCTTCGAAGGTCAAGGGTATAATCGTATTTTGATAATTCGGTCTTTTATAGGTTTTGGGTTTTGTTCGAGAGGTTTTAAGGCTTTGGTGTGTTGTTAGAAGCGTAGGGCTTCTCACCACCTTTCTATGGATATAAGGTTCGTTGGAAACGGACCTAAAATAAGGGAGTTATGGCATTTTGAAGATATTGGCAGAATTGGCCCCTAATGGAAATAGTTGTTAAATCGGTCCCTTGCATGCGAGGAAGGTATGCACGTGTTTGGCTGAGTACGCCCAACGTAAGTTGGTAAGTGGACGCGGGTGTTTGGAGCTGTACGCCCAACGTACAGACATTACGCCCAACGTAATGATTTGGATCCCAAAATCCTAAATTTTAGGGTTGGCTCACTATTTAAACACCTTAAGTCCCAGGTGTTAGCCTCTCTTTCATCCTCCATTGCCCTCTAACCCGAATCTCGAACCCTAGCCTCATCCAAGAGTGTTGTGAGGTCTTTTTGTGCTTCTTTGGTGGGTTTTAGTGAATATTCAAGAGTGGAAGCTTTGAGCAAGGTGGTGAATTAAGGGAAGGCTTGTAGATCTCGACTCTTTTCTCCATTTCTAGCTCTTTAAAGGTAAAAGTTCTTATCTTGCTCATTAGAAGTTGAGATCTAAGAATATGTGAGTTTTGGTCCCATTTTGACCTCATGGGTGAGATCTAGTGGTTGGATACCACTCCAGGAGCTTTGAGTTGCTACTCTTAGCATTTATGAGGTTATAAGTTCATAAAAATGCTTAGTTGATGTTTAGAAATGGTCCATGCATGTTCTAGTTGGGTCTTAATGGATTAAGATGGTCACTGGATGCCATTGAGCCATGAAAATGCATAAAGGTGCCGACTTTATGCATTAAGAGCTTTATTTTGAGGTTCCCTGAAGTTTGAGTGCAAAGTACTTAATTGGTTAAGTCAGAAATCGAGTTTGGATTAAGCCAGGTTACGTCCCGCGTAACTGGTTGTACGCTCAACGTACTGATTTGAGATCGCGACGAGGATTTCTTCGAGAACGCCCAACGTAAGCTGAACGTACGCCCCACGTTCGTCGTCAGATGGGTTTTTGGGTTGTTGCGTTTTGGGATTTGCTTTCCTTTGGGCCACTTTATTGGACTTGTTGTTTGGACCTTTGGGCCATCTGAGATTTTTTATTGGACAAGTAATTATTGGGCTTTAGTATAAGGCCTATATGGGGGTTGGGCCCAATTTGGAAAATCGGGCCATTAGTGGGCTTTATGGATCTTGTAGTTTTGGGCTTGGGCCTTAGTTGTGAGTTTAGTTGGGCCAGGGGTAAAATGTTCATTTTACCCTAAGTATGGATTATGGAGCATAGTTTGGAACCCAATTGCTAATTAGGTGTTATTTTTGGCATTGATAGCTCGGGAAGTCTTCAGGGCAACAACTAAGGATTTCTTTCGGTGAGCTTCTGCATTCGAGGTGAGTCTCCTCACTATTCTATGGGTTGAAGGCACCAATGCCGACCCATTTGGTTTATGTATTGTAGGAATATCCGGGGGGTGACCCTTGGAATTTTGTATGAAAGACCAGGAGGCGGCTCCTTGCAATTTGTATGCAAGACCAGAGTCTGAACTCTAGCAGTTAATTGGTTAGTAATGGTAAATTGTATGCTAGTTGTCTTTGTGATGCTTGCATGGAAGACCAGGAGGTGGCTCTTGGAACTTGTCTGTAAGACCCAGGGTTTTGGCCCCCGGCCTGGCAAGGAAGACCACGAGGCGGCTCGTGGCATAATGGCAAGACTATGGTTGGCACATAGCACTCCTTTTGATTGTGGTATATGTATGATATGTATGGCTCATGATTATGTATGACATGTATGGTTCGTTTGATAGGCATGGTATGTGGTATTTGGGGAACTCACTAAGCTTTATGCTTACAGTTTGTGGTTTTGGTTTCAGGCACTTCCGGTTCGAAAGCAAGGGGCCCGGTTTGATCGCAACGCATACACCCGTGTTTTCCGCAATATGTGATTTTGGGACTTAACTCTGATAATTGTTTTACTTAGATATGTTTTTAAATGTTTGGATCAGGTTACATCTATGTTGTGATTATAATAAAAATGAAATTTTTATCTTTGATTTTTGGGATGTTACAATATAAATAAAAGTCAATGCTTCTAATAATTGCATATGATCAATGTGTTTAAACTCCCAAGCATGTAGACACCAAAATGTCTCATCCCAACCAAAAATTCTAGAAACCGTATAACGACCACAAATTTTATGTATTGTTGATGATAAGTAAGGGGTAGTAAGCCTTATTGTTTATGTTAAAAGGACATATTGATCATAAGGGTAATTTGGTCAATTTATGAATTTCATGAACATTTTTTGAAATCTTGAGTCTTATAAATATGTTAATTGAAGTTATAATAGTTGTTATTACAAAGTGCAACATGGAATTAAGTGAATTTAGTAATGGAATTGTGTATTTTGATTATGAGGGTAAAATGGGAAAATTTATAATTTTATACAAAAATACACCCAAAACTTTTTCCTTTTTATAAATATTATACATTAATTTGCATAACATATTAAACATCAAGTCTGCAAAAGCTAATAAACATACAAAAGAAAGCCAAAGGATCGTATTGGGTGGTTACATTTTACTACACCACATATTTAACAATGTACGAAAGTGACTCCTATGATATTCCTTCTTTCTAAAAGACTTTGATTAATAACTCCTTTAATTCTAGAAAATAAACATTAACAATATATACAATAAGCTATATGCTTAGTGAATAAAACAATTTTCATAAAACTTGGATCATATTTATCAAAATCATTATATAATAAAATGTAGCTTTTCAAGTTTCTCAAAACATTCCTTACACATTCCAAAAGTATTTTCGCCACCAAGACTACTACTACTACTACTATTTATGTTGGTATTACTGTCACAAAGGCCACCAAATCAATTCATTCTCACTCAGTAGTATTTCAGTCACCAAGACTACCACAGCAACGATTTCATACCCGAGATATTACAGTCACTAAGACTATCCCAATTTCATTCTTCTAGAATTTTAGCATTCAACACCAATTTTTCTAAATTTTTATCTTTCACCCCAAATTATATAACAATATATATAAATAAAACAATAGGTTAATCACATGATTTCGTAGTCGCGTTATTACAGTCTCTAAGACTATCCCAATTTCATTTTTTTAGAATTTTAGCATTTCAACACCAAGTTTGCTAAATTCTATCTTTCATCCCAAATTGTACAACAATATATATAAATAACACAATAGGTTAATCACATGAAATCAAATTCATAAGAAAAACAAGTTTTACTCACTTTATCACTTGCTGACTGTTTGAAGTCCTGACACGCGTAATCTTGTCCACAACTTTACCTCCCGAAGCTATTACAAGAATTAAACCATTCTTACATATTTACACTATATCAATGTATAAATACCATTTATGCTAAATGGTCCAATTCAATTGAACATTTCATTTTTGTTCTTTCATCATACAAATTTGGGTTATTTCTAACAATTGACTTCCACTAAGCCTTAATCTATTAAGTCATATACTTCACATAACCAATTCATCATATCACATAAATCAAGTTTATAGCAATCAAATTTCAATTTATGAATATTAGTAAGATACATACATCATAATGCTCTTAACATATTTACTCTTACTCCTAAAACTTCTTACACACGAATCTCAACTATTAGCACCAAAGTTCAAATTAGTGTTTATGATGGAAATTCCCTAAATTAAGAATTAAACCAAATAAATTTGAACTATATATATCTTTAGTGACTTAATACACTTCAGTTTCGACTATATCACCACTAATTTCGATTATGGCTCTTAGCCCTAATTCAATTTCCTACAACTTCAAGAGGATTTCAATGGAATAAACATCTTACCTTTAATCTACACACGAAGATGAAGCTTGGTTGTTAATTTCTTCAATCCCTCCTCAAGATTTGACACTCTAACTAGGAAGTCGCTCAAAATCGCCAAACATAGCTTCAATTATGTTGTAGTACACTTTTGGAATGAAAAAGACGAATGATCGTCTTTTATTTTTCTTCTGATACAATCTCCACGTTGTGGAGTTATCCTCATCACGCTGTTGTGACACAACAAACTCACACGTTGTATTTTACCACTTTTCATGACACTTTTGTCCATCGCTTAAAGACTTCATTACTAAAATACCTACCAATGTACTTTCATCACGTTGTGGCACACCCCATTCCGCGCCGTGGAGTTTTTAAAGTAGGTTGGTGTCATTTTTATTTCAAATTTATCACCGTCTCCCATGCCGTGGCACTACCTCCACCACGTCGTGGTTTTTGAAATTCAGTATTTTATTCTATTTATACACATTGTGCTCTTCTCTATACTTCCAACCATATATATATATATATATATATATATATATATATATATATATATATATATTTATTGATTCTTTCCTCTATTTCTTTAACTCTAAATCATTATTTTTAGGCATTAAGACACAATTCATATTTTCAAGTAACTTCAACTTATTAATCATAGTAAATGACCAAAATGTCCTTCTTAACCATTAAGTTCATAATCAAACTTTATGCTTCATAAATATAAAAATATACATTCATACATTGTAACGCCTCAAAAATCACAACACATTTAAACTTTTTAAAACAACCAAAAATCATAAAATGTTTACAAAATCATTGTTTCCAAATTGTTTATTAATATCAGAGTATCCCAAAATCATAAAGCCATAAGCAGAGGATGTGTACGGTTATGCCTTCACCCTCCCGTGATCATCAGAAGTACCTAAAACAATAAACTAAAACCATAAGCCAAAGCTTAGTGAGTTTCCCCCAAAGTACCACCACATAAAACATATCAAACAAACAACATGCATAATCGAGCCTTCAACCTGACTGGACCGCCTCGCAGGGCCTATAGCCTACATGGACCACTCCCGAGCCTTCAGCATGACTGGACCACCTCGTAGGGCCTACAACCTATCCGAATCACTTGTTGGGCCTTTGGCCTGACTAGACCGCCTCGCAGGCCTACAATCTATCCGGACCACCACAGGTATCTTGGCCTTCAGCACAAAGCAAGATCACCTCAACCCAACCAACCATACACATGTCGACATATACATAATGGATAAACATATAACCAGTCAACGGAAAATAGGCAGATATATACAGATCAATATCGCATGCTAAGATCCTATATACCAGGATACCGATCAAACAGATCTACACAACATAATCAAATACTATCATATAACAAGATATCCAATCTAATGGGTCGACCTTGGTGCCTTTGACCCACAAGTACAGTGAGGAAGACTCACCTCACAGCCTGACGAAAAACTGATCAATACTCTAATCCCGAATACCGGCTCCACCCAAGTCCTAAATGTCAAACATTTCCCATTAATAAAATAATCACAATTTCCTAAATTACCCTTGGCCAAACTTGGTCAAAACTAACAAGTCAACTGAGTCAACCCAACTGAGTCAACTCAACCGAGTCGACACAGAACGCGTACGTGGGGCGTACTCTAGCTTGACTGTGATCGGGGTGGTTGACCGAGTACGCTCGGCAAACATATAGGTACGCACGACGTACTCACAGAACTTCTCTTTTCACATTAAGAGCTTAATACATTGACTTAATGCGTCCAATTGCAGATCCCAGGCAAAAATATCGCTAAGGCCTAAGAATCATAAAGTGTCACAACTCAGAAATTTTAGATCTAGCTAAGTCTAAACTACAACCGTGTACAAGTGAATTAACATCATAACAATAATACAATAAGAATACATACTTTGTTAATCATGCTTATTTATAAGTTATGAACACTTATATTGAAAACTATACAAATATAACTCAATATACAAGTCAACATAAGTCAAGGGATTAAAGTTTAAATCACAAAATGACACACCACAAGGTTCACGGTCCAAAACATCTAGAACATGAGGTTCACGGTCCAAAGTATTAAACAAAAAGGTGTTCACGGTTGGGGTTTAAAGATCAAACCGTGAACCCTCTTAAAGAATCAAACCGTGAACCCTCTTAAAGAATAAGCACAAACCGTGAACACCCATTTAGGAATGAAAGCAAATCGTAAACACTTCATTTTGGATGTGTATAACCGTAAACCCCTCTCCAAATATCTTCAAATCTTATCCAAAGTTAGCCTTCCAATGTGATTACTACCGTAAACCTTACATTCACCGCCTTATGAGTTTCCTTCATATTTAAGGTACAAATGAATTCATTTGACACTTACAGTAAACTCATTTCACTCATATGCTCTCAAAACACATATCAAAGTTCTTCGCATCTGCAAGCAGTTACCCAGAAATCTTCAAACTTTCATAAGAACTTCTCTTCAATTTGTAAGTAGCCTATACAATCTAGTGTGTATTATCATGTTAAATTATTAGTTAGCTAATTTATGGATATAATTATGTGTAAAATATAATTAAGGATATGGTTAATCACACGTATTCTATACCGGGAATCATCGCAACCACATCGAATCTAACCAGAAACACATACACGAGGTGAGTTCATACACCTATGTTTTCACAAATTTTAAATTGTTTTAGGGGGGGGGGGGGAATACAAGTAAAACACAAGAAATCTTATGTTTAAAAATATAAATTGTTTATTTTATTTTCTTACCGTAATATACAGTTAAACGTGAAATTTACTAAATACACAAAAATATTGTTACTATTGAATTTTACAAACGATTTATCAAAACATGTTGAGACGCAACGGTTTTCACACTAACACGGAAAAACAAACTCATAAACTATAATAGGTATAGTTTATGGAACAAATGAACTATTTTACAAAGCTCAGGTTATAACACGGAAAACAAACTTATAAACTATAATAGGTATAGTTTATGGAACACGATTATTATTTTACAAAGTACAAATAACAGATAAACAAAAGGGTTTTCAGCTATTACTCGTAAAAACGTTGAAGCAATTTGTGAGACGTCTTCATGTACTTAAAGCACAATGCCAAAATCGAAATTTTAGTAAACTTAGTGATTTTATTGCAATTTGAGAAAAGTGGTTACCTAAAAATAGGAAGAACCAGTCATTTGGTTGATATTGCAACAAAATTATAAATATAGTGACTTAACTAATAGAAAAAAATACGGTGTCAAAATCAAAATTTTCAGTTAACTTAGTAACTATATTTCAATTTGTTTTTTTTTTTAAATTGTTCACATGCACAACAAAATATGACTATGCATCAAAAGTTCATTTAAAAAAAGTAAGTATTAAAAACAAAATATTTGCATTTTTTTGCTAAACTTTTCTTTTATTTTTTTATTTCAGTGGAAATATTATTGCTTATATATCATTTTCAATATTTAAAAAACATTTAAAAAAATGTATTTTGATGTATATTCATATTTTTTGTGCATGTATCACAAGCAAAAAAAATCAATTTTTTTATAATCCTGTTAAATGAGCCATACCCAATACAAATATGGTATTTGGTGTGAAAATTGCATATAAATAAAAATTCTCTAGTCCCCTCCCTTATTTTAGTTATCCATGGATCTTTCATTACGGTATTTCTGAACAAGTACCTAGATAACAAGTCTCAAGATTTTGATATATATATATATATATATATATATATATATATATATATATATATATATATATATATATATATCAAAATCTTGAGACTTGTTATCTATATATATATATATATAATCGATGTGAAACCATTTTAAACTTGTACAACCACTCAAATAACCCTATGATTATTATTTCAATGGATTAGATTAAAGGGGTGCATAGTAGAATCATACACCATTGTCCATAGAATCGCATACACACAAGGGCATAATAGGGATTTGCATATTCACAAATTTAAATCAGATTTTTATATTAAGGTTGTTTTTGGCACGGAGCGTTTCAGAGCTTCTAGCTTCTAGCGTTTGACAAAACGCTCCATTTTGAACAAAAAACTTCATTCGACAATACAAGCTTTTAACGTTTAGTTTAAACAAAACGCTCCAAATCTAAAAGCTATCCCATGTAGCTTTTAACAAAACGCTACCAGCTAGTTCTAGTAAACATGCCTCAGTAGAATTCTATATCCCTTTTCTCTTTCAGTCACTTGCCTCTTAAACCTTAAAAATCATTTCCTGTATCAACACTTCCTCATTTAGCCTTCACCATGAAGATCTCAACCACACTTCGGTGCCGATACCGACCACCTCCATCCCACTTCGGGCTTGAACTCGAGAAAGAAGTATAAGAGTAGTCGACATACTCAACTTCTACTGCTGCCATTGAAATAGCTAATGTCACCCTTCCGCCATTGTCACCCTTCATCGTCCTCCCCATTTCTTATTTGATTTAATGCCGAGAAAAAGGAGAAAGGTTGGTCTCCTTTTTTTGTTCAATACAACATCATCGAGGATCACTATCGAATACACCACCATCACAACAACACTTGTGTAGTCATCCTCATCAATCATAAATAGCGTAAACAGAAGGAGAAAGAGTGGAAGAATAAAAAACCACACCTGTTTTTGTTTATCTTGTTCTTGATTCTTACAGAGGACATATAAACAAAAAGAAATCAAGAGAAATGGGCAATATGAAAGAAAACAAATACATAGACTTAGAATTCCTTCATGACTTTGACTGCATCAGGAAGGCACACCGAATATGGTACATTATTTTTTTAGTTCTTGACGGATGGTACACAAAAAAGGTAGTCCTCATTCTTTCTTTTTGGAATACCAATGTTCACTTTATCCTTGTTTAATTCGTGCATGTAGGGTGTTTGATTATATGGTTTAAAATGTCATGTTTAAATAATCATAAAATATTTGTTTAATAAATGTTAGGAAGTAAAGTGGATACCTAGCAAAACTATAAGCACACAAAACACATTATTTACGTGGTTCGGTCAAGGCGACCTACGTCCACGGGAAGGAGGGGAGTATTCTTTTATTTCAGAGCTCTGAAATAGAGGTTACCAATACAATTACACAGAGATTCGCCTATCACTCTAGAATTCAAGATACAAAATGACCTAGCATGCATCCCTATTAATACTTGAGGGATCAAACCTAAAACGCTATGGGCCAAGCCCATTGGCCCATAGGCCCATGAAAGGTGTCAACCAATCACAATCTGCCATGCAACATCTTCTGGAATATTCATCCATGTTATACAACCCATGAGTATCAATAACACACATGATGGAGCACCTTGTGCCATAGTGGAGAAATATGATGTATAAGTGGCGCATCATGAACATTAATGGCCCGACGACCATCATGGTGGCGCAATATGGTGTAATCCTTGAGCAATAACAACTTCTGAGCATCCTTAAACGATCTTGAGCATCATAGAGGACTTCATAACATACTTGTCTCATCAAGAACCAAGATGGTCCAACTTGCACCGTAATGGTGAAACAAGTGTATGGATGGCGCAACAGGCTTCAAGTGTGGCACAAGAACATCAAGATTGGAGCAACAACACCACCTTGGCGTAACAAGAACATACATGGCACAACAAGGCCATGCATGGTGCAAGAGCATACTCCATAGCTCAACAGAAATACCTCATGGCGCAAGAGGGATCCTCATGGCGCAAGAGGAACCCCTCATGGCGCAAGAGGAACCCCTCATGGCAAAAGAGAGAGCATAATGGCGCAAGAAGGAATGCCCTTGGCGCAACAACATCCTCCTTGGCCCATCCCTTCAACATATGGCCAACAAGATTCCCTTGTTACTCCATATCACTCCTAAGTGCTCCAAACCTCTTCCAGTTGCTCCAAACCCCCTTCTGTACGGTCTGTTCCTTTGACACTTGATACGTTCCCTTTTCAGACGATCCATTCCTTTCTTAGATGATCCTTTCCTTTGTCCCATGCTCCATGAACCCCAAGTGCTCCATGTAGTTCCAAGTTCTCCAAATGATCCAAATGCTCGAGTCACATTTAACAATCTCCACCTTGACTTGAGCATCCTCTGAACTCCACCTTGAACAAGAACTTCCTCTCCCTTCCTGTCATTCGTCCCCGAAGGGACCTACCTCCTGTGAACATCAACAAAGTCCAAGAAAGGCTTGAACTTCTCCATAGGCAACGACTTTGTCAACATATATGTTGGGTTGACCTTGGTATCAATCTTCAGTATCGAAAACTTGTCTCCTTCCAGAATATCCTGAATGAAATTTAGCTTGACATCAATGTGATTCGCCTTCTCATGATATATAGGGTTCTTTGCAAGACTCAAAGCACTTTGACTGTCACAATACAATACATGCTTCTCCACCTTCAGACCAAGACTCTGAATAATCCCTTGCAACCATATCTCCTCCTTTATTCCTTCTGTCATGGACATGTACTCGGATTCAGTTGTAGACAAAGCAATGGTATCTTATAACATTGACTTCCAACTAATGCCACATCCGAATAAAGTGAATATGTAGCACATCTGTGACCTGCGCTTCAACAAGTCACCACCATAATCAGAGTCAACATATCACACCAGGTCGCTCTTTGTATTTGCTCCATACACCAAGCAAACATCCGTCGTTCCCTTCAATTATCGCAAGATCCACTTTACAGCTTCCTAATGAGTCTTCCCAGGATTACTCATAAACATGCTAACCACAATAACTACATGAGCCAAATCAGGTCTGGTACAGACCATAGTATACATGAGATTTCCAACAACACTTGAGTATAGAACCCTGCTCATGTACTTTATTTCTTCAATTGTAGTGGGTATAGTGTTTAGACCAAGTTTAAAGTGAGCCGCCAAAGGAGTTCCAACTGGCATGGACTGATCACAATTGAAGGATTGTAGAACTTTCTCAATGTACTTCTTTTGAGAAATACATAACCACCCTGATCTTCTGTCCCTTTGAATCTCCATCCGTAGTATATTCTTTGCTGCTCCCAAATCCTTCATATCAAACTCATTCTTCAGGGTCGCCTTCAAGTCATTTATTCCAGCCATGTCTTTAGCTGCAATGAGCATATAATCACATATAGCAACATATATATGTAGGATTGTACATAACCGCCCTGATCTTCTGTCCCTTTGAATCTCCATCCCTAGTATATTCTTTGCTACTCCCAAATCCTTCATATCAAACTCATTCTTCAGGGTCGCCTTCAAGTCATTTATTCCAGCCATGTCTTTAGCTGCGATGAGCATATAACCACATATAGCAACATATATATGTAGGAATATGGTGACAATTCCTTTGAGTAAACACAATTGTCAAACTAGTTCCGAGTGTAGCCATTCGATATCATGAATGAATCAAATCTCTTGTTCCAGTGTCTTAGAGACTGCTTCAAACCATACAAGGATTTCTTCAGCAAACATACATGATCCTTTTTAGAATCAAGGAACCCTTCTAGCTGGGACATATAAATCTTTTCTTCTAAATTTCCATGAAGAAATGCAGTTTTCACATCAATCTGTTCAAGCTCGAGATCGAATGCACTCACCATGGCCAAAAGAACCCAAATTGTCTTGTGTTTCACGACCGATGGGAACACCTTGTGATAATCAATTCCTTATTGCTGAGAAAACCCTTTTGCCACCAACCTTGCCATGAACCTAGCTGGTTCAACTCCTGGTATCCCTTCCTTCTTCTTAAAGATCCATTTGCATCCTACTGGCTTTGCTCCCTTTTGTAATGGAACAAGATCCCATGTTTCATTCTTTTATAAAGATTGCTTTTTTGTTTCATTCATGGCCATCAACCAGTCATTTTCTTCTTTTCTCGCCACAACCTCTTTATGCGATTGAGGCTCCACAGTGTCACTGTCTTCTCCAGTTGCTAAAGCAAAAGCAATGGAGTCAAGTTCACCTGAATTCACACATCCCACATATCTGTCAGGTTCTCGAATGACCCTCTTCAATCTTCTCTTTGCTATAGATTCAGACCCATCATCCTTCCCGACATCAACACTACTGGAAGAAGATCCCATGGTTGATCTTGGGTTTCATCTTGTCCAGGATATTCATGTTGGGTTTTGAGCACTATAACACTCCTATGGTGCACATGCAACCCTAAATGCTTTGGATCTATGTTTTCTCTATTATACATGCATATTTTCAATTTTCCAAAGCATTCTCCCTAACTAGCATACAAATTGTCAAATGAACAATACAACTAGTTAAATGACTTACCTTTTAGAAGGACTTGTAGTTCTTGACCTTTGAAAGCTTGAGCACCTCAAGTGTGATGCCTCTATTGGTTCACAAACACCAATATGCAAGAGGAGGCTTGAGAGAATAGGTCACTAGCACAAAATCAACTTTACCCTCTTGGAAAATAAGTGGCAACCGATTTTGGCTCTAGGAGGGGCTTATTTATAGTGTTGCACATGCTAGGGTTACACTTTGTAAACCCTAATGACCCACGACTTTCCACATTCTCATGCTCCATGGATTTAATTTCCATAGACTATCCATGGATTAGTTTAGCCCATCTACATAATCATGGATCATTGGCCCACACTACAAGAATCATTGATTTACATAATCAATCCCCATATATTTAATTAGTCTCTTTTGACCACAAAATTAATTCCAAATTAATTCTTGATCAATACTAATTAAATAATATGATTTCATATTAATATATTAAAATTGTAATATATTAATAAATCATAATAACCTTATTCTCAAAAGTCCATCCTATCAAATTGCACTGGTGAAGGCAACCCAAAAGGGCCATGCTACAATCGGGTCAAGTACATCCCAGTTATAGTTATGGGCTAAGACACCAAATCCAATAGTCTCCCACTTGGATAAGTCTAATAACTATAACTGCGCATGCAACTTCAGGATCCGACTTAGCAATCATAAGCTTTCAAAAGCCGCTGTCGAACTCTGAACTAGTCAGTGACGCGTCCTTCAGATAAGGGATCATATCTTCCTCTGTTCTCAAGATATCTATGAGGACAAATACATGGAACATAGTCATACTTATTGTCCTGCAATTTGTTTTCCAATTTCCGATTCGTCTGACATAGAACATAACTAAACACATCAATTTAGTTTTGACCGGGCCCGACACATAGTCAAAACAGAATCATTAGGAGGCCCAATATATCGCTTTTAATCGTCTTAGGATAAAAGGAACATATAAACTTCAATATCATATGCTTGTACTAACTACTCATTAAGTCATGCACAACGATACGTTTTATAACATCAAGTTACTGATGTGTTTTCGTATCATCAATGCACAACCAACTCGTATTCAACAACTCATATATCTTAGTTTGAAGATTATATGATATTATCATCTCACAATCACTCGTGATAACTTCCATGAGGTTATTTAGGTGAGCGCGGGTTGAATCCAATACTCAAATCTTATTTCAGGAGCACTCATGAATGGTGAAGCACACTTTTGCTATGTCTAACGCCTTAGACAATCTACAAGCCAACTCATGACAATCTTCTTTCATACTTACTTCCAACGTATGATCGACTGTGGATAGTTTGAATAACCTAGTTATTCGGGAAGTCAAAACATGCAAAGTGAAACACAAGAATAATACTAATCTTATATGGCCCCAAAACTTTTTAGTGTAAATAAAACACCTTTTATTTAATCACCATATTGATTACACATTATTCATTGTATATTGTTTCGATTTATCAACTAATACTTGAATTAAAACAATAGCTATCCCATGTTCCAAGCAGGCTCACTATGTTTCCCTACAGTCCTTACTTTGTGAAATAAATCAATTGTAAACATTTCCAATGATACGCATTTCACAATTCCAAATCCTTATCGTAAGTGTAAGAATACCAAGTTCTTGCCACTTACTGTAATTTGTTAGATTCTAAACTTATATGCAGTGATCATTTTGTAATGACTATGTACACAAGTCACAGAGACTTTGTCAATTACAAAAATTTCCATTGGAGATTGTTACAAGACAATTCCATAGATCCGAAGTCTCATATTTAAAGCACATTCCTTTGAACATCATTCTTGCATAAAAGTTTCTAACTTTCTCATAGATTCTTGATATCCAACTACCATTATGAAAACTTTTCCATATTTGCCATATGACAACTCATTGTTAATAGAATCTTGTCTATTCATAATAATGTCAATATGGTCCATCCATTACTATACTTCCAACTATCCATAAATGATATGTGCATAATTAGTCATATATTTTGTGTTAAATCTTAATACTTTTTGGCTATTTTATTGCAAATTATGAACAAAAGGTACTTAAATATGTTTAAAATGTATTTGTAGCCTAAAAGAGATGCTCGGATGGAAAAGGAAGTGGATTTAGAAATTGGAAGCTTGGATCTTGGATTTTGAAGAAAGAAGGATGTTGCTAGACAGCTTGAACCCTCGTCAGTGTTTTGGCCATATCTCATGAACCGTAACTCCGATTGACGAGATTACAAATTTTCTGAAAACTAGACACAATTTCGGACGACTTTCGTGTTTTGAGAAAATGTTGATTCCAAACGGACTCGACGAGTTGGCCATCAACTCGACGGGTTGGTCAGAAAGTTCGCGATTCTCGACGCTGACTTGCCGTACACGGGATATTAAGTGATGGGCTCGTCGAGTCGGTCACTGGACTCGCCGAGTCACCCCTGTTTTCAGAATATATATTGAAACGCTTCTCATTCGAACCCTAACTAATGGGGGAAGCCTTGGACGATTTTTGGAGGCCAGAAGGGTTCTTGGAGCTCTAGTTTTCGAGAATTCAACCTAAGAAGCAATTTAGAAGAGATAAAAGGCAAATAATTATTCTTCTTTTCTTAATCTTTGTTTTGAACCATGTTTGAATCATTAGAATTTGAATTTATGTTGTTATTTGCTGTAGATATGAGCTAAAACTAATATCTTCTGTTTATGATAGACGACTTTATGAATATGGCTTGATTTTATGGTTAGATTAATTTAATTTGGTGAGTTTTGTTTTGTTAAGCTTGTTAAAGAACCTTATGTGTTAATTACAACTATTTTCTGTTAATTAACCAACATATTAAGCTGCATGAACATCTCTTAATTGCTAATCTCATATGATTAGTGTGAAACGTTGTTATATGCCTAGGAATAGCGAACGTGAAACTAGGGTTAACTAGAAAATAGGTAAGTTAATGTGTGGGCCTTGTGTGACGAACCATCAACAAGAGGTTAATTTAATTAGTAATTTGATTAGCTAACTACAAGTCTTACTTAACCCGAATCAATGAACTAGGAAATTTATTTGTTTAATCACTTGATCACTGCTTGAATTAATTTGTTTTCTAAGGATTAGTAATAGCGAACGTGAACCTAATCACACTAATCGGTAGCCAATGCCAATTAATCCATTGCACTTGCCATAAAATCAACCATAGGAATAAGTGAATCGAATCTAAACGGAAGTCTCTTTAAATTGATTGAATCTAGTTGTCTTTTGTTTCTCCTTAGTTGTTAATTGTCCTTTGTTAAAGAGTTTAATTAGTTGCTTAAGTTTCTAGTCTTGTAAAACTAGAGAAAAACCCTTCTTTTTACTTGTTTTATTTAGATAATATTAGTAATAATCTTAATTGTTTACCGTTCCCTGTGTTCGATACCCTACTTACCTGAACTAAGCTGCTAATCGATAGGTACACTGCCTTTCGTGTGTTTGTTTCTGTGTCTAAGTTAGTAGGATTAAAACTAGTGCATTCCACACACATCAATAAACAACTAATCTTTGGCGAACCTTGGATTGTTCTTAGCAGTTGTTTAATAACTTTAGTCATATCCAGTTCTAGTCCTTTTCCCTCTTAATGCCCTAGGCATTTGGAAAATTAGAATACATGAATATTATAGCATATGCAATCGATCCTATACCCGAAGCATATGGGATATAATTCATAATGTCTTATATAAAGACATGATACTTGACCAGTCTTTTGCTATAATATTTCCATATATAGAATTTCCAATGTTGAAGCATTTCAACATGGTATTCATATAAATCCTTGACTAAATTTGATTAAAATCTCAATCTAAACTTTTAGAATTGAAATGAAGTATAAGTTCCTCTCCCTTAATTATAGCAAAACAACTTTTCAACCCTGCAACTTTGCGAAATGAAAACTTTGTTTTCTATAATTAACATTGCTAACTTGCAACACTTACCATAATAATTATGCTCCCACTAGCATAATAATTATTTTGTTACTTACATAACATTTATGTTCCCACTAGCTGTGACATGAATCCAGAAATCATCTGGACTTCTAGAAATCAATACTTTATTGACTTTCTTACCAAAGTTCAGAATTCTGACATGAGATGCTTCGATAAGCCTTTATCTAAGCTCACACACCTTTTATTAGAAAGCTCATATGTGTGTCTAAGCAATTTTAGAACTTATAGCAATAAGTCTCAAATGTTTAGACCTTTTGCCATTTCTCACAATTCGAACTATGAAGAGGGATGCCGTAGTCATAATCGAATTTGAGAATGCAAATATCACAATTGCTAACTCTTTAAAATCTACTTAGTGGAAGCGTTTCTTCACAATCGTTTTCATGAATTGGAGAGAACCCTTATGACACTTAGATTTTATGTTGTATGTGTTCCTATCCATGTGAATTTGTCATAACCATAATCTTAAGACAAGGTTAGTGACAAATCCAAACTCATATGGACCGAACTTGTTCAATCTTAATTTCTTACAACCTGGCAGCTCAAGGGCCTACAATTGCTTCCAAGTTGTTATGCAAACAATTGAGGACTCATAGAACTCACATGCATAGTCAACTTTAACTGGAATGGCCACATAAACAAGAATATGTCAACATGATAGGTTGCAAACCTCAAGTCATGTGCTAGTGATCAACAATAAGTTTACTCTTGATCAGTTCTTGAAACTTTTCAAGACCTTTAAGACTCCCACTAACCTCTTGACATATAAGATTCTCTTTGTCAAGAAACATTACTTGACAAACAAATATTCAAGAGTTAGTGCGGTTTCTTATCAAGACAAACACTTCACACAATTGGTCTTAGTTGGTCTTTTTCTTATCCAAGACATCACAACTACCAATTACAAATGTGTTATAAACGTGTTATAAACCTACTTAAGATATGTCACTCAAGTTACAATCTTCGAGAATGACTCTAAAACTCGACTTTGGAATGAAGTATGACTCTCCTTAATTGATTTAACCATCTCAACATGTCCCAATACCTCTTCTTAGTCATACAAATGCACTAAGATGTACTTAGTGGATCAATTGTGATATGGTTTCATAATCAATAAGATAATCATAAAACACGATACTAAAGTACTATCCTATCTTTTTAGATTGGAGAAACTTTTATCTTTCTGCCGACTTTGATTCTTCTTAGTCGTTCTGCTATACATTGAAACTTTTTTCAATGATTCAGAATTACACTTAATCTTGTAAGCATAACCATATTTACTAAACTTTAGTAAACCATAACGAATAGTCTTATCGTTCTTTGTCGTGGACCTAACCAGCGTACAACCAAGTGCACTTGATCCCCTAGTCCTTCACTTGACTCACATATACATGTGAACAAGGAATTAGTCTTAATTTCCCAAAGACGAAGGTTCTCATTCATCATACAATACAATTTGCATGATCCTAAGTTTCTGTCAATTTGAAACTTGGGTGATGAGAATCTTTCCTTATTTGGTAAATTTAGACACTACCACAAACGAAAGAATCAAATCCATATTGCTAAAAATAGAAACATACAAACATCAATTTTCACAAATGCCATTGCAAGGAAATATAAAATAAGATAAAAATTCAAAATTTTATTTAATTATAAAAGGTGCGGAAATTTTTTTCCTTACAATGCAGTTACAAATGAAAACTATGTTATTACAAATTTCTAAGCAATCTATTATAACTCTTAAGCAGCAGCTCAAAAATCCGATCATCGAACCATGCGATCGAAATCCATCTTTTCGCGATCAGACTCTGCATGCCTTTCCTTTAAGCTTCCTTTGATCCTACAAAACATCAAAATGTAATCTTATCACATCATGTATTAAGAATCTACAAACAGGAACTTAATAGAGTTAGATAGTGGATTTACCTGAAGCAGAGTCAAACCTTTTTTACTTTACCTTCTCTTAGATCTTTTAGGTATTTAGGGCAGCTTTGCTTCCAATGTCCCTTCAAATGGCAGTAGAAACAAGTGGACTCTTTGGTATTTGAACATGGAACTATCTCAGAACTGGCTTTTCTCTATGGTCAAATCTTTTGACCATAGCCAATTACCTTCCCATAGGAGAAGGGATCTTTTCTGGACTATCTATGTCATTGCCTATGTCCATGGCAGCTTGGGAAGCAGATCTTCCAATCAAATTTGCTTGATCATTGCGCCAAATCATTATTGATTCAGCATCAATAAGAAAATAGGTAAGATCAATGAGGGTTACGTCGCGGTCTGTCATATAGTAGTCTTTAACAAACTGACTATACGACTCGGGAAGCGACTGAAGAACCAAGTCAACAGCCAACTTTATCGGGAAAACGACACCTAACATTCCCAGCTTGTCAATGTGTGACTCCATATTCAAGACATGTGCACACACAGACCTTCCATCTTGGTGTTTACTAGCCAATAGGGCTTGAGTGACCTTGAACTTTTCAAGTCTTCGAACTTGTGGGTCAGGGAGTATAATTGGAGGAGGTGGAGGAAGTGAAGTATGATATCGTGGAATATCATCTTCATGTGGAAAGTTTTTTTTTTGTTTTTTTCAACAGATTTGGGAAGACCATAGTTGTCTGAACCAGACATCTACAAGGGAGAAATTAAAGTTAGTTGATTTAAGACCTTAATATAACACCCAAAACGAAATATTAAGGCTAGGACCCAACACAATATTTTACAATTGCGAAAAGCGATGCCGTAATCCAATTGTAAAATATTTGAAGGTAAATGACGATTTACCAATTTCGACAAAGAAAAACGAAATAAATTATTAAGTTTTAATTGGATTGAAATTCCTAGATCCTTAAAGATTCACTGAACTTTTCAATGGCATGTTTAAATCTCGATTGTGCCCTTCAAGTTTGTGACTGGGATGCCGAGGATCACAAACAAGGTGTGAATAACCATGCAAATTAGCTTGGTACACTCAATGTTACAAATCACCTAATCAATGTGCCGGTTAACCACACACGCTCCATTGATCTATGATTAACATCCAACTACCCTTTGCCATACATTGTCAGTCCCAGATTAGTGTGTCGGTTAACCACACACGCTCCACTAACGACTTAACAAGGTGCAAAGTGTAATTTCATGGATTAGCACCATTTCACATTTTCCTAAAGTAACTAAGATTGGGAATTTCATAAAAGTTTAGTTACTTTATTTTTATCATTATACTTTTAATGAGGGAGAAATAATGTCCTATCCTACCCGTTCGGATAACGACCCTCCACCAGTCAAGGAAGCGGTGGGTGATAGTGGAAACCCATTAAACTGCCATTTTATAGGCAGTAACCTTATACCCTCATTTTAGACCGACTTCATGAATGAGGCCTACTAACGGTAAGACCGACTTGTCTTATACATATATATATTATTAAACTTATAATATTATAAAGTATAAGGGTTGAATTTTAACTTTTAAAACTCTAGAGTTTGGAATTAAAGTTTCATTAGTGAGACTTTACAAATTCCAAAACTTGAGGGCAAGTTTTGAAACTTGTCAAAACTCTTCAATTCTATAACTTATGAGTTTAATGTTGGTTTTATGAAAAGACTCTTGACTTTACATAACTTGAGGACAAGTTATGGAGTTCATTAAAACATTTATGATAAGACTTTTCATGTTCCATAACTTGAGGACAAGTTATGGAACCCATTGAAGAACAATTAGATAAATTCCAACAAGGAAAATTATCACATAATTTTAATCATGATCTAAACTAACTCATAAAGCAAAACAATTCATATCAAATAAAACAAATAATTAACCTATTATCTTAATATTTGACAATTGTCCTTTCGTTTTCCATAACTTATGAGTTTAATGTTATTTTAATGTATGAGACTTTTCATTTTCCATAACTTGAGGACAAGTTATGGAGGTCATTAAAGGCATTTAGATCATTATTTTAATTAACACAATTATCAAATAATTCATCCATGATCTAGTTAAACTCATAAGAACAAGATAATTCATATCAACAATCTTCAAGAAATTAGCCTAATCATATAAACTAATACAAATCTTGAAATTATGACACTTATCTTTTAATTGGATAAGCATGATCACTACCATATCAAAAAACAAATTTCATGGTTCAAAAAACAGTTTGGGGGTAATGATCCTAATCCAATTCTGGCCAAAAACTCAAAATTCTGCATACATGAGCACCAAATCGGCGAGTACATGAACTGGACTCGTCGAGTTGGGCTGTTTCTGAGTGGACTCGGCGAGTCAGCCAGTGGACTCGGTGAGTCCATCAGCCAGATGCAAAAATTTGATTTTTTTCAACTTGGAAAACTAACAAGCATCAAGTATAATAGAAAACAAACCTAGGCTCTGATACCACTGTTGGGTTTTGAGCACTATAACACTCCTATGGTGCACATGCAACCATAAATGCTTTGGATCTATGTTCTCTCTATTATACATGCATATTTTCAATTTTCCAAAGCATTCTCCCTAACTAGCATACAAATTGTCAAATGAACAATACAACTAGTTAGTTGACTTACCTTTTAGAAGGACTTGTAGTTCTTGACCTTTGAAAGCTTGAGCACCTCAAGTGTGATGCCTCTATTGGTTCACAAACACCAATATGCAAGAGGAGGCTTGATAGAATAGGTCACTAGCACAGAATCAACTTCACCCTCTTGGAAAATAAGTGGCAACCGATTTTGGCTCTAGGAGGGGCTTATTTATAGTGTTGCACATGCTAGGGTTACACTTTGTAAACCCTAATGACCCATGACTTTTCACATTCTCATGCTCCATGGATTTAACCTCCATAGACTATCCATGGATTAGTTTAGCCCATCTACATAATCATGGATCATTGGCCCACACTATAAGAATCATTGATTTACATAATCAATCCCCATATATTTAATTAGTCTCTTTTGACCACAAAATTAATTCCAAATTAATTCTGATCAATACTAATTAAATAATATGATTTCATATTAATATATTATACTTGTAATATATTAATATATCATAATAACCTTATTCTCAAAAGTCCATCCTATCAAATTGCACTGGTGAAGGCAACCCAAAAGGACCATGCTACAATCGGGTCAAGTACATCCCAGTTATAGTTATGGGCTTAGACACCAAATCCAACAATTCATTGCCACCTTGCTCTTTGTCACTTATCACAACTCTGTCTAGAGTTTGAGTTGCAAACTCCACCTTCTGGCTAGCACCCTGATCTTTGTTCCCTGCTTGACTTGTATCACCTCCTCCCTGGTTACCCATGGCAAATTCATTAACAGTCATGTCTCTACTCATGATAAATTTAGGAGTTCTTCCTTCTTCTATACACCACAGTCGATAACCTTTTACTCTTGTCACATATCCTAGAAATATGTACTTTATTGCTCTTGGCTCAAGTTTACCATTATTCACATTAGCATATACGGGGCATCCAAATATACGTAAACCAGAATAGTTAGAGGGTTTCCCGGACCATACCTATTGAGGAGTCTTCAAGTCAATAGCACTTGATGGTGATCCGTTCACCAGATAGCAAGCAGTGTTAACTGCTTCCGCCCAGAATTGCTTGGATAAGTTAGAAAATATCCGCATGCACCTTGCACGCTGTATGAGTGTTTGGTTCATCCGTTCTGCCACTCCATTTTGATGTGGTGTGTGTCGTACAGTGCGGTGCCTCACTATACATTCTGCCTTGCAGAAATTATCAAATGGAGCATTGCAGAACTCCAACCCATTGTCAGTCCTCAGAGTCTTGACTTGTTTTCCAGTCCCTTTCTCAACCATGGTCTTCCACTCCTTGAACTTCCCAAACACCTCATCTTTGGTCTCCATAAAGTACAACCAAGCCTTCATTGAATAGTCATCAATGAACGTCACAATGTATGAGCATCCTACTTGAGACTTCACTGATGCAGGTGTTGGATTAGGTGTCGAAGTTCATAACTATTTCTGGAATGTAATTGACCCGGTTGGCATGGTCCATTTGGGTTACATGGCATTGCAACATTTGGATAGACTAAATGAGAGAAAAAGACACTTATGGTTTATTAATCCTACCTAATAAATGAAAATACTTTTGCCACTTGTCTTCACCTTATTCAATATGCCACATGGCATTTTTTCTATTTTTTTCATTCTCCTTTAATTCCACTTGGCAATTTGTCCTATTTTTCTTAATATTACAATTTTTTTGACTAATAACTCCTTAATTGGTAACGGATGATAACATAGGCTGTATATGTAAAGGCATTGAATGTTTTATAATCTCAGCATAATACTTTTAGAGACATATCTTTCCTTCCTTTTAAAATCCATTATTCTTTCATCTATTTTCGGTTTCATAGTTATCCTTTCATACGTTTGCCATAATTATATGATTTCAAATCAAAAGAAATCATCATCTCTGTATTTTGGTATTGTTATCCTTGCCAAAATGAAATTTCAAAATTATGTATAAAGACGATTTAATCTTATGTTATTGTTACTTCCGGTGTTCAATTTGTTATCAAAAGTCTTCAAACCTTTACTCTGCATCAGAACCAGAACTGAATGCGCCACATCTACATAAGGTTAGCAAATAATTTTGATTTAATAATGAACTTTACTTTCAAAGCATCTGTTTATTGTTTATGTGCTCATCTATGTTATAATCTTATATGTTCCCTTCTTTGGTTGAATTCTCATGTAATTCTAATGTTCAAATTCTTGCTTATGTTAGAATGCATATATGGTGTTCGATTAAATGCCTCAAACAAATACATTAACAATGTCAATTAGAATATTTGATTTCGTTATATTTGGGCTGCTTTGTCCTGTTTGTAGAAACATTTTACCGTTTCTGATAATCAAAATTATAGCACAAATACATGACAAATCTGTCCCTGCCCTTAATTCGAATAAAAATAAATCACCATATATGCTTTGTGTCCGAATTGCAGGTTAAAGTATATTTAGTATAAGAGTTCTAAATAAGAATAAGAGTTGTAAATCAGAAATAAGCCCAATTATAGGTTGAAGTGTATTTAGGATTCTTATAGAACTGATAAGCATGGTAGAAAAGTAATAATTTTTCATCAATTAAAATTTCCTTTTTATGCTATCTGGATAACTGATTTATATAAAATATTATGGCACTTAGGAAATGCAAATAAATAACAAATAAGGACAAATTTGTGTAAAGGTTAGGACCACATGCCTACAATGGTATCTTTGTAATATAAAGTATAATTTTGATTTCAGGGTCATTTATGTCATGATTTACATAAATGTATTTTTTTTTTCTGTTTTTTGTTATATTTTGTCTCCTTTGGTCTTACTTTAATGACTTAGACATAAACATGAGATGAACCAGTTTGTTTTACTCGGTGATTGGTTAGCTAATCAACATTACTATAAATTTATACATGTGCCAAATTTTTTGAATTTTTTAGTCACGCATACCCAATGAATCTATTTGAAAGATTCATTGGAACAATAAAAAACACTAACTCAAATATAAAAATATAAAAGAGTGTTCAAATGTCTAAAATACACCTCAATAAACCAAATCGTGTTCACATTTTTTTGTCATTGCTGAAGGGTATAATGGTAATTTATGGGTTGAAACTGTGGTAGAAAGGGAAATGTTACATTTTATATGAACTGGAAAAACAATTTTTACAGAAATACAATTTTTTTTTGTTTTTTTACAGAAATACAATTTTTTTAGTGTGATTAGGTGACCAATCACCAAGTAAAAAAAATTGGTTCATCTCATGTTTATGTGTAAGTCATTCCGTAATATTAAGAAAAACATATTGGTTCATCTCTTGTGTCTTCATCAACCCATCTGACAAACTTTTTCAAAATTTGTGTAAAACATGACACAAAGAAAGCTAAAAGTACCATCGAACTCAATATGAATAGAAATATAATTTTTTTTTTTCTGTTTTTTGAGTTCGGGGGCATTTCTGTCACGTTTTATAGAAATACATTTTTTTTCTGTTTTTTTTATATTTTTTCTGATTTAGTATTACTTGATTGTATTTTGCATTACTTGATTGCTTGGTCCTATTTTGAATTAAGGGGCATTTCTGTCACTTTTTACTAGAATTACATTTTTGTCATTGATCTGAACCGGTTTACACCAAAAACATATTAAATAAAGGTAAATAAGATATGATTTACGCTTAAACAGGACCATTTTTAGTTGTTAATATTACTAAATACCAAATTTTCATTACCCTATTACTATTTACTAAGCATTACCTTTAATTCCATGTCACTCAATATGTTCATCCATCTTTTATTTATGTAGGTTTTGATACAATCTTTAGACGAAAAACGTCTATCGAAACATCAAGCTTATGAAAGTGGACCGGGTGTAAAAAATATTTCATGGTTCCTAATGGCCGGTCTTTAGCAGTTGGTAGTAACAACCAGATGTTGAGAGTTATATATCACTTAACCTTGAAAGATTTTTCAAACTTTTATAAGGATTTCAACATGGAGGGGACAATTAAAAAAAACATTTTCTTTTATAGCATTATACTTTCGGGAAATAGTCATTTATATTTTTATAGCATTCTACTTTCTTAAAGAAAACACTTTTTGAGGATTTCGAACATGGAATGAAAATTAAAAAAAAAAATTTATTTTATAGCATTCTACTTTGTAAAATGGCCCTTTTAAAGATTTTGATAATTGACTGGAAAATTAAAACAAAAAAACATTTTCTTATAGCATTATACTTTTTGGAACTATCATTTTATAGCATTCTAATTTGTAAAATCATATTTTTTTTTAAATATTTTTGAACATATATCGGAAAATTTTAAAAGAATGTTTTCTTTTATAGAATTCTACTTTTGGAAATTGTCATATAAAGATTATACTTTGTAAAATGGTATCACCTAACAAAACAAAAGCTTACAAATAGTTAAAACAACAAAAACATATTCTACACATACCACCGTAACTCATATTTTTTTTTTTTTATTTATGTAAAATTATTATTACTAAAATAATATGTAATGCTTACCACTTTATATTATTTTTTTAAAAAAAACCCCGTGTATTATACGGGTCTCACACCTAGTATATTATAATTTCTAATATATTTATAATATTATTTAATTAGTATTGATCAATAATTAATTTAGAATTAATTTGGTGATCAAAATGAGACTAATTAAATATATGGGGTTGATTGTGTAAATCATCCATTCTTTTATAGTGTGCTAATGATCCATGGTTTATTGGATTGGGCTAAATCCATAAGGTGCTCCATGGATGCTCCATGGAGGTTATAAACCCATGGATCATGGAATGTGAAAGGCCATGTCAATTAGGGTTTACATGGTGTAACCATACTTGTGACACAACTATAAAAGGACCCCATGGGCTACCAAAATCGACACTATGTGTAGAACAAGAGGGCTAGCCGATTTTGAGTAATTATGGGCTTCTCTCAAAGTTATTCCAAGTGTTGTGGTGTTGTATGAAACATTTGAGGCATCACACTTAAGGTTCTAGGCTCACAAAGTTCTCAAGGAATCCAAGCAACAAAAAGGTATGTTCTTCCTACTAGCTTTTATGTTTCAAAGTTCCCCATGCCATGCTAGATAGGTTAAGAACCTTGGAAAATCAAATTTGCATGTATCTTACTAAAACATAGATCCAAGGTTTCTAGGGTTGCATGTACACCTTAGGAGTGTTAGAATGCTCAAAACCCTTCAGTGGTATCAGAGCCTAGGCTTGTTTTCTTGATAGTTGATGCAAATTGTTGAAAAACTTAAGTTTTCTGCATTCTGCGACATGAACTCGCCAAGTCCATGGGGGGACTCAACGAGTCCATTTGATAATTCATCCTAGTCGTAGAGTAGGTTCTTGCACCCGACGAGTAGGAGCCCCTGAATGCAGATTTTCGAGTTTTGCTGCTGGAAATGGACTAGAAACATTACCCTAAACTGTTTTGGTCTTATAAAACTTGTTTTAGATGGTGTAACGGTTATGCTAATCCATTTACAATGGCTATTATCAAAATTTCAAGTTTTGTATGTGTTATTTATGATTCTTGAAATTGTTGATATGAATGTTCATACACTTATGAGTTTAAAAGATCATAGGGATTATTTGCAAATAGTTTGTTAGTTTAATTCTTGATCTTCATGTGTTTTAATGGAATCCATAGTTTGTGCTCAAGTTATGGATTACCAAAAGTTTTTCTTCTAAAGTCCATTAATGAACACATAGGTTACATAAAATGAAAAACCTCCCATTTTAATAAACCATTAACTCATAAGTTATGAAAGTTGAAAAGTTTTGAAAGTTACAAAACTTGCCCTCAAGTTTTGGAACATATAAAGTCACATTAAAAGCTTTAGTTCCAACCCCTAGAATTTTAAAAGTTAAAATTCAACCCTTATACTTTATAATATTATAAGTTATATATATATATATATATATATATATATATATATATATATATATATATATATATATAAACAAGTCGTTTTATCGTTAGTAGGCCTCATTCACGAAGCCGGTCTATAAGGAGGGGGGGGGTATAAGGTTGTTGCCTATAAAATGGCAGCTTAATGGGTGTCCACTCTCACCCACCGCTTCCTTGACTGGTGGAGGGTTGTTAGCCGAACGGGTAAGACAATTACTTTAATCCTCATTAAAAGTATGATGATTATAAAGTAACTAAATGTTTTACAAATTCCCAATCTTAGTTACTTTAGGAAAATGTGAAAAAGGTGCTAACCCATGAAATTACACTTTGCACTTTGCTTAAGTCGTTAGTGGAGAGTGTGTGGTTAACCTGCACACTAACCTGGACTTAACAAGGTAGGAAAAGGGTGACTTAAGGTTTATCATATATCGGTGGAGCACATGTGGTTAACCGGCACATCGGTTAGGTGATAAACATTAAGAGTACCAAGTAATTTGCATGGTTAATTCACACCTTGTTTTGTGATCCTCGGCATCCCAGTCACAAAACCTGAAGGGCACAATCGAGATTGAAACATGCCATTGAAAAGTTCAATGAATCTCAAAAGAATCTAGGAGTTTCAAAACCAATTAAAACCTAATAATTTATTTCATTTTTCATGGTGGAAATTGGTGAATCGTCATTCACCTACCTTCAAATATTTTATAGCTTGGATTACGGCATCCCTCTTCTAAGTTATAAAATATTGTGTTGGGTCCTAGCCTTAATATTACATTTGGGTGTCTTATTAAGGACTATCTTTATATCTAATCTAAACTTGTCCTTCTTCTTTTTCAGATGTCTTCCAACAATGATGCTTCTGGATCAAACCCTACCGATTCCTTCTCTCTCATGAACCTTTGTGGGAGAGTCATCTTCGATGGATCCAACTTTATGGATTGGATCAGGAACATCAGGATGGTCACTCGGTATGAGGACAAGGAATATGTCCTCGACAAGGAGCTTAAGGAACTTGATGAGTCGTCTGCTACTCCAGAGGAGGTCGCTGAATTCCGAGCACATGAGAGAGATGCCACTAAGGTGGCATGTATCATGTTGGCCACGATGACAGTCGAGCTCCAAAAGTCCTATGATGACTTTTACCCTTTTGAAATGCACCAGGACTTGATGGACAGGTACCATCAGAGTGCTCGTCAATAGCGGTATGAAATCATCTCCTCCATGATAACAACCCGAATGAAGGATGGTGAACCCATCACGGGCCACATGCAGAAAATGCAAAGATTCGTGGACCGTTTGCTGAAATTGAATGTGAACTTCCCCGAGGAGTTAGCAATTGACATCATTTTGCACTCCTTACCTTCGTGTTATGATCTATTCCGAATGACATATCACATGAACAAGGAGGAAGTTACACTCAGCAAACTTCAAGGACTTCTGAAGACCGCCGAAAGTGGTCTTAAAGGTAAATCGGTTGTTACTACTTCTACTCCTACCAACGCCCCTGTTCTGGCTATCAGGAAAGGTAAAGGGAAGAAGAGGAAGAGCCCTTCGAAGGGTACCAAGGGAAAGTCCCTTGATGGATCCTCTTCAAGTGGAACCAAGAAAGGTTTTGTCACTCCTTCTTCCAACCCTAATGAGGCTGAATGCTTCTATTACCATGAAAAGGCGCACTAGAAGCGAAACTGCCCAAAGTACTTGCAAGATGTTAAGGATGGGAAAGTGAAACCCAACCATGCAGGTATTTACACTATATTGTCTAATAACTCACCCTATTCTAATTCTTGGGTCCTTGATACAGGTTGTGGTATTCACATATGTTCTGATTTGCAGGGACTAAGAAGAAGTGAGAATGTGGAGCATGAGAATATAAACTTGATCATGGGGAATTGGAAAGTTACACCTGTAACCAAGATTGGAGTTTATTCTTTGTTGCTAAGTAGCGGGTTAACATTAGATTTGAATAAATGTTGTTACTCGTCTGAAATGGCGAGAAATATTATTTCCTTTCATGGTTTGTACAAACAAGGTTTTACCTTTTCGTTTGATAATGAATGTGGTGGTATTAATGCTTTCTTTAATAATTCTTTATTTTAAAGCATTACCTTGTGATGGTGTGTATGAATCTGTGTCGGTTGTAGATAACCTAGGAAATAATGTGTTGTGTATCGATTTTTCCACTAGCTTGGATAAAGCATCTTTATGGCATTGTCGTCTTGGACATGTAAGCAAGAAACGCATAGGCCAACTCCAAAAGGATGGAGTCTTGGAGTCATTTGACCTAAAGTCAGATGATAGTTGTGAATCTTGTTTGCTTGCGAAAATGATAAAGTCACCCTTCACTGGTACTTGTGCTAGGGGTGAGGGTTTGTTGGATCTCATGCATACTGATGTGTGTAGATCGTTCAGAACCACCACAAGGGATGATAACCTCTTCTATGTGACTTTTACTGATGATTATAGTAGATATGGATATGTTTACTTAATCAAGCATAAGTCAGAAAACTTTGAAAAATTCAAGGAGTTTAAACAGGAAATGGAGAATCAGTTGGGCAGGAACATTAAGATGCTTCGATTCGATCGAGGTGGTGAGTATCTTAGTACAGAGATCCCTGACTATCTTAAGGAATGTGGGATTGTCTCACAATTGACACCTCCCAGAACACCACAACTTAATGGTGTGGCTGAGAGGCGTAATCGAACCTTGTTGGATATGGTTCATTCCATGATGAGTCGAGCTTCGCTACCAATCTCATTTTTGGGGTATGCCTTAGAGACTGCCGCCCATATCCTTAATCTAGTCCCTACCAAAAAGGTTGCCAAAACACCTCACGAGATGTGGACTGGAAAAGTTCCCAATCTAGATCACATCAATATTTGGGATTGCGAGGCTTTTGTGAGGCGCGAGACTCACGATAAGCTCGAACCTCTAAGTGAGAGGTGTATTTTCATCGGCTACCCACAAAAATCCTTCGGTTACCTCTTCTACAGACCCAGTGATAATGTGGTCTTTGTAGCAAGGAGAGGAGTCTTTCGCGAGAGAGAGTTCATAAGCCAAGGAAACAGTGGGAGGCAAATTGACCTTGAAGAAATTCAAGAGTCAAGCGGTGAAGGAACCTCAAACCCTAACAATCAACCTGAGGAGGAAACTCCTGTTGATCCAACTGACGAGTCTGTACCTCTGAGGCGTTCCACGAGAGTTAGGAATGCACGTGAGCATTACTTTCCATATTACTGCGGAAGGTGATACACTTATCAATGATAACACACTGGTAAGTCTAGATGAACCTAACAGCTACACGGAAGCCATGGCAGGCCCTGAGGCTGCTAAATGGAAAGAGGCTATGGACAACGAGATACAGTCTATGTATGACAAGCAAGTTTGGAACTTGGTTGACAATGTACCAGGTCGTAAGACAGTCGGGTGCAAATGGATCTTCAAGAAGAAGACCGACATGGAAGGTAATGTACACACATATAAGGCGCAACTGGTTGTAAAGGGCTTTTCTCAAACTCCGGGAGTTGATTATGATGAGACCTTTTCACCAGTAGCAAAGATTAAGGCTATTAGGGTTATGTTAGCCTTTGCTGCATTTCATGATTATGAAATATGGAAAATGGATGTCAAAACCGCTTTCCTTAATGGAAGGTTGGCTGAGGATGTTTACATGAGTCAGCCAGAGGGTTTTTTCAGTACAGAGTACCCTAATAGAGTGTGTAAGCTTGAGAAATCCATCTATGGATTGAAACAAGCACCTCGCAGATGGAATCTTTGTTTCGATGAGAAAGTCAAAGAGTTTGGCTTTTAGAGGAGCGAAGATGAATCTTGTGTATATGTCAAGGCTAGTGGGAGTATAGTTAGCTTTTTGGTATTGTATTTGGATGACATACTACTAATAGGAAATGACATCCCAACTCTGCAGGAGGTGAAGTCTTGGCTTGGGAGGTGTTTCGCTATGAAGGACCTTGATGGAGCTGCCTATATCCTAGGGATAAGGATTTTGAGAGACAGGAGTAAGAGACTAATTAGACTTAGTCAGAGTACCTACTTGGATAAGGTGCTGAATAGGTTCAACATGCAAAATTCCAAGAAAGGAGAGTTACAAATCCAGAGTAATGCCAGACTGAGTAAGACTCAGAGCCCGAGTACAGAGGCTGAGATAGCTGAGATGAGTCGAGTAACGTATGCTTCAGCTGTAGGCTCGATCATGTATGCTATGACTTGTACTTGTCCTAATGTGGCCTTTGCGTTGAGCATGGTCAACATATTAGGGGAACCTTGGCAAGGCTCACTGGACTGCGGTAAAGAACATTCTCAAGTACATGCGAAGGACTAAGGACTGGGTCCTTACACTCGGTGGGAGTGATGACTTGAGAGTAGTGGGGTATAGTGATGCTAGCTTTCAGACTGATAGGGATAATTTCCGCTCTTAGTCAGGCTGGGTCTTTACCTTAAACGGAGGAGCAATTACTTGGAAAAGTTCCAAGCAGGAGACAGTGGCTGATTCAACTTGCGAATCAGAGTATATAGCAGCAAGCGAGGCAGCAAAGGATGCTATATGACTAAAGAACTTCATTAGAGACCTTGAAGTTGTACCAGCTATAAAGGAGCATGTGGAGATTTTCTGTGATAGTGAAAGTGCAGTTGCCTTAGCCAAGGAACCAAGGGATCACGGAAGATCCAAACACATCGACAGAAAATACCATTTCATCAGACATCGAATAGAAGAAGGTCTCCTCGTGGCAAAGAGGGTATCATCGGATGAGAACCCAACAGATCCCCTCACGAAGGGACTGGGTAGGGTTAAACATCTTCAGCATGCGAGGCACATAGGGCTAAAGGATGATATTAGTTTTAGAAATTAGATAGCTTTGAAATTTGTAAAGTGTAATTGACATTTGATGATAAATAAAAGTTGTTGTTTATTTATAAGTAAAGTGTTGCTATGAGTCGAAGTAGTAGAACAAGCATATGAGTCAAAGTTTATCTGTTCCTTCTTGGATTAGAAGCGATATCTGGGCCCCTCGATGATTTTGTTGTGACATATGTACCGGGCCCGGTCAGAACTAAATTGATGTGTTCGATTAAGTTCTATGTCAAACAAATCGGAAATCGGGAAACAAACTGCTGGACAATAAGTACGACATTGTTACATGTATTTGTCTGGCTGATATCTAGAACAGAGGATTATATGATCACTTATCTTAAATGGCGTATCATCATCATCTCAGTTCCACGAGACTTTGAAAGAGCTACGATTGCTGATCGGTTCCTGAAGTTATTCTTGCAGTTATAGTTATTAGAATTATCCAAGTGGGAGACTGTTGGATTAGGTGTCTAAGTTCATAACTATTTCTGGAATGTACTTGACCCGGTTGGCATGGTCCATTTGGGTTGCATGGCATTGCAACATTTGGATAGACTAAATGAGAGAAAAAGACACTTATGGTTTATTAATATATTATAAGTTCTAATATATTAATAATATTATTTAATTAGTATTGATCAAGAATTAATTTAAATTAATTTGGTGATTAAAAGGAGACTAATTAAATATATGGGGTTGATTGTGTAAATCATCCATTCTTTTATAGTGGGCTAATGATCCATGGTTTATTGGATTGGGCTACATCCATAAGGTGCTCCATGGATGCTCCATGGAGGTTATAAACCCATGGATCATGGAATGTGAAAGGCCATGTCAATTAGGGTTTACATGGTGTAACCCTACTTGTGACACAACTATAAAAGGACCCCATGGGCTACCAAAATCGGCACTATGTGTAGAACAAGAGGGCTAGTCGATTTTGAGTAAGTGTGGACTTCTCTCAAAGTTATTCCAAGTGTTGTGGTATTGTGTGAAACATTTGAGGCATCACACTTGAGGTGCTAGGCTCACAAAGTTCTCAAGGAATCCAAGCAACAAAAAGGTATGTTCTTCCTACTAGCTTTTATGTTTCAAAGTTCCCCATGCCATGCTAGATAGGTTAAGAACCTTGGAAAATCAAATTTGCATGTATCTTACTAAAACATAGATCCAAGGTTTCTAGGGTTGCATGTACACCTTAGGAGTGTTAGAATTCTCAAAATCCTTCAGCAGGACCCCACAGATCTGATTGAACATACTCCAGGATTTCCTTACTTGTGTTTTGACCGGTACCGAACTTCACTTTGTGATGCTTTCCCTTAACGCAAGCTTCACAAAACTTTATCTTTCCAGTAGCCTCTCCACTAAGCAGTCCTTGTTTACTTAGAACTGACATGCCCTTCTCACTCATGTGCCCCAACCTATGATGCCACAACATTGTCTTGCCATAACCTTCATTCATCGTTCCCATAACCGTACTTCCTTCTAGGATATAAATCCCTCCACGATTCATCTTCCCTTTCATTATAACCAAAGAGCCTTTGGTCACTTTGACCAAGTCACCTTCACCAGCGTACCTCATCCCATTCTTAGCCAATGTGCCAAGAGAAATTAGATTCTTCCGAAGTTCTGGAACGTACCAGCAATCTAACTTCCTGACCATACCATCATGCATCTTGATCTGCACCGTGCCACTACCTTTGATACTTCTCACCCAATCATCACCCATATTGACTGTGCCATCCCACTCTTTGAAGGAGTCGAACCAGTCACGATTATACGTCATGTGATATGATGCTCCAGAATCTATGACCCAAGCATCAACATAACTTGATGTACATACAGTCAGCACATCACCATCGTCCCATTCATCAGAACTTTCGTGAACCACAATAGCAGGGTTATTGCTGCTTGATTCACTCTTGGAATTCCCACTCTTCAATTGTGGACAATTTAGCTTGAAGTGCCCCTTCTCCTTATAGTTATAACACTTGGCATTCGATGAACCTTTAGACTTTGATTTAGAACGTGATCTCCCTCTGTTTCCCCATTTCCCCTCTTCTGTTCTTCCTCTCCCTGTAAATAAACTGGAACTGGACACCTCTTCTCCAATTGAAGCTTTTCTTTTTCAGTTCCTTGGACATTAGAGAGTCATTCACATCATTCATAGTGATCATTGTCCTACCATAGAGCATGGTATCAACGAAACTCTCATATGAGTTAGGAAGAGAACATAAGAGAATGAGCGCCTGATCTTCATCTTCAATCTTCATGTCAACACCTTGTAGATCCAAGATGATGCGATTGAAGTTATCCAGATGATCTTTCACTTGGGTACTTTCAGACATTCTGAGAGTGTACAACCTTTGCTTCTGATACAACCTATTCGCCAACGAGTTGTTCTGGTACTTGTAACAAAGTTTATCCCAGAGCCCAGAAGTAGTTGTTTGATCCACGACCTCCCTCAGTATTTCATTTGTTAAGCTCAATAGAATGGCACTATGTGGCTTCATCAGAATGTCCACCTTCTTATCAACCGCCATGTCCTTTGGCAGTTTGGCCTCTCCTTCCAGTGTCGTCGCATATCCTTGTTGAATCAGAAGAGCCCTCATCTTCACCTTCCACAAAGTGAAGTCATTTCAGCCATTAAACTTCCCCAAATCAAACTTGTAAGTAGACATCTTCAATCATAGGAATACAAACTGCAGCTCTGATACCACTTGTTAGGAAGTAAAGCGGATAACTAGCAAAACTATAAGCACACAAGACACAATATTTACGTGGTTCGATCAAGGTGACCTACGTCTACGGGCAGGAGGGGAGTATTCTTTTATTTTAGAGCTCTCAAACAGAGGTTACAAGTACAACTACATAGAGATTCGCCTATCACTCTAGAATTCAAGATACAAAAGGACCTAGCATGTATCCCTATTTATACTTGAGGGATCAGACCTAAAACCCTAATGGGCCAAGACCATTGGCCCATAGGCCCATGAATGGTGTCAACCAATGATAATCCGCCATGCAACATATTCTGGAACATTCAGCCATGTCATACAACCCATGAACATCAACAACACACATGATGGAGCACCTTGTGCCATAGTGGAGCAACATGATGTATAAGTGGCGCATCATGAACACTAATGGCCCAACAACCATCATGGTGGCACAACATGGTGTAATCCTTGAGCAATACCAACTTCTGAGCATCCTTGAACAATCTTGGGCATCATAGAGGACTTCATATCATACTTGTCTCATCAATGACCAAGATGGTCCAACTTGCACCTTGATGGCACAACAAGTGTATGGATGGCGCAACAGGCTTCAAGTGTGGCACAAGAACATCAAGATTGGAGCAACAACACCACCTTGGCGCAACAGGAACATACATGGCACAACAAGGCCATGCATGGCTCAAGAGCATACTCCACGGCTCAACAGGAATACCTCATGGTGCAAGAGGGATCCTCATGGCGCAAGAGGCAGCATAATAGCGCAAAAAGGAATGCCCTTGGCTCAACAACATCCTTCTTGGCCTATCCCTTCAACATATGGCGCAACAAGATTCCCTTGTTGCTCCATATCACTCCCAAGTGCTCCAAACCTCTTCCAGTTTCACCAAACCCCCTTCTGTACGATCTGTTCCTTTGGCACTTGATCCGTTCCTTTGTCAGACGATCCATTTCTTTCTTAGATGATCCGTTCCTTTGTCACATGCTCTATGAACCCCAAGTGCTCCATTTACTTCCAAGTGCTCCAAATGCTCCATAAACATGATCCAAATGCTCAAGTCACATTTAACAATAAATATATAAGTTTGCTTTTTGTTTCGCTTAAGATTTTTTTTTATTTTTTATTTTTTTTATAGTAGTTGTGCATAGTTATATAAATAAATTATGTCAAATGGTTTTTTTTAAAGTTATTATTATTATTTTTTTTTGTATCCTTGTGGCATGTGAAAATACACAAGTTAGCATTTGAAGAAGATTAGAATTTGAGGAAGGGCTTGACGTTGAGATGCTTGAGGAAGCAAAAACAATATTGTGGAACAGAATCGAGAATGCATTAAAATTATATACTTTAGCATATTTAGGTAATGTATTTAGAAAATGTATATATTCATTATTGAACATGTGTATGTTCATAACTGAATAACTTGTATGAACATGACCAATTTATGGGGTTTTGTAACATTATTCATCTATGAACATAAGGTGTATAAGTTTTAATAATTATAAAAACTATTGGTATTAATGTTCATTTGTGAACATAGTCAAATTACATACATTTGATATTCATTTTTGATCATAACATTCAAATTAACATGTTCATTTGTGAACATGTATGAAACTTTACTGATTTTAGATTTTTGTACAAATGTCAAGTTATGAACATTAACTTGGCAACATGTTATGTACATATACGTACTTTCAGAAATGAACATATACATATGTAATGAAATGAACATATACGTATTTTTAGAAATGACATACACGTGTATTTTAATGATTTTCTACTAATTAGGAAAATAATTTTTGCTTCCCTTATTTAACAAAGTGTTATTATTTGACTATCTTATGCTTATGCCCCTAATCTTATCTAATGGTTTATCATGTGGTTCGATGTTGATCTCATATATATATATATATATATATATATATATATATATATATATATATATATATATATATATATATATATATATATATATATATATATGTGTGTGCACGCGTGTGCAGAGAGAGAGAGAGAGAGAGAGAGAGAGAGAGAGAGAGAGAGAGAGAGAGAGAGAGAGAGAGAGAGAGAGAGAGAGAGAGAGAGAGAGAGAGAGAGAGAGAATGGATTTAAGACACTCATTTCTTTGAAAATAGATTACACAAATCGTTTGTCTAGTTTATAATTTAAGATAATTTGTGCGTTTGGTCCTTAACTCTTTATTAATTACAGAACAACCACGACACAACCCCCACCCCACTTTGCCCACCACCACCTATAATAGTTAAATATCCATAACTGAAATACTGCATACTAAGCTATTCGTGAGTACTTAGAATATAACTTAAGCCTATATTATATTCTGACTTGAATCTACTCCTGAACCACGCATATTACAAGTAGTACACAATTTTAATTAACCGAGCATTTGAACATGAAAATTAACAACTCAAGATGGAATCAACAAGCTAAATGAGGCTTAAACAAATGTAGCTAAATTGACCAAGCGTAACTGGCCATGAACTAATTGCTCAAGTTCATGCCCCCCGAAGAACATCCAATGTTTTATTATGTAACTTGTTTCATTCACGAGTTCTTTTTCCTGATTTTGGGAGGTAATTTGAGACGGCGGATTGTGTTGAAGATGATGCCAAAACGTGCCTTCCTTCCTAAGAGCGCGCACCAAGGAAAAGGGAGTTACAACATAATTAATGACAAACAAAAACTTAAAAACGTACATTAAATCGGAAGTCATTCCATTTGATATACTGATTGTCTTTTATTTTGACTTAGATTGTTGTTTGCAACCCTATTATTTCAATTGTTATTTGTACGTTTAATTTTTTAGTAGGGCAAGTAATTGTTGTTTTCTTCCAAGTAATACAGAGATAAGAGTAGAAGAACATACTTGGTAATCGAGTGCAGTTTTAAGCTTGCTCACCACGATATCCATTGACAGGCGGTGTGCGCGTTCTCTCTTCAAACATCGATATGCAAGTGTTACAAACGTATCAAAACAATTCTGTTCGATTTGTTGCCTTAGATTAACATCCATAAGGGTATGTATTGTTTGTTCTTGATAGCACTTGTTTATTAATAATGGTAGGGATTGGATTTCCTCATTATAATTAAGAAAACCATAAGGCCTTGAGCACAAAACTTCAAAGAGTACAACTCCGAAAGAGTATACGTCTGATTCTTTCGTAAATGTATTCGTTTCTATAAATACAGGATCACAGTAGCCAAGATTGCCTTTTCCAGTAGTGGGAATAAACGTGTGTTCTTGATGGACAGGCCCATATTCCGATAAGGAAAAATTTGAAATTTTGGCGTTCCAATTTTCGTCCAACAAAATGCTGCCAGTTGTAATATCATGGTGAAGGACTCTTTGATTGGTCCCCTTGGGATCGTGAAGGTACTCCAAACCGCATGCAGCCCCAAGACATATTCGGAGACGTTGAAGCCAGGTGAAGTTGTGGTCAAGTAGATGATTATCAAGCCTTTTATTATTTGTGTACTCATATACAATAATCCTTTCCTCACTCTCGTCACAGAATCCTAAGAGTGAGATGATATTTTTATGTCTATGCCTGGAAAGGAACATGATCTCTCTCCAAAATGAAGTTTCTCCTTCATTATTCTTATGATTAAAACGCTTTACAGCACCCTTAGAGTGGAAGAACTCTCCTCTATATACCTGCCCTGAGTCATCTAGCTGAATGTGGTTGTCAAAATTAAAGTTGTTGGTGGCCTGTTTTATGATTTCAAGTGGAACTCTGAGGTGCTCAACATCTTTAATCAAAGAATGCCTTGTGTTTCCTGTCCACTACGAATGTGAAAAAAAAGTGAAAATTTCATAACATGTAATAATAATTGGACTAATTGAAGGAAGATATTCATAAAATCCACACATCTGATCATTCTCAAAGTTTATATTTTGTTCTCTGTATAATTTTCATCGAATTATAACTAATGAAAAATATATATATTAAGATTTTATAAGAAATAAAAGAAAAGAAATGAAAACAACCAACTTACTTGATATCTGAGTGCAATTTCAAGTTGTGTCAAAACTTCTTTCATTAATGGACGTTTTGCAGGGTCTCTTTTTAAACACTGATAGGCAATGGTTGAGAACACCTTCAGCGAGCTAGGATGTATTTCACCCTTTATATCACCCCAAATAATTGCATCTAAGTTGTTTTGTTTGTAATGGTTTCGTACCAATTGAGTAAAAGATTGAGGCTTGTCACCATGGCCAAAGCACAACCTGCCACACAAAACTTCAAACAACACCACCCCAAAGGAATTGTGGAAAAGTTGCCTCCAAAATTAGCAAGTGGCAAATAGTTCAGGGGTTATTTCAGTAACTTATCATTTACTATTCATAGTTTGACTATGAATAGTAATATATATGTTAATTGAAATGAAATTGGACGTCTATCTTTCACTATTCATAGCTTGACTATGAATAGTAGTATATATATATGTGAATTTGATTTGGACGGTGAATTTTTGGTAGCGCCTACAATTGGAATTCGGACGGCACATTTTTTCTACAATTCATATTATATTGCTTTTGGCTATAAATAGCCTAAGCCATGAACCAGAGGAAGGAACACAACCAAAATCAAAGTATATATAGAAAAGCATTAAATATATATACTTATACACCACCGTGTATTTTAGCTCTCCCACTCTATTTGTAATCTCTTTTATAATCCCTGTAAACACTACAAATTATAGTGAATTGTTTCTCGGCTTCCTCCGCCCGTGGTTTTTTCCCGATTTGGGTTTCCACGTAAATTCCTATGTCTCTATTCTATTTATTTTATTCGTATTACGTTGTGATTATTACGCTTTGATAGTTTTTGATCCCATTCCGCATTGAGCTAATATTATTTAAGTCAATTCGTATCCGTCGTATTTTACAACAATTGGTATCAGAGCATCCGGGTTGTGATATTAGCTCGTTGGGATCATTTTATCAAGTAATTAATCATGTCTTCGGTAAAATACGATATTCCACTACTGGATCGTAACACCCGATTTCCGTTGTGGCAAGTAAAGATGAGAGACATTCTCATTCAGATGGATTTACATAAGGCGCTATTGGGCTTCAATAAGATGCCCGATACATGGATCGAAGAAGAAAAGGAGATGAAAGATCTGAAGGCTTTATCCCAGATTCGTTTGCACTTGTCAAATGATGTTTTGCAAGATGTTCTAAAAGAAACGTCAGCGGCTTCTTTATGGCTACAGTTGGAACAACTGTTGATGACCAAGAGCTTACCAAACAAGTTGCATTTGAAGCAACGGTTGTTCAATCTCAAGATGATTGAAGGAGACTCTTTAACTGAACATATATCCACATTTAAAGAGTTAGTAAATAACTTAGAGCATATGGATGTTCAGTATGAAGATGAAGACTTGGCTCTATTCTTACTATCGTCGTTGCCAGAATCCTATAGCCATTTTCGTGATACTATTATCTATAGCCGTGACACTTTAGTTTTAGATGAAGTCTATACAGCTTTGGATTCAAAAGAGAAGATGAAGCATATTACTGGTGGTGGTTCAAGTGATGCTAAAGCCGAAGGTTTGAATGCCAGAGGAAGAACAACAGAGAGAAGTAGAACTTCTCAATCTTCCAACAGAACCAGATCCAAGTCAAAAGGCAAACGAAAGTTTTGCAACTATTGTCACAAGAAGGGACATGTGCTTGAAGAATGCTTCAAGTTGAAGAACAAAGAAAAAGAGAAGACGGTAGCAAATGGTAAACAAGCTAGCACTTCGGGTGAAGCCGATCTAGCTGAGGTCGAAGGTATTGGAGAACTTTTGACAGTTTATTCAGATAAACTGGATTCCACTGGTGATTGGATACTCGACTCTGGTTGTACTTTTCATATGTGTCACAACAAAAGTTGGTTTTACACATTTGAAAAGGTTAACCAGGGCTATGTATTGATGGGTAACAATACTACATGTCCAGTTCTTGGACATGGTTCAGTCAGGATCCGTATGTTTGACGGAGTTATTCGAACCATGGGGGATGTTAGATATGTTCCTGACCTCAGAAGAAACTTGTTATCTCTCAGTTCCTTTGACAAAAAGGGATACGAGTTTGCTGGTAAAGGTGGAGTTCTCAGGGTATTCAAAGACGGTTCCGACAAACTGAGAGCCGAACGAAAAACCTCAGATCTTTACTTTCTTGACGGGCAAACAATTTCGAGTGATGCTGCTGTTGTGTCAAAGTCTTTTTCTGATCCAGATCAGTCCCGTCTTTGGCACCTTCGACTCGGCCATATGAGTTTTCAAGGCATGTCAGAATTGAGTCGAAGAGGTTTACTTGGTCAATAAAAGATTGTTGATTTGGATTTCTGTGAAGACTGTGTATATGGCAAGGCAAAACGAGTGAGGTTTGCAAGTGGTATCCATACAACGAAAGGACCACTTGATTATGTTCACTCGGATTTGTGGGGACCGGCTCGAGTTGCTTCAAAAGGTGGAGCTATTTATATGCTCACTATTATTGATGATTTCTCCAGGAAGGTGTGGTCTTTCTTCTTAAAAAATAAAGGAGACGTTTTCTCTACCTTCAGAAATTGGAAAGTTCAGGTTGAAAAGCAATCAGGTCTGGTGGTAAAGTATCTTCGTACGGATAATGGACTTGAGTTTTGCTCAGAAGAGTTTAATGTCTATTGTCAAAAGGAAGGCATTACTCGACATCGCACAGTAGTCCATTCACCTCAACAAAATGGTGTAGCTGAAAGGATGAATCGCACCATTATGGAGAAGGTCCGGTGTATGCTTTCTAATTCCAAATTGCCAAAGTCTTTTTGGGCGGAGGCTGCTTCGACTGCTTGCTATGTTATCAACCGATCACCGTCACAAGCAATCGAGAAGAAAACTCCGTTTGAATTATGGTCCGGTAAACCTGCAAATTATTCAGATTTAAAACCATTCGGATGTCCAGCGTATGCACGAGTTGACAATGGGAAGCTAGAACCAAGAGCAATCAAATGCGTTTTTCTTGGGTACAATCAAGGTGTAAAGGGTTACAAGTTATGGAGCTTTGATTTGAAGAAAATTATCATCTCAAGAGATGTTACTTTTGATGAGTCTGCTATAATTCAACCAGTTGCTGACTCTTCTAAAAGAACAGATGCATCAGATGTATCATCCGAAGCAAATAAAGAGAATGCTCAAATGGAGGTGGAGCTTCCTACTTCACCTACCACTAATCAGAGTACAAATCAGCATCAAGATTCTTCTTCGTCGGATGAGCATGTTGTTGGTGAAGATTCAACACCTTCACAACCACAAGCTACTACTCCAAGCATTGCAAGAGATAGACCGAGAAGACAGATTATTCCTCCGAAGAGGTATGCTGAATCTGATTTGGTTGCCTATGCTTTTATTGTTGCTGATAATATTGAGTCTGCAACGGAGCCTGCAAATTATGACGAGGCTATCAAATCTAAAGACTCAAATGATTGGATGCTCGCTATGCAAAATGAGATGGAATCCTTGCAGCGAAACAATACTTGGAATTTAGTTCCTATTCTGAAAGGGAAGAGACCAGTTAAATGCAAGTGGGTCTACAAGCTCAAGGAACCTGTCAACCCAAACGATAAACCAAGATACAAAGCTCGGTTAGTAGCTAAAGGCTACAGTCAGATTCCTGGTATTGATTACACTGACATTTATTCCCCAGTTGTCAAACATACTTCCATTCGTGTATTGTTGGGGTTGGTTGCTTCTAACGATTTTGAGTTAGAACAACTTGATGTCACTACAGCTTTCCTAAATGGTGAGCTTGAGGAAGAGATTTTTATGCAACAACCTGAAGGTTTTGTAGTTCCTGGAAAGGAGAACTACGTATGCAAGTTGAACAAATCTCTTTATGGCCTCAAGCAGTCTCCTAGACAATGGTACAAGAGGTTCGATTCTTTCATGACCAGTCACAAATTCAGCAGGTGCACCTATGATAGCTGCGTTTATTTCAAGAAAGGTGACAATGGTTCAAAGATCTACTTACTCTTGTACGTGGATGACATGTTGATTTCAGCGAAAGATATGAAGGAGATTCAGAAGTTAAAAGACCAGTTGAAAGCTGAATTTGAAATGAAGGACTTAGGAGCTGCCAAAAAGATTTTAGGTATGGAAATTATTCGTGACAGGAAGTCTAGGATCTTGCATCTTTCTCAGAAAAGTTATATTGAGAAAGTCTTAAGACGCTTCAGTATGCACGAAGCAAAGTCTGTCAACACACCTTTTGCAGCTCATTTCAAGCTATCATCCGCTTTGAGTCCTACTAATGAGACTGATATGGCTTACATGACACGTGTTCCATACTTTAGTGCTGTTGGATCTTTGATGTATGCTATGATCTGCACGCGCCCTGATTTGGCTTATACTGTTAGCATGGTTAGTAGATACATGGCGAACCCGGGGAAAGAACACTGGAAAGCAGTACAGTGGATTTTTCGTTATTTACGTGGTACGTCTTCTATGTGTTTACGTTTTGGTAAATCTAACACTAGGGTGTTCGGATATGTTGATTCAGATTATGGCAAAGATTTGGATAAACGAAGATCAATTACAGGATATGTGTTTACTCTAAATGGTTGTGCTGTTAGTTGGAAAGCCCAGTTACAGTCTACAGTTGCCCTGTCTTCTACCGAGGCAGAGTACATGGCGATTACAGAAGCAGTTAAGGAAGATATCTGGTTGAAGGGGTTATTTGGAGAACTCGATGATAGAATAAAGGTGACCACAGTTTTCTGTGACAACCAGAGTGCTATTTTCTTGAGTAAAGATCAAATGTTTCATGACCGAACA
The DNA here is from genome assembly GCF_052849685.1 of Lactuca virosa. Taxonomy (NCBI): domain Eukaryota; kingdom Viridiplantae; phylum Streptophyta; class Magnoliopsida; order Asterales; family Asteraceae; genus Lactuca; species Lactuca virosa. The sequence goes on from NC_136430.1 coordinate 180,371,496, forward strand.
AAGCATATTGATATTCGTTATCATTTTGTGCGGGATATCATTGAAAAAGGTGATTGTGTTGTGGACAAGATTCATACAGATTATAATCCCGTTGATATGTTCACTAAAAGTCTTCCTATAGCCAAGTTCAAATTATGTTTGGACATGGTGGGTGTTTCTGATCGCAGTTGAGCCTGAAGGCTCGTAGGTGGAGGAAGTATTATTTATTTTTCGGAAACAATTTTTTCTCTATATAAAATTTGCAGGTTCTTATGGAAGTTTTAGAGTTTGATGAGTTATAGGTTTTGACTAATCGTAAAGCATGACTTGCTTCATTTTGATGTCAAGGTGGAGATTGTGGAAAAGTTGCCTCCAAAATTAGCAAGTGGCAAATAGTTCAGGGGTTATTTCAGTAACTTATCATTTACTATTCATAGTTTGACTATGAATAGTAATATATATGTTAATTGAAATGAAATTGGACGTCTATCTTTCACTATTCATAGCTTGACTATGAATAGTAGTATATATATGTGAATTTGATTTGGACGGTGAATTTTTGGTAGGCGCCTACAATTGGAATTCGGACAGCACATTTTTTCTACAATTCATATTATATTGCTTTTGGCTATAAATAGCCTAAGCCATGAACCAGAGGAAAGAACACAACCAAAATCAAAGTATATATAGAAAAACATTAAATATATATACTTATACACCACCGTGTATTTTAGCTCTCCCACTCTATTTGTAATCTCTTTCATAATCCCTGTAAACACTGCAAATTATAGTGAATTGTTTCTCGGCTTCCTCCGCCTGTGGTTTTTTCCCGATTTGGGTTTCCACGTAAATTCCTGTGTCTCTATTCTATTTATTTTATTCGTATTACGTTGTGATTATTACGCTTTGATAATTTTTGATCCCATCCCAGTAGTGGGAATAAACGTGTGTTCTTGATGGACAGGCCCATATTCCGATAAGGAAAAATTTGAAATTTTGGCGTTCCAATTTTCGTCCAACAAAATGCTGCCAGTTGTAATATCACGGTGAAGGACTCTTTGATTGGTCCCCTTGGGATCGTGAAGGTACTCCAAACCGCATGCAGCCCCAAGACATATTCGGAGACGTTGAAGCCAGGTGAAGTTGTGGTCAAGTAGATGATTATCAAGCCTTTTATTATTTGTGTACTCATATACAATAATCCTTTCCTCACTCTCGTCACAGAATCCTAAGAGTGAGATGATATTTTTATGTCTATGCCTGGAAAGGAACATGATCTCTCTCCAAAATGAAGTTTCTCCTTCATTATTCTTATGATTAAAACGCTTTACAGCACCCTTAGAGTGGAAGAACTCTCCTCTATATACCTGCCCTGAGTCATCTAGCTGAATGTGGTTGTCAAAATTAAAGTTGTTGGTGGCCTGTTTTATGATTTCAAGTGGAACTCTGAGGTGCTCAACATCTTTAATCAAAGAATGCCATGTGTTTCCTGTCCACTACGAATGTGAAAAAAAAGTGAAAATTTCATAACATGTAATAATAATTGGACTAATTGAAGGAAGATATTCATAAAATCCACACATCTGATCATTCTCAAAGTTTATATTTTGTTCTCTGTATAATTTTCATCGAATTATAACTAATGAAAAATATATATATTAAGATTTTATAAGAAATAAAAGAAAAGAAATGAAAACAACCAACTTACTTGATATCTGAGTGCAATTTCAAGTTGTGTCAAAACTTCTTTCATTAATGGACGTTTTGCAGGGTCTCTTTTTAAACACTGATAGGCAATGGTTGAGAACACCTTCAGCGAGCTAGGATGTATTTCACCCTTTATATCACCCCAAATAATTGCATCTAAGTTGTTTTGTTTGTAATGGTTTCGTACCAATTGAGTAAAAGATTGAGGCTTGTCACCATGGCCAAAGCACAACCTGCCACACAAAACTTCAAACAACACCACCCCAAAGGAATAAATGTCCGACTCCTTTGTTAGTATCCCGGATTCTATATACACCGAATCACAATACCCAATTGTCCCTACAACATTGTTGGAGACCATAAATGTGTACTTCTGGTTAGCGGGACCATATTTGGATAGACCCAAATCTGCGATCCTCGCATTCCAGTTTTCATCTAACAAAATGTTTGAACTTTTAATATCTCTGTGCAATACTCTTTGTTGGGTGCCAGCAGGATCATGAAGGTATGCTAGTCCGCGAGCCGCCCCAACACATATCGTAAGCCGTCGAACCCACGTTAGATCCTTGCTGTTGAGATGCGAGTCAAGACTTCCGTTAGATGCAAACTCATAAATGAGGATCTTCTCGTTTTTCTCATCACAAAACCCTAAGAGAGAGACAATATTTTCATGCTTGTAAACTGAAAGCATCATGATCTCCTTCCAAAACTCAGAGTCTCCTTGCCCAAAGCTACGATCTAAACGTTTTACAGCAACTGTGGTATGCCCCTCCGAGTGAAGAAGTTCTCCTTTGTATACTTTTCCAAACCCTCCTTCCCCGATGCGATGGTCTTCAGCAAAGTTGTCGGTCGCTGATGTTATAGCTTGTAGTTGTATTTTGAGGTGTTCAAACGATTTTAGGACAGACATGGCTTCAATGATCGATCATAAACAGGATACAAGATTAAGGTTTTAAAAGAATTAAATTAAAACTCAAATGCTTGAAGGAGATGATCTATATTGCGCCCTAGCAATGTATACAACATAAGTACTTATAAGTCAGCGCCTCTCTCTCTCTCATTGTTTATTTCCAAAATAACCAGTCGCCAGCTTGTCTGTTCTGTCCATTAAATTGTCTATTGCCAGCTTGGAAAATAAGTATTATACAAGTACCCGGTTTTTTTTGTTCATTCGTCTCCAATAAAATTCGTATAAGATGGTTTTGGTAAGGGGTTTGTTGGATCAAGGACCAACAATCATATATGTACGTGACATTGGTGTAGTATCAATCGGATAAGTTGCTTAAATAATTCACGTTTGTAGATTTCATTAGTTGTTAACTTATTAAATATCCTCCTACAATTTACTTCTGCTTATCCTCCTACTCATCTTAAATGACACGTGGATTAAAATATTATTAAGAAAAATTAAATAAGACACATGTCATCAATTGACATGGGTAGGAGGATGATCTATAACACACTTTTTGCATCAATAATTGAGTTTTTAAAATTTCGCTATTAGTCATTTTCAATAGCAAACTCTATTTCAGCAAGTGAACCAACGAACTGATCTTGAAATGCATTTGATTTGTCCACATATTACATCCAAAATCTTACCAGAAAACCACAATGTCCTCCGATTTCTATATAAACCAATAACATACGCAACGATTACAGTCCATATTCAAAGATTTGTCAAGAAATTTGGTCAATTTGCACTATAGGAAAACAAAAAAGCAATGCATCAATCAAATGCATTAGTTTTTTTTAAAAGTTTACTTGAAAAAAAAACTGTGTTAGGAGAGTTTGAGGAGAGAAGAGTGTAGACTTTGTCTAAATAAAGCAAAATAAGAAGCCACGAGCTATTTGCCTAGTAAAGAATGAAGGAGTATGAATGCAAGGTGTTAGTTTAAGTCCTCTACATAAAAGTTCTACGACAATGATCCACAAGAAGATGGAGGTAGTTATGGTATTTCACTTGTTCCCTTCTTTATATGAGCATTTTAATTTTCTGGGTTTTCTTAGTTGAATCAAGATCATTTGATTTCTGCTAGAAGTTTCATTTGACTAAGGTTGAAATTTTGGTTTTCTTGGCCGTGATTTTCTTAAAAACATGTTTTTTCGGTTAAAATTTTTGAATTAAAATAAACTGAACCATGTAATCGGTTCAAGATCTAGCTCATAACCATCAAAGTTTCTTGACTTTATAGGATTTCGTATCATTTTTGTCCAATATAAAGATTGTTTTGGGGGTACAACAGATAAAGATTCCATATATTTTTTTTTGTATTAGACTTTGGCAGAGATGAAACACATCAATCTTTTTCTTTTTCAGGGTACAACATATATATATATATATATATATATATATATATATATATATATATATATATATATATATATATATATATATATATATATATATATATATATATATATAGGAATACAAATTGCTAAACATGCCGGTAGAGGTAATTAAATTTACTTAACGAAAATAGTTATGTCAACTACAAGCTCATATATTTGGGAATTAAAAATGAAATCTATATTTTTGTGTGCATGCATTACTTCCCTTTGTCTACTTACTTTGTTTTCTTGAAAAAAAAACATATGCATCAATCAGATGCATATGTTTTCTTGAAAAAAATAGTTCAAATGTATAGTGTATTCGTTAACTGTAAATTATTAAATAGGATTTGGTAATTGACATAAGCATGACATATTATATAATTACCTAATTAGTATTTGATATAACTAATTAATAAGTTTATTCATTTCAAATGCATAATGCCCATTACTGAACATTAAAGTTATAATTTTTTTTTCAAATAAACATATGCATTAGATCGATGAATGTGTTTTGGTTTTTGGTTGAGTATTATATAAATTTATTCTCAACTTTGAACATAAATAACTTACTCATATGATCTCGAAACAAGGTCATTTTTTTTCTAGATTGTAGTACTCAGTGTGGGATTCATTTTAAGCTCTCAAAACATCTTATTATATTAAGAATTGATTGACTTATATAGCTCTAAACAGGGGTTGTTGGGTTTTCTGGTGTTCGTTTCAACATTATATAAATTTTTTACTCAACTTTGAACATACATAACTTTCTCATGTGACCTCGGAACATGGTCACTTTTTTCTAGATTGTAGTACTCTGTATGGGCTTCATTTTAAGCTCAAAAACCATCTTAAGAAGTTAAGAATTCACCTACTTATATAGCTCTAAACATAGGTTGTTGGATTTTTTGGTTTTTATTTCAGCATTTTATAAATTTTTTACTCAACTTTAAACATACATAACTTCATCATATGACCTTTGAACAAGGTCATTTTTTCTAGGTTGTAGTACTCTGTGTTTGCATCATTTTAAGCTCAAAAGACATCTTAATTTGATAAGAATTTTCATACTTATAAAGCTCAAAACTGGAGCTGTTGGGTTTTTTAGTTTTTGTTTCAGAATTTTATAAATTCTTACTCAACTTTGAACACACGTAACTCCATCATATGACCTTGGAACAAGGTTATTTTTTCATAATCATGTATTTACTTGCCTTATGTATATAGTTATTCTTATGCATATGAATATACTAATTCATATGCATACAAATATACTTATTTTTATACATATGCATATACTTATTCATATGCATATGCATAAACTTATTAATAAGCATATACTTATTCCTATCCATATACATATGTATATGCATATGCTTACTCATATGGATATGGATATAGTTATTCTTATGCATATGCATATTGTTGCGATATGAGCTCAGGCCGTCGGATCTTTAATGCTGGATATGGATCGTGGATCGGAGATGAGTGTCGTTTTTGAGTTCCCGGCGTGATACCTAGCTGTCATCACAACAAAATTGTTAGAGTTTCCCCAAGGATTATGCCTCGGGAGCAAGCTCTAACGATCAGGTTAGATCGGCTGGTGAATGAAGATGGTTCCTCTTAGCCGGAGGGAACCATTTGAGTGTGTTGGTGTGATTTTAGCCATGGAGGCTAAAGGCGAAGTGACTGATTCGAACTTGCAGGCCACGGGCCAACCCAGTTCAGGCCCAACTAGCAATTTATTTTTTGACGAGTTCTTCAAAGGGCACATTCCTTCTTCTTCGAAGTGCGCATCTCTACTTGTATAAGCTTTGCCTGTATCAAGATCAAGTAGTTTATAGGCTTTACTTCTCAGTTTTGACCTAATGTGCACCAACTTCTTACTCCGATCATCGAATTTACTTTGATAACTTTTTGTAATTTTAGTATGAGCAATGTAACCAAATACCCTTAGGTGCTTGAGATTAAGCTTTATTCCAGACCAAGCTTTGCATGGAGTTTTATTATTCAATGCCATGGTAGTTACCCGATTAAGAACATACATTGCATGACGTATTGCTTCGCCCCATAATGTCTCATGTTTTTAAACATGCATCTTGCCATCTCTATAATGGTACAGTTTCTTCTTTCCAGAATGTCATTCTGTTGTGGCGAATATGGTGTCGTGAAGTGGTGTTTCAGCCTCAATTCATCATAATAGTCGTTAAATTGTTTTGAAAGAAGTTCTCCTCCACGGTTCGTTTTAAAGGGTTCTACCTTCATACATGCTTTGTTTTCTACTAGAGCATGAAATACTATAAACATACCAAAAGCCTCATCTTTTGTTTTCGAGAAGTATACCCTTATTACTCGACTAAAACCATCTACATGTAAGAGGAAATATCGGTTGCCGGACGGTGTGGGAGGAGAGATTGGACCACAAAGGTTGTCATGAATAAGTTTAAGTCTTTCCCCAACCTTGTATTGCATTTGAGTTGGAAAAGACTTTTGTGTTTATTTACTCATTAGACAATTTTCACATAATCGTGTGGTATTTTCAATTTTGAGCAATCTAACAACTATTTCCTTATCTGACATGTTTTTAAGGGCTGGAAAATTTACGTGGCCAATGTGAGCATGCCATAACTGTAACGCCCGTAGATCAGGGCTAGTCAATTAAGAGACAATAAGTGTCGAAAGCGAATTTTTGATAGAAGATTATCTAGAATGAACAATATTAACTAAGTTGTAGTGGTTGTGACAAGGTTTCCGAATATATAAAGAATGCCGAAATCCGCGTTATAACGAAGAAGTTATGATCTGTCGAAGTTTCGCGACAGAACCGACACGACACAGCGCGACGTAAATAGTGAATTTACTTTAGAGCGATATATGGCCTTAGCAATCTAAATAAAAGTCATAGAATACGCTAAACCGCGAGCGTGCATAAAAAGAACGTCTAAATCTGACTTCGTAGGAGGAAGTTATGATTTTTCCAAGTTTCGGCTTAGTAGTGTACAGCCCGAAGTTCGCATAATGAGATCGAACGATATTTAGCCGAAACAATCTAAATGAGAATTGAATATCTCATCGATAGTAGTGCAACGACGGAAAGACAGACGAAAACGGACGTCAGACGAAGAAGTTATGAGTTTATAACGGAGTTTTCCTGTCCCGGCCTACTAAAAATAATATAAAAATAATATAATAAAAATAAAGTCAAAATTAGCCGACGGAGTCTAAATGAAAGTTGTAGATCTTGTTCTTACATACACGTCGATATAAAGAACGTCGAAAACGGAGTTCGTATGCGAAAGTTATGAATTTCTGAAGTTCGGGGCGCGAAACCCCAAAACTGTCAGAGACCACGACGTGGAAACAGTGCCCACGACGTGGCATGGCTTCTGACGCCTTCTGGAGCCTGACAGAGCAAGTGGACGATGACGCATGCAATGACAACCAAGCCCACGACGTGGAAGAAGTGCCCACGACGTGGAAAATGAGAAAACAACCTTATAAATAGATTTGAAGGGGCAGCCGTTTGTGGTTGCCAAATCTCTTCTCTCTCACCCATATTACCTCGATTTATGTGCAAAGAAGTACCCCCGAAGCCCCCGTATCAACCCCGAGACCCGAAGCGAGTCCCGAAGCCCGAAGATCCCGAGAAGAAAATAGTTTCCGAGCCGAAGCTCTGCCCGCGAGAAGCCCGGTGTGTGAAGAGATCACGGTTTCACCGAAGAATTACTACTCGAAGAGCCGTAGTGCTGTCCGAGAATCGTCTAATCAAGTGAGTGTGTAGTTACTTTCTTCTACCGCATAGATATGAAGTATTTGCTATGAAGTACGTGCTATGTGTTTATACATTGTTTGTTTACTTGAGATGGATGTTGAAATAATGTTTTATACATGTTTTAAAAGATTTAAACCGTATTTGTGTTTGCATCTACAAATATGTTGGGTAGAACATGGGTAAATGAAATAGTTGATGTGAGACGAAATAATAAGTATTTTTGAACTCAATGTGTTCATTAGGTATTTTTGAACTCTATGTGTTCACTTGGTGTTTGAACTCAACGTGTTCATTAGGTATTTTTGAACTCTATGTGTTCACTTGGTGTTTGAACTCAACGTGTTCATTAGGTGTTTTTGAACTCTATGTGTTCACTTGGTATTTTTGAACTCAATGTGCTTATTAAGTATTTTTGAACTAGATGTGTTCACTTGGTGTTGGTGAACTGAGTGTGTTCACTAAGTGTTTTAGAACTAAGTATTCACCAGATGTTTTGAATTAAGTGTTCACTAGGAGTGTTAGAACTAGGTGTTTGTTAAGTATGTTGAACTAAGTGTTTACCAATTGTAATTTGAGGACCTTGGCAGTGGTGGACTTTGTGTCAATTCCTTAGGTCAATCCTTAGGAATAAATGGATAAATGATAGTTGATTCTTAGGGTAAATCCTTAAGAAATAAAGGAGATAATGGGAATGAGTAATTTGGATTGATTGATTGATGATTGAATATAATAATTATATTGTTGTGGGTCGAAAACCCTATATGCTCACCAGGCTCCCAAGCTTGACCCACTCAGTTTTCTTTGCATTACAGGTAATGGCACAAGAGTATAAGTTGGTGGACTTGACGAGAGATTTTGGATTATAGATCAGTAGTTATAAATAACTGTTGTAAGTGTTGGGTTTTGAGCATTCTAACAATCCTATGGTGTACATGCAACCCTATAAACCTTGGATCTATGTTTTCTCTATTATACATGCAAATATTAACTATTCCAAGGTTTCATCCTAACTAGCATATTATGAAGCACCTATACTACAAAGTTATAGTTAGATGACATACCTTTTGATGTAGCTTGATGTCTTCAAGCTTTAAGAGCTTAGCCCCAATAGTGTGGAAGCCTCAAATGGAATCACAAATCACCAAAACACCTTGGAAGAACTTGAGAGAATATGTATGCACACTAAAATCGGCCCACTCTTATTTTCACACACTTGTGCCAATTTTGTGAGCCAAGGACCCCTTTATATATTATGAAGGATTAGGGTTACATCCATGTAAACCCTAATACCCATGCCCTTTCATTTACATAGAATCCATGGGTTAAAAGCTCCATGGACCATCCATGAAAGCTTAGCCCAACCTAAATGAACTAGGCCCATTCCATATATATAAGAGTCCATATTTAATTAGTTCTTTTTGATCACTTAATTAATTCTAAATTAATTCTTGATCAATACTAATTAAATAATATGATTCCACATTAATATATTAGAACTTATAATATATTAATATAAATCATAAATATACTATTCTCAAAAGACTATCCATATAAATTGTGCCGGTGAAGTGCAACCCAAATGGACCATGCCGGGTCGGATCAAGTACATACCAAATATAGTTATGGACTTAGACATTAATCCAACAGTCTCCACTTGGATAAGTCTAAAACTATTATTGAGTATGACTTCAAAACCTAACTGGCAATCGTAGCTCTTAAAGCCGCTGTCGAACTCTGACCTTGTCAATGACTTGTCCATTAGATAAGGGATCATATATTCCTCCATTCTAGATATCATATGGACTGAGACATGGATTATAATCATTCTCTCTGTCCATTTGTTGTTTCCCGATTTTCGATTTATGATGACTGACTGATTGAACAAATCAAATCAGTCCTGACTTGGCCAAGCACTCACATGTGTCATTGCTAAATCATCGAGGGGCCCACAGATATCGCTTTTATCCCGAAGGTAAAAGGAATGGATAAACTTCGACTCATATGGCTTGTTCTACTACTTGTTGAATCATACATAAAGGCACATTTTATAACATCGAGTTACCAAATGCGTTTTCGTGCAATCAATGTATAACCAACTCATAGCAACAACTCATATCTCTAGGTTTGAAGAATATAAGATATTATCGTCTCATGATCACTCGTGATAAAATCCATGAAGTGATTCAAATGAGCGCGGGTTGAATCCAATACTCAGAACTTATGAGCACTCATGAGTGTTGTAGCACCACTTTGTCCACCAACTTAGACCTCTACAAACCAACCCATGACAGTCATGATTCATATCTACTTCTAACATATGACCGACTGTGGATGGTTTGAATAACTTAATCATTCAGGAAGAGCGACTTAGTTATTCTGGAAGTCAAAACATGCAAAATGAAACACAAGAATAAATGAATCAAATATGGTATCAAACCCTATGAATATAAATAAACACTTTTATTTATCACCATACTGATTACTCATTATTCATTGTTTCGGTTTTATCAACTTTATACTTGAATTAAAAACACTAGTTGTCCCATGCTCCAAGCATGTACACTATGTTTTTCTTAAACAATAGCTTTGCCATAGACCAAGTATGCACTCTATGTTTGTCTATGATCCTTACTTTGTGAAATAAACCAATTGAACATAATTTCAATGATTCTAATTTCACACTCCCAAATCCTTATCGAAAAATGTGAGAATTTCAAATTCCTATCATTTATCGAAATCTGTTTAGATTTTAAACTTATATGCACTGACCCTCCTGTAATGAATATGTACAAAGTCACAAAGACTTGTCAACAGTCATTATAAGGTATTCCAATGGAGATCAAATCCATGGAAACTAGGTCTCATATTCAAAGTACATTGCTTTGGACATGCTTCTTGCATTAAGTTTTCTAATCTTACACAAATAACTTCCACCTATGGAGACAACTCCATATTCTCATTTTGACTATCACTTCTGAATAAGAGATGCCTCTTTTCAGAATATGTCAATATGGTCCTTTCAAAATTAGCACTATACTTCCAACTGTCCCTGAGCAACCAATCTTTGGTAAACCTCAGATTGTCCTCGATAATTGCTTAATCATTTTAGTCATATCCAATTCCAGACCTTTTCCCTTCTTAATGCCTCTGGGCATTTGGAAAAATTTAGAAATGACAAATATTATAGCACATGTAATCGATCCTATACCCAAAGCAAATGGTACACGATTCATGATGTCTCACATAAAGACATGATTCTAGACCAGTCTTTTGCTACAATATTTTTATTTGCCATGTTTTCAAAATTTGACTATGAAGAGGGATGCCGTAATCATAATCGAATTTTGAGAACGCAATATATAGAATTTCGTTAAGTTGAACCAATCCAACATGAAATTCATATATATATTCTTGACTAAAGATGATTAAGGTCTCAATCTAAGCCTTTAGAACTGAAATGAAGTATATCCTCTCCCTTAATTATAGCAAAACAACTTTTTCAATCCCTGCAGCCTCACGAATTGAAACTTTTGTTTTTTATAATTAACGTTGCTAACTTGCAACACTAACAATAATTATCATGCTCCCACTAACATGATGATTATTAGCATAACACTTATGCTCCCACTAGCTTTGACATGTACTCAGAAATCAGCTGGACTTCTAGAAATCAATACTTTATTGACTTTCTTACCAAAGTTCAGATTTCTGATACGCGATGCTTTGATAAAACTTTATCAAAATCATACACCTTTCCTTAGATAGCATGCATGTGTGTCTAAACAATTTCAGAACTATGAAAAGGGATGCCGTAATCATAGTCTCAATTGTTTAGACCTTTTGCCATCTGCTTCAAATCTACTTGGTGGAAGTGTTTCCTCACCATTATTTTCATGAATCGGAGAGAAACCTTATGACCCTTAGATTTTATGGTGTATGTGTTCTTATCCATGTGAATCGTCAAAACCATAGTCACAAGACAAGGATAATGACAAATCCAAACTCATATGGACTGAACTTATGCAATCTTAACTTCTTGCCACCTGGTAGTACAGGGCCTGCCATTGCTTCCAACTTGTTATGCAACCAACTGAGAACTTTCAGAACTCCTATGCAAAGCCAACTTTAACTGGAATGGGCACAGAATATGTTAACACGATAGGTTATAAACCTCAAGTCGTGTGCTAGTAAAGAACCTCAGGTTTTATTCTTGATTAGTTCTTGAAATTCTTTTTAGGATCTTTAAGACTCCCACTATCCTCTTGACATATAAGACTATCTTGCCAAATATTCAAGAGATAGTGCAGATTCTTTATCAAGACAAACACTTCACACAATTGGCCTTAGTTGGTGTTTGTTTTATCCAAAACATCACAACTTACCAATTTCAAATGTACAAGAGTAGGACACTTTTACTCTTACATTTGACAAGTGTTTTAAACCTTTCTTTAAGATATGTAACTCAAGTTACAATCTTGGAGTACGACTCTAAGAATTGTTTTGGAATGAAGTACGACTCATCTTCCTAATCTAACCATTTCAACAATTCATGACTCCTCTTCTTAGTCATAAGAATGCACTAAGATGACCTTTAGAGGACTAATTGTGATATGATTTCTAAATCATTAAGATGATCACAAACATGATACTAAAGTACTCTCCCATCTTTTTAGATTTGAGAAACTTTTATCTTTCTGCCTAATTTGATTCTTCCCATTCGTTCTGCCATACATTGAGACTTTTCCAATGTTTCAGAATTATACTTAAACTTGTAAGTATAACCATATTTACTAAACTTTAGTAAAACAAATAGTCTTAACGAGCTTTGTGGTGGACATGACCAGTGCACAAGAATGTGTACTCGATCCCTTTAGTCCTTCACTTGACTCACACATCCATGTGAACAAGTAATTAGTCTTGATTTTCCAATGCTTGAAAGTTCTCATTCATCATACTATTCAACTTTCATGATTCCAAGTTTCGGTCCAATTGAAACTTGGACGATGAGGAACTTTCCTGATTTGGTAAATTTAGACACTACCACAAATGAAAGAATCAAATCCATTTTCCAATATTGCTGTCAGTGGAATCATATAAGCAACAATTTTCGACAAATGCCATTGTAAGGATACTTCAAATAAATAAAATTAAACAATTTTCTTTTATTTTAAAACTTTGCGGAAAAACTTATCCTTACAATCCACATGGAAAATTGTTGTTATCTATTCCTTAGCAATATATCATAACTTCTTAAGCAACTGCTCAAAATTCTGATGCGATCGAAATCCACCTTCGCGATCAGAATCAACATATACTTCCTTTAAGATTTCTCTCTATTCTTTGATTCTTAAAACATCAACATGTGACCCAGTCACATCATGTAATGAGGATCTCAGAATAGAACTTAACAGATTTAGATAATGGGCTCTACCTGATGTAGAGTCAAACTTATTGACTTTAACATCCTTAGGTAAATTTGGCAGCTTTGCAATCAACGCCCCTTCCTTTGGCAAAATAAACATATGGACCCTTTGGTAATGGTACTATCTCAGACTTAGCCTTTCTCTTTACCATTTGGTCAACCGGGTTGACTATGGCCAATCCCTTTCCATTGGGAAGAGAATGCTTTTTCTGGATTTCCAGTGTCACCATTGTCATTGTCCATAAAGTTTTTGGGAAGTTGATCTTCTAATCAAATTTGCTTTACTATCGTTCCAAATCATTGCTGATTCAGCAGCACCAAGCAAATAGATATGATCATTAAGGTTCATGTCATAGTCTGTTTCATAGTAGTCCCAAAGGAACTCACTATGTGACTTAGAAATTGATTGAACATCCAACTTTCTCAAGACTTTGACACCCAACTCTCCCGGCTTGTCAATATGTGACTTCATCTCTAAGATGTGATCACACATAGACCTTGCTTGCCATTAGGGATTGAGTGACCTTGAACTTGTGGGTTAGGGAGAATAATTGGAGGAGGTGGAGGAAGAGAAGTATGACTTCCATGAGCCAAACTCGGGAAGTCATATTCATTAGGAAAGCTTGGTTTGGGAAGATCATTGTTGTCTAAACCAGACATCAACAATGGGAGAAATTCACGTAAAGTTGATTTAAGTCCTTAATATAACACCCAATATGATATATTAAGGCTAGGACCCAACAAACTATTTTATAACTTGGAAGAGGGATGCCGTAATCCAAGCTATAAAATATTTGAAGGTAGGTGAATGACGATTCACCAATTTCCACCAAGATAAACGAAATGTATTATTAGGTTTTAATTGGTTTTGAAACTCCTAGATTCTTTTGAGATTCATTGAACTTTTCAATGGCATGTTTCAATCTCGAGTGTGCCCTTCAGGTTTTGTGACTGGGATGCCGAGGATCACAAAACAAGGTGTGAAGTAACCATGCAAATATACTTGGTACCCTTAATATTTACCCCTCAATCGATGTGCCGGTTAACCACACACGCTCCAACGATACTATGATAAACATTAAGTTACCCTTTGCCTACCTTGTTAAGTCCAGGTTAGTGTGCCGGCTAACCACACACACTCCACTAACAGCTTAAACAAAGTGCAAAGTGTAATTTCATGGATTAGCACCTTATTCACATTTTCCTAAGTAACTAAGATTGGGAATTTATAAGTGTTTAGTTACTTAGTATTTATCATTATACTTATAATGAAGGGAGAATTATAGTCCTTGTCCTACCTGTTCGGCTAACGACCCTCCACCAGTCAAGGAAGCGGTGGGTGAGAGTGGACACCCATTAAACTGCCATTTTATAGGCAGTAACCTTATACCCCCCTTATAGACCGGCTTCGTGAATGAGGCCTACTAATGGTAAGACGACTTGCTCTTATACATATAATATATTAAACTTTTAATATTATAATAGTATAAGGGTGTATTTTAGACATTTAAAATACTTGGTGGTTCAATCTATTAATTAAACTATACTCTTAATTTAATTAAATTTAAACCATGTCATTATGGAATTATTAATTCTCTTTTAATTAAACACTTTAATTATCTATTAATAAAGTCCATAAGAGTTAATTGAATTATTCAATAAAAACATCATAATTCCAATTATTAAATTCAAAATTAAAACCATTTAATTAATTGTTTAAGTTATGAACCCAAGAGTTTTAGAATTCAATTCTTTTTTTATCATAAAACTTTTTCCAAATTCCAAAACTTGAGGGCAAGTTTTGTAACTCTTGAAAACTTTTGGATTCCATAACTTATGGAGTTAAATACTTGTTTTATGATGAAACTTTTCATGTTCCATAACTTAAGAACAAGTTATGGAATTCTTTAAAACATTAAGACCAAGTTTTGTAACTCCATAAAAAACTTTGAATCAATTTTTTAAAAACCTTTTCATATGCATAACTTATGGAGGTTTCAAAAAACTCTTTAGATCAAACTTTTAAAACTAATAAAATAATCATATCATTTTATCTTTTACTAAATTTGACCTAATTCAACTCATATAGCAAATGATTCAAATTTTACAAATAATTAGTTTTTCACAAAAACAAGTAATTATCTTAAAACTTGACAAACGTCATTTTTTTTCCTTTTTTTTTTTCAACTTGAAAATAAAACATTTGCATCAATATAACAGAAAACAACCCATGGCTCTGATACCACTGTTGGGTTTTGAGCATTCTAACACTCCTATGGTGTACATGCAACCCTATAAACCTTGGATCTATGTTTTCTCTATTATACATGCAAATATTAACTATTCCAAGGTTTCATCCTAACTAGCATATTATGAAGCACCTATACTACAAAGTTATAGTTAGATGACATACCTTTTGATGTAGCTTGATGTCTTCAAGCTTTAAGAGCTTAGCCCCAATAGTGTGGAAGCCTCAAATGGAATCACAAATCACCAAAACACCTTGGAAGAACTTGAGAGAATATGTATGCACACTAAAATCGGCCCACTCTTATTTTCACACACTTGTGCCAATTTTGTGAGCCAAGGACCCCTTTATATATTATGGAGGATTAGGGTTACATCCATGTAAACCCTAATACCCATGACCTTTCATTTACATAGAATCCATGGGTTAAAAGCTCCATGGACCATCCATGAAAGCTTAGCCCAACCTAAATGAACTTGGCCCATTCCATATATATAAGAGTCCATATTTAATTAGTTCTTTTTGATCACTTAATTAATTCTAAATTAATTCTTGATCAATACTAATTAAATAATATGATTCCATATTAATATATTAGAACTTATAATATATTAATATAAATCATAAATATACTATTCTCAAAAGACTATCCATATAAATTGTGCTGGTGAAGTGCAACCGAAATGGACCATGCCGGGTCGGGTCAAGTACATACCAAATATAGTTATGGACTTAGACATTAATCCAACAGTAAGGTCTATTTCATACTGTTTATGCTTTTGGTCTGTATCGGAACATGACATCCCGAGATTTTGTTATTTAATGAAAATACATTTCTTTAAAGAAATGCTTTGATAAATTCTTATCACATTTTGATTTAGGAACAAATTCCGCAATTGTTTTCTTTAAAAGATTACTCTGATTTATAAAACAAAGCATAAACAAATCGGTCTTTTCTGGCCGTGAAAATGGGGATGTCACAGTTGGTATCTGAGCATTAGTTTGAGCGAACTAGGAATTTGTAGGATTTCTAGACTTAAACTTAGAATGCTAAGCGATGATTGTGAGATGAGTGTCTACCATATTTTAAGACACGAGCACTAGTATATTTTAGGAATGATGCCTAAAATGCTTTTATGTGCTAAATGTTATATGTTTGCCATATATGCTATTATTTGTTCGGATCTATGGTCTGTTGCCGACCGGATCTGGAGACCTTATGTGTTTAGGATTCTAAGCGTTTGATACGATATTAGAACTAGCATGTAAACGTTTCAGAGTGATAAGGAGATTTATAAGTCTATCGTAAATAAAGCTTTCTTATCTTAAATTCTCGCCCGGTACACCGAACGTCTGCTTGGGTGTACAAAACGTTATGGTGAAGACTCGTAGAGAATTGAGTAAATGGAGGAAATGAAAGGCTTATGATAGTGAATGACACCTATCAGAAGATATCGTAAGAGTGGTGTCTTGCCTTTAGTTTATGTCTGATAAAATAACGGAACGTTTAGAGGAGTATGGTACGTCTGAAGTACACCTTTGATTGGCAGGATGATGGAACGATTGGTGTAATTCTTGAAGTTGTCCCATAATCTGGAATTTCCATCACCAACCAAGTTAAAGTAGAATTGATGAGTGAAGATGCGCATGGAAGAAGTCCTAGTTGAGTCTAGGAATATTTTTTTTTTGATTAATTGGACACATTAGTATGTGTTAAATTGTTTGGTGATTTTAGGACTTGGAGACTGCGAGACAATACTTGGGACGAGTATGAGTAGGTGTGAATAGTAGTAGAGATCTATACTACTGGAAGCACATGACTCACGCTTGGATCAGGGAAAGTCACAAGGTTACCAAGAAGCTTGTAATTGAGTTCGTTTCTATTCAAGTATGTCGTTACCATTGTTTCGGTAATGACTAGTAAGATGGTTGTTATTCCGACCCTAGTGGTCATATTGAATTGAGTCCGACTACGATGAGTTTGTTACGTGGTTCAGAGA
This sequence comes from Lactuca virosa, assembly GCF_052849685.1. Taxonomy (NCBI): domain Eukaryota; kingdom Viridiplantae; phylum Streptophyta; class Magnoliopsida; order Asterales; family Asteraceae; genus Lactuca; species Lactuca virosa. The sequence continues at coordinate 180,388,952 of NC_136430.1, forward strand.
ACCAAGTTCGATGTAACATCTTACTTAAGACAGAAGATTGAAATCAATATGATCAATAGCATCGCGCTCGTTGTTAGAGAAATTAGTAGCTAAAAATGCTACATGCTAAAATGTGATTATATCACATTAGAATATAAAGGAAGGTATATTCCATTCTGGAATTTGAATCTAGGAGACTAGAGTCTAAGCGTTGCATCATACGATGAGAGATCATTAGAGCATGACCCATCGATCTGTTACAATAGATAAAGGAAAGTACTTATCCTAAGAAGAAGGAGTCCTCAATAAGGATTTATTTTGTAACTAGTAGGTTACGATTGAAAGTCCAACATAGTACGAAGGTCAGGTGCAAGATTGAGCATCGCCTGCGGTCAAGAATTCCAAGAGTTAGATACTCATTCGAAGAAACACAGAAGTTACGATTATTAACTAGGATGAAAAGATAACGTATGTAATCATCATACAAGTCCTATTTTCGTTGATGATTCCGGGACGTAATCATCCAAAGGGGGAGATAATTGTAACGCCCGTAGATCAGGGCTAGTCAATTAAGAGACAATAAGTGTTGAAAGCGAATTTTTGATAGAAGATTATTTAGAATGAATAATATTAACTAAGTTGTAGTGGTTGTGACAAGGTTTCCGAATATATAAAGAATGCCGAAATCCGAGTTATAACGAAGAAGTTATGATCTGTCGAAGTTTCGCGACAAAACCGAAACGACACAGCGCGACGTACATAGTGAATTTACGTTAGAGCGATATTTGGCCTTAGCATCTAAATGAAAGTCGTAGAATACGTTAAACTGTGAGCGTGCATAAAAAGAACGTCTAAATCTGACTTCGTATGAGGAAGTTATGATTTTTCGAAATTTCAGCTTAGTAGTGTACAGCCCGAAGTTCGGATATGAGATCGAGCGATATTTAGCCGAAACAATATAAATGAGAATTGAATATCTCATCGATAGTAGTGCAACGACGGAAAGACAGACGAAAACGGACGTCAGACGAAGGAGTTATGAGTTTATAACGGAGTTTTCCTGTCCCGGCCTACTAAAAATAATATAAAAATAATATAATAAAAATAAATTCAAAATTAGCCGACGGAGTCTAAATGAACGTTGTAGATCTTGTTCGTACCTACGCGTCGATATAAAGAACGTCGAAAACGGAGTTCGTATGCGAAAGTTATGAATTTCTGAAATTCGGGGCGCGAAACCCCAAAACTGTCAGAGACCACGACGTGGAAACAGTGCCCATGACGTGGCATGGCTTCTGACGCCTTCTGGAGCCTGACAGAGCAAGTGGACGATGACGCATGCAATGACGACCAAGCCCACGACGTGGAAGAAGTGCCCACGACGTGGAAGAAGTGGAAGAAGTGCCCACGACGTGGAAGAAGTGCCCACGACGTGGAAGAAGTGCCCACGACGTGGAAAATGAGAAAACAGCCCTATAAATAGATTTGAAGGGGCAGCCGTTTGTGGTTGCCAAATCTCTTCTCTCTCACCCATATTACCTAGATTTACGTGCAAAGAAGTACCCCTGAATCCCCGGCATCAACCCCGAGACCAGAAGCGAGTCCCGAAGCCCGATGATCCCGAGAAGAAAATAGTTTCCGAGCCGAAGCTCTGCCCGCGAGAAGCCCGGTGTGTGAAGAGATCACGGTTTCACCGAAGAATTACTACTCGAAGAGCCGTAGTGCTGTCCGAGAATCTTCTAATCAAGTGAGTGTGTAGTTACTTTCTTCTACCGCATAGATATGAAGTATTTGCTATGAAGTACGTGCTATGTGTTTATACATTGTTTGTTTACTTGAGATGGATGTTGAAATAATGTTTTATACATGTTTTAAAAGATTTAAACCGTATATGTGTTTGCATCTACAAATATGTTGGGTAGAACATGGGTAGATGAAATAGTTGATGTGAGACTAAATAATAAGTATTTTTGAACTCAATGTGTTCATTAGGTATTTTTGAACTCTATGTGTTCATTTGGTGTTTGAACTCAACGTGTTCATTAGGTATTTTTGAACTCTATGTGTTCACTTGGTGTTTGAACTCAACGTGTTCATTAGGTATTTTTGAACTCTATGTGTTCACTTGGTATTTTTGAACTCAATGTGTTCATTAAGTATTTTTGAACTAGATGTGTTCACTTGGTGTTGGTGAACTGAGTGTGTTCACTAAGTGTTTTAGAACTAAGTATTCACCAGATGTTTTGAATTAAGTGTTCACTAGGAGTGTTAGAACTAGGTGTTTGTTAAGTATGTTGAACTAAGTGTTTACCAGTTGTAATTTGAGGACCTTGGCAGTGGTGGACTTTGTGTCAATTCCTTAGGTCAATCCTTAGGAATAAAAGGATAAATGATAGTTGATTCTTAGGATAAATCCTTAAGAAATAAAGGAGATAATGGGAATGAGTAATTTGGATTGATTGATTGATGATTGAATATAATAATTATATTGTTGTGAGTCGAAAACCCTATATGCTCACCAGGCTCCCAAGCCTGACCCACTCAGTTTTCTTTGCATTACAGGTAATGACACAAGAGTATAAGTTGGTGGACTTGACGAGAGATTTTGGATTATAGATCAGTAGTTATAAATAACTGTTGTAAGGTCTATTTCATACTGTTTATGCTTTTGGTCTGTATCGGAACATGACATCCCGAGATTTTGTTATTTAATGAAAATACATTTCTTTAAAGATTACTCTGATTTAATGAGATGCTTTGATAAATTCTTATCACATTTTGGTTTGGGAACAAATTCCGCAATTGTTTTCTTTAAAAGATTACTCTGATTTATAAAACAAAGCATAAACAAATCGGTCTTTTCTGGCCGTGAAAATGGGGATGTCACAACAACCAAGTAGGTTCATCAATTTTCCGAAGCAAGTATTCAGGTTTAGCTTCCGTTAGGGAAATTTTATACAAACGATTAGATGAGTGTTTTACCTTCATCAGGAGCCTCATGTTCCTGTCATGAATCCAACAACAAAATCCGATCATCGTTGTTATGCGTTCTTCCCTAAGCTTATAATGTTAGTACATAAACATGGTATGTAAAAAACTTCTTGTAGTAGTCATTATTCTTCATTTTTACATTGGAAAAGTATCGAGCGCTTCCCTTCTACTCGAACTTTTGACCCATCTCCGAATTTTATGAAGCCTTGGATATTTTTTTTGAGTTCAAGAAACTTATCTCTCTGCCCTGTCATGTTATTGCTTACCCCATTGTCGAGATACCACATGTTGGAGTGGTTGGTTTGATCACTTGCAGATTTTAGCCTCGGTGTTACTTTTTTTTTTTTCATTCTAGAATACTTTTTCTATTTCTTCAGTTGTATTGAAAGCACTTAACTGGTTCGTTATCTTTGTGATTTTGTGTTAGATTAGTTTCTTGGTTTCTTTCGTGTAGTGGTCCTTTGCATTCATAAGCAAAATGACTAAAATATTGGAAAGTATAACATTAAATTTTGCTTTTGTCACATCTAGAGGACTCACGGCCTCCGTCTTGTTGCTGGTGGGTACCGCTTCCTCGACGACCTCCTCAATTATTGTAGTTTCTGCCTCTTCCACTACCTCTAGCATGCCCACGAGATTCGATCCACTCCCGGTGAGTCAGCAGTAACTCGTGCCCCTCATCGTTTGGTTTTTTAGAACTATCAAGACATTCCTGGTGGGTTAACAATAGTTTCTTTTCATCATTGTTATTCTGACAACACATTCTTTCTTCATCAGTATTTTATCTTCTAACAACTTCTTTGACTCAGTTATAGAGGCAACTTGCAAGTCTTTATTTGTTACGACTCAAAGTAATTTTTCACAACATACTCTTCATCCATCTTGTCCCACAATACTCTTATGTTTCTTATCATGTTGCTTACTTTTAAGGCAAAATCATCTACTGTCTCTGTTTCCTTCATGGTTAGAACTTCAAATTCTGCTTTTAGAGTCTGGACCGTTGCTACCCTAACCCTGTCTTCACTCATGTACATAACTTTTTGTGTATTCTAAGCTTCTTTTTCCATTTGATTTGTATCAATTGACAACAACATATCTTCTGGAATCCCCTTATCCCAAGTTTATTTGCCATTTGCTTTTCTACAATCAACAATAGCATATCTTCTAAAATCCCAAATATACGGTGGCGAGTGCCATCCTATCTTTCTTCCTGCTTACTGGTTTCTAGGGATTGTTGGGCTCAATGGCTCCTCAAGCAGCATAGTTGCTTCTGGCCAACATTGGGTAATGGAGCGAGAAAGGTTCCTCTTTCTTCTAGCCGTCCATATCTGATTTTGTTTTCTCTTTGCTCACAAACTGGTTTCTCTGATACCATTTGTTAGGATCACTACTAGCCCAACAATTCTCATCATATAAGAAGAATGATGTTCCATTTTTTAAAACCAGTTGGTGGTAGAATGGATTACCCATTAACTTATATGCTACCATACAGTTTCTATTTCTACTGATGTGGGTGTAACACCTGGTTTTACTGATGTTCTAATTTCGAGACGTCGGGCCGAAATTTAATTAAGTGATGGTGTTGGTTTTATAAAGAATGACGGAAACAAAGTTAAAAAAAAGAAGTCACAGCTGTTTGAGGTTGAATTGCAAGTTGGTGGTCTTGTCCTACGTTGGGCATTGGAAAGTTACGCAAGGCGTAGCTGCTATACCGGGCGTAATCAAATTACGCATGGCATAACTTTCTAAATGTGTATGACTTTTCTAATGCTATGCATGGCCTAAATTAGGTTACACAAAGCGTAATCGCGGCTGATCAAAACATTAATTCTTCGGTTTTAAGCCCTATTTAAGGGCTCTAACTTATGGAAAAACCTCTCATGACCAACCTCCATCACTTAAGATCATTCCCTGAGAAAACATAGCCTCCTGTTGCTTGTTTTGAGCCTTGACATCTTTTATGGGCCTATTTCTCCATTGGAAGGTTGAATTTTGAAGAACAAAGTATTTGTAAAGTGCATAAAAGAAGGATTCAAGTATACATCTAGAAAGGTTGCTTCATTTCTGGACGACTGTAAGTAAAAAGCTTCTATCTTGCTCATTGATTTCTTAGATCTTGTTATTGGCCATTTTTGTCACTTTTTGGTCCTTTAAGCTTATGTGTGGGAGTTGAGGAAACTCCAGCACCTTTTCAGCTATATGGAACACTCTTGGGACTTATTAGACTTGGAAGGTTGTGCTTTGGTGCTTGTTCATTAAGCCATGCAGGTTGTGTTAGCTTTTTTGGTCATTGTAGTACATAAAGTTTAGATCTTGAAAGTTTGTGACCTTGTTATGGATAAAATAGGAAACTTTATCCATCTAAACATCATATTAATTCAGATCTGATGGTTGGAGACTTAGACTTAATGGATTAAGTTGAGAAAGATGCATTTTTGGTTCCTTTGAGAATTAAAGACTAGATCTTGGTTGAGTGGGCCATCCTAATGGATAAAGTTGGAAACTTTGTCCATTAGGGAGCTATTACGAACCAATATAAGAATTGGATGGTTAAAATTTTGTATTAAGCACTTAACGGGAAGAGTTGGATAATAGCTTATTATGCTGGGCGTAATTCTGGTTACTCAACATGTTTCCTCATTTCCACCCGTAATTTCCAGCTTGGGCTCTACACTGGGCATAGAGCTGGTACGCTGGGCATACTCGGGCTGGATGTTGACTTTCACTTTTGACCATTGACTGTTCACCGTTGACCATAATTTCCATCTTCTATTATCTATTGGACCTTGAGGTTAGTTTTCCTCACTATACTCGTGGGTCGAAGGTACCAATGACGGGCCACTAAGTTATGTTATGTATCCTTATATGTATGTAGGATGTTGCTATGTTCTAGTGACCTATAGATTAAAATATCTGTATAATTACATGTACTTGCTAATTATTGTTTATCTATTGCATATGTCGAGATATTGGTGGTTGGGTTGAGGCGGGAGGCCAATAAACCCTGGATGGTGGGTTAAATGGTACTGCATCATGCGGTAAACCTACAAACTCTAGATGGTTGGGTTGAGGCAATATCCATACAAAACCTGGATGGTTGGGTTGAGGCAATACACCAATAAACCCTGGACGGTTGGGTTGAGGCAATATGCCAACAAACCCGGGATGGGTGGGTTGAGGCAATATGAAACCCAGGATGGTTGGGATAAGGCCACAGGCCAAGAAACCCTATATGCATGTAATGTAACGACTATTGTATTATTCTGTGGAGTATTTTGGGGGAACTCACTAAGCTTTGGCTTATAGTTGTGAATTTCAATGTTTTAGGTACTTTAGATGATCGAGGGAAGGCAAAGGCTCGATCGTACACATCATCCTATAGATTTTTATGATTTGAGAGATGTATTGATACTCTGGTTTTAAGAACACTTGTGTGATTCCAGACTCAAACTAAGGATCTACAAATTTTCTCTTCCAAAATTAACTCTAAAAGACCGACAAAGAGCATGCAATGTGTACAATCAGCCGGAGCCAAGGAAAGTATTCCCCTAGATACCCATATTTGTTCTATGTGTGGTGATGATATGTTAGAAATGCATGCTAGTTTATAGGCAAGGGTTCTTTAAGAATTGCATGATACAATTGTCTGATTGATGATGCCTTATAGTCTATGAGACTTCTTGATACACTACAAGAAAACACAATTTTGCTACGGAAGGAATCCGTTGTGAATAGCTGAAATTCCGTTGCAAAAGATGATTTTCTATGGAATTTGCAACGGCCCATTTCCGTCCCTAAAAGCACCATAGCGAGGGTTTGCAACGGAAACAATACTTCCGTCACAAATGTGACAACGGAATGAAATTCGTGGTAGATGGTATTCCGTCGTGTATTCCGTAGTAGGATTCCATCATACAATCCGTGGTAGTTATTCCATCGCAACTTCCGTGGTGGTGATTCCCTAGCAACTTCCGTGGTGGTGAATCCCTAGTAAATTCTGTGGTGGTCATTCCTTAGTAAATTCCGTGGTGGTCATTCCGTAACAAATTCCGTGGTGGTGATTTCGTAGCAAATTCCGTCGTGTTGAATCCCTAGCAAATTCCGTTTGATGACTTACTAGCAAATTCCGTGGTCATGAATCCCTAACAATATTCGTGGTGTATATTATATACCAGATTTCATATGGACCGATAGATAATTGATTTATAAATTATATCCAAATTATTTTGTAGTAATATATGAAAAACAAAAATGAAAGAACCCCTTTCATACTAAACATTATTACTCCAAGTTACTTCCTCAATACATGCTACATGCATATTTATAAACGATATCTTACATTTATAGATTAATTACAAAAGACTGGATACAAACCGACTAAGTTTTAGTATATTACATAACTACCCAGGAAATTATAAGTACATACATACATGAATCTAAGTACAAATAGTATAAACTATTCTAAATTTTCCAACAGTATAAGACTATACTGGATACTTATTTCCTGCAATTGTTAAACACTGAGAGGGGTAAGCGGTGACGCTTACTGAGTTAAATAATAGATACATTATAACGTTATGCCATATATATACATCAATATGGCAGAAGCAAAGAGGAACAAGGAACAACAAAGGCATATGTGAATCATGTGACAAACTTTCCATATCAGTCAATGATTTGATTCAAAGATATACAATCAATAAGACATAACAATTTCAATACTTGATATACATCAATAAAGCTTCGGCCCAAATGGCATAGAAGACATACAATTTCTGATTAACATTTTGGTAGATTTCAGGCTTTTAGCCCTATCTAACCTTCTGCCAATGCCAAAGTGGTACAAGTCATTCTCTACATGGCCAAAGGCACAAAGCCAATACCAGAAATTATACGAGACATGCTCTACATGGCCAGAGGCTATATACCAATACCCTAGTGATACTAGTCCTTTCACTGATCACATGGTCAAAGGTACAACTTTGCTATCATATTAGCACAAAATAATAACACGGGAAAATAACATGGAAAAGCACATAGCACATATAACACATAACATACAATTATTCCTATATATTGAACTCACCGTAAAATAACCGAATGTTGTGTTGAAATTACCCCTAAAGAGTGTTTTACTGGTAGAATTTGACGAAACACTGTCAGCAGTTAGCGATCGTTGGCTCGGGAAAATGACTCAAAATCAGAAATACGAGAGAGAGAGTTGCGTTTTTGTGTAAACCGGAACAAGAGAGTTGATCCTCTATTTATAGGCTGAATTTTGAGATTCACGTCGTGAACCATGTATGTTCACGTCGTGAATTTGATCCTGGTCATCTCTTAGGCTTGCCGTATGTCTTCTAGGCTTGAGAGGTGTCGTTCAGCGAATTCACATCGTGAAGCTCTTGTTCACGTTGTGAGTTTTGTCAGACCTCGAAGTTTGTGTTCCGAACTTCAGAAATTCATATCTTTCGCATACGAGCTCTGTTTTTGACGTTCTTTATATATACGCGTAGGTGAGATTATGCTCTACAACTTTCGTTTAGACTCCGTCGCGAAACTTCGGTAAGTCATAACTTCTTCGTTATAACTCAGATTTCGATGAGGTCTTCGCCTAAACGGTTCTAACGAAATAATCTACAACTTTTAATAACTTTATTTTTATTTATTTCCAACTTTATATTTTTGTTAATTTCGATATTTGACTTTTGATCGGAATCTCATAAGACTTCCAATACATTCTGAATGATTCTAAACATACTTTTACTTCAATTCTAGTAAAAACTATCTGTTAGAACTCAATGCTCAAATTCATATAATATTTCATAATATTATTCATTTTTAAACTAACAAAACACGATAACCGAACGTGTATGTTACAAATACCTCCTCCTTTTGAGGATTTCGTCCCCGAAATTACAACGATTTAAACAAATGGGGATATTTCGCTCTTATCTCATTCTTATTCCCTAAGTATTTATTTCTAGTTTTTAGCTGAATACTGCTATGCCAATTCTTAGAAAAAATCATAACTTCCTCATACGAAGTCAGATTTTGACATTATTTTTATGAAAGTTCTCGGTTTAACTAATACTACGACTTTCATTTAGATCACTAAAGCTAAAAAGTAGTTTATCATAAACTCACTTTTACGTCATAAAGCGTCGTGCTGGTTCTGTCACGAAACTTCGGTAAGTCATAACTTCTTCGTTATAACTCAGATTTCGATGAGGTTTTCGCCTAAACGTTTCTAACGAAATAATCTACAACTTTTAATAACTTTATTTTTATTTATTTCCAACTTTATATTTTCATTAATTTCGATATTTGACTTTTGATCGGAATTTCATAAGACTTCCAATATATTCTGAATGATTCTAATCATAATTTTACTTCAATTCTATTAAAAACTATCTATTAGAACTCAATGCTCAAATTCATATAATATTTCATAATATTATTCATTTTTAAACTAACAAAACACGATAACCGAACGTGTATGTGACAAATACCTCCTCCTTTTGAGGATTTCGTCCCCAAAATTACAACGATTTAAACAAATGGGGATATTTTTCTCTTATCTCATTCTTATTTTCCCAAGTATAATTTGGGCCTCGCTGGTGTTGCCATTTGACAAGCACCAAATCCACTTCTTTATTACGTAGATCAGTCGTTCTTTCATTTATGATCTCTTCAGGCTCTTCTATATATCTTAACTTATTATCCAGTTTCACCTCGGATAACGGAACTGTTTCATCATATATGCTCAAGCATTTACGTAGATAACTCACATGAAACACATCATGTATACCTGCCAAATCTTCAGGAAATTTTAAGCGGTATGCTTGTTTACCAATTCCCTGGATGATTTTGAAAGGATCAACAAATCTAGGACTTAGTTTTCCTTTCTTCCTAAATCGTATAATTCCTTTCCATGTGGATACCTTCAGTATTAAGAAATCACCCACCTGGAATTCTATAGGTCGTCTTCTCTTTTTCTGCATAGGACTTTTGTCGATCCTGGGCCGCTTTCATTCTTTCTCGTACAATTTGAATATTGTGAGTGGTGTCTTGAATCATTTCAGGTCCTCCAAGGATTTTCTGTCCTGCATCACGCCAACATAATGGAGTACAACATTTATGTCCACATATTGGTTCATATGGCGACATTGTGATTGAAGTGTGGTAGCTGTTATTATACGAAAATTTGACAAGAGTAAGTACTTATCCCAGTTACCACCTAACTCCAAGACACATGCACGCAGCATATCTTCTACTGTTTGGATTGTTCTATCCGTCTGACCATGTGTATGGGAATGATAAGTTGTGTAGAAGACAACTCGAGATCCCAATTCACATTGCATACTCGCTCAAAAATGAAAAATGAAGCGAGTATCACGATTGGAAATAATCTTTATTGGCACACCATGTCTCGTGACAATTTCATCCAAGTATACTTGTGCGTATTTCTCCATCGGAGCTGTTTCACGCATGGCAAGAAAATGTGCACTTTTAGTCAGCCGATCGACAATTATCCAAATGCTATCATTCTATATAGCAGTCTTTGGCAATTGGAGCAGCATTAGGTATAAGATTAGTTCGAAATTCTATTTGCCTATCCGGGGTAGTCCAGGCAAATCGTCGGGAAAATATCAGGATTTTCATTATCAACGGGAACATCATTTACAGTTTTCTTCTCCTCCTTTGAGATATCAACTGTATAGATTAGATAACTAAAATACTCTTTCGATATAAATTTACGAGCTTTTAGGAAAGAAATTATTTTTAAGATTTTAAATCTTTGTTCAAACTCTTCAAACTTCTTAGTTAATAGTAGTGCTTAAACCTGCACCCGCTCTTCATTCTCTATTGGGCCTTCGGTCCTAATCTCCGAGTTAAAACTCAATTCTCATTGCAGACTCCTGCTCCTTCATAAATTTGGTTTATAGACTAAACCCAATATAAGGTCCTTACTCTTTTACTACAACAACAACTCGAATAGTCAGATTCTAATGACCTTTGATTTTATAACGCAAGAGACACATAACGAACCATACTCTTGTATTAGAATTAAATCGAATAGATCGAGCTATTGGAATAACAGAAACAGTTTGATCAACACATGGATGCTTCGAAACAGAAAGAATGGCACCTCGTATCTCTAATTCATGCTCGCACTTTCGGGCATACTCAACAGTTTTGTCAAATGACATAATATTTTGATTGATTATGAAATCACGGATTTCATACTGTAATCCTTCCAGGAACAACTGAATATTATCGTTTTCATACTAGGTAACATCTCTAGCTAATGGTTGCTTAATCCTTTAATAAAGACTGTTATACTTCTATCGACCACCTCGGCCATCTCCTTCCTGACTAAAGTTTCATCACTATTCAAGACATGGTTTTCTGAACCAATCAACTCCCTCTTTGTAGATTTATATTAATCGGACTCGATCCTTTATGACCACTAAGGTCTGAATGAAAATCATTTTCTTTGTCATCACCGAAACGAAGGTAATGACGGAAACAGACAAAACAAAGTCAACTACGAGTACCTTAGTAACCTTGTGACTTTTCTTGATATAAGTGTGAGTCCTGTGCTTCCGGTAGTACAGGCCTCTACTACTATTCACACCTACTCATACTCGTTCCAAGAATTGCCTCTCAGTCCGCAAGTCACCATACGAAGAATTTTGCAAAGGAACTTATCACACATGAATGTGTTCAAACAAATACATACAATAATTTCTTCTAGACTCAATTAAGGATTTCGCGTTTCTATCAAACATATCTTGGATTTCCTATACTCGCCTTCTAGGATTCTTCTCATGCATATGCTCGATCTAGCATATTCTAATACTTTTTCATAGGTCGATAGAAATTTTTACTTCCAGTTCTTCATATAAATTCTTTCTCAGGTAGTGTCTACTCTGCGAGACACACTATAACAGAATTTACTATAGTAGCATGGAGGCAAACGGTCTCCAACTACTTGCATCATCTTCTAACTCATGCAAATCATCATGCACATTTGTTCGTTTCATTATCCTTTCATGACATTGTCATTCCTGTATATGATTAAGTTTTCTTCTCATGGTTGTATCTTTTAAGTCTACTTCATAGGAGTCTATCCTAGGAAATCCGCATTAAAGCTACATCTCAGCAAGTTCTACTAGCTTCAACTTGGTTCTCTGTCATTCCTAACTACAACATCTCTTCTCATACAATACTATGGGTATATTGCTTCTTCAACTAAGTACTCTACCTTACTTTAACAAGTAAGTTACTCAACCTTTCACAACTAAATGACTCCTTTCACCATCCTAGTCTTGTATGTTAAAGTCGGCTTAACATACAATGGAACTTCCATACGGATGTGATATAATTCAATTGTCACTCAGTATTATTAAATACTAAGTTTGAGCATTCTGTAAAGGGTTACATATCAGCTCTTATCATACTACTCGAACTGCATACTACATCACAATGTTTTAGACAAAGTTTTGGCCTATTGAGTCTGAAAACTTCATTAGCCTTTCCTTTGATCTTCATTGAATTCTTCTAAATCTTGCACAACATAAATTTTGATACTGTCGAAGTATTTATCACCATCTTCGGTTCTTCCTACTCTATAAGCAATCACTGCCTCAATCTGGACAACGGTGGAATAACTTCATGGATTACACAAAAACATTCATCTCGTCCAAATATGCTTCAAATGCATATCATTCTCCCAAAGGTTTTATTATTTCATCAAACATACTTTGAATATACAATACCACTTTATAGGTATTAATACACTATTTACGATATCACTTGATAAATATTATTTTACGATATCCCTCGAGCGTTTATCTATAATATTATTGGTGTCAACTATCATAAGTCTCTTTATCACTTCGAAAAGTCTCATATCAGTTCTAATATAGAAATTTTAGAATCTGGAATACATAAAATTTCATCTTCCAAACTAAGGTCGGCAACAGACCTTAAAGTTTCTCAAGTAATAGCAATATAGGTAAGCAACCTAAGGCATGCTATATTCATTAATCATTTAGCACATATTAGAATATGAGGCATATCTCCTCTAATATTCTAGTGCTTGTATCCATTTAGGTATTCAACCTAAAGTATACTAGATACACATCGTATCATCATCACTTAGCAATCCATGTTTAAATCTACAAATTCTCAAAATTCCTAGTTCACTTAAACTAATTCTCTGAAAATTTTGAAGTAACTTAATATTTTAGAATACTAGGGTTTATCACTACCCAATACCCCACTTAAATATTTCCTATGGTTTGTATCCATATACTTACAATAAATCCGTTCATATATTGAACTTCCAATAGTTTAAGTCTAAATACTAATCCGTGGTATTTAGTTCACTTAAACTACCGCTCTGATACCATGATTGAAAGAACCCCTTTCATACTAAACATTGTTACTCCAAGTTACTTCCTCAAAACATGCTACATGTAAATTTATAAACAATATTTTACATTTATAGATTAATTACAAAAGACTGGATACAAACCGACTAAGTTTTAGTATATTACATAACTACCCAGGAAATTATAAGTACATACATACATGAATCTAAGTACAAATAGTATAAACTATTCTAAATCTTCCAACAGTATAAGACTATACTGGATACTTATTTCCTGTAATTGTTAAACACTGAGAGGGGTAAGCGGTGACGTTTAGTGAGTTCAATAATAGATACAATATAACGTTATGCCATATATATACATCAATATGGCAGAAGCAACGAGGAACAAGGAACAACAAAGGCATATGTGAATAATATGACAAGTTTTCCATATCAATCAGTGATTTGATTCAAAGATATACAATCAATGAGACATAACAATTTTAATACTTGATATACATCAATAAAGCTTCGACCCAAATGGCACAGAAGACATACAGTTTCTGATTAACATTTTGGTAAATTTCAGGCTTTTAGCCCTATCTAACCTTCTGCCAATGCAAAACTGGTAGAAGTCATTCTTGTCGCACCCCAAAACCGGAACGGCGGAAACGTTCTGGGGCGGAGGACTACATGTACAATATCACAACAAAGCATAATAGTAAACAAGCAAACAACATCATTCATTGCATTAATGATATAGTTTAATACAAGTGTGTTCTATATAGTTTATATGACACCAAAAATGAATCAAAATAAAGATGAGTATTGAATGTGCTCCATCTTCTCAAAAGTTGGCCTCGGTACCTGTCTACTGATGACCTGAGAATACAAGTTATTTTGAAAGAGTTTATCAGCTTTAAAGCTGGTGAGTTCATAAGCCTTTTAGTGTCATTAATTTTATAAAATGTTTGTAACAGCGTAATGTAAGTGTTTGCAATTGTTTGTAAATGTTTGTACTTCCTAAAAAAATCTTGTATTTTCTACTGAAATGTAGTCTTCTACCAAGACCCGACCATTTGTATGTTTGTTCTTTTGTAAATGTAAGAGTTTTCCCAAGTGAAACTATCATTATAAAAATATAGTTTACGTTGTCATTTATGTGAGATGATCACAAGGTAAATGTAATAGGGAAAATAATGTTTTACCTCAGCAGTGACATTGTTGGCTATAAAGTGATAAAATACAGACTCCAGGTAGTATTAAATGTACAATACTCCTCGGGGAGTCTTTTTGCCTTTAATCCTTAGTCGGTTAATTAAAGGTTTAAATGTGAATTCGTTCGTAACCATGTTGATCGACGACTGAATAACTGATGACCTTCCGGTGTCATAATATAGCGAGGTGACATTATGTCACCCCTTGGCCTTATAGGCTAGGACTGTAGCTAGCAGTCGGGGTGTGGGAGTGTCTGTCCCGTATAGATCTATACACATGATGCCCGCTCTCCCTCCAAGAGACTCTGGTTACAATATGATACAACAATGTCTTGTTGTATCCGAAAAATAGTATGTCACATTCTAGTTATCGTATTCTAATGTTTGTATAATATATTCTCTTGTATAGTATTGTGTAAGTTCTCTTAGTTTCTTTTCATAGTATGTTCTATAGTATAGTGTATAGCGTGTATTGTTTCTTGTTATCGTATTCTCGATCCGTTTCTCTTTATAGTAAGTATTGACTCATGTATGAACGGACTCTTGTATATTTCGTTGTACTAGAAATAGTGAGTAGTATGTCTCTAAACTATACCTATTATAGTTTACTAGAAATGTTGTTTGAATGACTTCGTAAGTTTATGCACCTTTACTACCCAACGGTGTTGGAACTGATGTAAAAGCTTTTATGACTTATACATATATACATAATATATAACTAAGGATCAAACGACACTCGGACAAACAACCGGGTACTCTAAGTCCACAACCAAACAAGGAACAGGAAATAAAGTGAGTTACCAGTCCTAAGTCCTTCAAACCTTACTTATATAACTATATATGCATTAGACATGGTTTTGACAAAATATAAGTTTGAAAGTGTTATCAGAGAAGGTTTGGTATATAAAACAAGTTTGGTAAAGAGTTTAGTTTTGTAAAAGAGTTTGATAATCATTTTGAAATGGTTTGTTTGACATTACAGATAAAATATAGTCAATCCATTTGTTTGACAGTTATTAATCACATATGATTGATATAATAACTATAATGTTTCAACTTGTATTTTCCCCCCATGAAAACATTTAAAATCATTTGAAAGGTTGATTAAGGGGGTATGAACTCACCTGCAGTGAGTGGTTTGGATGGAAGTGCTAGATAGGATGCTAAGTGTCAAGTGTGGACTTGAGCACACACAGATCCTATTTAACATATAATGACATTTATGTGTATTTGTTTAGTGTATAAACAACTAATTATAAGGGATAACACCCTAAAAGACTAGGAAACTCTTAGATTGAAGGGATACAATCACATATGATTTCATAACTAGGGTATATGGCCACCCTAAAGAGTTTACGGTCCAAATGGCATTACCATTGGAGTTCACGGTCCAAGTGTTCACGGTTCTTGGAGTTTACGGTCATTGGGTTCACGGTTCAATGACCTTACGGTCATGGAGTTTACGGTCCCATGACCTTACGGTCATGGAGTTTACGGTCTAAGGAGATTCAACCGTAAACTCATTAAACCTTGCACAAATGATGGTTTTCAAGGGCTTCATTCAAAGGTATCGGGTTCTAGGGACCATGCTTAGCCTTAGGGAGGGTAAAGGCTTATAAGAACACCCTTTTTAAGGGTTTACCGTCTATGAAGATTCATAGACCGTAAACTCTTTTGTTCATGAACAACGTGATGATCTTAAGTCCAAATGAAGGTTTGTAACTAGATAGATGCAAAGGAGGGTGATACTTACGGTTTTGGGGCAATTAAGGTGTTCACGGTCCCAAAACACAACCGTGTTCTTGGTGTTCTTGAGGATCTTGAAGATCTAGACCCAATAAGATGAATTTCTGGGTGAATTCAAGAGTAAATCAAGGAGAAGTGATGTATTAACACATAGATGGAAGGATCTACTTACGTTTTTGGAAGATTGGAAGCAAAATCTTATGATCCTTGGGAGAGAATCCGATTTTGTAGGCTTGGAGTGGTAAAACTGAGGAAAAATGACTAAGGGTTATATATATATATATATATATATATATATATATATATATATATATATATATATATATATATATATATATATATATATATATATATATATATATATATATATATATATATATATATATAACATGGGATTTACGGTCACCTTGACCGTAAACTCAAGGCCCTGACCGTAAACTCCCTTTTTGAGGAGGTTTACGGTTGCAGTCAGTTAAGAACTTAAGCTGCTATTTCCAATCTCTTATTCCTTTGATGTATTAGGGTTAGAACACTCAAAACAGATTCCAAACAGTGCTAGAAGTTTACAGAAACGAGTCTGACTTTGCTTGAAATGAATGGTTTGTACAAGATCGAAATTTCGGGTTGTCACATCATCCCCCCGTTAGAGGGAATTTCGTCCCAAAATTAGAGTTTAAGCAACTAAGTTATTACAAATAACTAAGTAAAAAGGTGAGGATATTTAAGTTTCATTTTATCCTCGCGCTCCCAAGTGAATTCAGGTCCTCGCTTGGCATTCCAGCGAACCTTCACTATCGGGATACGACTTTGCTTTGTTCGTTTGACCTCTCAGTCCATGACCTTTACAGGTTCTTCCATGAAGTTGAGGCTCTCGCTGATCTCGATCTCGTCGAGTGGGATTACAAGAGTCTCATCGGATAGGCACTTTTTCAAGTTCGAGACGTGGAAAGTAGAATGTATGTTACTAAGTTCGCGAGGTAGGTTGAGTTTGTAAGCTACAGGGCCGATTCTAGCGAGAATCGAAAGGCCCTATGTATCTTGGATTGAGCTTCCCACGCTTTCTGAAGCATATCAAGCCCTTCCAGGGTGAGATTTTCAAAAGGATGCGATCCCCCACTTGGAATTCCAAAGGTTTCCTTCTTTTCTCAGCGTAGCTTTTCTGTCGGTCCCTAGAGGCTTTCAATCGTTCACGAATCCGAACGATCTTCTCTTTCGTTTCCCGAATGATCTCCGGACCTGTGAGAGTGCTGTCAGTAACTCGTCCTTTAGCTAACTGTGTGTCACCCACCTCGGCCCAGCACAGAGGGGATCTGCACTTCCGGCCATAGAGGGCTTCGAATGGAGCAGCCTTTATGCTCGTGTGATAACTATTATTGTAGGAAAACTCAACAAGGGGTAAATGAGTATCCCATGCCTTCCCAAAGTCGATCACACAGGCTTGCAACATATCTTCTAAGGTTTGAATACTCCTCTCACTTTGTTCGTCGGTCTGTGGATGGTAAGTTGTACTCATGTCCAGCCTCGTTTCTAAGGAGCTTTGTAGTGACTGCCAGAATCTCGAAGTGAATCTACTATCCCTATAAGAGATAATAGATATAGGAACACCATGCAGTCGTATAATCTCCTGTATGTATGTTCTTGTGAGCTTCTCCATCTTGTCAGTTTCCTTGATGGGCAGGAAGTGTGTAGATTTGGTCAATCTATCTACGATGACCCAAATGGTATCAAGTCCACTCGTTGTCTTGGGTAACTTGGTTATGAAGTCCATAGTGATCCACTCCCACTTCCATTCAGGTATCTCCGGTTGCTGAAGTAGACCTGATGGTTTCTGGTATTCGACCTTGACCTTGGCGCAAGTAAGGCATTTACTTACGAAGGTAGCAATCTCTACTTTCATGTTAGGCCACCAGTATAACTTTTTAAGATCCAGATACATCTTATCTGAACCAGGGTGAACGGAATATCGAGTGTTGTGCGCTTCGCTCATGACCAAGTCTCTGAAACCACCGTGTTTCGGTGTCCAGATCCGGTCCATGAGATATAAGGCTCCGCCACCCTTGACTTCCAAGTTCTTATCCATTCCTCTCAGGGATTCACCCGCCACATTTTCAAGTTTCAAGGCTTCGAGCTGAGCCTCCTTTATTTGTGTGGACAGATGCGAATGGATAGTCATAGTTAATGACTTGACTCTTTGACCAGAATATTCTTTTCGACTTAGGGCGTCTGCTACTACGTTGGCTTTACCCGGATGATAACGAATTTCACATTCGTAGTCATTGAGTAGCTCGACCCACCGTCGTTGTCTCATGTTCAGCTCCTTCTGGTTGAATATGTGTTGTAGGCTTTTGTGGTCTGTAAAGATAGTGCTTTTCGTACCATACAGGTAGTGTCTCCAGATCTACAGGGCAAACACAACTGCTCCTAGCTCCAGAGCGTGTGTGGTGTAGTTGAGCTCGTGTGTCTTCAGCTGCCTTGAGGCATAGGCGATGACCTTACCTTGTTGCATCAGAACACAGCCGAGTCCCTGGTTCGATGCATCGTAGTATACTACGAAGTCTTCTATCCCTTCGGGGAGGGATAGTATCGGTGCGGTGCATAAGGCTCGCTTCAGCGTTTGAAACTCCTTCTCTTGTTTCTCTTCCCAGTAAAAGGCCACACCCGTATGGGTCAATGTCGTAAGAGGTTTCGCAATTCGAGAGAAGTTCTGTATGAACCTGCGGTAGTAGCCAGCGAGGCCAAGAAATTGACGAATTTCTGTAGGAGTCTTCGGTGCTGACCAGTTCTCGATGGCTTTAATTTTTGAAGGGCCCACGTGGATTCCTTCTTCGCTAACCACATGACCTAACAATTCGACTCTGCGGATCCAAAATTCACATTTAGAGAACTTCGCATAGAGCTTCTCCGATCGTAAGGTTCCTAGGACTTGTCGTAGTTGATCACTATGTTCCTCCTTACTTCGAGAGTAGATAAGTATGTCATCGATGAAGACGATGACGAACTGATCCAAGTAAGGACGACATACCCTATTCATTAAGTCCATGAATACTGCGGGCGCATTAGTCAATCCGAATGGCATCACTACGAACTAGTAGTGCCCGTAACGAGTTCAGAAGGCTGTCTTCGGAACATCCTCCTCAAGCACTCGTAACTGGTGATACCCTGATCTCAGATCAATCTTAGAAAAGTAGCTCGCCCCTTGCAGCTGGTCGAATAAATCATCTATGCGAGGAAGAGGGTAACGATTTTTGACCGTAAGCTTGTTGAGTTCCCAGTAGTCAATGCACATACGGAACGATCCGTCTTTCTTCTTCATGAATAAGACCTGTGCTCCCCAGGGTGAGAAGCTTGGTCTTATAAAGCCCTTGCTGAGCAGTTCGTTAAGTTGACCAGACAATTCTTGCATCTCTGCAGGTGCTAGACGATAGGGCAATTTGGCTATGGGGGTAGCCCCTGGAACTAAGTTGATCCTGAATTCGATCTGACGTTGGGGAGGTAAACCCGGTAGTTCTTCTGGAAAGACATCGGGGAAGTCGCGTACTACGGGGAGGTCTTTTAGGTCTTTCGTTTTCTGGTCCACATCGACTATATGAGCAAGGAACGCATGATATTCCTTTCGTAGGTATTTCTGGGCTTGCATGCACGAGATAATACGAAGATTTGTACTGGGTTTGTCTCCATAGATCAACAAGGTTTCGTTATTCGGTAGGTTTACACAGACTGCTTTCTCGAAACACAAGATATCGGCGCGATAAAGACTCAACCAGTCCATGCCCACAATGACGTCGAAACTCTTGATTGCCACTGGTATGAGGTCGATCGGAAATAAATGATTATCTAGAGTGAGGGTACAACCTATGAAGATCTCGTTAGAACTCTCTGCCTTTCCGTTAGCCATTTCTACGGCGAAGGTTTCCTTTAGTTCTTGTGGTGCTTGATTAAGTAAGTGTTTAAAGTTTTGGTTCACGAAGCTCCTCTCTGCTCCACTATCAAACATGACACATGCATATGAGTTATTGAGGAGGAACGTACCCGTGACTACTGTGGGGTCTGCCACTGCTTCATTGTGGCTAATAGCAAGTAGTCTCCCTGCTCCTCCCGCATTCCCAGCTTTAGGACAGTTTCTTTTGAAGTGCCCTGTCTCGCCACACCCGTAGCAGGCCTGGCTCACTCCTATACCAGGGACCTGGGTGATGGGTCTGGGTGGTGCTTTGCAAAACCGGACAGTATGGCCCTTCCGGTTGCAGTTGGTGTAGTGCAGTTCTCGGCAGGGGCCGTTGTGATGGAAATTGCACTTAGTGCACTTGGGTAGGCTCCCTGCATATGGCTTTGCTGGTACAGGGGCAACAAGAGTTGTGGCAGCATGGACAGCCACAACCTGTCGGTTCTTGGAAGAGGGTTGAGTTGACTTGCCCTTCTTTCGGTCCCAATGCTTTCTCTTATTGTCGGCCGCTTTGGCTGGTGCTGAGACAACATTTGTATTTGTTGTTGGAGGAGAAGGAACCTCGTGATCGATAAGCCTTTGGGCCAATTGTTTGGCACTATCAAAGGTTACAGGGTTCGATGCTAGAACGTTCCCTCGATACGGGGGTATCAAACCACGGATGTATCTCTCGACTTTCTTGCTTTCTGAGGGGACCATGTTGGGACATAGAGTCACTAGGTCGCTGAATCTGGCTGTATAAGCCACTATGTCGGAACCCTTCATATTAAGGTTCCACAGTTCCTCCTCGAGTTTCTGAACCTCGCCCTTCGGGCAGTACTCCTTTGCCATCAAATCCTTCAGTGTATCCCAGCCCATGGCGTTAGCCGCTACCAGTGAGAGTGATTTGACATGGCCATTCCACCATGTCCGGGCCCTTTCAGTGAATGTGCAGACAACAAATTTTATCTTGCTTCCTTCAGGACAAGAGCACATCTCAAAGACTGCTTCGGTTCTTTCTATCCATTGGGACAACGCTAAGATCCCTCCGATTCCGTTGAAGAACACTGGTTTGCAGCTGATGAAGTCTTTATAGGTACACTCCCGTGTACGGGATTGACTTTCACCATGGTTAGAGTTTGTGCCCGTCCCAGCTCCACTGGCACCACCAGAATTCACTTGAGTCATGGCTGCGGTCACTGCTGCGGTCACAGCAGCGTAAAACATCACTGCATCGAACTGCGGAGGGGTGGTGGTGGTGGAGTTTGATTTACAAGCGTGCTTCTGGTTGCACGTTTGCGAGGCGGCATCTTTTACTAAAAGTTTATAGAGATGATGATAACAGTAAGAGTCAATTGTAAGTATGCTGAGAGTGATCCATGGACTAAATCGCCATAGCCCAACCACTAGAATAAGTGTATGATTGAAATAGAGACACCACAATAGAGTAGGGAAACACAAGAGTAAAGACCTGCCAATATTACTGGTATTAATGATGTAAACGAGTTCGGGAAAAATGACCTAACAGTAGGTCTTACATCAAACCATATGGGGAAAGTGTTGGCAGCTTAAAAGTCTAGTTATAGTGTTTGGAAGACAGGAATATATTACAGAAAAGTGCTTCCTAGAGCACAGATAAGAAAGGCTATTCCTTAAACCAAAAGAAAAGATGAGTCAACATCCTTTACCGGCGACGGGTATCCCTCGGGTGAACCCTTAGATCTGCCAGTTGGCGTACAACTTCTTGAAGATGTCGCTCATGCGCCCTCTGACGCACTCGGAGTTCCATGACTTCAGCTCGGGATGCAGCTAGCTGTTGCTGCAGGGTCTTATTGGTTCTCCTAGTCCTATCCATAGCCTCTTTGAGTTGGCGAATGCGGACCGTGTTAATGTCACACCCCAAAACCGAGAACGGCGGAATACGTTCTAGGGTGGAGGACGTCATGTACAGTATCATAACAATGCATAATAGTAAAGACAAGCAACAACATCCATTGCATTAATATAATAATTGTAATACAAGCGTGTTGTGTGCAGTTTTAAGACACCAAAAGTATAATCAAAATAAAAGATGAGTCTTATATGTGCTCCATCTTCTCAAAAGCTGCATCTGTACCTGTCTACTGATGACCTAAGAATACAAGTTATTTTGAAAGAGTTTATCAGCATAAAGCTGGTGAGTTCATAAGTATTTAGTGTCATTGCTTGTATAAAAATGTTTACAACAATGTAGTATAATAACTGACTTCAATGTTTGAAATTAGTATACTCCCTAGAAAACCCTATGTTTTCCAATAAAAGTAGTCTTCTACCAAGACCCGGTTGTTTGCGTGTTTGATCCTTTGAAAATGTAAAAGTTTTCCCAGTGAAACTATTAGTATGAAAATATAGTTTTAAACTTCATTTATGTAAAGTAATTGGGAAAAATAGTGTTTTACCCCAGCAGTGGCACAACCGGCTAAATGAAATAAAATGCAGACTCCAGGTAGTATTAAATGTACAATACACCTCGGGGAGCCTGTTTGGCCTTTAATTCTTAATGTGTAATTAAAGGTTTGAATGTGAACTCGTATGTAACCATGCTGATTGACGATCGAATAATTGATGACCCTCCGAGTCATATGTAGTGATGTGACATTTTGTCACCCCTTGGCCTTTCGGCTGGGACTGTAGCTAGCAGTCGGGATGTGGGAGTGTCTGTCCCGTATAGATCTATACATACAATGCCCGTTCTCCCTCCAGGAGACTCTGGTTACACGGTGATACCACTGTGAAGTGTCGTATCGAGAAGTAGTATGTCACATACTAATTATAGTGTATTCTCTTGTATAATGTATAGTGTACTTTATGGTATAATGTATAGAGTGTTCCCTTGTATAGTATATAGTATTCTCTTTGTATAGTATTTAGCATGTATTGACTCATAACCATACTGACTCTGATAGGCGTCACTGTAATAGAAGTAATGAGTAATAATCCTTAACTATACCTATTATAGTTAAATAGTAATGTTGGTTGCATGCCTCTGATACACAAGGTACTGAACTGAAGTGAAGACTTTTATATCCAACACAAATATATATGATATATAACTAAGAATTCAACGACAATCGGACAAATAAAAGAATACCCTAAGTCCACAACCAAACAAGGAACAGGAAATAAGGTGAACTATCAGTCCTAAGTCCTTCAAGTCTTACTTATATAAATATATTAGTATAGATATGGGTTTGAAAATAAAGCAAGTTTAAAAGGGTTTGAAAACAGTTTTGGCATTTAAAGAGTTTGATAAAAGGTTTGAAACACTTGAAAATCCCAAAGTTTTATGCTAATTTGAAAGCAGAAGCAAATCTTGTAGTCTGTTCTAGTTATTAATCACATATGATTAAAGCAATAACTAGAAATATTCAACTTGCAGTGAGTGGATTGGATGGAAGTGCCGGGTAGGATGCTAGGTGTCAAGTGAGGACTTGAGCACACACACGGATCCTATGTAACATGTAGTGATACATAAATGTATCTAATTAGTTATTTAATCACTAATTAAGCAAGTAAAGACACTCCAATGCATGAAAACACTTTGTTTCAAGTGCTAAGAGTGCTAAGGGTTGCATCTAAGGAGAGTAGGGCCTCACATTGGAGTTTACTCCTCAAATGGTGGCCCTTATGTGTGTTTACGGTTTCTGGACTATTTCCCCCATGAGTTTACGGCCGTAAACTCATGGAAATGGTGCATTTGTGTGTTTCAAGGTCCTATATCTCACAAGGAAGGGTTCTAAGTTCGAAACAAAGGCTTAGGAAGTGGTTAGGGCACAAAAGGACCCCTCATTGGAGTTTACGGTCCTTGGACCATCCTTGAGAGTTTACGGTCGTAAACACTTGGGTTTACGGTCGTAAGCGCATGAGTTTACGGCCGTAAACTCATGTATGCCTCAACCTTTTCGTGTTTTGGTGTTTCTAGCTCATGCATGCAAGTTTCTAGCCCTTTATCCAAGCATTTGAAAGTGTTAGGGGAATCAAAACACCATTTGGGGGTGTTTACGGTTTTGGGAGATCCCCAAACTGTAAACACATATGTTCTTGGGCATTTTAATGATTTTCCAAAGGATTAACAAGTATACTAAGTAAGTAACTAGATAGGAAGGGTACACTTACTTATATGAAGCTTGTAAGAGTGATTAGAGCCCAAAAACACTAGTGTGTGTTCTTGGTGTTTTGAAGAACACTTGAAGATCTACATAAAAACCAAGAACCCATGGATGAAATGATGTATAAACACTAGATTAAGTGTTGTATGAACGAATCTAGGAAGGAAATACTTACATTTTGGCGGATTTGAAGAAATGAACTTATGATACTTGAGAGAAAAAGCTTGGTGTTCTTGAGGTGGGAAGTGGAAAATGAGGAAATGGTGTGTAAACTCATGCTATATGCATGAGTTCTTGGGAAAATGGTGTTTACGGCCCAAACACCTCTTGTATGGCCGTAAACACCTAGATAAGGTGTTGATTGTTCTGGTTTGCTACACAACTCTAATAACGACACTTCCCTTTATTTAATCGTTTGACGAAAAATAAAATAAAACACCCAAACAGACTTAAATCCGGCCAAAAATGTACAAAAATTTCGGGTTGTCACATCATCCCCCTGTTAGAGGGAATTTCGTCCCGAAATTAGAGTTCAGGCAATTAAGTTATTACAAAATAACTAAGTAAAAAGATGAGGATATTTAAGTCTCATTTGATCCACACGCTCCCATGTGAATTCCGGTCCCCGCTTGGCGTTCCAGCGAACCTTCACGATTGGGATGCAGCTTTGTTTCGTTCGTTTGACCTCGCGGTCCATGATCTCTACAGGTTCTTCCGTGAAGTTGAGGCTCTCGTTGATCTCGATCTCGTCGAGTGGAATTACAAGAGTCTCGTCGGATAGACACTTTTTCAAGTTTGAGACATGGAAGGTACGATGTACATTACTGAGTTCGCGGGGTAGGTTGAGTTTGTAAGCTACGGGGCCGATTCTAGCGAGGATCTCAAAAGGCCCTACGTATCTTGGATTTAGCTTTCCACGCTTTCCGAAGCGTATCAAGCCTTTCCAGGTTGAGACTTTCAAAAGGACTCGGTCTCCCACCTGGAATTCCAAAGGTTTCCTTCGTTTGTCTGCGTAGCTTTTCTGTCGGTCTCTAGAGGCTTTCAATCGTTCACGAATCTGAACGATCTTCTCTGTCGTTTCCTGAATGATCTCCGGACCCGTGAGAGTGCTGTCAAGAACTCGTCCTTTAGCTAATTGAGTGTCACCCACCTCAGCCCAGCACAGAGGGGATCTGCACTTCCGGCTGTAGAGGGCTTCAAATGGAGCAGCCTTGATGCTCGTGTGATAACTGTTGTTGTAAGAGAATTCGACGAGAGGTAAGTGGGTATCCCACGCCTTCCCGAAGTCGATCACACAGGCTCGCAGCATATCTTCCAAGGTTTGGATAGTTCTCTCACTCTGTCCTTCGGTCTATGGATGGTAGGCTGTACTCATGTCCAGCCTCGTTCCTAAGGAGTTTTGTAGTGACTGCCAGAACCTCGAAGTGAATCTACTATCTCTATCGGAGATAATAGATATAGGGACACCATGCAGTCGTACGATCTCCCTAATGTATGTTCTTGTGAGCTTCTCCATCTTGTCGGTTTCTTTGATGGGCAGGAAGTGTGCGGATTTGGTCAATCTGTCGACGATGACCCATATGGTATCATGTCCACCTGTTGTCTTGGGTAACTTGGTTATGAAGTCCATAGTGATCCGCTCCCACTTTCATTCAGGTATCTCCGGTTGTTGGAGTAGACCTGACGGTTTCTGGTATTCGACCATGACCTTCGCGCAAGTAAGGCATTTACTTACGAAGGTAGCAATCTTTGCTTTCATGTTAGGCCACCAGTATGACTTCTTGAGATCCAGATACATCTTATCTGAACCTGGGTGGACGGAATATCGAGTATTGTGCGCTTCCTTCATGACCAAGTCTCTGAAGCCACCGTGTCTCGGTGTCCAGATCCGGTCCATGAGATATAAGGCTCCGTCACCCTTGGTTTCCAAGTTCTTATCCATTCCTCGCAGGGATTCTCCCGCTATATTTTCAGGTTTCAAAGCTTCGAGCTGAGGTCCTTAATTTGTGCGGATAAATGCGAATGGATAGTCATTGTTAGTGACTTGACTCTTCGGCCAGAATATTCTTTCCGACTTAGGGCGTCTGCTACTACGTTGGCTTTACGCGGATGATAACGAATTTCGCATTCGTAGTCATTGAGTAGCTCGACCCACCGTCGTTGCCTCATGTTGAGCTCTTTCTGGTTCAAGATGTGTTGGAGGCTTTTGTGGTCGGTATAGATGGTGCTCTTCGTACCATATGGTAATGTCTCCAGATTTTTAGGGCGAACACAACCGCTCCTAATTCGAGGTCGTGCGTGGTGTAGTTGACCTCGTGTGCCTTCAACTGTCTTGAGGCGTAGGCGATGACCTTACCTCGTTGCATCAGAACATAGCCGAGCCCTTGGTTGGATGCATCGCAGTATACCACGAAGTCTTCTATCCCTTCGGGGAGGGACAGTATCGGTGCGGTGCATAAAGCTCGCTTCAGGGTTTGGAATGCCTTCTCTTGTTTCTCTTCCCAGTCAAAGGCCACGCCTTTCTGGGTCAATGTAGTCAGGGGTTTCGTGATTCGAGAGAAGTTTTGAATGAACCTGCGGTAGTAGCCAGCGAGGCCTAGAAATTGACGAATTTCTGTAGGCGTCTTTGGTGCTGACCAGTTCTCAATGGCTTTAATTTTGGAAGGGTCCATGTGGATTCCTTCTTCGCTCACCACATGTCCTAAGAATTCGACTCTTCGGATCCAAAATTCGCATTTAGAGAACTTCACATATAGCTTCTCCGATCGTAAGGTTTCCAGGACTTGTCGTAGATGATTGCTATGCTCTTCCTTACTTCGAGAATAGATAAGTATGTCATCAATGAAGACGATGATGAATTGATCCAAGTAAGGACGACATACCCTGTTCATTAAGTCCATGAATACTGCGGGCGCATTGGTCAGTCCGAACGGCATTACTACGAACTCGTAGTGTCCGTAACGAGTTCGGAAGGCTGTCTTCGGAACATCCTCCTCAAGCACTCGCAACTGGTGATACCCGGACCTCAGATCAATCTTCGAAAAGTAACTCGCCCCTTGCAGTTGGTCAAATAAATCGTCTATGCGAGGAAGAGGGTAACGATTTTTGATCGTAAGTTTGTTGAGTTCCCTGTAATCGATGCACATACGGAACGATCCATCTTTCTTCTTCACGAACAAGACTGGTGCTCCCCAGGGTGAGAAGCTCGGTCTTATAAAGCCCTTGCTGAGCAGCTCGTTAAGTTGACCGGACAGTTCTTGCATCTCAGCAGGCGCTAGGCGATAGGGCGATTTGGGTACGTGGGTGGCTCCTGGGATTAAGTCGATTCGGAACTCGACTTGACGTTGGGGAGGTAATCCCGGTAGCTCTTCCGGAAAGACGTCGTGGAAGTCACGTACCACGGTAAAGTCTTTCAGGTCTTTTGTTTTTTGGCTCGTGTCGACGATGTGTGCAAGGAACGTGTGATATTCCTTACGCAAATACTTCTGGGCTTGAATACTTGAGATGATACAAAGGCTCGTACTGGGTTTGTCTCCGTAGATCGACAAGGTTTCGTTATTTGGTAGGTTCAGACGAATTGCTTTGTCGAAACACAGAATATCGGTACGATGGAGACTCAACCAGTCCATGCCCACAATGACATCGAAGCTCTTGATTGCTACTGGTATGAGGTCGATTGGAAACAAATGGTTATCTAGCGTGAGGGTACAACCTATGTAGATCTCGTTAGAACTCTCTGTTTTTCCGTTAGCCATTTCTACGAAGAAGGTTTCTTTTAGTGGTTTCGGTGATTGTTTAAGTAAGTGTTTAAAGTTTTGGTTTACAAAGCTCCTCTCTGCCCCACTATCAAATAGGATACAAGCATAAGAGTCATCAAGAAGGAACGTACCCGTGACTACTGTGGGGTCTGCTACTGCTTCATTGTGGCCAATAGCAAGTAGTCTGCCTGTTCCTCCTACATTCCCAGCTTTTGGGCAATTTCTTTTGAAATGCCCTATCTCGCCACAGCCGTAGCAGGCCTGGCTCACTCCCGTGCTGGGGACCTGGGAAATGGGATTGGGCGGTGTTCGGCAAAACCGGGCGGTATGGCCCTTCCGGTCACAGTTAGTGCAGTGCATTTCCCGGCAGGGGCCATTGTGATGGAAAGAGCACTTGGTGCACTTGGGTAGACTCCCTGCATATGTTTTGGCTGGTACAGGGGCAGCAGGAGTAGTGACAGCGTGGATAACCACCGTTTGTTGGTTCCTTGAAGAGGATTGGGTTGATTTGCCCTTCTTTCGGTCCCACCGCTTCCTTTTGTTATCGGATGTCTTGGTCGGTGCAGTGGCAACCGTGGTAGTGGTCGATGGAATGTAGGGAACTTCATGATCAATCAACCTTTGGGCCAATTCCTTGGCACTGTCAAAGGTCGTTGGGTGTGATGCTAGAACGTTCCCTCGATACGGGGCACTAAACCCCAGATGTATCTTTCAATTTTCTTGCCCTCAGTGGGGACCATGTTAGGACACAGAGTCACCAGGTCACAGAACCTGGCTGTATAAGCCACTATGTCAGTCCCTTTCATTTTGAGGTTCCAGAGTTCCTCCTCGAGTTTCTGAATTTCGCCCCTAGGGCAGTACTCCCTTGTCAGAAGGTCCTTCAGTGTCCCAGCCCATGGCGTTGGCTGTTACTAAAGAGAGTGATTTGACATGGCCATTCCACCACGTCAAGGCCCTTTCGGTGAAAGTTCAAGCTGCGAACTTTATGTTGCTCTCTTCGGGGCACGAGCACATCTCGAAGATGGCTTCAGTTCTTTCGATCCATTGGGACAGTGCAATGATCCCTCCGGTCCCATTGAAGAATGTTTGTTTGCAGTTCATGAAACCCTTATAGGTACACCCCTGTGTACGTGGGTGGATTTCACCATGTCTAGAGCTGGTGCCCATTTCGGCTCCACTTGCATCGCCAGAATTTATTTGGGACATAGATGCAGTCACAGCTGCGGTTACAGCTGCCTGAAACATCACCGCATCAAACTGTTGTGGAGGAGGTGGTGGTGGTGTTTGGCTTGCAGGCGTGTTTCTGGTCGGACGCTTGCGAGGCGGCATCTTTTACTGTAAGTTTATAGAAACGATGATAGCCGTAAGAATCAACTGCAAGTACAAATGAGAGTGTTTCGTGGACTAAATCGCCATAGTCCAACTGTTAGGTAGTGACATATCAATAGAGTAGGAAAACGCAAGAGTAAGAACTTTCCAATAGATTAGATATCTGCCAATATTACTGGTATTACTGATGTAAAATGAGTTCCGGAAAGTTGACCTAACAGTAGGTCTGACATCAAACCATCAGGGGAAAATGTTGGCAGTTTAAAAGTCTAGCCAGAGTACTCTTAAAAGTTAGGAATATTTTACAGACAAGTGCTCTCTAGAGCATAGGAAAGAAAGGCTATTCCTTAATTCAAAAGTAAAGACGAGTTGACATCTTCTACCGGCGACGGGTGTCTCTTGGACGAACCCTTAGGTCTGCCAGTTGACGTACAACTTCCAGAAGATGTCGTTCATGCGCTCTCTGACGCACTCGGAGTTCCATGACTTCGGCTCGGGATGCAGCTAGTTGCTGCTGCAGAGCCTCATTGGTCCTCCTTGTCCTATCCACAGTCTCTTCGAGTTGGCGAATACAGACTGTGTTTAGGTTAGAGTTGGCGTCAACTTCCACTACTCGCTCGATGGCTGCATGACCTTGCTCGATGTTCCTAGCAATTCTTCGGACCATGATGGGCAGGACTCGGTCAGCTGATCCTCCCTCGCTTATATTGTAAAAGCTTCGGTCTCCGTTGAACGGCAACGGCTGACCCTGTTCAGCACTCCATCGATTCAAGGTTGTTGCCCACATAGGAGTGGGACCTTGAAACTCCGGACGGGGGTTGGGGTTTGGAATTGGAACTTCTTGGGGATGGTTTTTGACTTCTTGTTCGGAGTCGGAGTCATCTGAAAAGCCTTCTGCGAGGTGATCATCCAAAGGGATTGGGTGATCATCTTCCGGCTCATTATCAAGCCATCCTCCCATGCCTTGGTTTGGATAGTACGGATCGCCAGGGAGATGAAAGCCAGCCATGCTATTTACGCGAGAAATGGGGAAAGAATAGTTAATAGACGTACTAATCTAAGATACTTATAAGATTATCGTTATTAGTTGATCCAATACTTGCGTAGTGCAAACCAATTACATGCAACTGAACCAGGATAGACCTTCGAATAAGTGACCCTAACTCTAAATCCACAACCAAACAAGGAACAGGAAGTAAAGCAAAGATCACAGATTCTAAGTCTATAGTGCCTTAGTCACATGTAACCGTAGAGTATCCACTTAGCAACTATTGTCCTACTAGTAACGACCTTTTTAGTTCTCACATATGTAATTCATAGTAATGCATAATACTCCTATAGTATTCTTGTTCTAATGTTCTTGTAGTAGTGTTGGTAAGTTTTTAGACTTGTTGCAACACCACAACCACCCTTAGGCACATGCTAGTCACTCCTAGGAAAAATGTAGTTGATCAGGCTACATCCACCCAGATTTGACTATATGTCCCTAAGCCTAATTGTACTGTTTAACAATCTAAATACTTTTGTTCTGTTCTAGTATGATACTGACCCTTTGTATGAATGGATGTATATATATACTTAGTTAAATATCTTATTATTAAAAAGTATATATTCTTGGTCAGAGTGTTTTAATCCCGTTGTGTTTATAGTTCGTATATCTTTTATGGGTTGATATACTTGATTCACTATAAAAAGTGCTCTGATACCAATCTGTCACACCCTAAAACCGAGAACGGCGGAATACGTTATGGGGTGGAGGACGTCATGTACAGTATCATAACAATGCATAATAGTAAAGACAAGCAACAACATCCATTGCATTAATATAATAATTGTAATACAAGCGTGTTCTGTACAGTTTTAAGACACCAAAAGTATAATCAAAATAAAAGATGAGTCTTATATGTTCTCCATCTTCTCAAAAGCTGCATCTGTACCTGTCTACTGATGACCTGAGAATACAAGTTATTTTGAAAGAGTTTATCAGCATAAAGCTGGTGAGTTCATAAGTATTTAGTGTCATTGCTTGTATAAAAATGTTTACAACAATGTAGTATAATAACTGACTTCAATGTTTGAAATTAGTATACTCCCTAGAAAACCATATGTTTTCCAATAAAAGTAGTCTTCTACCAAGACCCGGTTGTTTGCGTGTTTGATCCTTTGAAAATGTAAAAGTTTTCCCAGTGAAACTATTAGTATGAAAATATAGTTTTAAACTTCATTTATGTAAAGTAATTGGGAAAAATAGTGTTTTACCCCAGCAGTGGCACAGCCGGCTAAATGAAATAAAATGCAGACTCCAGGTAGAATTAAATGTACAATACACCTCGGGGAGCCTGTTTGGCCTTTAATTCTTAATGTGTAATTAAAGGTTTGAATGTGAACTCGTATGTAACCATGCTGATTGACGATCGAATAACTGATGACCCTCCGAGT
Organism: Lactuca virosa; assembly: GCF_052849685.1. Taxonomy (NCBI): domain Eukaryota; kingdom Viridiplantae; phylum Streptophyta; class Magnoliopsida; order Asterales; family Asteraceae; genus Lactuca; species Lactuca virosa. The sequence continues at coordinate 180,420,859 of NC_136430.1, forward strand.
CATATGTAGTGATGTGACATTTTGTCACCCCTTTGCCTTTCGGCTGGGACTGTAGCTAGCAGTCGGGATGTGGGAGTGTCTGTCCCATATAGATCTATACATACAATGCCCGCTCTCCCTCCAGGAGACTCTGGTTACACGGTGATACCACTGTGAAGTGTCGTATCGAGAAGTAGTATGTCACATTCTAATTATAGTGTATTCTCTTGTATAACGTATAATGTACTTTCTGGTATAATGTATAGAGTGTTCCCTTGTATAGTATATAGTATTCTCTTTGTATAGTATTTAGCATGTATTGACTCATAACCGTACTGACTCTGATAGGCATCATTGTAATAGAAGTAATGAGTAATAATCCTTAACTATACCTATTATAGTTAAATAGTAATGTTGGTTGCATGCCTCTGATACACAAGGTACTGAACTGAAGTGAAGACTTTTATATCCAACACATATATATATATATATATGATATATAACTAAGAATTCAACGACAATCGGACAAATAAAAGAATACCCTAAGTCCACAACAAAACAAGGAACAGGAAATAAGGTGAGCTATCAGTCCTAAGTCCTTCAAGTCTTACTTACATAAATATATTAGTATAGATATGGGTTTGAAAATAAAGCAAGTTTAAAAGGGTTTGAAAACAGTTTTGGCATTTAAAGAGTTTGATAAAAGGTTTGAAACACTTGAAAATCCCAAAGTTTTATGCTAATTTGAAAGCAGAAGCAAATCTTGTAGTCTGTTCTAGTTATTAATCACATATGATTAAAGCAATAACTAGAAATATTCAACTTGTATTCCTCCCGTAAAAACATTTAAAATCATTTAAAAGGTTAATTAAGGGGTATGAACTCACCTGTAGTGAGTGGATTAGATGGAAGTGCCGGGTAGGATGCTAGGTGTCAAGTGAGGACTTGAGCACACACACGGATCCTATGTAACATGTAGTGATACATAAATGTATCTAATTAGTTATTTAATCACTAATTAAGCAAGTAAAGACACTCCAATGCATGAAAACACTTTGTTTCAAGTGCTAAGAGTGCTAAGGGTTGCATCTAAGGAGAGTAGGGCCTCACATTGGAGTTTACTCCTCAAATGGTGGCCCTTATGTGTGTTTACGGTTTCTGGACCATTTCCCCCATGATTTTACGGCCGTAAACTCATGGAAATGGTGCAGTTGTGTGTTTCAAGGTCCTATATCTTACAAGGAAGGGTTCTAAGTGTTTGATTAATGTCTAAATCCATAACTATATTTGGTATGTACTTGACCCGACCCGACATGGTCCATTTGGGTTGCACTTTACCGGCACAATTTATATGGATAGTCTTTTGAGAATAGTATATTTATGATTTATATTAATATATTATAAGTTCTAATATATGAATATGGAATCATATTATTTAATTATTATTGATCAAGAACTAATTTAGAATTAATTAAGTGATCAAAAAGAACTAATTAAATATGGACTCTTATATATATGGAATGGGCCAAGTTCATTTAGGTTGGGCTAAGCTTTCATGGATGGTCCATGGAGCTTTTAACCCATGAATCCTATGTAAATGAAAGGTCATGGGTATTAGGGTTTACATGGATGTAACCCTAATCCTCCATAATATATAAAGGGGTCCTTGGCACACAAAATTGCAACAAGTGTGTGAAAATAAGAGTGGGCCGATTTTAATGTGCATACATATTCTGTCAAGTTCTTCCAAGGTGTTTTGGTGATTTGTGATTCCATTTGAGGCTTCCAAACTATTGGGGCTAAGCTCTTAAAGCTTGAAGACATCAAGCTACATCAAAAGGTATGTCATCTAACTAGAACTTTGTAGTATAGGTGCTTCATAATATGCTAGTTAGGACGAAACCTTGGAATAGTTAATATTTGCATGTATAATAGAGAAAACATAGATCCAAGGTTTATAGGGTTGCATGTACACCATAGGAGTGTTAGAATGCTCAAAACCCAACAATGGTATCAGAGCCATGCGTTGTTTTCTGTTATATTGATGCAAATGTTTTATTTTCAAGTTGAAAAAAAAGGAAAAAAAAAACATGACGTTTGTCAGATTTTAAGATAATTACTTGTTTTGTGAAAAACGAATTATTTGTAAAATTTGAATCATTTGTTATATGAGTTGAATTAGGTCAAATTTAGTAAAAGATAAAATGATATGATTATTTTATTAGTTTTAAAAGTTTGATCTAAATGTTTTAAGGAGTTACATATTTTGTCATAAAATTTTGGAGCTCAATAGTTTTTTTTTTAAAGTTGTGATCTTAAGGGTTTTTGAAACTTCCATAAGTTATGGATATGAAAGTTTTTTTTTAAAAAAAATTTGATTCAAAGTTTTTATGGAGTTACAAAATTTGGTATTAATGTTTTAAAGAATTCCATAACTTGTTCTTAAGTTATGGAACATGGAAAGTTTCATCATAAAACACCATTAATTCCATAAGTTATGGAATCCAAAGGTTTTCAAGAATTACAAAACTTGCCCTCAAGTTTTGGAATTTGAGAAAAGTTTGAGTTTAATATTTGGAATTATGATGTTTTGTTGAATAGTTCAAATTAACTCTTATGGACTTTATTAATAGTTAATTAAAGCGTTTAATTAAAAGAGTATTATTAATCCATAAATATATGGTTTGAGTTTAATTAAATTAAAAGTCTAGTTTAATTAATAGATTAAAGCACCAAGTATTTTAAATGTCTAAAATACACCCTTATACTATTATAATATTAAAAGTTTAATATATTATAAGTATAAGAGCAAGTCGTCTTACCATTAGTAGGCCTCATTCACGAAGCCGGTCTATAAGGGGGGTATAAGGTTACTGCCTATAAAATGGCAGTTTAATGGGTGTCCACTCTCACTCACTGCTTCCTTGACCGGTGGAGGGTCGTTAGCCGAATAGGTAGGACAAGGACTATAATTCTCCCTTCATTATAAGTATAATGATAAATACTAAGTAACTAAAAACTTATAAATTCCCAATCTTAGTTACTTAGGAAAATGTGAATATGGTGCTAATCCATGAAATTACACTTTGCACTTTGTTTAAGCTGTTAGTGGAGCGTGTGTGGTTAACCGGCACACTAGCATGGACTTAACAAGGTAGGCAAAGGGTAACTTAATGTTTATCATAGTATCGTTGGAGCGTGTGTGGTTAACCGGCACATCGATTGAGGGATAAATATTAAGGGTACCAAGTATATTTGTATGGTTACTTCACACCTTGTTTTGTGATCCTCGGCATCCCAGTCACAAAACCTGAAGGGCACACTCGAGATTGAAACATGCCATTGAAAAGTTCAATGAATCTCAAAAGAATCTAGGAGTTTCAAAACCAATTAAAACCTAATAATACATTTCATTTATCTTCGTGGAAATTGGTGAATCGTCATTCACCTACCTTCAAATATTTTATAGCTTGGATTACGGCATCCCTCTTCCAAGTTATAAAATAGTTTGTTAGGTCCTAGCCTTAATATATCATATTGGGTGTTATATTAAGGACTTAAATCAACTTTACGTGAATTTCTCCCATTGTTGATGTCTGGTTTAGACAACAATGATCTTCCCAAACCAAGCTTTCCTAATGAATATGACTTCCCGAGTTTGGCTCATGGAAGTCATACTTCTCTTCCTCCACCTCCTCCAATTATTCTCCCTAACCCACAAGTTCAAGGTCACTCAAGCCCTAATGGCAATCAAGGTCTATGTGTGATCACATCTTAGAGATGAAGTCACATATTGACAAGCCGGGAGAGTTGGGTGTCAAAGTCTTGAGAAAGTTGGATGTTCAATCACTTTCTAAGTCACATAGTGAGTTCCTTTGGGACTACTATGAAACAGACTATAACATGAACCTTAATGATCATATCTCTTTGCTTGGTGCTGCTGAATCAGCAATGATTTGGAACGATAGTAAAGCAAATTTGATTAGAAGATCAACTTCCCAAAAAATTTATGGACAATGACAATGGTGACACTGGAAATCCAGAAAAAGCATTCTCTTCCCAATGGAAAGGGATTGGCCATAGTCAACCCGGTTGACCAAATGGTAAAGAGAAAGGCTAAGTCTGAGATAGTACCATTACCAAAGGGTCCATATGTTTATTTTGCCAAAGGAAGGGGCGTTGATTGCAAAGCTGCCAAATTTACCTAAGGATGTTAAAGTCAATAAGTTTGACTCTACATCAGGTAGAGCCCATTATCTAACTCTGTTAAGTTCTATTCTGAGATCCTCATTACATGATGTGACTGGGTCACATGTTGATGTTTTAAGAATCAAAGAATAGAGAGAAATCTTAAAGGAAGTATATGCTGATTCTGATCGCGAAGATGGATTTCGATCGCATCAGAATTTTGAGCAGTTGCTTAAGAAGTTATGATATATTGCTAAGGAATAGATAACAACAATTTTCCATGTGGATTGTAAGGATAAGTTTTTCCGCAAAGTTTTAAAATAAAAGAAAATTGTGTAATTTTATTTATTTGAAGTATCCTTACAATGGCATTTGTGGAAAATTGTTGCTTATATGATTCCACTGACAGTAATATTGGAAAATGGATTTGATTCTTTCAGTTGTGGTAGTGTCTAAATTTACCAAATCAGGAAAGTTCCTCATCACCCAAGTTTCAATTGGACCGAAACTTGGAATCATGCAAGTTGAATAGTATGATGAATGAGAACTTTCAAGCATTAGAAAATCAAGACCAATTACTTATTCACATGGATGTGTGAGTCAAGTGAAGGACTAAAGGGATCGAGTACACATTCTTGTGTACTGGTCATGTCCACCACAAAGCTCGTTAAGACTATTTGATTTACTAAAGTTTAGTAAATATGGTTATACTTACAAGTTTAAGTATAATTCTGAAACATTGGAAAAGTCTCAATGTATGGCAGAACGAATGGGAAGAATCAAATTAGGCAGAAAGATAAAAGTTTCTCAAATCTGAAAAGATGGGAGAGTACTTTAGTATCATGTTTGTGATCATCTTAATGATTTAGAAATCATATCACAATTAGTCCTCTAAAGGTCATCTTAGTGCATTCTTATGACTAAGAAGAGGAGTCATGAATTGTTGAAATGGTTAGATCAGGAAGATGAGTCATACTTCGTTCCAAAATAATTCTTAGAGTCATACTCCAAGATTGTAACTTGAGTGACATATCTTAAAGAAAGGTTTAAAACACTTGTCAAATGTAAGAGTAAAAGTGTCCTACTCTTGTACATTTGAAATTGGTAAGTTGTGATGTTTTGGATAAAACAAAGACCAACTAAGGCCAATTGTGTGAAGTGTTTGTCTTGATAAAGAATCCACACTATCTCTTGAATATTTGGCAAGATAGTCTTATATGTCAAGAGGATATTGGGAGTCTTAAAGATCCTAAAAAGAATTTCAAGAACTAATCAAGAATAAAACCTGAGGTTCTTCACTAGCACACGACTTGAGGTTTATAACCTATCGTGTTGACATATTCTGTGCCCATTCCAGTTACAGTTGGCTTTGCATAGGAGTTCTAAAAGTTCTCAATTGGTTGCATAACAACTTGGAAGCAATGACAGGCCCTGTACTGCCAGGTGGCAAGAAGTTAAGATTGCATAAGTTCAGTCCATATGAGTTTGGATTTGTCATTATCCTTGTCTTGTGACTATGGTTTTGACGATTCACATAGATAAGAACACATACACCATAAAATCTAAGGGTCATAAGGTTTCTCTCCGATTCATGAAAATGATGGTGAGGAAACACTTCCACCAAGTAGATTTGAAGCAGATGGCAAAAGGTCTAAACAATTGAGACTATGATTACGTCATCCCTTTTCATAGTTCTGAAATTGTTTAGAAACACATGCATGCTATCTAAGGAAAGGTGTATGATTTTGATAAAGTTTTATCAAAGCATCTCGTATCAGAAATCTGAACTTTGGTAAGAAAGTCAATAAAGTATTGATTTCTAGAAGTCCAGCTGATTTCTGAGTACATGTCAAAGCTAGTGGGAGCATAAGTGTTATGCTAATAATCATCATGTTAGTGGGAGCATGATAATTATTGTTAGTGTTGCAAGTTAGCAATATTAATTATAGAAAACAAAAGTTTCAATTCGTGAGGCTGTAGGGATTGAAAAAGTTGTTTTGCTATAATTATGGGAGAGGATATACTTCATTTCAGTTCTAAAGGCTTAGATTGAGACCTTAATCATCTTTAGTCAAGAATATATATATGAATTTCATGTTGGATTGGTTCAACTTAAGGAAATTGTATATATTGCGTTCTCAAAATTCGATTATGATTACGGCATCCCTCTTCATAGTCAAATTTTGAATACATGGCAAATAAAAATATTGTAGCAAAAGACTGGTCTAGAATCATGTGTTTATGTGAGACATCATGAATCGTGTACCATTTGCTTTGGGTACAGGATCGATTGCATGTGCTATAATATTTGTCATTTCTAAATTTTTCCAAATGCCCAGAGGCATTAAGAAGGAAAAGGTCTAGAATTGGATATGACTAAAATGATTAAGCAATTATCGAGGACAATCTGAGGTTTACCAAAGATTGGTTGCTCAGGGACAGTTGGAAGTATAGTGCTAATTTTGGAAGGACCATATTGACATATTCTGAAAAGAGGCATCTCTTATTCAGAAGTGATAGTCAAAATGAGAATATGGAGTTGTCTCCATAGGTGGAAGTTATCTGTGTAAGATTAGAAAACTTAATGCAAGAAGCATGTCCAAAGCAATGTACTTTGAATATGAGACTTAGTTTCCATGGAGTTGATCTCCATTGGAATACCTTATAATGACTGTTGACAAGTCTTTGTGACTTTGTACATATTCATTATAGGAGGGTCAGTGCATATAAGTTTAAAATCTAAATAGATTTCGATAAATGATAGGAATTTGAAATTCTCACATTTTTCGATAAGGATTTGGGAGTGTGAAATTAGAATCATTGAATTTATGTTCAATTGGTTTATTTCACAAAGTAAGGATCATAGACAAACATAGAGTGTATACTTGGTGTATGGCAAAGCTATTGTTTAAGAAAAACATAGTGTACATGCTTGGAGCATGGGACAACTAGTGTTTTTAATTCAAGTATAAAGTTGATAAAACCGAAACAATGAATAATGAGTAATCAGTATGGTGATAAATAAAAGTGTTTATTTATATTCATAGGGTTTGATACCATATTTGATTCATTTATTCTTGTGTTTCACTTTGCATGTTTTGACTTCCAGAATAACTAAGTCGCTCTTCCTGAATGATTAAGTTATTCAAACCATCCACCGTCGGTCATATGTTGGAAGTAGATATTAATCAAGACTGTCATGGGTTGGTTTGTAGAGGTCCAAGTTGGTGGACAAAGTGGTGCTACAACACTCATGAGTACTCATCAGTTCCGAGTATTGGATTCAACCCGCGCTCATTTGAATCACTTCATGGATTTTATCTCGAGTGATCATGAGACGATAATATCTTATATTCTTCAAACCTAGAGATATGAGTTGTTACGATGAGTTTGTTATACATTGATTGCACGAACACGCATTTGGTAACTCGATGTTATAAAACGTGCCTTTGTGTATGATTCAACAAGTAGTAGAACAAGCCATATGAGTTGAAGTTTATCCATTCCTTTTACCTTCAGGATAAAAGTGATATCTGTGGGCCCCTCGATGATTTAGCGATGACACATGTGAGTGCTTGGCCAAGCCAGGACTGATTTTATTTGTTCAATCAGTCAGTCATCATAAATCGAAAATCGGGAAACAACAAATGGACAGAGAGAATGATTATAATCCATGTCTCAGTCCATATGATATCTAGAATGGAGGAATATATGATCCCTTATCTAATGGATAAGTCATTGACAATGTCAGATTTCGAAAGCGGCTTTAAGAGCTACGATTGCCAGTTAGGTTTTGAAGTCATACTCAATAATAGTTTTAGACTTATCCAAGTGGGATACTGTTGGATTAATGTCTAAGTCCATAACTATATTTGGTATGTACTTGACCCGACCCGGCATGGTCCATTCGGGTTGCACTTCACCGACACAATTTATATGGATAGTCTTTTGAGAATAGTATATTTATGATTTATATTAATATATTATAAGTTCTAATATATTAATATGGAATCATATTATTTAATTAGTATTGATCAAGAATTAATTTAGAATTAATTAAGTGATCAAAAAGAACTAATTAAATATGGACTCTTATATATATGGAATGGGCCAAGTTCATTTAGGTTGGGCTAAGCTTTCATGGATGGTCCATGGAGCTTTTAACCCATGAATCCTATGTAAATGAAAGGTCATGGATATTAGGGTTTACATGGATGTAACCCCAATCCTCCATAATATACAAAGGGGTCCTTGGCTCACAAAATTGCAACAAGTGTGTGAAAATAAGAGTGGGCCGATTTTAGTGTGCATACATATTCTCTCAAGTTCTTCCAAGGTGTTTTGGTGATTTGTGATTCCATTTGAGGCTTCCACACTATTGGGGCTAAGCTCTTAAAGCTTGAAGACATCAAGCTACATCAAAAGGTATGTCATCTAACTAGAACTTTGTAGTATAGGTGCTTCATAATATGCTAGTTAGGATGAAACCTTGGAATAGTTAATATTTGCATGTATAATAGAGAAAACATAGATCCAAGGTTTATAGGGTTGCATTTACACCATAGGAGTGTTAGAATGCTCAAAACCCAACATTAAGTTCGAATCAAAGGCTTAGGAAGTGGTTAGGGCACAAAAGGACCCCTCATTGGAGTTTACGGTCCTTGGACCATCCTTGAGAGTTTACGGTCGTAAACACTTGGGTTTACGGTCGTAAGCCCATGAGTTTACGGCCATAAACTCATGTATGCCTCAACCTTTTCATGTTTTGGTGTTTCTAGCTAATGCATGCAAGTTTCTAGCCCTTTATCCAAGCATTTGAAAGTGTTATGGGCATCAAAACACCATTTGGGGGTGTTTACGATTTTGGGAGATCCCCAAACCGTAAACACATATGTTCTTGGGGATTTTGATGATTTTCCAAAGGATTAACAAGTATACTATGTAAGTAACTAGATAGGAAGGGTAAACTTACTTATATGAAGCTTGTAAGAGTGATTAGAGCCCAAAAACACTAGTGTGTGTTCGTGGTGTTCTTGGTGTTTTGAAGAACACTTGAAGATCTAAGTAAAAACCAAGAATCCATGGATGAAATGATGTATATACACTAGATTAAGTGTTGTATGAACGAATCTAAGAAGGAAATACTTACATTTTGGCGGATTTGAAGAAATGAACTTATGATACTTGAGAGAAAAAACTTGGTGTTCTTGAGGTGGGAAGTGGAAAATGAGGAAAAGGTGTGTAAACTCATGCTATATGCATGAGTTCTTGGGAAAATGGTGTTTACGGCCCAAACACCTCTTGTTTGGCCGTAAACACCTAGCTAAGGTGTTGATTGTTCTGTTTTGCTACACAACTCTAATAACGACACTTCCCTTTATTTAATCGTTTGACGAAAAATAAAATAAAACACCCAAACAGACTTAAATCCGGCCAAAAATGTACTGAAATGTTTTTGAATACTATATGAAGTGTTTAACTGTAGAGATTATACAATTGAAAATTTCGGGTTGTCACAGTTAACGCCGGAGTTGGCATCAATTTCCACGACTCGGTCGATGGCTGCTCGACCTTGCTCCACATTTCGAGCAATCCCGCGGACCATAATGGGCAGGACTCGGTCAGCTAAGCCTCCCTCGCTTATATTGTAAAAGCTTCTGTCTCCATTGAAGGGTAAGGGCTGACCCTGTTCATGGCTCCAACGATTCAAGTTTGTCGCCCACAAGGGAGTGGGGCCTTGAAACGCTGGTCGGGGGTTGAGGTTTGGGATTTGGGCCTCTTGAGGCAGTTGTTGACTTCTGGCTCGGAGTCAGAACCATCCGAAAAACCTTCTGCGAGGTGATCATCTAAAGGGATTGGATGATCATCTTCTGGCTCTTCTTCAAGCCATCCAGCATTGCCTTGGTTTGGGAAGTATGGGTCACCGTGGGGATGGAATCCAGCCATGATATCTATGCGAGAAAAGGGGTATAAGAATCTTATAAAAATAGACGTACTACTTAAGATACTTATAGAATGATCCGTAATAGTTACTTCAATACTTGCATAGTGCGTACCAGTTACATGTAATTAAAACAGGATAGACCTTCGAATAAGTGACCCTAACTCAAAATCCACAACCAAACAAGGAACAGGAAGTAAAGCAAAGGTCACAGATTCTAAGTCTATATCACCTTAGTCACATATAACCTTAGCGTATCCACTCAGCAACTATTGACCTACTAGTAAAGACCTTTTTTTTAATTCTCAAATACGTAATTATAGTAACACAAAATACTCCTATAGTATTTTAGGTTTATGTTCTGTTCTAATGTTCTCGTTGTAGTGGTGTTGGTAAGTTTTTAGACTTGTTGCAACAGCACAACCATTCTTAGGCACATGCTAGTCACTCCTCGGAAAATATAGTTGATCATGCTATATCCCCCCCAAGTTTGACTATATGTCTCTGAGCCTATTGGTGTTGTTCAACAATCGTAATACTTTTGTTCTGTCCTAATGACACTGATTTTAGTATGAATGTAGGTATGTATACTTAGTTAAATATTTTATTATTTAAAAGTATAAACTCTTGGTCAGAGTATATTAATCCCGTTGCGTTTATAGTTTGTATATCTTTTATGGGTTGATATACTCGATTCACTATAAACAATGCTCTGATACCAATCTGTCGCACCCCAAAACTGGAACGACGGAAACGTTATGGGGCGGAGGACTTCATGTACAGTATCACAACAAAGCATAATAGTAAACTAGCAAACAACATCATCCATTGAATTAATGATATAGTTTAATACAAGTTTGTTCTGTATAGTTTATATGACACCAAAAATGAATCAAAATAAAGATGAGTCTTGAATGTGCTCCATCTTCTCAAAAGTTGGCCTCGGTACCTGTCTACTAATGACCTGAGAATACAAGTTATTTTGAAAGAGTTTATCAGCTTTAAAGCTGGTGAGTTCATAAGCATTTTAGTGTCATTAATTTTATAAAATGTTTGTAACAGCGTTATGTAAGTGTTTTCAATTATTTGTAAATGTTTGTACTTCCTAAAAAAAACTCCTGTATTTTCTACTGAAATGTAGTCTTCTACCAAGACCCGACCATTTGTATGTTTGTTCTTTTGTAAATGTAAGAGTTTTACCAAGTGAAACTATCATTATAAAAATATAGTTTACATTGTCATTTATGTGAGATGATCACAAGGTAAATGTAATAGGGAAAATAATGTTTTACCTCAGCAGTGACACTGCTGGCTATAAAGTGATAAAATACAGACTCCAGGTAGTATTAAATGTACAATACCCCTCGGGGAGTCTTTTTGCCTTTAATCCTTAGTCGGTTAATTAAAGGTTTAAATGTGAACTCGTTCGTAACCATGCTGATCGACGACCGAATAACTGATGACCTTCCGGTGTCATAATATAGTGAGGTGACATTATGTCACCCCTTGGCCTTATAGGTTGGGACTGTAGCTAGCAGTCGGGGTGTGGGAGTGTCTGTTCCGTATAGATCTATACACACGATGCCCGCTCTCCCTCTAGAAGACTCTGGTTACAATATGATACAACAATGTCTTGTTGTATCTGAAAATAGTATGTCACATTCTAGTTATCGTATTCTAATGTTTGTATAGTATATTCTCTTGTATAGTATTGTGTAAGTTCTCTTAGTTTCTTTTCATAGTATGTTATATTGTATAGTGTATAGCGTGTATTGTTTCTTGTTATCGTATTCTCGATCCGTTTCTCTTTATAGTAAGTATTGACTCATGTATGAACGGACTCTTGTATATTTCGTTGCACTAGAAATAGCGAGTGGTATGTCTCTAAACTATACCTATTATAGTTTACTAGAAATGTTGTTTGAATGACTTCGTAAGTTTATGCACCTTTACTACCCAACGGTGTTGGAACTGATGTAAAAGCTTTTATGTCTTATACATATATACATAATATATAACTAAGGATCAAACGACACTCGGACAAACAACCGGGTACTCTAAGTCCACAACCAAACAAGGAACATGAAATAAAGTGAGTTACCAGTCCTAAGTCCTTCAAACCTTACTTATATAACTATATATGCATTAAACATGGTTTTGACAAAATATAAGTTTGAAAGTGTTATCAGAAAAGGTTTGGTATATAAAACAAGTTTGGTAAAGAGTTAAGTTTTGTAAAAGAGTTTGATAATCATTTTGAAATGGTTTGTTTGACATCACAGATAAAATATAGTAAATCCATTTGTTTGACAGTTATTAATCACATATGATTGATATAATAACTATAATGTTTCAACTTGTATTGCCCCCCCCATGAAAACATTTAAAATCATTTGAAAGGTTGATTAAGGGGGTATGAACTCACCTGCAGTGAGTGGTTTGGATGGAAGTGCTAGATAGGATGCTAAGTGTCAAGTGTGGACTTGAGCACACACAGTTCCTATTTAACATATAATGACATGTATGTGTATTTGATTAGTGTATAAATAACTAATTATAAGGGATAACACCCTAAAAGACTAGGAAACTCTTAGATTGAAGGGATACAATCACATATGATTGCATAACTAGGGTATATGGCCACCCTAAAGAGTTTACGGTCCAAATGGCATTACAATTGGAGTTCACGGTCCAAGTGTTCACGGTTCTTGGATTTTACGGTCCTTGGGTTCACGGTCCAATGACCTTACGGTCATGGAGTTTACGGTCTAAGGAGATTCAACCGTAAACTCATCAAACCTTGCACAAATGATGGTTTTCAAGGGCTTCTTTCAAAGGTATCGGGTTCTAGGGACTATGCTTAGCCTTAGGGAGGGTAAAGGCTTATAAGAACACCCTTTTTAAGGGTTTACGGTCTATGAAGATTCATAGACCGTAAACTCTTTTGTTCATGAACAAAGTGACGATCTTAAGTCCAAATGAAGGATTGTAACTAGATAGATGCAAAGGAGGGTGATACTTACGGTTTTGAGGGCAATTAAGGTGTTCACGGACCCAAAACACAACCGTGTTCTTGGTGTTCTTGAGGATCTTGAAGATCTAGATCCAATAAGATGATTTTGTGGGTGAATTCAAGAGTAAATCAAGAATAAGTGATGTATTAACACATAGATGGAAGGATCTACTTACGTTTTTGGAAGATTGGAAGCAAAATCTTATGATCCTTGGAAGAGAATCCGATTTTCTTGGCTTGGAGTGGTAAAAGTGAGGGAAAATGACTAAGGGTTATATATATATAGCATGGGGTTTACGGTCACCTTGACCGTAAACTCAAGGCCCTGACCGTAAACTCCCTTTTTGAGGAGGTTTACGGTTGCAGTCAGTTAAGAACTTAAGCTGATATTTCCAATCTCTTATTCCTTTGATGTATTAGGGTTAGAACACTCAAAACAGATTCCAAACAGTGCTAGAAGTTAACAGAAACGAGTCTGACTTTGCTTGAAATGAATGGTTTGTACAAGATAGAAATTTCGGGTTGTCACAATTCTCTACATGGCCAAAGGCACAAAGCCAATACCAGAAATTATACGAGACATGCTCTACATGGCCAGAGGCTACATACCAATACCCTAGTGATACTAGTCCTTTCACTGATCACATGGTCAAAGGTACAGCTTTGCTATCATAATAGCACAAAATAATAACATGGGAAAATAACATGGAAAAGCACATAGCACATATAACACATAACATACAATTGTTCCTATATATTGAACTCACCGTAAAATAACCGAATGTTGCATTGAAATTACCCCTAAAGAGCGCTTTTATCAGTAGAATTTGACTAAACACTGTCAGCAGTTAGCGATCGTCGGCTCACAAAACTGACTCAAAATCAGAAATACGAGAGAGAGGGTTGCGTTTTTGTTTAAACCGGAACAAGAGAGCTGATCCTCTATTTATTGGCTGAATTTTAAGATTCACGTCGTGAACCATGTATGTTCACGTCGTGAATTTAATCCTGGTCATCTCCTAGGCTTGCCGTGTGTCTTCTAGGCTTGAGAGGTGTCGTTCAACTAATTCACTTTGTGAAGCTCTTGTTCACGTCGTGAGTTTTGTTAGCTCTTCGCTTTGCTGTTTTTGTTTAGCAACAAGCTCCCTCGTTTCTTCTATTTCATCATTTTTTTACGGAATGTAAGATACATCCGTTTTATTGTTCCTATTGGGAACCGCCTTTGCAAAAGAGCCTAATCCATAAAGTATTCTTTTGTTATCATGACCACCAACAACAACATAAAATAGCTTGTCCTCCTCAAATTCAACACCTTCAGCTTCCAACTCTTCCCCTTTTTCTGTATAGGCCGCCTACAAAATATAATAATATAAGTTAAAAGATATCAAATTTATGAATGATATTATGGAGTAGCTACAATATAAAAGTTTAACACTGAAATGAATATTACATGAATTTTCTATCTTTTTCATTTGTGAAAGTGACTCCATCGTGATTCTTCGTGTGTGTATACATGAACAATTCACTATGGTGTGAATCATGTCCTAATTTCCTCTGATGCATAAATACCATATAAAATGGCAAATATACAGATAAACATATATAAACATTGATACGATGTACCATTAAAAAAATTACCAAATCAGAAGCTATCTTCAAATGACTTGCGGATCCAACGTTATGTGTAGGTTTTGCCACTCCATCAGCCACACCGTTACGCCTTTTTTTTCTTGTTCTGCTCAGATTTTAGCTTGTATTCTTCTGTATTCCATTTTAATTGCCAGGAGTTCCAGACTTCTTCTGGAATATGAGCTGGTTTAAAGCCATATTTGTTTCTTTTTGGGCTCCGCATGTTGAAGAGATATTGCCATAACTTTGTGCCGCTTTCCTTGCCCAAGCTTGCCTTACCAGCGAGTCTATTGTTTCATCCCAACAACATTTTTTCTACACATTAACAATATAAACATAAGTTTAAGTGTAAATGTTTACCAAACAACAATTTATCACATATAGTTAATTACCTGAAACTCCTCCCAATATAATTTGCGTATTTCTTTGCTTACTTTTCCCCAAGCGTACCCTTCTGGATTTACTATTTGTAAAAAGGACCGACTAATAAAGTGTGAACAAGGGCATGGTGGCATTAGCCTGCAAGTAATTAACCATGTGATGTGTTAAGTTATGAATTGATATATATATATATATATATATATATATATATATATATATATATATATATATATGTATATGTATATATATATATATATATATATATATATATATATATATATATATATATATATATATATATATATATATATATATATATATATATATGTACGTGTCAACCAAAAGGTTATACATAGGAAAAGTTGTAATTAAGATTTGATTGGTAACTCACGTTTTTTCCAAACATGAACAGTTAAACGTCCATCTGGTCCATAATCTTCAGAGGAATTGTTTTCACCTTCTATACTTTCCACTACAAATCCATTCATGGTTAATTGTGTTGGTTATGGGGTAGATTCTGGGATAGGTGTTGTTGATGGGGTAGATTCTGGGATAGGTGTTGTTGATGGGGTATATTCTGGGGTAGGTGTTGGGATAGATGTATATGTTGAGGATGTGGTAGTTCCTTTACTTAAGGAGGGTATGGTAGTTACTGTAGTTGTAAAGGATGGTAGTGTAGATGCAGGTTTTGAGGTTGTGGTAGTAGATATAGGTGTTGATGATGTGGTAGTGGGTGCGGTGTTGAGGATGGTTTAGATAATGTAGGTGCTGAAGTTTTGGTTATTGATGTAAGTTTTGAGGATTGTATTGTTCTAGTTTCTAATGTTTTAGATGTATTTTCTAAGGATGGTGTGGATGGTTTAAGTGATGCAGAGGAAGTGGTAGTCATGGTTGATGTTAATGATATAGGTCTAGGGGTTTTGTTGGTAGATGTTATAGGTGCTTTGGATGTGGTTGTTGGTATTGGGAAGTCGATTTCTTCATCTTGTAATTGTCTGTTTATGAATTTTGCAGCTGAAATCCTGTTGCGTTTCATAACCTGTGGTGCAATGAATTTAGTTGGCTTCACACCGGATGCTCCTTTTGCTTTCGAGTTCGACATCTTTCTTGCTTAAAAATTAACAAAAAACTGTAGTCAATACCAATGTATTAAAGATGATAAACTACTGATGAGAAAAGAGAAACAAACAATAAAAATAAATTATATACGAAGGCATTAATACGCATGCAAACTATTGAATACAATCAAAACCAATTTACTTGTAATTTAAGATGATAATATACATGAAGATGACCAGAGAACAAGAAATGATCATCACGATAATAGTAAATTAAATAAAAATAAATTTTAGATGAGTGACAACTTATATCGCCAAAGTCAGTGCACAAACCTATAATGAACAAAGATTTCGATCAAATAGCCGCCGGAGATGATGATTACAGAAAATGTAAACCCTATTTCTAATCAGTAAACTTACCCTAATATGCAGCCTAAACGTGTGTAGGTTGGAAGGAAAGGAATTGAGAAATATTTTGAAGCTCCCCTAATGAAAAATTCGAACTGTGCTAATTACCGCTAAATATTTAGTAATTCAAATTTCTTAAAGTAGTTCCAGATCAATAGATGGGGTATACAGCTAACGTCAAGAAAGAACATAGACTAACGAGGTGTTCATAGTATAATTTTAATTTAAAATTATAAACGAGGATTAAAGATTAATAAACTATACATCTTTATGCTTTTATGTTTAAACCAAAATTTATATATAAAAGACGTACGAGTCATGTCAATATATATGGTAGTTGCTTATGGTGTGATGGTATCACCCATGGATGACATATGGTTCATTGGTCAACATGGTAGTGTTCATGGATGACATATGGGTCATTGGTCAATATGCTAGTTGCTTATGGTGTGATGGTATCACCCATGGATGACATATGGGTCATTGGTCAACATGGTAGTGTTCATGGATGACATATGGGTCATTGGTCAACATGGTAGTTGATTATGGTGTGATGGTAGTGTTCATGGATGACATATGTGTCATTTTTAACATGGTACTTGCTTATGGTGTGATGGTATCACCCATGGATGACATATGGGTCAGTGGTCAACATGGTAGTGTTCATGGATGACATATAGGTCATTGGTCAAAATGGTAGTTGCTTATGGTGTCATGGTATCACCCATGGATAACATATAGGCCATATGTCAACATGGTAGTGTTCATGGATGACATATGGGTCATTGGTCAACATGGTAGTTACTTATGGTGTGATGGTAGTGTTCATTGATGACATATGAGTCATTGGTCAGCATGGTAGTTGCTTATGGTGTGATGGTATCACCCATGGATGACATATGGGTCATTGGTCAACATGGTAGTGTTCATGGATGACATATGGGTCATTGGTCAACATTGTAGTTGATTAGGGTGTGATGGTATCACCCATGGATGACATATGGGTCATTGGTCAACATGGTAGTTGCTTATGGTGTCCATGGATGACATATATCGGTCATTGGTCAACATGGTAGTGTTCATGGATGACATGTGGGTCATTGGTCAACATGGTAGTTGCTTATGGTGTGATGCTATCACCCATGGATGACATATGGGTCATTGGTCAACATGGTAGTTGCTTATGGTGTGATGGTATCACCCATGGATGACATATGGGTCATTGGTCCACATGGTAGTGTTCATGGATGACATATATGGGCCATTGGTCAACATGGTAGTTGCTTATAGTGTCCATTGATGACATATATAGGTCATTGGTCAACATATATCATTTGTGCCGGTTGTGTATTAAAATAGAAATTGATTTTTCTTTTAGTTATTACTTTTGACAAAATTACCCTTACTAATTAAATATGAGTCATTGTATGTATGAGGATAATTTGGTTATTTTATAATGGAACATCTTCTAGGTGCCATAATGTTTTCTAACGAAACAGGTTGTTTCAATTCTTCAGTCTTATTTCAGTCACTTTCAAACAACCCCAATTTCAAAATTCCGATAGTCAGAAAACCCTAAAATAAGTTTCGCAGAATCGTTATCTTAGTGAAGGTTTATTATTATGGAAGCCAGTACTTCTTCGAAGATGCAATCAAGAAATCAAAGGAAATCGCCAACAGACATGCCATTGGAAGTGATGGAGAAAATAATAGTCGACTTGGGAAAATTTTCAGCAGTCGAGGCTTTCAGGATGAAGAGTGTGTAAGTTTTGTCTTCGATTATTCTATTTCACAAGTGTATTTGAGTTGTCTTTACATTTTGGAGCGAATGTTGTGTTTCGTTTGCAGTTGTAGATTCTTCAACGAGGTAGGAAAAACGGATGAAGTATATAAACATATGGAGGTAGATGGATTACGATTTTGTGTTTGGTTTGACTAGAAACATGCAGTTGTCAACAAATGCATAGAGATGAGAAACCCAAATATTCTGTTCAGAAATGGATTGGTACGTTGTTATATATATGCATAGTATTAATTAATTTATTTCTTCTTTTGCATTACTTTAACTAGAAATTATGTGTTTAATGTTTTTTTTTTCAGATGAAGTCATTTTTCTTTGAAGCTGATCATGAAGGGAAAACGATGCTTGAAGAAGCATCTGCATTGGGACATTTGGATTCAACATTTGTCCTGGGAATGATGTTGATGGATGAAGGGAGACATAGGAAACAGGAAGCTTTGGACATGTTGAACAATGCTTATCGCAGAGCAAAAGGTAAGTGGAATCATATAGCAAGTTGATCTAAGGTCCATCTCCACTTAAATAGGGAGGGGAGGACACATGTACACTTCCATGGCTTCCATAGAACTTGTGCAATGCATAAGTCTGTGATTAGTGTGTCAGACGCTTTTGTGAATGGATACAAATGGGTGTTTAGGTGTGAAATTTGTTTGTGGGATGCTTGTTTCGCTAGGTTTTCTAGAGAGTTTGGTATAATTTATGAGTACTTTGTTGATATGTACGTTCATATTATGACAATTAATGCAATGTACATTCTTTTGGCTTAATATACGAATATATAGTAATTTACTTGATAAGTAATTACTTGATGTTATTACTTGATTAGTAAATATGTTCTATTGTTAATAAGGGACTAAAAGAGTAAAAGTATGGAAAGCTGTGTGGCAAAATGATAGTCAACAAAAGTTTACTATTCCTAAATGATTTGACTGCAAGGACGAAAAGTGTGAAAGTCACTAAAGATTTGTGGCAAAAATCTAAAGGCACAAAAACTTAATCAAAAATTAAAAATGTAAAAGTTATCACTTTGAGGACTAAAAATGACAAATTCATCAAACATTTATGGCAAAAACCTAAAGCAAATGTTAATATATATTAATTTGTAATTTGGTTTAATATCAATACATAAATGTATTCTATTTTGGATTTGGTAATTTGGTTTAATATCAATACATGAATATATACTAATAATTTGGTGAAATGTTAATATAAATGTATTATATTATAGATTATGATATATATGTTAATTTTGTCTTTTCCATTTCAACAATCAAAATTCCACTGTTACCTAAAAAAGGTTATAATATTTGAATAATGTGTTTTTGACACAAATATCCTTAGTATTTTACATATTTGGAATGATTTCAAGGGCACTTTGGTCTTTTTGCACTCTAAGTCGTTAAGGCGCCATCATACCTCTGACATCACACCGACGTTATCAGTTCTTCAACCATTCAGAACGTCTCAACTTTTCCGGACGATAAGTCTGATGAGTTTTACACAAAAGAACAATCCTATGTGCGCAAGCAAAACCCTAAAGCTTTGGATCTAGGTTTCTATATTGTACATGCAATTCATCCAAAGCTTGTAAACCATAGATATAGCATATGAATCACAAAATTATCAACTAAAACAAGTTTAGATGATTACCTTTCTCAAGTTGCAAGAATCTTGACCTTCAAAATTAAGCTTAGTATCACAAATGTAATACCTCTGATGGCTCACAAACTCCAAAGCAATTTGAATGATCTTGGAGAGAGGATATGGAGGCACAATTTTGGCTCTATGAAATTTAGGAATCAAGGGGTAGCCGAAATATGAAGCCCTGGGGTCCTTTATATAGGTGTGCTATTAGGGTTTCAGTCAAAACCCTAATTGGATAGCTTAGGCCTTAAGCTGTCCATTAGAACCTTCCAGAATGAGGCCTTATGGAAGAATACAAGATGGGCTTCCCACTCAAATTCGTCCACCTACTTTCTAAGGATCCACAGCCCATAATTCAATTATCCAATAATAGCAAATCCAGTCCCCTAAGTTCAATTAATATCTTTTGATCACCAAAATTAATTCTTGACCAACATATTAATTAACAAATATGATTTTTCCTTTAATATATTCTTCTTATAATATATTAATAAACCATATTATCCTCTCTCTCCACTAATCATCCAGTCAAGTTGATCCGGTGAAGGTAACCCAAAAGGACCATGCTACTATCGGGTCAAGTACATACCAAATATAGTTATGGGCTTAGACACCTAATCCAACAGTCTCCCACTTGGATAAGTCTAATAACTATAATTGCAAATATGACTTCAGGATCCGATTAGCAATCGTAGCTTTCAAAAGCCTCTATCAACTTGACCCAGTCAAATGACATATCATTTAGATAAGGGATCGTATAGTCCTCTGTTCTCAAGATATCGTGCGGACAATCACATGAAACATAGTTATACTTATTGTCCAACAGTTTGTTTCTCGATCTCCGATCTGTTCGACATAGATCTTAAGTGAACACATCAACTTAGTCCTGACCGGGCCCGACACATAAGTCAAACCAAATCATTGAGGGGCCCAAGATATCGCTCTTACCCTTATGAGGTAAAAGGAACATATAAACTTTGACTCATATGCTTGTACTATTTGCTCATCAAATCATGCACAAAAAATACGTTTTATAACATCAAGTTACTGATGCGTTTACGCATTATCAATGCACAACCAACGCGCAAACAACAACTCATATATCTCGGTTTAAAGACTATATGACATTATCGTCTTACAATCACTCGTGATTAATTCCATGAAGTGATTCAGGTAAGTGTCGGTTTAATCCAATACTCAAATCTTATTTCATAAGCACTCATGAACGTTGTAGCAAACTTTTGCTATGTCTAACACCTTAGACAATCTACAAGCCAATTCATGACAGTCTTCATTCATACCTACTTCCAATGTATGATCGACTGTGGATGTTTCGAATAATCTTATTATTCAGGAAGTCAAAACATGCAAAGTGAAACAATAGTAAATAATCAACACAAGATAGTAACTTTACTCATAAATAAAACACCTTTATTTAATCATCAATGTCGATTACAATTTATCTATTACAAGTTTCTAAAACCTATCTAATCACAAAAACTAGTATCGTCCTTCAGCCCAATGCTCCTAGTGTGCTGCGAGTGCTTAACCCTACTCAGTCCCTTTGTAAGGGGATCTGCTGGGTTATCCTCCGACGATACCCGCTACAAAACGAGGAGTCCCTCTTCCACTCGATGTCTAATGAAATGATATTTCCTGTCGATATGCATGGATCTACCATGATCCCTCAGTTCCTTGGTCAAGGCAGCCGCACCTTCGTTATCGCAGAAAATCTCCATAGGCTCCTTTATGGCAAGTACCACTCCAAGGTCTCCAATGAAGTTCTTTAGCCATATCGCCTCCTTTGACGCTTCGCTCGCTGCTATGTACTCTGATTCGCACGTTGAATCAGCCACCGTTACTCTCTTGGAACTTTTCCAAGTCACTGCTCCTCCATTTAGGGTAAAGACCCAGCCCGACTGTGATCGGTAATTATCCTGATCAGTCTGGAAACTAGCGTCACTATACCCTCGTACTCTCAAGTCATCACTCCCACTGAGGACTAGAAACCATTCCTTGGTCCTTCGTAGGTACTTAAGAATATTCTTGACTACGGTTCAATGGGCTCTACCAGGGTTCCCTTGATATCTGCTGACCATGCTCAAAGCGAAGGCCACATCAGGACGAGTACAAGTAATAGCATACATGATGGAGCCAACCGCGGAAGCGTATGGTATCCGACTCATCTTTGCTATCTCAGCCTCTGTACTCGGACTCTGAGTCTTACTCAGTTTGGTATTGCTTTGGAACGGTAACTCCCCTTTCTTGGAATTCTCCATGCTGAAACGTTTCAACACCTTATCCAAGTAAGTACTTTGACTAAGTCCTATTAGTCTCTTACTCCTGTTTCTCATTATCCTTATCCCTAGGATATATGCAGCTTTTTCGAGGTCCTTCATAGCGAAACACTTCCCAAGCCAGGACTTAACCTCCTGCAAGGTTGGAATGTCGTTTCCTATGAGTAGTATGTCATCTACATAGAATACGAGAAAGCTAACTATACTCCCACAAGCTTTGACATATAGAAAAGACTCATCCTTGTTCCTCGTAAAGCCAAACTATTTGACTTTTTCATCGAAACAAAGATTCCATCTACGAGATGCTTGTTTCAATCCATACATGGACTTCTCAAGCTTGCACACTCTATTGGGATGCTTCACATCGACAAAACCATCTGGCTGACTCATGCAAACATTCTCAGCCAACTTCACATTAAGGAAAGCGGTTTTGACATCCATCTTCCATATTTCATAGTCATGAAACGCAGCTATGGCTAGCATCACCCTAATAGACTTTATCTTCGCAACTGGTGAGAAGGTCTCATCATAGTCAACTCCAAGAGTTTAAGTAAAGCCCTTCGCAACCAATCGCGCCTTATAAGTGTGCACTTTCCCATCCATGTCAGTCTTCTTCTTGAAGATCCACTTGCACCCAACTGTCTTATGACCTGGTACATTGTCAACCAAGTTCCAAACATGGTTTTCATACATGGACTGAATCTCGCTGTCCATCGCCTATTTCCAATTCGCAGACTCTGGGCCTGCTATGGCTTCCTTATAGCTGTTAGGCTTATCCAAATTTACTAGCGTACTATCACTAATAAATGTATCACCCTCGGTAGTAATATGGAATCCATAAAACGTAGGTGGATAACTAACTCTACTGCAACGTCTAAGACGTAAGGACTCGTCAAATGGTTCAACAGGAGTCTCCTCCTCAGGTTGATCGCTAGTGTTGGAGGTTCCCTCATCCCTTGACGCCTGAAGCTCTTCAAGGTCAATTTTCCTTCCACTGTCCTCTTGGCATATGAGTTCTCTCTCGCAAAAGACACATCTCCTACCAACGAAGACCACATTGTCACTCGGTCTATAGAAGAGATATCCAAAGGACTTCTGCGGGTAGCCGATGAAAATAAACCGCTCACTACGAGGTTCGAGCTTGTCATGAGTCTCTCGTTTTACAAAAGCTTCGCAACCCCAAACCTTGATATGTGCCAACGAGGGAGCTTTCCCTTTCCACATATCGTGAGGTGTTTTCGTAACCTTGTTTGTAGGGACTAGGTTAAGGATATGGGCGGCAACCTCCAAGGCATACCCCCAGAATGAGATAGGTAGCGAAGCATGACTCATCATGGTATGAACCATGTCCAAAAAGGTCTGATTGCGCCTCTCAGCCACACCATTAAGTTGTGGTGTCCTAGGTGGCGTCAATTGTGAAACTATTCCACATTCCTTTAGATACTCGTGGAACTCGATACTAAGATACTCTCCTCCTCGATCGGAACGTAACATCTTTATCTTCCTGCCCAGCTGATTCTCCACTTCTTGTTTAAACTCTTTGAACTTTTCAAAGGTTTCTGACTTATGCTTGATTAAGTAGATATACCCATATCTGCTATAATCATCAGTAAAAGTCACATAAAAGCGGCAAGCATCCCTTGTGGTGGATTTGAAGGGTCCACATACATTAGTATGTATGAGATCCAACAAACCCTCACCCCTCTCACAAGTACCAGTGAAGGGTGACTTGGTCATCTTTCCAAGTAAACAAGATTCACACGTATCGTCTGATTTTAGGTCAAACGACTCCAACACTCCATCCTTTTGGAGTTGGGATATGCGCTTCTTGTTGACATGTCCAAGACGATAATGCCACAAGCATGCTTTGTCCAAACTATTGGACGAATCGATTTGCAACACATTATTTCCTAGATTATCAACAATCATCGCAGTTTCATATATACCATTACAAGGCAATGCTTCAAAATAGAAAACACCATTCAAATAAGCATAAATAGAACCAATTTCATTATTGAATGAAAATCTAAAACCTTGTTTATACAAACCATGAAAAGAAATAATGTCTCTTGCCATCTCAGACGAGTAGAAACAGTTATCCAAATCTAACCCTAACCCACTACTAAGCACTAAAGAATAAGTCCCAATCTTGGTCACAGTAGATGCTTTCCTGTTTCCCATGATCAGGTTCATCTTCCCATGCTCCACATCCCTACTTCTTTTTAGGCCTTGCAAATCAGAACAAATGTGAAAACCACACCCTGTATCAAGAACCCAAGAAATAGCATGTGAGGAGTTGTTAGATTGAATAGTATAAATACCTTCATGGCTGGGTTTTACTTTCCTATCCCTGATGTCCTGCAAGTATTTCGGGCAACTTCGTTTCCAGTGCCCCTTCTCGTGGCAATAGAAGCACTCTGCTTCTTTGGGATCGGTCGAGGGAGTGGCATGACCGGCTTTGGTCCCACTAGAAGAGGATCCATCATGGGTTTTGCCCTTGAAGCTCTTGTGAGGAGCCTTCCTCTTCTTTCCTTTGCCTTGACCAATAGCTAGGATGGAAGCAGCAGTAGCAGGAGTTTATGCAACAGGTTTGTGCTTGAGATTGCTCTCAGCAGTTCGCAAGAGACCTTGAAGCTTGCTCAAAGTAACCTCCTCCTTATTCATATGATAAGTCATATGAAAGTGGTTGTAGCAAGGAGTTAAGGAGTGGACAATGATATCAATCGCCAACTCCTCATCGAAGTTAACATTTAACGTCAGCAAGCGGTCCACATACCTCTGCATCTGTTGCAGGTGGGCCGTGATGGACTCTCCATCCTCCATCTTGGTAGTGATCATCGAGATGATGATCTCATACCTCTCTTTCCTTGCACTTTGATGGTACCTCTCCATCAAGTCCTGGTGCATTTCATAGTAATAGAAGTCCTCATAGGACTTCTGTAGTTCTGGAGTCATAGTTGCAAGCATGGTGCAATGGACCTTAGTAGCGTCCCTTTCATGGGCATCATACGCAGTGATCTCCTCAGGAGTAGCAGTATTAAGGTTGATCTCCTTGAGCTCCTTATCGAGGACATATTCTTTGTCCTCGTATCTGGTCACCATTCGTATATTGCGAGTCCAATCATTGAAGTTGGTGCCATTAAAGATGACTCTCCCACATAGATTCATTAGGTAGAAGGAGCTAGAAGCATTGGAGCATGAAGCGTTGTTTTAAGTAGACATCTGAAAAAGAGACAAAGTTTTGATTAGATATGAAAATCCTCAATTAAACACCCAAATGACAAATTAGGGATAAGACCCAACAACATTATTTACAATCTAGAAAAGGGATGTCGTAATCTAATTGCAAATAATTTGAAGGTAGGTGAATGACGATTCACCAATTTCCACCATGAAAACCGAAAAAGACCTTAAGTTTTATATGTATTGAAATTCCTAGATTCTTTTGAGATTCATTGAACTTTTCAATGGCATGTTTAAATCTCGATTATTCCCTTCAAGTGTGACTGGGATACCGAGGATCACAAACAAGGTATGAATAACCATGCAAATGTACTTGGGGCTCTCGATGTCATTTACCACCTAACCAATGTGCCGGTAAACCACACACACTCCATTAGTCTATGAAAAACATCGAGCCACCCTTTGCCACCAAAGCTAGTCCCAAGTTAGTGTGTCGGTTAGCCACACACGCTCCACTAACGACTTGGCAGGGTGCAAAGTGTAATTTCATGGAATAAAATAGAATTTCACATTTTTCCTAAAGTAACTAAGATTGGGAATTTTGTAAAACATTTAGTTACTTTATTAATCATTATTAATTATAATGAGGAATTAATTTTCCCTATCCTACCCGTTCGGCTAACGACCCTCCACTAGTCAAGAGTGCGTGTGGGTAAGAGTGGATATCCAATGGCAGTCATTTTATAGGCCGCTTCCTTAAACACGCCTTATAGACCAGCTTTGTGAATTAGGCCTACTAACGGTAATACTAGCTTAATCTTATACATATATATATTATTAATCTTATAATAGTATAATAGTATAAGGGTTGAATTTTAAACTTGTAAAATTCTAGGGTTTAGAATTTAAATATTTCAAAATTAAACTTTTAATCGAAAATTTAAATTCCAAAATGTGAGGGCAAGTTTTGAACTTTTCAAAACATATTAGATCAAATTACAAATAATTAAATTAAACAATTAATTTATGATTATCTAAATTTGACCTAATTCAATTACATGCAAGATAATCCAATCAAATAATTCAAATAATTAAAGTTTATCACATAAGGCAGTAATTATCTAATTAAATGATAATTAACTTTTATTTTGGTATGGATAATCACAATATATATATAAAAATCGGATTTTATTATTCAAAAACAATTTTGGTAATTATCCAAACACAAAATAAGTCAAGAAAAACGATTTTTCAGCCAACTGAGTCACTGACTTGTCGAGTTGCCTTCTGGACTCGTTGAGTCAGTCAGGTATACTGGACTCACGTCGTGAACTCAGTGAGTCACATCGTGAGTTGGGTGTTTTCAGAAAACGATTTTCTAAACAAGCTATTAACGAACATGTAAGCATCAAATACAATTGAAATCAATCAAGGCTCTGATACTACTGATGAGTTTTACACAAAAGAACAATCCTATGTGCGCATTTAAAACCCTAAAGTTTTGGATCTAGGTTTCTCTATTGTACATGCAATTCATCCAAAGCTTGTAAACCCCAGATCTAGCATATGAATCACGAAATTATCAACTAAAACAAGTTTAGATGATTACCTTTCTCAAGTTGCAAGAATCTTGACCTTCAAAAGCTTAGTATCACAAATATAATACCTCTGATGCCTCACAAACGCCAAAGCAATTTGAATGATCTTGGAGAGAGGAGATGGAGGCACAATTTCGGCTCTATGAACTCTAGGAATCAAGGGGTAGCCGAAATATGAAGCCCTGGGGTCTTTTATATAGGTGTGCTATTAGGGTTTCAGTCAAAACCCTAATTGGATAGCTTAAGCCTTAAGCTGTCCATTAGAACCTTCTAGAATGAGGCCTTATGGACGAAAACAAGATGGGCTTCCCAATCAAATTCGTTCACCTCCTTTCTAAGGATCCACAATCCATAATTCAATTATCCAATAATTGCAAATCCAGTCCCCTAAGTTCAATTAATATCTTTTGATCACCAAATTAATTCTAAATTAATTATTGACCAACATATTAATTAACTAATATGATTTTTCCTTTATTATATTATTCTTATAATATATTAATAAACCATATTATCCTCTCTCTCCACTAATCATCCACTCAAGTTGCTCCGGTGAAGGTACCCCAAAAGGACCATACTACTATCGGGTCAAGTACATGCCAAATATAGTTATGGGCTTAGACACCTAATCCAACAAAATCTGCATACAAACACTAAAACCCCCAAATCGTCGAAGGGTAATCGTTCTTAAAATCGATTTTCTCCGATAATAGAGACTCCTGTACTGATCGCGACTAGATCATCATAAAGTAAGTTTTTTTCTATACCCTGTTACACTGTTTTTCATAGTTATGCTTAATTTTTTAAAAAGAAATTGAAATCAACTACTCCAATGTCTATTTTGTAAGTAGAATGTCGAATACTAGAAGTCGCCGTTCGTTAGATGATCTCCCATCAGAGATTTTGAGTCGGATATTTGTAGTATTAGGGTTAGAATCTGCGAAAGACATAGTCTCTGCAAGACTTTGGTAATTCTCAATAAACATCAACTAATGAATGTATATTTGATGAAATACAACTTTATTTATTTGTTATTTACTATGTATTTAAATTTTTGAAGTTCAAAGAAGATATATGAAGCGGGGGGTGATCCTTAAGTGTTCAGAACAGCATGCATTGACATGATTGAAGGGATGGGTCCCAAAACTCTGAAAGCTGATTCATTTATACGCACATGTGCATTGCATAATAACATTGAAGCCATGTTCAGACAAGGAATTGTATGTGTAATTTCAGTAATTATATGTAATCTATACCATTTATTAATATTTAGTGTCGTTAATGTTATATATTGATATTGTTATTCTGTCAACAGGATGAGTGCTTTTATTATGGAAATTTTGATTTAGGATTGTCTTTATTGAGACAAGCAGCAGATGAAGATCTCCTTGAGGCAATATATTTGCTTTGAATGATCTACATTTCAAGAGGGCCTCATCAATGTGATGAAGGTATGTATATATGGTATATATGTAAATTAAATTATATATATAGTTAATTAAGGCATGTTTGTAGTTTGGGGTTAGTATTTTGTTGTGTTGTGTTGTATAATATTTCCTGTTGTATTGAAAAGGATACATTAGATTAATTGATGGATATTTTAATGTGTAGGTTTACAATTACTTGATGCCTATTTTGGCTGGGCAGTTCCGGATGATGGGGAGTACACGGGTGTTGTTGATAGTGCCAAAGAGTTGTTGCAGGCTGTTTATGTTGTTCATAGACTTACAATGAATAGCATCACATTCCAATGTGAAGACCCACGTCATTCTGTTAAAGGTGCATTTGCAATAGGCCATGAAGAGGATGAGTACCGACAAATATATTGCATGGTTTGTCGTTGGTATGTAGAGTATGGTAGGTTTTGTATATTTCTTAAAAATATAAATGGTTGATAATAGATTGGACATTGAATAATAGTCTTCATATTGTATTGTATATGAAGTTGTATAGTACTACTATAATTTTATTTTGGTTTTATGTTTACATCATTCTGTTAAAAGGGCATTTTAGTCATTTTTGCTTGCTATGTTGTTTTAGTAGGATGAAGTATACGTAAAACCCATGTTATTTTTCTGATGAAGTATAGTTAATGTAATTAAAAATAAGTTTGCAATGAATTCGTTATTAAGGAAAATAATCTACATAGATTATATACTTTAACATGCCCGATTTTAAGGGTGTGCAAGAGGTGCAACCACATAGGCCCCGAAAAAAATAGGGCCCGAGTTCTAATAAAATTATATGGTTAATTAGTCATTATATACTATGTTTTTCAAGAAATTATACACAACTTGATTAGCACAACTGGCTAAACCGCACCCTTTTCTAGCATAAGCTTAAGTTCGAGTCCGCTTGCCAGCAATATCTACTTTTATAATTCATTTTTACATTTTTAGCCATTAGTTTATGCCACATATTACCAATTCAAAAGCATTTCATTCAAACCATATCTTACAAATTCCATTGATCATAATAATAATTCATCCATATAGTAAGAAAATTAATTAAGCATACAACATCCCAACAAATGTCGTCACAAATTAGCTACGCGTTTTGTTCCATAGGAAAACAAGCAAACGAAATCATATTCCATAGCAGAATTCCCTAGCAAAATACCTACGAATGGTACTTACATAGCAAATCCACTATGGAGTTGGTTTCCGTCACAAACTCCGTTGCATAGTAACCACGATAATTAAGTCCATAGCAGCAGTACAACGGAAAGTGATTTCGTAACAAATGTCGTTGGAAAATTGCTACGAACTTTTTGTTCCATAGAACTATCGGTAGCATAATACCAATGGATATGGAGTCGGTAGCATTTTCCCTAGCAAGTCCCATTCTCGCTACCAGAAATAAAATCCATAGACAATGTGGTAGCCACATTGCTATGGAACGACATTTCATAGCACGATCCATTGCAGATTAACAACGAAAATACGTTCCATAGCGACCTTCCCGAGAAAAATCACGTTTTTCTTGTAGTGATATATTATATGAAACTGAAACTCTTGATGTAGTTATTTAGTGTATGCATCATGGTTGTACATAACTAAGATTTTATAGCATGAGAATGATTGACTTAGACTTATTTCCTGGCCTAGTCTCGTTATGGACTTAGGGTAAAATCAGTTATTTGACTGTCTATTGAATCCAAAGTTATGTATCATTAGCATACAGAAGACTACTGCAGGGTAAGTGGAAGTTTCATGAGTGAATGGGGTTGTTAGTAAGACATAAAGTAATGAATTGTTAGTTACTCTTGAGAGAGTGGATATATGAAGTATGTGTATCCTACATGTTTGGGCCTAATAGTCAGGCATTACATGTGAGGACCTGCCTGGTTTTTATGATGTCTTATTTTTAGTCGGTTTCAGTACTCGAATGCAACTGGCTTTGTGATTCGTAGGACTCAGATTGATGTGAGTTAACTATTAAATGAATACCTTAAGCTACATGTTACAAAGGTTGAAATTTTTTAGAATGATTGATTCGGCCCTATTGCGCAACTCTCGTCTGAGTCTAACCATTGTATGTTTGGGCCTTTTAGTTGAAAGATTATTTAAGTTTTGTTGCATGTAATTGTATTCATGAAGAAGTTAGCTAACATTAATATGGATCTTTTAGCAGCTGATGGCAAGGTGAGGTGGAGATCCTAGGAGAGCCTAGGAAGTGCTTTAAAATGAATGGTGTGCTGTTTAGCGGGTTACGGGAGTAACGTTATAAGAGGTGACTTAGAGGAATTCAAGATGATTCTTGAGGAAAGTATGGATAAGTATGTAAGGTAGTATTAGGTTTGTACTACTGGAAGCATAGGATCTGTAATTGAATCAAGGAATGTCACAGTGAATCTAAGGAGTTGGTTAAGGGTGGATAGCATGGGTTGGCACCATGATTCGTGGCAGTGTTTTCATATATAACGGACTTTTGTTCATGATCGTCCAATATGAAGATGAGCCTGGCATTTATTTTGGCCTTAGAGGTTATGGCAGTTTGGATCTGAAGGGTATAAATTTGTACGGATTAGTTGGTTTAAGGTGTCAAGACCTTGTTCAGAGTAGTGCCAGTTTGAGTAGCTGGACTCATGAGGAAAGTGAATATGATGATCTGCCCATGGGTTGCAGCCTATGGATGGGTGGTCATGCGATGGATTGCAACGTCATTCCCTACGACGGGGTTATGTTCTTCCAACCGCCCTCATTTGAGGGGGGAGGGGGGAGGGATCATGTCACACCCCCAAACCAGATGGCGGAAACGTCCGGGAGTGGATGACTTCATTTGTAGTATCACAACACATGCATCATAGTAATCAAAGTACAAACAACCATTATATTTAAAAAGTATAAATATTTACATGTGTTCAATCATTGTATATTGAAACCAAAACAGTTAAACAAAAGAAGAAGACATGACTCAAAATAGCTTCATCTTCTCAAAAGCTCAGGGAGTACCTGTCTACTGATTCCCTGAGAATACAAGTAATTTGAAAAGAGAGTATCAACATAAAGTTGAGTGCATGCATAAGTATTTATGTTTGAAAGTATGTTTTCTGTTTCTTGAATATGTAAACTGTTCCAAAAAATCCTATATTTTCTACTGTATATGAAAAGTAGTTTTAATCACATAAAACCGTTCTATTTGTAAACCAATCTTCTGTTATTGAATTCCTTTTGTATAAACTGTATAAGTGAGAGTGTGCCTGGCTTGACCGACTGTTTATTGAATACTGAGGTGTAATACTATAAAAAATGTATCATGGTAAACTGGTACTTTGAAAATGTACTTACGTTTAGTTTAATTATACATTAACGTATTGTTAATATCCTTTTTAATGAGTTATTATAACCATACTGAGACTATATGGCCTGACCCAACGCTTTGAAGGCGTCTAAAACTGTTGATAACAACCGTCACTCGTAGGCATGTATGCCTAACTGTAGCTAGCAGTCTGAGTGCGGGGTTGTAAATCACAATATAGATCTATACACACATTGTTTCGATCCCCGACAGGATATTCTGGTTATAATGTCAGGACTTTAACTATGTTGTTTAAATGAACTAAACAACCTGAATCAAATGACTCATAAAAAGCATATAGACGTTACATGTATAATGGTTTTGACAACCCAATCATTCTGAAATGAATGATTGATAGTATGCCCCTGAATCAGTATATATGAAAGATGTATACTCTTGATTAGTTTTGAATCAAATCCTATGTTCTTCTAAAACAGTGTAATTTAGTATACTTGAATCGTGAATTAATGTTCTATGAATTATAAATTATACCTATTATAATTAATATGTACTTTCTAAATTGATACTAACTATTCATTAACGCAACCCCTTGCTCAACATGTTACAAAGGGTATTTGAACTGAACGAATTAACTTTTATATTTATATACATATACGAACATATATATATATATATATATATATATATATATATATATATATATATATATATATATATATATATATATATATATATATATATATATATATATATATATGTATATATATATAAGTAAAATTTAAATGACATTTGGACAAATAACCGTTACTTATAATCCCACATCCAAACAAGGAAAAGGAACCAAAGTGAGCTATCAGTCCTAAGCCTTTTAAACTTTATTGATATATATATATATATATATATATATATATATATATATATATATAATTTTTGGGGAAAAATATAAGTTTATAAAACCATTTAAAAGAAGTTTAACATTTTGAAATACTTTTGATGACTTGATGTCGTTTTAACACAATCTTTGAAACCATTAGTTTGTAACATAAAATTTTGTGTTAGACTTGTATTCCCCCCCCCCCCCCCCTAAAACAGTAAAAACTATGAAAATACGGGGGTATGAACTCACTTGGTAAGAATGACGATTTGATGAAAAGTTGGGTTTTACGTGGGCAGCACTTCGACTGGAAAGTGGTTAGCTTCTCGAGAATTCCGGGGCTTCGGGCTTTCGTCAGAGCTTGGATATGTCATCGGGGCGTCGGGGTACTCTTGAGAGGCTAAAAAGTGAGTGAATATAGGAGAGAGGTTGAAAATTGACACTTAAAACCGGAGGTCTCGGTTTCTATTTATAGGAGGCTGAAGCCTACTCGTACGCGGGGCGTACGATGGGCGTAGCGTACGTGCCCAGCCTAGTCGTCACACGTCGGAGCTAGTATGCATGAATGGCTCACATGCAGCAAGAGGGTGACGGATTATCGACGTGGCTGGCTCCTGACCTTGTTTCCGTGTACGCTGGGCGTACTCTTATACGCGGGCCGAGGCATACTTCCTTTTTCCAAACTTCTAAAATTCATATCTTTCGAATACGAGCTCCGTTTTTGATGTTCTTTATATCCACGCGTAGGTGATACTATGCTCTACAATTTTCATTTAGATTCCTATGGCTAATTTTGACTTTATTTTTTAAGTTATATTTTTAACATGCCGGGACAGGAAAAGTCCGTTAAAAATTCATAACTTCTTCATTTGACGTTCCATTTCGTCTGTCTTTTTATCGTTGTACTACTATTGACGAGATATTCAATTCTCGTTTAGGTTGCGTCAGCTAAAAATCACTCGATCTTTATTTCGAGTTTTTAGTTGTGTACTGCTATGTCGAATTTTAGAAAAATCATAAATTCTTCATCTGAAGTCAGATTTTGGCGTTCTTTTTATGGACACTCTCGGTTTAACATATACTATAACTTTTGTTTAGATAGTTAAGGTTAAAAAGCATTTTATTAATAATTCACTTTTTACATTAAACAGTGTTTTGTTGGTTTTTTCGCGGATTTTCAATAGGTCATAACTTCTTCGTTATAACTCGGAATTGGGCGTTCTTTATATTTTTGGAATCATTGACACGATTTCTACCATTATGTTCATCCCAAACAAGTTTGTTTAACATTTCATTTTTGAGGGTTGATATGTAAATGTACATAGTATACAAAAATTTCTCTTTATTATACATATATATATATATATATATATATATATATATATATATATATATATATATATATATACTATTACATAAAGTCAAAATAACATGTTGTTACAGATCAGATGTGTCTCAGTCGATAGATATAAAGAAAAAAGGGTGTTCTGCTCTTTTGGATTGGTATCATTCGATTCATAGTAAATCGTTTATGACTTTCAGCACGGGAATGTTTGAGACTCATCTGCTCTTTTGGATTGGTAGCCTAGGTGTGGACCATGTTGAGAATCAGATATGTGACACAATTTTGAGAAAATCATAGTATCCGAGGAGGATCAAGATGTCCTAATTCGGAGCAGATAATGTTGTTGATATGCTGAGTTTTTTAGAGTTATTAATTGAGCATCTATGAATGATTCTTGATGCTCCAAAAAAGGATTAGGTGGTGGATAATTATTCTAATGTAAGTTTTAGTTGCATGAAGCTTTGTTCATAAGTTTCCTTGTCAATCCAATGGTAATTGGATCGAATTCGTTAAGATCAAGGCGACGATGCTGGGAAGAGTTTCCGAGGTTTCCATTTGAGGATCAAGGTTTCTTCATGATTGTTTGGTTATTATTCGAAGATTTTCATATGCCATTTTGCATATCGAGAGTTTTGTTTAGAGGGTAGATGGATGAACCAGTTTTCGGGTTCGACGTGGGAAATGTCAGTCAATGTTAGAGAAATCCCTAAGTAGAGGGAGACTGACTGTCCCGCTTCAGATAATAAACAACTGGATTTATTTGATGGTTCAAGTATGATGGGTCAGAGGATGTAGCAGTGTAAGTTCGTTGGATTTCTGCTATTTTAGATTGTTGAGATCCTTCATGGAGGAGAGGATTAAGGGATTAATCAAAAGCGGGTGTTGGTTGAATTGCTGTCAGATTCATGCTTTCAGGGTTGTGCATTTGGTCATTGCGCTGGAAGCTTCTAGATAAAGGTCTCGTTGTAGCCGACTGTCCCTTTTAGGACAACGAAATAGAGTAAGAGGAACGTGTGTCGCTCATGTTGTATATCAATTGAAGGGTTGGTTAGCTTTTTGAACCATTTGCTATCACTAATAGGGATAGAGATATTGTTGATCTATCAACCTACTTCAGGGTGTGGTGGATACACTTATGCATGGGTTTAGTTCAGTGATTGAGAATGTTTGAGACTTGTTGAGTTGTATTCGTTGGGGTGTTGTGGGAGCATCGATCTTCAATTAAGTGTAAAGTAATGAATATTTTGGACCCTTGGTTAGAGAGTTGGATCAATGTTAACTAGTTTTCTGGAAGGGTCTCAGATCTATGTTGAATCTAATTTCGGCGGGTCGTACCTAGATGGTTGGAGAGAATTCAGTCCGATCTCGGTTCTGATAGTATTAGGTTAATTTTGGAGTTTTCCTTGAAATGAGAAGTTTGGTTCAGTTAGTTGGGAAATTGTAGGATATGTCTGATTATTTAAGATTGGAATAGTACTTTGAGAAGGTTTTATGGTTGGAATGTTTATTAATATGAGTTGTGATCACAAGCTGGAAATAGTAGGGTGTTTTCGTTATAGGTAGACATATAATGAAATTATTGAAGTTGTTTAGGGAGTGGCTGATACCAAGTAGGGGAGGATCGCTTGGGAGTATCGAAAATATTTTCAAGTACGGATCAACTTGAAGTTTCATATCTTATCACGAGAGGATAAATAGTTTTTGGTTATGGTATGAGCCGAGGCTCATGAAAGGAATAGTGTTCATTAGTATGATGTAATCAGGGAATCACAGGGTAAGGATTCAGGTTATCTCAATCGGGGACATGAAGCAGAGGTACGGGCGCATTTTTAGATCCATAGGTAGGTTCAGGTTGAAGGGTGTGTTAGGACCTCTCTACATGTTCTTGTCTGATGAAGGCTCTAGGGTTTGAAGTACGATCTGAACATATGATAGGGTTCAGCAGGCTGGGGGTTCAACTCATATTGATCTTTGATTAGGTATTCTTGTACGTGGTTGGCAAGACTATGGGTTAAGTCCATGGCAATTATAGAATCGTTGTAAGACTGCGGGGTAGCCATAACATTCACTAGGTTAGTAGACGGGTGTGGAAGTGTGGTAAGTCAATGACTTGGCTCGTAGCACTCTATAGGATGAGTTAGGTCGTACCAGGAATGGTTGTGAGACCGTGGAAGGGTTGCGCATTGTATTATGGTCTGTCTCCAATGGTTTTGGTAAGTGTTAAGTAGGAAGTTGAATGGATTCCTATAGGTCGGTGGGAGGATAGTCCTATGGCTATAGGTCCACTGGGCACTGATCGAGAATCTTCATGTCTGAGATTGGGTGATGGCAGGAATGACGAGGAGCCGTGAGATTTTCATTCCAATGGTTGGAACGTGTCAGGACGTGTCGCGGACCCTCATGGATTTCGCTTATGTGCTAGGTTGGTACCACTGTCGTGGATATCGGAATCATATAATTCATTTGGTATTTGGTGTAATTGGGTATTTTGAACAGTAGGGGAATATTGTTGATGGTTCAGTAGCCAACAGGTATGGGTCGATGTTTGGTAGGATTTTAACTTGATGGAAAAGTCACCGTTGTTTATCAACAGTTCCTCGTGAATTTCCTTAATGGGTTTCTTCGTTGTTGCAAGATCGGTTTCAAGTGAGTTTATTTGCCAATCGTGGAGTTCGTTGTAGGAGTCCTGGATGAAATGTTAGTTAAATTGTACCCCTGAGCACATAGGAGTATGTATGTTGCCTAAGATTTTCTTCTGTATTAACCACCGATACGTTCGTGGGAGCGGTGGGATGGTGATGAATCGACAGGAATTCAAGTGTGTACCTAAGAACTTTTAGGCGATTTCTAATAGATGATCATCAGCCTCTATGTTTGTCCCTGAAACATTTAGGTTTATGGATTCCCGATTCTGTGAAGTATAAGTCAGTTCAGTCGCAGCTACAAGATCTCCCACTTGGAGTAGTTTGCTGTTAGTGGGGTCGTACAGTTGGAGGAGAGGGAGATGGTTGTTATAGTTGAATGCTTTTGAGTGAATGGATTGTTTTTGACATTTGTTGGGTTCTCCATGCTCTCCCAAGTTTTCAAATTGGATGTGCTAATGTTACGAAGGGATAGTAGAGGGAATGTGTGTGATAACCCAGAGAATACATCCTTAGCCATCCTCGACAACCAACGTCAAAACACGATAATGCGATCTTGTAAATGCCTAAAATTTCAAACATCACTCTTATTAACGTCAAACCATAGGCTCAAAAATAAGTGCGCAAAAGGTCGCATCACTTTGCGAGCAAGTTAACATATTTAGAATTTACATGCTAACGCGATTTCAGAAATATGGATTTCAAAAGAATCTGACACAGTATTGGTGAGATATGACATTTGTAGTAAAGAAATGTCAACCGTACATAAAAAGTTACAACGAAGAAAACTACAAGGAGACTGTTTGAGTTTTTGAAAAAGTTGCCAACTAGACAAACATAGTACTACACAATTATTAAAAGTTGGAGTTATGGAACAAATAACGCCTTAAATGGAAATCATATGAGGGAGATATGATTTTTAACAGTAATAAAAACTAGTCGAAAAATGTAAGTCAAAACCAATAAAAACATCTAAAAGGAAAGTTGTAGAGAACAATGAGATCTACAAGGATATATAAAAGTCGTATAAAACGGAGTTCATATGAGAGAGTTATAGAATTTCAAAGTTTAATATTCCTATCAAGCGCGCTCGCACGCAGTGCACTGCATTGCGTGCAACTGACACTTGATATGTCTAGATATGAAGTAATGTGGCACATTGAGGAGATGACACGTGGCACCATCGTATAGTTCGCATGTATTTTCACGACATGAAATGTGCGGAGTGCAGTTCAAAACCCTTATAAATAGCAAGTCCCGACTGATCCTTTCTCACACCTTAACACACATCTCTCTCTCTCTCTCTCTCTCTCTCTCTCTCTCTCTCTCTCTCTCTCTCTCTTTCTCTCTTAAAATTCATGCCAATGACTCACAAACGCTTCTCTAGTGCTGGACTTGTGGATCTTCTAACCTACATCAATGGTTTCATAACTCACAAGTGAGTTTCACGGACCCATTTTCCAAATCTTTTCGGGGGGGGGGGGGGGGGGGGAATACGGGTCGAAAATGCAACTTTACATAGTTACTACTAATTGTAGTTAGATAATTATCCTCATAACATTAGGATGATACTATGCCCGATAGATACTCTTCCAAAACTCTATAACTAATATTATGCCTAGTTTTCATACTGAACCAATATGATAGATATGATCATACCTAGTTGTCATGCTAGCTAGTTTCCAGGAAAAACAAAAACTCATTATTATAGCCACCCATTGGATAATCTTAGTACCTAGTGTTATTCTGCCCAAATTCTCGGATACGCAAAAAAAACTATATATATATATATATATATATATATATATACATACATAGTAGATAAATAATATATATAATAAGTAAAACTGTATAAAAACAACGCGAATAACAACACGAACGACTAGGGGAGGCCCCCACGACAAGAGTTATATGAGACATGATTCATCAAGACGATGATAGATTTTCATCTAGCTCTTGGCCTATAATATTTAATTCTTAAGTGAGGAAGAGAGATATGTATAGATCTATTACGGATTGACAATCCTACCTTCAACCCGATTGACAATCGTAGCTTTATTAAACTAAAAGCAAACTATCATAAACAACTAATACCGTATGTAATGAGAGTTCAAACAAACTTGAGGAAACGAGTTCGAATAAATTCATTAAACTAAATATCCACTATTCTTGAGGTACGCCTTGAGAAACAGTGCCTACAATACGATAAAAGAAATATTAGGAGAATATTATCAAAACACTAACCATGAATTAAGGCGACAAGTAAAACTATACATCCAATGTCCAAATCAGGATTTAGATTTAGTCATTAAAGTATCTAAACCTTACTACCAAAACACTAGAAAATATGCTAACACACTAACATAGGTTGAGGTTACAACGAGTGCTAACTTAAGAACATCGACAAAGTATTCTCACGCTTACCAAACTTCTGAACTCACCAACATTATGTTGACCCTCGCAACCAGTAGAGATAAATGACTAACCAAAGAGTACAGACGATTCTTGAACTATCAATGAAGATGTTGATATATGCTAAATTCAACACAAAAGCCTCTTGCCAAAGTCAACAATTCGGAAAGTTGCGCCGCTCGATGTTTCTACCACCAGGCCGAGGGTGTGACAATTTGAAATAGTGTTAGTATAATTTTTAGAAACTCCAAGAAAGTCAGATTTTGAGGACAAAATCCAATTTTAGTAGGGGAGAATTGTAACACATGGTTTTAGTAATCTTCTAATTTCAAGACGCTAAGCCAAAATTTTATCAAGTGATGGTGTTGGGCTTGAAAGGAATAGGGTTTGGGCCCTTTTTCGAATATTGGTAATGTTGGATTAAGTAACTAAAGCCCTTAATTTGTCCATTGTAGCAAAGCGTATAATTAGAAATGTGATATCTCAAGTTTTGTTGCATGAATTAAGGATTTTAGTTCGATATGGTTTTAGTCCAAAGTAACTAGAGACGATTGTGGGGCTCTTTAATACCTTTCGCCACATATAAAGAACATCGAAAACGGAGAAGTTATGGCCGTTTGAAGTTCAATTGGAAGTTAGTGGTTTTGTCCTACATGGAGTAGGAAAGTTAGGCAGGGCGTAGCTGCTACTTAGGGCATAATAAAACTACACAGGGCGTAATGTGCTGAATATGGATCATGTTTGTAATAGGCTATGCATGGCGTAACTTAGGTTACGCAGGGCGTAATCACGACAAATCAAAACCCTAATTCTTTGTTTTTAAGCCCTATTTAAGGTCTCTAACTTATGGTAAGCCCTCTCATGACCAACATCCATCACCTAAGATCATTCCTTGAGAAACCCTAGCCTCTTCTTGCTTGTTTTGAGCCCTGACATCTTTTATTAGCTTATGTCTCCATTAGAAGGTTAAATCTTGAAGATCAAGGTGTTTGTAAACTGCATGAAAGAAGGATTCAAGTATAGATCCAAGAAGGCTGCTTCATTTCTAGACCATTGTGAGTAAAAAGCTTCTATCTTGCTCATTGATTTCTAAGATCTTATTATTGGCCATTTTTTTCACTCTTGGTCCTTTGAGCTTGTGTGTGGGGGTTGAGCCAACTCCAGTACCTTTTGAGCAATTGTCACACCCCAAAACCGGAATGACGGAAACGTTCTGGTGCGGAGGACGTCATGTACAGTATCATAACAATGCATAATAGTAAACAAGCAACAACATTCATTGCATTAATATAATAGTTAAATACATGTGTGTTCTATTGTAAGTTCAAATGACACCAAAAATGTACAATCAAAATAAGACGAGTCTTGGATCCACTTCGTCCTTAAAAAGCTGCATGGGTATACCTGTTACTGGTTCCCTGAGAATACAAGTTATTTTGAAAGAGAGTATCAGCATAAAATGCTGGTGAGTTCATAAGTATTTAGTGTCATTGATGTTGTAAAATGTAAGTTAACTAGGTTCAACAAAATGTTCATAATAAAAATGTTCGTTTGTAAAATGTTCGTATCTCTTTGTAAAATGTTCGTATCTCTTTGTAAAATGTTCGTATCTCCCTAGAAAATCCCATATTTTCTACTAAACTGTAGTCTTCTACCAAGACTCAAATGTTCTGTTTGTTTGTTTGTAGGTGTATGCATTTTTCCCAAGTTTGACTATCATTATCAAAATATAGTTTGTACATTATCGTTTAATATCAAAAACGTTACAAGTTTAATGTATTAGAGAAAATATTATAGTACCGTAGTTTTGTATGTATTAACTACCGTGGTACTAATTACCTTAAGGCCATGAAATATAAGGTAAATGTGAAGATACTCGTAACCATACTAATTGACAGATGTAAACACGACAAACTGCTGCCGTCGAAATAAATGTGACATTTGTCACCCCTTGGCTTGGTCGGCCGAGACTGTAGCTAGCAGTCAGGATGTGGGATGGTCTGTCCCGTATAGATCTATACACATAATGCCTGCTCTCCCTCTAGGAGACTCTGGTTACCAACGTGACAACGGTGAAATCCGCGTCATGAGGATGTATCTCATACTCTAAATGTTATGTTCGTGTATGTTCCTTTTGTTCACTTCTAAAAGTATATGTATATGTATATGTTCCCTTCGCTGTACTTGTATATGTTTATGTTCTTCTAATAGTATGTAGTACTCTCCCAAACTATACCTATTATAGTTTACTTGAAATGTTGTTTGTACGTTTTAACGTGTTTGCATACCTTTGCTACCCCAAAGGCATGGAATTGAAGTAAAAGCCTTTATATCAAAACACATATACATAATATATAATTAAGATTTCAACGACCTTCGGACAAATAACTGGATACTCTAAATCCACAACCAAACAAGGAACAGGAAATAAAGTGGGCTATCAGTCATAAGTCCTTCAAATCCTACTTATATAACTATATCTGCATAAACATGATTTTAACAATAATATAAGTTTAAATGAGTTTTAGTAAAAGGTTTAGTAACTTAAAAGAGTTTGAAAAGAGTTTAGAAAACATTTGTTTGATAAAACAGTTTGAAAAGTATAAAATCTATTAACGTGACAGTTATTAATCACATGTGATTGATATAATAACTTAATAATACAACTTGTATCCCCCCCCCCTATAAAAGCATTTAAAATCATTTAAAAGGTTGATTAAGGG
Organism: Lactuca virosa; assembly: GCF_052849685.1. NCBI lineage: Eukaryota > Viridiplantae > Streptophyta > Magnoliopsida > Asterales > Asteraceae > Lactuca > Lactuca virosa. The sequence goes on from NC_136430.1 coordinate 180,462,736, forward strand.
GTATGAACTCAGCTGTAGTGAGTAACTCGAATGGAAGATCGATATAGGATTGTTGGGTGTCAACTGGAGTCTTGAGCAGAAACGAATCCTATTTAATATGTAATAACACATATATTAATACACTTAGGGTATATAACCACTAATAGACACAGAATTAAGTGTTACAAACACCTATTGAAGTCCCTAAATGAGTGTGGGGCCTCTGATTTGAGTGTAAGGCCACCAAACTCGACTTTTATGCGTGTGCGGCCAGGTGTACGGCCAGGGTGTGCGGCCAGGCCTGTGTGCGGCCGTACACTCCCATAGAAATGTGTCCAAATCGATTTTCCAAGGCTTTGTGATGATCCTAAGAAGGTGTTCTGGCCGATGCTAGGTTTAGATGAGTGTTTAAGTCCATTTTAGGACCAAAAGATGTATGTGCGGTCACACATGATGTGTGTGCGGCCGTACACACATGAAGGTCGTCCAGAATGATGATTTCATGGATCAAACTCGAGGAAAAGGCTTTCTAATGTGTTGTATCAATGGTCTAAGGATGTTTGCTTACTTGTCTTGACGATTGGACAGGAAAACTTGAGGGATTCTTGAGAGAAAACGTTCCAGCTTTGAAGGAGTTGGAAAAAGGGGTGTAAGGTTGGCTTTGGGTCCTTTATATAGGCTGGAGTGTGAGGCTGGGAGGGTGTGCGGTTAGCTGTGTGCGGCCGGCTGGCCGCACACTCGGGTGTGCGGCCGCACACACCTTGCTTGGTGTGTTTGGCCCGATTTTGTGATGCTACACACATTCTAACCCTTCCTATGACTCATATCTAGGTTATACTAAGCCTAATGCACTCATATAGACCCAAAAGTTCATTACAAAATAGCAAAACGAGGCCAACTTTGATAAAAATGAAGAATGTAAAAGTTAGAAATTTCGGGTTGTCACAGCTATATGGAACACTCAAAACAGATTCCAAACAGTGCTAGAAGTTAACAGAAACGAGTCTGACTTTGCTTGAAATGAATGGTTTGTACAAGATCGAAATTTCGGGTTGTCACATCATCCCCCAGTTAGAGGGAATTTCGTCCCGAAATTAGAGTTTAAGCGACTAAGTTATTACAAATAACTAAATGAACAAATGAGGATATTTAAGTTTCATTTGATCCTCGTGCTCACAAGTGAATTCGGGTCCTCGCTTGGCATTCCAGCGAACCTTCACTATAGGGATGCGGCTTTGCTTGGTTCGTTTGACCTCTCGGTCCATGATCTCTACAGGTTCTTCCACAAAGTTGAGGCCCTCGTTAATCTCGATTTCATCGAGTGGAATTACAAGAGTCTCATCGGATAGGCACTTTTTCATGTTCGAGACGTGGAAAATAGGATGTACGTTACTAAGCTCGTGGGGTAGGTTGAGTTTGTAAGCTACAGGGCCGATTCTAGCGAGAATCTCGAAAGGCCCTATGTATCTTGGATTTAGCTTTCCACGCTTTTCGAAGCGTATCAAGCTCTTCCAGGGTGAGACTTTCAAAAGGACTCGGTCTCCCACCTGAAATTCCAAAGGTTTCCTTCGTTTGTCTGTGTAGCTTTTCTGTCGGTCTCTGGAGGCTTTCAGTCGTTCCCGAATCTGAATGATTTTCTCTGTCGTTTCCCGAATGATCTCCGGCCCTGTGAGAGTGCTGTCAGGAACTCGTCCTTTAGCTAACTGGGTCTCACCCACCTCAGCCCAGCACAGGGGGGATCTGCACTTCCGACCATAGAGGGATTCAAATGGAGCAGCCTTTATGCTCGTGTGATAACTGTTGTTGTAGGAAAACTCGACAAGGGGTAAATGAGTATCCCATGCCTTCCCAAAGTCGATCACACAGGCTCGCAACATATCTTCCAAGGTTTGGATAGTTCTCTCACTTTGTCCGTCGGTCTGTGGATGGTAGGATGTACTCAAGTCCAACCTTGTTCCTAAGGAGTTTTGTAGCGACTGCCAGAACATCGAAGTGAATCTACTATCTCTATCGAAGATAATGGATATAGGAACATCATGTAGTCGTACTATCTCCCGAATGTACGTTCTTGTGAGCTTCTCCATCTTGTCAGTCTCTTTGATGGGTAGGAAGTGCGCGGACTTGGTCAATCTGTCGACGATGACCTAAATGGTATCCATTCCACCCGTTGTCTTGGGTAGCTTGGTTATGAAGTCCATTGTGATCCGCTCCCACTTCCATTCTGGTATCTCTGGTTGCTATAGTAGACCAGAGGGTTTCTTGTATTCGACCTTGACCTTGGCGCAAGTAAGGCATTTACTCACGAAGGTAGCAATTTCTGCTTTCATGTTAGGCCACCAGTATAACTTCTTAAGATCCAGATACATCTTATCTGAACCCGGGTGGACGGAATATCGAGTGTTGTGCGCTTCTTTCATGACCAAGTCTCTAAAGCCACCGTGCTTCGGTGTCCAGATCCGGTCCATGATGTATAAAGCTCCACCACCCTTGACTTCTAAGTTCTTATCCATTCCTCTCAGGGATTCACCCGCCACATTTTCAGGTTTCAAGGCTTCGAGTTGTGCCTCCTTAATTAGTGTGGACAGATGCGAATGGATAGTCATGGTTAATGACTTGACTCTTCGACTAGAATATTCTTTCCGACATAGGGCGTCTGCTACTACGTTGGCTTTACCCGGATGATAACGAATTTCGCATTCGTAGTCATTGAGTAGTTCGACCCACCGTCGTTGTCTCATATTGAGCTCCTTCTGGTTGAATATGTGTTGTAGGCTTTTGTGGTCTGTAAAGATAGTGCTTTTCGTACCATACAGGTAGTGTCTCTAGATCTTCAGGGCAAACACAACTGCTCCTAATTCGAGGTCGTGAGTGGTGTAGTTGACCTCGTGTGTTTTCAGCTGCCTTGAGGCATAGGCGATGACCTTACCTCGTTGCATCAGAACACAGCCGAGACCTTGGTTGGAGGCATTGCAATATACTACAAAGTCTTCTATCCCTTCGGGGAGGGATAGTATCGGTGCGGTGCATAAGGCTCGCTTCAGCGTTTGAAATGCCTTCTCTTGTTTCTCTTTCCATTAAAAGGCCACACCCTTCTGGGTCAGTGTCGTACGAGGTTTTGCAATTTACGAGAAGTTCTGTATGAATCTGCGATAGTAGCCAGCGAGGCCTAGAAATTGACGAATTTCTGTAGCCGTCTTCGGTGCTGACCAGCTCTCGATGGCTTTAATTTTGGAGGGGTCCACGTGGATTCCTTCTTCGCTAACCACGTGACCTAAGAATTGGACTCTGCGGATCCAAAATTCGCATTTAGAGAACTTCGCATAGAGCTTCTCCGATCGTAAGGTTCCTAGGACTTGTCGTAAATGATCACTATGTTCTTCCTTACTTCGAGAGTAGATAAGTATGTCATCGATGAAAACGATAACGAACTGATCCAAGTAAGGACGACATACCCTATTCATTAAGTCCAAGAATACTGCGGGCGCATTAGTCAATCCGAATGGCATCACCACGAACTCGTAGTGTCCATAACGAGTTCAGAAGGCTGTCTTCGGAACATCCTCCTCAAGCACTCGCAACTGGTGATACCCGGATCTCAGGTCAATCTTAGAAAAGTAGCTCTCCCCTTGCAGTTGGTCGAATAAATCGTGTATGCGAGGTAGTGGGTAGCGATTTTTGACTGTAAGCTTGTTGAGTTCCCTATAGTCGATGCACATACGAAACGATCTGTCTTTCTTCTTGACGAACAAGACTAGAGCTCCCCAGGGTAAGAAGCTTGGTATTATAAAGCCCTTGCTGAGCAGTTCGTTAAGTTGACCGGACAGTTCTTGCATCTCTGGAGGCGCGAGACGATAGGGCGATTTGGCTACGGGGGTAGCCCCTGGAACTAAGTCGATCCTGAATTCGACTTGACGTTGGGGAGGTAAACCCGGTAGTTCTTCTGGAAAGACATCGGGGAAGTCGCGTACTACGAGGAGGTCTTTTAGGTCTTTTGTTTTCTGGTTCACATCGACCACGTGTGTAAGGAATGCGCGATATTCCTTACGCAAGTACTTCTGGGCTTGAATACTTGAGATGATACGAAGGCTCGTACTGGGTTTGTCTCCGTAGATCAACAAGGTTTCGTTATTCGGTAGGTTTAGGCGGACTGCTTTCTCGAAACATAGGATATCAGCGTGATAAAGACTCAACCAGTCCATGCCTACAATGACATCGAAACTTTTGATAGCCACGGGTATGAGGTCGATTGGGAATGAATGATTATCTAGTGTGAGGGTACAACCTATGTAAATCTCGTTAGAATTCTCTGTCTTTCTGTTAGCCATTTCTACGACGAAGGTTTCTTTTAGTGCTTGCGGTGCTTGATTAAGTAAGTGTTTAATTTTTGGTTGACGAAGCTCCTCTCTGCCCCACAATCAAATAAGACACATGCATAAGAGTTATCGAGGAGAAACGTACCCGTGACTACTGTGGGGTCTGCCACGGCTTCATTGTGGCCAATAGCAAGTAGTCTTCCTGCTCCTCCCGCATTCCCAGCTTTCGGACAGTTTCTTTTGAAGTGCCCTGTCTCGCCACACCCGTAGCAGGCCTGGCTTACTCCTGTACCGGGGACCTGGGTGATGGGTTTGGGTGGTGTTCTGCAAAACCGGAGTGTATGGACCTTCCGATTATAGTTGGAGCAGTGCATTTCCCGGCAGGGGCGGTTATGATGGAAATTGCACTTGGTGCACTTGGGTAGGGTCCCTGCATATGGCTTGGCTGGTGCAGGGGCAACAGGAGTTATGGCAGCGTGGACAGCCACAGTCTGTTGGTTCTTAGAAGAGGGTTGAGTTGATTTGCCCTTCTTTTGGTCCCAACACTTTCTCTTGTTGTCGACTGCTTTGTTTGGCGTGGAGGCAGTCGTTGTAGTTGTTTTTGGAGGAGAAGGAACCTCGTGATCGATGAGCCTTTGGGCCAATTCCTTGGCACTATCAAAGGTCGCAGGGTTCGATGCTAGAACATTCCCTCGATACGGGGGTACCAAACCCCAGATGTATCTCTCGACTTTCTTGCTTTCGGTGGGGACCATATTGGGACATAGAGTCACCAGGTCGTTGAATCTGGTCGTATAAGCCGCTATGTCGGAACCCTTCATCTTGAGGTTCCACAGTTGTTCTTCGAGTTTCTGAACTTCGCCCCTCGGGCACTACTCCTTTGCCATTAGATTCTTCAGTGTCTCCCAGCCCATAACGTTAGCTGCTACTAGTGAGAATGATTTGACATGGCCATTCCACCATGTCAGGGCCCTTTCGGTGAAGGTGCAGGCAGCAAATTTTATCTTGCTTCCTTCAAGACAAGAGCACATCTCAAAGATTGCTTCCGTTCTTTCGATCCATTGGGACAGCGCAATGATCCCTCCGGTTCCGTTGAAGTATGCTGTTTTGCAACAGATGAAGTCTTTATAGGTACACTCCTGAGTACGTGGATGGATTTCACCATGGTTAGAGTTGGTGCCCGTTCCAACTCCACTAGCACCACCAGAATTTACTTGAGCCATGGCTGCGGTCACAGCTCCGGTCACAGCTGCCTGAACATCACCGCATCGAACTGCGGAGGGGGTGGTGGTGGTGGAGTTTGATTTACAGGTCTGCCTCTGGTCGGACGCTTGCGAGGCGGCATCTTTTACTGGAAATTCATAGAGATGATGATAATAGTAAGAATCAATTGTAAGCATGATGAGAGTGTTTCATGGACTAAATCGCCATAGTCTAACGACCAGATAGAGGCATAACAATAGAGTAGGGAAACACAAAGGTAAGGACTTTCCAATAGATTAGATGACTGTCAATATTACTGGTATTAATGATGTAAATGAGTTCGGGAAAAATGACCTCTCAGTAGGTCTTACATCGAACCATAAGGGAAAATGTTGACAGCTGAGAAATCCTAGTTAAAGTACTTGAAAGATAGGAATATTTTACAGACTAGTGCTACATAGGCACAGAAAAGAAAGGCTATTCCTTAACCCAAAAGAAAAGACGAGTCGACATCTTCCACCGGCGACGGGTATCCATTGGGCGAACCCTCAGCTCTGCCAGCTGACGTCCAACTTCTTGAAGCTGTCGCTCATGCGCCCTCTGACGCACTCGGAGTTCTATGACTTCAGCCCGAGATGCAGTTAGCTGTTGCTGCAGAGCCTCATTGTTTCTCCTAGTCCTTTCCATAGCTTCTATAAGTTGGCGAATGCGGATCGTGTTAATTCCAGAGTTGGCATCAATTTCAATGACTCGGTCGATAGCTGCTCGACCTTGCTCTACATTCCGAGCAATCCTGCGGACCATAATGGGCAGGACTCGGTCAGCTGAGCCTCCCTCGCTTATGTTGTAAAAGCTTCGGTCTCCGTTGAAGGGTAAGGGCTGACACTGCTCATCACTCCAACGGTTCAAGGTTGTCGCCCACAAGGGAGTTGGGCCTTGAAATGCGGGTCGGGGGTTGAGGTTTGGGATTGGAACCTCTTGGGGGCAAGTTGTTGACTTCTGGCTCGGAGTCATATCCATCCGAAAAACCTTCTGCGAGGTGATCATCCATAGGGATTGGATGATCCTCTTCAGGCTCATCATCGAGCCACCCACCATTGCCTTGGTTGGGAAAATACGGATCGCCGGGGAGATGGAAGCCAGCCATGCTATCTACGCAAGAAAAGGGGGGCTATAAGAATCTTATAATAATAGACGTACTAATCTAAGATAATTATAAGATGGTCCTTAGTAGTTACTTCAACATTTGCGTAGTGCATACCAGTTATATGTAACCAAGGCAGGATAGACCTTCGAATAAGTGACCCTAACTCTAAGTCCACAACCAAACAACGAACAGGAAGTAAAGCAAAGGTCACAGATTCTAAGTCTATGACGCCCTAGTCACATATAACCTTAGTGTATCCACTCAACAACTATTGTCATACTAATAAAGACCTTTTTGGTTCTCAAATAAGTAATTATAGTAACACAAAATACTCCTATAGTATTTTAGGTTTATGCTCTGTTCTAATGTTCTCGTTGTAGTGGTATTGGTAAGTTTTTAGACTTGTTGCAACACCACAATCATTCTTAGGCACATGCTAGTCACTCCTCGGAAAATATAGTTGATCAGGCTATATCCTCCCAGGTTTGACTATATGTCTCTAAGCCTAATCGTGTTGTTCAACAATCGTAATACTTTTGTTATGTTCTAGTATGACATTGATCTTAGCATGAATAGATGTACGTATACTTAGTTAAATACTTTATTATTTAAAAGTATAAATTCTTGGTCAGAGTGTTTTAATCCCGATGCGTTTATAGTTTGTATATCTTTTATGGGTTGATATACTTGATTCACTATAAACAATGCTCTGATACCAATCTGTCACACCCCAAAACCGGAACGACGGAAACGTTCTGGGGCGGAGGACGTCATGTACAGTATCATAACAATGCATAATAGTAAACAAGCAACAACACCCATTGCATTAATATAATAGTTAAATACATGTGTGTTCTATTGTAAGTTCAAATGACACCAAAAATGTACAATCAAAATAAGACGAGTCTTGGATCCACTTCGTCCTTCAAAAGATGCATGGGTATACCTGTCTTACTGGTTCCCTGAGAATACAAGTTATTTTGAAAGAGAGTATCAACATAAAATGCTGGTGAGTTCATAAGTATTTAGTGTCATTGATGTTGTAAAATGTAAGTTAACTAGGTTCAACAAAATGTTCATAATAAAAATGTTCGTTTGTAAGTGTTCGCATCTATTTGTAAAATGTTCGTATCTCTTTGTAAAATGTTCGTATCTCTTTGTAAAATGTTCGTATCTCCCTAGAAAATCCAATATTTTCTAATAAACTGTAGTCTTCTACCAAGACTCAAATGTTCTGTTTGTTTGTTTGTAGGTGTATGCATTTTTCCCAAGTTTGACTATCATTATCAAAATATAGTTTGTACATTATCGTTTAATATCAAAAACGTTACAAGTTTAATGTATTAGAGAAAATATTATAGTACCGTAGTTTTGTATGTATTAACTACCGTGGTACTAATTACCTTAAGGCCATGAATTATAAGGTAAATGTGAAGATACTCGTAACCATACTGATTGATGGATGTAAACACGACGAACAGCTGCCGTCGAAATAAATGTGACATTTGTCACCCCTTGGCTTGGTCGGCCGGGACTGTAGCTAGCAGTCAGGATGTGGGATGGTCTGTCCCGTATAGATATATACACACAATGCCCGCTCTCCCTCCAGGAGACTCTGGTTACCAACGTGACAACGGTGAAATCCACGTCATGAGGATGTATCTCATACTCCAAATGTTATGTTCGTGTATGTTCCTTTAGGTCACTTGTAAAAGTATATGTATATGTATATGTTCCCTTCGATGTACTTGTATATGTTTATGTTCTTCTAATAGTATGTAGTAATCGCCTAAACTATACCTATTATAGTTTACTTGAGATGTTGTTTGTACGTTTTAACGTGTTTGCATACCTTTGCTACCCCAAAGGCATGGAATTGAAGTAAAAGCCTTTATATCTATACACATATACATAATATATAATTAAGATTTCAACGACCTTCGGACAAATAACTGGATACTCTAAATCCACAACCAAACAAGGAACAAGAAATAAAGTGGGCTATCAGTCCTAAGTCCTTCAAATCCTACTTATATAGCTATTTCTGCATATACATGATTTTAACAATAATATAAGTTTAAATGAGTTTTAGTAAAAGGTTTAGTAACTTAAAAGAGTTTGAAAAGAGTTTAGAAAACATTTGTTTGATAAAACAGTTTTAAAAGTATAAAATCTATTAACTTGACAGTTATTAATCACATGTGATTGATATAATAACTTAATAACTCAACTTGTATTCCCCCCCTATAAAAGCATTTAAAATCATTTAAAAGGTTGATTAAGGGGTATGAACTCACCTGTAGTGAGTAACTCGAATGGAAGATCGATATAGGATTGTTGGGTGTCAACTGGAGTCTTGAGCACAAACGAATCATATTTAACATGTAATAACAAATATATGAATACACTTAGGGTATATAACCACTAATAGACACATGGACATGCCTTAGGGACATGAAAACACTTAGAATTAAGTGTTACAAACACCTATTGAAGTCCCTAAATGAGTGTGGGGCCTTAGATTTGAGTGTAAGGCCACCAAACTCGACTTTTATGCGTGTGCGGCCAGGTGTACGGCCAGGGTGTGCGGCTAGGCCTGTGTGCGGCCATACACTCCCATAGAAATGTGTCCAGATCGATTTTCCAAGGCTTTGTGATGATCATAAGAAGGTGTTCTGGCCGATGCTAGGTTTAGATGAGTGTTTAAGTCCATTTTAGGACCAAAAGATGTGTGTGCGGTCACACATGATGTGTGTGCGGCCGTACACACATGAAGGTCGCCCAGAATGATGATTTCATGGATCAAACTCGAGGAAAAGGCTTTCTAATGTGTTGTATCAATGATCTAAGGATGTTTACTTACTTGTCTTGACGATTGGAGAGGAAAACTTGAGGGATTCTTGAGAGAAAACGTTCCAGCTTTGAAGGAGTGGGAAAAAGGGGTGTAAGGTTGGGTTAGGGTCCTTCATATAGGCTGGAGTGTGAGGATGGGAGGGTGTGCGGTTGGCTGCGTGCGGCTGGCCGACCGCACACTCGGGTGTGCGGCCGCACACACCTTGCTTGGTGTGTTTGGCCCGATTTTGTGATGCTACACACATTCTAACCCTTCCTAAGACTCATATCTAGGTTATACTAAGCCTAATGCACTCATATAGACCCAAAACTTCATTACAAAATAGCAAAACGAGGCCAACTTTGATAAGAATGAAGAATGTACAAGTTAGAAATTTCGGGTTGTCACAGCTATATGGAACACTCTCGAGACTTATTGGACTTACAAATTTGTGCTTTGGTGCATGTTAATTTAACCATGCAAGTTGTGTTAGCATTTTTGGCCATTTTATTGCATAAAGTTTAGATCTTGAAAGTTTGTGACCTTGTTATGGATAAAGTTGGAAACTTTATCCATCTAAACATCACATTAATTCAGATCTAAAGGTTGGAGACTTGGACTTAATGGATAAGTTGAGAAAGATGCATTTTTGGTTCCTTTGAGACTTAAAGACTAGATCTTGGTTGATTGGACCATCCTAATGGATAAAGTTGGAAACTTTATCCATTATGGAGCTATTAGGAACTAGATCTGAGAAAAGGATGTTTAACATTCTATATTAAGCACTTAATGGGAAGAGTTGTACAACAACAAATTATGCGCGGGCGAAACCGCGTAGCCTCATTTACACCCGTAATTTCCATCATGGGCTCTACGCCCACGTTGGGTGTACTCGGGCTAGATGTTTACTTTAAACTTTGACCATTGATCGTTGACTTTTGACGTTGACCAAGTTTGACTTTAAGTAATTTGGTGTATTTTGAGTAGTAGATTGAGGCTTGGTCCCTTTTTGTCGTATATGTGACCTATAGAGCCAACATTTAGAGTAGTGATCAATTCAACTATCTTTTGGACCCTGAGGTGAGTTTTCCTCACTATACTCATGGGTTAAAAGCACCAATTCCAACCCACTAAGTTATGTTATGTATCCTGATATGTATGTAGGATGTTGTTATGTTGTAGTGACATGCAGATTGGTAGATCTGTATGATTACCTGTACTTGCTAATTATTGTTTATATGTTGCATATGTCGATATATTAGTGGTTGAGTTAAGGTAGGAGGCCAAAAAACTATGGATTTGCTTCATGTGGTAGACCAACAAACCCAGGATGGTTCGGTTGACGCAATCTGCCAACAAACCTTGGATGGGTGGGTTGAGGCCACAGACCAACAAACCCTATATTCATGTAATGTAATTATTATATTATTATTATGTGGAGTATTTTGGTGGAACAAACTAAACTGTGGCTTACATTTGTGGTTTTAAATGTTTAATGTACTTCAGATGACTTGGGGAAGGCAAAGGCTTGATCATGCACATCATTAGACATAATTTTATGATTTGAGAGATGTATTGAAATTATGATTTTAAGACTATGATTTGGAAACAATGTTAATTTTATGATATATGGTTTATGAAAAACAAAAAGTTCTTATCATGATTTTTGGGATGTTACAGTGGGATTGGGTTTGGATCCCAACAATTCTCCCCTCAAACCCAAGTTCCACCCTTGCCCTCCCTTCAATGATTGTTCATTACACCTGATCCTTTTTCATACCTTCAATACTCTCGGGACATGGTCACCTGGGCCATCATATATTCATTCGATACAAGGCTTCAGGATCAACTTCGTTAGACTAGAAACTATTGGGGATTATGTAACAATTAGTAAAAATTGGGTCAGTGTTTGGCGGTCAAACTACCACGAACTGTTATGTATTAAAGACCATTATGGTTAACTTTATGTTTATAATGTATATGAAAGATATAATATTCATAATTACATTCAAAACGTCTCAAACTACTCAACAAATTGTCTGTGTCGTTCAGGATCGAACCGAAAATCACTAAAAATTAATCCTGTTAGTGACGTTAAAAATAAATTTTCGCAATAATTATATTTGAAAAATATGGATAAGAAATTTGAATAGATTACATTCTTTTGATTTTGTGGATATAAAGACTATCCAAAACGGAGATCGTATGAGAAATTTATGCATCTTTAAAATTATAAAAATCATTATTTATCGGATTTCCCGAAAAAGAAATGTGCACTATTTCATTTGGAATAGCTACGAACCTCGTAAATTGTTTCTGAGCACGTTTTTGAACTCAAACTATGATCTATTATTTTATTACATTTTTACCACATTTTTAATCTAAAAAAAATCAAATTCGTAAAATAAGTTGTATTTGAATCAGTTAATCACGAAACTTTAAACGCTAATTCCCGGAGTTTGGTATATTGGAATTGAAATCAATCTGCATTTTTGGAATAACCATAACCGGGAAAATAAGCAGACACTTTCAGGAAAACTTTATGAGACCGTATGAAGGCAAAAACTTCGAGAAACGAGATTTATATCACAAGATATATATTGCAAATTTATTAACCAAAATATCTTCTACAAAGTCAACACTTGACTTTCAATTATGTAGGAAAGCTTTCATGAGAAGCTACATCATTTTCTTCCGCTACATCTCTTTCTCTCTAATCCTCTCTCGATCCTTTCTCTATACTCTCAAAATCTCTATCACTCTCAACTCTTACTTCTTCTTCTTCTTCTTGAAGAGGCACACAAGAAAAGTTCACTAGAGGTGGATCTGTTTCCGAAGAAATAAAATGGGAGAAACCCTGTTTCTTTCTTCACCATCGGCCAAGAAAGAGGGTTTTCAGTGACTCTCATTCTGGCTGAGCCAGCTCTTCCTTCCTTCCTCCCTTTGCTTCGACGATCACCACCACAAAATGTAGAGTCGAATATGTTGTAATACATCGAAGTATGTGTGCAGTCAGTTTCGTTAGTTTTTGTAAGCTATTGACTAAGGCACATTTGTAACGAAGTCTAGTGTCAAGTCCTTAGTATTTTTTCTACTTTCAGTTCTCCTATAAATAGGAGTAGTACTCAGGGTTAGATAAGAGTTTTTTGGCAGGTTCCTCTGTCTGTAACACTCTATGTACGGTGAAAGTAATATGAGCTGAAACTATATTCTATTTACATCTCGTGTATTGATTATCAGAGCAGGAATCATACTGCAATGATCTGATTTTCATTCTGAATCATCAGTTTTTGAACGTTATTTTGATTCAAAAGTTTATGCACTTTTTGGTTCTGAAAATCAACTCTGATCTTCAGTTGTGATTCGATTCTGCAATTGATTTGCTTAGTCGAGTGATCGATTTGAAATTCCTGATCAATTCATTCATTCATTTGTCAAATTCATCAAGTTTTTCTGAAATTCACATCCATACTTTCATGGCGAACTTCAACAAGAATACGATGAGCTCTTTCTCTCATCTGCTAGGATCTTCAACGAAGATTCCTATGTTAATTCCAGAGTATTATGATCAATGGGCTGATCGAATGGAGTATTATCTAAACGGTTTGGATGGAGAGCTTTGGAATTGTATCACTGTAAATGTTCTTCCACCACCTAATGTTCAGACCATTGGTACTTCTGGTTCAAATCAAGTTGTTGGTGAATAATCTACGAGATTAAAGAACAATGAGAAAAGGTGCATGAAAGAGCTGCAAGGAGCATTGCCTCCTGTTGTTTACAACTATGTGCGTGGTTGTAAATCTGCAAAAGAAATATGGAATACTCTCAAAGAGAAGTTTCAAGGAAGTGAGAAAACGTAGATTAATTCTGTGAAGCATTGTTTGGTTGAGTTAAAAGAGTTCAAGCAAAAGGATGGAGAATCCATTGAAGGCTACTATGATCGCTTGAATGAACTCATATACAAATGTAATCGTTATGGAATCAAAAGGTCAACCATGGAGTTCAATCTCACCTTCATCATGGGACTTCGCAAGGAATGGAGAAATCTTAGTTTGATGGTGAAGACACAACAAAGTTTCGATACTTCAACCTTGAATGATCTGTACAATCTGTTGAAAACTCATGAAGGAGAGGTAAACGATGACTACCAAGGTACATTCTATTCTTCAATCTTTTAATATTCCTTTACAAGCTTATGATTCTGAGATAATTGCTTTTGATGATACTGTTGCTTATTTCGATACTATTGTTGTTTCTGCTAGTAATGAAGCTAAGAAATATAGTTTACAATTGCTAGAGACTCAAAAGCTTTTGGATTCGAAAAGAGGCAGGGTAGAGTATCTATAACTTCAATTGAATAATCTTAATAGTGATAGGGAAAATTTAGACAATGATGTAAGGATGTTGTTAGCACAAAGAAACATATATTGTAATTCAGCTAAACGCCTTTATGCGAAATTAAATGCATTGCATCATTCATCTGATATAAGCAAGGAACAACATAGGAAGTTATTACCTTTTCTAGCTTTCGAAAGAGAAAAGGTTGATAGGATATCATATGATTGTGAGAAAACCATAACAGCGTTTGATAGAGTTCCTGATGATCGATTTGCTTATGGTATTGTTAAAATAGATGAATATCTTGATGCTGATGAACTTGTTGAAATTGTGAATGACACATTGAACAAAAGTGAACAAATAAAAATTTTGAAAAGAACTGAGAATTCGAAATTTGACACTCAATCAAATTTCGCTGATATCGAAGATAATTCTGATAGTTTTAGCGAAATCAGTGAAATTGAGGAAGAGGAAAATATTGATTGTTCTCAGTTATCTGTCATTAATGTCACATCTAAGTCTAAAGGCAAATAAATATGTAATGATTCGATGGTTAAGATTGACACTACCAAACCCTCTACTTCGAAAGTTTGTAATTTCGATCATGTGAGTGTCAGAGATAGTCAAACGGATAGTAGTGATGATGAGGATGAGGATGAGGTTTTGAAAAATTCAAAGCCAGAAAAGAATGTTTTGAAAGAAACAAATGTTTCACGAATTGTTGTTGATCGAGTATTCGGAGATACTGAAAATTTCGTCAAAGTGATGACTGAAAAAGGTGCTCATTATCTTGAAACAAATACGGTTGTGTATCCAAATTTCAAATGCACAGATGATGTTATCTTTCCCAATCAAGTGTTTGTCACAGTTGGGAATGTAGATAACATCAAACCGGAATTTAACAAGATGGTTGAAGAAGATAATATGAAAACATCAGATGAGGATTCTTTTCGAATCAAAGTACTGTCGAAAATAATCTCACTAAGAATTCATACATTTTTCAAAGACAAAAACCACAACGAAAATGGGTTGAAAAACAAGAAACTTCAAAAGAAGTTTCAAACCAAGATGTTGTTAAAACAAATCAAGATGTTAAACTCAATTCGTAAGATTTTAAGTATCTTGTTGAAAAATTTTCAAAAGAAAATGGAATTTCAAAAAGACAAGCAAGAAAGAAATTTTTTTGGCAAGTTGTTGAAAATAATAAGAAAACAAATGATTTGACAAAGAATAAGACAGAAAAGGTAATGTCTAAATCTGTTAAGACAACGTCTTTAACACATTCAGATATTAAGAAAAATCCCGCTCCAAAACAAAAGTCTTTGTCTCAATCTTTTCCACTAGACAAATCTTCGAAATCGAAAAATCAAACAACCACATCTTTGTCTCAAAATTCTAAACAAAATAATCAAAATGATCACAAGAAGAAGTTTCATACATATCAATATTCAAGGAATTTGAGAAACCACCATCAACCAAGGTCTTCACAAAATCATGTTTCAAAACAAAATTCATTCACACATCGATCATCGAATTTTCAAAATCGATTTTCTTCGAAAACAAATTTTCACTCAAATGTTGCAAATCGAAATTTTGAAAATGTTAGAACAACAAAAAATGTGAAATTCATTCCACAAAATCCTAATTTCCCGAATCCGTCTGTGAAACAAACTTCGAAAGTATCTTACACAAAGGGCAGCTCAGATGTGAATAACATAGATCATTAGCTTGAAGGCAAAGGCAAAATCTACCAATCTGCAAAATATTTTCATCAACAAATAAAAGAAGCCTATGAGAAATATTTGAATGAATCTTCAAGTGGAAGTTCTTCTTTGAAAGAATCTATTCTGGTTGTTCAAACTTGGAGACCAGTTTCGAAAGTGAAAAATGGTGAAAAACTAACTGAGAAGAAAAAGGCGAATGTCAGTGACAATCCTAAATATTCGAAAGTTAATGTTTCTACGACTTTAACTCATGATGTGGATTTAATTGATAGTGTCAAATCAAAAGTTCGCAATTGGGTTTTAAATTCGAATTTTCACTCTTTTTCAAGCTAATCACCAAGGACCCAAATAGCCTTGGGTACCTAAATTTTTCCACTAATTGCAGGTTTTATGTGACGAGCAATATGATGAAAAATGGTATATTGATAGTGGTTTCTCACGTCACATGACTGGAAGGAAAGAAAACTTGCGATATTTTCGAAATATAGACAATGCAGGAGTAGTGAAGTTTGGAAACAATCACAAATGTCAAGTGAAAGGTTATGGTAAAGTCACGAATGGACAGTTTACAATCAACATGGTTGCTTATGTCGAAGGTCTTCAACATAACTTGATAAGTGTTTCGCAACTTGTTGTGAGCACTGGCAATCAAGTGGTGTTCAATGAAGAAGGAAGCATTATTTCAAATGTTGAAACAAAAGAGGTTTTGTTAAAGTCTAAAAGACATGGTGACATGTTCCCTCTCGACATCAAACCAATTGTTGGGAAACCTTCTGTATGCTTACTTTCGAAAGCTTCATCAGATGTTAGCTGGTTATGGCATCGAAGGCTTTTTCATCTGAATTTTCGAAATCTAAATAAATTGGTGGTAAATGATCTTGTTCGAGGTTTACCTGTTTTAAAGTTTGACAATGATACTTTATGTGCAGCTTGCGAACAAGGAAAACAACATCGTCAAGGACATCCAATAGTCATAGATTCGAACATTGTTGAACCGTTGGAACTTCTTCATATTGACTTATGTGGACCATCAACTGTTGAAACTCTTAACAAGAAACGGTACATTTTAGTCATTATTGATGATTTTTCACGATTCACTTGGGTTTATTTTCTCATGTTAAAATATGATGTAGCTCAAACAATGATTGATTTCATCAAGCAAATAGAGAAAAGTTTAAAGAAGAATGTTCGAAAAATCAAGAGTGATAATGGCTCTGAGTTTAAGAACAATGTTCTTGATTCATTATTAACAAATAAAGGAATTTCGCATAATTTTTCTTCAGCATATACACCACAACAAAATGGTGTGGTTGAAAGATGAAATCGTTCACTTTGTGAAGCAGCAAGAACGATGCTCACATATGCGAATCTTCCTCAGTATCTTTGGGCTGAAGCAGTTTCGACAGCATGTTTTACTCAAAATCGATCTTTTATTCATCGTCGTTTCAACCGTACTCCTTATGAAATCATCAATAACCGAAAACCTAATGTGAAATTCTTTCATGTTTTTGGTTGCAAGTGTTTTATTATGAATCTTAAGGATAATCTTTTGAAATTTCAGTCTAAGGCTGATGAAGGAATATTCTTGGGATATTCAAATAATTCGGTTGCATATAGAGTGTGGAATAAATGAATGAGAAAAGTGGAATAAACATTTAATCTCACGTTTGATGATTATTATGTGAAAAGAGTCGAAAAATGCTTTGAACAACATCCAATTATTAATGAATCAAATGATGAATCTGCCAATGTTAATTCGATAGATTTTGATTATGATTTAATATTTGGTGTTCCTGACAGAGCTGTTGATGCAGAAGTTAATGCTCAGGATAATCAAATGCCTGAATCTTCGAAACATTCTGATGATTCGACGTTGATACAAGAAAGTTCAGATTTAAACTCAGCATCGAATTCTCCTAGAATTGGCGAAAGCATGCTAAATGATCAAGTGGAGGGGGAGCACTTGAATTCGACTTCTCATGTTGAGGGGGATCGTTCTTTTGAGGGGGAGAATAGGAGAATGTATGGAGATGTTGAGGGGGAGCATGAAAATGATAATAATGTCGAGGGGGAGCATTTTGATACAAATATGACAAATGTGAATCAAAATGAATTTTTTCATGATTCAACTGATAATGTTTCTGTTGCAGGTTCAGAGAATGAAGAAATGTATGAAGATGCACCATTGGATTTTGATCCAGCATATCCACCCTTGAAAAAATGGACAAGAAATCATCCAAAAGAACAAGTCATTGGAAATCCACATGATGGAGTATTAACGAGAGCACAAATTCGTGCAAAGAATGAGGTACTCAATGCTCATCAAGAGTTTTGCATGTTTAATGTTTTTATTTCGAAAATAGAGCCTAAGACAGTTAAGGTTGCGATGGAACACTCTGATTGGGTTGTTGCTATCCAATATGAGCTAGCTGAATTCGAATGAAACAAAGTTTGGAGATTAATTCTTAAACCTGATGATGTTTCGATTGTTGGTTTAAAATGGATTTTCAAAAATAAAATCGACAAAGATCGCAATATTGTTCGAGATAAAGCTAGGCTTGTAGTTAAAGGTTATTCGCAACAAGAAGGTATTGATTACGAAGAAACCTTTGCCCCTGTCGCAAGACTCGAGGCTGTTCGAATAATTTTAGCCTATGCAGCTCACAAGGATTTTGATGTATTTCAAATGGATGTAAAATGTGCTTTTCTCAACGGTGAACTTGAAGAAATAGTTTACGTTGAACAACCTCCATGTTTTGTAAATGAAGCATTTCCTGACCATGTTTATATCTTAGATAAAGCTGTTTATGGGTTAAAACAAGCACCAAGAGCCTGATATGCAACTCTTACCAATTTATTAAAACAATCGAAATTTAAACAAGGATCAGTTGACCCCACATTATTTCGAAAGAAAGTTGAGAATCATCTAATGCTTGTTCAATTTTATGTTGATGATATTATTTTTGGCTCTACTGACCCTGCTTTGTCTAGTGAATTCGAAAATTTGATGAAAAGCCAATTTGAAATGAGTATGATGGGAAAAATTAATAATTTTCTGGGGTTAAATATTCGTCAAAGCAGAGAAGGCATTTTCATCAATCAAGAAAAATATACCAAGAATTTGCTTGAAAAGTTTGGATTGACGAATAGCACAAAGTTAAGAGTGTCGATGGTGTTTGGAACAAGGCTAACACCTTCGTTAGATAAACCTGCTGTTGATATTACTTTATACAGGAGCATGATAGGTTCGTTGCTTTATCTCACTGCAAGTAGACCTGATATCATGTTTTCTGTTTGTAACTGTGCTAGGTATCAAGCAAATCCAAGAGAACCACACTTAACTGCTGTGAAAAATATTTTTCGATCTCTCATAGGAACAATTTCATTAGGATTGTGGTATCCTTCGAAATCAGGCTTTTTCATTCAAGCATTCTCAGATGCAGATTTGGGAGGTTGTAGTCTTGATCGAAAAAGTACAAGTGGCGGATGTTAATTATTAGATGGGAAGCTTGTAAGTTGGCAATTGAAAAAGCAAACATGTGTTGCAATTTCAACAGCTGAAGCTGAATATGTTGCAGCTGCTACTTGCAATTCTCAAATCATATGGATCCAAAGTCAATTGTGTGATTATGCAATCAATATGAAAAAGATTCCATTGTATTGTGATTCACAAAGTGCTATACGCATTTGTTATAATCCAGTACAACATTCGAAAACAAAACTCATTGCACTTCGCTACCATTTCATTAAAGATCATGTGGAAGATGGAAATGTCGAAGTACATTTTCTAAAGACAACTGATCAGCTTGCTGATATCTTTACAAAACCATTGGATGAAAAATCTTTTGTTAGAATTTTAACAGGTTTGGGAATGTTAGAAGCAAGTTCTGTTCCAGGACTAATTTCGAGAGAATGACAAAATGGTAATGAGTAAAAGTGTTGATTCAGAGGCAATAATGAATCATTCAGAGGCTGCTAGTATTAACCATTCAGAGTTTACTGTTTACGTTCAGTGCTTCGACACGCTCGTTTTCAACATCTAGAGTGGAAATTTTTCATTAGTTTGGTATATTTCAATTTCAAAATTTTCTTTTCTTGTCATTTTTTCGAAAAATTTAAAAATCACAAAAATATTTTCGTCATTTAGCTTTCTTTTTCAAAAATTCAAAAAATACCAAAAATATTTTTGCTGTTTGTTTCTCTTTTCGAAAAATCAAAAATCACAAAAATATTTTCTTCTTTATTATCAAAAATATAAAATCCAAAAATATTTTTGTTGTTCGTAGTTTGTTTTTGCTTTAGATCATGCAGATTTTAATGAAGATTTTCAAGAATCATGCTTACAGTTCTGGGGTCAGGTATTATTTTGAAAATTTTGAACTAGTTAGGCTGTTCCTAGAAGCATGCTGCAGCATGTCGATCCAAGCCTTAATTGACTCAATGTGTATTTTCGAAAGCCTTAATGAAATTTTTCATTACAAAAATTTCTTCCCAATCAGGCTATATTCACATTAGTCCCTGAGCTACCTTACTCTTCTCAAAGGAGTTAAGAGTTTACTGCTTGGTCCAAATATAGCAGAGGTACAATCGTTTCGAAAAACCAATCTTTTTCATCCTAAATTTCTTACACGATCACACACAAAGACATATGTCCAATAGATCTTTGATCGAAACCAATCAAGATTTAGACATATCAAAAATCTGTGTTTATGATCTGGATTCATGAGGACGTGATGACAGTGAAACCCAATCTTTCAAAATTTTTGAAGGAATTGACGGGAACTTTGTTCCAGATTTTCATGAAACATTTGTTTCAGTACCAATTTTTCGATACTCAAAATCATATTCTTTCGTTATGAGTGATCTTGATCAAATGTTCGAAACCCACGACATTTGTTTCCCAACAGGATCCAGCCAAACTTTTAATTTTCTTAATATGATTTCTGAATGAGTATTATTCGTTATCCTTGTCACATTCAAAGTTATCCAAAGCATACTTGTCACTGACTACACTGGTCAAACAAGTTATTTTAGTTACATTTGATCACACTTATGTTGAGTGCTTAAATGTAATGAAATTTTCAAAGTACCCATAAAGCCTTATAAAAGAAGCCCTTCGTTACTTCTTTACAAGTATTCGATTGTAATTCACGGGAAACCACACAAGCAGTTGAGTATCTCTCTTAATAATTAACGAAGCAATCTTTGCCCGGGATTTAACTTGCTTTATGTCGAAATTTTATTTTTCGACATCACAGATCCAAAAAAAAATTATTTTGCTTCTTATCCTATTTCGTTGGCACACTGCACTCACGAAATCCTTGATGTTCTGAGTACTACCAACTCAGGCTGAAGATTTCGAAAGTCCGGCATATGACTTCGCTTGTCAACCCAAAAGTGAAAGAGCCCAACCTCCATGCCGACGGTTTTCGATCTTATCTACTTGGTATTCAGAACAGTTTGATGTAACCGTTTGCAACCATGATGCGAGTTTCAAGGTGCTTTATCTAACATGGCGTTAATAACGGCTAGTGGTGCGAGTTTCAAGGAAAGACATGGCTAATACTTTAATGAAATCGTTTGGAATTTAATTGGGGATACATATAAAAGGAAATTGTTTTATCCTTAACTCTTTACGCGTTCAAAATACTCAGATCATTAAGCCCTAATTCTCTCTGTTCTTCAAAAGTTTTCTCAAACCCTAATCAATGGCTGCTGCTCAAACCCATACCACTGAAGATGCTTCATCCCAGCCGATCATGAAGCTTCAAATCACTAAATACAAAGTCGAGGCAGATGTTGCTCTGTACCCTGATGAACTCAAGATGCAGATAGTTGCTCTTCAACACTCAGGTTTTTCAACAACGATGTTCAACTCATTTGATGTTCCAATGTCTTGGTTGTCGATGGCTGGTTCTACTGCTACTTATAGCAAATCCATGGATTTTGTTGCTGGATAAGGTGTCTAAGTCCATAACTATTTCTGGTATGTACTTGACCCGGTTGGCATGGTCCATTTGGGTTGCATGACATTGCAATAATTGGATAGACCAAAATGGGAGAAAGGACACTTAAGGTTTATTAATATATTATAAGCTCTAATATATTAATAATATTATTTAATTAGTATTGATCAAATAATTTAATTTGGATTTAATTAAGTGATCAAAAAGAGACTAATTAAATATATGGGGTTGATTGTGTAAATCATTCATTCTTGTATAGTGGGCTAATGATCCATGGTTTGTATGGATTGGTTTAAAACCCATAAGGTGCTCCATGGATAGTCCATGGAGGTTACAAACCCATGGATCATGGAATATGAAAAGCCATGACAATTAGGGTTTACATGGTGTAACCCTACTTGTGCCACAACTATATAAAGACCCCTAGACTAGCAAAATTGGCACTTGTACAAGCAAGAAAGAGGGCTAGCTGATTTTGAGGTGTTAGTAAACTTCTCTAAAGGTTATTCCAAGTGTTGTGGTGTTGTGTGAGACATTTAAGGCATCACACTTGAGGTGCTAGGCTCACAAGGTTCTCAAGGAATCCAAACAACAAAAGGTATGTATTTCTTAATAGCATTTATGTTTAAAAGTTCCCCATGCTATGCTAGATAGGTTATGAACCTTGGAAATCAAATTTTCATGTATCTTAGTAAAACATAGATCCAAGGTTTCTAGGTTGCATGTACACCTTAGGAGTGTTAGAATGCTCAAAACCCTTCACTGGTATCAGAGCCTAGGCTTGTCTATTTGATACTTGATGCAAACTTGTTGAAAAAACTCAGTTTTCCGCATTCTACAGCATGAAATCACCGACTCCATGGGGGGACTCGACGAGTCCATGAGTTAATTCATCCTACTCGTCGAGTAGGTTCGTGCACTCGACGAGTAGGAGCCCCTGAATGCATATTTTCGAGTTTTGCTGCTGGAAATGGACTAGAAACATTACCCTAAACTGTTCTGGTCTTATAAAACTTGTTTTAGATGGTGTAATGGTTATGCTAATCCATTTTAAATGGCTATTATCAAAATTTCAAGTCTTGTATGGTTTATTTATAATTCTTGAAATTGTTGATATGAACATTCATACACTTATGAGTTTAGAAGATCATAGGAATTATTTGCAACTTGCTTGGTAGTTTAATTCTTGATCATTATGTGTTTTAATGGAATCCATAATTGGTCCTCAAGTTATGGATTACCAAAACTCACTATTTTAAAAGTCCATTCAAGAAAGACATAGGTTACATAAAATGAAAAGTCTCTCATTTTATTAAACCATTTAACTCATAAGTTATGAAAGATGAAAAGTTTTGAAAGTTACAAAACTTGCCCTCAAGTTTTGGAACATGTAAAGTCACTTTAAAAAAAACTTTAGTTCCAACCCCTAGAATTTTAAAAGTTAAAATTCCACCCTTATACTTTATAATATTATAAGTTTAATAATATATATATATATATATATATATATATATATATATATATATATATGTGTGTGTGTGTGTGTATATATATGTATATATGTATAAGAACAAGTCGTTTTACCGTTAGTTGGTATCATTCACGAAGTCGGTCTATAAGGGGGGTATAAGGTTATTGCCTATAAAATGGCAGCTTAATGGGTGTCCACTCTCACCCACCGCTTCCTTGACTGGTGGAGGGTCGTTAGCCGAACGGGTAGGACAATGACTTTAATCCTCATTAAAAGTATGATGATTATAAAGTAACTAAATGTTTTTATAAATTCCCAATCTTAGTTACTTTAGGAAAATGTGAATAAGGTGCTAAACCATGAAATTACACTTTGCACTTTGTTTAAGTCGTTAGTGGAGCGTGTGTGGTTAACCGGCACACTAACCTGGACTTAACAAGGTAGGCAAAGGGTGACTTAAGGTTTATCATAGGTCGGTGGAGCGCATGTGGTTAATCGGCACATCAATTGAGTGATAAACATTAAGGGTACCAAGTAATTTTCATGGTTACTTCACACCTTGTTTTATGATCCTCGACATCCCAGTCACAAAACCTGAAGGGCACACTCGAGATTAAAAAATTTCATTGAAAAGTTCAATGAATCTCAAAGAATCTAGTAGTTTCAAAACCAATTGAAACCTAATAATTTATTTCGTTTTTCATGGTGGAAATTGGTGAATCATCATTCACCTACCTTCAAATATTTTATAGCTTGGATTACGGCATCCCTCTTCTAAGTTATAAAATATTGTGCTGGGTCCTAGCCTTAATATTACATTTGGGTGTCTTATTAAGGATTATCTTTATATCTAATCTAAACTTGTCTTTCTTCTTTTCAAATGTCTTCCAACAATGCGGCTTCTGGCTCAAACCCTACCGGCTCCTTCTCTCTCATTAACCTTTGTGGGAGAGTCATCTTCGATGGTTCCAACTTTATGGATTGGATCAGGAACATCAGGATGGTCACTCGTTATGAGGATAAGGAATATGTCCTCGACAAGGAGCTTAAGGAACTTGATGAGTCGTCTGCTACTCCTGAGGAGATCGCTGAATACCAGGCATATGAGAGAGATGCCACCAACGTGGCATGCATCATGTTGGCCACAATGACAGCCGAGCTCCAAATGTCATATGAGGACTTCTATCCTTTTGAAATGCACCAGGACTTGATGGACCGCTACCATCAGAGTCCTCGTCAAGAACGGTATGAAATCATCTCCTCCATGATAACAACCAGGATGAAGGATGGTGAACCCATCACAGGCCACATGCAGAAATTGCAAAGGTATGTGGACCGTTTGCTGAAACTGAATGTGAACTTCCCAGAGGAGTTGGCAATTGATATCATTTTGCACTCTTTACCTTCGTGTTATGATCAATTCCGCATAACATACCACATGAACAAGGAGGAAGTTACACTCAGCAAACTTCAAGGACTTTTGAAGACCACAGAAAGTGGTCTTAAAGGTTAGTCGGTTGTTACTACTCCTACTCCTACCGCGGCCCCTGTCTTGGCAATCGCGCAAGGCAAAGGAAAGAAGAGGAAGAGCCCTTCGAAGGGTACCAAGGGAAAGTCCCTTGATGGCTCCTCTTCAAGTGGAACCAAGAAAGGTTTCGTCACTCCTTCTGCCAACCCTAAAGAGGCTGAATGCTTCTATTGCCATGAAAATTCGCACTGGAAGCGAAACTGCCTAAAGTACCTAGAAGATGTTAAGGATGGGAAAGTAAAACCCAACCATGCAGGTATTTACACTATATTGTCTATTAACTCACCCTATTCTATTTCTTGGTTCCTTGATACAGGTTGTGGTATTCACATATGTTGTGATTTGCAGGGACTAAGAAGAAGTGAGAATGTGGAGCATGGGAAGATAGAATTTATCATGGGAAATAGGAAAGTTACACCTGTCACCAAGATTGGAGTTTATTCTTTACTTCTAAGTAGTGGGTTAACATTAGATTTGAATAAATGTTGTTGCTCTCCTGAAATGGCAAGAAATATTATTTCCTTTCATGGTTTGTACAAACAAGGTTTTACCTTTTCGTTTGATAATGAATGTGGTGGTATTAATGCTTTCTTTAATAATGTTCTTTATTTTAAAGCATTACCTTGTGATGGTGTGTATGAAACTGTGTCGGTTGTAGATAACCTAGGAAATAACGTGTTGTGTATCGATTCTTCCTCTAGCTTGGATAAAGCATCATTATGGCATTGTTGTCTTGGACATGTAAGCAAGAAACGCATAGGCCAACTCCAAAAGGATGGAGTCTTGGAGTCATTTGACCTAAAGTCAGATGATAGTTGTGAATCTTGTTTGCTTGGGAAAATGAGAAAGTCACCCTTTACTGGTACTTGTGCTAGGGGTGAAGGTTTGTTGGATCTTGTACACAAAGATGTGTGTGGACCCTTCAGAACCACCACAAAGGATGCTAACCGCTTCTATGTGACTTTTACTAATGATTTTATTAGATATGGATATGTCTACTTAATCAAGCATAAGTCAGAAACCTTTGAAAAGTTCAAGGACTTTAAACAGGAAGTGGAGAATCAGTTGGGAAGGAACATTAAGATTCTTCGATCCGATCGAGGTGGTGAGTATCTTTGTACAGAGTTCCTTGACTATCTTAAGGAATGTGGGATTGTCTCACAATTGACACCTCCCAGGACACCACGGTTTAATGGTGTGGCTGAGAGGCGCAATCGAACCTTGTTGGATATGGTTCGTTCCATGATGAGTCGAGCTTTGCTACCAATCTCATTTTGGGGGTAGGCCTTAGAGACTGCCGCCCATATACTTAATCTAGTCCCTACTAAAAAGGTTGTCAAAACACCTCACGAGATGTGGACAGGAAAAGTTCCCAACCTGGACCACATCAATATTTGGGGTTGCGAGGCTTTTGTGAGGTGCGAGACTCACGATAAACTCGAACCTCGAAGTGAGAGGTGTATTTTCATCGGCTACCCACAGAGATCCTTTGGTTACCTCTTCTACAGACCCAATGATAATGTGGTCTTTGTAGCAAGGAGAGGAGTCTTTCGAGAGAGAGAGAGAGAGAGAGAGAGAGAGAGAGAGAGAGAGACAGAGAGAGAGAAAGAGAGAGAGTTCATAAGCCAAGGAAATAGCGGGATGCAAATTGACCTTGAAGAAATTCAAGAGTCAAGTGGTGAAGGAACCTCAAACCCTAGCAATCAACCTGAGGAGGAAACTCCGGTTGATCCGACAGAAGAGTCTGTACCTCTGAGGCGTTCCACGAGAGCTAGTAATGCACCTGAGCATTACTATGGTTTCTATACTACTACAGAAAGTGATACACTTATCAGTGATAGCACATTGGTAAGTCTGGATGAACCTAACAGCTACACAGAAGCCATGGCAGGCCCTGAGGCTACCAAATGGAAAGAGGCTATGGACAGCGAAATACAGTCCATGTATGACAATCAAGTTTGGAACTTGGTTGATAATGTACCAGGTCGTAAGACAGTCGGGTGAAAATGGATCTTCAAGAAGAAGACTGATATGGATGGTAATGTACACACTTATAAGGCGCGGCTGGTTGCAAAGGGCTTTTCTTAAACTCCGGGAGTTGATTATGATGAGACCTTTTCACCAGTTCCAAAGATTAAGTCTATTAGGGTTATGCTAGCCATTGCCGCATTTCATGACTATGAAATATGGCAAATGGATGTCAAAACCGCTTTCCTTAATGGAAAGTTGGCTGAGAATGTTTACATGAGTCATCCAGAGGGTTTTGTCATTGCAGAGTACCCTAATAGAGTGTGTAAGCTTGAGAAATCCATCTATGGATTAAAAGAAGCACCTCGCAGATGGAATCTTTGTTTCGATGAGAAAGTCAAAGAGTTTGGCTTTTCGACGAGTGAAGATGAGTCCTGTGTATATGTCAAGGCTAGTGGGAGTATAGTTAGCTTTTTGGTATTGTATGTGGATGACATACTACTCATAGGAAATAACATCCCAACTCTGCAGGAAGTGAAGTCCTGGCTTTGGAAGTGGTTCGCTATGAAGGTCCTTGGAGAAGCTGCCTATATCCTAGGGATAAGGATTTTGAGAGACAGGAGTAAAAGACTAATTGGACTTAGTCAGAGTACCTACTTGGATAAAGTGCTGAATAGGTTCAGCATGCAGAATTCCAAGAAAGGAGAGTTACCGATCCAGAGTAACGCCAAATTGAGTAAGACTCAGAGCCCGAGTACAGAGGCTGACATAGCTGAGATGAGTCAAGTACCGTATGCTTCCGATGTAGGCTCGATCATGTATGCTATGACTTGTACTCGTCCTGATGTGGCCTTTGCATTGAGCATGGTCAGCAAATATCAGGGGAATCCTGGCTAGGATCACTTGACTGCGGTAAAGAACATTCTCAAGTACCTGCGGAGGACTAAGGACTGCGTCCTTACCCTCGGTGGGAGTGATGACTTGAGAGTAGTAGGGTATAGTGATGCTAGCTTTCAGACTGATAGGGATAATTTCCGCTCTCAGTCAGGATGGGTCTTTACCTTAAATGGAGGAGCAATTTCTTGGAAAAGTTCCAAGCAGGAGACAGTGGCTGATTCAACTTGTGAATCATAGTATATAGCGGCAAGCGAGGCAGCAAAGGAGGCTATATGGCTAAAGAACTTCATTGGAGACCTTGGGGTTGTACCGGCTATAAAGGAGCCTATGGAGATTTTCTGTGATAGTGAAAGTGCAGCTGACTTAGCCAAGGAACCAAGGGATCACGGGAGATCCAGACACATCGACAGAAAATAGCATTTCATCAGACATCGAATAGAAGAAGGACTCCTCGTGGCAAAGAGGGTATCATCGGATGAGAACCCGGCAGATCCCCTCACAAAGGGACTGGGCAGGGTTAAGCATCTCCAGCATGCGAGGCGCATAGGGCTGAAGGATGATATTAGTTTTAGTAGTTAGATAGTTTTGAAATGTGTAAAGTGTAATTGACATTTGATGATGAATAAAATTTGTTGTTTATTTATGAGTAAAGTGTTGCTATCTTTTGTCAAATCGTTTACTATCATTTCATTTTGCATGTTTTGACTTCCAGAATAATTAAGTTATGGTATATCATATTATTCAAATTCTCCACAGTCAGTCATATGTTGGAAGTACATATGAATCAATACTGTCATGACGTTGGTTGTAGATGTCTAAGATGTTGGACATAGCAAAGTGTTGCTACAACACTCATGAGTGCTCATAAGTTCTGAGTAAAAGATTCAACCCACACTCACTAGTATCACTTCATGGAATTTATCTCGAGTGATCGTGAGACGGTAATATCATATAAGTCTTCAAACCTAGAGATATGAGTTGTTGCCTATGAGTTGGTTATACATTGATTGTACGAAAACGCATTGGTAACTCGATGTTATAAAACGTGCCTTTGTGTATGATTCAACAAGTAGTAGAACAAGCATATGAGTCGAAGTTTATCTGTTCCTTCTTGGATTAGAATCGATATCTGGGCCCCTCGATGATTTTGTTGTGACCTATGTATCGGGCCCGGTCAGATTTAAGTTGATGTGTTCAATTAAGTTCTATGTCAAACAAATCGGAAATCAGGAAACAAACTGCTGGACAATAAGTAAGACATTGTTCCATGTATTTGTCTGGCTGATATCTAGAACAGAGGATTATATGATCACTTATCTTAAATGGCGTATCATCATCATCTCAGTTCTGCGAGACCTTGAAAGAGCTACGATTGTTGATCGGTTCCTGAATTCATACTTGCAGTTATAGTTATTAGACTTATCCAAGTGGGAGACTGTTGGATAAGGTGTCTAAGTCCATAACTATTTCTGGTATGTACTTGACCCGGTTGGCATGTTCCATTTGGGTTGCATGGCATTGCAATACTTGGATAGACCAAAATGAGAGAAAGGACACTTAAGGTTTATTAATATATTCTAAGTTCTAATATATTAATAATATTATTTAATTAGTATTGATCAAAGAATTAATTTGGAATTAATTAAGTGATCAAAAAGAGACTAATTAAATATATGGGGTTGATTGTGTAAATCATTCATTCTTGTATAGTGGGCTAATGATCAATGGTTTGTATGGATTGGGTTAAAACCCATAAGGTGCTCCATGGATAGTCCATGGAGGTTACAAACCCATGGATCATGGAATATGAAAAGCCATGGCAATTAGGGTTTACATGGTGTAACCCTACTTGTGCCACAACTATATAAAGACCCCTAGACTAGCAAAATCAGAACTTGTACAAGCAAGAAAGAGGGCTAGCCGATTTTGAGGTGTTAGTCAACTTCTCTCAAGGTTATTACAAGTGTTGTGGTGTTGTGTGAGACATTTAAAGCATCACACTTGAGGTGCTAGGCTCACAAGGTTCTCAAGGAATCCAAACACAAAAGGTATGTATTTCTTACTAGCATTTATGTTCAAAAGTTCCCCATGCTATGCTAGATAGGTTATGAACCTTGGAAATCAAATTTGCATGTATCTTAGTAAAACATAGATCCAAGGTTTCTAGGGTTGCATGTACACCTTAGGAGTGTTAGAATGCTCAAAACCGTTTAGTTGTTACCTTCAACCTGGTGAATGATAAGAAGGTTCGTCTCACGAAGAAATTGTTTGCTCAAATTCTGGAAATCCCTAATTCACCTCCGTTCTACAAAGTTTCAAATGCTCAAGTGATCCACATGTTCAATGAGATGGGTCATCAATCACCACTCACAAAGATCAGTGACTTCAAGAAGTCAGGCCTACCCTGTATCTGGAATTTTCTGTTTGGCATTTACCTTCGATGCTTAACTGGTCGAAGTGTAGGTCTTGACAAATGGCATTTGGAGGTGTATGCGATGGTTGTAGGAATCTACTATGATTTGAATGTTGATTATGATTCGCAAATGCGGAAGGAATTTCTCAAAAGCGTTAAGAACACGAATGTGGTTCAAGGGATCTCGTGTGCTCGATACTGGAGTCTGATTATCTGATATGCTTTTGAGAAGGAAGGAATCCAAGTTCCAGCTGATGAACCAAAAGCAAAGTTCTTGGAGTATCATTTTCCTAAGTCCGTAGAAGATCATGCTGAGGTGTTTCCAAATGTAGAAAGGATTTCGGATGCTATGCTTAAAAAGATAGATCCGTAGAACAAAGTTTTGGTGGCATACTTGAAGAATGTTAATCCTTCTGTGGAAACTACAGTTTTGTTGCCAAGGAATGATGAAGGGTCTTCGAAGAAGTCTACAAAGTCCAAAAAGGAGACTGAAGAAGTTTTTGGGAAAGAAAGGCCTAAGAACGTTTTGGCAAAATCACCAAAGAAAAGTGTTGATGGTAAGGAGAAGGATTCGAAGAAAACTGATAAGCCAAAGGAGAATATAACAACTGGTTCATCGAAGGAATTGATACCTTCGAAATCAGGGGTGTTCAAGCAGTTGAAGAAGATGTCACTTAAGTCAAGAACTTCTTCTGATGATCAATCTCCTCTTGTTAGAAAAGCTCAAATCAACAGGAGAGGGGTCATAGTTCGTGAAATTCCTGCACCAGTCTCTCCATTCTCAAAGAAGCAAAGAGTTGAAGATGTGGCAAAGCACATTGCTGAGAAGAGGAAGAAGCGAAAGTTGGTTATTCACGAAGAATCCTCTGAAAGCGAAACTGTCCCAGAAACGCCCTTGGGATCGAAGTCTCCAATTGTTTCATAAACTTAACAAACAACTATAATTCCACCCGAAACTGTGTTAACCAAATCATCTAATGAGGAGGTTCCAATTTCAGACATTCGTGTAAACGTATCTGATACGGGTGCCGATGTCAATATGGGTGATGAGGGCACAAAGTCTGTTACTCAAGGTATTATCATTTCATCTTTCGAACCCACTTCCACTACCAATGTTTCTCTTCCACCATTCATTTCGAAAGTTCACACCACCACAACTTCACCAACTTTCGAAAATATCCTACAACAACCTTTTACCACTTTATTCCAATCCCAATCCACCGAACCACCAAAGCCTAATTCCGATGAAGAAACTAATGGAGGAGGTTTTGGAGGAACGTTTGCAGACTTGGAATTTGATTTTGAAGAAGACAACAATCCAG
This sequence comes from Lactuca virosa, assembly GCF_052849685.1. Lineage (NCBI taxonomy): Eukaryota > Viridiplantae > Streptophyta > Magnoliopsida > Asterales > Asteraceae > Lactuca > Lactuca virosa. Next base: position 180,493,838 of record NC_136430.1, read on the forward strand.
ATCACATGCTCATGTATGGCAAACAATTTAAGATACAAAATCGGAAGCTCAACTCTATTTTGCAATCCCAAGCGGACTCAGGAGCAAAACACTAAGTTTCGGGAATAGAAGTTGATGTTACGCTCAAGGCTCAAGAGCTCTGTCTTCAAAAGAAAATGGATGTGATGGACAAGAACAATGAACTGAGAGTAAAAGCTCAGGCTGATTCTTTCAATTCTGAAATCAAAGAACTTCGGATGGTTGCAAAAGAACGTCATGTTCTTTTTGTGAAATATGTCAAGACTGTGCAAGAATATGTGAATCTCTTCAGGAAAAAGTTGATATCATTGCTGGTGCAGTTACAACTTTTGTTCAAACATTTCAATCTTTACTTCTAACAATTGAAGCCAAGGCGAGTGATGATAGTATTAACTTCGAAAAGCTGGGAGCTTTTCTTGGTGAAATAAAGGGAATTTTGTCAAAGCCTGCTCAAACATCTCTTTTAACTCTTGAGTTCTTAACTCAGAAGATTCACTTTTTGGACGAAGCCATAAAGAAAGCAGTGGCTCCTATATCCAAATTTACAAGTCTTTTACCAACTGGTGCCCCACCTGTTGTCACATGGGTGCAAGGGGGAGAATAAGCAAATGTTGGTAAAGATTCGAAAGCAAGCAAAGGAGGAGAAGTGAAAGCAAAAACAACTAACAAAGGGAATTCAACTCAAATCCCAACTCCTATAGTTTCGAAAGTTACTACAGTGATGGCAACCAAAACCACAACAAGACCTATTCAGAAAGGGATAATTATAGGTTCAACTGTTGAAGGTGGTAGTTCAAGTTCATCAAAACCAAAGCCAACTGAAGCAGAGAGGGGTAAAGGAAAAGAAATTCTTGTTGAAAAATCAAAAGATGAGAAGAAAGCAGAAATCAAAGAAGAGATGATAAAGCAAAGACAAATTCAAAGCATTATGCGGCTTCGCGAAAATGATCCACCAAACATGGATAAAGGCGATCCAAAGAAGCTTCACAGTTATGAAAATATCGAAGCTAGAGTGTCATACAACAATATGTATGCATTCGAAAAGAAGCCACGAAGAAGCTATTCTATCGAAAATACCGATATGAATCAGCTAGATTTTCCAATCAACGAAATGATGTTCATTACAGCTCAGTACAAGATCATTGACAAATTTCCAAATGAAGATGATTTCCTTTATACGAAACTTAGGTTTCATGATGTAGTTGGAAAAGAACAGGAAGAAGTATGGTCACTTATCAAGATTGTTCGGGTGATAAGCGTGACTAAGGACGTTATGTTCGAAAATATGATACAAAACTTTCGGTATCATGTTGTAAGGGCGAACAACGTAGCTTGTGATTTTTCGGTAGCAGATTTCCCACTAATGAACTTGAATGACCTTATTCAAGTTGCATTGATTTTAAAAGACATGGATGCTTCAAAACTCCAAGGAACAAGCAAGGAAATTTCGAGACTTGGTCTGGGTCATATCAAAATTTTCATAGACAATTACGATGATTGTCTAGCTTTGACCAACATAGAGCTATCTATTGCATTGGGAAAGGAAGTGAAAGTTGCTATGGAAGTGGTGAATTCTCAAGCAGAACTGAAGAAATTTGCTGATGGAGAGATATGTTTAAAGCCAATGGGATTAGTCTTTTTGGGGAAAGACAAGAACGGAAAAGCAAAGAAATTTTTATTTCAAGCTTCGGAAGTAGAGAGGTACACTACAGCTCAATATACGAACTTCATTGTTCGTATGAACAACTGCAAAAAGAACAATGAAGGAGATAAGGCAGAGCTGAAGAAAGTCATGACATGGTACACTGAGATTCGAAGGATGATGCACTTTGCTGCTCAGATTCTCACAAACTGAAAGTTCGACATTTATTACAAAGGGGGAGAATGTAGAGTCGAATATGTTGTAATATGTCGAAGTCTGTGTGGAGTCTATTTCGTTAGTTTTTGTAAGCTATTTACTAAGGCACATTTGTAACGAAGTCTAGTGTCAGGTCCTTAGTATTTTTTGTACTTTCAGTTCTCCTATAAATAGGAGTAGTACTCAGGGTTAGACAAGAGTTTTTTGGCAAGTTCCTCTGTCTATAACACTCTCTGTACATTGAAAGTAATATGAGCTGAAACTAGATTCTATTTACATCTCGTGTATTGATTACTTGTTTTACTCTGATTTCATTCTTACACTCGATTAATCACTTCTACACAAAACACCCCTACGATTTGTCGAATGACTTCACCCCGAACAACCCCTTCTCCTTCGTGTGTTGTTGTCAAATAAGGAAAGGAAGAAATAATAAGGGATGTGTCAGAGCAGCTTCCCTCACAACTATAGACGATCACCGCCTCCTTGTGTTCCTCCACGCCCTGTAATCTGGTGTCACACCCCAAAACCGGAACGGTGGAAACGTTCGGGGGTGAAGGACGTCATATGTAGTATCACAACAATTGAATAATAGAAATCAAAGCAACAACATTCTTTAGTATAAATATAAAAGTGTTTACATCGAGTTCAAAACATTACATGATGTTATAGTATAATAGTATCAAAAGATAAGACGAGAAACTACAGCTCCGTCTTCATGAACTCCAGTGCGGATACCTGTCTTAATATATTCCTGAGAATACAAGTATTTTGAAAGCGAGTATTAGCTATAAAGCTGGTGAGTGCATAAGATTTAGTTTAAAGTAAGAAACTTCTTTGGCAATTGAACAAGTTTGAAAAGATTGACAAGAAAACCCTATGTTTCCTTAAAGTAAAGTGATACTGAACCAATTCCCTCTATAATCATTTAGTTTATACTAATTACATATAATCAATACGACACGGATAGTCGGTTGTGTGATTCGGCCGTACCCCCACATCCAAACAAGGAAAAGGAAAGTAACACTGAGTTCACACATTCTCCAATCTATCTGGTCTTCATTATATATAATCTTACATATAAACTAAAGGATTATAGTTCTAATTAAAAGTAATCTATGTTATACTGATTCTGACTAAGTGATGAATTAATATCCATGAAAACTTAGCTTATACACGTTATGATATAATCAAGATTTGGCGGATAATAAATTGTGGGGTTCTACCCTAGTTTCACATACAAACAAGGAAAAGAAACTAAGTTAGAAATCTCACATTCTATTGTCTACCAGATCTTCATTATATATAACTCGGGAATGTATAAGCGAGGAGATCATGACATTAACCTTCTTACGAATCCTTTATAATGTACTAGAATACCTAGTAGATGTTACTAGAATACCTAGAAAATGTTACCATTGAACCTAGGATATCCCATATTCCCTAACTGTTATTGAACTGTGGTTTTCTCCCCTAAAACCGTTCTACTGAAGGTTGGCGTACTGTGATATGGAATAGTTAGATTTAACTTTCCAAAAGTGCGACTTAGCAAATGTATAAATATACTATGGAATAGTATACTTAGTTTTATATCTCATAAAACCATTCTTTGTATTGGATATTATGCTATGTAATAGCAAGTTCAGTCTCAGTTCATAGTATAATAAATATACTATGAAAAGACTATAGTATGATCATTGTGTTCCTCTGAATTGCTCTTTGAATACTCTTTGAAAAGACTATCCTGTGATTCACTTAGTACATACTTATTATACATAATCAGAAACAGACGGACAATTGATTGTGCGATCCTGTCGTACCCCCACATCCAAACAAGGAAAAGGAAAGCAAAATTGAGTTCACGCATTCAACCATCTATCAGTTTCTCATTTTACATAACTTCAGTGTATATACTAGGCAATCATAGAAACTACTACTTATGTTCCTTTTATGTTTGGGTTTTGTTACTATGCGCGCATACCCACCATGAAGGGTGTCGTGGTACATTGCTCGCATACGCATGTTAAACGAAGGTACAGTACCGTGCCCGGGTACCCCTTTTATATCTGGTTTTTGGTACAATGAAAGATGCACCTTTTTGAGTTCCTTAATTTAGTTCGTATTACTGTTCGTACTTTCTGAATAGATAAGACTAACAAGTATTAGTTCTCTATGTATTGTTATGACTTCAATGATCTACCAAGTGATAAGCATTGACTCTCTAAACTATACTCCATATAGTTTACTAGTAAGTTCTCTATAACTGACTGATCCTGAAAGAATACCCTTGCTACCCAAGGTATTGAACTGACTTCTAGAACTTTTATATCTATATACATACACATAATATATAACTAATATTTAAACGACATTCGGACAAACAACCATTCTCTAAGTCCACATCCAAACAAGGAAAAGGAAATAAAGTTAGTAGTCAGTCCTAAGTCCTTTAAACACTACTTATATAACTATATCTATATAGACATCAATTATACACAAGTATAAGTTAAAAGATTTTATAAAACAATTAAAAGCATTTCCTAATATTTAAAAGAGTTTAATAACCATTTAAATGCATTTTTCCAGTATTCAAAAGAGTTTATTTATATTTAAAAGCATTTTGATGACTTGATGTCATTTACAACATTTAAAGAGTTTTATTTACAATAAACACAATTTCTTGTGTTTAGACTTGTATTCCCCCCCTTAAAATAGTGAAATGTGATAAAATGTAGCGGTATGAACTCACCTTGTGATTGGTGATCCAAATGATTCAAGTAAGGATGAGCAGTTCCACGAATGAAGTCCCGATACAGAAATGAGTCCTAAATGACATATATTGGTACATATTGACATAAATATAGTGTTTAGAAGTAACCAAATGCAAAGAAACACCTTAAGGGACTAGGAAACACTTTGTCGAAGTGTTGGAATCATATGTGATTCATCTAAGGGGAGTTCACGGCCACCTATGGAGTTTATGGCCATGAGTTTACGGCCAAGGGAGTTTACGGTCGTAAACTCATGGTAAAAGGTGCATAAGAGGGTGTTTGAAGGCTTGGGAAACTTGAGGGACCATTGCACTACACAAGGATGAGACACACCATCATAATGGAGGCTTTTGATGAGTTTACGGCCAAGCAAGGAGTTTACGGCCGTAAACTCATGGACATTATGCAAATGAGAGTGGTTTAAGGTCCTATTTTCATCAAGGAAGGGTTCTAGGTCACAAGCTTTGCATCTAGGAGGGTTTATGGTCAAAATGGCACCTTTAAAGGGGTTTACGGCCAAGGGAGATTGCTTGGCCGTAAACTCCTTTTGTTCTTGCATTCTTGATGGATTTCAAGGCTCTAATCAGGTGTTTCAACTAGATCATGAAGGATAAATACTAATAAAAGGGTAGAACACTTACATATATGATGATCTAGATGAAGAAATCGATGATACATGATAGAGTTTGAAGAGATTTCGGCCAAGGAAGGGAAAAGTGAAGAAAATGGCTAAGTGTTACTTATATAGGGGTGAGTTTACGTCCACCTTGAGTTTACGGCTGTGAACTCTTGGTGTCTTGGCCGTAAACTCCTCTTGAATGAGTTTATGGCTTGATCTTTGTACACTAGCTCTAGCAGATACTACCTAACACTCATTCCTTGAATGTATTGGGTTTAGAGCACTCAAAAAGACTCTAAACAGTGCTGAAAGATAGCAGAAGTGAGTCTGACTTTGGGTTGATTGGACTGGCTTTTAAAGCAAAAATTTTCGGGTTGTCACATCATCTCCCTGTTAAAGGGAATTTCCTCCCGAAATTCAGATTCGAACATGAATACTCATGAATCATGGAAAGGATAGGTACTTCAGTTCCATCTGCATCTCTTGTCCTAGTCGGTGGGAAGGTCTTAATTTGGCCTCTAAGTTTATTCGCATGACAGCACGATCACTCGTAGTCTTGAGCAGTCTCTGTCCTGAAGTTCATAATAGAACTCATATTAGGTTCGACAATCGTAGCCCCGTGTATACGAGTCGTATATAATTAAGATTGAAAAAGAAGTCGAATAAATGATTCTTCTCTAAGCTCACATCCAAACAAGGAAAAGAAGTTAAAGCGGAATCATCAATTCTAAGCCTGTAGAACCTTGATTATGTACTACCCTTATGTATACATTCCTCAGCGATTGATTAACCTTATGGGTCCTTGGTATTGAACTTGACGTACTATACGAATGGTATTCCGGAGAGGTTTTCTGAGGATACTTCGGGAAAGTTACGAGACATAAGGCACTCTACGCATGAGTACCTCGGAGTTCTGGAACAACGGCTTCGCTAGAAATTCGATTACGGGGAAGAGAATTTTCGCACGAAACTGGCACTGTGAGGATCGAATCGAATCAAGTCAAATGACAATGTCGGACTACTCGGAATAACTAGCGTTATACTAGTTAGAAAGGTGTTATAAAAACACAACGGTGCAACCTATGAAAGAGTTTTAGTACTTTAGTTTCATCTATGATACTACAGCTGCGAACAAGATATATTGCTCAAAGCAAGTACAAGCAGCACGAGAGTCCCTATAACTGATGGGATCTCGCAAAACGATATGACTCGAGTTGCACTAGTTTTTAAAAGTTTATAAGTCTAACATTATCACTACGGAAAGTACCAGAATTTCAACGTGGATCCGGAGTAGTCTCTGCTGCAGCGGTGATCATTAGTATCCTTCCATCTTTGCCAGAGTTCTTTGTTATTGGGCAATCCCTCTTCATGTGCCCCGCTTCGCCACACCCATAGCAAGCCTGCCTGAATCCGGTGCCAGGGACTTGGGAGATAGGTTGTGCCGGCGCCCTACAGAAACGAGCAGTGTGCCCCTTTCTGTTGCAATTTTTACAATGTATCTCTCGGCACGCTCCGGTGTGATGAAATGAGCACCTGTCACACTTCGGAAGTGTTCCAGCATAATTATTGGCAGTTGCTGGGTTGACAGGAGTTGTAGCAGCATTAATCTTCGCCTTCTGTATTGATTTCCTTTTCTTTTCATTCCAAGACTTTCGCTTGCAGGCATCCCCCTTTGATGACTCAGAAATCAGGGTAATAACGCCTTGACCGACTTCATGGTCAAAAAGCCTCTGTGCCAAGCGTTTGGCACTATCGAAAGTGATTGGATTGGATGATAAAAAATTTCCTTGCATCAGAGGAGATAATCCCCAGATGTATATCTCTATCTTCTTACTCTCAGGAGTAACCATCTCTGGGCATAATGCCGCTAGATCACTAAATCTATTAGTGTAGGTCACTATATCAGACCCAACCATTTTGAGAATCCAAAGCTCTTCCTCTATCTTTTGTATCTCGCCTCTGGGGCAGTATTCTTCCCTCAACAGCTCTTTCATGTTCTCCCAACCCATTGAATTTGCCACTATCAGACCTAGTGACTTCACATGACCATTCCACCATATGAGGGCTCTTTCTGTGAAAGTGAAAGCAGCGAATTTTACCCTGCTTCTTTCCGTACATTCATATATCTCGAAGACTGATTCTGTCTTCTCAAACCATTGCATCATAGCAAGGACTCCTCCAGTTCCATCGAAAGCTTTGGGTTTGCAGTTCCTGAATTCCTTATAGGAACATTCTTTCTGATGCACATGGTTATTGGTGATAATACCGTCACCCGTCTTGTTGGTAACCGTTGCGATGTAGCGTTCCATGGTTGTGGATAATGTAGATGTGACTGTTGCCTGTAATATTGCAGCATCGAATCATGGTGGTGGTGGCGGTGGTGGAGTTCCTGTTGCTTGGGTGTTAAAACGTCTAGGATTTCTTCTGGGAGGCATCTTTTATCTAAATAGATGAAAAGATAATATAGGGATAAGTTTTCAGGAACGAAGTTAAGTCAAATGTTGACCACACTAGATTTTCTGAGTGGCTTGCAAACAGTTCATAACAGAGGTCGATAGACTTATGAATTTATGGTTATGGATATCCCTAACTGAAATCCTATGATCTGATTTACTGGAATTAATGGGTTGTAATTGTAAAGACTTTAAGCCTACCACATAGTGTGAGTAGTGTATTCACTAACTCACTAGGTCGTATTGGTCTATTACCTATTAGAGCGACGCGTAAGGTTTTCTGCCACCTCGCATGACTAGCGAGTGGTTTCCTCAGTTCCCTGTCCTACTCCCGACGAAAGTAATCTGATGTTCTCTTATGTTCCTATAAGATCTTCTGGCATACCTCTAGCTTTATACTCCTTGACTGATTCCTTATCGAAGTTCTCTCTGTGGCTTCCCCTCTGTTCCTCCTTGACTCCACTGTTGACTATCCTAGTGAGGTAGTGTCTCTAGCTAAGTTGTCGGTGCAAGAATGGGAATGTCTAATGAATCTATGAGAATACTTAATCTATTTCTAGTACTAAATTTTAACTTGAGATCCTTATTGAGTCCTTCTATAATCACATAGTGTATACAAATTATATATATCTCAGATCTAATAGACATTCGAATATGTGGTACTACTCTAAATCCACATCCAAACAAAGAAAAGGAAATGAAGCGAAACCACACATTCTAAGTCTATGAGATCTTTATTATATATAACTTTAGGATGTATCCACTCTGCAATTATAGACCGATCAGTAAGGGTCTTTTAATTATCACATAATTATTTATAGTTATTGAAGATACTCCTATAGTATCTCTGTTTTGTGTTTGATTCTTAAGTCCCTTGTTATTATATCCTTTTAGTCTTGTTATTGAATAGTATCCTAAAATACTCCTATAGTATTTTACTTTATGTTTTGTTCTTAGGAATTCTTTGGACCTAGAATTTAGTAAGTTTTAGGTTTGTCGCAACACCACTATCATTCCCGAACACACGTTCAACATATCTCAAATAAATATAGTTGATCAGGCTATATTCATCCCAGATATGATTACATAACTGCCCAGGTTTGACTGTTGTGGCCAACAATTAAATACTTTTGTTCTGTTCTACTTGTGATACTTATTCTAGTATGTATATAAGTGAGCATGTATACTGTTGGATAATATGAATATATTTATAAGTATACTTTTAGACAGAGCACTTCGGCCCCATTGTATTTATAGTTGTATATCTTTTATAGGTTGATACACCTAGTTCACTATAAACAATGCTCTGATACCAATCTGTCATACCCCAAAACCGGAACGGCGGAAACGTTCAGGGGTGGAGGACGTCATATGTAGTATCACAACAATTGAATAATAGAAATCAAAGCAACAACATTCTTTAGTATAAATATAAAAGTGTTTACATCGAGTTCAAAACATTACATGATGTTATAGTATAATAGTATCAAAAGATAAGACGAGAAACTACAGCTCCGTCTTCATGAACTCCAGTGCGGATACCTGTCTTAATATATTCCTAAGAATACAAGTATTTTGAAAGCGAGTATCAACTATAAAGCTGGTGAGTGCATAAGATTTAGTTTAAAGTAAGAAACTTCTTTGACAACTGAACAATTTTGAAAAGATTGACAAGAAAACCCTGTGTTTCCTTAAAGTAAAGTGATACTGAACCAATTCCCTCTATAATCATTTAGTTTATACTAATTACATATAATCAATACGAGACGGATAGTCGGTTGTGTGATTCGGCCGTACCCCCACATCCAAACAAGGAAAAGGAAAGTAAAACTGAGTTCACACATTCTCCAATCTATCTGGTCTTCATTATATATAATCTTGCGTATAAACTAAAGGATTATAGTTCTAATTAAAAGTAATCTATGTTATACTGATTCTGACTAAGTGATGAATTAATATCCACGAACACTTAGCTTATACACGTTATGATATAATCAAGATTTGGCGGATAATAAATTGTGGGGTTCTACCCTAGTTTCACATCCAAACAAGGAAAATAAACTAAGTTAGAAATCTCACATTCTATTGTCTACCAGATCTTCGTTATATATAACTCGGGAATGTATAAGCGGGGAGATCATGACATTAACCTTCTTACGAATCCTTTATAATGTACTAGAATACCTAGTAGATGTTACTAGAATACCTAGAAAATGTTACCATTGAAGCTATGAAATCCCATATTCCCTAACTGTTATTGAACTGTGGTTTTATCCCCTAAAACCGTTCTACTGAAGGTTGGCGTACTGTGATATGGAATAGTTACATTTAACTTTCCAAAAGTGCGACTTAGCAAATGTATAAATATACTATGGAATAGTATACTTAGTTTTATATCTCATAAAACCATTCTTTGTATTGGATATTATGCTATGTAATAGCAAGTTCAGTCTCAGTTCATAGTATAATAAATATACTATGAAAAGACTATAGTATGATCATTGTGTTCCTCTGAATTGTTCTTTGAATACTCTTTAAAAAGACTATCCTGTGATTCACTTAGTACATACTTATTAAACATAATCAGAAACGGACGGACAATTGATTGTGTGATCCTGTCGTACTCCCACATCTAAACAAGGAAAAGGAAAGCAAAACTGAGTTCACACATTCAACCATCTATCGGTTTCTCATTCTACATAACTTCAGTGTATATACTAGGCAATCATAGAAACTACTACTTATGTTCATTTTATGTTTGGGTTTTGTTACTATGCGCGCGTACCCACCATGAAGGGTGTCGTGGTACAATGATCGCATACCCATGTTAAACGAAGGTACAGTACCGTGCCCGGGTACCCCTTTTATATATGGTTTTTGGTACAATGAAAGATGTACCTTTTAGAGTTCCTTAATTTAGTTCGTATTACTGTTCGTACTTTCTGAATAGATAAGACTAACAAGTATTAGTTCTCTATGTATTGCTATGACTTCAATGATCTACCAAGTGATAAGCATTGACTCTCTAAACTATATTCCTTATAGTTTACTAGTAAGTTCTTTATAACTGACTGATCCTGAAAGAATACCCTTGCTACCCAAGGTATTGAACTGACTTCTCTTGAAAGAATACCCTTGATACCCAAGGTATTGAACTGAATTCTCCTGAAAGAATACCCTTGCTACCCAAGGTATTGAACTGACTTCTAGAACTTTTATATCTACATACATATACATAATATATAACTAATATTTAAACGTCATTCGGACAAACAACCGTACTCTAAGTCCACATCCAAACAAGGAAAAGGAAATAAAGCTAGTAGTCAGTCCTAAGTCCTTTAAACACTACCTATATAACTATATCTATATAGACATCAATTATACACAATTATAAGTTAAAAGATTTTATAAAACATTTAAAAGCGTTTCTTAATATCTAAAAGAGTTTAATAACCATTTAAAAGCATTTTTCCTGTATTCAAAAGAGTTTATTTATATTTAAAAGCATTTTGATGACTTGATGTCATTTACAACATTTAAAGAGTTTTATTTATAGTAAACACAATTTCTTGTGTTCAGACTTGTATTCCCCCCCTTAAAACAGTGAAAAGTGATAAAATGTAGGGGTATGAACTCACCTTGTGATTGGTGATCCAAATGATTCAAGTAAGTTTGAGAAGTTCCACGAATGAAGTCCCGATACACAAATGAGTCCTAAATGACATATATTGGTATATATTGACATAAATATAGTGTTTAGAAGCAACCAAATGCAAGGAAACACCTTAAGGGACTAGGAAACACTTTGTCCAAGTGTTGGAATCATATGTGATTCATCTAAGGGGAGTTCACGGCCACCTATGGAGTTTACGGCCAAGGGAGTTTACGGCCATAAACTCATGGTAAAAGGTGCATAAGAGGGTGTTTGAAGGCTAGGGAAACTTGAGGGACCATTGCACTACACAAGGATGAGAAAGACCATCAGAATGGAGGCTTTTGATGAGTTTACGGCCAATCAAGGAGTTTACGGCCGTAAACTCATGGACATTATGCAAATGAGAGTGGTTTAAGGTCCTATTTTCATCAAGGAAGGGTTCTAGGTCACAAGCTTTGCATCTAGGAGGGTTTATGGTCAAAATGGCACCTTTGTAGGGGTTTACGGCCAAGGGAGATTGCTTGGCCGTAAACTCCTTTTGTTCTTGCATTCTTGATGGATTTCAAGGCTCTAATCAGGTGTTTCAACTAGATCATGAAGGATAACTACTAATCAAAGGTTAGAACACTTACATATATGATGATCTAGATGAAGAAATCGATGATACTTGAGAGAGTTTGAAGAGATTTCGGCCAAGGAAGGGAAAAGTGAAGAAAATGGCTAAGTGTTACTTATATAGGGGTGAGTTTACGGCCACCTTGAGTTTACGGCCACCTTGAGTTTACGGCCGTAAACTCTTGGTGTCTTGCCCGTAAACTCCTCTTGAATGAGTTTATGGCTTGATCTTTGTACAGTGGCTCTAGCAGATACTTCCTAACACTCATTCCTTGAATGTATTGGGTTCAGAACACTCAAACAGACTCTAAACAGTGCTGAAAGATAGCAGAAGTGAGTCTGACTTTGGGTTGATTGGACTGGCTTTTAAAGCAAAAATTTTCGGGTTGTCACATCTGCCTAGCGGGCGGGGCCCAGAGATGTTTACTTGATGTGCTATGTGTGACAACCCGAAAAAATTTTAAATTTTTGCCTGGTAAAGCTCCGCCAGCCAACTCGACTGTGTGTCAAACTCATTTCTGCTATCATTTAGCCTCGTTTGGAGTCCGTTTAAAGGTCCAAAGGTCAGTACACTTAAGCATTGAATATAGGAGTGGATCGTATACACTTCTAGCATCAAAACCGGGCCTTACACTCCAACACAAGGAGTGTACAGCCGAACACATGGGTGTGCGGCCGCACACCCCTCTCCTGGCAGCACACTCACGTATACAAAGGGTAGACTCAGCCTCCTTTCATCACTTTTCACCCTCCCAAGCTTAGAACTCGATTTTGCTCTCAACTACCATCCGATTTTAAGCTTAGATCATCGAGTTGGTAAGTGTTCTTCTCCCGAATTATTGTTAATCTTCATAAACTAGTTACATCCCTTCATTTCATCCATTTGAAATCATGTTTTGACTAGATCTTCAAGTTACACCAAGAACACCAAGAACGCACACTTGTTCTTGGTGATTTTGGACCTTCTCGAGCTTTCGGATCGTAAGTACCCTTTCGTTAAGCTTAGATCTTGTTAAGAACACTTGATTAAGGCCTTGAAAATGCCCAGAAATCAAGAGCATATGAGCCTTAGAAAACAACCAAAACATGTTCATCAAGGAGTGTGCGGCCGCACACACTCATGTGGCCGTACACCCCTTTGTTTGGTGCTTTAGGGCTTCCAAAGTGCCTTTCTAGCTTCAACACTTGATGAGCATCAGTCCTACAAGCCTCCCCACCATTTGGAAAACGTTTTGTGCACTCTTTACCATGAGTGTGCAGCCGCACACTCCCCTGGCCGCACACCCATCAATATGGCCGTACACTCCCATTTAGTGAATCACATGTGATTCCAACACTTGGACAAAGTGTTTCCTAGTCCCGTAAGGTGTTTCCTTGCATTTGGTTGCTTCTAAACACTATATTTATGTCAATATATGCCATTGTATGTCATTTAGGACTCGTTAAGTCTCGGGACTTCATTTGTGGAACTTCTCATCCTTACACACATATTCGTTGAATCACCCATATCAGGTGAGTTCATACCCCGTAATGAATCTTTTAACTGTTTTAACTGTTTTAAGGGGGGGGGGGAATACAAGTTGAACACAATGATAATTGTGTAAATGTTTGTTATAAACATCTTTCAAAATGTTACTTATGTCATTTATAAGTTATCAAAACATTTCAAAAACTCTTTTATAGTTATGTTACTTTATAGTTATACAAAACTCCGTTTTTAAAGTACAAACATAACTTAGTAGATAAACGAGTCTTTTCAGTAACAGTCCAAGTAGAATATTAGTAAACTATAATAGGTATAGTTTAGGAGAATGCTATTCATTACTTCTAGTACAATGAAGCACACAAAGAGTCAGTTCATACATGAGTCAAACACACAGTGAAGAGAAACAAACAATACCATACAGAACATACACTGAAGAGAAACAAACAATACCATACAGAGAGAACACACAATTATGAGAAACAAACAGAACGTACAATATACAGTACAAAACAAACAAGTTAGGTTGCTATAGCATGAGAACACACACACATGATCTAATTATACCAATTGATCACTAACTCATTGTTTTAAACAAAAGGTGATAGTTATATTGGGTATACATGATCATATAACAAATGTGAATTACACGGCTTGCAATAATTTGCAGAGGTCGCGTTTGGTTCCCTTAATCTCTTGATAGGGAGAGCGTTTAGTAGGGGTTCTAGCCTTCACATTATGACCGTAATAAAACAAACATGTTTTTAGGTTATCAGTACATCCGCATGTCATTATAAATGACAACTGTGTACTTACATTTCCCATTCCTTTCATAAAGTGACAGTACCACTTGAAAGTCAAACTCAAACTATTTTCGAGTTAAGATAGTTATAAACTAGGGAAAACATACATTTTTACAAACGACAAACGGAACAGTCGAGTCTAGCACATATCAGTAGATGCCTTGGTAGAAGGCTACGTTTAACAGAATATGCCTTGGTAGAAGGCTACATTTAAAAGAAAGGACCATAATGCTAGTCTTATGATTCCTTAATGTATACATCACATATATATATATATATATATATATATATATATATATATATATATATATATATATATATATATATATACCAATAGGGTCTGACAGGTAATAGGATGTGTGCTCTCCGCTTCACTGCCTGTTCCTTGTTTGGTTGTGGGCTTGGAACGAATTCACCCAATCTATTTTCTATCCGATTCTATATATATGTATGCTTAGTATACATTTAGTCATCATAAGGGTACCAGGTATGGGTCAGGTTATAGGACACAGAGTCAAAGCACAGTTTTTCTAGTACAAAACATACTTTCCAAAATTAGTACTTTTGGTATACAAAACTAGAAACTTCCCGGTAAAGGGTTTAATCCATTTTATTAAACCAGTACAATTTAAAGGACCTTAGGTGAGTAACTCTATAATACCTTAGTTTATACACCAAGTTTATATATAAAACTAATACCCAATAGGTAGTTGGATGTGTGCTTTCCGCCTTACTTCCCGTTCCTCGTTTGGTTGTAGGCTTAGGGCAGATTCACTCAATTAACTTTCTATCCGATATTAGATTATATATAGTAGTATAAACTAAGCTATTATAAAAGTTATCACTGTGGTCATTATTTTATTATAAGAAATATGGGTTTTCTTAAAGAACTTTTCATTAGTTATAAAGGAACCATTACAATTAACTCCATGAGTAACAAGTGAATACACCAGGGTTATATATGACAATGATCTAACAACCAATGGGATGTGTGCTATCTGCCTTAATTTTTGTTCCTCGTTTGGTTGTGAGCTTAGGGCAGATGCGCACAATCGATTGTTTGTTTACTCTGAGTCTTATATAACTTGTACCTACTTAGTACCCATAGAAAGTGTTGTAGTGTCATTTTACTTAAACTTCCATCAAAGTAGGAAATATAGGATTTTCTAGAGGAACAGACGAACTTTTCAAAAAAGAACTTACAACTTACAACATTTTACAACTACATGTTACAACTACATTTTCAACACCATTTTACATATACATTTTCAACAACACTTTACAACTTACTCACATCACTAAAAACTTATGAACTCACCAGCTTAATTGCTGATCAAATCTTTTAAATAATTTGTATTCTCAGGAGACTATTAAACAGGTGCTCGTGCTGGGAATTCAGAAGATGGAGCATTATAGCTTCAAGTCTTGTTTTGTTATTTGTTTATGAATTCTATGTTTTGTGAACACACACATTGTAAACACTTTCTTTCGAAATGAAATGGTTGTTCATTACTTTCTTACCATATACATATCTCATGATACTAAACATGACGTCCTCCACCCCTGAACGATTCCGCCATTCCGGTTTTGGGGTGTGACACTATGTGTTATCCTATATGTTTGTATATGCTTAGCGGGCGGGGCCCAGAGACAGGCGGGGCCTAAGAGAACATATATGTATACCGAGAGGGCTCGATGCCAGGCGGGGCCTGATGTCGGGCGCGGCCCGATGCCGGAGCGAGTCTGATGCCTGGCTAGTCCCGTTGCAGCGGTCGGGGGACCAGTATGTTGTTATGTATATGGTATGTGGTAGGTTGGGGAACTCACTAAGCTTCGTTCTTACGGCTTTCAGTTTTGGTTTCAGGTACTTCCGGTAGCGGAGGAAAGAGCTTGGGATGAGTGCATAGCACACACCAAGATGTTTCAACTTGGGATAGTTTTACTCTGATATAATGAACATGTGTTTTGAAAGGATACTCTGATTTGATATAATGACTTGTGTTTTGGAATGAAAGGGTTTGATAATTATGGTTTATTAATAAATAAAAAAGGAATTTTTGGTATTGATTTTCGGGATGTTACAAGTTGGTATCAGAGCCTTGGTTTGAGGGATTCGGATACACTCTTGGGTGTGTCTGAACTCAAACTGAGGACTTGGTATGAGAATTTTCAAAAGAAAATCATTTTTATAAAAAGATCTTAAGAAAAGAGGAAAAGAACTTTGAAAAGAGAAAAGGGTGTGGTGCATGCAATCAGCCGAGCTCAAGTAAGTTCTCCCAAATTACCCATACAAGTTTGTTATGCTATGTTATGATATGCTTATGAGACGTGCATGCTAGATTAGGACTAAGGATCTAGGAAGGATGCCTTATGTGCATGTTATATGTGTATGAGCTTTATGAATTGCATGCTAGTACAGATTCCTGAACAGGGGATAGAATAGCTTGATTGGATTATGTGGTTAGTTTGTTTTCCATTATCTGAATGCTGCTTGCTTTGTGCTTTGTGGGACACTTAGTAATGTGAGTTAGGTATTAAATTAATATGCTAAGTCACATGTGGCACAGGCTGGATAATCTCAGAGTGATGGATTTGACCCTATTGTGCAGCTCTTGTTTGAGTCTAACCGTTCTACAGATGAGTCTTTTACTCGAAGGATTATCTAATCTTTGTTGCATGTGGCTATGTTCATAAGGTAGCTAGTTGACATTACTGGGAAGTCCTTCAGCAGCTGAGGACGAAGTGAGTTGGAGGATACCCTAAGGAAAGCCTAGGATGAGATTAGTTCTTGGAGCAGTGTTAGCAGAAGGGCCCTGATGGAGTCAAGGCAATTCTTGAGGAAAGTACGAATAGATGTGGAAGGTAGTATGGGCCCGTACTACTGAAAGCAAAGGATCCGTACTCGATTCAAGAAGGGTCGAGATGAGACCAGGGAACTAGTAGTGCGTGTGTGACTCCTGGATAGTGATGAGTATTCTGATGGTTGTCATGATATTCTTTCAGCATGGTGACGTTGCGTGAGAGACTAGTGGGTGGATCAGGTGCCGGAGAGGGATCAGGATCGGGTTCAGGAGCCGAGCAGCTCGAGCAGCGGATCAGGGAGTTTATATCAGCTGAGATTACGCGCAATATTCTAGACCAAACTCCTGTGATATTTGGTACAGTCAAGGAGGGCATACTGGAGATATTGGATGAGAGGCTGGGAGCCTTCCGTAGTGAGATGGTGGCCATGATGGGAGCGCGTTCGCTGACATTCCGAGAATTCAGAGCTTGTGGAGCACCGAATTATCATGGGGCTAGGGACCCCAATGCTAGCAGTAGATGGTTGCCTGATATCGCCAACGCCTTTCGTTCTAGCCGGTGTCCCGAGGGGGACAATGTATGACTCGCCTCCTGTCTTCTGAAGGACAGAGCGCATGATTGGTGGGAGGAGGTTGGACATGCTGTGAGGGATAATGTCGCGTTGGACGCGATGACATGGAGTGATTTCTCGGCCAAGTTCAAGGCCGAGTTTGCACCAGTGATTGAGGTACAACAGTTAGCACAGGAGTTCCAGGACCTCCGGCAGACGACTGAGATTGTGGCGGAGATTACCGCCAAGTTCAGGGAGAGGGTTCTTCTTGTTCTGCAGTATGTCGCGGACGAGGATATGAAGAAGGCCTGATATCACGAGATGCTGAGGAGTCACATAAGGCAGTTTGTGAGCAGGTCCAGCTGCAAAACGTTGGAGGATATGATTGCTCGAGCCAGGGAAAGGGAGATTGATTTGGAGGCAGAGAGGAAGAGGAAGTCGGATGAGATTCAGATAGCCACAGGTTCAGGCAAGAGGCCCAAGGAGTCAGATGTGAGATCGATGGATTATCAGGGCTGCAGTCGTTGTGGCAAGTGTGGTAAGACGCACGAGGGTGCGTGCAGGAGTGGTAGTGGTGGTGATTCTGGCTTCTTCAAGTGCGGTTGGACTAGTCATTTCAGCAGGTTTTATACTACTACCAACACTCAGGGATCAAACCTGATTTGTTTCCACTGTAGTCAGCGGGGCGACAAGAAGTCCCACTATCCGAGTTTGGTCCCTACGGGCCAGGTGATAGCACCTACCCCTACGACATTGAGGATCACCGATGGCCGTCAGGGCCGAGCAGAGGGCCCGTATCTTCTAGTTAGCGGAGTGTGGGCGAGGCCCGTATCTCCTAGTTAGCATGATAGAGATCGAGAAAGGATAGTTCGTGGAGTTTCAGGATGGAGTTGGTCATGTGTAGCCCTAGATAGGTGAGACTTGTGGGGGAGGCCACTCCGAGATATAGTTTGGGTGAGACCCGTGGGCGAGGCCCGTGTGAATATAGCAGAACAGGTGGGACCTGGTAGAGACCTTAGGGTCAAGGTAGGGGAGTGAGGACCCCAGGACTTATAGAGCTAGAGTGGCAGGATAGAGGGAGCAGTTTTAGATAGGCAAAGTTTTTCTTCGGAAGTCACTGGGAGCGACCGAGAGGTTATGTTGGGGTTCAGTAACCGGTGGGAGTCCGGTATCCCAAATAATTGACAGATCGGTAGGGACCAGGGTGGTCTCGGTGCATCCGGAGAGCGGACATGTAGCGACAAGGGAATTTTACTGTGGGACAGCTTGTTTCCCGAGAGGTGCTAAGTCGCTCACAGCGGGATTGGATAATCTTAGAGTGAAGGATTTGGCTCTGTTGCGCAACTCGCGTTTGAGTCTAACCGTTGCAGGGATGAATCTTTTACTCGAAGGATTATCTAATCCATTCGACGGGTTGGGTGTTCAACACTGGCACCTAGTATGAGGAAGCAATCTGTAGGCGACAATGAAGTGACCGGCACTGGGAGTGGCCAGAGATTTAGTTGCAGCAAAGGATCTGTTCTTCATAGAAATACGAAGGGTTGTTGTTTATGGAAAATTGCCTTTTGGAGGCCGGTGGCATCGCAAGGTAAAGGGGTGAACCCCTTGGATGTCAAGTGTAAGTGCTCAGGAAGTACCCGAAGGATTACCGGTTGAGTACGAGTGTGGTACTTGAGGGTTGTAGTGATTGGCTGTTCTCAGAGATGGTACTTTCAAGGATTGGACTGATCAGGCAAGGTATGCGATGTTTAGAATATCGTGAGAGGTGGCGGGGTTGTTAGCCAAAGCGGACTTCGAGGACGAAGTCTGCTTTAAGTGGGGGAGAGTTGTAACACCTCGAATCTAGAAGACCAAGAAAGGAAAGGAAAACCTCAAGACAAGAAGGAAACTTGCCGAGTCTGGGGGTTGACTCGACGAGTAAGAGCGGGTTTCTGAGTCGCGGGTTAAGTGACTGACTCGGCGAGTCGGGGGACCAACTCAGCGAGTTGGTCAGGGTTTGGGAAACCCTAAATTCGGGCCTTGTACCCTATTTTAAGAGCATTATAACACTCCCTCAGCCTCCTTAACTCTCTCTCAAGTCCATAACAAAACCCTAGTGCCTTCCATGAGCTTGTGAGCCATTTGCGAGCATTCTTGAGTGTTTTGGAGCTTGAAGAAGAAGGTGAAGCCTTGGGGATACAAGAAGAGAATAGTAGATCCAGAAACCTCTTGCATCCTTCTCCATTTTTTGGTAAGAAAGCTTCAGCCTTGATCATTATCCACATGGATCTCTTCTTTGTCACTTTTGGGGGTTTTTGATCCAAGAACCCTAGCATGAGAGGAATGAACGTCCCAAGGGATTATGTTTTCAGATCTAGCACCATTAAGGGTTGTTATGGCATAAAGTTGCAAGCTTTATGCCATAGGAATCCCCATGCAAGCATAAGAAGTGTTCTTTTGGCCTTTTTAGCTCAAAAGCTCATGAGTGGAGGAAAAAGGCAGGAGATTTGCATGGTTATGGGGTGGTTGGGTCCAGATCTATGTTTTGGATGCTTTAAGACCCTATGGAATCGACTGAATAGTTTTGGATATGGAGGGACTCGACGAGTCACTTATATGACTCGGCGAGTCAGACCGTTTTCTTGCCCAAAACCTTTCTGTTAGCGGGTGTGTGTTGAGTTGGAAGAGGACTCAGCCAGTTGGGTTCATTGTGGACCTCAAGATCATAGTACTCGACGAGTTCAAGGTAAACTCGGTGAGTCCAGGGCAATATCCCTAACTTATGAAGATGAACTCGACGAGTTCAAAGGTGAACTTGGTGAGTCAGTTGTAGAATGTCCCGACTTGTTTAAAGGAGAACTCGACGAGCTCAAGGAAGACTCGACGAGTAGGATCGAAGTCCAGAGTTATGTGTGGATTGGGAAACTCAACGAGTTGATGGGTCAACTCGGTGAGTTGAGTCAACTCGGAGCGTTGATTTTGACCGTTGACTTTGACCAAGTATGACCTGGTTTGGCTTTTGAGAATTTTATGGTCTAAGTATTATTTTGGTATTGGTAGTTCGGGGAGCCGAAGGATCAGCAGTTCAGGAATTGCCGGGTAGCAATCAGAAGTGTTTCAACCAGTCTTCGGCAGTGCGAGGTGAGTCTCCTCACTGTGTGAATGGGTCTAAGGCCACAATGCCGGCCCATGTAGTTTAATAGTAAGAAGACTCGGGGGTTAGCCCTAGGCACTGTATGCTAGTATGATATTCCAGACCAAGGTCCAATTTCGGGCGGGTGCCCGAGGAAGATTTAGGTGTTTGATATTCTGGACCAAGGTCCGATGCCGGGCGGGAGCCTGAGGAATGTTTGCATGTTAGATTATACTTGTTGTCTGTGTGATACTTGTATGTGCCTGGTAGAGCGGTGAGTGTGGGCGAGGTCCCGTATCTCATCACTAGTAGAGTATGGACGGGGTTTCGTATCTTATTAGTAGCAGAGTGGGGGCGAGGCCCGAGATAGGAAAGAGGTGAGTGCGGGCGGGGGTCCGTATCTCACTATCAGCAGGAGCATGGACGGGGTTCCATGACTCACCAGTAGCAGGACATGGGCGGGGCCGAAGATAGGCGAGGCCTTAGAACAGGAGTACAGTAGAGTATGTTTAGTTGATGTGCTATGTGTTATCCTATAGGTTTGTATATGCTTAGCGGGCGGGGCCCGATGCCGGAGCGAGTCCGATGTCGGGCTAGTCCCGATGCAGCGGGCGGGGGCCCAGTATGTGGTTATGTATATGGTATGTGGTAGGTTTGGGAACTCACTAAGCTTCATGCTTACGGTTTTCAGTTTTGGTTTCAGGTAGTTCTAATAGCGGAGGGAAGAGCTCGGGATGACTGCATAGCACACACCAAGATGTTTCTGCCTGGGATAGTTTTACTCTGATATAATGAACATGTGTTTTGATAGGATACTCTGATTTGATACAATGACTTGTGTTTTGGAATGAAAGGGTTTGATAATTATGGTTATTAATAAATAAAAATGGAATTTTTTGGTCTTGATTTTCAGGATGTTACACATGGGAGTTTGAGACTAGATCTTGTGTGTTAAATCCTAGAATCGTTGAAGACGGGATTCAAGTTGTGAAACCTGTCGTTCCTTAGGATCAAAACCCTATAACCAACCCTAGAACTATAATCATTAATCCGGAAGGTATTTATAGTGTAAATCTAAGCATAGTACATTGCTTTATAATAAAGAACTTTTGTGTAAATCTATGACAGATGGTATAGATTTATGCAGGTCGATATTTTCTGCTTGTGGTTGCTAGCTACAACTTTTTCTGACGAGACTAAACTGGCATCATGTATTATTTCTTTGTTACTACACAAATTTTTAATGCGTTAGTAAGGATCTAGATACCTCCAATTCTTGTGCCCTTCCGGGGCAGGAACGTCTATTGTGTCCGTTATAGGCTCACCTTAGAACCGGGAAACATATTCTAGAAAAATGTAAGACTAGAATGGGATAATCCTCTCTCCAAATGGTTGTTGGAAAAAAAATGTTAGTGTTGTGGAACTTTTAGCACGCCCTTTTAGTGTTCGTGCAGAGGTTTCGTGTTGCAGTTCAGTTATGAACTCATTATAGATCCCATATTTGTTTTGTTACGGTATTAAATTTACATTTGGTTTATATGAGGTTTTTGTTCACTTATACTAGTTGGAAGAGATTGTATTCAATGGGATAGTTTGTGACTCAAAATGATAAGTGTCAATACCAAAAGTTAAGTCATATAACACTTAAGTAACAACATGATACGATTGGTTAAGGTTTATTAACTTACATTTATTAAGTTATTTATATAAACCCTTTGTTTTTATACGAAAACACAATATTTATGTGGGAGGAGTTTGCCCCACTGGTTAAGTGTCGGTTTCTAAATTAAGTAAGATAACACTTAATTAACACAACGACATGAGTTTACAAAGTTTATAAATTCGAAACTTATGAGTTTTACATATAAACTATACAAATGCTTGTACAAGGTTTCAAGAGTAAAGTTGACTATTTTATATTTTCACAAAGTGTGATATTCCTTTATTTTATATAAATTAGTATTCAAAATCCATATATAAAAAGTATTTTGGTCATGGGAACCGTAAAAATTTGATATACGTTTGATTTACTTATATATTTATCAAATGGTGTATTTTTGGATTTGAACAAACGATATTTCTAAATGAGTCTAAATACACTTTTATAACTCAATTATTTTATACTTTTTATAGAAAAGTACGTATTTATAAAAGCTGGTCAACCAGATAAATTTTATAAAACACTTTTGTGTATAAAAATACTTTGTTTCAGAACCTATAGAACTCACCAACAATTTTGTTGACGTGTCTTATTGCATGTATTCTCAGGTTATTTAGAAGGTTGAAAATGTTCGCACAGAAGACTCTCCGTTATTTTATCATATATATATATATATATATATATATATATATATATATATATATATATATATATATATATATATATATATATATATATATATATATATATATATATATATATATATATATATTTGTAAACATTGGATTGTTAGGCATATGTCGCGAGTTAGCAATAGCTATTGTCAATGTAATTTTTATTTTGGTAAAAATAGGAGATTTTATTTGTATTGTTCAATGTATGTTCACTAATTGTGATCGCTGATTTACATCGCGCATCTCGGCATTTCCGCCGGCTGCTGGGGGTGTGACAGATTACACCACCTTCGGGCTATGACCATAGCTCTGATACCATGTGTAAAACCAAGTTTAATCAAACAAACCTACTAGTTCCTTGTTCACATGGAATAAAAAAATAGAGGATCAAAGAGGAAAACGAAAACAAGGGACGACAGGAAGCAAGGTATTGAAGTTACTTGCTGTCAAAGCTCTATTAAGAAGCTAAAGTGAGTTCCGAATGAAAATAAAGAAAACATTGCACCCTATTTTTAATAAGAATTTGAATCAAATACTAAAACTGGGTAAATGTAGTGGTATTGATTATGATGACATGTATAGAATAAGAAAATATCTAGTGAATAATCATACAAACTCAAGAACATAAGGAGTAAATAAATCTTTTAAGCTCTCATTAGTTGAATCAGAAAGAGTACAAATGGGTTTGTTAGTTTCTCTCTCTAAACTAATGCTCTCCAAAATAAGATCTTTTCACTCATTACATAATATGAGTCACTCACTTCCTATTTATAGGAAAAACTTAACCCATTTACACATACAAATGGTTAAGCCTAAAAACTCCACATCCAAGCGTGACTTTGCACCCTAACATTCTCCCCCTCAAAGTTAGGATTGGATGTCCCGGTGTCAATAACTAACGAGCTCGCGCGATCAAGACCAAAGTTCACCTCGAAGTAACACCGGTCTTCAAATCCACAAATGAATATCCGACAAACCCGCTTCGAATACCCACTCTTAATTCTCCCCCTTTTTATAATCAAAAATTTATTATAAAACCCATTAAGGGTGAGAAACGCCCGGGGATTAATCTTCACAATACTCCCCCTTGATGTGTACCAAAAATGAAACATTGAAAAACTTGCACGGAAAAACAATAACAAAAAAGCCTCAAAAAATTTCCACTTTATGAAAACTTTTGACTTTTGGTTGAAAATTGCAAGATTTTTCAAAATTCGGGTAAAATTGTCAATAACAGAATTATGCGGGGACCCGTTGCGCCAAAAACAACTTAAGATGCAAAACACTCCCCTATTTGCGAAACTGGGCATAAAGTGTAAGTTCGCACAAACTGCAGGGACTGAACATGAAAATTCATCACAATGCTTCAAAATGTCGAAATTATACCCTAATGTCGAATATGGGTATAAACTGCAAGTTCGACAAAAGTGCAGGGGCTTGAAATGAAAACACGTTCTTTTCTCCCAAAATGTCGACAATGAGTCCTTATTTCGAAATGGAGTTAAATTGCTATGTCTTCGAAACTTTAGGGACTAATTTCGAAACATTTGTGTTTCTTCCTCAGTTCATTTGTTTCAATTTTGAATGTCGACGCCAAGTAGAAACCTTCGACTATCGACTCCCATACCCAAAATCTTCAACTATTGAGTGTCGACTTCCCGTCCATTCGCAACACAACCACACCCCTTCGAAAGTCACTTTTTATCATGTGACAACCCGAAATTTCAACTTATAAGTCAGGTCAATCAATCGAGAGTCAGACTTGTTTCTGTTACCTTTTAGCCTTGTTAAGGGCCATTTTATGAGTTCTAAGCCTATTACACTCAAGGATTGTGTGTTAGGAAGTGAACCACGTAAGAACCAAGAGCCTAGAACAACATTTGAGCCATAAAAGCACAACAAGTGAGGTTCACGTCGAAGGTCCATGTTCACGGTCGTGAACCCTTGTTAGGCCGTGAACCCCTCCTATATGGATGTATTTTTGTCACTTTTCCATCACTTATTCTTCCCTTGGCCGCAAACACTCCATTCTCTCTCAAGTATCATCCAAGAAAGACTCTCATTTCACTCCAAAAACGTAAAGGTCTCATCTCTTCTTGATTGTTCCTTGAAATCCCTTACCTTTCCATATTGATTCATCACTTTTCTCCAAGATCTTCAAGTGTTCTTCATCAAGTTGGGCCGTGAACCCTTCATAGGATCATCATTGGGCCGTGAACCACTCAAGTGGGTCGTGAACAACTCATCAAGTTGGGTCGTGAGCTATCCTTAATTTGGGTTGTGAACACTCCTTCAACCTCCTATCTTGCTTCTATCACTCTTTTGGTGAGTTATCCTTGCATCTTAGGTTGTTTCCCAATCACCTTTGTAGTTAGATTTGTTAACTACATGCATATATGTATCAATATATGTCATTTAGGACTCGTTTGTGTCTCGGGACTTCATTCGTGGAACTTCTCATCCTTACTTGAATCTTCAAGTTGAATCACCCACATAAGGTGAGTTCATACCCCTATAATCAGTCTTTTAAATATTTTAAACTCTTTTAAGGGGGGGGGGGGGCGATAAAAGTTGAACACAATGAAAATTGTGTAAATATTTATCTGTGATAAACTTCATTTCAAAGGATTTCTTAAGCTTTTATAAGTGATCAAATCATTTCAAAAACTCTGTTAAAGTTATGTCACTTTGTTGTTTATAAAACTCTGTTTTTAAAGTACAATCATAACTGAGTAGATAAATTAGTCTTTTCTTCAAGCCAGTAACAGTTCAAGTAAACATACTAGTGAACTATAATAGGTATAGTTTAGGGGTTCAGTTCAGACTATAACTAGTACAAGGAGGAACACACTATAACTAGTATAGGGACGAACATACTATAACTAGTATAGGGAGGAACATACTATAACTAGTACAGGGAGGAACATACTATAACTAGTACAGGAAGGAACATACTATAACTATAACAAAAGAACAAATCTGATTTACACACTTATACTATAAATTCCCAGTAACCTAGGAAGGGAACGTATCATTAACTCATTGTTCTAAACAAAAGATGATAATAAACATGGTATAAGGTTTTAAATATATATATATATATATATATATATATATATATATAGTGCATCTACAAAGTGCCAGGATTTATATATATGGGGTACATCTACAAAGTACCGGAGGTATATATGGGGTACATCTACAAAGTACCGGATTTTATTTATAAGGGGTACATCTGCAAACTACTGGACAATAATAAATAAAACATATTAATATATACAAAACTCACAACAATATCGACTAAGGCGTTTAGAGTACAAGATTTCATTACTTCTAGTAGTCATCCTAACAATAGAACAATGCCACATAACTTACTCGTAACATGAATATTCAGTTAGAAGGGGGCCTATAATGCTAACTTTATGATTTCTCGTAGATACATCAGGGATATATATTAATCGGATCCGGCAGACAGTAGGATGTGTGCTTTCCGCTTTATTTCCTGTTCCTTGTATGGTTGTGGGCTTAGAGCAGATTCACCCAGTCTACTATCTATTCGATCTTAGCTATATATATATATATATATATATATATATGTATATATATATATATATATATATATATATATATATATATATATATATATATATATATCGTATACACCAAGTAATCATAAGGAGTACCAGGTATGGGTCAGGTCATAGTATACATATTCAATATACCGTTTTCTAGTACAAACAAATACTTTTCAGATAGAACATTTAATAGGCTAAACTAGAAACTTATCAGTAAGACGTTTAATTCATTTTATTAAACCAGTATAGCTTAAAGGACCTTTAGTCATTAATTCTATAATACCTTAGTTTATACAGCAGGGTTACATATAATTAATATCCAATAGGTAGTTGGATGTGTGCTTTCTGCTTTACTTCTTGTTCCTTGTTTGGTTGTGGACTTAGGGCAGATTCACACAATTAACTATACGTTCGATATTAGATTATATATAGCTAGTATAAACTAAGTGATTATAGAAGGAACTATTGTGGTTACCATTTTACTAAATGAAATATATGATTTTATTAAAGAATGTTTTCATAAAATATAAAGAACTATTACATTTAACTCCGTAAGTACCAATTGAATACGCCAGGTTATATACAACAAAGATCTAACAACCAATGGGATGTGTGACTTTCGCCTCATGTCCTGTTCCTTGTTTGATTGTGGGCTTACGGCAGATTCACACAATCGATTGTTTGTTTGATCTAGATTCTATATCACTCGTATCCATTTAGTACTCATAGAAGGAATTGTAGAGTCATTTTTACTTTCATTCATCATATTAGAGGATATAGGATCTTCAGGAGGAACAGGCGAACTTTTCTAAAAAGAACTTACAACTTACTTTAGATCTCTAAAATACCTATGAACTCACCGGCTTAAATGTTGATCTACTCTTTCAAAATAACTTGTATTCTCAGGAAACTAGTAGACAGGTACGTGCACTGGGATTCAGAAGATGGAGCATAGTAGCTTCATGTCTTCTCTTGTTAGTTACTTTTGGAGTCTAACTTTTATGAACCACATACTTTGTAAACACTTTCATATTAATGCAATGGTTCTTTGTTACTTTGATTACTATGATGCATGTGTTGTGATACTAAACATGACGTACTCCGCCCCCGAACGTTTCCGCCATTCCGGTTTGGGGATGTGACAGATTGGTATCAGAGCATGGTTTATAGTGAACTAAGTATATCAACCTATAAAAGACATACAACTATAAATGCAATGGGGCCAAAGGGCTCTGAATAATAATATATTTTGAAAATATAACAATACTCTATAAAAGTATACATACATGCTTATACTTATATACATACTAGAACAAGTATCACAAGAAGAACAGAACAGAAGTATTTAAAGGTTGAACACTGCGGTCAAACCTGGACAGTTATGTAATCATATCTGAGATCAATATAGTCTGATCAACTATATTCATTTGAGATGTGACCGACAAGTGTTTGGGAGTGATGTGGTGTTGCAACAGTCTTAAAACTTACCTAACTTTATTCAAGGTATTTCTAGATCAGTGCATAAAGTTAAAATACTATGGGAGTATTTTATGATATTATAAGACAACAACAAGTTTAAAACATACCAAATTCATTACATTAAAATACTCTAGGAGTATTTTAGGCACTATAAATAACTTATGTAAGAACTTAAAAGACCCTTCTGGTAGGTCTATGATTCAGGAGTGTATACTTCCAAGGTTTTATATAATTGAGATTTTATAGACTTAGAATTTGCGATCTATGCTCCACTTCCTGTTCCTTGTTTGGTTGTGGTTTTGGAGTAGGATCACTTATTCGAAGGTCTATTTAATCTTAAATTATATACAACTTGTATACATTGCGCAATTATAGGAGGACCCGGTAAGGATCACCCCATAATGTTTCACTTAATCTCATAGATTCTTTACACACTTCCATTCTCGTATGACAAACCCAGATAGATATAACCACCCTATCATAGCAGTCAGCAGAGAAGTCAAGGGAGAATAAGAAGAGATACAACAAGAGTTTTCCAAGAAGTGATCAGCCGGAGAAACTAAAACGTCTTATGTGTCACACTAATAAATAATACCCATGAATGACTTAGTGAGCTAGTGAATACACTACTCACACTATGTGTTAGGATTATTTATTTTTCGTGCAACTGGTAACAGTTATTAAATTCACAGAAATTCATTCGAGGATAACCACTTCTGATTCATAAATTTTATTTTATATAGACTCCCTTTATGAATCATTTTCCAGAACCTTAAGAAAGTCAGAACCAGATACACTAGGAAACAAGGATAACTTAGTTTAAATATCACTCGTACAATACCCACTTCTACTTACTATCATGGACATATCTCAGAAATGTTGACAGAAACATTGAGAGTAGTCCAGCAAAGCGTGAAATTGTTTAGTACACTTAAGTTGATGGAATACAACTAGTGATGACCATCATTACTCACGAGATCATTCTTCGCCATCCAAGAGAATCATTTCTTCACAAGGAGGAAACCAACCAACAGGCGAGGCAACAATTCTACAGATAGACTCTGCTACTTTTCAGGCTGCGGTCACAGCTGCTGTAGCCGTCATGGCTCAGTTCAATGTTAATAACGCAAGCGGAAGCGGTGCCAGTTATGCTAATCGCGGTAACAATCAAGGGAACCAGCAAGTGTCTGTTGACAAGGACACCCCAGACCACAAACCTAAGAACAAGAAACGAAAGTTCTTGGATAAAAAGGGGAAAAAGTTGGCTCAAGGTTCTAACAAGAGACGACAGCCCGTGGCTACCCCTGCGGTCACAACAGCAGTCACAACGTCTGGCACTTCATCTTCCACTACAACCTCCGTCAAACGATATGCTGGAAATCTCCCAAGGTGCGACAAATGCACCTACCACCACAACGGAGCTTGCCGAGAGATGCATGGTACCAATTGCAGCAGGAAGGGGCACACTGCCCGTTTCTGCAAGGCGCCGTCACGGCCAATCTCCCAAGTAAACCTGACTTGTTTCAAGTGCGGCAAATCTGGGCACTTCAAGAGAGAATGTCCAACAGAGAGAAATGACGAAGGAACTCACTTCTGTGGAACTCCGACTCAGCACATCACTTCAACCACCGATGCTGGTATAATTCAGGTATGCCATGCATGTGGTGAAATGGGACATGCCAAGAGAGACTGTCCAACAGAGAGAGGTGACGGTGGAGAAGGAGGAAACTAACGACAAGACATAAGGGGGCAGCGAGGAACCCCGCTTTTGAAATTTTTGGTACGTCTCCTAAATGAAATTTCTTTAAAGACTTAATTTATATTTCATAATAAGATTAAAACTTGGGGAAATTTAAAAGTAATTATAAAAATTATTAACTCGTCTGAACAAGTCACAACATTCAAAAGAGAACTAAAGATCCGTACAGGTGAGCTATGATGGATTAGTATGTACATTCGGGTTGTGCATAGCTAAGATTTTGCAGACTTAGAGTGAGTGATTCCGCCTTAATTCCTGTTCCTTGTTTGGTTGTGGATTTAGGGCAGAGTTACTCAGTCGACCGTATTATTCATCTTAATTATACATAACTTGTATATGCCAGGCAATCATAGAGATACCGAGGAGGATCATAATATAAAGTATCGACACTAGTTATCAAAGCACTTTCACTGTTTGTACTCGCTCATCGTGGTATGATTTGTGGTAGTGGTAATATCAAGGAGAGAACAGAAAGCACTAGAAAGTTTACACAGAGTACATTGTCGAGTACCCTCAGAAATATACCATCGTATAACAAACGCTTCTTTCAAATCGGCCTAACTCTTGTTTCTGTAAAGAGTCTGTAGTCATCATTCATCATGAATTGGCGTGGTCCTCACCATACCAAGTTCATATGTTTCAAAAATTCCATCACCTTAACCGTCAAATTCACGAAACCCTCGTCATTTCGTAACGGCAATCCGACCTAGACCTCAGCTTTGTCCCTTGTCTTCTAAACTCCAAAGTATTCATGCGAGGAGTGCATTGCCTTCCGAAACCTTAACGACGTATATTCAACAGACCTTCTCGAACTACCACTCGTCCAACAGATCAAGTTCAAGCACAAAAGCTAAGGACGAATACAGCCCACCTATCACTATTAAGTGTATATCCGAGAGTGGTATATAATTATGATTATGCGGATTTAGTATGTGTGTTTTCTCCCTATCTCCTGTTCCTTGTTTGGTTGTGGACCTGGGGCAGAGTCGCACATCCGACCGTCTTAATAATCGTAATTATATACGACTTGTATACACGAGGTAATGATAGATGGACCAGGTATGAATCTTATCATGAGCGTCAGGGCAAAGTTGCCCAGGTTTATGAGTGGGTATCCTGCCATTCATAGGAGCACAACCCCAGGAGTACTGCTAAGAAAGCTAATTTCGGGACGAAATTCCATCTAACGGGGCGATGATGTGACAACCTGAAATTTCAACTTATAATTCAAGTCAATCAATCGAGAGTCAGACTTGTTTCTGTTACCTTTTAGCCTTGTTAAGGGTCATTTTATGAGTTCTAAGCCTAGTACACTCAAGTATTGTGTGTTAGGAAGTGAACCACGCAAGAAACAAGAGCCTAGAACAACATTTGAGCCATAAAACCCCAACAAGTGAGGTTCACGGCCAAGGTCCATGTTTACGGCCGTGAATCCTTGTTAGGTCGTGAAACCCTCCTATATGGATGTATTTTTGTCACTTTTCCTTCACTTCTTCTTCGCTTGGCCGCAAACACTCCATTCTCTCTCAAGTATCATCCATGAAAGACTCTCATTTCACTCCAAAAACGTAAGGGTCTCATCTCTTCTTGATTGTTCCTTGAAAGCCCATACCTTTCCATATTGATTCATCACTTTTCTCCAAGATCTTCAAGTGTTCTCCATCAAGTTGGGCCGTGAACCCTTCATAGGATCATCATTAGGTCGTGAACCACTCAAGTGGGCCGTGAACCACTCATTAAGTTGGGTCGTGAACTAACTTGGGTTGTGAACCATTCATCCATTTGGGTCGTGAACTTCATTGGGCCGTGAACTATCCTTCATTTGGGTTGTGAACACTCCTTCAACCTCCTATCTTGCTTCCATCACTCTTTTGGTGAGCTATCCTTGCATCTTAGGTTGTTTCCCAATCACCTTTGTAGTTAGATTTGCTAATTACATGCATATATGTATCAATATATGTCATTTAGGACTCGTTTGTGTCTCGGGACTTCATTCGTGGAACTTCTCATCCTTACTTGAATCTTCAAGTTGAATCACCCACATAAGGTGAGTTCATACCCCTTTAATCAATCTTTTAAATGTTTTAAACTCTTTTAAGGGGGGGAATACAAGTTGAACACAATGAAAATTGTGTAAATATTTATCTGCGATAAACTTCATTTCAAAGGATTTCTTATGCTTTTATAATTGATCAAATCATTTCAAAACTCTGTTAAAGTTATGTTACTTTGTTGTTTATAAACTCTGTTTTTAAAGTACAATCATAACTGAGTAGATAAATTAGTCTTTTCTTCAAGTGAGTAACAGTTCAAGTAAACATACTAGTAAACTATAATAGGTATAGTTTAGGGGTTCGGTTCATACTATAACTAGTACAGGGAGGAACATACCATAACTAGTATAGGAAGGAACATACTATAACTAGTACAGGGAGGAACATACTATAACTAGTACAGGAAGGAACATACTATAACTATATCAAAAGAACAAATCATCATTTACACATTTATACTATAAATTCCCAGTAACTTGGGAAGGGAATGTATCATTAACTCATTGTTCTAAACAAAAGATGATAATAAACATGGTATAAGGTTATATATATATATATATATATATATATATATATATATATATATATATATATATATATATATGGTGCATCTACAAAGTGCCAGGATTTATATATATGGGGTACATCTAAAAAGTACCGGAGTTATATATGGGGTACATCTACAAAGTACCGGATTTTATTTATAAGGGGTACATCTGCAAAGTACTGGACAATAATAAATAAAACATATTAATATATACAAAACTCACAACAGTATCGACTAAGGCGCTTAGAGCACATGATTTCATTACTTCTAGTAGTCATCCTAACAATAGAACAATGCCACATAACTTACTCGAAACATGAACATTCAGTTAGAAGGGGCCCTATAATGCTAACTTTATGATTCCTCGTAGATACATCAGGGATATATATTAATCGGATCCGGCAGACAGTAGGATGTGTGCTTTCCGCTTTATTTCCTGTTCCTTGTTTGGTTGTGGGCTTAGAGCAGATTCACCCAGTCTACTATCTATTCGATCTTAGCTATATATATATATCCCGTATACACCAACTAATCATAAGGAGTACCAGGTATGGGTCAGGTCATAGTATACAAATTCAATATACCGTTTTCTAGTAGAAACAAAAACTTTTTCAGATAGAACATTTAGTAGGCTAAACTAGAAACTTATCAGTAAAAGGTTTAATTCATTTTATTAAACCAGTATAACTTAAAGGACCTTTATTCGTTAATTCTATAATACCTTAGTTTATACATCAGGGTTACATATAATTAATATCCGCTAGGTAGTTGGATGTGTGCTTTCCGCTTTACTTCCTGTTCCTTGTTTGGTTGTGGGCTTAGGGCAGATTCACACAATTAACTATCCGTTCGATATTAAATTATATATAGCTTGTATAAACTAAGTGATTATAGAAGGAACTATTGTGGTTACCATTTTACTAAAGGAAATATATGATTTTCTTAAAGAATGTTTTCATCAAATATAAAGAACTATTACAGTTAACTCCATAAGTACCAAATGAATACGCCAGGGTTATATACAATAAGGATCAAACAACCAATGGGATGTGTGACTTCCGCCTCATTTCCTGTTCCTTGTTTGGTTGTGGGCTTAGGGTAGATTCACATAATCGATTGTTTGTTTGATCTGGATTCTATATAACTCGTATCCATTTAGCACTAGAAGGAATTGTAGAGTCATTTTTACTTTCATTCATCATATCAGAAGATATAGGATCTTCTGGAGGAACATACGAAATTTTCTAAAAAGAACTTACAACTTACTTTACATCACTAAAATACTTATGAACTCGCCAGCTTAAATGTTGATCTACTCTTTCAAAATAACTTGTATTCTCAGGAAACTAGTAGACAGGTACGCACACTGGGATTCAGAAGATGGAGCATAGTAGGTTCATGTCTTGTCTTGTTATTTACTTTTGGAGTCTAAATTTTGTGAACCACATACTTTGTAAACACTTTCATATTAATGCAAGGATTGTTTGTTACTTTGATTACTATGATGCGTGTGTTTTGATACTAAACATGACGTCTTCCGCCCCCGAACGTTTCCGCCGTTCCGGTTTGGGGGTTTGACATATCACAACCTTCGAACATCAAGCATATAGCCTTCCCAAATCAAGGCGTCGGTTTCCAATTTCCTATTCGTTATCAAACCCAACCAAAGTCAACGCTTATAGAAAGAAACTAACAAACATCAACCCAAATACTTTGATTCGTCATTCAAATACTCACACACTCAGCCTTCGCTTTTCATTCAAAATCGACCTCTTCGCTATCCAGATGAGTTCGTTGCACATCAACCACACAATTGAAATCACTAGTCAACTATCCAGTTCGTTTGCCAAGTGAAGGTGTGTTCGTCCCTAACCCATCTAAATCAAACTTCAATTCAACTATCAGTCTTCGTTTTCTGTTACACAGCCCAAACCCTTGACATTAACAATCAACTTGTTAATCATCACAAACCTTCAAACCTCAACATCAACAGTAAATCAGATTCTTCATTTCCGATATCTGATGTCGATCACGAAGCAAACCATCATCGATTCAATTTTTCTTTCGATTCAATTTTGACTTTCAACCATTTGTTATCAGTTCTTGATACTCATCGAAATCAAAACTTAACCCAAATCGATTATCACATCTCAATCGACTTCCCAAAATACATTCGACTGATAATCTCCAAACACACCAAATTCAATATCGACTTTCAATACAAACCAAATTTTCTGATGTGAACGATCCCGTTCGTCCTCATGGCTTTTGACTCCAAGCAATTGAAGTCGAAAATTCAATCATAAGTCTTCGAAGCTATACCACAATGTGTAACATTCCGTCTAAAATAGAGTAATTAAATAATAAACCCGGAGAAGTAATATTTATTATTATTTTATATTATTGTAGCCAAAATCAAATAATAATTAGCGGGGTGTTGGTTTTGCGGAGCCAAATGATAAGATTCGAATCTTCTGGTGGTTAAAGTGTAATTTCGGGACTTATCTTGTAAAGATTTTCAGAAGTCAGGGGGTATTTGGTATCATTTGGACTTAATGTGAAAGGATTTATAGAAGCAGGGGTTAAAAAGTAAATTATGGACCTAAGTTGAGAAGGTTTTGTAGAGGAGGGCCATTTCGTAACTTTTGGATTTAATTTGAAAGAAAAGGGAGAAGGAGGGACTAAGAGTGTCATTATGGACCAAAGTTTGAATGGATCAGGTATATAACGTCAACCCTTCGTAACCCTAAAGCTAGACACTGTTCAGCCGCTACCTTCACCTCACCTCCAGCCAGCCGCCGCCACCACGCATTCATTCTGGTTCTCTGGTCGGCAAGACAATCGACGAACACCACTACCACCTGCTAAAGAAGTCGCAAACCACCGTTGAGCTCCTGTTGCCGTCAACGACGAGGACCACGAGGAAACGACGTTGCGAGTGTTGTTGCCGTCGCCTCCTTACCTGATGACGCCGAAAAACCACCGCGTGTCAACCGTCGTCGATGCTGCTATCAACGAAGGCGGAGATGACATTTATTCTTCTTCATCCAGTTGTTTCCGGTATCACGCAATGACCGCCGAGCAACCACCGCTGCAGTCCCAACCCATGAAGACGAAGACCACCTCGGGGGTGTTAGGGATGCCGTCGAATGGAAGAACCACTACTGTTTCGTCATGGTTCGCCGGTGCCATGTCCCAGCTCGCCACCGCAGCACCTTTTCTCTTTCCATCTCGTCCTAGCCATGACCACCATTTCCGCCGCCACTCTGAGCGGTTGAAGAAAAGTATTGCCACTGTTCCGGCCGCCGTTGTCAGCTTGAGGGCATCCATGGCAGGTGTGTCTTTTTCTGTGATTATACTCCTTATTAGTGTCGTGTGCTGTTGTATTGTGTTAAGTGTGTTTGGTGTTGTGTGATCGGGAATCAAAAGTGAACCACCACCACCACCGTGAGGTGGTGGCTGTCACCCGCTACCACCGTCGGCCACCATAAGGGTGGTTGTGTGTGTATTTTATTGTGTGTTTATTTTGGGTAATTTGTTGTATGTATGTTGTAATTTTGGACAGAAAAGATCTGTCACCACCATGGTGAGGTGGTGGCTGCCACCTCACACCGCCATTTTGCCGCCACCAGCCGCTACCTTGGGTGGCTGCATGCATTTGTGTGTGATTAGACTTTTTCGGATGTTTTGAGCTGTTTTGGGTCTAAAATCATAACCTCCACCGCGAGGTGGTGGCCGCCGCCGTAAGCCGCATTGACCACCACTACCCATGGTGGTAGTGGGTGGTGCCCAACTTAATTAATAATTAATTAAACTAAAAACTTAACAAAAGGACTAATTGGAATGCGATTGGGTTGGAAACCCTAATTAGGGTTTAGAAAACCCTAATTTTGGATTTGTTGCTTTGGGCTTATCGGGACCTGCGTTTTGGGCCAATGGAATTGAATTATGAATTACACTCGATCACACCATATGATTTATCTAGTAGAGTGATGGACTTAATGGATTAAGTCCTTAATGGGTTAAGTAAGAAACACTTAACCCTATTCGTCATTTTATGTAAAAACCCTAATTTCGCTTGGGCCTTGAGTTGGGCCTTTCTATTGGGCTTTTGTGATTGGGCTATTGATGGGCTATCCAAGAACAAGTAAATGGACTAAAATATTTGGATGGGGTTTTAAGGTAAGGCCCATGTGAGGGATGTAACACCCATAAAATTCATGCCAAATTTAAACTTTCAAAAACAATTCAAATACTAATAGTTATTACAAAAAGGTTTCCAAAATAGTTTCATATCAGAGTATCCCAGAAATCCAAATCAAAATATGAGGAAGTGTACGGTCATGCCTTCGCCTTCCCGCTGTCATCCGCAGTATGTGAAACAATAATCGATAAATGTAAGCTCGAAGGCCTAGTGAGTTACTCCCAAAATACAAAACTCATATAACCATAATCATATCATATAAACAAACACAAAATATCCATGCATCTCGAGTCTACAGTGTGACTGGTCCGCCCGCACCGGGCCTTCAGTCCACTTGGTCCACTCTCTGAGTCTAAAGTATGACTGGACCGCCCGTACCGAGCCTTCAGTCTATCTGGCCCACTCTCCGAGCCTCGGCACGTCTGGACCGCCCTCTCGGGGCCTTCAGCCTATCCGGACCGCTCGTCGAGCCTTCGGCCTGACTATGTGCCCTCCTGGGCCTGCAGTCTATCCGGTCTACCCTGGGTATGTTGGCCTACAGCACGAAGAAGGACCCGCCTCAACCCAACCCCCATACTAATCAATCAATCATGTGCACATAAATATCATACGCTAACATGTATATAACAGCTAATCATACTGATCTTATAGATCACTAGCACAGCAACCATCCTATAACCAGGATACTGACCTAACCGGTCACTAACATAGCATCATCCTATATACCAGGATACCGACCTAAACCAGGTCACTAACATAATACCATCCTAACTACCAGGATGCAGATCTAGCAGATCAATAAACATAACAAGTAAATACCCGGATATAACTCTGATAAAGGGCCGACCTTGGTACCTTTGACCCTTTTAATATAGTGAGGATAACTCACCTCGCAATGCCGGTCTGAACTGAAGTACCGACTCCCGAAGTGCTGTCACGCCGAAAATCCCGAACTATCCAAAATAATGAATGTTGAGTCAACATATGGGCTATCAATCCTGACTAAGGGTCCATATAGTCCATTTTGTCTTTTCTCTAATTTGGGCCAAGGCCCAAAACCAATCCCATGATCCAAAAGTCCACATATGCAAAGCCCATTATTGGCCTAATTTACCAAATTAGGCCCAACTCCCTAATTGGGCCTAAATCCAAGATCCATTATCTAACTTGGCCCAAATCCAAATATTCAGAGAGTCCAGCAAAGGCCTAAGTCCAACTAGTCCATAAACAGCCCAAATCATGAAGCCTAAATGACAAAAGTCCAACAGAGGAAGTACACGGGGCGTACTCATCTAGTACGCTGGGCGTATTCTTCCTGATGTTGACCACCATCGGGGTGGTTGACCCAGTACGCTGGCTTACTGGATTTACGCGGGGCATACAAGCGTATGCACCAAATTCTCCTAAGTGCTTAATGGCTTAAGCACTTAAGCCCATATTTCAGATCCATCGACCAAAAGTGTCCGGGAACCATAAAGTCTCGAACTTTATCATGTTGGTCGTCCAGAAAGCTCTTGATCCATGGTCTTAATCCATTAAGACCTTTCCACTACATGCATGGGACGTCCTAAGCCATTGGGACCTTATTTTTACCATCTAAGACCTCTTCAAGGGTCTGAAAGGACAGCTTATCTCGTCTAAAATGCATCATGAACCATATTGGGTGTTTTTGGGACAAGAAATGGTTCCATAAAGCTAGAATGGCTAGATCTATGCCATACAAGCATAAAGTTTGAAGCTTTTTAGCTTCTGGAGCTTCTAGGGCACAACACAACTTCAGATCTACAAGCTTAACGTCCTTCTCCAACTATTTGATGCAATGTCTTCACCTTCAAGAGCTCAAAACACACACCAACTCACACTCACACACAAAACTAGGGTTTGGGACGTTTCTGGAATATGGAGGCTGAGAATGATGAGAGAAAATGAGCCATAAGGATGTTTATATAGCCCCCAACCCTATATATTAGGGTTTCCTTATGACATGAGTACGCCCAGCGTACACAAGTGTACGCCCTGCATACTATGGCGTGCGTAGTACGCTCAGCGTACCCTTATGTACGCGCAGAGTACCACTCCTAGTCCCAACATTGCAACTTAGCCCTTAAGCTTTTCGTGGCTTTACCCTTCCATTGCCAGGGACTATAAATGACAAATCTTGGGATGTTACAACTCTCCCCCACTTAAATTAGACTTCTTCCTCGAATCCTGCTGCGGCGAACAATTCAGGATAATGCTCCCGCATCTCGGACTCCGGCTCCCAAGTCTACTCGGATCCTTTCCGATGTTGCCACTGGTCTCCTTACAAAGTTCATGTGCTCTCCACCCTGATCATCACCTAGGGGGGTACAACCGCCTCCTCATCCAATATTTGCCTTCAAAGATTAACAAAATAACGTACACCAAGCCTTCGGTATGACTGGACCGGCTCTCAGGGCTTACAGTCTCCCCTCGCCAGGCGATTGACCTGAGTGGGCCGCCTTGACAGGCCTCTGGTCTATCCGAACTATCCTGGTCCGCTAACCTCCTGCCCCAAACCTATTTTTCTACTGAACCTATGTGCCTACGACTTACCGTCGGCCCGCACCGGGTATCTAGGCCTACTGCATAGAGCAGGACCGCCTCAGCCCGATCAAGCACATCATGTCATCCCATAGACCATCAGGATAAGATGTTCACATAATACAGACAATAACCTTCCATGTCTCTCCTTGTCATCACCACTTCCATAGAATATAGTCCCGCAAGCGATTACCATCAACAACATACTTACCACTACCGGCCAACCAGTACGGCACTCATATCTAGCCCATATCACCCTTCGGGTTGGAATACCAATATCCCAAGTCGAAATGATCATAGGGTCCGGTCATCCTCGGGATGGAATACCCTAGATTGGAATACCAACATGTCAAATCAATTCAACCATCGAGTTGAAATTCTTAGGGTTTGTTGGTCTACCGCCTCAACCCTACCGCTCCTTTTGAGCCTCCATGCCTACGACTTTCAGTCGGCCCACACCGGGTATCTTGTTCTACTGCATAGAGCAGGATCGCCTCAACCCTATCCACATATAATGTGTCGCCATAGACGATCAGGAGAAAGATCTAACCCGGTTCCCAAAACCTGAATGACAGGACATTCTAATCCCAAGTCTTCTTAAAGTTGATGAATACCCATTCGGATCTACTCCCAGTCCCCAACTGGTTTAATACCTGATCCAAGGAAATTAATCCTTTGAGACACTCCGAACTGATGAGATCATCAAGATCCTCTACACTCCTTCCGATCTCGAAGAACAACTTCCGATCAAACCAAAAACACCGGAGTCTTCAGCCTACTCCGGCAGCATGTCCAATACTTGGGGATAGACCTACAGATTGCTATAGCATAGCGGCATAATCAATACCCGAACATAGATCTACAACAAATACAGAGTCTTCAGCATTACTGGACCGCCTTACCAGGCCTTCAGCCTATCTGGACCACTCTCAGAACCTTTAGCATGTCTGGACCGCCTCTCTGGGCCTTCAGCCTATCTGGACTGTTCTCCGAACCTTCAGCATGTCTGAACCGCCTCTCTGGGCCTTCAGCCTGTCTGGACCGTTCTCCGAGCCTTCGGCCTGACTAGTACGCCCCATCGGCCTTCAGTCTATCCGTACCACTTAAAACTGATGTGCATCACCTTGGCCCATCCCTCATTGGGATCTCTCCATACAGACTGTTCTCACCCACTTGGGGTTCCGAACTCCTGATCCATTCCGTGGACTCCAACCCCCGGCCTAACCCTAGACCTCATCTCAATCGTCCACCCTCTCGGAAAAACGTGGTCTGATCCCTGACCCGCGTGTCTACCACATGCGCTAAATATCCCGCACACACGTGCTGAATGCATTGCCGAACCCTGGCAGCTAACGGAAACCTCAATGGCTGATGCTCCATCTGAGAATTTCTAATTCTCCCCCACTCGGGACACTAACTACTATCTACTGGCGGCGAAACCAAAACACAACTCAACCGTCCCTACTAGGTTTTATCTCCCTTAACTATGGAACGATTAACCCTGGAGTGAACAATCTCCACAGAACAACCCTCCCGGCATGGATCAACCGAACTTCAAAAGAAACTGAATCCTAGCTGAACACTTATGCATCTTCGATTCACAGCTACTAGTCCTGGAATGGTGATCCTATATTATAACTTCCCATTCTCCAACACCCCTAGATACTAAACTCCTATGG
This sequence comes from Lactuca virosa, assembly GCF_052849685.1. NCBI lineage: Eukaryota > Viridiplantae > Streptophyta > Magnoliopsida > Asterales > Asteraceae > Lactuca > Lactuca virosa. The sequence continues at coordinate 180,534,773 of NC_136430.1, forward strand.
CCCTCCTATATTGTAATGTCTCATGCAGAAAGAGGAGGAAAAAATTCACAATATAATCATAATATTAAGGTAAGAGATGGAAACATACCTGCATCCGCATCTGGCGTTGTCCTGACCTCCGCTGTCGTAAGCTAGAAGGCACATCCCTGAGCCCTCGGAGGCTCTGCTCTACCCTGACCCGCGACAGTAGTCCTCAATGTAACAAGTTGTGGATAGTTGGCCTTCATGTGACCAACCTGATGGTAGTGATAACAAATCCTCACGTCTTGAATCGGGGCCAACTAGCGACAATCCCTCGCATAGTGCCCCTCCTTTCCGCATTTGCGGCACATACCACCGGACTTACAAACTCCGGTATGATCCTTTCCGCACTTCTCACAAGTGTGGCCGCTCTGACCTCCATCCTTAGAATTAGAGGTCTTGGACCGCTTTGGCACCGGCTGCGACTGCACCGGGGCCTGCCTCTGCTCTCACAACTGTAACTCGATCTCCAGCTCCCGCCGCCTAGCGGCCACCTGTAAATCCAATAATGTATCACATCGTTGGGTAGCAACGAACTGTCTAATGTCAGTCTTGAGCATGCTCAGATATCACGTCATCTGAGCCTACTCGGAAGCAAACTTCAGGAAAAGCATCGCCCTCTCAGTGAACATACGGGTGATCTCCGTCACCGACTCTGTGTCCTGTTTCAGTTCCAAGAACTCTTGAGATAGCCGCTCACGCTCGACCCATGGAATGTAGCAGGAGCGGAACATCTCCCTAAACTGATCCCAAGAAATTGCAGCTCTCCGCTCATCCGAATAAGACGCTGTCATCAACCTCCACCAGTCCTTCGCCCTGGACCTCAACATGTTCAGGGCACACCTGAGCTTCTGGTCAGTCGGGCAGGAACATGTGAAAAAGCATCCTTCGATGTCCGATAGCCACCTCATGGCTATGATAGGGTCCTGAATCCCATCAAAAGTCGAGGGCTTCGTGTTGTCGAAGTCCCGGTACTGGAAGTGTGACAACCGTCAAAATTCGAGTCGGTTCTAGATTTGAATAAACTTAGTTGCACGTATAGGCACGACACATACGAGACTTAGTAACTAGAAGTTAAGATATAACCTATTAGAAACTTGGAAACAATTAGAAACAATGGATAATGTGCTTAGATTTCACATTGATATGTGAATTCTACTACTACTTAACTGTAGTGACTATCTATATTTGGGTCACTCTTTGACTCGAACACCATTTCATGAATCATATACACACATCATGCACTTGACCTAGTAGTAAAAGTTAGGTCAGAGCCTCATAGAAACTTAAGTCAAAGTTGAAACTAGGACTAGCATACTTGATTCCTCAATTTCGTTTGAATCTCGGAATCACTACATAGAATGCCAATAAACCAATAAAAATAAATTACAAACAATATTTCTAATTTGAATAAGAGTTATGAAACTCTAAAATAGTTTGAAGTCTCAAAATTCAAGTAATTTTGATATCCAAAGATTTACAAACTCTCAAAAACCCTAAATGCCCTAAAAACTCATATTTACAAACTTTAACCTTAAAAATTCTATAAAAATAATTATAAACCTTGTAATATTATCTTATAATAATTAAAATTAGTATAATATATTCAAGGCAAATAAAATTTAGCTCATTAACATTACCCTTAATTTATAAATCAAAAATAAAGGTTTTATGAATAAAAACTTAATTTTAGTGTATATTTTATAAAAAGTTTGATATTTTTATAAAAGATTTAAATTTTTATAAAAGAAACAAGAGAGAGGGAGCCTCTCTAACCCAAAATCTCGGCCTCCCCTCTCCCAAGACCCTCCTCCTCTTCCCAAAACACATAATCATTTCTCTCTTCTCCACACTCTTCACCTCTTCATTCTCTCTCTCACACACTCTACCATCATTCATTGAATTCTCTCTTCTTTCTCCCTCTAAACTCACGAAAATCTCAGAAAAGTTCAGCCATTTCTACTAAAAAAAACCTCAACATTTGATGTTATTCTTAAAGGTAAACCCGAAAATCATTCATTCCCCTTCTCTTTTCCTTTAAGTTTTACTTGTTTTTTTATGGATTTTCTCCATCTTCTACCCCATTCTATTGTAAAATCATGAACACTTGCACCTACTCACGGTTTTGATGATGATGGTGGTAGGATTTCAACCAAAAACAACATGCATGTTGTAAATGGTGAAATCCAAGGACCTAAACCTAAGTCAAAATCAAGGAAATGCACTTTTCTACATGTTTTGGTGGAAAAACACCACATGCACCCTATGTTTTCTATCAAAAACGATTTTTGAACATATGAAACTCATTAATGATCTTCAAACCAACATGCATGTGATGATCTTCAAGCTTAGATGGTTGATGATCAAAGTTTGTTGTTAAAAGCTTTCAAATATGTTCATAAAAGACTTATTCCCAAATAAATACCTAAAACTTCTTTTCTGTTCAAATGATAATTTTCCCAGAATCCAACCAACAATATAAGATGATCTGTAAATTTTTAGAAAATAATTCGTTTTTCTCGAATTATTATAATTAATGCAAGAAAATAGGGCAATAAATCATATAAAATACTTTCTGGGGTCTATAAATCCTAGTTAAATTCGTGGATGACCCCTATGCTAAATAATGATCCCTCATTAAGTTTCATCGATTTTTGTTACTGTTTAATATGGTTTTGAATTTTCTTTTTGTTTGGCTCCAATAAATCATAAAAGCACTTTCCAAAATCTTAAAATGATATATAACAATTTTCTCAGTTGCTACCTGAGGTATAAGACCAAGAAAAATATTTTCAGAATTTTTCATAATGCATTCCTATTTTTCCCCGATTTTTGTATTTATAATGGCCTAAAAATAGAAAAAATAGTTCTGCTCATCCAAAATTCATGACAATTTACCAGAACACCGCGTAGTACATTAGGAGGCTACATAAAAATTTTGATGATTTTTCTCTTCTGTATACTATTTTTCTCCTATTTTCTAAGATTAAATACACTTAAATACACAAAATCGGATTTCAGTATATAAAAACCACATTTGGTATTTTTCCCAGATTATTTACTCTGTAAACGAAGTGTACAAAATTTTTGGTAATTTAATTTAACTGTTTAATAATTATTATTCAATTAATGATTATTTAAGAGGATTAAACAAGGAAAAATAGCAACACTAATTCAAAAATATCTTTTATATTTTTCACAGCCTCTATATATGTAATAACAGTATTACAAAAATTTTGGATAATTGTGGAAACTGTTTTCTATTTATCTCCATTTTTATTAGAATAAATGCACAAAAATCATAAAATTGGGTTAAACATTTTATAAATCCATTTTTATATTTTTCCCAGCTGAAGTATGTGTAATGGCAGTAATATAAAAAGTTTGGGGAATTTTCTTAACTTATTGATATTTTTCATGAATTTTTATCTATTTAGAGAATTAAATATAAGAAAAATGGTTATACATATCTATAATCCATGAAAATTTATCTGGAAGTCTTTTAATGTAGTTAGAACCAAAATATGAAGTTTGGTAATTTTTGTTAAGTGTTTAGTATTTTTCATGATTTTATGGTTATTCAAGAAACTAAAATCGTGAAAAATAGTTAGACAAATCAAAAATTCAAGAAAATTTATCTTTAGGTCTTTGACTTCAATTAAAACTGAAATGCAAAGTTTGGGAAATTTTAGAACTAAATTGATTTAGTTTTTGAATATTAAATCATTGGAACGCCTCTTAAAATGTTAAATATTAGCATTTCAATAATGTGAATTTTCCAATTAAATTGTTATATAACAATTGATTCATTGAAATTTAATTTTCACAGAAAAATGTTTGTAACTTATCAATATTAAATTTTGACACAATATTGGCATAATTCTATTATAATAGTAAGTATACTAGTGTTAGATTTCGATTAGAGACTCACTAGCGAATACCATTATTGTAGGAATCGGTAGTGGTACACGTGGAATGTAGTTCAAGGCACCATTTGCATCATCTCAATGCATTGTGAGTATTCACGCACTCCCCTATTTTCAGTTTTTATGTTTTGGGGTGGAAAAGCATGTCCTGAAAAAACTATTATTTGTTTGTTGTACTTAAATTGATTTGTATCAAACATGATTGCTATTTTATTGCTATATCTCTCTATGTATGTCTATGCAACACGGAACATGAGAACTTATCGTCTTAAGGCCCTTCCCTTACACTTTTCTCTAACCATTAACTCTTTGAGCCAATGGTCATTGTGGATAGCGCTATTAGGAATTGACAACTCCTCACTCGCCCTATTGCTGGAGTGCATGATACCATATTAATCTATGGAACGATAAGCATAGATCTTGATAGGGCTTCAGTCATAGGCTTGGTTGAGAACTCATTGTTTGCTCATACACATACAAACTCGTTACTTATTATAGCAATAAACTTGTTTATTAATTATAGCAATGAACTTTGTTTCTCATTACAACAACGAACTTTTATTACTGAAAACTTATATACATGTTTTAGCAATGAAATTGTTTGCTCCTTGTAGCAACAAAATTGATTGCTCATTTTAGAAATGAAACTTGTTTACTCGTTTGAGTAACGAACTTTATCTTCCATGAGAATATGAATGTTGCATCTTATTCGGGCAACATACTTTATCTCTCATGATGACAAAGAACTTTGTTTTTACAAACTTATTTACTCCTTTTAACAATATACTTTTATTATTGGAAACTTTTATCAAAACTTTGATTTCGATTCATGAAACCAATATTATTTTTAAACTTGTGAGTACTCACCAACTATTTTTATAGTTGACGCTCGTTTTACATGCTTTTTCAGGAATCATCGAGTAAGTGGCACTTAGGGACACTTCACTTTTAGGAGCATTCGCATGTGTTGTATTTCAATTTACATTGTAATTTCTTTTAAAAGTTGTTCAAACCCATTGTAAAATTGTAATGATTTTTAATACTATGGTTGGTGTTGTCCTTTAACTTTTGCTATGAAACCTTTTATACTGCCACGCCTCGTGTTTCCGCTTTAGCGGGGTGTGACAGGAAGCCCCGACTGGCTCCTCCCCCTGCCGCTGTTATAGCTGCTGCAGCTGCCGCGGTAGCCGTCTCAGCTAGGGTTGCGTATCTGTCATCAAAATACTCCATCATAGCGGTCTTGATAGACCCAAACATCTCCAGAATCTGACCCCGGACAATCTCGACCACCTCCTCGCGGATGATCTCCCTATCTCGATCCTCTGTCAATGTTGGTACATCCTGACTGATGACCTCAGGTGCTACCGGGGCACCCTGATCGTCTTGTCCTGATCCTGATCCGGATCCCGTCACGAAACGCCTCGTAACCACCATGCTGAAAATATAACAGGAAGGTATCAAACAATCTGCACAAATGACAGGGAACCTAATCCTAACCACACCCTAGGGGTTGTGACTTCCTTGTTACGTGTATGGGTCCTGTGCTCTCAGTAGTACGGGCCCATAACACCTTCCCCACCTACCCATATTTGTCTCAAGTATCATCACGACACCATAACACCTTCCCCACCTACCGGCCTCGCACAACCCACCCATGAAACTTCCAAAAACCCTGCAGCACTAGTGTATGCTAGCCATACATAACGCTGGACCCTATAGACTTTCGAATATCTGATCCTACCATAAGCCCCCAACCAGACAAGAACAGAACATAAGGCCAAACCCAACATTCTCAGGCTATAAGATCTTAATTATGTATAATCGGGATGCATACACTAAGAAACTACAGTAATGGTGTCAATCTCATATAAGGAAAACCCTATGCTAGCAGGCATCATGTAATCAGGCAATTCTATCATGCCATTCCTGAAGATCCCTAGCGTAGTACTAGCATGTTGTTCTAACATATCACAATATCAAATAATTGTATGGTATTTTAGGGTCTACTTACTGGCTCCGGCTGATCGTACACTCTGCATCCTCCTTTACTTATTTTGAAAACCATTTAAAAATCATTTTAAAATCTTTTCCTTGATTTGAGACTGGATTCACACGAGTTTTCCTCCAATTCACTCAAACCAAGGCTTTGATACCAACTTGTAACACCCATAAAATTCATGCCAAATTTAAACTTTTAAAAACAATTCAAATACCAATAGTTATTACAAAAAAGGTTTCCAAAATAGTTTCATATCAGAGTCTCCCAGAAATCTAAATCAAAATATGAGGAAGTGTACTGTCACGCCTTCGCCTTCCCGCAGTCATCCGTTATACCTGAAACAATAATCGACAAAATGTAAGCTCGAATGCTTAGTGAGTTACTCCCAAAATACCAACTCATACAACCATAATCATATCATATAAACAAGCACAGAATAGCCATGCATCTCGAGTCTACAGTGTGACTGGTCCACCCGCACCGGGCCTTCAGTCCACTTGGTCCACTCTCTGAGTCTACAGTATGACTGGACCGCCCGCACCGGGCCTTCAGTCTATCTGGCCCACTCTCCGAGCCTCGTCACCTCTGGACCGCCCTCTCGGGGACTTCAGCCAATCCGGACCACACGTTGGGCCTTCGGCCTGACTATGTGCCCTCCTAGGCCTGCAGTCTATCCGGTCTGCCCTGGGTATGTTGGCCTAAAGCACGAAGCAGGACCCGCCTCAACCCAACCCCCCTACTAATCAATCAATCATGTGCACATAAATATCATACGCTAACATGTATATAACAGATAATCATACCGATCTTACAGATCACTAGCACAGCAACATCCTATAACCAGGATATTGACCTAACCGGTCACTAACATTGCATCATCCTATATACCAGGAGACCGACCTAAACCAGGTCACTAACATAATACCATGCTAACTATCAGGATGTAGATCTAGCATATCAATAAACATAGCAAGCAAATACCCGAATATAAATCCGATAAAGGGCCGGCCTTGGTGCCTTAGACCCAGTTGATCTAGTGAGGATAAATCACCTCGCAATGCCGGTCTGAACTGAAGTACCAACTCCCGAAGTGCTGTCACGCCGAAAATCCCGAACTATCCAAAATAACGAATGTTGAGTCAACATATGGGCTATCAATCCTGACAAAGATTCCATATAGTCCATTTTTTCTTTTCTCTAATTTGGGCCAAGGCCCAAAACCAATTCCATGATCCAAAAGTCCACATATGAAAACCCATTATTGGCCCAATTTACCAAATTGAGCCCAACTACCTAATTGGGCCTAAATCCAAGATCCATTATCTAACTTGGCCCAAATCCAAATATTCAGAGAGTCCAACAAAGGCCCAAGTCCAACTAGTCCATAAACAGCCCAAATCATGTAGCCCAAATGACAAAAGCCCAACAGAGGAAGTACACGGGGCGTACTCCTCTGGTACACTGGGCGTACTCTTCCTGATGTTGACCACCATCGGGGTGGTTGACCCAGTACGCTGGCGTACTGGATTTACGCGGGGCGTACAAGCGTATGCACCAAATTCTCCTAAGTGCTTAATGGCTTAAGCACTTAAGCCCATATTTCAGATCCATCGACCAAAAGTGTCCGGGAACCATAAAGTCTCGAACTTTATCATGTTGGTCATCCAGAAAGCTCTTGATCCAAGGTCTTAATCCATTAAGACCTTTCCACTACATGCATGGGACGTATTAAGCCATTGGGACCTCATTTTTACCACCTACGACTTCTTCAGGGGTCTGAAAGGACAGCTTATCTCGTCCAAAATGCATCATGCACCACATTGGGGGTTTTTGGACAAGAAATGGTTCCATAAAGCTAGAATGGTTAGATCTATGCCATACAAGCATAAAGTTTGAAGCTTTTTACCTTCTGGAGCTTCTAGGGCACACCACAACTTCAGATCTACAAGCTTGCCTTTCTTCTCCAACTATTTGATGCAATGTCTTCACCTTCAAGAGCTCAATACCCACACCAACTCACACTCACACACAAAACTAGGGTTTGGGATGTTTCTGGAATATGGAGGCTGAGAATGATGAGAGAAAATGAGCCATAAGGATGTTTATATAGCCCCCAACCCTATATATTAGGGTTTCCTTCTGACATTAGCACGCCCAGCATACACAAGTGTACGACCTGCGTACTAAGGCACGCCTAGTACGCTCAGCGTACACAAGTGTACGCCATGCGTACTAGTCCCAACATTACAACTTAACGCTAAGGCTTTTCGTGGCTTTACCCTTCCATCCCCATGGGACTATAAATGACAAATCTTGGGATGTTACATGGGACTTGGGCCCAATTTGGAAAATTGGGCCATATATGGGCCATAGCAGGGCCTTGATGATTTTGAGATATTGGACCATCCGAATGCCAAATGTTGGTACTAGAGTAAATGGTTGGGCCTTAAAGATAAGACCATGAGGAGGTTTGAGCGCAATTGAAAAATTGGGCCATATGTTGGGCTTTGGTCCATTGGTTGACTTTTGGGCCTTTGGAGTGTGAGTTTGGGCCTTGGGCTTGAATCAAACTAGTTTGGGGGTAAAGTAGTCTTTTACCCCAAGCATGGACTTATGGTTATGTATTGGAACCCAATTATTAATTGGGTGTTGTTTGATGTTGAAAGTTCTGGAACCTGTCATCCAGCGGCTAGGGTTTTGCCTGCGGGACTTCAACAATGTGAGGTGAGTTCTCCTCACTATAGCAACAGGGTCTAAGGCACCAAGGTCGGCGCTTTTTCGGATTTGTATCTGGGTTTATTGCATGATATCCTTATTGATCTGCATCCTGGTAGTTAGGATGGTATTATGTTTATTGATCTGCATCGTGGTAGTTAGGATGATATTATGCTTATGACTTGTATCCTGGTTATGGGATGGTTGCAATGGTAGTGATCGGTTAGATCGGTATCCTTGTTATAGGATGGTTGCTATGTTAGTGATCTATAGATCTGTATGATTATCTGGACATGCTAGTTAGCGTATGATATTTATGTGCAAATGTTTGTTGGTTTGGGGGATTGGGTTGAGGCAGGTCCTATTGTTTGCTGTAGGCCAAGATACCCTGGGCGGACCGTATAGAGTGCAGACCCGGTTAGGGCATACTAGTCAGGCCGAAGGCCCGGTGAGTGGTCCGGATAGGCTGAAGGCCCTGAGAGATGGTCCAAACGTGCCGATGGCTTGGAGAGCGGTCCAGATAGACTGATGGCCTGTGAGGCGGTCCAGTCAGACTAATGGCTCATTATGCATGATGTGTTTGCTTATATGATATGATTATGATTGTATGGCGTTGATATTTTCGGGGTAACTCACTAAGCCTTCGAGCTTACATTTATCAATTATTGTTTCAGGTACTTCTGATGATCGCGGGAAGGCGAAGGCGTGACCGTACACTTCCTCAATTTTTGAATTTGATTTCTGGGAAAACTCTTATATGGATTTATTTTGAAAACATTTTGTAACGGATAATGTTTTTGGATTGTTTGAAAACTTTTAAATTTTTGTGAAATTTATTGATGTTGCAAGTTGGTATCAGAGCCTTGGTTTGAGTGAATTGCAGGAATACTCGTGTGAATCCAGTCTCAAACTAAGGAAAAGGTTTTCAAAATGATTTTCAAATGATTTTCAAAATACTAAAGGAGGATGCAAGTGTACGATCAGTCGGAGCCAGTAAGTAGACCCCAAAATACCTTATGGATTATTTGATTTCGTGATATGTTAGAACTACATGCTAGTACTAGGCTAGGGATCTTTAGGAATTGCATGATACAATTGCCTGGTTATATGATGCCTGATAGCCTAGGGTTTTGCTTACATGAAATTTACATCATTACTGTAGTTGCTTAGTGTATGCATCATAGTGGTACATAACCAAGATTCTATATCCTGAGAATATTTGGTTTGGCTTTATTTCCTGTTCCTTATCTGGTTGTGGGCTTAGAGTAGGACCGGGTATTCGACTATCTATAGGATCCAGTGTTATGTATGACTAGCATACATGACTGTTGCAGGGTTGGTGGAAGTTTCATGAGCGGGTGCAGTGTATAGCGGGTCAGCGTGAGGATTGATTAGCTACACTAGGAAAAGTGTGATTAGGGTGAAGATGCACGCAAGGTACCAGAAGTCTGAGATCGAGCGTTTCATGGGAGGAAATGTCTGATCTTATTGCATCTTAGTGCTAGTCGGCTTCTCTGCTTGAATGTTGCTTGCTTTCGGCTTTATGGGACCCAAGTTGATGGGAGCCAACCATCAAATGAATACATTAAAATTACATGCTATGAGGGTTATATAATCTTAGGATAAAGGACTTGGACCTATTGCATAGCTCTCGTCTGAGTCCAACCATTATATGGCTGGGTCCTTTAGCCGAAGTATTATTTAAGCCTGGTTGCATGTAATTGTATTCGTGAAGTGGTTAGCTGGCGTCGGTAGGGGTTCTTCAGCAGCTGATGGCAGAGGAGGTGTGGTGAGTCCTAGGATAGCCTAGGGAGCATTTAGTGTGGTTGTTTCGCTGTTGAGCAGGTTTCAGGAGTATTTTATGACTAGGACTTAAGAGGACCCGAGATGATTCTAGAGGAAAGCATAGATATGTGTGGAAGGTAGTATTGGGCCCATACTACTAAAAGCATAGGATCCATACTCGAATCAAGGAAGATCCCGGGGATTCTAAGGGTTGGTCAGGGAAGGTAGCATGATTGGATACCATGGTTCACGACAGTGGTTCTGTCCCTGTCAATCTTTTAGTTTTGGTTGCTTAGACATGAGGATGGTCCTGGTATTTGGTGTGAGCCCACTGACGTTATTGATTTTGGTTGCTTGGTGCAGACCTAGTGAGTTTTGGTTTGAGGCTTCGGGGCTTTGCTCGAGGCCGGGATATGAGTCGCGGGACTCAGGAAGGGAGTGATGATTATGATCAGCTTGAGTTTTGCAACTAGAAGTAGAATGTTTGATTGATGGATTGGAATGTTGTTTTCTAGAACAATTATTGTGCCCTTTCAGTTTTCTGAGTTCGAAGGAATGAGCAGGCTTGTGAGCCCAGGGTCAGATTGTATTCCAGCTTGGGACCAGTTGGTCACAGGAATTGGCGACTGTATTTCAGCGTTGGTGAGCGTGGGTGGGTCGATGTGGCATAAGTATCTTATGAGGCGTACGTGATTACCGTCCCTACCCATAGGAGCTAAGATCCGATTAGCCTTGGATCTCTTGTATCGGGCGGTAAGGATTAATTGTACGATTTATTGTACTTTTGAGATTGGAGACTATGTCTTGGGAGTATTTTGTAGCCCAGTTTAGGGCAGAGGTTGCTTCAGCTACTGTAGTTGAGCTGTGGACGACTGAACTGGTGAGTGAGTCATGGTGCGAGACCCTGAATGGTATGATTTCTAGAGCTCGAGAGCGGAAGATTTGTTTGGAGCACCTTGGGAAGAGGGGTATTATGCGGAGGTTTGCGGACAGGGTCCCACAGGATGGTTAATTCAGCATTGTTAGGATTCAGTGGTTTTAGTAACCGTTATTGATTGGCGGATGAAAGCGCCAAGGAAAGTAGCTCGTTGCTGAGGTATTAGTTAGAACATCTATTTTTGGTCTTCAACATTTCAGTGTGCGATCATTCAAGCCTTAAGGACTGTCGGTTTCACTTGGATTCAGGATGTGTTCATCTAGTTCTTAGAAGTGTGTGATCATTTGGGATTGGCTAGTAATGGAACACTATTTGGAAAGAGTTAGTTGTCATCGGATCGATTGTTGGAAAGTGAGAAGGATTGAGAATTCTCCAATTTTCATGCATTGTGAACACTTAGTCGAATCTAAGTGGGGGAGAATCGTCCCAGAATGAAGAAGCAGGAGCGGCTTTGAAACTGGGATAAGTTTTGCATTTCCGTCAGGGAGGATGGTGGCCCAAGTAGCCCGTTTGGTTTGAGGGTTGTGTGATTTGGGAGTTCGGTAAACCTCCCCAACATGTGAATCGCGTCTTCTCGGTGATTGATAGCAGAATTTTGGGAAATTAGGTTGGGGTTCCAGTCATGAATTTAGTGCAGTTCCAGTGTTCAGTCGAGTGTATGCTCGACTCTGACGGTATTTGGATTGATAGATCGAGGGTAATGCATAAGGTTGCGAATGTGGTGAGGTGGAATTATTGTAAGACTACGGTGGTAACCGTAGCATTCATGGATTCTTTCAGATGATTAGGTCAGGGTGAGCCAGTTCGTAAGATTGTGGGTAGACCACGACATGATTGGAATCGAGAAACGGTAGGTCGTTGGAGACCGGGCATGATGTAAAACTACAGTATTCTGGTAGCGTTCACTTTTTTTATTTGATTCGATGGCAACAGGTTGTCAGGCTATTATGATCGGATGGACCAGAAGGATTGGTCTAGCCATGAGTGGCGATATAGCTACGACAGTGATTGTTAGTCGAAGTTTCCTTGGGAGTCGCGTGGGGCGACTGTGAGATTGCTCTTGACTCAGCAACCGGGCAGGTCTTCAGTATTCCAGATAAGCTGGGATCAGGGAGGTCTCGAAGGATTGTGGGAAGCAATCAGAAGGTAGCCTACTGTTTTAGACAGTTTCTGTGTTTAGGGCAATATTTGCAATCTGGGTTTTCGTACGTATGAGAGGTATCTGATTGTTTGGGGATATGCTAATTCACACGCAGTGGGAACCCCCAGTTATCAGAAGTTGGATATTTAGTTGAGAGATAAGCGGACTGGGTTCAACAATAATGATTCTGTATGGACAGTCTGTCAGGGAGTCAGACCATCTCGAGACTACAGATTTCAGATCGAGTAATATGATCATAATGCAGGGAATTCATCCATCTTCGGGTTTTAAAACCCTCTTAGGGTTAGTTTTGATTGCCTTGGGAAGCATGGGGTTATGCTCGAGATTGTGGTCATGTAGTTCAAGTTTTCTAGCGTGTAAGGAATGATGAGAAACGATTTCAAGGACGAAATCAAATTTAATTGGGGGAGAGTTGTAACATTCCGTTTAAAATAGAGTAATTAAATAATAAACACGGAACCCTGAGAAGTAACTTTTATTATTATTTTATATGATTATAGCCAAAATCAAATAATAATTAGCGGGGTCTTGGTTTCGGGGAGCCAAATGATAAGATTCGAATCTTCTGGGGGTTAATGTGTAATTTCGGGACTTATTTTGTAAAGATTTTCAGAAGTCAGGGGGTATTTGGTATCATTTGGACTTAGTGTGAAAGGATTTATGGAAGCAGGGGTTAAAAAGTAAATTATGGACCTAAGTTGAGAAGGTTTTGTAGAGGAGGGCCATTTGGTAACTTTTCGATTTAATTTGAAAGAAAGGGGAGAAGGAGGGACTAAGAGTGTCATTATGGACCAAAGTTTGAATGGATCGGGTATATAACGTCAACCCTTAGTAACCCTAAACCTAGACACTGTTCAGCCGCCATCCTCACCTCACCTTCCTCCAGCCGCCGCCACCACCCCTTCACTCTCGTTCTCTGGCCGGCAGTACAACCGACGAACACCGCTACCCCCTACTGATGAAGTCGCAAACCACTGTTGAGCTCATGTTGCCGGCAACGACGAGTACCACTGGGAAACAATGTTGCGAGTGTTGTTGCCGCCGCCTCCTTACTTGATGACGTCGAAAAACCACCGCGTGTCTACTGTCGCCGATGCTGCTGTAAACGAAGGCGAAGACGCCATTTATTCCACTTCATCCAGTCATCGCCGGTATCACGCAATGACAGCCGAGCAACCACCGCTGCAGTCCCAACCCTTGAAGACGATGACCGCCTCGGGGGCGTTAAGGCTACCATCGAACAGAAGAACCACTACTGTTTCGTCGTGGTATGTCGGTGCCACGTCCCAGCTCGCCACCACAACACCTTTTCTCTTATCCATCTCATCCTATCCATGACCGTTGCTCCAACCGCCGCTGCCACCTTGAGGGCAGCGATGGCAGATGTGTCCTTTTCTGTGATTATACTCCTTATTAGTTGCGTGTGCTGCTGTATTCCGTTAAGTGTGTGGTGTTGTGTGATCGGGAATCAAAAGTGAACCACCACCACCGTGAGGTGGTGGCTGTCACCCGCTACCACCACTGGCCACCACAAGGGTGGCTGTGTGTGTATTTTATTGTGTGTTTATTTTGAGTAATTTGTTATATGTATGTTGTTATTTTGGCTATAAAAACCCGTCACCACCATGGTGAGTTAGTGATGGCACCTCACGCCACCATTTTGCCGCCACCAGCCGCCACCTTGGGTGGTTGTACGCATTTGTGTGTGATTGGACTGTTTTGGATGTTTTGAGGTGTTTTGGGTCTAGAATCATAACCACCACCGCCGCAAGCCGCTATTGATCACCGCTACCCGAGGTGGTGGTGGGTGGTGCCCAACTTAATCAATAATTAATTAAACTAAAAACTTAACAAAAGGACTAACTGGAACGCGATTGGGTTAGAAGCCCTAATTAGGGTTTAGAAAACCCTAATTTTGGAATTGTTGGTTTGGGCTTATCGGGACCCGCGTTTTGGGCCAATGGAATTGAATTATGAATTGCACTCGATCACACCGTATGATTTATCTAGTAGAGTGATGGACTTAATGGATTAAGTCCTTAATGGGTTAAGTAAGAAACACTTAACCCTAATCGTTATTTTATGTAAAAACCCTAATTTCGCTTGGGCCTTCAGTTGGGCCTTTCTATTGGGCTTTGGTGATTGGGCTATTGATGGGCTATCCAAGAACAAGTAAATGGACTTAAATATTTGGATGGGCTTTTAGGGTAAGGCCCATGTGAGGGACTTGGGCCCAATTTGGGAAATTGAGCTATATATGGGCCATAACTGGGCCTTGATGATTTTGAGATATTTGACCATCCGAATGCCAAGTGTTGGGACTAGAGAAAATGGTTGGGCCTTAAAAATAAGACCATGAGGAGGTTTGGGCCCCATTTGTAAAATTGGGCCATATGTTGGACTTTGGTCAATTGGTTGACTTTTGGGTCTTTGGAGTGTGAGTTTGGGCCTTGGGCTTGAATCAAGCTAGGTTGGGGGTAAATTAGTCTTTTACCCCAAGCATGGACTTATGGTTATGTATTGGAACCCAATTATTAATTGGGTGTTGTTTGATGTTGACAGTTCGGGAACTTGTTATCCAGCAGCTAGGTTTTTGCTTGCGGGACTTCAACAATGTGAGGTGAGTTCTCCTCACTATATCAACATGGTGTAAGGCACTAAGGTCGGTGCTTTTTCGGACTTGTATCTGGGTTTATTGCATGATATGCTTATCCATCTGCATCCTGGTAGTTAGGATGGTATTATGTTTATTGATCTGCACCCTGGTAGTTAGGATGGTATTATGCTTATGACTTGTGTCTGCAGGGTTTTGAGCATCCTAACAAACTTAAGGTGCACATACAACCCTAGATGCTTTGGAACTATGTTTTCTCTATTATACATGCAAAATTGATTTCCAAAGCATTGTCCTATCTAGCATGCAATCTTAGGTACTTGTATAACAAAAACTAGATAGAATACATACCTTTTCTTGTAGTTGATTACTTGGAGATTTAAGAGCCTAGCACCAATAATGTGAATGCCTTAAGTGGAATCACAAATCACCACCAACAACTTGGAAGTCTTGAGAGAGAGTATGTAGTGCTCAAAATCAGCTAAGCTTCTTATCTCACACACTAGTGCCGATTTTGGTAGCTTGTAGGTTTCTTATATAGTGTGAGGTATTAGGTTTACAATCATGTAAACCCTAATACCCATGACCTTTCACTTACTTAGGATCCATGGGTTAAAGCCTCCATGGACTATCCATGAACTTCCATGTAGGCTTAGCCCATCCTAAATAATCCATTGGCCCATATTATAAGAATCCACATTTAACTAGTCTCTTTTGATCACTAAACTAATTCCAAATTAATTTTTGATCAATACTAATAATATGATTTCATATTAATATATTATAACTTATAATATATTAACAAATCATAACTTATACTCTTCTCAAAAGACTATCCATACAAATTGTTCCGGTGAAGTGCAACCCAAATGGACCATGCCGGGTCGGGTCAAGTACATACCAAATATAGTTATGGACTTAGACACCTTATCCAATAGTCTCCCACTTGGATGAGTCTGATAACTATAGTTGCAAGTATGTCTTCAGGATTCGACCAGCAATCGTAGCCCTTAAAACCTTGTCGAACTATGAAGTTCCATTTTAGATAAGTGATCATATAATCCTCTGTTCTCAAGATATCAGCCGGACAAATACATGGAACAACGTCATACTTATATTCCAGCAGTTTGTTTCCCTATTTCCGATTTGTTTGACATAGAACTTAATTGAACACATCAATTTCGTTCGGACCGGGCCCGACACATAAGTCAAAACAAAATCATTGAGGGGCCCAAGATATCGCTTTGAATCCTCCAAGGACTAAAAGGAACAGATAAACTTTGACTCATATGCTTGTACTTACTATTCATCAAATTGTAGACAATAGCACGTTTTATGACATCAAGTTACTGATGCGTTTTCGTACTATCAATGTACAACCAACTCATAGTCAACAACTCATATCTCTTGGTTTGAAGACTTATATGATATTACCATCTCACGATCACTCGAGATAAATTCCATGAAGTGATACAAGTGAGCGTGGGTTTAATCCAATACTCAGACCTTATGAGCACTCATGAATGTTGCAGCAACCATTGCTATGTCTAATACAATTCAGAGAAATCTAGAAGCCCAATTCATGACAGTCTTGTTTCAATACCTACTTGCAAATTATGATCAATTGTGGAAAGTTTGAATAATATAATTATTCTAGAAGTCAAAACATGCAAAATGAAACAATAGTAAATGATTGACACAAGACAGTACCATACTAGTAAATAAAAACACCTTTTATTTAAACATCAAATGTCAATTACATTTCAACTATTACAAGTTTCGAAATCTATCTAATCACTAAAACTAATATCATCCTTCAGCCCAATGTGCCCCGTATGCTGTAAATGGTTAACCCTACTCAGTCCCTTCATGAGTGGATCTGATGGGTTCTCATCTGACGATACCCTCTTTGCCATGAGGATTCCTTCTTCTATCTTATGTCTTATAAAGTGATATTTTCTATCAATGTGTCCGGATCTGCCATGATCTCTTGGTTCCTTGGCTAAGGCTATCACACTATTGCTGTCACAGAAAATCTCCATAAGCTCCTTTATAGCTGGTACAACTCCAAGGTCTCCAATGAAGTTCTTCAGCCATATCGCCTCCTTCGCTGCTTCGCTTGCTGCTATGTACTCTGATTCGCACGTTGAATCAGCTACAATCTCCTGCTTGGAACTTTTCCATGTCACTGCTCCTCCATTCAGGATAAAGACCCAGCCTAACTGAGAGCGGAAATTATCCCTATCAGTTTGAAATATAGCGTCACTATACCCTACTACTCT
This sequence comes from Lactuca virosa, assembly GCF_052849685.1. NCBI lineage: Eukaryota > Viridiplantae > Streptophyta > Magnoliopsida > Asterales > Asteraceae > Lactuca > Lactuca virosa. Next base: position 180,552,214 of record NC_136430.1, read on the forward strand.
CAAGTCATCCCTCCCACCGAGGGTAAGGACCCAGTCCTTAGTCCTCCGCAGGTACTTGAGAATATTCTTTACCGCAGTCCAGTGAGCCTTGCCAGGGTTCCCCTGATATCTGCTGACCATGCTCAAAGCAAAGGCGACATCAGGGCGAGTACAAGTCATAGAATACATGATCGAGCCTACAGCGGAATCATATGGTAATCGACTCATCTCAGCTATCTCAGCCTTTGTACTCGGACTCTAAGTCTTACTCAGTTTAGCATTGCTTTGGATCGGTAAGTCACCTTTCTTGGAATTCTGCATGTTGAACCTTTTCAACACCTTATCCAAGTAGGTACTCTGACTAAGTCCAATTAGTCTCTTACTCCTGTCTCTCAATATCCTTATCCCTAGAATATAGGCAGCTTCTCCAAGCTCCTTCATAGCGAAACACTTCCCAAGCCAAGACTTAACCTCCTGCAAGGTTGGGATGTCATTTCCTATGAGTAGTATGTCATCCACATACAGTACCAAAAAGCTAACTATACTCCCACTAGCTCTTACATATACACAGGACTCATCCTCGCTCCTTGAAAAGCCAAACTCTTTGACTTTCTCATCGAAACAAAGATTCCATCTACGAGATGCTTGTTTTAATCCATAGATGGATTTCTCAAGCTTACACACTCTATTAGGGTACTTTGCATTGACAAAACCCTCTGGTTGACTCATGTAAACATCCTCAGCAACTTTCCATTAAGGAAAGCGGTTTGACATCCATTTGCCATATTTCATAATCATGAAATGCAGCTATGGCTAGCATAACCCTAATAGACTTAATCTTCGCTACTGGCGAGAAGGTCTCATCATAGTCAACTCCCAGAATTTTAGTAAAGCCCTGCCCCACCAGTCGTGCCTTATAATTCTGTACCTTCCCATCCATGTCGGTCTTCTTCTTGAAGATCCATTTGCACCCGACTGTCTTACGACCCGGTACATTATCAACCAAGTTCCATACTTGATTGTCATACATAGAGTGAATCTCGCTGTCTATTGCCTCCTTCCATTTTGTAGACTCGGGGCCTGCCATGGCTTCCCTGTAGTTACTAGGTTCATCCAAATCTACCAGTGTACTATCACTGATAAATGTATCACCTTCTGCAGTGATATGATAACCATAATAAAAATCAGGTGTGTTCCTAACTCTAGTGGAACGCCTCGGAGGTACAGACTCATCAATCGGCTCAACAGGAGTTTCCTCCTCAGGTTGATCACTAGTGTTTGAGGTTCCTTCACCACTTTACTCTTGAAGCTCTTCAAGGTCAATTTGCCTCCCACTGTTTCCTTGGCTTATGCATTCTCTCTCATGAAAGACTCCTCTCCTTGCCATAAAGACCAAATTTTCACTGGGTCTGTAGAAGAGGTAACCAAAGGATTTCTATGGGTAGCCGATGAAAATACACCGTTCACTTTGAGGTTCGAGCTTGTCGTGAGTTTTGCGCCTCACGAAAGCCTTGCAACCCCAAATCTTGATGTGGTCTTAAGTGGGAAATTTCCCAATCCACGTCTCGTGAGGTGTTTTGGCAACCTTTTTAGTACGGACTAGATTAAGGATATGGGCACCAGTCTCTAAGGCATACCCCTAGAATGAGATAGGTAACAAAGCTCGACTCATCATGGAAAGAACCATGTCCAACAAGGTTCGATTGCGCCTCTCAGCCACACCATTCAGCTATGGTGTCCTAGGAGGTGTCAATTGTGAAACTATTCCACATTCCTTAAGATAGTCAAGGAACTCGATACTAAGATACTCACCACCCCGATCGGATCGAAGCATCATTATCTTCCTGCCCAACTGATTCTCCACTTCTTGCTTAAACTCTTTGAACTTTTCAAAGGTTTCTGACTTGTGCTTGATCAAGTAGATATAGCCATATCTGCTGTAATCATCAGTAAAAGTCACATAGAAGCGGTTAGCATCCCTTGTGGTCGTTTTGCAGGGTCCACACACATCTGTGTGTATAAGGTCCAACAAACCCTCACCCTAGCACAAGTACCAGTGAAGGCTGACTTAGTCATTTTTCCAAGTAAACAAGATTCGCAACTATCATCTGACTTTAAGTCAAATGATTCCAAGACTCCAGCCTTCTGGAGTTGGCCTATGCGCTTCTTGTTGACATGTCCAAGACGACAATGCCACAAGGATGCCTTATCCAAACTAGTGGAAGAATCAATATGCAATACATTATTTCCAAAGTTGTCTACAACCGACACAGTTTCATATACACCATCACAAGGTAATGCTTTAAAATAAAAAAACACTATTATAAAAAACATTAATACCACCACATTCATTATCAAATGAATAAGTAAATCCTTGTTGGTACAAACCATGAAACGAAATAATATTTCTCACCATTTCAAACGAGTAACAACATTTATTCAAATCTAACATTAACCCACTCCTAAGCAATAAAGAATAAAATCCAATATTGGTAACAGATGATGCTATCCTATTGCCCATGATTAAGTTTATCTTCCCGTGCTCCACATCCTCACTTCTTTTTAGGCCCTGCAAATCAGAACAAATGTGAATTCCACACCATGTATCAAGAACCCAAGAATTAGTATGTGGTGAGTTATTAGACAATATAGTGTAAATACCTGCATGGGTGGGTTTTACTTTCCCATCCCTAACATCCTGCAAGTACTTGGGGCAGCTTCGCTTCCAGTGCCCGTTTTCCTGACAGTAGAAGCATTGTGCTTCCTTTGGGTTGGAAGAGGGAGTGATCGAACCACCTTTGGTTCCACTTGAAGAGGAGCCATCAAGAGACTTTCCCTTGGTACCCTTCATAGGGGTCTTCATCGTTTTCCCCTTACCTTGCCCAATTGCCAGAACAGGGGCAGTATTAGGAGTGGTAACAACATTCTTACCTTTGAGGCTAGTTTCAGCAGTCCTCAAATGTCCTTGAAGTTTGCTAACTGTGACCTCCTTCTTGTTCATATGATAGGTCATTCTGAACTGATCATAACATGGAGGTAGGGAGTGTAGAATGATATATATTGCTAACTCCTCATCAAAGTTCACATTTAACTTCATCAAACTGTCCACAAACCTTTGCATTTTCTGTAAGTGACCCGTGATGGACTCTTCATCCTTCATTTTTGTTGTTATAATGGAGGTGATGATTTCATACCTCTCTTGACGAGCACTCTAATGGTACCTTTCCATCAGATCCTAGTGTATCTCATAGGGGTAGAAATCCTCATAGGATTTTTGGAGTTCTGCTGTCATAGTGGCCAACATGATGCAGGATACCTTAGTGGCATCCTTCTCATGGGTAGTGTACTCAGCAATCTCCTCGGGAGTAGCAGAAGACTCATCAATAACCTTTAGCTCCTAATCAAGGACATACTCCTTGTCCTCGTAGCGAGTAACCATCCTGATGTTCCTAGTCCAGTCATTGAAATTAGTCTCATCAAAGATAACTCTCCCACACAAGTTCATTAGGGTGAGGGAGTCAGTAGGGTGTGAGCCAGAAGCATTGCTGGAAGACATCTGAAAAGAAGAAATACAAGTTTACATTAGATAAAGAGTCCTTAATAAGACACCCAAATGAAATATTAACGCTAGGACCCAACACAATATTTTATAACTTAGAAGATGGATGTCGTAATCCAAGCTACAAAATATTTGAAGGTAGGTAAATGACAATTTACCAATTTCCACCATGAAAAACAAAATAGATTATTAAGTTTTAATTGGATTTGAAATTCCTAAATCTTTTGAGATTCATTGAACAATTCAATGGCATGTTTAAATCTCGATTATGCCCTTCAAGCTTGTGACTGGGATGTCGAGGATCACAAACAAGGTGCGAATAACCATGCAAATTAACTTGGTACTCTTAGATTTATCACCTAATTGATGTGCCGGTTAACCACACGCGCTCCACCGATCTATGATAAACCTTAAGCCACCCTTTCCACCTTTGTTAGTCCAAATTAGTGTGTCGGTTAATCACACACGCTCCACTAACAACTTAGCAAGGTGCAAAGTGTTATTTCATGGGTTAGCACCAATTTCACATTTTCCTAAAGTAACTAAGATTGGGAATTAATAACGATTTAGTTACTTTATAATTTCATTATACTTTTAATGAGGATTAATTTCCTATCCTACCCGTTCGGCTAACGAACCTCCACCAGTCATGGAAGCGGTGGGTGAGAGTGGACACCCATTAAACTGCCATTTTATAAGCAGTAACCTTATACCCCCCTTAGATAACGGCTTCGTGAATGAGGCCTACTAACGGTAAGACTGACTTATTCTTATACATATATATAATTATTAGACTTTTAATAATATAATAGTATAAGGGTTGAATTTTAAACATTTAAAATTCTAGGGGTTTTTGGAATTAGAGTATTAATGTGTATGAGACTTTACAAATTCCAAAACTTGAGGGCAAGTTTTGAAACTCTTCAAAACTTTTCAACTCCATAATTTATGAGTTTAATGGCCTATCAAAAACGAGACTCTTCATTTTCTATAACCTATGAGTTTAATGGCTCTTTTAAGGAAAAGACTTTTGGTAATCCATAACTTGAGGACAAGTTATGGAGTCCATTAAAACACATACATCATGGATTCAATTAATCATAATAATCAAATAAAGCATGCATTATCATATTCAAACTCATAGAACAAGATAATTCAAATCATCAATTTTCAAGAAACTAGTATAATCATATTTAACTAATACAAATCTTGAAATTATGACAATCACCTTGTAATTAGATTAGGATGTTCATTACCATATCATAAAAAACAGTTAAAATGATTCAAAACAGTTATAGGTAATGATCCTAATCCAATTTTGGCCAAAAAAAACCCGAAAACCTACTGCCAGCACACTCAACTCGTCGAGTTCCATAAAGAACTCGTCGAGTTCATGCCTTAATTCATCAACTCGTCGAGTTTCTTGCTTGAACTCGTCGAGTTCTGCAGTCTGGGTAGATTCTCAGCGTTGAAAAATTATTTTCCAGCAACTATATAATAGAAAACAATCCTAGGCTCTGATACCACTGCAGGGTTTTGAGCATCCTAACAACCTTAAGGTGCACATACAACCCTAGATGCCATGGAACTATGTTTTCTCTATTATACATACAAAATTGATTTCCAAAGCATTGTCCTATCTAGCATGCAATCATAGGTACTTGTATAACAAAAACTAGATAGAATACATACCTTTTCTTGAAGTTGAATACTTGGAGCTTTAAGGGTCTAGCACCAATAATGTGAATGCCTTAAGTGGAATCACAAATCGCAACCAACAACTTGGAAGTCTTGAGAGAGAGAGAGAGAGAGAGAGTATGTAGTGCTCAAAAACGGCTAAGCTTCTTATCTCACACACTAGTGCCGATTTTGGTAGCTTGTAGGTTTCTTATATAGTGTGAAGTATAAGGTTTACATTCATGTAAGCCCTAATACCTATAACCTTTCACTTACTTAGGATCCATGGGTTAAAACCTCCATTAACTATCCATGGACTTCCATGTAGGCTTAGCCCATCCTAAACAATCCATTGGCCCATACTATAAGAATCCATATTTAACTAGTCTCTTTTGATCACTAAATTAATTCCAAATTAATTCGTGATCAATACTAATAATATGATTTCATATTAATATATTATAACTTATAATATATTAATAAATCATAACTTATACTCTTCTCAAAAGACTATCCATACAAATTGTTCCGATGAAGTGCAACCCAAATGGACCATGTCGGGTCGGGTCAAGTACATACCAAATATAGTTATGGACTTAGACACCTTATCCAACAGTATCTTGGTTATGGGATGGTTGATATCGTAGTGATCGTTTAGATCGGTATCTGTAAGTCCCAAATTTTGCTTGATGTATCAATCAGATCCACTTCATGGTGCGGAATCCCAATTAAGTGGATGATGCAAGATCAAATGGAGAAGAAGGAGAAGAAGAAGAAGATGAATCTATGATGTATTGATGATAAGATTGATTCTCCAACACAAAATTCACACACACACAAACTCTTCTTCTCTCTAACTTTCTCTCTCTACAATATGATTATGAATGAATGCTCTCTTGACTCCTCACCCTTACATCTATATATATGGACCGCAAAATCAAGGCTGTGACAACCCGAATCTTTTTCCATTAATGTCAACCTGATTCCGTTAATAAGTTTTGAATTTTATCAAGTTCCGTCAAATTCTTATGATTTGGATCACCATTTAGGTTATATAATTGAATTTTATATAAGAGTCGAAACCAAAATCACGCGAAAAACCCGAGTTTCTTTTGAAAAATCGATAGTTTTCGGCCTGAGTGGAGTTCACGGCCGTAAACCCATTTACGGGCGTAAACCTGTTTACGGCTAGTGACAGGTGGCCCCCACCACCGACCATACCCCCAGCCTATATATACGGGACTCCCACCTTCATTTAAACTTTCCTACTGAAAATTCTCTCATTCTCTCTCTCTACCTCTTAACCGTAAACACCAAAACACCCTCTCTTCTTCCGAAAATCATCAAGAATCACTTCTGGAGGTTGTTTTGGAGCATCTAAAGCGGGTTTTTTATCGAATCCAACATCGTTGTTCTTAAGTTTACGGCCGTACACCCATCAAATCTTCAAATCTTCAAAGGCCGCAAACCATTTACAGCCGTACACCCTTCAAATCATAATAGATCCTTCAAAAACACAGTTCACGGTCGTAAACCCTTTAAAGGTTTGTTCACAGCCGAGAACAGTTCACGGTCGGAAACCCTTCACGGCCGTAAACTCCTTCACAACGTGAATCTTGGCTGCAAACCCGTTTTTCCGATTCAATCGAGTCCCGGTAAGATTCCTAAACTGAAAGCAAGTGTTTTCCCAACACTATAAATAATGGTTTCGCTAATAAAATACATATATGGATTAATTGTATTAGGATCCCGTTGAGTGGCGCGTACATCAACTCGAGGGTCTTCACTCCCAGTTTTCGCTGTCCGACTATTCACACGACTAACAGTAAGTTCATACCCCTATGCTTTTATGATTTTAAATGTTTTCAGAGGGAGAGTACAAGCCAAACACAAAATGATTTTGTGCATTTATACAAAATAATTTCAACACATTTAAAACTAATGCAATTGATACAATCTTACAGTTTCCACATGTTTATAAAATATTTAGATATTTTATCCCTTTATGTAACGTGCTGAGCAAAAGGGACTTTTTCAATCTACAGTCAAAATTGAATAGTTTTTCTGATCAATACGTAAACCAAGTAAACAACATACATGCAAACTATAATAGGTATAGTTTAGGTTTTCAATACACAGTTTTACGAATTCAGAGTTTTACATAGAAAAACATATAAACTATGACATATTTAGTTTATGATATACATTACTACAAAAGTACATCATTTAATACTTATTTAAGTATAATTATTACCGTATAAAGTATACACACGGGTTTAAATACAGTAGATCAATACAGAACTACACGTAAACTAGTTAATACAGGATTGTGAGACAACACTTCAATTGTACCTTTCGGGGTACATGTTAAATCCTATCATAGTATAACCAGAGTCTCCTGGAGGGAGAGCATGAGATTTATGAATAGATCTATTCGGGACTGACAATCCCACACCTGAACTGCTAGCTACAGTTAGGCAGGCATGTCTGGGGTGACAAATGTCATTTAACCGACATGTGAAGAACGTTGTAAAGGTCACTAGGTCATATCACGTATGGTTATACGACTCACAATAGTATAAACTAACCTTATTGTTTATGTGATTTCATTCTTCTTTAGTTTTATTTTTATTCATAAAACTAGTTCATAATACAACTGGATGATTCTAGGGATTTCAACTCATAGTTTATCTTAAGTAATGAGACTACTATACATATTGGTGGTAACCAGGGTTTTCAAACAGAACATCTTATACATTACTGGTGGTAACCAGAGTTTTAAAACAAAACATCTTATGCATTACTGGTGATAGCCAGGGTTTTCATACAAAGGGTTTTCATTCAAAACAACGTTATGCAATATAGTTGGTGGTAACCAGACGTATAAACTAATACATTATACACTACTACAGAACGCAGTAATAAACATATATGTTAGAAAATATTGGGTTTTCTTGGGAAGCATACAAACATTTTACAGATTCAATGACAGGATTTTCATTACAAAAACATACTTATGAACTCACCAGCTTTATGCTGATACTCTTTCAAAACTGCTTATATTCTCAGGAAATCAGTAGACAGGTACCTCGCATAGATTTTTGAGAAGACGGAGCGTATAGAGTCACATCTTTTACTTTTGGTTATGCTTTTGATGTATTAAAACATGAACCAAACAGATGTAAATACCTATATTTATATATATTCAATGAAAGGGTTGTGTTTACTTTGATTACTATGATGCAATTGTTGTGATACTACATATGACGTCATCCGCCCCCGAACGTTTCCGCCTTTCCGGTTTGGGGGTGTGACAGATTGGTATTAGAGCTATTATTTATAATGAACTAAGTATACCGAACCTTACATGGTATACAACTATAAACACTAAAGGGACCGGAGTACTCTAAAGCTAAAAGTATACTTTAAAAATACAAGTATTTTTACAAGAAGTATATAAGTATACATACATACAAGAAGCTATAACATAGTAGGAACTACATAAAAGTATTTAGGGGGAGTTGGGCACTATGGTTAAACCTGGACAGTTATGTAGTCATATGTGGGGCCAATATAACCTGATCAACTATATTTGTCCGAGATATGACTAACATGTGTTTAGGAGTGACTGTGGTGTCGCGACGAGTCTAAAACTTACCAAATCCAATACTATTGAAAACACATAGTTAAAATAATATAGGAGTATTTTATGGTACTATATCACTGCACAGAGTCATCACTATTGGTACAAATCCTTATAATCGAAAGACTTGCAGTTCCTTGTTAATAGAAAAGATGTATCCCAGAAAGAGACCCAACAGGAAGAACAACGACCCTCCACCACCACCACCTCCTCAGTTCGATCATGCGTTGTTCCAGGCAGCAGTTACGGCCGCTGTGGCTGCTGCAATGTCGTAGATAAATCCGGGTGGCTCTGGCGGATCAGGAGGTGGACCCGATCCCCAAAACCTTGATGAAGGTCAGGGACACCAGAAGGAGTGTTCCTATAAAGACTTCATGAATGTCGAGCCTAAATCTTTCGATGGTAATGGAGGATTTATTGCCTTAACCCGATGGTTTGAGAAGATCGAATCCATTTTCGAGATTTGCGCATGTTCTGAGGCAAACAAGGTGAAGTTTGCCGCCTGCACCTTCACGGACAGAGCATTGACTTGATGGAATAGCCAGGTCAAATCCCTAACTCTGTCAGTAGCGAATGCCATGGGTTGGGAGAGTTTGAAGGAACTCATGCTTGCCGAGTACTGCCGAAGGGGCGAGATGCAGAAATTAGAGCACGAGCTTTGGAACCTGAAGATGAAGGGTTCCGACATTGCCACTTACACAGCTAGATTCTACGATCTGGCTCTTCTATGTCCGGGAATGGTCACCCCAGAAAGCAAGAAGATAGAGAGGTACATTTGGGGATTGACTCCCCTAACTCAAAGAAATGTCTTGGCTGCTAAGCCTTCCACTTTTGACAGCGCCAAGTGCCTGGCGCAGACCCTGATAGATCACAGGGTTGATCTTGATGAAGTGGCAGCCGCTCCCGAACCACCAAAGGCGAGTGGTGGGAAAAAGAAGTTTTGGAACAAGCGAAATGGCCAGTCTTCGCAGGAGCCCTCCAAGAAGCAGCAAGTAGTGGCAATTCTGTTGGGTTTTGAGCATTCTAACACTCCTATGGTGTACATGCAACCCTATAAACCTTGGATCTATGTTTTCTCTATTATACATGCAAATATTAACTATTCCAAGGTTTCATCCTAACTAGCATATTATGAAGCACCTATACTACAAAGTTCTAGTTAGATGACATACCTTTTGATGTAGCTTGATGTCTTCAAGCTTTAAGAGCTTAGCCCCAATAGTGTGGAAGCCTCAAATGGAATCACAAATCACCAAAACACCTTGGAAGAACTTGAGAGAATATGTATGCACACTAAAATCGGCCTACTCTTATTTTCACACACTTGTGCCAATTTTGTGAGCCAAGGACCCCTTTATATATTATGGAGGATTAGGGTTACATCCATGTAAACCCTAATACCCATGACCTTTCATTTACATAGGATCCATGGGTTAAAAGCTCCATGGACCATCCATGAAAGCTTAGCCCAACCTAAATGAACTTGGCCCATCCCATATATATAAGAGTCCATATTTAATTAGTTCCTTTTGATCACTTAATTAATTCTAAATTAATTCTTGATCAATACTAATTAAATAACATGATTCCATATTAATATATTAGAACTTATAATATATTAATATAAATCATAAATATACTATTCTCAAAAGACTATCCATATAAATTGTTTCGGTGAAGTGCAACCCAAATGGACCATGCCGGGTCGGGTCAAGTACATACCAAATATAGTTATGGACTTAGACATTAATCCAACAGTCTCCCACTTGGATAAGTCTAAAACTATTATTAAGTATGACTTCAAAACCTAACTGGCAATCGTAGCTCTTAAAGCCGCTTTCGAAATCTGACCTTGTTAATGACTTGTCCATTAGATAAGGGATCATATATTCCTCCATTCTAGATATCATATGGACTGAGACATGGATTATAATCATTCTCTCTGTCCATTTGTTGTTTCCCGATTTTCGATTTATGATGACTGACTGATTGAACAAATCAAATCAGTCTAGGCTTGGCCAAGCACTCACATGTGTCATCGCTAAATCATCGAGGGGCCCACAGATATCGCTTTTATCCCGAAGGTAAAAGGAATGGATAAACTTCGACTCATATGGCTTGTTCTACTACTTGTTGAATCATACACAAAGGCACGTTTTATAACATCGAGTTACCAAATGCGTTTTCGTGCAATCAATGTATAACCAACTCATAGTAACAACTCATAGCTCTAGGTTTGAAGAATATAAGATATTATCGTCTCATGATCACTCGTGAAAAAATCCATGAAGTGATTCAAATGAGCGCGGGTTGAATCCAATACTCAGAACTTATGAGCACTCATGAGTGTTGTAGCACCGCTTTGTCTAACATCTTAGACCTCTACAAGCCAACCCATTACAGTCTTGATTCATATCTACTTCCAACATATGACTGACTGTGGATAGTTTGAATAACTTAGTCATTCAGGAAGAATGACCTAGTTTATTCTGGAAGTCAAAACATACAAAATGAAACAGAAGAATAAATTAATCAAATATGGTATCAAACCCTATGAATATAAATAGACCACTTTTATTTATCACCATACTGATAACTCATTATTTCATTGTTTCGGTTTTATCAACTTTATACCTGAATTAAAAACACTAGTTGTCCCATGCTCCAAGCATGTACACTATGTTTTTCTAAACAATAGCTTTGCCATACACCAAGTATGCACTCTATGTTTGTCTATGATCCTTACTTTGTGAAATAAACCAATTGAACATAATTTCAATGATTCTAATTTCACACTCCCAAATCCTTATCGAAAAATGTGAGAATTTCAAATTCCTATCATTTATCGAAATTTGTTTAGATTTTAAACTTATATGCACTGACCCTCCTGTAATGAATATGTACAAAGTCACAAAGACTTGTCAACAGTCATTATAAGGTATTCCAATGGAGATCAAATCCATGGAAACTAAGTCTCATATTCAAAGTACATTGCTTTGGACATGCTTCTTGCATTAAGTTTTCTAATCTTACACAGATAACTTCCACCTATGGAGACAACTCCATATTCTCATTTTGACTATCACTTCTGAATAAGAGATGCCTCTTTTCAGAATATGTCAATATGGTCCTTCCAAAATTAGCACTATACTTCCAACTGTCCCTGAGCAACCAATCTTTGGTAAACCTCAGATTGTCCTCGACAATTGCTTAATCATTTTAGTCATATGCAATTCCAGACCTTTTCCCTTCTTAATGCCTCTGGGCATTTGGAAAAATTTAGAAATGACAAATATTATAGCACATGCAATCGATCCTGTACCCAAAGCAAATGGTACACGATTCATGATGTCTCACATAAAGACATGATTCTAGACCAGTCTTTTGCTACAATATTTTTATTTGCCATGTTTTCAAAATTTGACTATGAAGAGGGATGCCGTAATCATAATCGAATTTTGAGAACGCAATATATAGAATTTCCTTAAGTTGAACCAATCCAACATGAAATTCATATATATATTCTTGACTAAAGATGATTAAGGTCTCAATCGAAGCCTTTAGAACTGAAATGAAGTATATCCTCTCCCTTAATTATAGCAAAACAACTTTTTCAATCCCTGCAGCCTCACGAATTGAAACTTTTGTTTTCTATAATTAACATTGCTAACTTGCAACACTAACAATAATTATCATGCTCCTACTAACATGATGATTATTAGCATAACACTTATGCTCCCACTAGCTTTGACATGTACTCAGAAATCAGCTGGACTTCTAGAAATCAATATTTTATTGACTTTCTTACCAAAGTTCAGATTTCTGATACGAAATGCTTTGATAAAACTTTATCAAAATCATACACCTTTCCTTAGATAGCATGCATGTGTGTCTAAACAATTTCAGAACTATGAAAAGGGATGTCGTAATCATAGTCTCAATTGTTTAGACCTTTTGCCATCTGCTTCAAATCTACTTGGTGGAAGTGTTTCCTCACCATCATTTTCATGAATCGGAGAGAAACCTTATGACCCTTAGATTTTATGGTGTATGTGTTCTTATCCATGTGAATCGTCAAAACCATAGTCACAAGACAAGGATAATGACAAATCCAAACTCATATGGACTGAACTTATGCAATCTTAACTTCTTGCCACCTGGCAGTACAGGGCGTGTCATTGCTTCCAAGTTGTTATGCAACCAATTGAGAACTTTCAGAACTCCTATGCAAAGCCAACTTTAACTGGAATGGGCACAGAATATGTCAACACGATAGGTTATAAACCTCAAGTCGTGTGCTAGTGAAGAACCTCAGGTTTTATTATTGATTAGTTCTTGAAATTCTTTTTAGGATCTTTAAGACTCCCACTATCCTCTTGACATATAAGACTATCTTGCCAAATATTCAAGAGATAGTGCGGATTCTTTATCAAGACAAACACTTCACACAATTGGCCTTAGTTGGTCTTTGTTTTATCCAAAACATCACAACTTACCAATTTCAAATGTACAAGAGTAGGACACTTTTACTCTTACATTTGACAAGTTTTTTAAACCTTTCTTTACGATATGTCACTCAAATTACAATCTTGGAGTATGACTCTAAGAATTGTTTTGGAACGAAGTATGACTCATCTTCCTGATCTAACCATTTCAACAATTCATGACTCCTCTTCTTAGTCATAAGAATGCACTAAGATGACCTTTAGAGGACTAATTGTGATATGATTTCTAAATCATTAAGATGATCACAAACATGATACTAAAGTACTCTCCCATCTTTTCAGATTTGAGAAACTTTTATCTTTCTACCTAATTTGATTCTTCTCATTCGTTCTGCCATACATTGAGACTTTTCCAATGTTTCAGAATTATACTTAAACTTGTAAGTATAACCATATTTACTAAACTTTAGTAAATCAAATAGTCTTAACGAGCTTTGTGGTGGACATGACCAGTGCACAAGAATGTGTACTCGATCCCTTTAGTCCTTCACTTGACTCACACATCCATGTGAACAAGTAATTAGTCTTGATTTTCCAATGCTTGAAAGTTCTCTTTCATCATACTATTCAACTTGCATGATTCCAAGTTTCGGTCCAATTGAAACTTGGGTGATGAGGAACTTTCCTGATTTGGTAAATTTAGACACTACCACAAATGAAAGAATCAAATCCATTTTCCAATATTGCTGTCAGTGGAATCATATAAGCAACAATTTTCCACAAATGTCATTGTAAGGATACTTCAAATAAACAAAATTAAACAATTTTCTTTTATTTTAAAACTTTGCGGAAAAACTTATCCTTACAATCCACATGGAAAATTGTTGTTATCTATTCCTTAGCAATATATCATAACTTCTTAAGCAACTGCTCAAAATTCTGATGCGATCGAAATCCACCTTCGCGATCAGAATCAGCATATACTTCCTTTAAGATTTCTCTATATTCTTTGATTCTTAAAACATCAACATGTGACCCAGTCACATCATGTAATGAGGATCTCAGAATAGAACTTAACAGAGTTAGATAATAGGCTCTACCTGATGTAGAGTCAAACTTATTGACTTTAACATCCTTAGGTAAATTTGGCAGCTTTGCAATTAATGCCCCTTCCTTTGGCAAAATAAACATATGGACCCTTTGGTAATGGGACTATCTCAAACTTAGCCTTTCTCTTTACCATTTGGTCAACCGGGTTGACTATGGCCAATCCCTTTCCATTGGGAAGAGAATGCTTTTTCTGGATTTCCAGTGTCACCATTGTCACTGTCCATAAAGTTTTTGGGAAGTTGATCTTCTAATCAAATTTGCTTCACTATCGTTCCAAATCATTGCTGATTCAGCAGCACCAAGCAAATAGATATGATCATTAAGGTTCATGTCATAGTCTGTATCATAGTAGTCCCAAAGGAACTCACTATGTGACTTAGAAAGTGATTGAACACCCAACTTTCTCAAGACTTTGAAACCCAACCCTCCCGGCTTGTCAATATGTGACTTCATCTCTAAGATGTGATCACACATAGACCTTGCTTGCCATTAGGGCTTGAGTGACCTTGAACTTGTGGGTTAGGGAGAATAATTGGAGGAGGTGGAGGAAGTAAAGTTCCAAGAGATTTAGGAAGATCATAGATGTCTGAACTCGACATCTTTTGGGAGATATTCAAGATAGTTGATCTAAAGTCCTTAATATAACAACCAATATGAAATATTAAGGCTAAGATCCAACAACCTATTTATAACTGGAAGAGGGATGCCGTAATCCGAGTTATAAAATAGTTGAAAGTAGGTAAATGACGATTTACCAATTTCCACCATGAAAAACGAAATAATTTAATTAGGTTTTTTACTTGGATTTGAAACTCCTAGATCTTTTGAGATTCACTGAACTTTTCAATGGCATGTTTCAATCTCGAGTGTGCCCTTCAGGTTTTGTGACTAGGATGCCGAGGATCACAAAACAAGGTGTGAAGTGTAATTTCATGGATTAGCACCTCAATCGATGTGCCGGTTAACCACACGAGCTCCACCGATACTATGATAAATATTAAGTTACCCTTTGCCTACTTTGTTAAATCCAAGTTAGTGTGTCGGTTAACCACACACGCTCTACTAACGGTTTAAACAAAGTGCAAAGTGTAATTTCATGGATTAGCACCTTATTCACATTTTCCTAAGTAACTAAGATTGAGAATTAATAAAAGGTTTAGTTACTTAGTATTTATCATTAATACTTTTAATGAAGGGAGAATTATAGTCCTTGTCCTACCTGTTCGGCTAACGACCCTCCACCAGTCAAGGAAGCGGTGGGTGAGAGTGGACACCCATTAAGCTGCCATTTTATAGGCAACAACCTTATACCCCCCTTATAGACCGGCTTCGTGAATGAGGCCTACTAATGGTAAGACGACTTGCTCTTATACATATAATATATTAAACTTTTAATATTATAATAGTATAAGGGTGTATTTTAGACATTTAAAATACTTGATGGTTTAATCTATTAATTAAACTAGACTTTTAATTTAATTAAACTCAAACCATATATTTATGGATTTAATAATACTCTTTTAATTAAACGCTTTAATTAACTATTAATAAAGTCCATAAGAGTTAATTTGAACTATTCAACAAAACATCATAATTCCAATTATTAAACTCAAAATTAAAACCATTTAATTAATTGTTTAAGTTATGAACCGAAGAGTTTTAGAATTCAATTCTTTTTTTCATAAAAAACTTTTCTCAAATTCCAAAACTTGAGGGCAAGTTTTGTAATTCTTGAAAACCTTTGGATTCCATAACTTATGGAATTAATGGTGTTTTATGATGAAACATTCCATGTTCCATAACTTAAGAACAAGTTATGGAATTCTTTAAAACATTAACACCAAATTTTGTAACTCCATAAAAACTTTGAATCAAATTTTTTTTTTTTTAAAAAAACTTTCATATCCATAACTTATGGAAGTTTCAAAAACCCTTAAGATCACAACTTTAAAAAAAACTTTTGAGCTCCAAAATTTTATGAAAAAATTTGTAACTCCTTAAAACATTTAGATCAAACTTTTAAAACTAATAAAATAATCATATCATTTTATCTTTTACTAAATTTGACCTAATTCAACTCATATAACAAATGATTCAAATTTTACAAATAATTCGTTTTTCACAAAACAAGTAATTATCTTAAAATTTGACAAACGTCATGTTTTTTTTTCCTTTTTTTTCCAACTTGAAAATAAAACATTTGCATCAATATAACAGAAAACAACCTGGCTCTGATACCACTGTTGGGTTTTGAGCATTCTAACACTCCTATGGTGTACATGCAACCCTATAAACCTTGGATCTATGTTTTCTCTATTATACATGCAAATATTAACTATTCCAAGGTTTCATCCTAACTAGCATATTATGAAGCACCTATACTACAAATTTCTAGTTAGATGACATACCTTTTGATGTAGCTTGATGTCTTCAAGCTTTAAGAGCTTAGCCCCAATAGTGTGGAAGCCTCAAATGGAATCACAAATCACCAAAACACCTTGGAAGAACTTGAGAGAATATGTATGCACACTAAAATCGGCCCACTCTTATTTTCACACACTTGTGCCAATTTAGTGAGCCAAGGACCCCTTTATATATTATGGAGGATTAGGGTTACATCCATGTAAACCCTAATACCCATGACCTTTCATTTACATAGGATCCATGGGTTAAAAGCTCCATGGACCATCCATGAAAGCTTAGCCCAACCTAAATGAACTTGGCCCATTCCATATATATAAGAGTCCATATTTAATTAGTTCTTTTTGATCACTTAATTAATTCTAAATTAATTCTTGATCAATACTAATTAAATAATATGATTCCATATTAATATATTAGAACTTATAATATATTAATATAAATCATAAATATACTATTCTCAAAAGACTATCCATATAAATTGTGCCGGTGAAGTGCAACCCAAATGGACCATGCCGGGTCGGGTCAAGTACATACCAAATATAGTTATGGACTTAGACATTAATCCAACAAATTCATGCTGCTACCACTCCTGTCGCTGTTCCCGTAGCTCAAGCACCTGCCAGCAGATATGCTGGTACTCTTCCAAGGTATGACAAGTGCAACTTCCATCATCATGGGCAGTGCCGGGAGATGTTATGCAACAGCTGTGGCAAGAAGAGGAACACAACTCGATTTTGAAAGACACCAGTCCAACCAACCAATCAGGCTCCTGGAGCGGGCGCTGGTCAAGCCTGTTATGGCTGTGGGGAGGTTGGGCACTTCAAGAGAAATTGCCCCAAGGCAACAACAGGGGGTAACACATGGAGAATGCTCGCGATGGGCCAGGAGGAGGCAGTTGCTGATCCCACCGTTGTTACGGGTACGTTCCTCCTCGACAATTCTTATGCATGCATTCTTTTCGATTCTGGTGCAGAGAGAAGTTTTGTTAGTCATTCATTTAAGCACCTTCTCAAATATAAATCCCAACCTTTAACCGAAACATTTACCGTTGAGATGGCTAACGGAAAGAAAGAGAGCACTAAAGACATATTCATAGGCTGTACCCTTACCGTAAACGACCATTCCTTCCCAATCAACCTTATGCCAGTTTCCATAAAAAGCTTCGATATCATCGTCGGCATGGAGTGGTTGAGCCCCAATCGTGCTGATATCCTTTGTTATGAAAAATACATTCGTCTCAATCTGCCCTCGGGCGAAGCCCTCATAGTCTACGGTGATAAACTCAGCTCAAACCTTCGTATCATTTCATGCATCAAAGCCCAAAAATATATGTTAAATGAGTGTCATGCATTCCTAGCCCATGTTGTTAACGAGAAGCAGGAAGTTAAAGACCTCAAGAGCATCCCCGAAGTCTGCAACTTTCCTGATGTCTTCCCCGAAGACCTTCCCAGAATCCCTCCCGAGCGCCAAGTCGAGTTCCGTATCAACTTAATTCCCGGAGCTACTCCTGTAGCTAAATCCCCATACCGTCTAGCACCGGCAGAAATGCAAGAGTTATCCAGCCAGATCAATGAGCTACTCAGCAAAGGATTCATAAGACCAAGTTCTTCACCCTGGGGAGCCCCGATCTTGTTTGTGAAGAAGAAAGATGGATCCTTTCGGATGTGCATAGATTATCGTGAACTGAACAAGCTTACCATCAAAAACCGTTATCCCTTACCCAGAATCGACAACCTCTTCGATCAACTTCAAGGATCCGGTTATTTTTCAAAAATAGACCTGAGATCAGGGTACCATCAGTTGCGAGTCCATGAGAGTGATGTTCCCAAGACAACATTTCGGACTCGCTATGGTCACTACGAGTTTGTAGTTATTCCCTTTGGTCTAACCAACGCACCCGCGGTATTCATGGATCTGATGAATCGAGCGTGCCGCCCTTTCCTATACAAGTTTGTAATAGTGTTCATTGATGATATACTTGTTTACTCTCGAAGTGAGGAAGATCATAGGCAACACTTGAGGCTAGTGTTAGAAACACTTAGGGCGGAGAAACTTTATGCTAAGTTTTCAAAGTGCGAATTCTGGATCAGAAAAGTAACTTTCCTTGGTCACGTGGTTAGCGAGGAAGGCATACATGTGGACCCTTCCAAAATCAAAGCGATTGAGAATTGGTCAGCACCAAAGACGCACACAGAAATTCGTCAATTCTTGGGTGTACCCTGACGCAGAAAGGTGTACCCTTTAGTTGGGGAGGAAAGCAAGACACTGCGTTTCAGACATTGAAGTAGGCCCTATACAGCGCACCTCTCTTGTCTATGCCTGAAGGAACGGAGGACTTCGTTGTCTACTGCGATGCATCCAATCAGGGCCTAGGCTGTGTGCTCATGCAGCGAGGAAAGGTTATTGCCTATGCCTCGAGACAGTTAAAAACACACGAAGTCAATTACACAACTCATGATCTAGAGTTGGGAGCAGTGGTCTTTGCGTTAAATATTTGGAGACATTATCTCTACGGAACCAAGTGTACTATCTTCACCGACCATAAGAGCCTACAGCATATATTCGATCAGAAAGAGTTGAACATGAGGTAACGACGATGGGTAGAGCTGCTCAGTGATTACGAAATACGCTACCATCCCGGCAAGGCTAATGTGGTAGCAGATGCCCTCAGTCGGAAAGAATATTCTGGTCGTAGGGTGAAGGCACTGACAATGACCATCCATTCCCATTTATCCGCTCAAATCGGAGAGGCTCGGCTGGAAGCCTTAAAACCAAAGAACATGTCGGATGAAGCCTTGAGGGGAATGGAAAATAACTTAGAGGTCAAGGGAGACAGAGTTTATTATTTCATGAACCGGATCTGGACCCCGAAGCACGGCGGTTACAGGGAGGTTGTCATGAACGAAGCTCACAAGACTTGATACTCCGTTCACCCAGGTTCAGATAAGATGCATCTGGATCTCAAACAACCTTATTGGTGGCCGAACATGAAAGCAAAGATCGCTACCTTTGTGGGCAAGTGCCTGACTTGTGCCAAGGTGAAGGTGGAATATCAAAAGCCCTCAAGTCTACTTCAGCAGCCCGAAATACTTGAGTGGAAGTGGGAAAGGATTACGATGGATTTCATCACTAAGTTGCCCAAGTCTCCGAGTGGGCACGATGCCATCTGGGTAGTTGTCGATCGATTGACTAAATCTGCGCATTTCCTGCCAATCAAAGAAAACTTCAAGATGGAAAGACTGAAACGAATCTACATTCGAGAGATAGTCCGCCTGCATGGTGTGCCTGTGTCCATTATCTCTAATCGGGATAGTAGGTTTGCCTCGAGATTTTGGCAGTCACTGCAGAAAGCTCTTGGAACTAAGATGGATATGAGCACAGCTTACCATCCACAGACCGATGGGCAGAGTGAGAGGACCATTCAAACATTGGAAGACATGTTGAGAGCATGCGTTATCGACTTTGGCACGTCGTGGGACACACATTTTATCTTGGTCAAATTCTCCTACAACAACAGCTACCATACCAGCATCAAGGCTGCGTCGTTCGAAACCCTCTATGGCCGTAAGTGCAGATCCCCTCTGTGCTGGGCTGAGGTGGGTGACACGCAGCTAGTTAAGGGTCAAGCCCCCGATAGCACTCTCACAGGCCCAGAAATCATCCGAGAAACTACTGAAAAGATCATATAAATTCGGGAACGACTAAAAGCTTCAAGAGATAGACAAAAGAGCTACGCCGATAAGAGATGAAAACCCTTAGATTTCCAGGTTGGTGACCGTGTTCTTTTGAAGGTCTCACCCTGGAAAGGTATGATACGCTTTGGAAAGCGTGGAAAGTTGAATCCAAGATACATTGGACCATTCGAGATCCTCGCTAGGATCGGTCCTGTAGCATACAAACTTCGTCTACCCCAGGAACTTAGCAACATTCATCCTGTCTTCAATGTGTCGAACCTTAAAAAGTGTTTATCCGATGAAACCCTTGTGATCCCTCTTGATGAGATCGAGATCAATGAGAACCTCAATTTCGTGTAAGAACCAGTCGAAATCATGGATCGGGAAGTCAAAAGAACGAAACAAAGTCGCATACCGATAGTGAAGGTCCACTGGAATGCCAAGCGAGGACCTGAATTCACTTGGGAGAGCGAAGATTCAATGCAACAGAAGTATCCCCATCTCTTTCCGAGTCCATCATTTGTATTCTATGTTTGAATTTCGGGACGAAATTCCCTCTATCGGGGGATTATGTGACAACCCGAATCTTTTTCCGTTAATGTTAACCCAATTTCGTTAATAAAATTTGAATTTTATCAAGTTTCGTCAAATTCTTATGATTTGGATCACCATTTAGGTTATATAATTGAATTTTATATAAGAGTCGAAACCAAAATCACGCAAAAAACCCAAGTTTCCTTTGAAAAATCGATAGCTTTCGGCCTGAGTGGAGTTCACGGCCGTAAACCCATTTACGGTCGTAAACCTGTTTACGGCTAGTGCTAGGTGGCCCCCACCACCGACCATACCCACATCCTATATATACGGGACTCCTACCATCATTTGAACTTTCCTAGCCAAAAACTCACTCATTCTCTCTCTCTCTACCTCTCAACCGTAAACACCAAAACACCCTCTCTTCTTCCGAAAATCATCAAGAATCACTTCTGGAAGTTGTTTTGGAGCATCTAAAGCGTGTTTTTCATCGAATCCAACATCGTTGTTCTTGATTTTACGGTCGTACACCCTTCAAATCTTCAAAGGCCACAAACCGTTTAAGGTCGTACACCCTTCAAATCTTCATAGATCCTTCAAGAACACAGTTCACGGCCGTAAACCCTTCAAGGGGCTGTTCACGGCCGCAAATTCCTTCTCACCGTGAATCTTGGCTGCAAACCCGCTTTTTCGAGTCAATCGAGTCCCGGTAACATTCCTAAACTGAAAGCAAGTGTTTTCCCAACACTATAGATAATGGTTTCGCTAATAAAATACATATATGTATTAATTGTATTAGGATCCCGTTGAGTGTCGTGTACATCAACTCGAGGGTCTTCACTCCCAGTTTTCGCTGTCCGACTATTCACACGACTAACAGTGAGTTCATACCCATATGCCTTTATGATTTTAAATGTTTTCAGGGGGAGAGTACAAGCGAAACCCAAATGATTTTGTGCATTTATACAAAAGAATTTCAACACATTTAAAACTGATGCAATTGATACAATCTTACAGTTTCCACATGTTTATAAAATATTTAGATATTTTATCCCTTTATGTAACGTGCTGAGCATAAGGGACTTTTTCAATCTACAGTCAAAATTGTATAGTTTTCCGATCAATACGTAAACCAAGTACACAACATACATGCAAACTATAATAGGTATAGTTTGGTTTTTCAATATACAGGTTTACGAATTCAGAGTTTTACATAGCAAAACATATAACCTATGATAGATTTAGTTTATGATATACATTACTACAAGAGTACAGCATTTAATAATTATTTAAGTATAATTATTACCCTATAAAGTATACACATGGGTTTAAATACAGTAGATCAATACAAAACTACACGTAAACTAGTTAATACAGGATTGTGAGACAACACTTCAATTGTACCATTCGGGGTACAGGTTAAATCCTATCATAGTATAACCAGAGTCTCCTGGAGGGAGAACATGAGATTTATGAATAGATCTATTCGGGACTGACAATCCCACACCTGAACTACTAGCTACAGTTAGGCAGTCATGCCTGGGTTGACAAATGTCATTTAACCGACACGTGAAGAACGTCGTAAAGGTCACTAGGTCATATCAAGTATGGTTATACGACTCACAATAGTATAAACTAACCTTATTGTTTACGGGATTTCATTCTTCTTTAGTTTTATTTTTATTAATAAAACTAGTTCATAATACAACTGGAGGATTCCAGGGATTTCAACTCATAGCTTATTTTAAGTAATGAAACAACTATACATACTGGTGGTAACTAGGGTTTTCAAACAGAACATCTTATACATTACTGGTGGTAACCAGAGTTTTCAAACAGAACATCTTATACATTACTGGTGATAGCCAGGGGTTTCATACAAAGGGTTTTCATTCAAAACAATGTTATACAATACAGTTGGTGGTAACCAGACGTATAAACTAATACATTATACACTACTACAGAACGCAGTAATAAACATATATGTTAGAAAATATTGGATTTTCTTGGGAAGCATACAAATATTTTACAGATTCAATGACAGGATTTTCATTACAAAAACATAGTTATGAACTCACCAGCTTTATGCTGATACTCTTTCAAAACTGCTTGTATTCTCAGGAAATCAGTAGACAGGTACCTCGCACAGATTTTTGAGAAGACGGAGCGTATAGAGTCACGTCTTTTACTTTTTGTTATGCTTTTGATGTATTAAAACATGAACCAAACAGATGTAAATACCTATATTTATATATATTCAATGAAATGGTTGTGTTTACTTTGATTACTATGATGCAATTGTTGTGATACTACATATAACGTCATCCACCCCCAAACGTTTCCGCCGTTCCCGTTTGGGGTGTGACAAAGGCCCAAACCCAATGCTGGACCGAAAACACATGGGTTTTCGGTCCAAGCTACAAATAAACTACATATTATTTTCGGCCCAAGACTAAAAATAATAAATTCTTATAAATATAAACCATATTTTTGGCCCAACAATCTCCCCCTTGGTTTATAGCTTTCTTTTCTTTGACCCAACAAACTCCCCCTAAGAATGTAGCTGGATTTTCTTGTCAATCTTCATTTGGAGCTTGGATTCAACTTTTTGTCTTCTATTTCTTCACAACTTCAAGATGAACAACTGAATCTTCTAGCTGAATGACTTCATCTTGAACGGATGGGCATTTCTTCAGAATTTGGCTTTGAACGAACGTTGGGTGAGGAGGCATCTTGAAAGGATTCTTGAAAATCAGCACTTTCAGCTTGAGAATCTTCAGAGAGAATAACAGAGAACAAATCTTCTGGATCACTTCAGCAGGTACATATATAGTAGCAAATTGATTGAGGAGGCTTCAATGCAACTTGTCACATAATCTTCAAGCCAGCTTCACCTTGCTTCTAGGGTTAAAAGATTGAATGTTGAAAGAATAATCTTCATTTCTTGTTCCTTCGAATGAGAATTCTTCGACAATCACAGATGAAGCTTTTGCTCAGAAAATCTTCGATACAGTCTCCATGAGTCTCATCTACATCGGAATTCACTTTTCATGACAAAGAAAATTTGAGATAAAGAGAAAACTTAGCACACAATATTTTTGGATTTTTCATATTTTCTTAAAAAAGTAAAACAGAAACAAAAAATATTTTTGGATTTTTATATTTTTCTGAAAAAGAAATAAAAAAACAGAAATAACACTATTTTTTGGATTTTTGGTTTTCTGATTTTTGTTTGGTTTTTTTTTTTAAATTAATTCTCCCCCTAAATTTGTGCATAGAGGAAAACTATGAACACATTTAATAAAAACAAAAATATTTGGGATCAAAGTTGTCAAACAATTCAATCTCGATTATCAGCACACACCTGCATGTTTAGATCTAGTCAATCACCGGTATTGTGGTCCACTTAAACACAAAGGATGTTGACAAATTAGACAGATTATAAGTGACAGGACAGTTGTACCTATATTCCTAAATAGACCATTTAGCTAACGACAACCAAGGATATTGTTGTCCACTTAAATTAAGCAGTGAGATCTACAGACAACCTTTTAAATTAATTCAATTTTAGATGTGCTAGAACGTGTTTCCCACTTCCTGATATACCCCGGTAATCAAGAAATTCCAAAGAACTCCTTACTTTAGGTGAGTAGACAATCATTAAGAAAGAAGTCAGATATAAAGATCCATATGTTGTATCCCAGGTCGGATGTCTTCCAATCACACAGAGGGAACAACATATGACTAACATAGATAGAGGATTTGAGAGATAGTAGAGTGCATATGATGTGTCCCAGGTCGGATATTCCGATCACGCAGAGGGGACAACATATGACTAACAGATAGAAAGAATTGCATAAATAAGAAGATGCATAGAGATAGAGTTGCATATGTTGCATTCCAGGTCGGATATGTTCCAATCACACAGAGGATGCAACATATGACTAACAGATAGAAAGCAAGAAAATAATTTCCTACAGGCCTACTTTATCAGAACCCCTCAGTCGCCCTATCAGTACCGGAATTAAGGACATGAGTCTATACATCAAGGAAATGTTGAGCCACAGTTCTAGATAATTAACTTTTAGTGTATCTCACAGGTTTCCATGTGTATCTCACTGCTCAATCTACCCGAGCGTCGTATTGTCAGACCAAAAGGAACTATCTAAGTCAATATTTGTCAAGTCCTTTCATTGTCCATCTATGCCTAGTCAAGTCCATTTAAATCCTTCGTGCCTACCAGCACATTGAATACAGAGTCTAGACAATTCGGCTTAAGTGCATTACACGCATCATAAATTGCCCTTTAGCACTATACTTCATATCACTTCCCAATTAACAAAACTTTCAAACGAAAAACTATAAGAAAATAAAAGATTGTCTTCAAAACGAATTAGTTTAAGATAAACTCAGGAGTATCGAGAGGAAAACTCAAACCGTAAGTCACCGATTGAATTTGCATGCAGAAGGTCTGAGAACAGCACGCATAATCTCAGAATAGATCCGAAAATTCTTCACATCGTTAAGCACAAAACCTCATGCGTGATCTTTTCCTTTCTTCCCTTCCCGCAGAGGACACATACTCTCAAATAAAGTTCTGAATGTTGTACAGTTGAGAGATATCCCCTCTCATGAGCCTGGAACAGCCACTATCAACAAACCAAAGTCTGATGATATGCCTCCATAGCTGTTCCAACACAGAGGGGGATCAGTTGGTCTTTTGAACCCGGTCCATTTTGAAACTGGGTCGACCTTTGTCATCTTTGCAAGGTACTCTCTCCCATGACATATCCTTCGTATCACAAACAGAAGATGAAGAAATGTTAGAATCATTAGACGATTTGGGAGATTGAACCTTTGGTACCCATCTGTAGTTGGGTTTAACCCATTTCTTGTTCGAGAGGATGGGTGCCTCAGCACTTGATTTTGAACTTGAAGCCAATCTTCGAGATGACTTTGATCTAACTGATATTGGTTTCACTGGAGCATCTCTTGGATTGGACTTCTTGGCCGACATGCCCTTCTTGTCCTTGGGATTTTGATTTTTCGCCTTTTTCGCGTTCCAGTCACCATTGCATGATTGTGACCTCGAAGGGTTCCTTTTGGAAGGTCTCCCTCTTGGTGCATTCTGCCATCCTTGTGCGTAGTAGGGAACGTATGCGTGATTTGGACAATTTCTGACAATTTCTGCCATCCTTGTGCGTAGTAGGGAATGTAAGTCCCCAAATATGGAACCAACTAGTGATCAAACACAAGAATGAGCTATAATCAATGAAAACAAGAAGGAGTAGAAGCAAGAATGATCCAAAATGCACACGTTTCTATTGAGCCGCAAACGTCAGGTACACTGGATACACGCACATACACCGTACACTACTCTGACAGTTCTGGCACTATTTATAGGAAACAAACAACCGAAAATGGTGT
Organism: Lactuca virosa; assembly: GCF_052849685.1. Classification (NCBI taxonomy): domain Eukaryota; kingdom Viridiplantae; phylum Streptophyta; class Magnoliopsida; order Asterales; family Asteraceae; genus Lactuca; species Lactuca virosa. Next base: position 180,578,686 of record NC_136430.1, read on the forward strand.
TTGCGGCCGTAAACGTGTTTACGGTCGTGAACCCATTTGTGGTTGTTTGTTTCCTATAAATATTGTCAGACCTGTCAGAGTAGTGTACGGTGTATGTGTGTGTATCCAGTGTACCTGACGTTTGCGGCTCAATAGAAATGTGTGCATTTTGGATCATTCTTGCTTCTAATCCTTCTTGTTTTCATTGATTATAGCTTGTTCTTGGGTTTGATCACTAGTTGGTTCCAGATTTCGGGACTTAGAGTATCCTGGTTATAGGATGATTTCTATGTTAGTGATCTGTAGATCTGTATAATTATCTGTACATGCTAGTTAGCATATGATATTTATGTGCACATGTTTGTTGGTTTGGGGGATTGGGTTGAGGCAGGTCCTGCTGTGTGTTGTAGGCCAAGATACCCAGGGCGGACCGGATAGACTGCAGACCCGGTTAGGGCATACTAGTCAGGCCGAAGGCCCGGCGAGCAGTCCGGATAGGCTGAAGGCCCTGAGAGGCGGTCCACATGTGTCGATGGCTTGGAGAGCAGTCCAGATAGACTGATGGCATGTGAGGCGGTCCAGTCAGATTGATGGCTCATTATGCATGTTGTGTTTGCTTATATGATATGATTATGATTGTATGGCATTGGTATTTTGGGGGTAACTCACTAAGCCTTCAAGCTTACATTTATCGATTATTGTTTCAGTTACATCTGACGATCGTGGGAAGGCGAATGCATGACCGTACATTTCCTCAATTTGTGACTTTGATTTCTGGGAAAACTCTGATATGGATTTATTTTGAAAACATTTTGTAACGAATAATGGTTTTGGATTGCTTGAAAAGTTTTAAATTTTTGTGAATTTTATGTTACATAGTGAGATTTAATTTTGATTTATCTTCCATTTCGTTTCCAGATTATTAAGAACTCAAAATTTGACGTTTCATGTTTGACTTTTTAGAGCATCAATCAAATTCAGCTTTCATCTTGAAATCAAAATTAAGTAGACCAAATCAAACAAGATACTTCGATCGAAACATAAAAATTTAGAATCGACCTCTAGAACAATCAATTCGATTCTATGTTAAAGACAATAACAAACGATTTCTAAACAAGAACGAAAGAAAGAACAAAAGGGAACATATTGTCAAACTCGATGCATTAACAATACCGAACTTAAATGAGTTGGGCTAATTCAATTCGAAATGGTCTGAATCAAAAAAATTGATGAACAGTAACTGAATTTGGACATTGGGCTCAAAAATTGTTTTCAAGAAAAATTATTTAATCAAATGATGTTGAATTTGATTTGGGCTTGATCCAAAAAATAATTGGATCAATCTGTGGGGTTGAAACAGATTTGATCCAATGAGACAAATCGATCAAAAATGAAAAACGTAAAGTACGAATCGAAATCATGGATGTTTTGGAATCCATTTGAGAATTTGAGATAATTTTTTAACGAATTGAGTTCCATTTTCAACAAACGAATCGAATTTAGAAGATCTTGGTTCTTTTGTTGGAATGAGAAAATCTCCAATTTGAACATTGTACCACCCAATATGCGTGATGTACAACTCGTTCTTCATGTTCTTCAACGATCCAAAAACATCTTCAAAAGAACCACCAACACTTTTGGGTTTTGACTTCAAATTCAATGCAACATTTGGAGATTGTTGCTTTGGAACCCAAATTTGTTTCACAAATTTCAACTTCACAACATTTGATGATTTTTGTGAATAAACCCGCTTGTTTTTGCATTTAATCTTCTTCGTCTTTTTCTTTCTCATCATTGTGCATGTCGAATACTTGATTTCATAAACAAACCCATTTTCCACAACTTTAATTTTTTGAGTTTGCATCAAATCTTTTGGACTTTGATACTTGTGAATTTCTTGGATCACCGGCTTCCGATAAGGAATCGTTCCTTCAAACGAATCACAAGAACACAAAATATCATCGGTTTAAACTCCAAGCGAGCAAAAAACTTTTTCATCATGAGAATCAACTTGAACTCCTTTTTCTTGAACATCAAGAACATCAAGAACACGATGATCATCATCAAGAACACGTTCCCGAGCTTCACGACAATCCGCATAATATTCAAGTTTGTTGCTTCCATATTTATATTCAGCAAGAGGAATTCCTTTTATGACTTCTCCTTCGTCTCTCTTGATATGTTGTAACAAATCTTTGGTTTGATAAATTGGACAACTAATTAATTCTCCAACTTCATTCTTTTCTCCATTTAAAACGAGTTCATCTTCACTTTTCAATCCAACAATCAAGCAATAAAGAAGACATTCAAAAGTGTATTCACCTTGAAAAGTTTTGTTCTGTATCAACCATTTCTCCATAATTACGTCTTTCCTTTCGAATCAAACGATATGAACTTGGGTTTTCTAGAGAGAGAAAGTAAAATCACTTGAATTCTAGTAAAAAAAATTGTATTATGAATAGAATTAAAGATGAATTCGATTTCTAGAATCCAAAAACTCTCTAAATCACGAAGATCAAAGATCAAAAATGAAGAATCGCCAAATCTAGAAAGCCACCATGGATCAATTCTTGATCATATCAAGAACACCTGCTCTGATACCAATTGTAGTGGTGTTGATTACGATGGCATGTGCTGAATAAGAAAAGATCTAGTAAATCATCATACAAACTCAAGAACACAAGGAGTAAATAAATCTTTTAAAATCTCATTAGTTGAATCAGAAAGAGTACAAATGGATTTGTAAGTTTCTCTCTCTAAACTAATGCTCTCTAAAACAAGATCGTTTTACTCATTACATAATGGGAGTCACTCACTTCCTATTTATAGGAAAGATCAACCTATTTATACATACAAAAGGGTAACCCTAAAAACTCCACATCCAAGCGTGACTTTGCACCCTAACAGTAAATAAACTAAGAGATGGAAAATTTCCAAAAATACCCTTTGACCCTTTTTTCTCTGAATTACTCCAACAGAAAGAAGAAGTGTAGGAAATTAAATCAAAACTAATTTATACAAATAGTTCATGCCTAATCATAAATAATAGAAGCTATACATATTCAACCTCAATCCCTTGAACTATAAGCCCTCTAGGCAAATTGTTATCGAAAAAGGTTAATAAAAGTTCATCCGGAAGCCGTTTAGTATTGGTTTGAAATTTCCATACTTGTACTTCCATCCAACCATCATTTCTTTGTTGTGGAAGTCCTTTTATTTTGGGTCTATTCAATGGGTTGTGGGTGTTTTGATAAACCTTCCGTCTAATCACTGGAGTTTGAGGACTAAGAAAAAAAATATACCACGAATGATTCCTCTCATAAGTACGTCTAGCAATAACATCTGTCACTTTCACAGGAGCCTCAAATCCAAAATGGTTGTCTTGTAATTTGTAAACAAGGTAAACTGCGTATGTTCTTACTGGTGACAATAATTTGGATTTGCAGCTTAACCAGAAGCTGCTGCCATGAAGATCAAAAGCCACTTCTTCGAATCTGCAAAAAAAAAAATAATAATAATAATAAATTGCGTTTAATAGCATTTGATCACTTCTCCAAAAGGATTTTGCTAGAAGTTTTTTACTTAACATCTAGCCTAAACTTGGATTGTCTGAATGTGTTAAGCTATGAATTAGTTTTGAAAGTTTGAGTTTCTGGGTAGGCCGAATGGTTTAAATGTTGGTATAGAATGAGTAGAATTGGTTGATTTGATGACCTGTGATATGGAGGCTTGTACCAGGGAGAATAAATGCAAATTTCTCTTGACCCATATCTACTCAATTGTTACCCTTATTCTCTAAATGGGGTATAAGAATAGTGTATGGTTCATTTTTTGGAAACTTTTGGAGACAATACAGCTGGAGTCTCTAAATGGGGTATACTTGTGTAGACGTAAAGAATCTCGGGGTTTGCATTCTTTGAATAATTGTAGGGTAAGTGGTTCAAATGTGTCATGTCACTCTCTTTGCTATGTGTGTAAGTTCATTTGGCATCGTAGGCTCGGTCAACCTTCCAGGTGAAGGAATCTTGATTTCAAGAAGTGATACACTTACTCTATAAGCACAGGTAGATAGTGATTGAGATGGGTGTATTACTTCTCAAAGTTCTAGTATGGGTTATTATTTTTTTTCGTAGGAATTTATTGGAAAAGTAAGAAACAATCAACTATTTCTAGATCCTCAATAGAGGTTGGATACCATGCTTTGACTAGAGCAAGGTGTGAAATTTTGTAGGTGTTAAAATTACGAAAGATTTGAAGCTAAAATATAATGTCTATTAATATATACTCTCTCCGTCCCATATTAATAGCCCATTTTTCCTTTTTGGTTTGTCCCAAAATAATAACTTACTTCTAAAAAAAATACTCTTATACAAAAATACCCCTCAATTTATTAGTTAAACTACCATGGAATTAAATGCAACTACAATGGAATTAAATGCAACAAATGGGTAAAACTGTCATTTCATTTAATAAAGTTAGTGGTAATTATTGTTTTATTAATCTGTGTGTTTTTTGTCTGTGGACAATAATTTTGGGACAGAGGGAGTATTTTCTATAATAATTCTGCTATTTTGATTTTGGCAACTCCAGTTTTACATGAAAGAATTAATCATATAGAATTTGTCAAATTGTTGTTCATATGTAAGAGATGATGTTCAAAAGGTGTGGAAGGTTGATTCAGTACAGGTACATTAAATTTTGATATTTTTATTAAACCTCTAAGTTCAAGTCCGCATAGTTTATTGTCTGAAAAACTTGGGTTGATAGTGCACACCAAGTTGAGGATGAGGGAGAGGCTAAACTTGGGTGGTCTGATGTGTTAAGCTAAGAATTAATTTGGAATGTCTAAGTTTCAGGATAGGCTGAATAGTGTTGGGGCTGAATAAGTCAAGAGTTGGTTGATTTGAAGATTTGTGCTGTGGAGGCTTGTACCAGGGAGCTGAGGAGTACATGGAAATAAAAACATGCGAATCTGTCTTGACCCATGTCTACCAGTTTGGGACCCGTATTCTATAAATGGGGCATAAGAAGGGTGTAGGGTTCATTTTTTGGAGGGGAAGTGACAACAATTTTTCTCCATACACAACAATTTATGTTTTATAGAGTTGTATAATATATTATTTTAAAGCACAAATTGTTTTGAATGGAGAAACAATTTGTGTACAAACCGGTTCCCTTTTTGGAGACAATACACCTGGAGTTTCTCTATATTTTTCGTCACTCTTGTTCATATCACAAGACCACTACTTGTTGAGCCTCAGATATTTCATGTTTTTCTGAGTTACGTTAATCATCTTGTTAATGTTTAGGTTGAGTTTTTCTTTCTATTATTTATGTATTGAGTTTTTGAGTTGTAATAGTTCTAAACATTTGTTTCAAATTTGATCTTGACAACAGCTGTTAAGATCCTTAAAAGTTTTGAGTATTTCTTGTCATTTTGGTTTCTTTAAGATTTGAAAATTTTCAGGGGTTCAATATACTAGAAGGCATGTTAAGTGTTAGGGTGTCGATATGACTCTTATAATTGATTTCTTAAATGTTCTTAAAATAAAGAAACACAATGGGTACTAGAACCATAATCTTGTACTAGAAGGCCTCTTAAGTGTTAGGGTGTTGAGACTGCCAAACATATACAAGAAAACAAGATGGGAGAGATAAAGGAAAGAACCTTAATTCGGGTAAAGACTGCCAGCTCCACTCTTGTTTTCGCAAACACATTCTTGCTGATATCATAAGACATTTCTTCCCATTTTTTGCAAGATATAGCCACTGTCAATCAATAAATGTGTAAGTAATTAATAATTTTGGAAATTTGGAGTTCTTCCTTTTGACCTGCTAAACATTGATCATAGGCTCCAAAATAGCTGCGAATGAGGAACAAATGAACGGACTATATTTAAGACTGACTAAAAATGGTAGGATTACCTCTTTACAATCCTGGATTGGGAACCCTTTGCAAAGAATAGAGTAGAGTTCCTTCTTTGTTGTCCATTTCACCCTATCTTTTGACCACTTTATAATTTCTTCATAGTCACCAGGCAATTTTTGTTCCCAATATGTTTCAGAATCTGATATGGTCGGTATATCCACCTCCATATCCATTAACACTTCGTGCTCCACCTATATAACTTCCATATTAGACTTTCATCCATTCTGAAAAAATTTCCTCAAATAGGTAGTTTTCTATCTAACAGCACGTAAAACTTGTCCCAAAAAACTAGGTGACAGATAGGGGTCCTCTTACAATAAATGCTTGAAACCTAAAGCAACATAAACAAAATCATCTAAATGAATAAACCATTATTTCTCAGCTTACTCTCTCCAGAGGAAGAAACTCAATGCCTTCTACTGCCAATGGATATCTGGATAAAAATGTAATTTCAAGATCAATATTTCTCCTGTCGCTGGTAAACTGATACAATTCAGCCATCAACCATCCATCTTCTCTCTTATCTGCTAAGTACAAAGTCGATGACTTTGTGTTGCCAGACAATATGTAATTGAGTCCTAAATAATCCAGATTTTTGTAGCCAAGATTAAACACAAGATTTACTGTGTATGTGGTATGTGGTGACAAAAATTGTGGTTTGACATGTGTTTTGAATTTCCTACAGAATGGTGGATAGTAGTCTACGCCAAATCTGCACAAAGATTGGAGAGAAGCGTATATTACTATTTACTAGTGAATTGAAATAATCTGAAAAGCCTAGAAACAGAAGGAGGAGGGGATAACTAACCTTGATTTAGTTTGACCGGGAGGTGCATACTCAGAAGATAAGAAGCGAATAGGAGTCATACATTCTTTTGCAGATATCATTTCACAGTGTTCTCCATTCTTATTTAACCAAAACCACTGTCCATTAAAAGAGCACAACGATATGAGTACATTTATGAGAGTATATATTTGGAGAGCCAAGACTTTCTTTGTTTTTTGAGGTATTGCACATATTTTGCCAACATATATAGTAAAGTAAAGGGAAATCACATGCACGTATGTTGGTTTGTGAATTCAAATCTATCCATGATAGATGGATTTTAGTGTGTTCTATGATCGTGGCCGTAAAAGGGTTTCCGAGAAGTGCTAATTAAAATTTCATAAATTACATTTTACGATTCCTAAAATAATTAACAAAAATTTTAAGCATCATAATACAGATATAGATAATCACCGTTTTTCCCTCGTTTATGAAGATTCCATTGGAGAGAAGCCTCTTTAGTTCCTCTTTGGATCTATACACTAGAGGAGGTACTGCAGTCTTGCTCATCTGGTCATAGTCTATTGGAGGTTCCACCACTTCAAAAATCTCCTGAAACCGAAGCGCAATCTCAAGTTTTTCCACAACATGATACATTTTTGGCCGTTCTTCACGAGAATTTTGCAAACATTGATAGGCAATGTCTGAAAATGTTTCCAATGAATTCAGATCCATTTGTTGCTTCAAATCTTTAAAGATAATCTCATCTAATTTCTTTTGTTTGCATCTCTTTTTCCACATTCGCACTAAACTCTCACAATGACCATTGTTATATTCGAAGCATAGTCTCCCGCACAATACTTCAAATAAGACCACTCCAAAAGAGTATACATCCGACTCTTTCGTTAGGATGCTCTTCTCCGCATAAGTCGGATCCACATACCCAAACGTACCTACAACATTGGAGACAAGAAAGGTGTGCTTCTGATTAGCGGGACCTATTTTCGACAGTCCCATATCTGAAACTTTAGCATTCCAATTCTCATCCAATAGGATGTTGGAACTTTTAATATCTCGATGGATGATTCTATGTTGTGTCTCATTAGGATCATGAAGGTAGCACAATCCAATTGCAGCCGCAAGGCATATCTTGAGTCGTTGCCTCCACGTGAGAGTAGTGCTACTTAGATGGCAATCGAGGCTTCCATGATAGGCATGCTCGTATACAAGGATCTTCTCACCATCATCTTCGCAAAATCCCACAAGAGAGATGAGATTTTCATGTGTATAGCGGGAAAGCATCAGGATCTCTTTAAAGAATTCAGGGTCTCCTTGCCCATAGCAACGATCTAAACGCTTAACAGCAACCATTTGTCGGTCCTTATAGTTAGAAAGTACTCCTTTGTAAACCATCCCAAATCCACCTTTTCCGATAACGTTGTTCCTATCAAAGTTGCCGGTGGCTGACTTTATATCTTCCAGTTGGATTTTAAGATGTTGAAACTCCTCTAGAAAAGCTTCCATTATTTGTGGTAATTACAAAATTAAAATCAAGTTTTCGAATCGACTGCGTAGAAGGAGATTGAGATGAGATGCCTTTTTGTGTGAAGTTGGTGTCTGAAGGCTCGAATTCAACCTATTATCAACGGGTCATGTGGCCGAGAATTGATTTTTCATTTTTTTCTGTAAAAGGTATTTAGTGGAGGCTCCATTATCACTTAACAAATAGCAAAATGACAAATGGTGGTTGGTCAATGTCTTTACTCAACGCGAAGAAGCAAAATGCAAGTTCGTTTTCAACACAACTTTTAGAGAAAATCTAATATATCATTCTAAACTTAAATATTACATTAATATCTTTATAAAATTTTAAATTTATATATATATATATATATATATATATATATATATATATATATATATATATATATATATATATATATACCCTTAAGGATATAATTTAGGTACCCAAAAATCAAAACTGTGTCGTTTGACTAGTGTGTTTTGACTAGTGTTTTTGACTGCTTTTTGTGGGAAATAAAAATCGATATGTGAATACTTGATATGTGAATACTTCCTAAAAACACTGAGTGGGTGTTTGGGATAGCTTTTCAAAAAAGCTTATTAGCTTTTTAGCTTTTCAAAAAGCTAATAAGCTAAAAAAGTGTTTGTGTATTTAAAAAACACTTTTTAAAACAACTTTTTAAATAGAAAAAAATAAAGTTTTCAAAAAGTTGAAAAATCCTAGCTTTTTAGCCATTTTACTCCTGAAAAAGCAGCTTTTCTTATCCAAACACCTTTTTAAATCAGTTTTTCCTAAAAGCCATAAGCTAATAAGCATTGTTTATAAAAATCACTTTTGAGATAAAAAAACTAACCCAAACATATCCTGAAACCTATAGTATACTTACTAATAACACTGAGTTGGGCTGATTTCCGGAGGTGCTTTGGTTTGCGAGTTTGGCTGATTTCGGAGGTGGTGTGTCCTTCGGTAGTTCAATGTTGAGCTTTTCTTATTTCGTCTATGAATCAATTCTTCCCAATAATATTAATAACGAAGATTAATAAATCAAATGGCCATTATTTCGAATCGGTTGGGGTGTTTGAACAATACCAGGTAATAAGTTGATGCATTTTTTGATTTCATCTTCTTCACATTTTTATATAGGTGGGCATTAGGTAATTTTTATAGATTAGGGTGTTTGAACGATACCGGGTTCTATGATAATTAGTTTGTATGTATTTTCTTTTCAAATATAATGTTGTCGGTAGTGTACACTAGGTGTTCGATTAAATGCCTTAGTGAAATCTTGTCTCTGTATGATTAAATGCCTTAGTGAAGTCTTGTCTCAATATGATTAAATGCCTTAGTGAAGTCTTGTCTCAATATGCATCAAGACTGATTCTTTTGCAGAAAAAAAATGCAATTTTGGGTGTTGATTGAATTAAGTGGCTGTGTTACTACAAAATTGGAAAGAAAGTACTTTGATCAGGTTTTTCGTTTGATAAAAACAAGAAAAAGGAAAAAAAAAATGAAAACTTCGACCACATATCAGATTTCTTGCTATATTATGTTTAAGTAAGTTTTGTTTGATGTCTAACACTCTAACCCACAAGGAAACCATAGCATTCGACAATCTTTTTTCAGGAAATCATCAAAATGTGAATAGGCGTTGTAATTTGATCAAAACAGCAACACAAAGGTTGAATTTGATTTTTTTGGGACAGGGACAAAATCGTCCAACAAGGGGAAAACCCGTTAAACTTATGTGTAGATTAATCCAACAATAACAAGAACATTACAGATTGTAGTTTAACATGTTTGGGACAGAGGCAAAATCGTCCAACAAGGGGCTGAAGGTAAGGATTCATAATAATTCAGTTGATTTTGGCTTGGTTTGAACTTTTAATATGTAATTTGTATTTTTCTAATTATATTTTTTTGGTTTTTTAATTAGCTCAGGTGAGTGGTGGTGATGGGTGGGAGGCTGTTGCTGCTCCATTACCACAAGCACCCTGCAACCAGTTTGGAATAAGACAAGATTGTTCGTATGTGTTGACCTTTACTTTTTGTCTTGTTTAAAACTAAGTATGTGTTATGAACTCATTTAATTTAATGAGTAACCACAACAAGAACAACACAATGTAAAGAACATAATGCAATTCCTTCACTATTACTCAAATGAATCCAGAACAAAAGGATAGGTTAGCTGATTCGAGATAGCTACTCTCCCATAGGAAATAATTCCAGGTTTTACACAAAAGATTTGATACCTCCCTTCCTATCCCACTACCCTCTTATACTATATGTCATAACAATCAAAATAGTATAAAATACCCATAATGCCCCTATACTAATCAACATGCTCTTTATTAGATGATTTTTCCAAACTACCCCTTCTCTAAAATAAGGTGACCGAAGTGGGTGCATAACAGTATGCTAAGACTAGTTTTATGATATGAGTATTTTTAATATTTTGGAATGTTCAAAATTTTTGATGGTTTTGTTGAGATAGAGTTAATTGCTTTCAGATTCTGTTTGAAAGGTGAAACTTGATTAATTTCTAAACAACAAATGATTGTTGCTATTTTGTGAAAAAATGAAAGTGTACTTTTTTGTGATAAAACAAAAGTATGACGCTATTTTCGTGAAAAGCTTGTAAAATAATATAAACAAAACAATAATTAAAATGAAACAACAGAAAAGAGCTGACATAAATCAATTTCATTAATTAGATTACAAAATGCATCCAGTTACAAATAGAATTACAATGTACAAAAGAATCATATGAACCAGATGAATAATAAACATGTTAAAACCTTAAAACCCCTTATTCCCCTTCCTACTCTTTATCTAAATCTTTCTTTGTACACCTTTCCAAGTTCCAAGTCCAGTTATACTTTAACTGTTGGTGATTTGTTTCACTAATGTGATATAAGTGTAATGGGATTACTTTGTTGACCAAAAGTGATCTTGATAAATATTAAACAAGTAAGGAAGGTGTGGAGTGGACACTTGTTTAAGTTTATTCAAGATTAAAAGTAGACTGTCATTTAGGGGTGAAGCCCCTGAACGAACGGGGTTCGGGGGCAGCGCCCCTGGGAGCGGGGTCCAAGGGGCAGAGTATTTGAACCGTTTTTTTGGCTTGGTATTAATCCTTATAGAAAACCCGTTTTTTGACAGTTTTTTGACTGTTGCCAAACTGTTTTATGATAGCTTTGACAGTTTTCAGAAAAAGGAGGTATTTAACCAATTTTGGTCAGTTTTTCTGGTACTTACGAAATTCATATATCTCATTCTCTGTTCTTTTCTCTTCTGAGTCTTATCCAATCAAAGATTAGGGAGTACCACCCAATACTTTGATTTGATAGTGAAATCACAATTCTCAGAATATTCAAGTGCCTTTATTACCCTGAATTTCTAACATTAACCAGAGTCCCAACTGTCTGAATCTGTATGCTTCTACAAGTGCTTCCACTTCATAAACATAAAATGGTCTCCTGGTTATCATTTGCTGGATCAAATAAAATCACTGTGAGAAAATTATCATCTCCACCATGAGCAATCGTCATGCTGTTAACTAATTCGTACAATATACATCCTAAAAAGGGAACTTCTTTAGATTTAAAAAAAATTTCAGCAAGATGTGATAAGAGAACACATACATCCTGAAAATTAAATATAGAAAAGAAGATAGATACACCTTGACTTTTTCTGGTCAACCATCATACATTTCAAATTCAACAGAAACAAGGTACAAAGATTAACCGTTGTTATTGCTTCAAAACCAGGTGTCATTGCAAAGCAGGCATACAAAGCTTCTTTTCTTATCTAGAATGACCAAGGGGCAAAATAAGAAAATTTTAAGATCCTAAAAAAAACATCAAAAAAGATTAAAGAGGTAAACTAACATTCCAAAATTCCTTTGTAGCTTGTGGATCATCTGTAAAAACAAAGCTGCACCCACGATTAACTCAAACATAAAAGTTGGAAATTCAAGCAAGTCTTTTCCATTAGCAACATACTTTTAACTTGGCTTGAGCGAATTTAAGAGCTTCTGTGCTGCCATACAACATGTAAATTAATTAAAAAAAATGTAAATCTTGATATAAAACTATTGATATAACTTTTATCACCATTTTTTAGAGCATATAAGTGCGAGAAAGTGAAGACTCAAAAGATCAAAAAATAGGTCTTTGTTGTTTTCAAGTAGGTCAGGTGAGACCTTTTCTGTTAAAGCAATACTTCTACTTTCTACTTTCCCTAACCGGTTATGCTTGTTAAAGCCTATGCTTGATAATACACATTCATGATAACAACTTATGCTTTTTAAGTCATATTGATACAAAAGTTCACTAACGCGTTTAGTCAAACACATAGTGTACATAGTGAGAAACATTTCTCTGAAATAAGATTGAATATATAGAAAACACCTAGAAATAAACCTGCTATCGCTCAAACATCTCAATCTAGTGAAATTTCAGCTGATGCGCAACTAGAACCAATTGAAAAATATAAAATCAAAAAACAACCTCACTTTGTCACATGATTAACCATAAAAATTTAACAAAGATAGGATGAAAAAAAAACCTAGAATGTCCGGGTTTTTCTGGTTTTTTGTGGGAGTTGGACGATTCTACCCCTGTCTTCAATGTCCGGGTTGTTGTTGTTTGTATTTCTTGGATTGTGGCTCCTTGGATTCCTTCTCCCTCACCTTTCTTATTATTGCAACTGAATATGTTGATGCTTGTTAAATAAGATGAATAAGATGAATATCACGTACTTCCGTTTGTTGGGAAATAATATGAATTTCTTCGTGATCGAATATGTTGGGAAGAATCAATGGACTCACAGTATAGATGCAATATCATCGAATCTATATTCTTTGTTATGTGAATTGCGATTGTATGAAATCCTTTTTTGTGTAATTGATTTTTTTTCTCAGCGATGATAACATGTAATCATTCGAAAAACAAGGAGAAATAGAGTTTAATTTTACCAGGAAATAAGGAAACGTAGATAAATTTTTTTAGGAAATTGTTTATTATTTTTTTTCAGAAAATTAAGACATTATATATCGGGTATCTAAACTTATATATATATATATATATATATATATATATATATATATATATATATATATATAGAGAGAGAGAGAGAGAGAGAGAGAGAGAGAGGAATGATCATTTGAGAACTCATAGTTTCCCGAGAACCCGAGAACTAAAAGTGGAGCGTTGGATCAAAAAAATGGATGGTCAAGATGCACTGTGGCATTTTTGTAAATAAGTGGAAAAATAAAGGGACGAGGGCATCAGAATTGAATGGAATTAGGGGCATTTTGGGGTTATAAAAATTGACCCATACACATGCGTCTCTTGATCACCATTCCTTATCAGATCTCTCTCTCTCTCTCTCTTTCTCTCTCTCTCTCTCTCTCTCTCTCTCTCTCTCTCTCTCTCTCTCTCTCCACCGTATCTCTTCCCCTCGTGTCTATCCTCCCTTAATCGGTCCATCTCTATGTCCGTCGACAATGAACGTCGGCTACCAATCAACAATCTTTCATATCCAGATCATCGGTGAAGAATTTACGAACCTATAGATCGACAATGTTCGTGTTCACCTTCGATTGCGATATTTGAAGCCCTAAATCGCCTGATTCATGATCATCGATTCATCAAGATCGATCAACAATGATATCTCAAGTTTTTGTAAGCATCAATTTGTCATCATTGATCAGCTCCTGTGATCAAAAAATCAAGCATATGACCATGGAAATTCATTTAGGTATCGATTCATCATAAAATGGAAGTATTCTTCTAGCTTCATTATGATCTGCGCCACTCTTTTCCCTAGTGAGGGTATCGGTCCCGAGATCGCCGAATCCGTGAAACAGGTCCAAAAAGTTCTATCTTATGCTCGGATTATTGAATATACTTGTAAATTATTGTGAGGTTTTGAGTTTTTTATGTTCAGTTTTCCATCGTATCATTTGTTGATTCTGAATATGGAATTGATGACCAGAGTGTATCATAAGAGCCTCGATCGTGAATTCCTAAATTGATTTGAACAGTTGATGACTTCGGAATTTTGTTAAGCTTTGGACGACTTCATATTTCAAATTTGATGATATTTCTTCTGCTAAAGAGGATCTTGACTCCTCTGCCCTAAGGTTTTAATTTCTAAATTCAATTTTTTGTTCTTTGGTAATTTTACATTGAACTTTTTACTGTTCAACCGTATTGTATGAAACACAAAATTATGAGTTATATGAAATATACCAATTCGTGAACTCTATATGAAGATCAATTCATTGTGGACTTAATATAAACAGTAACTTTGGAGAATCATTTATCAAAGTCTCAGAAGTAGATGAAAGTGGAATCCAGGTATGTATCTTAATTCTTGAATGTATTAAATGTACTTTTTCTTCATATGCCCTTTAGTTGTCTTATCGGAAGATATATTTTGACTTATTAGTTAATAAATTATGCAGCCTTTTGTAGAGAGCTTCTCCAAGTGTCCAAAACATGGCATACACAACCCATTTAAATCCCCATAAAGGTTTGCATACTGTCCTCTAATTATCAATGTAAATTTAACATTTATCTGATTATATTTTTTTTACAGATACCTTTTGTATGCAGACATATCTGCAAAAGCAGGCTATATGCTTGCCATTCCTGAGGTACATCACTTATATTGAGAAAACAAAGTGCATGGATATTTGCCTATTCAATTTATTTATTTTTTTCATTTGTTTATAATGGTTTTGCATTTTTTCTATCTATTCAGGTTTCTGATTTCTTTGCTAAGTTAATACATAGGGTTGCACCTAAGAGTTATCAACAGGCTCTTGGTGAAGTGTATGTTACAGGGAAGTTTCTAGAGAACTTCTCTGGTGATCAGGTACATGATAGTTATCTATTCTAGGGTTTGAAATTCTTCTGGAGATGTAAATGGTTCATGTAAAATCACCCGTTGCTGTTAGTGTTTTATCATCTGCAATTATGTATTTTCAGTCATGACACATACAAATACAATCTTCCTGAATTGATTCCAAATCTGCCTGTTTAACATTAAAATGTACGTTTCCTAGCAAGGTCCTTTGGAGTTCCTGGGAATCATCTTTGTCAACAAAGTCATGGTTTCCGCTGGCCTTACTGTAAGATTCTTTTTCACAGATTTATTTATTCATTTTTTTAGAATCTCAACTACATGGGCTTTGAAGATGTAAAATCACAATATTATCTCTTTCAGGTGGCAATCATTACACCTTTTAATTTCCCTTTAGAGATCCCTCTACTCCAATTGATGGGCCCTCCATATCGATTTATTGGGTTCTGAGTTTTTTTTTTTTCTGTAAATAGCAAATAAGTATATAAAGGATCAAAAGCAAACAAAGCAATATTCTAAGTTTGAGGATATAGAAACATAAATTTCAGGAACATGAAAATTGAGGAAAAGAAATTACGAAGGACAAATACCTTGTTTATTCCATTCTTGCCCCTGTGTTAAAGGATAAATACTCCAGTCTACACTGTTTATTCCATTCTTGCCCCTGTGTTTATGTCATTCAAAAGTTTGAGTGGTTATATTATTCAAATGTTGTAGTGTGCTGAGGCTACATACTGACTATATTGATCTTTATCAACTCCACCAACCTGATAGGTTTGTTGCCCCTTTAATATAACTCCATTAACATGAAGTTGTGTAGTGTGTAAACAATACATATATGGTTT
Organism: Lactuca virosa; assembly: GCF_052849685.1. NCBI lineage: Eukaryota > Viridiplantae > Streptophyta > Magnoliopsida > Asterales > Asteraceae > Lactuca > Lactuca virosa. The sequence continues at coordinate 180,594,600 of NC_136430.1, forward strand.
GGTTCCTAGTGTTTTGTTTTCTGTGAAATTGTTTGATGTAGATATGTTCCAATGTTTGGAGAAACTGATTATGATCCTATCAGGCAATATAGGCCAGTTAGTTTTGATGAACAACTTGATGCTCTAGGGACATCAATTGATGTTGGTAAGGTTGGTACTGTATATTCACCCTCACTAATCATCTCTAATTGTACTCGAAATCAGCTTTAACTAATGATAATGAAAACTTTTATGTGAAATGGGAAAAAGAAAGTTGTCAAAGGTAGACAAGATATTGGCAAAAACCAACATAATTTTTTGAGAAGCTCATTATTGTACTAATTGCTACATATAATATTTAAAATCTTTTTAATTTAATTATTCTTCATCTTCATTATAGAAAAAACACAAAGAAAAAGTAATTTCTAAATTCAATTTTTTTTGTTCTTTGTTTCCAGTGAATTGAGCTTGGAATTCCTTTCCTGGAAACTAGTTCAAAAGATTCCACCAATGTGGAACAGACTTTCATGGCCATGACTACTTCCATCAAAGGTACTCAATATTTTCATTTTTTCTTTTTTATTATAGACCAAAATGCTCTCATTACATATACATAAATAAATAAAAATAAAAAATATACTTTTATGCCTTTACAATAAACAAAAAATATTTAAGTATAAATAAAGATTTCATTTTTATTATTGAATTCCATTCTGCCAACCAAAATTTCACATTCTGATTTCACTTCCAATTCCAATCTTGAATTTACATATCTACACTTGTAGTATTCCAATCATAACAATTTTCCAATCTTTAATTTAACTATATACCACGCTTAAATTCACATGTAAATCACATGGGAATCATGTATGAATTACATATAATTCACATGTAAATCACAAGTGAATCACATATGAGGTACATGTTATTCATATGTAATTTACATATGAATCACATGTAAATCACAAGTAAATCACAAGTGATTCACATATGAATGACATGTATTTCACATGTAAATCACATGTAATTCACATGTAAATCATAAGTGAATTACATATGAGTTACATCTGATTTGTATGTAATTTACATATGAATCACATGTAATTCAAAAGTAAATCACAAGTGATTCACATATGAATTACATGTGATTCACATGTAAATCACATGTAAATCATAAGTGAATCACATATGAGTTACATGTGATTCATATGTAATTTACATACGAATCAAATGTAATTCACAAGTAAATCACAAGTGATTCACAAGTAAATCATAAGTGATTCACAGATGAATTATATGTGATTTACATGTAATTCACATGTAAATCATAAGTGAATCACATATGAGTTACATGTGCTTCATATGTAATTTACATATAAATCACATGTAATTCACATATGAATCACATGTAATTCACAAGTGAATTAAATATGAGTTACATGTGATTTACATATAAATCACACGTCATTCACATATAAATCACATATGAATCACATGTAATTCATATGTAAGTCACGAGTGAATCACATATAAATTACGTCTATATGCACACATGCATTTTGTGTGAGTGTTCTTCGTTTTTATTTTCTTGTGAATTTCATATTTGAATTTTAAAAGATACAATCACATGTGAATATCACATTATATAATCAAATGTGAATCCTACATTATATATACATATGCACTTTTGTGAGTGTTCTTGCATTAATTATTTTTTTTTTATTTTCTTGTAGATTTGAAAGAATTTGTGGAAAATTTTGAAGATGCAAAAAGTGATAAATTGAAGAAAATATGAAAATCTTGATATGAAGAAATGATAACATTGTGAGTCTTTGTAGCTTTTTTTATTTTTATATATTATTTTGTATCGAACAAAACACTTGTACCATTATGTTTATAAATTGATTAATAAAAATAAGATTTTTTATGCTTTACTTACGAATATTATAGTATAAGACATATATATATATATATATATATATATATATATATATATATATATATATATATATATATATATATGCATTTGAAAAACTACGCATATATTTACCAAAAATTTTGAGTTTTTTTGTTAAAAAAATTAGATTTTGTTTAAATATTCTAGGTTTTCTTTTAAGTTTACTGATTTTTAAAATTTTACTTTTTCAAAAACTGCAGTTTTTTTAAAAAAATTGGAGTATTTTTTTTTTTTGAAAAAATTGCAGTATTTTAAAAAAAATGTATTTTTTTTATAAAAAAATTGTAGGTTTTTTTTTTGAAAAAATAGCATTTTTTTTTGAAAAATAATGCAGTTTTTTTTATAAAAAAATTACAGGTTTTTTTTATAAAAAAGTTGCAGGTTTTTTTTTAAAAAGATTGCAGGTTTTTTTTTGAAAAAAATACCACTTTTTTTATTTTAAAAAAAGCAGCTTTTTAAAAATAATTGCAGTTTTTTTTGAAAAATTTTGCAGCTTTTTTAAAAAATTACATTTTTTTCATTCTTTTAAAAAAATCATGTTTTCTGAAAAAAAATTAAAAAAACTCCATTTAAAAAAAATATTATTAAAAAAAATTCGTAATTTGATTTATTATGTTAATTTTGTCCAATAACACAAAAAATAAACATTAAATGAGATCGGTAAAATTACGATCATGCCCTTAATGAGTTAATTTTGATCTAACACTCCACCTTTAGTTTTCAGGTTTTCGGAAAACTATGAGTTCTTAACCGATCTCACAATATATATATATATATATATATATATATATATATATATATATATATATATATATATATATATATACACTAATGGTGTACCGCAACGCGGTCGTAAAAATAGTTTTTTTGACAATTAATTTCATTCATAAACATGTTACTGTCGCTTTTGCAACAACAAATAATTTTAACATTTGCAATACATAGAGAAATAAGTTTTTAGTATGCATAAGTTATGCTTATTTATGTAGTTATTTTTATCATATATTTTTTATTTAAGTACTTATGACTTTTTCATTTTAGTTTCTTTTTTGTCAGACTTTTTTAGAAAAAAAAATAAAATATGTTTTTGTTTTTGGTTAAGAAAAATAAAATACATTATGGTAAATATTATGTTTTTCAATTATAATATTCTTTAAATTTAGTATGTTTATGCCTAAAATACATTTTTAGCATGCACAAGTTCTACACAAACTTAAAGACTAAAATACCCTTTCTTTATACCTAAAAAACAAAATTGCTTTAAAAATAATCTTTTAGTTTTTAAATAACAAAAAGTACATGAATGTTTCAAAATTCATAAAATTAAAGACCAAAATTGCAAAGTAAAAATCTTTTTGGACCAAAGTTGTAGAAATAGAGTAAAATCTAGGACCAAAAATGTATAAAAATCTTGATAAAAAATAATACATTTTAAATTAAATTAAATAAAAAAATTAGAAAAAAAAGTGAAATCTCGTCGTGCTAAGGAACGTAATCTCGCCATGTAGCCCTTGAGGCTGTTATCTGACGCGGTTGTTGTGTCGAGCTCCAAATTTCGTAGATAAATGCAACGTGTTTGGCCTGTGGTTCCCGAGGTCCAGTCACGGCCGAAAGTTGTTCATAGAAACATTGTTGGAGGATAACCACAAGCGCCTCGGCGACGGAGAATTATAGAAATGAAAGAATTATCAATATTTTGTAGCTTGGTTAATACTTAACTATTTTTATGGGAGTTTATCTACCAGAATAAAGCTCATTTCGGCAATTTGATCAAACCATAAAATAGTTATAAAAACGTTCGATCAAACCATAAAAATAGTTAAGTTTTGATGAAGCAAAAGACGATAGTAATAATTTATATCCGACGGAGTTCTTGAACTCGCTGAATGTTAGTGGTCTTCTCCCTCATTATCTTCGGTTAAAAATTGGTTGCCCAATAATACTATTATGAAATATCGATCCACCGAATGGATTATGTAATGGGACCAGATTGATATATAATTGATATGTAGAGCTTTCCAACAAAATATCATTGATGCAGAAATAACTGTTGGTCAGCATGCTGGAAAAAGAGTGTTTTTGCCAAGAATTCCTCTATGTCCGTCTGATGATGAGATGTTCCCATTCAAATTGAAGAGAAAGAAATTTCCACTTCGCCTTAGTTTCTCGATGACGGGCAATTAAGCTCAAGGAAAAACAATTCCAAACGTGGGAGTTTATCTACCAGAATCGGTATTCTCACATGGCCAACTTTATGTGGCCTTATCCAGAGGAATATCACGTACTAATACAAACGTATTAGTAAAGCCAGAAAAAGCGTTCGATCATGATGCAATCTACACATCCAGCGTAGTGTACAAAGAAGTCTTATGTGATTAATAAAGTACAATTAAGAACAGATTATTTTACAATTGTTACAATATGTATCGTGTATAATCATTTGGTGTTTATTGCAAAACATGTCATTATATTTATGCATCGACTTTTATCTATTTGTGATATAGAAGAACAAACATGCATGATTGTAGATTGATATTTATAAGGAAGTAACACGTAAATTTATTTATCAATGTTTAATTGTAAAAATGAAAGAATGATCAATATTTTGTAGCTTGGTTAATACTTAACTATTTTTATGGTTTGATCAAATTGCCTGTAACACCAGGTTCCTGGTATGTTTTTAAATTATAATTTTATTCACTTTTAGGCAGGAACTCAACGAGTTGGGGGCCCTAAACTCATCGAGTAGGAAATGGATTTGGACGCGGGTTTTGAAGTCTACTCAACGAGTTGGAAGCCTCAACTCGACGAGTAGGGCTGCCAGAATGAAACCCTAATTTCAGGGTTTTGCACCCTATTTAAGCATCCTAATCCCCACTTGCTGGCCTCCTTTCCAGACTCTAAGTCCCAACCCCTAGTTTCAGAAACCCTAATGCATTTGTGAGCTTGTGAGCCATTTTTGAGTTAACTTTGTGTGTTTTGAAGCTTGTGGAAGAAGAAGAAGCTAGAGGATTCAAGGAGAAGATAGTAGATCCAGAGACTTCCTTTCATCCTCATCATTTTCTGGTAATCAAGTCTCTAACTTGCTTAGTAGTTTCTTAGATCTCCTTATTTTCACTTTGTTGGGTTTTTGGTCCAAGAAGCTTGATCCTTGGGATATGGACGTCCCAAGTGAGTATACCTTCAGATCTGGGATTATAGAGGGCTTTCATGGCATAAAGGTGCAAACTTTATGGCCATTGAAGCCCCATGCAAGCCATAGGATGTCATTTTGGCCTTTTAAGCTCCAAAAGGCCATGCATGGAGTGAAAGGTGGAAGCTTTACGTGTCCATGAAGTGTTTAGGTTCTAGATCTCTTTTTGTAAGCTTTAGTTTGGAGTATGGATGGCTTGTAGACCAAGATCTATGATGAGAATATTACGCTATAGATCGATAGATTCTAAACAAAAAAACAATATCAATCCAGAGAAGAACACAAGAATGAATCAAATAGTGCTGAATGATTAATATTTCACACCTCATAAGAGCTCGATGAAGAACTTCGACTGTAGAGGTGTGTTAGGGTTACAATGCAAAACAATTAATGAGAACGACAACTTTAACTCTATACATGCATGCATTATTTATACGCACTAACCCTAATAATAAACCACGGTTGGACAGGCCCAAACCAGGTAAACTAGATGGACTATTGACCGAGCCCAAATACACAACACTTAGACCCAAGAATCTCCCCCTTTGCGTCAATAGAGGCGAGAGACTACTTCGGTTGAGTGAGCTTAGTCTTCTTTACAACCTTGAACAACCTTGGAATGATGGCAAGAAGAGTTTGTCGAAACAAAATATACCATCGAAGCATGTCAGTAAACACCTTTTTATCAGCTTCACTGTTCTGATTACACCTATGAATTATTTCCAAAATATGCTCCAAACAGGCGGTGGAGAATAGGTGTTTGTCAATTAGAGCGAACAAGCATTTCTGACCTTCGCCCCTCATGAACATAACAGTGTGAAATTTAGGTTCAATTTTTCCTTTAACCATCACATTCACATCTCCTGCCCTTCCGATGGGCTTCTTAGTAGTTTTCTTATTAATTGAAGAAGCGATCTCCTGATCCATCTTCGCGACTTCATGAATATAGCATACGAGCATTCGCTGGATGTGATCGATAATAGGCTGATACTCCTGAGGATTGGTCAGCAAAATATTATTCAGAAGTATCCAGTCGTGAGGATTTAGTTTCGGCAGGTCAGCAATGGAAATCATATGAACCGAACTATCAGAGCCTCGGTTCACTTTGAAGCTGACGTTGATGAATTTCCCTGCCGAAGTGGGTTTCAATACCTTGACCGTTGTGATTTTCTGATTACTCCAGGTCAGGTATTGTGGTTGTGCAAACTCCAGATAATAATCAAGTATATCCCGATCGACCTTCGGGTCTGGAGAAGGAATGCCAACCGTCGACTCAAAACAGTGGAAAATAAACGCCTTTCGGGTGATAGGCATGTCAAACTGTGAGTCCTTGGAGTTCTCAAGCCCGAACGAAGAAACCGGTTCGAGCCAATGAGGGCTCGGTGCATCAACTACTTCTCTTAAAAGAGACTCCATAGTCGATTCAGGAAACATGGACTTCTTTTGCAGTAGCAGTTCGTTCGCTTTCAACTCCTTGTCAAGAAGTTCCTTCTCTCTCTGAATCTTCTCCCGAATCTCTTGTTCAGTGGGCTTGACTTTCAGACTTCCAGTTTTAACAGCATTTGCTTCTGAATCATCATCATCTTCATTTTCATCCACATCGTCATCACCAATTTTCTTCTTTCTTTTGTCCCTCATACTGCCCGAAGCTTCATTATCCTTCGGCTCAGTAGTTACTTTCTGTTTGTGAGCAACCTTATCTCCCCCTTGTTTCGGAGGGACAACTGTCTCCGGAACACCTTCAATCCTGCTCAAAACATCCAGAGCAGGGCGCAATTTTTCAGCCAAATGACGGCGAATAGAGATGGTGAGAATAGAGTCATGGGCATCCAGGAGGTGGAGAAGTATAGAGTGGACATCACCAACCGAACTCTTAATTATTTTTCACTCGGTTTTTAAGTCTGCAATCTCCTGGTTGGATTTCTTGAGCTTAAGAGTTTGAATTTTAAGCTGTGAAGTCCGCTTATCCAGCTCATCCATAATTTTATTTTCAACAGCAAGCTCAGCTTCAAGTTGAGTTAACCGAGTATCAATCGAAGTATGAAGCTCTTGGTTAGCAGCCTTAATGCATTGGCGAGCTTCCTCCAGATGTTTCTTTTCGGCTGCCAGTGAACGCGTAAGATTTTCAACCGAAGCATTCACTGTGTCAGCATTCTTCTTGGCAGCAGCTTGAAGAGAATCCAGAAATATTTGCGCATCAGAAATTAGTTTTTCGACATTTGCGGTCGCCTGCTTGCTATCCTTGGTAGATGCTTCAACGGCAAGCGAAGCTTTCTGACAAGCGGAGGTTGAGGCTTCAATTGCTGTAGCAGCACTGGAGATAGATTTGGCATGTTCCTTGACAACTGATTCGAACAGGGCCTTAAGTGCAGCTTCGGAGTAAGCACTAGCAGAAGAGGAAGAGAGCAAGCAGTCAAGTTTCTCATTTACTGCCTTGAGATGCTTTTTAGACACTGGAGCGTCATCATCGTCATCACTCTGGACGCGATATGGACTGAAGTAAGTGGAGTCAAATTCCATGTCTTCACCACCAAGAACAGGATCAGAGTCATGTGATGGAGGTGGGGATAAAGGTGCTGAGGTAACAGGAGGATCAGAACCGAAAGTAGATGCCCCCATATCAGATATGTTGACATGAACAATAGGTTCGGTTGGATGAGTGGTGGTTGTAGCAACTGAAGTAAATAGTGGGATGGGTATTGGGATGGAGGTTGCGGTTGTAGATGAGATAGGCGGAGGACAAGCAGCGATAGTAATCGGAACCGAATGTGGAGGAGGGGAGGTTCGGTTGCTATCATGAGTGGGTAAGGGTGGAGGAGAATTACCTCTTGGTGGACTATCGGTTTCAGTGGCTTCATCGTCAGTTGACTCAGGGTCAGGCTGGCCATCAGAAGGAACATACGCTGAGTCTGTAGAAGATGGAGAATGAGATTTCGGTCTGCGAGCTTGCTTCTTGGTTTTGCGTTTCTTTGGAGCAGTGGGTTCCGCTCGCTCTGTCTTGCGTTTCTTAGGGGTCGAAACCTTGGAGGATTGACCAACATTTTCCCCTTTGTTATCAGGCTTCTTTCCTCGTTTTGTTGGTTTGTCAGCAGCATCCAACGAGCTTTGCATCTCGGGAGTGAGTTGGCGTGGTCCTGCTGGAGTCAACTTCCTGTAATCAGCCATGACTTTACTTTCACTTGATACACACTGGCTCATTGATTCAGGAATAGAACCGATGTACAGAAACTTTGAGGGGTCAGTGATGATAATCTTGACCGTGTGAAAGGTAGCAATTGAAGACGTCAGAGCATCCTTCATGACAGGAATTTGAAAAGTATCAATCGCCCTCCGAGTGACCAAGGTCCAGCAACGACCACAGGAAATTTAAGAATGCTTTGTTGAGGAGTTAAGACTCTGTACCAGTTGTGCCCATAAAAGTGATCCGTAATCCAAATTGATCCCGTTATAGAGACCATAGAGAATGGTCAGGAATCCTTTACTTGCCCCATCCGATCCTGCAACACGTTCTGCTAATCCCTTGTAGAGAAGGGTAAGAAGACCATTCCACTGAGGTGGCAAACAGGACTTCTTGAACTTCGTCATCGTCGTTAGAAAATCTGTGTACCCCATGTCATAGAGCATGGAAAACAACTGGGTCGTAGTGATAAAATCCGGTGAGATGACAGCGGCAACCGCAGCAAGCCCTAGCAACGAACAAAATTGAGCCTTTGAAACGGAGGTCTTTTGATTAGAGATATCAAAGAAGATCCGTTCCTTGCGCTTGTCATATGAAGCACTGAAATACACCTGGGATAGAAGAGACATAGGAACTGATTCGACATGTGTGAGTGCAGTCACCAACGGGGAATACTTGAGGCACTCGACAACATGAAGCATGTACGAATCGTAGAGAAAGGGATCCAGTTGGATGATGAGGTTCTGATTGGGTTTTATCGTGAGCAAAGATGAGGACACTGTTTGATCGTGGAAAGATGATGATTTCACCATTGTTGTTGTGAGGAAGAAGATGAACAGTTGTGTATCGCCGGTTGGTTTCGAAAGAGAGATTGAAGAAGGTAAGAAAGTACAGTACGTGTGAAAGACCCCTTTTTATACCGTTGCTAGGAGAGAGAAAATATCAGCGGTGATGATGATACGATCTCTGAAACGTCGCCTGAAAAAGCACGATGTGACAGCTTGGTTTCCCCAGATATACGTCAGCACGCGTGGATGTAGGAACCGTTTCAAGTTCACGCGCCCAATTTAGTGCTTATCCCTTGTTCAAATTTTTAACCGTTTCAACTTCATGCTGACTCACCCTAATTTGATTTTTATTCTTAAAATAAATCGTGACTCATGCTTTCTCTTTTTATTAACAAACCTTCATTCCTGTTAGAGCCGAAAACACAAATCGGGAATAGTACCATTAGTAACACGAACTAGAATTTTGGAAAATCATAAAGATCTTCGTGCAAGAGTGTGCCAATAAAAAAAGAAATAAAGCAAAATATTTGTGGGATTTATGTGATGTCTATTTTGACACGAAACAGTGGATCCCGGGCACGAATCGCTTCCTTCAAAGTCAAGAGAGACTTAGAAGTGTTTGTATGGTTTCCCGTGAAATACGATCAAATGTTTGTAAACAAACATTGAAAGGCATCTTTTTAACTATAGGCTCTAGTGGGTAGTCTATCTTCAACCGAACATCGATACTTGAAATAAGACCGAAAGTTGGATGAAGTACTTGTGAGACCGATGTGATCTGTTGAACAAGTAGGTTGGGGAATATATAAAGTGACAGATAATAATATGAAATCTCAAAAACAAAAAGAAACTGGATCTTTTGGGAAGAAACGTCTTGGTGATAGACAGTTTCATAAAGATCACTCAAAAAATAAAAGGAGATTTCGGGAGGTAACTAGTAATTGCTTGAACATTTCAGTGTTCACCGTCAATTCATTCAAGGTATTGGATATTGGGTTTCACTTAGCACGTGGTGAACGTATCTAAGATCATCAACACAGAGATTGTATAACCATAAACCTCAGTGGTAATGCTGAGAGTCTCAAGGGTTACTTTTATGAAGCGAAACGTAATGGAGAACTGTGAAGAGATGGTTAAGGAACCGAAAGTACCTCTGCTATATAAGAATGACAAGGTAGAAAACTCTTAACTCGTTATGAGAAGAGTAAGGTAGCTCATGACTTGAGTGATTTTAGCAGCCTAGTTTGGTAGAAACGAATGGTGTATTTCGAATCATTAAGGCTTCACTCAGAGTCTTGGAGGCTTCGGTCTACATGCACCAGCATGCTTCTACGGACACTTAACTAGTACAAAGATAAGAATGTTATACCTGCCCCAATGCTATAGTGTTTCGCATCTGTTAAGCTTGAATTATGGTGAGAATTGATAGATAAAACGAAAACCATATAGAAGTAATTTTGCAGTTTTTGAATTTTTCTGAAAAAGGAGAAAAACAGAAAAGAAAATATTTTTGAATTTTGGAATTTCTGAAAAATAATAAAAACAGAAAGGAGAAATATTTTTGGACTTTTGGAATTTCTGAAAAAAGAATAAAAAGAGAAAAGAAAAATATTTTTAATATAAACACTCGAAAGAATAAGAAAGCTTTACAAAAATATACAACCGAAACCATGCCTTAGAAAAGATTAAGCGAAATGGACCGAGTGATCGGGTAATTTCGGTTCCTGAAAATTCTAGAGCCGAAATAGACCGAGCGTTCGGTTCATTTCGGTTCCAAAAATTTCTAGAACCGAAATATACCGAGCGTTCGGTTCATTTCGGTTCCAAAAATTTCTAGAGCCGAAATAGACCGAGCGTTCGGTTCATTTCGGTTCCAAAAATTTCTAGAGCCGAAATAGACCGAGCGTTCGGTTCATTTCGGTTCCAAAAATTCTAGAACCGAAATAGACCGAGCGTTCGCTCTATTTCGCTTGTTCATTTTTAGAGAGTTGAAAGGGGTTTTGGTACTGACTCAGCTTTCATCATACCCAAGCCTTGGAGTATCTTGTTAAAGCTTGCGTCAGGTAAGGCCTTAGTGAAGATGTCAGTCAGTTGATCTGAGGACCGAACGAAGTGAACTTCAACATTACCATCTTCAACGTGGTCCTTGATAAAGTGGTATCTTAGTGCAATATGTTTAGTCTTGGAGTGTTGCACTGGATTGTGACATATTCGAATCGCACTTTCAGAGTCACAGTAGAGTGGAATCTTCTTCATTCTTAAGCCATAATCTCTTAGTTGGCTTTGTATCCATATGACTTGTGATGTACATGATGCTGCAGTGATGTACTCAGATTCGGCTGTGGAAAGAGACACGCAGGTTTGTTTCTTTGACTGCCAGCTGACGAGTTTGCCATCAAGGAACTGGAAACCGTCGGTTGTGCTCTTTCGGTCCAATCCACATCCACCAAGATCTGCGTCAGAAAAAGCGTGAACAAAGAAGCACGATTTTGCAGAATACCAAAGACCGAGAGACGTGGTTCACTTCAAATATCGAAAGATATTTTTCACTGCAATCATATGAGGTTCTCTTGGATTCGCTTGAAACCTGGCACAATAACAGACAGAAAACATTATGTCTGGCCTACTAGCTGTTAGATACATTAACGACCCTATCATTTGACGATAGAGAGTCACATCAACAGCCGGTTTCTCAAGATATGGAGTCAGCTTCGTGCCAAATGCCATTCGAACCTTTACTTTGGAATCTCCCGTCATGCCGAACTTCGTCAACAGAGTCTTAGTATATGCTTCCTGATTAATGAAGATGCCTTCTGGTCCCTGTCTTATATTTAATCCAAGAAAAAAGTTAATCGGACCCATTGCGCTCATTTCAAACTTAGTCTCCATCAACTTCCTGAATTCAGCTGTTAAGCTTGGATTCGCGGAGCCGAAGATGATGTCATGGATGTAAATTTGAACAATCATTAAGTGTTCGCCTTCTTTCTTGCGAAAGAAGGTTGGGTCGACCGAACCTTGCTTGAATTTTGACATTTTGAGAAAACGAGTTAGAGTTTCATACCAGGCTCTCGGGGCTTGCTTTAACCCATATACTGATTTATCTAGTATGTAGCAGTGATCTGGATACTTCTCGTTTACGAATCTGGGTGGTTGCTCAACATATATTGTTTCTTCTAATTCTCCATTCAAGAAAGCACATTTTACATCCATTTGGAAAACTTCGAAGTTTTTATGTGCAGCATATGCCAGAAAGATTCTTACAGATTCCAACCTTGCTACAAGAGCGAAGGTCTCTTCATAGTCTATCCCTTCTTCCTGACAATATCCTTTCACCACTAGCCTCGCTTTGTTACGAATGACGTTACCCTATTTATCCAATTTATTTCTAAAAACCCATTTTAAACCGACTATAGATGCATCCTTTAGTGTGGGAATCAGTCTCCAAACTTGATTTCTTTCAAACTCATGGAGTTTGTCTTGCATAGCTTGCACCCAATCAGAGTGATCAAGAGCAGCATTTACCATCATCGGTTCAACTTTAGAGACAAACGAATTAAACATGCAGAATTCTACTTGAGAGAATAAAGCAGTTTGCTTCGCCTTCATTTAAGATCGTGTGAGAACACCCTCAGATGATTCACCAATAATTTGAGTTTTAGGATGATCCTTTGTCCATTTAATGAGAGGAGGGTAGTTTGGATCATAGGCAGGATCTAGCTCAGCATTGACTTCTTCTTCTAGTTCTGACAGATCGCTTTCGTCATTTGCATTTTCATTCTCCCCCTCAAATGGCGAACCGAATCCCATGTCAGGGTCCGTACTCTCCCCCTCGACTGGACCTTCATGAGTTGGAGTGTTTGTTGGATTCTCCCCCTGGAGTGTATAGCTTGTATCTAGAGGGTCATTTGAAACGGGACTTTTGCTAGATCCTAGTGGTTCGCTAGAAGGTTGCTTCTCGGATGGCTGTTGAGGCTCTCTACCCAGTTCTTTTGCAGCTTCGTCGATAATCTTCTTCAAGTTGTCGATTTTGTTATCAGTTGCTTTCGCTTCTGAGTGGATCTCCTTCTCTTGTTCATCAAAGAGCAGCATGTACTTGTCAAACATGTTGGAAATGGGAACCGAGACCTGACCTACTTCTGGAAAGATGTGTTGCGTTTGACTTTTGGTTGCTTGAATTTTATTTATGTAATTGTCATCAAAAGTAACATAATAGGATTCTTCAATCTTTTTCGAGCGTTTATTCAGAACCTTGTATGCTTTTGAAGTAAGCGAATAACCAAGGAATATCCCTTCGTCCGCCTTAACATCAAATTTGTTGCGGTTCTTTTTGGAATTGAAAATAAAACATCGCGAACCGAACACGTGGAAAAACTTTACATTGGGCTTACGATTATTCAAAATCTCGCATGAAGTGATGGAAAAACGTTTGTTTAGGAAGGATCGGTTCTGTGTGTAACATGCAGCAGCAATTGCATCAGCCTAGAAGTATAATGGAAGAGAAACGAAGCTTAGCATGGTTCGGGCTGCTTCACACAAAGAACAGTTTCGCCTTTCAACGATCCCATTCTGTTGTGGAGTATAGGGAGCAAAGAAGTTGTGAGTTACTCCCTTTTCAGCCAGAAAATCTTCAAAGTCTTTGTTTTTGAACTCAAGACCATTGTCGCTTCGTATGTTCCTTACCAGCTTTCGTAGCTGCAATTCCACTTGTTTAATAAATACCTTCAGCTTGGGAGTGGCTTCTGATTTCTGTTTAAGAAAGAAAACCCAGGTGAAGCGAGAAAAATCATCTACTATAACAAGTATAAACTTACTACCACCGAAGCTTTCGATAGTCGAAGGACCACATAAGTCGATGTGTAGTAGTTCAAGAGGTTCGATGATCTTTGTATTGATATGAGAAGGGTGACTCTTTCGGCTTTGTTTGCCCAACTTGCATGTTGCGCACATGTGTTCTTTGTCGAATTTAAGAACAGGAAGTCCACGCACGTGATCCCCAAGCACCAGTTTATTAATATCTTTGAAGTTTAGGTGTGATAGTCGTCGATGCCACAACCAACTTTCATCTGAGTTTGCCTTCGATAGTAAGCATATTGTTGGCTTTCCTTTTATCGGGTTGAGATTTAGAGGATACATCTCCCCTTTTCGCCTGAGTTTGCCTTCGATAGTCGTCGATGCCACAACCAACTTTCTTTGTTTGCTTTTCAATTATCTATGAGCCTTCATCATCGAACGAGACTTTCAAACCGGTTTCAACGACTAGTTGAGAGACACTGATGAGGTTGTGCTGTAGTCCTTCCATGTAGGCTACTTTTCTTATTGAGAACTCTCCGTTGGTGATCATCCCATACCCTTTGATCGTGCCGTATGAATTGTTTCCATATTTTACACATCCACCATCTTTAAGGGACCGAAACTCCCTTAGCTCTTCCCTCCTTCCTGTCATGTGACGTGAGCAGCCACTGTCAATATACCATTCTTCGTCAAACTGCTTGTCACTGATAACCTGCAAAAATTAAGCAAATTTAGGAACCCAAAGTTTCTTGGGACCTGGTAAGTCTTTTACAGAGTAGGGAATTGCAACCGAAAGATCAACCAAATATGTTCTTTTTATTAATATGGTTTCGTCTTTTCGTTTGATGGTGTAAACTTTGATTTTATTTTTCTCTTTCTTGAATTGGGGTGGGTTTCTGTTAGTTGGTTTTTCAGTTGAGTTTTTCTTTAGAGTCCTAGGGTTAGCTGACTTTTTGGTATGTCGGATTTCAGAATCGGAGACGAGCTTCCCTTTTCCTTTGATATCCTTCATAGAGTTGGACTTTGGTTGAGAGTGAGGACGATGAGATTTAGGACCGAAACCTGACGTTTGGTTCTGAGCACTTGCGTTGTGACCGAAACAGGACTTTCGGTTCATGGGGTAGTAAGAGTTGGGACCGAAACATAACTTTCGGTTCTTGTGACTCCTAGCATTGGGACCGAAACTGGAAGTTCGGTTCTCCTGCCTGTATGACTGGCAGTGACTGGAAGTTCGTTTCACCTGTGCTTCCTTCTTGAGATTAGAAGCTTTTTCAGAGCGAACATAAGAGGGGTTTTGGGATTGCCAAAACTGTTTTCTCTCATTGAGGTTCTTCATGTATCTTTTGTTCCTCTGTCGTTATTGTTCAGCAAGTTGCTCTTGAGTCAAGTGAACGTTGGCCTCAGGTTTCGTTTTCTTCTTATGAGGTTCGGTTGTGGTTGATTCACTGGAATCTTTCAGTGGTTCGTTTGGTATTTCTTTTGTACCACTTGTACTGGGTTTATCAAAGCTTGAGGGCTTGTTGAGAGGTTCAGGTATGTATCGTCCCTTAACTCTCCAGGAGGTTTGCTCTGACAGACCTACTGTTTTGTCTGCATTGTCGATAGGTGCTGACCAGAAATAGTTATCGCAGCCTTCATCATTATCTTTGTCGACCATGGACATCAACTCTGCCGTTTGTTTCTTGGTTACACCTGTGACTGCATACACTTGGTTTGGTGTAGTTTGTACCTTCTGATAAACAACAGCCTTTTCTTTGAGTTTCTTGGACATGTCCTTTGACACCCGAGCGTACTCAACCGAATTTTCAGATATGAGTGGTTTTACTGCTTCAGGTTCGCTCTTCAGAAATTCTGAACAATCGACCACGTCTTCTACAGAGATTTCACTCATCTCACTATCCTCATCAAATTCAGAAGATGTTTCTAAATTAATTTTATTATCTGAACTTAATTTGGCGTTTGATGAGTCAAACTTCTGTATAGTCTCGGTCTTGATTTTCAACTTATCGTTTTCGTCCAGTAAATCCTTAAGCATGCACTTATGTTCTTTGGACTCAATGAATGATTCAATTTTGTCCAGTCCATATTTGTAGGTTACTGAAATCTCATCTGATGACATTATAGATTCACATTCAGCAATGACTTCGCCTTCCTTAAATTCAAGGAAGGGCAAAATCATTTTATGAATCTTTTTCCCTATCTCACAATCTAGATGTAACTGAGTGATGTTAGTATACAAGCGTTTAGCAATCAAACAGAAAACATTTCTTTCTTTTAAAATTTTCAAATTGTCTCGTTGTACACAAATGAGTTCATCCCTAATCCAAACTAACTCTAACTCCTTTTGCTATATCCACATCCTTCTTTCTTCACTCTTGGAAGACTCCCTGCTGAGTTGGTCAGTTAGGTTAGAATTTGCTAAGCGAGTTTGCAGAAGACTACCACTTAAGTTAGAAATTTTGAATTTTAATTCATTTAATTCTTTTTCGTAATTTGTTACTGGTATTTTAAGTGATTGTAGGATAGATTGTACCTTTTTGATCAGCTGATCGCAATCGCTGATCTTTTCACTCACAGGCTTGGCAGAGAAGCATTTGTCTTCTTTCGCTTCCTCATGCTTACTTTCGGTTGTTACCATTAAGCATTTTCCAGCCGACTCAACAACTCCTCCTATCGCCACATAAGCTCTTCCATGCGAGGGTCTGCGAACCTCTTCATCTTCAGAGTCTGTAGACCAGACTTCTACTCCACCAAACTCATCATCAATAACATGTTCCTGCACAATTAAAGCATTTGTTGAAACGTTAGTTGCTTTCTTCTTCTTTATCTCTTCCAACTTCCTCATGTAGTACGCTTCGTCATCTTCACCATCCTTCTTCTCAGCCATCTTCCTCAGCATGCAATCCTTGGCAAAGTGATTCTTGCCGTGAAAGTAGTTGCAATCGTACCCAGAGTCCCCCGCAAGCTTGCTTTCCTTCTTTTCATCATCCTTTGGAGAAGTGTTCTTGGTTTCATCCTTCACCTTTTCCGAACTGTAACTACCCTGCCAGTTTTCGGTTCTTACTGACCAGGAACTTTTTGCGAGCGAACTTCTTTGGGTTTGAGACCATCATTGGATATTCTTCACTCAACAGATCGCATTCTGATATATCAGAATCCTCCTCTTCTTCTACATTCTTGCTCTTGGAAACAAGGGCCAGTGTACCCATAGCCGAAACAACCTTCGCTTCCTTCGTCACCTCGCTTTCATGAGATTTGAGTATGCCCATCAGTTTCGCCAGTGAATATGATTTAAATTGCTCATGAGCCTTCACGGTCGAGACCACTGCCATCCATTCGGACCTTAATCCATTCATGAATGTCACCTTTTGTTCGATCGCTTTTCTTTCAATACCGTACTTCATCATCCTGCTGAGCAAATGGTTGAACCGATCGAAAGTCTGAATCAGTTTCTCTTCTGGTTTTTGTATGAAAGCACCTAACTCAGAGAGCAGTAGGGTTTGGATCGAGTGCTCTAGATCCTCATCAGTTGAATATAGTTATTTCAACCTATCCCATATTTCTTTATCTGTTGTGCACGAACTCACCAGACGAAAAGTGTCGGATTGTAAAGCGAATCTGATCATCCTCATTGCTTTGACGTTGCAGAACACCGTGTCTTTTTCATCTTGAGGGATCTTTTCTACGTCAGCCAAGAGTTGGTTGTACTCTTTTTGTGTCTTGACCGTTCTGTTCGTTCCAGAGTGAACAAACGGACCCAATGTGATTGCTTCCCAGATGAGATAGCCATTATCTTCAGATCCAACGACATAGTCTTCAAAGTGATGCGCCCACATTCATAGTCTTGTGTATAGAGAATAGGCACCCTCGTAGTGGATCCTATGTTGTTGGAGATGTTAATCGGATTGATTTGAGATTCATCGTGAGACATGATGAACGTTTTCTTTGAATCTGCTAGAATCAGACTTGTAATGTAGAGACTAGGGTTTTATCGAATAACAGATACACCGTCGACAAGAAGAAGACAACTTCTATTTATTCGACAAAAGCGGAAACCCTAATTTATTCTTCAAACAGAAGAGATGCGTATGTATTACACAGTCTCCTGCTCTGATACCAATTGATGAGAATATTACGCTATAGATCGATAGATTCTAAATAGAAAAACAATATCAATCAAGAGAAGAACACAAGAATGAATCAAATAGTGTTGAATGATTAATATCTCACACCTCAGAAGAGCTCGATGAAGAACTTCGACTGTAGAGGTGTGTTAGGGTTACAATGCAAAACAATTAATGAGAACGAAAACTTTAACTCTATACATGCATGAATTATTTATACGCACTAACCCTAATAATAAACCACGGTTGGACAGGCCCAAACCGGGTAAACTAGATGGACTATTGACCGAGCCCAAAGACGCAACACTTAGACCCAACAATATAGGTCCTAAGAAGTTAGGGTTTGAGCTAAACCCATTAAGAAAAGGTATTAACGGGTAAAGTTGGAAACTTTACACTTAAAAGGACATTTTCAGGGTATATGAGGAGTATGAAGCTTAGATCTGAAGAGTTGGGGCTTAATCCTTTAAGATGGCCCAAACAGACGGAGGAACTCGGCGAGTCCAGTGAGGGACTCGACGAGTTGAGTAGATTTGTCCAGATTCTATACAAGGTAGAACTCGACGAGTGTGTAAAGGGACTCAACGAGTTGGCTCGTGTTATCACGACTATGAGTAGCAAGGGAACTCAGCGAGTCAGGGGGATGACTCGACAAGTTGAGTCAACTCGGATTGTTGACTTTGACTTTGACTGAGCGTTGACTCTGACTTTAACATTGACTTTGACCAAGGTTGACCCGTGAAGGGGTCTTGAAGTAAGGAATGGTATCTAAGGGGTTGTTTTGTATAGGGCGTGAGTAGAGCCGGTTGCGGGAGCAGAGACGTTCAACTACTTCCTCGACATTTGAGGTGAGTTTTCCCTCCAGTAGGAACGGATCGAAGGCACCAATGCCGGCCCGTTTATGTATGTTTGTGTATGCCGGACTTAGGTCCGATGTCGGGGTTAGCCCAATGTAGGTTATATGTTTCCGGACTTTAGTCCAAGGCCGGGGAAAGCCCGAGGAATGTTTTAGATTATACGTTAGGTGTTATATGTTCTGGCCTTCGGTCCGATGTCGGGGCAAGCTCGAGGAATGTTTATATGTTTATGTTATGTGTTTATGTTATATGCTTGTTGATATGTTATATGTATACCGGACTTCGGTACGATGCCGGGCGGGGCCCGCTGCTGGACTTCGGTCCGATGCCTGGCAGCGCCCGATGCCGGATTCGTCCGATGCCGGGCGGCGCCTGATGTAGCGGGCAAGGCCCAATGTAGGTTATTATGTGATTATATCTATGGTATGTGGTAGTTTGGGGAGACTCTCTAAGCTTCGTGCTTACAGTTTTCAGTTTTGGTTTCAGGTACTTCCGGTAGCAAGGGGAAGAGCTCGGGATGATTGCAGTGCGCACACCATTTGTTTAGCCTGGGAAGTTATACTCTGATATATGTTTGACAAATGTTATGATATTTTGTGATACACTACTTATGATTTGTATATGATGGATGACTATGGTTTTCTTAATTAAAAACGAAATTTTTGGACCATATTTTTGGGATGTTTCAAGTTGGTATTAGAGCCTTGGTTTCAGGGATTCGGGCACACTCTCGGGTGTGTCTGAAATCAAACTGAGGACTTGGTATGAAAACTTTCAAAGAAAATCATTTTTATAAAAAGAACTTTGAAAAGAGAAAAGAATTTTGAAAAGAGAAAAGGGTGTGGTGCATGCAATCAGCCGAGCTAAGTAAGTACTCCCAAATTACCCATACAAGTTTATGTTATGATATGCTTAGGAGAACTGCATGCTAGATTAGGGCTAAGGATCTAGGAAGGATGCCTTATGTGCCTGTTATATGTGTATCAGCTTTATGAACTGTATGCTAGTATAGAATAGTCAAGTGATATGATGGCCTAATTAGGATATGCTTTATTATGTGTACTCAATGCTCGAATGCTTCTTTCTTTGTGCTTTTTGGAGTTCTAGTTATCTTTAACTAACTATTAAACGAATATGTTAAGTTACATATTGTGAGGACTAAATAGTTTCAGAAGGTTAGGTTTAGCCTTATTTCACAGCTCTTGTTTGAGTCTAACTGTTGTAGGGTAGGACCTCTCATTCGAAGAATTATCTAGTCTTAGGGATATGTAATGGTATTCATGAGTTAGTTAGGGGGAGATAGCAGGGACTTCTTCTGTAGTTGATGGCGGAGAGTGGGTTGGTGATTACCCTAGGGCAAGCCTAGGATGACATTAGCGTCAGAACATCAGTAGCAGTAGAAGGGACTTGGTGGAGTCAAGGTGGTTCTTGAGGAAAGTACGGATAGATGTGGAAGGTAGCATGGGCATGTACTATTGAATGAAGAGGATCCATACTCGAATCAAGGAAGGCTGAGATGAACCTGAGAAACTTGTAGTATGTGAGATCCCTCGAGTTATGACGTGTATACTGATGTTGACGCTACACACTAGACTAGTCGGCACTTCGGGAGCCGGAGAGGGATCAGGCTCGGGCTCTAGAGACAGGCAGCTCGATGAGCAGACGAGATAGTTCATTTCGTCTAAGATCACGCACAGTATTTTAGACCAGACTCATGTGATCTTCGGTACGATCAACGAGGGCATCATGGAGCTTTTGGATGAGAGACTGAGTGCATTCCGCACCGAGGTGGCGGCCATGATGGGATCATGCACGCTGGCGTTTAGGGAGTTCCGAGCTTGCGGAGCTCCAGACTACCATGGGGCTCGGGACCCCATTGCTAGCAGCAGATGGTTGGCTGATGTCGCCAACACTTTCTGTACGAGCCGATGTCCTGAGGGGGACAAGGTCCGACGTGCGTCCTGTCTTCTTAAGGACAGGGTACGTGACTGGTGGGAGGAGGTCGGACATGCCATTGGTGATGATGAAGCTCTAGATGCGATGACTTGGAGTGACTTTTCGGCCAGGTTTAGGGTTGAGTTTGCACCTGTGATTGAGGTGTGGCAGCTTGCTAGGGAGTTCCAGGATCTCCAGCGGACGACTGAGACGTTGACTAAGATCACCACTATGTTCAGGAGAGGGCCCTTCTCGTTCCGCAGTACGTGGCGGACGAGGAGATGAAAAAGGCCCGATATCATGAGATGCTAAGGAGTGATATCCTCCAGTTTGTGAGACGATCCGGCTGCAAGACGTTGGAGGATATGATTGCTAGGGCAAGAGAGAGAGAGAGAGAGAGAGAGAGAGAGAGAGAGAGAGAGAGTTGGATTTGAAGATGGAGATGAAGAGGAAACCCAAGGGGGTTCATTCAGGGAGTGCGGGCAAGAAGCCCAAGGTATCAGACCACAGACCTAGGAGCCAGCAGGGCCGCACCCGTTGTGGCAAATGAAGCAAGTTGCATGAGGGGACGTGCAAGGCAGGGAGTTCAGGCTGCTTCAAGTGCGGCCGAATTGGTCATGTGAGCAGAAATTGCACAGCTACTACCACCACCACGACAGTATCATATTTGATTTGCTTTCAGTGCTATCAGAGGGGACACAAGCGGTCCCAGTGCTCAAGGTTAGCAGCAACAGGGCAAGTGGCAGCACCCGCTCCTGCTATGTTGAGGATTACAGACACCCGTCAGGTCCAGGCAGAGGCGCCTGTGGCGAGGAGCAGGGCCTTTCAGTTGACCGCAGAGGAGGCACGTGCAGCTCCCGAAGTGGTGACGGGTATGTATCTTCTCCTTATCTTTTTACTTATGTTGATTATTGCTTATGTTTATGTGTTTCATTATAGGATCGTTCCTTGTGAACGGTATATCTGCTCTGGTATTGCTCGATTCGGGGGCTACCTGATCTTTTGTGTCGCTCGCCCTCAGCAAGCGATTCGTAGGGGCTCGAGGGGAGCTGGATTGCCCACTAGATGTAGAGATAGTAGATGATAGGACCGTTCGGGTCGCGGGGGTTCACCAAGGATGTACACTGCAGTTATTTGATGAGAAGTTTTATGTGGATCTAGTCCCTATTCCCCTGCGAGGGAATAATGTTATAGTTGGTATGGACTGGTTGAGGCCCAATGGGGCATTGATGGACTGCGAGCAGCAGCTAGTGAGAGTTCGGACTCCTAGTAGGGGAGGGTTAGTGATTCAGGGTGAGAGACCACAGGGTGGACCGACTCTATGTTCAGCAGCGAGAGCGAGGCGCTACCTTCAGTAGGGTTACGTAGGTTATGTCGACTATGTCATGGATACCCGGGATAAGGGTAAGGCGACGGTTGATGACGTACCGATCGTGCGAGAGTACCCAGACGTATTCCCAGAGGATTTTCCTGGGATACCTCCGGAGAGACTGTTGGAACCTGAAAGTGAACCTCTAGCAATCCTAAGTACATATTTCGAAGTGTGTTGGTTCCAAAGGGAAAAGTGTTCAGGAACCTGTCCGGAGCTGAAGAGAAGAAGAGGAGGAGTGTTAAGAAGAAGAACACATTCCGGAGTGACTTTCACGTTCGGAATGTATGCTGATCCGGAAGAATGCTATTTTGTCTTTAGTCATTAATTATCCTTGTAATGATGTAACGTTTCATAGGACTTAGCTTTTTGTTGTATTAGACAATCAGAATGTCAGAAATAGTTCTATTGTCCGGTCCTATGTAAGTTACTTGGTTAAATCGTTGTAATATTCTCTCCTATATAAAGGAGCATTCAATACAAGTAAAACGACAGATCTTTCACTCACTTTTTGGCATTTACTCTTATTTGAAACATTCTTCTTGTTCTTCATTTATTAACCTTACCTTGATCATTTACTCTCATCTTCATTTAATGTCTTGATCATTTGTTGAACAATTTATCTAAGACTTGACTGGTCTTTCCAGTCTAGACTTGAACATCCATTAGCAAGAAAAACATTGATCTCACGCATTCACTCAAGGTTTGAGTTTATTAAACCTTGTCCCTGCGCATTGATCTTGTCCTCACAATTGGTATCAGAGCTTGAGTGGCTGTCCTTTGAATCCATAAGATTAGATTATAGTTGGTTTGAATTTACCATGGTATTTCAACCATTTCTGTGATAAGGATAAAAGTTCTTCTATATACCACTTTAGCTTGAAGATATCGTGACTTCAATGGCTGCTTCTAATCCTCAGCAAATGATTTCAATGCAAATTGCAAATAGTTTGGGTGGCCCTACTCGTGCCCCATTGCTGGTTGTGGAAGAATATGATCATTGGAAAGTTAGAATGGAAAGATTTTTACTAGCCAAAGATAAAGGTGAACAAATCTGGAGATCCGTCAAAGAAGGTCCTCATGTTCCTATAAGAACAGTTGTAAGAGATGCAACTGCTCAGCTTATGCGAGAAGATGAAGTTCGTCCAGCTCCTCTAACTGTAGATGATATCGAAAAACTGCATGCTGATCAGATTGCCTTCTCTGAAATGGTGTTTGGTGTTCCTCCGTCACTCTTTGAGCATATCAAGTTATGCAAGTCAGCCAAAGAGATTTGGGACACGCTTTAGGATCTGATTGAAGGTTCCGAAAATATGAAGGACATGCGCCTCACCTCGGTTGTCAATGACTTTGACACTTTCACCACTACTGCAGGTGAATCTGTAGCCTCAGCCTCCAACCGCTACCGAATCGTTGTCAACAACATGACTGCTCATGGGATTGTTCGAACTCCTCTGGAGTACAATCTTAAGTTCATAAACAGTCTTGGCAAAGGATGGGGAAATGTAAAGTCTTGTCTTCAAAGCAATTGCTCCTTAAAAAAGTTAAAACTCTATCAACTTTTTGATGAGCTTCAAGGACATGAATCAAACGTTGCTCAAACCATAAGGGAACTTTCCGGAGGTCCTCTTGCCCTTGTCAGTTCCTTTGAATCAACCATTCTGAACTCATCTGCTCTAGAATCTTACAAACCCACAGTTCCATTGACTCAGTCGTCCTTACCTACCTTACCCACACATATCTATCTTGCTGATGATTCCGAAACCATGGATCCCGAACTCCGCTTTCAACAAGAGTTCGCTTTACTCTCAATGAAATACAAACGTCCTTTCAATCCCTCTTACAAACCATACCAAAACAGATTCGGTGCTCCTCACCAAACCAATCCTCAACCATATTCCCCTACGGAACCGAAACCAACTTCCGAAAATCCTCCTGCATACAAGCCTAACCTCACTAAACCAAACTCCGCTCCAGAATCCTCTCAAAATTCCAAATCGGACAAACCAAAGATCTTATGTCATAAATGTGGACATGCAAACCACTTTGCCAAAGATTGTCTAGCTGATGCTCCACAAAAACCAAAAGTCAAAGACTCAGCTTACTATGTCCGAAGGGCACAAGAAATGGCTGAAAGTGAGAAGCCTTTGTTACTACGGTTTCAAGAGATGTCGAAGGATATTGGTCATCTGGAGATGATGATGACATGGTGACTGGAAGAAATATGTGTCTTATGGCAAGACAAACGGTTGAATGTGATGAAGGTTATTGGTCTTCTGGGTCCGAAGATGAAGATGATGTTCGAACTCCTCTGGAGTACAATCTTAAGTTCATAAACAGTCTTGGCAAAGGATGGGGAAATGTAAAGTCTTGTCTTCAAAGCAATGGCTCCTAAAAAAAGTTAAAACTCTATCAACTTTTTGATGAGCTTCAAGGACATGAATCAAACGTTGCTCAAACCATAAGGGAACTTTCCGGAGGTCCTCTTGCCCTTGTCAGTTCCTTTGAACCAACCATTCCGAACTCATCTGCTCCAGAATCTTACAAACCCACAGTTTCATTGACTCAGTCGTCCTTACCTACCTTACCCACACATATCTATCTTGCTCATGATTCCGAAACCATGGATTCTGAACTCCGCTTTCAACAAGAGTTCGCTTTACTCTCAATGAAATACAAACGTCCTTTCAATCCCTCTTACAAACCATACCAAAACAGATTCGGTGCTCCTCACCAAACCAATCCTCAACCATATTCCCCTACGGAATCGAAACCAACTTCCGAAAATCCTCCTGCATACAGGCCTAACCTCACTTAACCAAACTCCGCTCCGGAATCCTCTCAAAATTCCAAATCGGACAAACCAAAGATCTTATGTCATAAATGTGGACATGCAAACCACTTTGCCAAAGATTGTCTAGCTGATGCTCCACAAAAACCAAAAGTCAAAGACTCAGCTTACTATGTCCGAAGGGCACAAGAAATGGCTGAAAGTGAGAAAGCCTTTGTTACTACGGTTTCAAGAGATGTCGAAGGATATTGGTCATCTGGAGATGATGATGACATGGTGACTGGAAGAAATATGTGTCTTATGGCAAGACAAACGGTTGAATGTGATGAAGGTTATTGGTCTTCTGGGTCCGAAGATGAAGATGATGTTGCTGAACCTCATTACTGGTACATGGCCACCAACGATCCGCCAGGTCGAAGCATCATTCAGCAGGTAAAATCTATGATCTCTAACAATAATTTTGATTTGACTCTATGTGAACCTTATCTGAACCAGATCCAAACAGATATGAACACCATCTATAAAGCCTATGAGTCTGCCATAGAAGCCAGTAAGAAGAAGGACTGTGAGCTAAGTCGTCTAAGGTTACGTTTTGAGGATAAGAAATTGAAAATCGAGTCTTTAGAGCATGAACTTGTAATGTCAAAAGATGAATGTATCATTTTGAAAGATAAATGTGAAATCACTTATTCTGAACACAATATTTTGATTTCTGATAATAAACATCTTAATGCTAAGATAGATGCTTTGCATAACTCTGTAGACATTCTTGAAGCTGACATTCGGATGACTCATAATTTTCGTCACCCATGGTCTAAATCTCCTGGTCTCGGAAGCGAGTTTCCGAAACCAATTGTTAGTTCCCTGAAGGAATTGCAAAATTTGACATTTATGGGAGAAGTTCCGAACACCAAACATTCGGACACCCCTGTATCTCCCTTGTCACCGCTTCCGGAGACTGAAAACCATTTTGAGTCTCTGATTCCTGAGTTTAAACCTATAGTTGTCAAGTGTCCTGATTCCACGCCTCTTCCGTCTCTAATAAACCTGGACCTGAATCAGAC
This sequence comes from Lactuca virosa, assembly GCF_052849685.1. Classification (NCBI taxonomy): domain Eukaryota; kingdom Viridiplantae; phylum Streptophyta; class Magnoliopsida; order Asterales; family Asteraceae; genus Lactuca; species Lactuca virosa. The sequence goes on from NC_136430.1 coordinate 180,620,626, forward strand.
CACGGAATTTCATTATAGTCTTCCAAATTGTGTAGACTATGTCTCTAAAAGTAATCACGTGAACAACTGTGTGATTGAGGAAATTATTCCGGAGACAACTGAAACCAATCCCTCTGAGGTTGTATGGGCATCTTTAGATGATAATATTGAGGTCTCAAGCCATGTGTCCTCTGATTCATGTGAATCAGATTCCCTAGTACTTTCAAAGACCAAATTGGTTCCCATTACTCCTGAATTTAGGAATCCATCCATAGGACAAACTTCTAAATCCTCATTTCATCCTAAGACAAAACCAATGTTGAATAGGAAGGATGTTGTAGATCCTAAGGTAGAAGCTCGAAATGCTTACAAAAAGGAGGTTATGATTAGACAAAATTCCAGATTTCTTAACAAATCAAATTCATCCCGTAGTGTCAAAGCACCAACTCATCATAAGAACTCCTTCCCTCCTACTAGGATCCTAAAAAGACCATCCGAACCTCTTGCTCGTCCGGAACCTAAGAAAGTTATTAGTTCCAATTCATCTCAAGCTCGTGTCAATGTTAAAACCTTTCGGAACACCTCACTGGAACCTCGAAATGTTTCATCTGTCTTTATTGCAAAATCTGATGGCACAATTTTTAAACCCAAAATTTCAAATGCATCATCAAACAAACACACAAGTGCCAAAACTAAAACAGTTTCAAAATCTTCAAAGAAAAATCTTGTGTGGAAAGTCAAGTCATCTGTCACTGAAACACAAATTCCGTAGGTAACAAAAGTTACAAGTCCTCCGGATGCCAAAGGTCCGAAGAAGCCAGTTCCGAACCCTCAAGTAGTTGAATATGACTACTGAATAGACGAAAAAACGTTGGCTTTCTGTCTGTTCCCAAAAATCAAAAATAATGTCACCCAGCAACACAAAGTTGTTTCCAATACACAATCTAAGTCCAAAGCTCGTGCATATGTCCCAAAATCTAATTCGGAGCCTAAAAACTCCATCACTCACTAATCTTTGCATGCACTTTGTGCTTCGAAGCAAGAAACAATATGGCATATTGATAGTGCTTGCTCCATGCACATGACATGTCACACCCCGCTAAAGCGGAAACACGAGGCGTGGCAGTATAAAGGGTTTCATAGCAAAAGTTAAAAGACAACACCAACCATAGTATTAACTATCATTAGAAATTTACAATGGGTTTGAAAAACTTTTAAAAGAAATTACAATGTATATTGAAATACAACACATGTGAATGCTGCTAAAAGTGAAGTGTCCCTAAGTGCCACTTACTCGATGATTCCTGAAAAGGCATGTAAAACGAGCGTCAACTATAAAATAGTTGGTGAGTTCACAAGTTAAAAATAATATTGGTTTCATGAATCGAAATCAAAATCTTGATATAAGTTTCCAAAGATAAAAATATATTGCTAAAATGAGTAAATAAGTTTGTATAAACAAAGCTCATTGTCATCATGAGAAATAAAGTATGTTGCCCAAAAGAGATGCAACGTTCATATCCTCATGGGAAATAAAGTTTGTTACTAAAATGAGTAAACAAGTTTCATTGCTACAAGGAGCAAACAAGTTTGTTACTATAAGAAGCAACCAAGTTCGTTGCTAAAACAAGTAAATAAGTATTTAGTAACAAAAGTTCGTTGTTATAGTGAGAAACAAAGTTTATTGCTATAATGAGAAACAAAGTTCATTGCTATAATTAATAAGAAAGGTTGTATGTATATGAGCAAACAATGAGTTCCCAACCAAGCCTATGACTGATGCCCTATCAAGATCTATGCTTATCGTTTCATAGATTATATGGTATCATGCACTCAAGCAATCGGGCGAGTGAGGAGTTGTCAATTCCTAATAGCGCTATCCATAATGACCATTGGCTCGAAGAGTTAATGATTGGATTAAAGTGTAAGAGAAGGGACTTAAGACGATAAGGCCTCATGTTTCGTGTTGCATAGACATACATAGAGAAATATAGCAAAATATAGCAATCAAGTTTGATACAACTCAATTTAAATACAACGAACAAATAATAGTTTTTCGGACATGCTTTTCCACCCCAAAACATAAAAACCGAAAACAGGGGAGTCGTGAATACTCACAATATGCAAAATATAGCAACCAAGTTTATACTAGTCAAATAATTACAACGAACATAAATAGTTTAGGACATGCTTTTCCACCCCAAAACATTTAAAAACCGAAAATAGGGGAATGCGTGAATACTCACTATGCATTGAGATGATGCAAATGGTGTCTTGAACTACGCTCCACTCGTATCACTATCGTTTTCCTACAACGATGTTACACACTAATGAGTCTCTAATCGAAATCTAACACTAGTATACATACTACTACAATAGAATTATGCCAATATTGTGTCAAAATTTAATATTGATAAATTACAAACATATTTCTGCGGAAACTAAATTTCAAAGAATCAATTGTTATATAACAATTTAAGTGGAAAATTCTCATTATTGAAATGTTAATATTTAACATTTTAGAGGTGTTCCAATGATTAAATATTCAAAAACTAAATCAATTTAGTTCTAAACTTTTCCAAACTTTGCATTTCGGTTTTAATTGAAGTCAAAGACCTTAAGATAAATTTTCTTGAATTTTTGATTTGTCTAACTATTTTTCACCATTTAATTCCATGAATAATCATAAAATCATGGAAAAATAGTAAATTATCATGAAAAATTCTTATAATTTTTGTGTAACTGTTTTACAGTGTACATAATCTGGGAAAAATATTAATATGTGTTTTCAAAAAGTTTAACACAATTTTTCTAATTTTTGTGTATTTATTCTATAAAAATAGAAATAAATAGATAATTGTTTCAAAAATTCACCAAACGTTTTTTACAAGTGTTATTACACATACTTAATCTGGGAAAAATATAAAAATGGATTTTTAAACTGTTTAACCCAAATTTATGATTTTTGTGCATTTAAGTGTATTAAATCTTGGGAAAATCGAAGAAAAATAGCATACAGAAGAGAAAAATTATCAAAATTTTTATGTAGCATCCTAATATAGTATAAGGTGTTCTGGTAAACTTTCCTTAATTTTTGATGAGTAAAACTAGTTTTCCTGTTTTTAGTCCATTATAAACACAAAAAATCATGAAAAATAGATATACACTTTGTAAAATTTCCAAAATATTTTCCTGAGTCTTCCACATAGGGTAGAAGCTGCGAAAATTATTAGATACCCTTTTTATATTCCCTAATGTGTTTTTATTATTTATTAGAGCTAAACAAAAAGAAAATTCAAAACCATAATAAACAGTAACAAAAGTCATTGAAACTTCATGGGTGATGTTTCTTAACTTAAAGGATTATCCAAGAATTTTTCCAGAATTTATTTACTAGTGTAAGTATTTTATATGATTTAACACTCTATTTTCTTATTATTTTCATGTAAAAATAAAGGAAATATATATTGAGCTGAAAATTTACAGAATGCATCTTCATACAATTTAATAACAATGAAAAATTGTTTTCTTATTTTTGATGTCGAAAAACATGCCTAAAGGCTGAATAAATTTCAGAGAAAACTTAGTTCTTGTGATTTTGGTAAAGATTATTGATGTTACTTTGAGAATTTTTGTAACATGTCCAAAGACTTTTGAATCAAGATCGTTTTGTACCTATTAATACATGATGTTAAGAGTTCAAAATAATTTTTGAATGATTTTTAGTGATGAATAAGTCCTTTGAACATGCAACACAAAACAAATGTTCATAAGGAAAGTGCTGTTTGAGCAACAGTTTTGTAAAAATTGTTAAAAATCGAAATATTGGAATTTTCCAGTGAGGTCAGATGGTTTGAAAGATAACTCAAAATATTATATTTCAGAAAAAGAATCACGAATTTTGGTTAAGAAATGAGTGAAATATGGCAGTTTAAAGTCAGGTAAAGAAATATGGCAGATTGCATGCATGATGATTGGTTAGAAAAGTGAGTTTTCATCATTTCCTTGAGTAAATCTTTTGAAATATTTTTAATATATATCACGATAAACTCATATTTCAGTCATGTTTCCAGAGATCAAAAGATTAAAACTTATCAAAATGTATACATGCATTTATGAACAAAATTTTGTTTCTCAAAAACTCTTAACTTGAGTATGATGTTTTAATCCTTAAAATCGATTTTTGCACTAAGATCATGAACATGCAACCTTGTTTATCATACATGCATGGTGTTAAAACACATCCATGATGTTCTAAAAACCATTTTAACAAAAAAGAAAACAAGTTTGAAGAAGATGAAGAAGGAGAAAGTGTAAGAAAATACCAAAACTTGAAGGAAAAGTGAAGAAGAATGAAAGAAAATTCGGAATTACCTTCAAGATTACTTCAAATGATGAATATTTAGAGTTTAAGGTGTGTTCTTGGGGCCATTTTTCTGTAACATTTCGTGGTTAGGGTGAGGGGAAGAGAGAAAATGTGATGGTGATGAAGAGTGTGAGAGAGAATGAGAGAAGATGATTGAGTGTAGAAGAAAGGAAAATGATTTAATGTGTTGGAAAGACAACTTTTGAAGGAGGAGAGAGGGGGAACGAAATTTATGAGGCATGATGCCCTCTCTCACTCTTTTTTTTTATAAAAATTTTAGATTTTATAAAGTATGCTTCCAATTTTATAAAATCTAATTTCTATAAAATGCACATTTATTGAATTTTGGTTATAAAAACCCTTGGTTTTTAAAATATAAAACAAGGTTAAATGTTAATGACTTCAATTTTTATTTTCCTTGATTATATTTCATTGAATGTAGTTATTTTAAATTGATCTTGTAAGGTTCATAATTATTTTAATTGAATTTTAGAGGTCATTTTAATAAATTTAGGTTTTTAGGGCATTTAGGGTTTTTGAGAGTTTGTAAATATTTGGATATCAAAATAAATTGAATTATTTGAGATTCCAATTTATGTTAGAGTTTCATAACTCTTTTCTAGTTAAAAATAATGTTTGTAATTTATTTTATCGGTTTATTGGCATTCTATGTAGTGGTTTCGAGATTCACGCGAAATTGAAGAATCAAGTATACTAGTCTTAGTTTTCAACTTTGCCTTAAGTTCCTACGAGACTCGGACCTAATTTTCTACTACTAGGTCAAATGCATGATGTGTGTATATGATTCATGAAAAGGTGTTCGAGTCAAACAGTGACCTAAATATGGATATTCACTAAGTTAAGTAGTTGTAGAATTCACATATCAATGTGAAATCTAAGTACACTATCCATTGTTTCTAATTGTTTCCAAGTTTCTATTAGGTTACAGCTTAGCTTATAGTTACTAAGTCTAGTATGTGTCGTGCCTACACGTGCAACTAAGTTTATCAAATCTAGAACTGACTCGAATTTTGACGGTTGTCACATGACGGGGCAGAAAGATTTTCTGCGAGATCTAAAGCTTTCTCCAAATGTTGGTTACGTGACATATGGCAACAACTCCAATTCTCAAATTCGTGGTTATGGAACTCTCACCAATGGAAACTTCTCTATTTCACATGTTGCTTATGTAGCTGATTTGAAACATAATTTGATAAGTGTTGCTCAGCTCACTGACTCAAGTCGTTGTGTGGAATTTTGCAAGAAATATAGCTATGTGATGACTGAAGACCGACAAGAATGTTTGATAAAGTCACTTCGCAACAAGAACATGTACCCGCTTGACATCAACATGATTATTAGCAAACCGCAACTCTGCCTTCTTACCAAAGCTGTTCCTGACGTTAGTTGGTTATGGCACCGAAGGCTCGCCCATCTGAACTTTCGGTACATGAATGATCTTGTATCATGCGAAATGGTAAGAGGTTTACTTCTTCTCAAGTTCGAAAATGATCATTTATGTGCTGCATATGAGTGTGGTAAGCAATCAAAAAAGGGTCATCCTGTTATCATAGAAAAGTCCATCTCGGAACCATTGGAACTTCTACACATTGATCTTTGTGGACCATCCACTGTAGAAAGTCTTCATCATAAGAAATACATTCTTGTGATTGTTGATGACTTCACAAGGTTCACTTGGGTCTTCTTCCTAAGGCTGAAATCCGAAACAGCCTCTGAGCTCATAAACTTTATCAAAGGAATAAAAGTTCTTATCAAACTTCCGGTCAGGAGAATCCGAAGTGATAATGGTTCGGAATTTGTTAATTCCACCATTGAGAAATGTCTCACCAAAAAAGGAATCGACCACAACTTCTCAGCTCCCTACACTCCACAACAAAACGGGGTAGTTGAAAGACACAATAGAACCCTTGTTGAAGCCGCTCGATCTATGCTGAACTATGAAAATCTACCACTCTATCTTTGGGCTGAAGTTGTATCCACTGCTTGCTTCACTCAAAATCGAAGTATCATCAACTGTCGCCTCAACATGACACAGTACGAAGCAATGAATGGTCGGAAGCCAACAATCTCATTTTTGCATGTCTTCGGATGTAGATGCTTCATCAAAAACAACCGTGATCAGCTTACAAAGTTCCAACCTAAAATAGATGAAGCCATCTTCCTTGGGTACTCTTCCAAATCAAAAGCTTACAGAGTTCTCAACCGGAGAACTCGTGTTCTGGAAGAAAGTTTTGACATTACCTTTGATGACAACTACGTTCGGAATTTTGGCCCCACTCACATCACAACTCACATCATGGAGTCTGATGCTCCTCCACCAGGATGTCCGAACCCTCAAAAATTCTTGAGGTTGATTTTGAAACTCTCTTTGGTCCTTCCGAAACTGCTCTTGATTCGGAATCTCGATAAAGATCATCTCGAATTCCAACTCCTCCTTCGGAAGCTCCAGTTTCTCAAAACCTCTCCGGTCCGATTCCAAGCCTCCCTCCATTTGATTCTGAACCGTTTCAACCTTCTCAGGTTGAGGGGGAGAATAATGCAAATCCCTCTCTTGAATCAAATGTGGATGGCTTCCAAGATGCAGCTGCTGATTTCGATGACTCTAATCCTCTCAACATTGATGAAAATGAAAACTTCTTTGAGTTCCCGTCTGATGATGATGTTAACCTCTCTGGTTCAGAAGTTCAGGGGGAGCATCATCCCAATATTCAAATCATTCATAGGGAGCAAATCAATTCCGCTATTGATATAGGATCTACGGCTGCACAAGAACTCCCACGATTACATGTTTTGACAAAGGATCATCCTCCAAACCAAGTGATCAGTAATCCTAATGTTGGTGTACAAACTCGCTCATCTACCAACATCCAAAATGAATGTCATTTTTCAGCATTTATATCCATGGTTGAACCCAAATCCATCAAGGAAGCATTAGAGCATGCTGAGATTACAGCCATGCAAGAAGAACTGGCAAAATTTGACCAAAATGAAGTCTGGACTCTCGTTCCTTCTCCTCAGAATCATCCCGTTGTCGGTACAAGATGGGTATTTCGCAACAAGCTAGACGATGCAGGAGTTATCATCCGAAATAAGGCAAGATTGGTAGCTAAAGGTTTCACTCAAATTGAAGGTCTTGACTACGACGAGACATTTGCTCATGTTGCACGACTCGAAGCTATCAGAATCTTTCTTGCTTATGCCACCCACAAAGGCTTCAAAGTTTACCAAATGGATGTTAAGAGTGCTTTTCTTAATGGTGAACTTGACACTGAAGTATACCTTCAACAACCCCCCGGATTTATTAATCTCTCCTTTCCAAACTACTGTCATAAACTCCGGAAGGCTGTCTACGGACTCAAGCAAGCTCCTCAGGCATGGTATGAAACTCTCACCAATTTTCTCAAACGCTCCGGTTTTCAAAGAGGAATACTTGATCCCACTCTATTCCGAAGATCAAATGGAAAGCATCTCATGCTGGTACAAATTTATGTGGATGACATCATTTTTGGATCTACAGATTCATCTATGGTTGCTGATTTTGCCAAACTTATGATCAGTCGATTCCAAATGAGCATGAATCAAGAATTAAGCTTCTTTCTTGGCTTACAAGTCAAACAGACTAACAGAGGTATCTTCATTCACCAAGAGAAGTACATTTCGGAACTTCTCAAGAAATACTCGATGGACACCTGTGCCTCCGCCAAGGTACCTATGGGCTTCGGACATAAGATTTTTGCCGACCCTTCAGATGTTTCTGTTGATGAAAAGAAGTACCGTGGAATGATTGGATCCTTACTCTATCTCACTGCAAGTCGTCCGGATATTATGTTCTCAACATGTTTGTGTGCCAGATTTCAAGTCAACCTAAAGATGTCTCATCTTTTGGCTGTGAAACAAATATTCCAATACCTCAAAGGTACAAAGAATCTCGGAATCTGGTATCCAGCAAATGAAAGTTTCCTTCTCCAAGCTTACTCGGATTCAAACTATGGTGGTCTTCAACTCGATGGAAAAAGCACTTCAGGTAGCTGTCAATTCTTAGGTGGTCGTTTGGTCAGTTGGTCATCCAAGAAACAGAACTGCATTGCTCTCTCTACAACTGAAGCTGAATATATTGCTGCTGCCAGCTGTACCTCTCCAGTTCTCTAGATGAAATCTCAACTCCTGGATTATGGTTACCGATTTCAACGCATTCCTATCTACTGTGACTCTCAAAGTGCTATTCCTATTTCTCACAATCCGATTCAGCACTCTATGACCAAGCACATTGATATCAGGTACCATTTCATTAAAATCATGTACTTAATGGCAACATCGAACTCATTTTTGTTCCATCTGACGATGAGATCGCTGATGTCTTTACCAAATCATTGGACGAAACCAAATTCAATGGTTTTCTCAACAAAATGGGTATGATGGTACCGGATCCTCAGTTCTTTCAAGAGACTTGTTCTCTTTGAAAGACGTATTCGAAAGAAATCTAGTTCCGATCTCATTTTTTTAATCTCGGAACTACTTTCTCTCGGAATACTTAGGATCGTTTTACTTACCTTTGTTTCTGACCTTTGCTTTGAGATTTTAAGTCGTACGGATCATCATGATTGTTTGCCAATTTAAGTTCCCATTGGTACCTGAATCATCTTCTCGGGAATTTTTCAAAGGTGCTCCAGAATTTTTCAAAGGTGCTCCGGAATTTTTCAAAGGTGCTCCGGAATTTTCAAAAGTGCTCCGGAATTTTCAAGTGCTTCGAAATTTTCAAAAGTGCTCCGGAATTTCTCATATGCTCCGGAATTCTCCAAAAATGCTCCGGAAATTACTAAATCTTGCTCCGGAAATTCTAAAACGCTTTTGTTCCACCACATCGACTCCTTTGCTCCGGAATCACAAACTTGCTCCGGACTATTTCTCTCTCTCCGGAACTGTCTCAAAAGAAGATATTCAGAACTCTCCAATATACCGACCAGATCATAGCCATTCCGGACTCACTCATCCGGAATAGCAAAGGGTTCTAAGATGAACCGTCCACAACGGTTACTTTTGGGGATCCTTATCATGTCAACCTTGATTCCCGTGCCACGAATTGCACGTCTCCTAAAAGCAAACATCGAATCACCGGTTAACATTTCCATTTTGAGCTTCGATCCATTCAACCTTTCACCTCCCTATCACCTCAACCCTAAAAAGCTGCAAATTCATTCAATGCGACCCATTTGTTCTCGGATCCTCATCATCATTTTTTTAACCCGACCCATCTTCCCTTACCTATAAATACTCTCTCAAATCCACCTTTACTTCTTTCCGCTCTCTTAACTCTCAAACTCCCAGAATCGCTCACTGTTCTTCGTGTTCATCAAACGTTCATCACTCTTCAACAATGGAGTCTTCAAAGAACCCTACTCAAACTGCATCAACTCCCAAGAAATCAATCACAAGGAAGAAATCATCAAAAGGATCCAAGGGCTCATCCTCTTCTGCCGATCAAGAACCCTTTCTCATAGATACAACTCAACTGTTCTCCCTAAATCCTCTAGACTACGATGAATCGATTAGGATAATGATTGAATTCATAGCCAATCATCCTATCTCCACTCCACTTACCAAAATTCCTGATCCTCCACTGCCACTCAGTCATCTTCATCGTGCATTCACAAGGATCAAACTCGAAGATGGAGTTCTGATAACCACCATTGTTGGTGATCGAACCGCTCCTGTCTACAAATCGACATTTCTCAAGGCGATTGGCATCAAACCAAATCCTATAGGTTTCGAAGTTGTTGAACCGACGACTGAAGAGTTTCAGACGTTCTTAACATACATTGGCTACACTCAAGATTTCAGGGCCAAGGATTTCAAGAAAACTGCTGTTTCTGGGCTCTGGACTGTTCTTATGCATCTCATTATCCGTGGGTTATCTGGCAAGCACGGAGGTACTGATACCTTGAGTAAGGATTGGCTGAACATTGTCTTCAGTATCTACTCAGGACGCAATAACGTTGTAGATCTTCCTGAAGTATTGTGGCAAGACTTCTGCAAGTTTGCCATCAAGAGGAAACCAAACGAAATTTCAAGCCCTAGATTTTGGGCTCTGACAATTCAACAAATCTTCTTGGAGCTCAAGGAACGAACTCCGGTTAGTACCATTCCTCCGGAGGTATGTGCTCTTTTAAAATAGTTAAGGCCTATAGAATTTCAGACCAATCATCTTTTGGTCCGGTCAGACGCCTTTCGGACAATATGTTGGCCATCATTCCTTCCGACTCTCCTTATTTAAAACACCATCTTGAGACTTCGGTTGTGTTCAGCCCAACACAACCTACCTCGGTCTCTGTCGAGCCTACTTCGGAAGAGGCCAATCCTGCTAAGTCCGGACCTAAAATCAAGAGAACAGCCAAGCGGAAGACTTCACCTACCAAGCCCAAAACCAAAAAGAAACCCAAAGTCAGTGCCCCCTCTCAACAGGTTGGGACTCATGACATTTTGGCTGATTCTGGCCGACCGCACACCCCTCCTACCCACTCATCTGAGGTACCCCTCAATGTTTCAACATCACAAGCACACACTCACGGGGAGTCTCCTCATAATCCACCCTCAGCCTCCCAAAAGAATGATGCCGGTGTTGAACAAAGTTCCTTGCAGCCCCCTGGAACAAACTCACGTGTCAAATTTGATATTCCCATTGTCTCTTCCACACGCACACACTCCGGAACCATTGTTCTGGACCCCAAGCATCCAGAAGTAGGAGCAGTCTCTCCAACTTCCAATGCCACAATTGGTCTGATACCCGGAAAGAGTACCAGGCGACCAGGAACTGATGATCCCATTCAAAGCAACATGCCCTATGTTCCTCCCACTGAAACAGATGCAGATATTGAGCTCTCCTCTGAATAACCTCCTATAACTACTCATCAAGGAGTTTTCACAACTGATCCAGACCCCAAAATCTTTGAAGAAGTAATGTTAGACGATGAAGCAAGGATCATTCCGGAATTTACCTTCAAGGCTTCTGCTCACTTTCAATCAAAGCCATCCGCTTCTAAGTCTGCCTATGACTTTGGATCCTCGTCCTCCACTTCTCCAAATGAAGGCTCAACCCACAGACTTCAAGAAGACGATGCTACCACCAAACCGGGTCCTTCCATTAATCCTCTCTCACACCAGGCACCTCCGCATCAATCTGATTCCGATTCAGAATCCTCTGCTGGTGATTACGTTGACCCCTTTGCTCTTCTGGAGATCCGAAACAATGTCTCTGACACCATCAAGAAGGTGTCCTCCGTGGAATCATCCGCTACTGAGCTCAATTCTAAATTGGATCAAAAAGTCTCCGGACTTGATGCCAAACTTGATGTTATTCTCCAATCTCTCTCCCAACAGTCCGGACCATCGGTTGCTGAACGAGAAGCTCAGCTAGATCAATTAATCTCACTCCAGCTCAAGCACTCTATGGAAGAAGTCGACACAAAATACGACATTCTGGTTGATCACTACCTCAACACCATTACTTCCATGGTCAAAGTCCATGACGACTTGGTGGCTGCTACAAACGACCTGATTAAGCAGACCCATGTTAGCCATGAGAAACAAATCCAGAGGCTTGAAAAGGAAATTAAACAAAAGGATGAGATGAACATGATTATTCAACAAGTCCTCATCAAACTCCTGCGCTCAACTTGGAACCTTGTTGATGTTCCGAACAGGAAGTTTGATGAGATGATTTCCATCCTCAGCAGCACATTCAAGCATCTCTCCGATCCAGCTCCCACTGCCGAAGCCTATGACACTCTCACTCTTCAACTTTCCACAGGTCTTCAGAAGGTTTTCTCCAAACTTGATGATATCAAGGAAGACTTGATGCTTGCACCGGTCTCAAGATTCCCCGATGCAAGAGGGGGAGAAGGCCCAAGCAGAAGGTGGAAACCAGCCTCGGAATTCATCCTCCGGGATGAGAACGTGGATTCCGAAGATGAAGACGTTCAAATCGTCTCCGGAATCCTGGGAATCACTGAAGGAAGTGAAGATGATGACCTGTATATCCCGGATGAAGCTCCCAAAGGTGTTCTTAGTCTCTTAGCTCCAAAGTTGACCATTCCGAAGGAACCAACTGAAGAACAAAAGAGGATCTGGTCTGCAGTCTCTTGGCCATCCTCCCTTCCGGAAGCCTTTGATATGGCCGTCAAGATGGCTAAGGCAAAATCATTTCTTACTGCTCAAGCCTTCCGAGCCACTCCTTCTATGCTGTCTCCCACTCCCATTCTGGAACCAAAAATTGCTCCGATCGACCAGGGCTCTCCTCTCCAGACCCCTGATGACATTCCGAAAGAACCACTTCCAAATCTCACTCCGGAATTCTCGATCGATGAGAACATGAAGCGTGCCATTGCTGCGCTCCATGGAGCAAAAGGGAAGAAACCAATGACAACCGAATAACAAGCTCTGCACTCCGGACCTCCACTCAAACAAAAACATGGTTGGTCTCAGGAGGAAATCGATCAAGCTCTTGAAGAAAGCATCCGAATTCAGGCTCTAAAAGATAATCCTGGCCCAATGCGTGGGATATCTCCTATTTGCCATGAAGGCATTCTCCAAAGTCATGAAATCGTCCCAGCCATGTACTATGATCTTCCCACTGGTGACCACGATCAACTTGATCTTCCTCTTTCTCCTTTCAACAAATATTACACCAAGTTCGCTCCACTTAATCCCACAGATTCTCCGCAAATGATCATCCGAACAGAAAGAGAAATACTTGATACCTTCTACTCTAAGAACGCTCTGTATTTCAAGGAAGTATGGTCGAAGAAGAAGATTACTCAGGTCAAGGGTTTCGGAAGAAAAATTCTGACAAAGTTTGAGGTTAACTGTCCATTGTTCCGGTTTCACATCCTCCGGAATAAGCCTACTCCACGAACTGTCACTGATGCAGATTTCCCTTCTATAAATCCAAACGACATTCTCACCTTGGCCGCCTACTTCAGAGAAAATCAGAAGAGTGGTCTGAGTATGGGAGCCTATCATGCTGCACTAAGCTTCTTGAAAGATTATGTTGCAGAATTCATCCGAAGAGATCTTGAGCTTGCACATCTTTACGGAACTGAGCAATTTGTTCCTAAAATCGATTTCATCCTTCCGGAAGCTGAACTCCTTGCTGATGGTCCTATTGAGGAGCCTGTTCTAGGATTTGTCTACACTACCAGAAAAACCAACATGAATGACTGCTTTCGAGTTCTTGACAAACACCTGGTTCCTACCAAAGCTCTAAAGAAGTTTATTTTACGTGCATCCAAGTCTGATGCTCCGTAACATGTTAAGGCGAAGTTTGTGAGTCAGCTAGCTTGGTACATTGAAGTCGGCGAATGGTTGTTCCGAGCCTATACCTTCATCAAGGAAGAAAATTTCTAAGCTTGATTGGATTGCTAAGTTCACTTAGGGGGAGATTGTTGGAACCTGAAAGTGAACCTCTAGCAATCCTAAGTACATATTCCGAAGTATGTTGGTTCCGAAGGGAAAAGTGTTCAGGAACCTGTCCGGAGCTGAAGAGAAGAAAAGGAGGAGTGTTAAGAAGAAGAACACATTCCGGAGTGACTTTCACGTTCGGAATGTATGCTGATCCGGAAGAATGCTATTTTGTCTTTAGTCATTAATTATCCTTGTATTGATGTAACGTTTCATAGGACTTAGCTTTTTGTTGTATTAGACAATCAGAATGTCAGAAATAGTTCTATTGTCTGGTCCTATGTAAGTTACTTGGTTAAATCTCTGTAATATTTTCTCCTATATAAAGGAGCATTCAATACAAGTAAAACAACGGATCTTTCACTCACTTTTTGGCATTTACTCTTATTTGAAACATTCTTCTTGTTCTTCATTTATTAACCTTACCTTGATCATTTACTCTCATCTTCATTTAATGTCTTGATCATTTATTGAACAATTTATCTAAGACTTGACTGGTCTTTCCAGTCTAGACTTGAACATCCATTAGCAAGAAAAACATTGATCTCACGCATTCACTCAAGGTTTGAGTTTATTAAACCTTGTCCCTGCGCATTGATCTTGTCCTCACAATTGGTATCAGAGCTTGAGTGGCTGTCCTTTGAATCCATAAGATTAGATTATAGTTGGTTTGAATTTACCATGGTATTTCAACCATTAGCAAGCAGACATTGATCTCACGCATTCACTCAAGGTTTGAGTTTATTAAACCTTGTCCCTGCGCATCGATCTTGTCCTCACAGAGACTGGTTGAGTTCAGGATTGACCTAGTCCCTGGTGCGGCTCCGATAGCCAAGGCACCATATCGGTTGGCTCCTCCCGAGATGCAGGAGTTGTCGACGCAGCTGCAAGAGCTGCTAGACAAGGGATTTATCAGGCCGAGTAGTTCGCCATGGGGATCCCCGATCCTGTTTGTGAAGAAGAAGGACGGGTCACATCAGATGTGCATAGACTACCAGGAGCTGAATAAGGTAACGGTGAAGAACCGTTATCCTCTCCCGAGGATTGATGATTTGTTTGACCAGCTGCATGGTGCATCTTGGTTCTCTAAGATTGATCTGCGATCGAGTTATCACCAGATGTGAGTCAGAGACGAGGATGTGCAAAAGACAACTTTTAGGACTCGCTATGGTCACTATGAGTTTGTGGTGATGCTGTTTGGGCTCACTAATGCTCCAGCCGCGTTCATGGACCTCATGAACCACGTGTGTAGACCGATGTTGGACCGGTCTGTGATAGTCTTCATCGATGACATCTTGGTTTACTCCAAGACTCAGGAGCAGCACGAGGAGAACTGGAGGGAGGTGCTAGAGACACTGAGGAGGGAGAGACTTTTCACAAATTTCTCCAAGTGTGAGTTCTGGTTGCGCTAGTTGCAGTTTCTGGGGGACCTTGTCAACCAGAAAGGCATTCTGGTCGATTCGGCCAAGATAGAGGTTGTGATGCAGTGGGAGGTTCCGAGTTCTCCAACTGAGATTCGAAGTTTTCTTGGTCTAGCGGGTTATTACCGGAAATTCATCCAGGATTTCTCCAAGATCACTGTTCCTTTGACCCAACTGACCAAGAAGTCGGTGACATTCCGTTGGGGGCCTGAGCAGCAGGCAGCCTTTGAGACTCTCAGACAGCGGTTATGCGAGGCACCGATTTTGACCTTGTCGGAGGGCGTCAATGACTTCGTGTTTTATTATGACGCTTCGATTACGGGCATGGGTGCGATATTGATGCAGCGGGGTCACGTGATAGCTTACGCTTCGAGGCAGTTGAAGCCTCACGTGGCGAACAATCAGACGCATGATCTAGAGCAGGGGGCTGTGGTTTTCGCCTTCAAGATTTGGCGGCATTACCTCTATGGGGTTCGTTATACCATTTACATGGACCACAAGAGCTTGAGTTACCTCATGGACCAGTTGAATCTGAACATGAGGCAGCGTCGGTGGTTAGATGTGGTTAAGGATTATGACTGTAAGATCCTTTACCACCCGGGCAAGGCCAACATGGTGGCTGATGCCCTGAGCCGCAAGGCAGTGGCGGCTCCGATTCGAGACATATGTCTGAGGATAACAATGATTTCTCCATTGCTGGAGCGTATTAGAGAGGCGCAGGTCGAGGGCCTGAAGGAAGAGTGCCGGAAGTGCGAGCGGATCATAGGTCAGGTGGCCTCATTTGATTATGACAGCGTGGGTTGTTGACCTTGCATGGGAGGGTCCGGGTTCCGTACTGGGGCAGAGTACGATAGGTTCTGATGGATGAGGCCCCCAAGTCGAGGTTCTCCATCCATCCCGGGGCGACGAAGATGTATCGGGATCTTCTCCCTGATTACTGGTGGCCCTGCATGAAGCGGGATGTAGCATGGTATGTAGAGCGGTGCTTGACCTGTAGGAAGGTCAAGGCCGAGCACCAGAGACCAGATGGCAAGATGCAGCCGCTAGACATTCCCGTGTGGAAATGGGAAGATATCACCATGGACTTCATCACGACGCTTACCAGGACCGCACGTGGAGTAGATTCGATATGGGTCATCGTGGATCGGTTGACCAAGAGTGCTCATTTTATCCCAATCTAGGAGAGTATATCGGCCGAGAAGCTGGCTGAGATCTATGTGCGTGAGATAGTGGCACGACACGGAGTGCCTGTCTCGGTGGTGTCAGACTAGGATGTTCGTTTCACTTCTCGATTTTGGAAGCGGTTTCATGATGAGATGTGTACTCGTCTCCACTTTAGCACCGCTTTCCACCCTCAGACGCACTGACAGAGCGAGAGGATGATTCAAAATCTCAAGAACATGCTACATACATGTTTATTGGATTTCGGGGGCAGTTGGGATACGTATCTTCCGTTAGCGGAATTTTCGTATAACAGCTAGCATTCTAGCATAGATCGACCACCCTTCGAGATGCTCTACGGGAGAAAGTGTATGAACCCAATCTGTTGGGGCGAGGTCATTCAGAGGGTCATGGGGAGTATGGAGGTAGTATTTAAGACCATTGAGAGGATCCTACAAGTCCGGAACAGGCTCCAGACTGCTTAGAGTCGGCAGAAAAGCGATGCCGACAAGCGTCGTTCAGTCTTGGAATTTCATGTGGGCGACATGGTCCTCCTGAAGGTGTCACCTTGGAAAGGTGTCATCCGGTTCAGGAAACGAGGCAAGTTGGGCCCCAGGTACATCGGTCCTTTCAAGGTTATAGCTCGGGTGAGCAAGGTGGCATATCGATTGGATCTTCCAGCAGAGTTCATCCAGATCCACAACACTTTTCATGTTTCCCAGTTGCGGAAGTGCTTAGTGGATGACTCCGCAGTTGTGCATCTAGAGGATATACAGGTTGATGACAGCCCAAACTACATCGAGAGACCAGTAACTATTCTCGACAAAAAGACGAAGGAGCTGAGGAACACGAGTTGAGATAGTGAAGGTGCATTGGCAGCACCGCAATGGCTCAGAGTGGACTTGGGAGCCCGAGGAGGAGATGATGGAGCATTACCCGGAGTTGTTTCCAGACGCAGCAAACTTCGAGGATGAAGTCTAAGACAAGTGGGGGAGAATTGTAACACCGGGTTCCTGGTATGTTTTTAAATTATAATTTTATTCACTTTTAGGCATGAACTCGACGAGTTGGAGGCCCCAAACTCGTCGAGTGGGAAATGGATTTGGACGCGGTTTTGAAGTCTACTCGACGAGTTGGAAGCCTCAACTCGACGAGTAGGGCTGCCAAAATGAAACCCTAATTTCTGGGTTTTGCACCCTATTTAAGCATCCTAATCCCCACTTGCTGGCCTCATTTCCAGCCTCCAAGTCCCAAACCCTAGTTTCAGAAACCCTAATGCATTTGTGAGCTTGTGAGCCATTTTTGAGTGAACTTTATGTGTTTTGAAGCTTGTGGAAGAAGAAGAAGCTAGAGGATTCAAGGAGAAGATAGTAGATCCAGAGACTTTCTTTCATCCTCATCATTTTGTGGTAATCAAGTCTCTAACTTGCTTAGTAGTTTCTTAGATCTCCTTATTTTCACTTTATTGGGTTTTTGATCCAAGAAGCTTGATCCTTGGGATATGGACGTCCCAAGTGAGTATACCTTCATATTTGGGATTATAGAGGGCTTTCATGGCATAAAAGGTGAAAACTTTATGGCCATTGAAGCCCCATGCAAGCCATAGGATGTCATTAATTTGGCCTTTTAAGCTCCAAAAAGCCATGCATGGAGTGAAAGTTGGAAGCTTTACGTGTCCATGAAGTGGTTAGGGTCTTGATCTTTGTTTGTAAGCTTTAGTTTGGAGTATGGATGGCTTGTTGTCACACCCCGACCGATGACGGTAACGCCGAGGTTGCAACGTTTACAATTGGAACCACAATCAACCATATATATCGAACATTCATAAATTAATATATTACGAACTTTGGTTTTTTAAACATTATTACAATATAGTAATTTCTCAAATACGAAACATTAAAATATAGCAAATTCATAATAATGAAGGGAACTACGATCTCCTTGAAACTGATGGTTTACCTCCAACTTCTTAGTTACCTGAGAATACACATTTAAAATACGTCAACAAAATTTGTTGGTGAGTTCCACAGGTTATGACTCCGTGAATTTTTTATAAAATAGACAGATAAAATTTGGAGTATTTGCAAAAAAAAATGTTTAATCCAAAAATGTTACTGGTGTAATTATCATGAATTATACAATTGTAAACCGATATAATTATTTATGTTAATTTACTTACAATACATAAGTGATGACCAACATCTTTTCATGAGTTGCAATATAAAATATTTATTTTATTTAAATAAATAAATCATCACTTTATGCTACATACAACCTTGCCGAAGTTTGTATAAGTATTTATGTATTCAGGATTTTGTGGAGTAAATAACCGAGCTATGACTTGTTCAAGCCTCTGCGAAGCACAAAAAGGTGCTTGTTGTCCCAACGGCGCTTCATCGACGTCGTGATAAAACAATAAGATAAAGAAAACAAGAAGTTATCGTCTGATTTGTCTCGTCACACGAAGGTTGTAGCTAGCAACCACACAGAATGGGGTGTCAACCCGTATATATCTATACACAACGTTCTTCGCTCACAAAGGATTAACGGTTATAACAGAGGACTTTACTAAGTTGGTTTTCTTAGTTTGATGAATAAGAGATTCCCCCAACAATCCCAAGTTTAGTTACCGTTCTACTATTGACGATATTTGGAAACATAATATCGTACGTTTACCAACTTTAAAGGTAAGTTAATACCGTTTCCCTGACATTATAATGTCTTGATCATACGAAAGATAATGTACATATTATTATTAACGAATAAGAACCCTTTTTAAAATTTATTATCGGGTATAAACATAACCGTAAATGTATTTATATAGTTTTGCTAAAGCCTAGTTTATGTCCTGGCATAATTATAAATATATATAGTGGTATGCTAATATATTCACTTTTATTCATAAAACACCCACGTGATTGTTGGGTTATGAGCATAACATCAATCCTATGGTGTTCATGCAACCCTAATGCTTTAATCTAGGTTTTTCTACTATAAACACAACAACATTGAATACCAAAGCATAAACCCTAGATCTAACATGCTATTATCGAAATTGACATAAGATTAGGGTTAGAAACTTTACCTTGATTGTTATGTAGGAATAACAATCACAATCCTTCTTGATCTTGACTTCTGAAAGCTTAGTCCCTCAAGTGTTGCACCTCTAATGGAGTCACAAACACTCAAGCAACAGGATGACTTTAGGAGAGGGAAGATTTTCAGCCCTTAGGGTCTCTTAGAAGCATTGGCCGAAAATCCCTTAATCATGGGGTCTATTTATACTTGTGGGTGCTAGGGTTTTAGGTGGAAACCCTAATATGACTGCTTAAGCCTTAAGCATCCCATGGACTCCTTCCTTAGAGCCCTTTGGACGAGATCTTATTGGGGTTCCCCATAGATTTCGTCCACTCCAGTCTATGGAGTCCATCAACCCATTTATGCAACTATCAATGATTTGCATAACAGTCCCCAATTATTTAATCAGTCTCTTTTGACCACCAAATGAATTCCAAATTAAGTTCTGATCGATACTAATTAAATAATATGATTTCCAAATAATATATTAATCTTGTAATATATTAATAAAATCATTTTGAGTACGAATTTATTATTCATATAATAAATTCTACTCTCTCTCCTCTTGTCATCCTATCAAGTCGTATGAGTGAAGGCAACCCAAAAGGACCATGCTCATAATCAGGTCAAGTACATACCAAAATAGTTATGGGCTTAGACACCTAATCCAATAGTCTCCCACTTGGATAAGTCTAATAACTATTAAGTATGACTTCAGAACCTGATCAGCAATCGTAGCTTTCAAAAGCCGATGTCTACTATGATCTTATCAGTAACGCGTCCTTTAGATAAGGGATCATATATTCCTCCATTCTAAATATTGTATGAACTGAGACATGGATTTTAATCATACTCTATGTTCATGTGTTGTTTCCCGATTTCCGATTTATGACGACTGACAACAGAGTACAATTGAACACATCAACTTAGTCCAGGCTTGGCCAAGCGCTTAGGGTGTCATCACTAAATCATCGAGAGGCCCACATATATCGCTTTTATCCCACATTGGGTAAAAGGAATGGATAAACTTCGACTCAAATGCTCGCTTGTATTTACTCATCAAATCACACACAACAATATGTGTTATAACACCAAGTTACTGGTGCGTTTACATATTATCAATGTGCAACTTACTTGTAAATTACAACTCACATGTCTCCGTTTCAAGAATATGAGATATTATCGTCTCACCAATCACTCGTGATAAAATTCATGAAGCGATCCAAGTGAGCGTGGGTTTAATCCAATACTCTAATCTTATTACAGCAGCACTCATGAACACTTCAACAGACTTTTGGTATGTCTAAACGCTTTAGACAATCTACAGTCAGATTCATGATAGTGTAGCTTTAATACCTACTTCCAAAGTATTTATCGACTGTGGATGGTTTGAATAATCTTATTATTCGGGAAGTCAAAAAATGCAAAGTGAAACACAAGAATAATACTAATCCTATATGGCCCCAAACTTTTGAGTATAAATAAAACAACTTTATTTTGTCACCATATTGATTACTCATTATTCATTGTATAATGTTTCGGATAATCAACTTACTACTTGAATTATAACAATAGTTGTCCCATGCTCTAAGCATGCACACTATGTTTACCTATGGTCCTTACTTTGTGAAATAGATCAATTGAATCACATTTCCAATGATGCTCATTTCACAATTCCTATTCCTTATCATTTGTGTAAGAATACAAATTCTTCCCACTGTTAGAATATGTTAGATTCTAACATTTTGTGCAACGATCCTTTCGTAATGTCATAGTGCCAACGCCACCAAGACTTTGCCAATGATATTACAAAGTGCTCTATTGGAGATTGTTACAAGGCAATTCCATAGATGTGAAGTCTCACATTCAAAGTACATTCCTTTGAACATCCTTCTTGCCTAAAAGTTTCTAATCTAGACATAGATTCTTGATATCCAACTCCTATATATGGAAACATTTCCATATCTGCCATACGACAACTCATTATTAATAGAATCATATCTAATCATAATAATGCCATTATGGTCCAGTCGTTACTATACTTCCAACTGCCCACAAGTGACCAATCCTTGGCGAACCATAGATTGTCCTTGACAGTTGTTTAATTATTTTAGTCAAATCCGGTTCTAGTCCTTTTCCCTCTTAATGCCCTAGGCATTTGGAAAATTTAGAACGGTCGAATATTACAGCATATGCAATCGATCCTATACCCGAAGCGTATGAGACACGATTCATAATGAAAAACGTGATATTTTACCAGTTTCTCGCTATAATATTGCCATATATAGAATGCCCCTATGTTAAATCTTTTCAACATAACATTCATATATGTCCTTTGACTAAATTTATTTAAAATTTCTCGATCTAAGCTTTTAGATTTGAAACAAAGTATAATATTCTCTCCCTTAATTATAGCAAAACAACTTTTCAACCCCTACAACTTTGCAAAGTGAAACTTTTGTTTTCTTATAATTAATATTGTTAACTTGCAACACATAAAATAAGAATCATGCTCCCACTAACATGATAATTATATCCATACCAGCATAACATTTATGCTCCCACTAGCTTTGACACGTATTCAGAAAACAGTTGGACTTCTAGAAATCAATTCATATTTCTAATACGATATGCTTCGATAAGCCTTTATCTAAGCTTCTCAAACTCATACACCTTTCCTTAGATAGCTCACATGTGTATGTCTAAACAATTTCAGCACTTATAGCAATAAGTCTTAAATGTTTAAACTAATTGCTAAATCTCACAATTCGAACTATGAAGAGGGATGTCGTAATCATAATCGAATTTGAGAACGCAAATATCACAATTTCTATCTCCTTAAAAACTCTCTTAGTGAAAGCGTTTCCTCATAATCATTTTCATGAAACGGAGAGAAACCTTATGACACTTAGATTTTATGGTGTATGTGTTCCTATCCATGTGAATTTGTCATAACCATAATCATAAGATAATGTTTGTGACAAATCCAAACTCTTATGGACAGAACTTGTTCATTCTTAATTTCTTGCCCTCAAGGGTCTCACCATTGCTTCTAAGTTATTGAGTATCTCACCCCTACATATCAATGTACTTTCCATTGATCAAGGTGCTTTGTCTCTATGCAATCGGTTGAGAACTCATAGAACTCACATGCCTAGTTGACCAATGATATTGCCATATTTATACATATTTTTAGGCAATATTTATCTACATTTTTATTAATAATTTGGTTATATGCATAGAATAATGGTACTTATGAGCTTAAATTGTTGTTTGCAGCCAATTAGAAGCATTTATGAAGAAAGGGACCAAAATTAATAATATTTGGAACATTGGAGGCTTGGAATACAAAAATTGAAGAAAACCACGGAATTTACCGAAGTCACGACGTGAACTAGGTGGCCACGACGTGGCACGAGTATTCTGGAAGATAAGTTTACGTGAAGAAGGAATCCTTGCCCGATACGGATAACTTCGAGATCACGACGTGGAGGTTCCTGCCACGACGTGGAACATGACTTTCCAGAAACTATATAAACTCTTGGCCATTACGACTTGGAGAACTTTTGGCTGAAGAAAGAGGTTCCAGAAGGCGATTTTTAGCAGAAGAAAGGTTCTGGAAAAAGGGTTTCAACACCAAAAGAGTGAAGGGCCATAATTAGTTTATTTATTTGATATTGATGAACATGTTTTCTTATACTCGGATTTGTGTTTGTTTGTTAGTTGCTATTATGAGCAGCTGAATCTAGCTACTCTTATCTAGCTAGATGAAGCTTCTAACTTATGAATAGCCTAGTTTTACATGGATTTATTTAGTTGGTGAATTTCTTGTGTTTGATTTATTGTTACCTAGCATGCTTATGTTTGTTTCTTTAGTTGCTTAAACTCATGTTCTGTGTAGCTTATTGACCATTAACTGCATGAACTTGATAACCTAGTAATTTAGTGAACATTGAATTGCTAGATCTAGGATCGACCAAAATCTTAGTTAGTAATTGAAGTAATTAATTTAGCTGTGCTAGAGAACATAGATTACGACCATAATTGTGTTTGCATAATAAATCTTACATTGCATATTCATAATCATAAATTGGTTATGTGTTTAATTGTGTGTGTCCGTACATAGTTTTACATGAATTAATTAATTATTGGTAAATATAGACTTAAATTACTAATATAATAATAACCGACTTGATAATCCATAATTATTAGCTAGCGATAAAGACGAAGTGGATTCGAACTAGATAAGAGTGTTTTTAGTTATTGATTGAATTTGAGTTAAGTTAGTCTGATCTTGTAAAATCAGATAAAAACCCTTTTTAAACTTGTTAATAATTAGGTTAATTTAGTAGTAAATAAATCAATTAATAACACCGTTCCCTGTGATCGACACCCGACTTACCCAAGCTATACTATAATCTGACTAGGTACACTGCCTATAGGTGCATAGTTAGTCTAAGTTTGTTAGGTCATAAATATTAAAATTAGTGGGTACTTTTGTGCACATCAAGTTTTTGGCGCCGTTGCTGGGGAACGGCTTAGTTTTTTTTTTTTGTTTATTTATTTGCTTTAGATTAATCGATCCTTTTTGTGGGGTAAAACTTACAAAAAGTTATTTTTCTAGTATTTAGGGTTATTAATTAGTATTTAGGGTTATTTGCAAAAAGTTATTTTTCTAGCATAGATTTTTGTGTTACAGAGTCCACGACGTGAATCTTGTGAATTCCAGTTTTTTTTATCTTTCAGTTTATTTTTCTCTTTTAGTTCAGTTTTATGTTTTTATTTTGATTAGTGTGCAGGAGTTCATGACCAGAGGCTCTAACACACCTTTGGTGCCACCACTTGAAGATCCGGAGTCAGCCCTTCACAAAAATAAGAACAAGAACGCGAAGGAAGATCACACACCGAAGAAGACGCCTTTGCAAGAACTAAAGTCTGCATTTTCGAGGAAGTCGGGAAAGAAGACAGGAGAATCGAGTTCAGCCTCAAAGGATAAGAGCAAAGTCGAAGAATTTGGTCCAATTCCTAATCCACACGAATCAGAATACGAGTCAGACCCGGAATTTGGACTTTTTATAAGTGAACCCGAGAACGAGCCGGAGAACGAGATGGCGAACATAGATGAGATGGCCATGGGAGACTACAAGATGCGGATCCGAGAGGATGTAGGTCCCGGTTTAGTTCAACCCGCAATTCCTGCCACTGCCTCATTCGAGCTGAAGGGACATATCTTGACTGCACTGAAAAATATTCCATTTTATGGAAAAGATCATGAAGATGCTTTTAAGCATCTCGATGAGGTCAATGACATTGCGGATTATTTCAATGTCCCAAATGTTAATAGAAACACTGTATTGCTGAGGATGCTACCAGTTACTTTCAAAGGAGCTGCAAAAGACTGGTTGAAAGCACTACCTCCTGGTACAATAACTACTTGGGCTCAAATGCGTGAGAAATTTCTAGATCAGTTTTGCCCACCATCCAAAATAGCTAAACTAAAGAAGGCGATAGCTAACTTTGAACAACAACCAGGAGAGTCGTTATACGAGGCATGGGAACGCTACAAGGGGTTGTTAAGGAATTATCCTCAGCATGACCTCAACATCCAACAAGAAGTGTCAATATTTTATGATGGGGTGAATGTCATGACACGTCAACTTCTTGACTCGCAAGGGCCACTTACGAAGAGGAATCCAAGACAAGTCAAGGAGCTAATAGAAGAATTTGCAAAGCACTCTCGTGAGTACCACAACCCAAGGCGAGATGGAATCAAAGGCAGTGGAGGTGCACAAACTGAAGAGATGGCGGCTGTGATGGAAATGCTCAACACTATGGATAGCTGATTGACTCAAATGGACCAATCAATTCATGCAATTCGAGTTGGTTGCGAGAGATGTAGCGGCCCTCATTTGACAAAAGATTGCAATTTGGATGAATATGGGAACAAGAAAGCTCAAGTTTGCTATTCAAGTGGGGATAAATATGATGAAGTTTGGAGAAGACCAAGGAAGGAGTGGCTGCCTTTTAATGAATACAAGAAGCAAAAGGAAGAGAAATTTAAGCAGACAAGCCGAGGCTTCTACCAAAAAGAGCAGCCACCACCCGAGAAGAAAGTAGATTTGGAAAGCGTGTTGACCCGATTTATGGAAGTTTCTGAAAAAAGACATGATGATACCGATGCAGTGCTAAAGGAACACATGAATATTATGAAAGAACAGCACAAAATGATGATTGACAAGCATGGTTCATTAAGAAATCATCAAGCATTGATTCATAATTTAGAAGTCCAAGTTGGTCAGCTCACTACTTTGGTGAACAAAAAATTATCCCCACAATTTTCCGAAAAGAAGACTCAACCTCAAGTGATGGCCATTGATACTGAAGAAGAGGGAATCTATGAGTTTTTAGAGGCACTAGAAGTGGAGCCACAGCAGCCCGATCCAAAGCCAAAGGAGTCGAAGCTCGAAATTGAAAATGTTGCTAAAACACCTGATTCACGACGTGGGCCTTATCTGTCCACGTCGTGGCCCCTGTCTGAACAGAAAATTCCAGAAACTGTCTCGGCTTATCGACCACCTTTACCATTCCCGTCTCGAGCACATCTCAGTCCACTGGAAAGGGAACATCTGGAGTTTATTCAACAAATAAAGGGTATTCCTATTAATACTCCTTTTATTGATTCACTTACGAAAATTCCAGAATACGCAAAGTTCTTACAAGACTTGTTAGATACTCGTCAACAACTAAAGAAGAATTCTAAGGTGATTCTAAGTGAGCAAAGCTCAAAAGCTGTGTTCGGAGAGATACCTAAGAAGATGGGGGATCCTGGACGACTCACTCTTCCATGTGAGTTTGGGAATAATATGAAGGTTTATGCTTTAGCCGATTCTGGGGCTAGCATAAATTTGATGCCTTATTCGCTTTATCAGAAATTTAATATTCATAAATTAAAGGCTACAAAGATGACTATTCACATGGCAAACCGTTCAGTGACACAACCCCGGGGCATTGTGGAAGATATTCTAGTTAAAATTGGGAAATTCGTTTTTCCAATAGATTTTGTAGTATTGGATATGAAAGAAGATCCCAATGTACCAATTATTCTTGGTCGCCCGTTACTTAATACTGCTGGAGCCTTGGTTGATATACGCGAGTCCAAGCTTACTTTGAGAGTCGGAGATGAAAAGGAAATTTTTGGGATAGAAGATGGTTTCCAAGGGAACGATGTTCAAGAAGAGGTTTTCAACATTGATGAAGAGAATGAACTTGAAGAATTAGAGAAGCTCATTGAGGAAGAAATCAAAACAATTCAACAAGTTAAAAGAACAAAACCGAGAGCATCCGTTCCGATTTTAGTTGAAGTCATTGCCTACATGAATCCAACTTCTTGGGTAAGCAAGGAAGATGATGAGATGTCGAGTGACGAAGAAGAAATTACTTCAAAAGTAACAAGTCCAGTGGTAAAGGAAGAAAAGGATACTATGGAACTTAAGTATGAAGATACATTAGAGACTAAAGGGATAAAACGCAAGCTCGATGGAGACGAAGTCAAGGCTAAAAAGGAGAATTCTAAAAAGGCATATATTCGACGAGTTCAAGCTTACAAGAGGCGTTTCAAGGAACAAAAGATCCAAGTGGTCGACTCTTCTGACGAGTCAACGTAGGATGCACGGAGTCCAGCTCAAGACTCCTCAAAAAGAAGCGCTTCTCGGGAGGCAACCCGAGTTTGGTTTGCATTTTCTTTTCTTTTCTTTTAGTTTTTTTAGTCTTTGTTTAGGAAAGATAGCAAGTCATCATCTAAGAACTATTACTTGGTAAAAATTAGCTGTGAGGTGCTTTGGTAATAAATGGAACACAATGAAAATAAAAAAATTATTAGCTAAACTTATTTTTTGTGACCAGACATCATCCACGTCGTGGTCAGACGCGCCACATCGTGGTTTTAGGTACAATACGGGGACCAGTCCTTAAACCCTTTGACCACAAGTTGTTCCCCATTTGTTTATTGTCACGCGAATGGAAGCAAGAGTCCCCACAGCCGTTTTTTTCAGTTTTTCTTCCAAATCTCTTGCATTCTCTTGTCATTTCACTCAATCTGGTATGTATTTCATGCTATAGTAGTTGCTATTTATCCCAATTTTATGCATTTAGTTGGTTAGGGTTTCTATAGAAATTAAAATTTCCCAAATTGATTATATTGGTTAGTATTTTCACTTTGAAAGCCCTTAGATTAGCTGAAGGAACAAACCCCAAGTACAAAATTCGTTGGATTTCAACTGTTTTGTGTTCGATCTGTGCCCACGTCCCGATTACGAAACCACGACGTGGCGTGCAAAACCACGACGTGGTTCTTGGGTAAACAGAATACTGCTTCGTTTTTTTTTGCTTTGGGTGTTTTGTTTGCTTTGGTTTAATTTTCTTTTCAGGTATGGCTCCTAGACGTGCTGTTCCACAGGAGAATAACCCCATTGATGTGGCACTAATTCATCCATTGTATCGGTTTCCTCAAAACATTTCGCGGGAGTTATTGACCACATATGAAAACCGATTGGGGTGGCTATATAATAGAGAGTTTGCAATCGCGCCCATAGTAGATTGGGGATGGTTGCGCGGTGTGGGTATGGTTGCTGAGTTGGAACGCTACTGGACAAAGGTGTATGAGGGGTTGGATTTTTCTTTTACTTGCCATGGGTGGAGGAATTTGTTTGCGATCCAAGAACCCGTTTATCGGGAATTATCGGTGGAATTTTTCTCTACCGTAATCTTTGAAGAAGGCACCATTGACTTTGCTTATAACCGGGCACTTGTTTTCTGGTTGGGCGGCGTATATAGGGAGTGTAGTCTTCGGGAGTTTGCTTGGCGCATGGGGCGTTATACGGAAGTGGAGACTCAATCTCCGTTCTTCGTACCATTTTTGCTTGGGTGTGTTCGGGATTTTACTCCCGGCACTATGGATGTTCAATTTTGGCGAACTATCTCCAACCACGAGTACAATACTCGTGATTCTAATGAGTCGCAGATTCGGAACCGCGTGTACCGTTTCCTTCATCGCCTTGTCACCTTTTCTATTAATCACAAGCATCATGGTGATAAAGTTTCTATTCAGAATTTGTTCTATCTGTGGAGTATCATTACTCCCGGGGTTTGCTGTGATTTACCATATATGCTTACGAGGTTCATGGGGAAGAAAGCGGCCGGCTCTAGGCAAGGGAGTCCGATTACGGGAGGACATTTGGTTACCCGCCTTGCCCGGTCATACAATATTTAAACTCCTGACTTTATTAGGAATCTTACCCGATTCCCGGACAATGATTTGACCATTCCAGTGTTGGGAGTTATACGGGTAGTGGTTAATGTCGGGGGCGGTTTTGTTATACCCCCGGAAGATGAAGAGCAAGAGGGGGATCAACCGGAACAACAACCTCCAGCAAGGCCTCGGCGAAGGAATGTTGGAGCTCGGGGGGAGATTGAGAGAGAACGTGCTGCTCAGCAACATGTGGGAGGAATTCCCACCGACCCTTTTCAGAGTCGGGTGGGAACTTATTTGGATAATATCCGTGGGAATGCTATTTGTCATACCCAGCTTGTTGAGGGTATTTATTCCCATTTGGGTGTGACCCGACCACCATCCATGCCACCTCATTATCCTTATTTCCCGACATGGGAGGAGCTTTGGAACCAGAGAAACGATGGAGAAGGACCGAGTGGAGTGCAGGGACGAAAGGATGATGATTGATCCCTTTCCTATTTTAGTTTTTAGTTTGTTTTATTTTGTGTGGTGTTATTTAATTTTTGAACTTGGTTTGTTGATGTAAGACTTTGTTAAACTATTATGTTACTCTTTTATTTCTTTTGGTTGTTTTCTTTTCCAGATTAGCATTGGAGTCTTCGGAAGGGAGTGAGATCAAGTCAAGAATCGTGTTCGTCTAGTCAAGTGTCGTTAAAAGTCTAAAATCATGAGTCGAAATCCACAATTCGAAATAAGTGTGGGGTGCGTCAAGGAGAGAGGATAGAGTCAAAAAGGGTCTTTAAAGTACTACATTAGAAGAGTCTTAACACATTAAGACATTGGTCAAGGTGCTAGGTTGCATGAAGAAGTGAAGCAATTTTATTTTCTCAGGACCCAGCTTCCACGACGTGGCACCCTTTTTCACGTCGTGGATTGTTATAAATGAGATGTTCTGCTCGCGTTTTAATACACCATCACGACGTGATTTCTGATTTTTCTAAATTCTGAAGTTCATTGGCACGTTCTACCCTATGGCTTGCCACGATTCTTCTTGGGATCATTCTAAAGATTGTTATGGATCGTTTCTTCTTCCATATAATGTGGCGTATGCTTTCCCACATTCTTCTACCTATTTGCATCCACTTTTATTGAAGATTGAAGTTTCGATTCGTTGCTCGTGGCTCACTTACATATCTATCGAGTTCAAGCCCAAGTTCATATTTTGAAGAGGTCCATATCCGAGATGCACATTTTAGCCGCACTTTTGGAGATGATCACGCCACTATCCCAAGGGAGTCTGTTCCTTTTTCTCCCTTTTCTTAGTTTTGATTTATTTCATGCAAACAATGAGGGCATTGTATGTAATAAGTGTGGGGTAGGGGGTAGAAAAAGTAAATTGCTAGACAATTGGGTAAATTTTAAAATTTTAATAATTGGATCTAGTAATAATAATTTGAACTGTAGTTGCTAGTGTTATATGAGATAATCCGATAAGAGCTCAAATGTTTAGTTGAGCCAATACACGTTATAGTGCATTTGTGGCCTCCCTTTTTTTAGTGAAATCATGGAACAAAAACATAACCCCGCTTAGTTTGAGGAATGCAATATGTTTAGCAGCCTAAACCAGAAATCTATCCAGGAAAGCTATGTCTTAACCAAAAAAGGTTGAAGTTAAGCGCCCCTGCTTAAGCATGTAGGGTTTTGAGTGAAAAATGTGAGTTATACATGTAAAAAAAAGAGAGAAATTACCGAAAAGTAAAAATTGAAGAATTTTGGAGCTATCAAGTTTGAAGATCAAAAGATCAAAATTCTTAAGAATCAAAAGTTAAAGATGCCAAAGATCATGAAAAAAGTGAATTCAAAGAGGTTAAAGATCAATTTTCAAAGAAAGTGAAGAATTCAAGAGCTTTAAGTAATGGTATCTTAAAGTTGTAATTCTCTAGTTTATGTATGCTTGGGTAGCTTTACAAAAATACTTTGAGGTTAAGTAAGATTTCTGGGGATAGATTCGGAGGGTTGCATAAAATGAGCATTGTTCAAAAGAAGTGGGCACGTGTTTATGAAGATTGTGAGTAATTAATGTATGGGGGGTCCTTTAGGAAAAATTTAGACACAAATGCATGCGTTGAGGTCTTGGCATAATGGTTGAGCTGGAGTTGGACTGTTTTATGTGACTGTGGATGGTTTGAATAATCTTACTATTCGGGAAGTCAAAAAATCCAAAGTGAAACACAAGAATAATACTAATCATATATGGCCCCAACCTTTTGAGTATAAATAAAACACCTTTATTTTGTCACCATATTGATTACTCATTATTCATTGTATAATGTTTCGGATAATCAACTTACTACTTGAATTATAACAATAGTTGTCCCATGCTCTAAGCATGCACACTATGTTTACCTATGGTCCTTACTTTGTGAAATATATCAATTGAATCACATTTCCAATGATGCTCATTTCATAATTCCTATTCCTTATCCTTTGTGTAAGAATACAAATTCTTCCCACTGTTAGAATATGTTAGATTCTAACATTTTGTGCAACGATCCTTTCGTAATGTCATAGTGCCAAAGCCACCAAGACTTTGCCAATGATATTACAAACTGCTCTATTGGAGATTGTTACAAGGCAATTCCATAGATGTGAAGTCTCACATTCAAAGTACATTCCTTTGAATATCCTTCTTGCCTAAAAGTTTCTAATCTAGACATAGATTCTTGATATCCAACTCCCATATATGGAAACATTTCCATATCTGCCATACGACAACTCATTATTAATAGAATCATATCTAATCATAATAATCCCATTATGGTCCAGTCGTTACTATACTTCCAACTGCCCACAAGTGACCAATCCTTGGCGAACCATAGATTGTCCTTGACAGTTGTTTAATTATTTTAGTCAAATCCGGTTCTAGTCCTTTTCCCTCTTAATGCCCTAGGCATTTGGAAAATTTAGAACGGTCGAATATTACAGCATATGCAATCGATCCTATACCCGAAGCGTATGAGACACGATTCATAATGAAAAACGTGATATTTTACCAGTTTCTCGCTATAATATTGCCATATATAGAATGCCCCTATGTTAAATCTTTTCAACATAACATTCATATATGTCCTTTGACTAAATTTAATTAAAATTTCTCGATCTAAGCTTTTAGATTTGAAACAAAGTATAATATTCTCTCCCTTAATTATAGCAAAACAACTTTTCAACCCCTGCACCTTTGCAAAGTGAAACTTTTGTTTTCTTATAATTAATATTGTTAACTTGCAACACATAAAATAAGAATCATGCTCCCACTAACATGATAATTATATCCATACCAGCATAACATTTATGCTCCCACTAGCTTTGACACGTATTCAGAAAACAGTTGGACTTCTAGAAATCAATTCATATTTCTAATACGATATGCTTCGATAAGCCTTTATCTAAGTTTCTCAAACTCATACACCTTTCCTTATATAGCTCACATGTGTATGTCTAAACAATTTCAGCACTTATATCAATAAGTCTTAAATGTTTAAACTAATTGCCAAATCTCACAATTCGGACTATGAAGAGGGATGCCGTAATCATAATCGAATTTCAGAACGCAAATATCACAATTTCTATCTCCTTAAAAACTCTCTTAGTGAAAGCGTTTCTTCATAATCATTTTCATGAAACGGAGAGAAACCTTATGACACTTAGATTTTATGGTGTATGTGTTCCTATCCATGTGAATTTGTCATAACCATAATCATAAGATAATGTTTGTGACAAATCCAAACTCTTATGGACAGAACTTGTTCATTCTTAATTTCTTGCCCTCAAGGGTCTCACCATTGCTTCTAAGTTATTGAGTATCTCACCCCTACATATCAATGTACTTTCCATTGATCAAGGTGCTTTGTCTCTATGCAATCGGTTGAGAACTCATAGAACTCACATGCATAGTTGACCAATGATATTGCCATATTTATACATATTTTTAGGCAATATTTATCTGCATTTTTATTAATAATTTGGTTATATGCATAGAATAATGGTACTTATGAGCTTAAATTATTGTTTGCAGCCAATTAGAAGCATTTATGAAGAAAGGGACCAAAATTAATAATATTTGGAACATTGGAGGCTTGGAATACAAAAGTTGAAGAAAACCACGGAATTTACCGAAGTCACGACGTGAACTAGGTGGCCACGACGTGGCACGAGTATTCTGGAAGATAAGTTTACGTGAAGAAGGAATCCTTGCCCGATACGGATAACTTCGAGATCACGACGTGGAGGTTCCTGCCACGACGTGGAACATGACTTTCCAGAAACTATATAAACTCTTGGCCATTACGAATTGGAGAACTTTTGGTTGAAGAAAGAGGTTCCAGAAGGCGATTTTTAGCAGAAGAAAGGTTCTGGATATAGGGTTTCAACACCAAAAGAGTGAAGGGCCATAATTAGTTTATTTATTTGATATTTATGAACATGTTTTCTTATACTCTGATTTGTGTTTGTTTGTTAGTTGCTATTATGAGCAGCTGAATCTAGCTACTCTTATCTAGCTAGATGAAGCTTCTAACTTATGAATAGCCTAGTTTTACATGGATTTATTTAGTTGGTGAATTTCTTGTGTTTGATTTATTGTTACCTAGCATGCTTATGTTTGTTTCTTTAGTTGCTTAAACTCATGTTCTGTGTAGCTTATTGACCATTAACTGCATGAACTTGATAACCTAGTAATTTAGTGAACATTGAATTGCTAGATCTAGGATCGACCAAAATCTTAGTTAGTAATTGAAGTAATTAATTTAGCTGTGCTAGAGAACATAGATTACGACCATAATTGTGTTTGCATAATAAATCTTACATTGCATATTCATAATCATAAATTGGTTATGTGTTTAATTGTGTGTGTCCGTACATAGTTTTACATGAATTAATTAATTATTGGTAAATTTAGACTTAAATTACTAATATAATAATAACCGACTTGATAATCCATAATTATTAGCTAGCCATAAAGACGAAGTGGATTCGAACTAGATAAGAGTATTTTTAGTTATTGATTGAATTTGAGTTAAGTTACTCTGATCTTGTAAAATCAGATAAAAACCCTTTTTAAACTTGTTAATAATTAGGTTAATTTAGTAGTAAATAAATCAATTAATAACACCGTTCCCTGTGATCGACACCCGACTTACCCAAGCTATACTATAATCTGACTAGGTACACTGCCTATAGGTGCATAGTTAGTCTAAGTTTGTTAGGTTATAAATATTAAAATTAGTGGGTACTTATGTGCACATCAACCAACCTGGCATGGCACAGAAACAAGAATATGTCAACACGATAGGTTACAAACCTCAAGTCGTGTTCTAGTGTTTAATAATAGGTTTACTCTTGATTAGTTCTTGAAAATTTTCAAGATCATTTAGACTCCCACTGACCTCTTGACATATAAGACTCTCTTGTCTAGAAAAATTTCTTGACAAACAAATATTCAAGAGTTAGTGCGGATTCTTATCAAGACAAACACTACACACAATTGGTCTTAGTTGGTCTTTGTCTTATCCAAGACATCACAACTTACTAATTTCAAACGTGTAAGAGTAAGAAAAACATTTTTCTACTTCACATTTGATGAGTGTGTTAAAAACTTCTTAAGATGTGTCACTCAAGTCACAATCTTGGAGTATGACTCTAAGACTTGACTTTGGAATGAAGTATGATTCACCTTTCGACTTAACCATTTCAACAATTTCTGATTCCTCTTCTTTGCCATACTAGTGCACTAAGGTGTCCTTAGAGGATCAATTGTGATATGGTTTCATAATCAATGAGACGATCATATAACATGATACTAAAGTACTCTCCCATCTTTTCAGATTGGAGAAACTTTTATCTTTCTGCCTTATTGATTCTTCTTATTCGTTCTGCCATACATTGACACTTTTTAATGATTCAAAATTACACTTAATCTTGTAAGTATAACCACATTTACTAGACTTTTAGCAAATCATGACGAAAAGTATTATTTTTCTTTGTGGTGGACTTGACTAGTGCACAACTATGTGTACTAGATCCCCTAGTCCTTCACTTGACTCACATCTATATATGAACAAGGAATTAGTCTCAATTTCCCAAATGCGAAGGTTCTCATTCATCATACAATACCAGTTGCATGATTCCAAGTTTCTGTCGAATTGAAACTTGGGTGATGAGAATCATTTCTTATTTGGTAAATTTTCGACACTACCACAAATAACATAACTAAGAATCACATCCACTTAATATTGCTTATAATAGAAACACACAAGCATCAATTTTCACAAATGACATTGCAAGGAGATATAAATAAGACAAAACTCAAAATTTATTTTATTTATAAAAGGTACGAAAAACTTGTCCTTACAATGCAAATTCGAATGAAAACTATGCTACTACACATTCCTAAGCAATCTATCATAACTCTAAGCAGCAGCTCAAAAATCCGATCATCGAATCATGCGATCGAAATCCATTTCTTCGCGATCAGACTCAACTTACTTCTTCCTTTAAGCTTCCTTTTTTTTCTTCGATCCTACAAAACATCAAAATGTAATCTTTATCACATCATGTATTAAGAATCTACAAACAGGAACTTAATAGAGTTAGATAGTGGATTTTACCTGAAGCAGAGTCATACATCTTGACTCTCCCATCTCTTACATTTCTCAGGTAGTCAGGGCAGCTTCGTAACCAATGCCCCTTCTCTTGGCAGTAGAAACACACAGACTCTTTGGGAATGACACAAGGGACTATCTCAGACTTGGCCTTTCTCTTGCGTAGAGAAAACTTTTATGGACTTCCAATGTTGCCATTGTCCATAGAAGGTTGGGACATTGATTTACCAGACAAATTTGCTTGACCAGTGCGCCAAATCATTTCTGATTCAGCAGCAATAAGCAAATAAGTCAAATCAATGAGGGTCACGCCGTGGTCCATCATATAGTACTCTCTAATGAACTCACTATATGATTTGGGAAGTGACTGAAGAACCAAGTCAACAGCCAACTTCCTTGAGACATCGACGCCCAATATTCCCAATCGATCAATATGCAACTTCATGTCCAAGACATGAGCACATACAGACTTTCCATATTCATGTTTGTTTGTCAATAGGGCTTGAGTGACCTTGAACTTTTCAAGTCTTCGAACACGTGGGTCAGGGAGAATTATTGGAGGAGGTGGAGGAAGTGAAACATGATTTCCATTTCCATAATCCAATCGTGGAACATCATCTTCGTGTGGAAAACTTTTTCCAAATGATTCAGTAAGACCATAGTTAGATTTTGACATCTACAAAACGGGAGAAATTCAAGTTAGTTGATAAGAATCCTCAATATAGCACCCAAATGAAATATTAAGGCTAGGATCCAACACAATATTCTAAAATTTGGAAGAGGGATGCAGTAATCCAAATTGCAGAACATTTGAAGGTAGGTAAATGACGATTTACCAATTTCCACCATGAAAAACGCAAATTGAAAATTAGGTTTTAAATGAATTAAAACTCCTACATCTTTTGAGATTCATTGAAATTTTCAATGGCATGTTTAAATCTCGATTGTGCCCTTCATATTTGCGACTGGGATGCCGAGGATCACAAACAAGGTGTGGATAACCATGCAAATTACCTTGGTACTCTCGAATATGTATATCACCTAATCAATGTGTCGGTTAATCACACACGCTCCATTGATCTATGATAATCTACGAGCCACCCATTGTCATCCTTCATTGGTCCCATATTAGTGTGCCGGTTAACCACACACGCTCCACTAACGACCAACAAGGTGCAATGTGCAATTTCATGGATTAGCACCAACTCCATATTTTTCCTAAAGTAACTAAGATTTTGGGAATTTATAAAAGTGTTTAGTTACTTCGTACTTCATTATACTTATAATGGAAGGTTGTGTCCTATCCTACCCGTTCGGTTAACAACCCTCCACTACTCAAGACTGCGGTGGGTAAGAGTGGATACCCAATGGCGATCATTTTACAGGCTGCTTCCTTAAACACCCCTTATAGACCAGCTTCGTGAATGCGGCCTACTAACTGTAAGACTGACTCTTTACTTATAAATATATAATATTAAACTTTTAATTCTATATAGTATAAGGGTGTATTTTACACTTTTAAAATACTATGTGGTTTAATCTATTAATAAATTAGACTTTTAATTTGATTAACTTAAACCATATAATTATGGATTTATTAACTATCACTTTTAATTAAACTCTTAATTAAATTAATAAAACCATAAGGGTGTAATTTGAACTTTTCAAAACTAGGGTCTTAGAATTTAATATTTCAAAATTAATACGTTTTAATTAAATTTTAAATTCCAAAACATGAGGAAAAATTTTGAAACCGTTCAAAATATTAGGGTTTAACTATTTAAATTTCAAAAACTAAAATTTTTAAGTTCAAATTTAAACTATAAAACCTAAAGGGTGTAAATTGAAACTATTCAAACTTACTAGGTCAAATATTTGACAAAATAATAATCCTATATTATCCATATTTAACCAAATCCATCAATTTTAATGAGGATAACCATTCAAAACTTAAAAAATCGGATTTTGGCAAGAAAAACGAGTTTTGGCAATTATCCTCAACAAAATTTGGCTAGAAAATCGAAATTCCCGGCACCAAACCCTTGGACTCGTCGAGTCCACTATGGAACTCGTCGAGTAGGACCTACTCGTCGAGTCCATACATGGACTCGGCGAGTCTGCCAGTCAGAAACCAAAAAAAATTGATTTTCAAGATCTTTGATGGTTCACTTTTGCATCTATTCAATAGAAAAACGACCTAGGCTCTGATACCAGTGTTGGGTTATGAGCATAATATCAATCCTATGGTGTTCATGCAACCCTAATGCTTTGTTCTAGGTTTTTCTACTATGAACACAACAACATTGAATACCAAATAATAAACCCTAGATCTAACATGCTATTATCGAAATTGACATAAGATTAGGGTTAGAAACTTTGCCTTGATTGTTATGTAGCAATAACAATCACAATCCTTCTTGATCTTGACTTCTGAAAGCTTAGTGCCTCAAGTGTTGCACCTCTAATGGATTCACAAACACTCAAGCAAGAGGATGACTTTAGGAGAGGGAAGATTTTCGACCCTTAGGGTCTCTTAGAAGCATTGGCCGAAAATCCCTTAATCATGGGGTCTATTTATACTTGTGGCTGCTAGGGTTTTAGGTGGAAACCCTAATATGACTGCTTAAGCCTTAAGCAGCCCATGGACTCCTTCCTTAGAGCCCTTTGGACGAGATCTTATTAGGCTTCCCCATAGATTTCGTCCACTCCACTCTATGGAGTCCATCAGCCGATTTATGCAACTATCAATGATTTGCATAACAATCCCCAGTTATTTAATCAGTCTCTTTTAACCACCAAATTAATTCCAAATTAATTTCTGATCAATACTAATTAAATAATTTGATTTCCAAATAATATATTAATCTTGTAATATATTAATAAAATCATTTTGAGTACGAATTTATTATTCATATAATAAATTCTACTCTCTCTCCTCTTGTCATCCTATCAAGTCGCATGAGTGAAGGCAACCTAAAAGGACCATGCTAATAATCGGGTCAAGTACATACCAAAATAGTTATGAGCTTAGACACCTAATCCAACAATGATTATATCGTGTCAATTTATAGTAACAGCACATACATCTATATATATTGGACTTTGTTTTACAAAATGAATCCTATAGGTGTCCATTTTTTAATTCCCCTAAACTGTATATGAATAATCTATGTTCATGTCATGACCAATAGGACATATGGACCCTTAACTAACATCCATTTGTGTAAGGAGTTTAGAGTTATTTATTTTATACGCCAATGATCTATGCACTTGAAAATAATAATAATA
Source organism: Lactuca virosa (assembly GCF_052849685.1). Taxonomy (NCBI): domain Eukaryota; kingdom Viridiplantae; phylum Streptophyta; class Magnoliopsida; order Asterales; family Asteraceae; genus Lactuca; species Lactuca virosa. The sequence goes on from NC_136430.1 coordinate 180,659,281, forward strand.
ATAATAATAATAATAATAATAATAATAATAATACATGTATATCTTTATAAATCAGTTCATGTAAATTCTAACATGACATCAATTATGGTATTTCTTTGTGACGTGTTTGAGAATACAGTTTCAAATATTAGCATAAAATGGAATATAAACCCAAGTATAACATAAAATGCAAATAAACTTAAATATGTGTTAATAAGTTTAAATAGAATAATTTGTCATGTATATTCTCCCCCAGAAATTATTTAAAAGATAAAATGGGTCCGTAGATACTCACTTTTGTCGCATGACGGTATTTGGTTCGAGGAAGTCGGGATGTTTCCGGTTCCACCGAGGCTTGAGATTTGAATGCTTTTTGGGTGGTCTTGATACATAAATTAATAATAAGTTAGACATCCATTACGTTTTATTTTAGTTACTACAAGTTAGTTTTATGATAGAAAAGTAAAGATAATAATCAAGAATTTACCTAGTTCCTTCTTGGGTTCACGATGAGTCACCAAAAAGGGGTTGAAAGGTGATGGAGTTTGAGTGTAATATTTGGGAGGGTTTGTTGGAAAACGAGGGAAAGGAATGAGGGATGGATGGTCGATATTTATAGAAGAGTTTGAGACTTGAGTTTTAAAATGAATTTAATTTAATAATAGGAGAAAAATGTCATATGCGTACGTGAGTCTATGGAGCTAGAAGGTTTAGGTAGATAACTTGATGTGTCTCTTTGCAAATTTCTCAGCACATGTGTAGGGGTATGAGAATTTTATTGTGTCAGGTGCCTTATACATTATTCCTTATCCTTTTATATATATATATATATATATATATATATATATATATATATATATATATATATATATATATATATATATATATATTCTCGCGTATTTTTTAACTTAATATTTATACAATAATATATCATTTATCATTATTGTGTGTTTAATTGTTCGTAATATATATTCCTATTATATTTTATACATGTTTGAGATTGGTAATTTTATGTATAATTATGTATTTGTAAACGAATAATAATAATAATACCCATCTTCCGTCGTTTTGGTCTGTAATATCGTCCGTTTGACTACTTTAAACTTTTTGAATACAAGTTCATTGATGAACATTTAAGTTACTCCTCAACCGGCGCCGTGTCGAGACGGTAATTTAAATTTTTCGTTCAAATGAATTTAATTGGTAGATTTCACGAATCGATTTATAATTCAGAAATAACTCGTTGTCAACATATTTTAACGTAAAATTACCGGTTTTATTTTCACTAGACCTTTTCTAAACAAAATATGTTAAATCCATTTGCCGTTTTGAATAAAATGCTTATATTGTTTACGATCAATATATAATATCGTACAAACATTCATATTTTTGCTAATTGTCACATTCTCCCCTCGTTAAAAGAATTATGTCCCGAAATTCAACTTGTATATGGGGTATCATTAAACAATTTAGGGTATTTTTGTTTCATCTGGTCTTCGCGTTCCCAGGTGAATTCTGGTCCTCGTTGAGAGTTCCAACGCACCTTCACGATAGGGATACGACTTTGTTTAGACGTTTGACTTCTCGGTCCATAATCTCCACTGGTTCTTCGACAAGGTGGAGTTTTGTGTTCAGTTCAATCTCATCGAGAGGTATTACATTGGTATCATCTGAAAGACACTTTTCAGGTTTGATATGTGAAAGACGTTGTGCAGCTTGTCTAGTTCCTGAGGCAGCTTTAGTCGGTAAGCAATAGGACCAATTATGTCGAGAATTTTAAAAGGTCCAATGTATCTTGGATTTAACTTGCCTCTCTTGCCAAACCGAATCATACCTTTCCGGGGTGAGACTTTTAACATCACTCGGTCTCCGACCTGGAATTCTAGAGGTTTACATCTCACATCAGCATAACTTTTCTGACGATCACGTGCGGCCTTAAGTCGATCTTTAGTCTGAACTATATTTTCGGTCGTTTCGTGAATTATCTCTGGCCCAGTGCGTAGAGTGTCACCTATGTGTTCTCGAGCCAATTGTGTATCTCCGACCTCTGTACAATATATAGGCAATCGACACTTGCGTCCGTACAAAGCTTCAAACGGTGCAGCTTTGATGCTGGTGTGATAGCTATTATTATAGGAGAACTCAATCAATGGTAGATGAGTATCCCAAGAGTTTCCAAAATCTATCACACATGACCTAAGCATATTTTCCAGTGTTTGAATGGTTCATTCACTTTGATCATCGGTCTGGGGATGGTAAGCTGTACTCATATCTAAGCGGGTTCCCAGGGATTTTTGTAGTGATTGCCAGAACCTAGAAGTGAACCTACTATCTCTATCAGAGATAATAGAAATTGGCACTTCGTGAAGTTTGACAATTTCCCTGAGATACGTTCTTGTCAGCTTTTCCATTTTCTCAGTTTCTTTGATTGGTAGGAAATGGGCAAACTTCGTTAACCTGTCAACCACCACCCAAATAGTGTCATAACTGCTAGGGGTCATGGGTAGTTTGGTGATAAAGTTCATTGAAATTTGTTCCCATTTCCACTCAGGAATCTTGGGTTGTTGTAGTAATCCTGAGGGCTTTGGATGCTCTGCCTTGACTTTGGAACATGTCAGGCATTGCCCACATAAGTGGCAATCTCAACTTTCATATTAGGCCACCAATACAATTTCTTCATATCCAAATACATCTTGTCAGAGCCAGGATGTATTGAATATCTTGATCGGTGAGCTTGCTCCAAGACTAAGCTCCTAATGTCACCAAACTTTGGTATCCAGATTATGTTCATGAAATAACGAGTTCCATCATCCTTAAGCTCAAAACTTTTATCCATTCCTCGTAAAGCTTCTCCCCAAACATTCTCATCTTTTAGGGCTTCCAGTTGAGCTTCACAAATTTTTGCATTGAGGTTGGAATGGGTGGTCATAGTCTGTGCTTTTACCCGTCGGGGTTTCACACGTTCCTTACGACTTAGAGCATCTGCTACAACATTTTTTTTTCCTGGATGATATTGAATCTCGCATTCGTAATCGTTCATTAACTCGATCCATCTTCTTTGCCTCATATTTAGTTCTTTTTGATTGAAGATGTGTTGGATACTTTTATGATTAGTGTAAATAGTGCACTTGGTTCCATAGAGGTAGTGTCTCCAAATCTTCAGGGCAAAGACTACTGCTCCCAATTCAAGGTCATGGGTTGTGTAGTTCTTTTCATGGATTTTGAGTTGACAAGAGGCATATGCAATTACCTTGTCTCTCTGCATTAATACGCACCCCAAACCTTGAATTGACGCATCGCAGTATACTACAAAATCTTCAGTTCCTTCAGGTAAGGATAGGAATGGTGCACTACACAATCTCTGTTTTAACTTCTGGAATTCATCTTCCTGCTTGTCTCCCGAGTCAAATTTAGTTTCTTTCTGTGTTAGTGCAGTTAGAGGCTTTGCTATCTTGGAGAAGTTTTCAATAAATCTCCTGTAGTAACCTGCAAGGCCTAAGAATTGGCGCACTTCTGTTGGCTTCTTTGGTGCATCCCAATTCTTAATTGCTTCGATTTTTACAGGATCCATGTGTATTCCTTTGTTACTCACCACATGCCCTAGGAAATTTACTTCTCTGATCCAAAACTCGCATTTGGAGAGTTTGGCGTACAATTTTTCTTTCCTCAGCAGTTCCAAGATTAATTTCAGGTGTTGGCCGTGTTCTTCTTTGGTGCGAGAATAGATTAGAACGTCATCGATGAATACTATCACGAAGTTATCTTAGTATTGCTTGCACACACGGTTCATGAGGTCCATGAATATTGCTGGGGCATTGGTTAATCCGAAAGGCATAACTAGGAACTCGTAGTGTCCATATCGAGTCCTAAATGTCGTCTTCGGAACATCCTCCTCTACCACCTTCAGTTGATGATATCCAGATCTAAGATCTATCTTTGAATAGTAATTGGATCCCTGAAGTTGATCAAATAGGTCGTCTATTCTGGGGAGTGGATAACGATTCTTGATTGTTAACTTGTTCAACTCCCGATAGTCGATACACATCCTGAAAGACCCATCCTTCTTCTTGCAAATAAGACCGGTGCTCCCCAAGGCGAGAAGATCGGTCTAATGAAACCTTTATCAAGAAGTTCGTGCAGTTGACTTGAAAGTTCTTGCATCTCAGAAGGGGCCAATCTGTAAGGGGATTTTGCTACTGGTGCTGCTCCTGGAATTAAGTCGATTTTGAATTCGACACTGCAGTCTGGTGGTAATCCAGGAAGATCTTCTGGAAACACGTCGGGATAGTCACATACTTGAGGTATGTCTTTGATTTCTTTTCTTTTTTTTTGTTTTTCTTATCTATTACATGTGCCAAGAAGGCATAGTACTTCTTGTATAGATATTTTTGAGCTTTGGTGCAAGAAAAAAGCTTTAAATTCTGACTGACTTGTCACCGTAGATCATCATGGTCTCCCTGTTACTTAGAGTTACACGTATTGCCTTTTCAAAACATAAAATCTCGGCATGGTGAGGAGACAACCAATCCATACCGATAATAATGTTGAAGCTCCCAATTGGCATTGGCATTAGATTAACAGGAAATGTATGGTCGTTTAGAGTTAGGATACAATCACGTAGGATTTTGGTGGTGCTTTCAACCTGACCGTTTTCTACTTCTACTTCATATGCTACGTCTAATTTACTAGACTCGTGATTTAATAGTTTTTTAAATGATGGGGTTATAAAACTTCTATCAGCACCGGAGTCAAAGAGAATCGTAGCATATAAGTTATTGATGAGAAACGTACCAGTATCCACCGAGGGATCTTGTATCGCATCCCTATTCCCAATCACAAAAGCTCGACCACGAGCCTGACCATCGCCTTTCTTCAGTTTCGAGCAATTCCGCTTGACATGCCCTTTCTCTCCACATTCGAAACAAGTTACTCCTCCTCCTGACCCTGATCCAGTGCCCCTATCTTGTACTGCTGCATCAAGTGTCGTGCCTCGACAAAAGTTTGCAATATGCCCTTTCTTTTTGCATGCAGTACAGTGGAAACATTCTCCAACATGGTGTCGGTTGAATTTGGTGCATAATGGTTTGTTTCCAGCATAACTCTTATGTTGGGTATGAATTGGGGCCGGAGTCACAACGTACACCTTTTCAATCTGTTTTTTCTTCTGTTGACCCTGGCTTCTTCCATTGAACTTGCGTTTGTGGTGATTATTTCCAACTTTTGGGGTTTCAACCTTAGCTATCATCGTCCCTTGATCAATTTCATTCTTAGTCAATTGAAATGCCAGACTACTTAGCACTTAGATAGGTTGTAGGTTTTGATGAAAGAAGCATCCCCTTAATTTGAGGTGCTAGGCCCCAAATGTAGCGTTCCACTTTCTTGCTTTCGGGGGTCACCATTCCTTGGCAGAGAAGTGCAAGGTCATTAAACCTAGTTGTATATGCTTTGACTTTAGCACCTTTCATTTTCAAGTTCCATAGTTCATGTTCTAACATCTACACCTCATCTCGTGGACAGTATTCTTCAATTAACATAGCCTTAAAGTTCTCCCAAGACATAGAGTTTTGCAATTGAAACTCCTACAGTTTTTACGTGATCGTTCCACCAAGTTAATGATGGCTTTTAGTATACTACAACATCCTATGGTACACATACAAATCTAAAAGATTTGGATCTATGTTTTCTCTAATTATACATGCAATATTGTTTCCAAAGCTTTAAGCCTACAACTAGCATACAAATGATATAAACAACATAAAATACTAGTTAGGAGTTTACCTCTTTATGTAGCTTGTAGAACTTGTTGTATTTGGCCTTTAAGAACTTAGCACCAATAGTATGAAATGCCTCAAATGGAATCACAACACACCATGGACAAAGGATGACATTTTGAGAGAGAATCTTCATCCACCAAAACCGTCCATATACTCTAAGAACTAGTAGTCACGATTTTTGCTATGGAGTAACATATTTATATGTGGGATTCCAAAGGTCATGAGTTAACCCTAACCCATACCCATGGGTTTATGATTCGTGGTTCATGTGGCCCAACTCTTTATGTATCCATACATAAACTTAGTCCAACATGGATCATAAGCCCAACATATAAATATAACTAATTTACACAATTAGTCCCCACTGATTTAATTAGTCTCTTTTGATCACTAAATTAATTCAAAACTAATTCTTGATCAATACTAATTAAATCATATGATTTCATATTAATATATTAGAACTTATAATATATTAATAAACCATAAATAACCTCTTCTCAAAAGTCCATCCTAACAAATTGTCATGATGATATGCAACCCAAATGGACTATGCTACTCTCGGGTCAAGTACATACCAATTATAGTTATGGGCTTAGACACCTAATCCAATAGTCTCCCACTTGGATAAGTCTAATAACTATTATTGCAAGTACAACTCCAAAATCCCGACTAGCAATCGTAGCTCTTAAAAGCCGTTGTCGAACTCTAACCTAGTCAATAACGCGTCCATTAGATAAGGGATCATATATTCCTCCATTCTAGATATCATATGGACTGAGACATGGATTATAATCATTCTCTCTGTCCATCTGTTGTTTCCCGATTTCCGATTTATGACGACCGACTAATTGAACAAATCAAATCAGCCCAGGCTCGGCCGAACACTTAGGGTTATCATCACTAAATCATCGAAGGGCCCACAGATATCGCTTTTATCCACATGGGGTAAAAGGAATGGATAAACTTCGACCCAAATGCTCGCTTGTACTCACTTATCAAATTACACATAATGATATGTTTTATAACATCCAAGTTACTGGTGCGTTTACATATGTCAATGTGCAACCGACTCGCAACTACAACTCACACGTCTCCGTTTGAAGAATATAAAATATCATCGTCTCATGATCACTCGTGATAAAATCCATGAAATGATTCAAATGAGTGTGGGTTTAATCCAATACTCGAATCTTATTCCAGGAGCACTCATGAATACTGCGGCTATGTCTAAAACACCTAGACATATTACAGACCCATTCATGACAGTCTTGCCTCAATACCTACTTCCAAAGTATGATCGACTGTGGACGGTTTGAATAACCTAGTTATTCGAGAAGTCAAAACATGCAAACTGAAACACAAGAATAATACTAATCCTATATTGCCCCAAAACTTTTGACTCATATTGATTACTCATTATTCATTGTATAATGTTTCAAATAATCAACTTAATACTTGAACTAAAACAATAGCTGTCCCATGCTACAAGCATTCACATTATGTTTACCTATGGTCCTTTCTTTGTAGAATAGATCAATTGAAAACATTTCAATGATGTTCATTTCAAAATTCCAAATCGTTATGATAAATGTAAGAATACAAGATTCTTTTCCATTTACTAAAATCTGTTAGATTCTAAACTTATATGCAATGATCATCTTGTAATGACTATGCACAAAAGTCACAAAGACTTGGCAACAGACATTACAAAGTATTCCAATGGAGAGAAATTACATGGAAACGAAGTCTCACATTCAAAGTACATTCCTTTGAACATCCTTCTTGCATTAAGTTTTCTAATCTTACACAAATTTAAAGAATAACTTCCGCTTATGGAAACATTTCCATATTCTCGTTTTGACTATCACTTCTGAACAAGAGTTACCTCTTTTCAGAATATGTCAATATGGTCCTTCCAAAATTAACACTATACTTCCAACTGTCCATGAGCAACCAATCTTTGGTAAGCCTTATATTGTCCTCGACAATTGCTTAATCATTTTAGTCATATACAGTTCTGGTCCTTTTTCCCTCTTAATACCTTAGGCATTTGGAAAATTCAGAACACATAGAAATATTATAGCATATGCAATCGATCCTATACCCGAAGCATATGGGATACGATTCATGATGTCTCACATAAAGACATGATCCTAGACCAGTCTTTTGCTATAATTTTTTCTATTAGCCATGTTCTCAAAATTCAGACTATGAAGAGGGATTTCGTAATCATAATCGAATATTGAGAACGTAATTAATATTTCCATGTATAGAATTTCCTTATGTTGAACCATTCCAGCATAACATTCATATATATACTTGACTAAATTTGATTAAAATCTCAATTTAAGCTTTTAGAATTGGAATGAAGTATAATTTCCTCTCCCTTAATTATAGCAAAACAACTTTTCAAACCCTGCAACTTTGCAAATTGAAACTTTTGTTTTATATAATTAACATTGCTAACTTGCAACACTTAACATAATAACCATGCTCCCAGTAACATGATAATTATATTCTTATCAGCATAACACTTATGCTCCCACTAGCTTTGACACGTATCCAGAAATCAGCTGGACTTCTAGAAATCAATACTTTCTTGACTTTCATTACCAAACTTTAGGTTTCTGATACGAGATGCTTCGATAAGACTTTATCTAAGCTTCCCAAAATCATACACCTTTCCTTATATAGCTCACATGTGTGTCTAAACAATTTTAGAACTATGAAAAGGGATGCCGTAATCATAGTCTCAAATGTTTAGACCTTTGCCATTGCTCACAATTCGAATTATGAAAAGGGATGTCGTAATCATAATTGAATTTGAGAATGAAAATATCACAATTTCTATCTGCTTAAAATCTACTTAGTGAAAGCGTTTCCTCACCATCATTTTCATGAATCGAAGAGAAACCTTATGACACTTAGATTTTATGGTGTATGTGTTTCTATCTGTGTGAATTTGTCAAAACCATAATCATAAGACAAGGTTAGTGACAAATCCAAACTCATATGGACTGAACTTGTTCAATCTTAACTTCTTGCCACTTGGTAGCACAAGGGCCTACCATGACTTCCAAGTTGTCATGCAAACAATTGAGAACTCATAGAACTCACATTCGTGGTCAACTTTAACTGGAATGGGCACAAAAACAAGAATATGTCAACACGATAGGTTAAAAACCTCAAGTCGTGTGCTAGTGATAAACAACAGGTTTTATTCTTGATTAGTTCTTGAGACCCTTTTCAAGATCATTAAGACTCCCACTGACCTCTTGACATATAAGATTCTCTTGTCAAGAACCATTCCTTGACAAAGCAAATATTCAAGAGTTAGTGTGGATTCTTATCAAGACAAACACTTCACACAATTGGCCTTAGTTGGTCTTTTTTTTATCCAAAACATCACAACTCACCAATTTCAAATGTACAAGAGTAGAAAACATTTTACTCTACATTTGATAAGTGTTTTAAACCTTCTTAACATTATGTCACTCGAGTTACAATCTTGGAGTATGACTCTAAGACTTGTTTTGGAACGAAGTATGACTCATCTTCTTGATTTAACCATTTCAACAATTCACGATTCCTCTTCTTAGCCAAATAAATGCACTAAGATGTCCTTAGAGGATCAATTATGATATGGTTTTTCATAATCATTAAGATGATCATAAAACATGATAGTGAAGTACTCTCCCACCTTATCAGATTGGAGAAACTTTTATCTTTCTGCCTAATTTGATTATTCTCATTCGTCCTGCCATACATTGAAACTTTTCCAATGTTTCAGAATTATACTTAAACTTGTAAGCACAACCATATTTACTAAACTTTAGTAAATTATGACGAATAGCCTTATCGTTCTTTGTGGTGGACCTGATCAGCGCACGACCAAGTGTACCCGATCTCCTAGTCCTTCACTTGACTCACATATACATGCAAACAAGGAATTAGTCTTAATTTCCCAAATATGAAAATTCTCATTCATCATACAATACAAGTTGCATGATCCCAAGTTTCTATCCAACTGAAACTTGGTTGATGAGAATCTTTCCTTATTTGGTAAATTATGACACTACCACAAACGAAAGAATCAAATCTATTTTCCAATATTGCTATCAATGGAAACATGTAAACAACAATTTTCACAAATGCCATTGTAAGGATACTTAAAATAAATAAAATTAAAAATTTTTCTTTTATTTAAAAAATTGAGGAAAAACTTATCCTTACAATGCAAACACATATGAAAATTATGTCGTTATCTATTCCTAAGCAATCTATCATAACTCTTAAGCAGCAGCTCAAAATTTTGATCTTCGAATCATGCGATCAAAATCCATCTTCGCGATCAGATTCAACATACTCTTCTTCTAAGCTTCCTCTCCTTTTTCGATTCAACAAAACATAAAAATGCGACCTAGTCACATCATGTAATAAGAATCTCCAAATAGGAACTTAATAGAGTTAGATAGCGGACTTTACCTGAAGCATAGTCGAACTTTTGACTTTTACCATCCTAGTGAACTTTCACGTAAATAAGGCAGCTTCGCAACCAATGCCCCTTCCTTTGGTAATGGTACATGGGACTATCTCAGACTTAGCCTTTCTCTTTACCATTTGGTCAATCGGGTTGACTATGGTCGATCCCTTTCCATTGGGAAGACAAGACTTTTCTGGACTTCCAATGTTCCCATTGTCAATGTCCATGAAAGTTTGGGAAGTAGATCTTCCAATCAAATTTGCTTTACCAGTGCACCAAATCATTGCTGATTCAGCAGCAACAAGCAAATAGGTAAGATCGATAAGGTTCATGTCATGATCTGTCACATAGTAGTCCTTAATGAACTCACTATATGACTCGAAAAGCGATTGAAGAACCCAGTCAATAGTCAACTTCCTTGAGACTTTGACACCCAACTCTCCCAGCTTGTCAATATGAGACTTCATCTCCAAGATGTGAGTACATATAGACACTGCTTGCCAATAGGGATTGAGTGACCTTGAACTATTCAAGAACTTGTGGGTTAGGGAGAGGAATTGGAGGAGGTGAAGTATGATTTCCAGTCCCATTAATGCTCAACAATGGGATTAATATTTCACCTTGATCGCTATTTGGGATATCATCTTCATTAGGAAAGCTTTATCCAAAAGGATAAGGAAGACCATAGTTGTCATAACTATACATCTATGAGGGAGAAATTCAAGTTTAGTTGATTAAGTCCTTAATATAACACCCAATATGAAATATTAAGGCTAGGACCCAACAAAATATTTTATAACTTGGAAGAGGGATGCCGTAATCCAAGCTACAAAATATTTGAAGGTAGGTAAATGACGATTTACCAATTTCCACCATGAAAAACGAAATTTAACATTAGGTTTTAAATGAATTGAAACTCCTAGATCTTTTGAGATTCATTGAACTATTCAATGGCATGTTTAAATCTCGATTGTGCCCTTCAAGTTTGTGACTGGGATGCCGAGGATCACAAACAATGAGTGAATAACCATGCAAATTAACTTGGTACACTTAATGTTACAACCACCTAATCAATGTGCCGGTTAACCACACAGCTCCATTGATCTATGATTAACATCAAGATACACTTTGCGACACATTGTCAGTCCCAGATTAGTGTGTCGGTTAACCACACACACTCCACTAACGAATTAACAAGGTGCAAAGTGCAATTTTATGGGTTAGCACCAAATTAACATTTTCCTAAATTAACTAAGATTGGGAATTTAATAAAGTTTAGTTACATTATATTTATCATTATACTTTTAATGAAGGGAGAATTAATGTCCTGTCCTACCCGTTCGGCTAATGACCCTCCACCAGTCAAGGAAGCGGTAGGTGAGAGTGGACACCCATTAAACTATCATTTTATAGGCAGTAACCTTATACCCCCTTATAGATCGGCTTCGTGAATGAGGCCTACTAACGGTAAGACTAGCTTGTCTGATACATACATATATATATATATATATATATATATATATATATATATATATATATATATATATATATATATATATATATATATATATATATATATATATATATATACCCTTATAGATCGGCTTCGTGAATGAGGCCTATTAACGGTAAGACTGACTTGTCTGATACACACACACACACATATATATATATATATATATATATATATATATATATATATATATATATAAGTATTAACTTTTAATATTATAATAGTATAAGGGTGTATTTTACACATTTAAAATACTTGGTGATTTAATCTATTAATTAAAGACTAAACTGCACAAATGGTCCCTGTGGTTTACTCAAAATTGTCACTTTGGTCCAAAAAGGTTTGGACTAGCACCAGAGGTCCAAAGTTTTCATTTTGTTTTTCTGATTTTCAGATTTAAAAAAATAAAAAATAAAATAAAATAAAAATAAATCTCTCTCTCTCTCTCTCTCTCTCTCTCTCTATCCCCCACTATTTCTCCTTCATTCTTCATTTGTTCTTCAAGGTTCTTAAGAACCCCTCATCGTCGACTCCACCACCTTCGTCGCCCTCAGTCACCACCGCCTTCAGCCACCACCTGTCATGGACCACCATCTTGCCGTCGTCATCCATATGTAAACCCTTTCTCCGATCTCGTCGCCGTCGTTTATATCTATAAACCTTCGTTTTTTCGGCGATCTGAAAAACTCCGTTGCAACTCGACGAAGCTCTAGATCTGTAAATTATCGTTCTTCCGGCGAGCCTCGTCTATCTCCATGTTTCTCTGCTTTCTTCATCAGCAAACCCTAGCGATTTGGTGACGACGTTCCAGAGAAGATTAAGGGCGGCGACGAGTTAGGGTTTTCAGAAAACCCTAAGCGGCTATTCTTATTTCAGCGCCGCTAGCATCCACTGAAAACCCTAGCTCTGTCATCTTCATCAGGAAACCCTAGCGCTGGTATGTGTTGTATGACGCCCTTACCTTCGTGTTTCCAAATCCGACGAGAAAAAAGAGAAAGAGGGTGACGAACAGATCAGGTGATGAACATATCTGCTGGTTAATTTCTTTTTCTTATTTTTTCGCAGATTTGGTGTTGCTGGTGGTTTGGCGATCATTTTGTGTTGATGACAGTCAATGGTGTTTCAATGGTGGTGTGATGATCTGATGGAGAAAATGATGGGTTGTAGGGTCGGTGGTGGCTAATGGTGGGTAGTGTAGGCTGTGATGGATAAATGAGGGTGGTGATAGATGATGAAAGGTCCAGTTGAGGTTGAAGGTTGGTGAAGGTGATGAATGGTGAGGGTGGTAAAACGGTGTTGGGTCCATGTTCGGATTATGAAGGGAGTGAGGATGAGGGGTGGCTGAAGATGGACGGTGGTGTATTCGACGATGAGGGGTTCTTGAGAACCATGAAGAACAAATGAAGAGGGAAGAAGAGAGAGAGAGAGAGAGAGAGAGAGAGAGAGAGAGAGATTTATTTTTATTTTTTATTAATTTAAGAGAGAGAGAGAGAGAGAAAGAGAGAAAGAGAGAGAGAGAGAGAGAGAGAGAGAGAGAGATTTTTTTTTTTTTTTTTTTTTTAAATCTGAAAATCAGAAGAACAAATAAGAAAAAAAGATCATATAAACAGGGGCAAATCCGTCATTTTGAAAAAAATCAGAACAGATTGGACCAAACAAGCAACAAAATGAAAACTTTGGACCTCTGGTGCTAGTCCAAACCTTTTTGGACCAAAGTGGCAATTTTCAGCAAACCACAGGGACCATGCAGTTTAGTCTTAATTAAACTATACACTTAATTTAATTAAACTTAAACCGTGTCATTATGGAGTTATTAACTTTCTTTTAATTAGACACTTTAATTAATTTAATAAAGTCCATAAGGTTTGAATTTTAAAATTCTAGGGTTTGGAATTAAAGTAATCATGAGAGAGACTTTACAAATTCCAAACCTTGAGGGCAAGTTTTGAAACTTGTCAAAACTTTTCAAATCCATAACTTATGAGTTTAAAGTGGTTTAATGAAAAAACTCTTCAAGTTCCATAACTTGAGGACAAGTTATGGAAGACTTTAAATCATTTAAGAAAATAAGACTCTTCATTTTCATAACCTATGGAACTTTATGAGTTTTAAAATTCTTGAATGAGACTTTTAATGTAACTTGAGGACAAGTTACAAAGCTCATATCAAGAATATTTTAGATCAAATTTTGAACAATAACTATTATCATACAACTTTCTATTGATCAAAAACAAACTCATAAATTAAGATAATTAATATCAAACAAATTTTAAGAAATTAGCCTAATCATATAAACTAATACAAGTCTTGAAATTTGACAATTATCTTTTATTTGGATGAGGATGATGATTACCATAGCAACAAAATCAAACTTTATGAACAAAAATATTTTCTGGTAATAATCCTAATCCAAAATGGCCAAAAAAACTCGAATTTTTTCTTTTTTTGCTGAACAGTCACCACCTCGTGGTAATTTTTACCACCTCGTGGTGAACAGTCAGATCCAAAAAACCAATTTTTTCTTGCATAAAAAACAATAAGCATCAAGTATAATAGAAACCAACCCTAGGCTCTGATACCACTGATGGGTTTTAGTATACTACATCCTATGGTGGATATACAACCCTAAAAGCTTTGGATCTATGTTTTCTCTAATTATACATGCAATATTGTTTCCAAAGCTTTAAGCCTACAACTAGCATACAAATTATATAAACAACATAAAATACTAGTTAGGAGGTTACCTCTTTATTTAGCTTGTAGAACATGTTGTATTTGGCCTTTAAGAACTTAGCACCAATAGTATGAAATGCCTCAAATGGAATCACAACACACCATGGACAAAGGATGTCATTTTGAGAGAGAATCTTCATCCACCAAAACCTTCCATATACTCCAAGAACTAGTAGTCACGATTTTGGCTATGGAGTAACATATTTATATGTGGGATTCCAAAGGTCATGGGTTAACCCTAACCCAAACCCATGGGTTTATGATCCATGGTTCATGTGGCCCAACTCTTTATGTATTCATACATAAACTTAGTCCAACATGGATCATAAGCCCAACATATAAATATAACTAATTTACACAGTTAGTCCCCATTGATTTAATTAGTCTCTTTTGATCACTAAATTAATTCCAAACTAATTCTTGATCAATACTAATTAAATCATATGATTTCATATTAATATATTAGAACTTATAATATATTAATAAACCATATATAACCTCTTCTCAAAAGTCCATCCTAACAAGTTGTCATGATGATATGCAACCCAAATGGACCATGCTACTCTCGGGTCAAGTACATACCAATTATAGTTATGGGCTTAGACACCTAATCCAGCAGTTAAGGCTCCATCCATCAGGGTACATGCAGAAAACCGCACTTTGCTACCCTCAGGTCAATAGGAGATCTCGAAGACTCCTTCCATATTTTCGATCCAACGAGTTAGACCGATGACTCCCTCATTTCCGTAAAAGTTCTTTGGTTTGCAATTGATGAAGTCATTGTATGAACAAGTCCTTTGAGGTTCTTCAGGATTTGAGTTGAGAGTGCTTCCGAGTCCGTTCCTGAGCCCATTCACTTCCACGATAGGTCTTCCAGAGTCCAGGTTCCTAGCAGTTACCAATGCGATTGAGAGGCGTTCAGATATAAGTTGTTCCAATTCTGCAGTGGTTTGGGAAGCCCTAACTTAGGGGTGGTGGCATTGGTGTGTTAGAAGATGGTGTTTCTGCTACTGGGTTCATTGCTGGATTTGTTTGACTCTTTTTGGGATGCCCAACTTTTTGTTGTGGAGTTGGTACACCTGGGTTTAAACTAGTACTCTTTCTTGGCGGCATATTAACGTCTTATAACAGTCAGTAAGTTTGCGATGTTAGTGTTAGTCATTTTAAGATTTTTATTTTGAACGGTTATTTTTGTTTGTAACTTTTTCATAGCAATTATTGTTCACAAAATGGTTCATATGATAGGTCGACAAGGTTTTGAAACTAAATACATCATATATTTCATTTTAAACATTAGTATTCGTTTACATCGGTCCGTACTTGTACAAAATGTAAAGACCTAAGTTTTAGGGGTACAAAAGCCCTAAATTTTTCTATAGTACAAGTGAAACAAACAAAACTAACATATGCTCAAATAACCTAACATATTCAAAGGGTTACTCAAAATTTGCAAGTTTAACAACTTGCCCTGCTAAAACCCGATACTTCTTATCACCAGAAATTCATCCATTGGGCCACCGCATTAGACAACTCGGTGTGCCTTGCAAGCAGTTCTGTGTGGTCTGCTGCGAGAGCTGCATGCCTTTCTTCGAGTGTTTCATGGCTTTCTTCGAGTGCTACATGCCTTTCTTCTATTCCATGTGAGAGAGAGAGAGAGTAATATCGTTTTGATTCTCCATAGCAGTCATCCTTGCATTGCAGTTTATCTAGTTGCTATGGTGCTAGTTCATCCTTTGGTGGAGGTTATCAAGCTTAATCTGATATTGTTCTTGCTGTCTCTCCATACGAGCAATTCTTCCTCTTGTATGTGCTACCTGTCCCTGCATGGTGCTTAGTTCATCACTGATGTGCCAGACTTGTCCATGCAAGCGGGTATTTTCTTCGAATAGGAAAGACAAGTCGTCAATGTCCACAGAAGATTGAGGTGTCGTTCCCGACGCTTGACCTTTCTCGAAAGTCCCCGCGGCCTTCCTTTCGGATATCCACTTGTTCACCTTGTTTCTCTCCCAGGCAGGTCGATCTACTCTCTTTTGGGTGTAGGAAAACCTCTTGCTTTGCCTCAACGTTGTGGGTCTTCGATCTGGGATTGATATCCTGGCAGTTTTCCTGGGACATCGACTTGGAGCTGTAGTGAAAGAGTGAATTGGGGTGGATGGAGGTGTGATAGATGATTTTGATTAAGTTATCATGATCACTTCGTCATTATCTTCCTCATCCATATCTTCCTTGGGATCCTCTTCCATGTCCTCCTCAGGATCTTCCTCGATCTCGATCTCATCATGCTGCATTGGTGCCTCCTCGATTGGTGGGATAGGGTTGTATGCCACAGGGAGCTCGGGGTACTATGGATCTCCAAGGATTACAGGAAGCATGGGTTGGTTTGCTGGGGGTTGAACCAACATCCATAGTTCGTCCATATAAAATGGATTTTAAAGAAAATATTATAATCCAAGGTACATCGATAAACATAAAATTATTATACTTATATATTATTTGGTTCTATCAGTTATTCATGTCTGTTGACTGGTTTTAGTTTCCTTAAAATTCCAAGTTTTTAGTTTATCAATTATTTCATTTAGGTTGGATAATGCACAAGGCTCGATCATAATAAAACTTAGGTGCGCAAGTTAGGTCTAGTTGTGATAAAGCCTATGTATTATGAAACCTATTTGATTGATTGATCTAAATTATTGTGTTTTAAGTTTTTATATAATTCGTTATACACATAGATGAGTTTTTATAAAATAAATAAATATTCATTTATGTTTAATAAAACTATATTTTTTTAATTTTTGTAGGATAGCGGTATATCTATGTCTATTAGAGTAAGCCTTAGACTATAGTTGTATTTTTAGGAAAATACTTAGTTCTCTATAGTCGTTAGCTCTGATACCAATCTGTCACACCTCGACCGACGGCGGAAACGCCGGGGTTGCGACGTTTACAATTGGAACCACAGTCAACCACATATATCGAACATTCATAAATTAATATATTACGAACTTTGGTTTTTTAAACATTACTACAATATAGTAATTATTCAAATACGAAACATTAAAATAGACCAAATTCATAATAATAAAGGGAACTACAATCTCCTTAAAACCGATGGTTTACCTCCAACTTCTTAGTTACCTGAGAATACACATTTAAAATACGTTAACAAAATTTGTTGGTGAGTTCCACAGGTTTTGACTCCGTGAATTTTGTATAAGATAGACAGATAAAATTTGGAGTATTTGCAAAAAAAATGTTTAATCCTAGAATGTTACTGGTGTAATTATCATGGATTGTACAATTGTAAACCGATCTAATTATTTATGTTAATTTACTTACAATACATAAGTGATGACCAACATCTTTTCATGAGTTGCAATATAAAATATTTATTTTATTTAAATAAATAAATCATCACTTTATGCTACATACAACCTTGCCGAAGTTTGTATAAGTATTTATGTATTCAGGATTTTGTGGAGTAAATAACCGATCTATGACTTGTTCAAGCCTCAGCGAAGCACAAAAAGGTGCTTCTTGTCCCAACGACGCTTTATCAACGTCGTGATAAAACAATAAGATAAAGAAAACAAGAAGTTATCGTCTGATTTGTCTCGTCATACGAAGGTTTTAGCTAGCAACCACACAGACGGGGGTGTCAACCCGTATAGATCTATACACACCGTTCTTCGCTCACAAAAGATTAACGGTTATAACATAGGACTTTACTAAGTTGGTTTTCTTAGTTTGATGAATAAGAGACTCCCCCAACAATCCCAAGTTTAGTTACCGTTCTACTATTGACGATATTTGGAAACATAATATCGTACGCTTACCAACTTTAAAGGAAAGTTAATACCGTTTCCCTAACATTATAATGTCTTGATCATAAGAAAGATAATGTACATATTATTATTAACGAATAATAACCCTTTTTAAAATTTATTATCGGGTATAAACATAACCGTAAATGTATTTATATAGTTTTGCTAAAGCCTAGTTTATGTCCTGGCATAATTATAAATATATATAGTGGTATGTTAATATATTCACTTTTATTCATAAAACACCCACGGGTCCTGAGGATTCAAATGCCCAGGACAAACTGGAAAAAAAAGGCCATAAGCCCTACCGTGTAACGACTAAGAATAAATAAACTATTTTTTAAAAACGACTATAAACTTTATAGCAATAAACAAAGCAAAAACATAGTATTTTAATGAGTAATTGCATATTGTAACAGCTAACCGACGATCCGTGAAGCTCTCCTAGCATTCTTGATAGCAAATTGGTTGATCAACTCATCGTACTCTATACTCTCTAAGATTTCGTTATCAATAGATATCGTGGCCAAACCGCTAAGTCTTTGTTGGTTCATTGTTGAGCGTAAGTAAGACTTCAACAACTTCAATTTCAAAAAACTCCTTTCTGCAGATGCCACTGTTACTGGAATAGTCAACAATATTCTATATACAATGTTTGAATTTGGGAAATAATCAAGTTCTTTCAAAAACTTCAAAACATCTATAGGGTTGCTAAATTCATTGGTGTCCAATGTCTCAAATAATTTCAAGTCTGTATAAAGTTCCTCGGCATCAATATCCGATCTTTCTTCAAACTTGAGTGCTTTTTCAAGACAATGACAAGAGGACTTAAGATCTTTATCTTCCATTCCCTTCAAATTATGTGGAAATAAAAAACCAAATAATTTGTCATACTCTTTGAATTTTTCAAATCTTGTCTCAAGAGAAGAACTAGCTTGATCAACAATGTATAAGAAATAATTGACTCTAAAATTCTCTTCGGCTGTAAATGAAACTTCTTCGCTACTTGAACTCTCATCAAACCTTCTTTTCCTTTGAATCAAACGCTTTTGTGGAAATATTGGATCGATACCCAATTAAATAGCAATCTCCTTAGCTTCAATAATCGCTTTTGAAAAACCAGTTTCTCTATATCTTTGAAGTACTCAATCAATTTGTTTATTTCTTTAATAGCATTATCAACATGCACATCCTTTGACTATAACTTTTTACTCACAATATTCACATGGTTTAATACTTGATACCAGATAACTGTTGATACCAAAAATTCAAAGTCACCAAGTTCTTTTTCTGCCAATGAAGTTGCTTAACTTGCAACTGCAACATCATTATCCTTTTCTCCAACTTCAAGTAAAGCTTCTCGTACATCAACAAGTTGCAGTTTAATAGCCTTTACACTCTCAACCCGACTTTCCCAACGAGTTTGACACATTGACTTAAGACTCGAAGCTTTAACATTATCTTTCAAAATTTCCCACCTCTTAGTAGAATTTACAAAGATAGTATAAATACATTGGATGAGTCCAAAATAGTTCTTTCCTTTAACGCACTTGTTAGACATATCACATAATGTTAGATTAAGAGAATGGCAACCACAAGGAGTGTAAAATGCTCTAGGATTTAGATCTAAAAATCTCTTTTGCACTCCTTGGTGCTTTCCATTCATGTTTGCTCCATTATCATAGCCTTGACCATGCATATCATCAATTTCAAGACCAAGAGACTTTAACTCCTTAAGTGTAATATCAAATAGTCCTTTTCCGGTGGTGTCATCAACATTCAAAATACCTAAAAAGGGCTCCTCCACAGTAACAGAATTATATGATAACTTTAAATACCTCACTATTATAGTCATCTGTTCTTGGTGACTTGAATCGGGAGTACAATCAAGTATGATTGAGTAGTACTTTGCTTCCTTTATCTTCTTGATAAGTTCTTTTTTAATTTCTTGAGCTATCAAAATTATTAGTTTGTTTTGGATCGTGTGCCCAAGATAATGCACATGAAGTTCGTCACTTGTGATCCGCCGCACATGCTCTTTGATAACCGGATCAAACTCTTCCAACATTTCAATGACACCCAAAAAATTTCCATTATCTATTAAGTACAATTAACAAATAAGAAGTGGAATCAGTCATAATAATTAACAAAAAGGTATTTGGTGGAATTGGATAAAAAAAATATACAATTTATAATTACCTTTATCATACAACTTTTCATTTGATCCACGAAATGCTAAATTATGTTTAGCAAGAAACTTCACTACTGCAATGATTCTCAAAAGGACTTGTTTCCAGTAATCTCTTTCTTTCTTGAATTGCTCGTATTGAACTTTATCAATTGTTTCGTTCAAGTTCAATCGTTTACGCATATCAAACCACTTATTCCTATTTGTAAGATGATCCAAGGAAGTTCCATGTTCTTTATCTCTAGTGGTAACATGGTGCCAATCTGAATAACCTTCATCACCCAATTTACCTTTAGAAATCCCTTTTCTAAACATTTTACAACAGAAACAAAATACCCTGTCAAGCTCTTTCGAATATACTAGCCACTCTCTATCACACTTCTCCAAATTTGGTAAAGTTCTTGTATATAATGCTGCAGAAAATCGTCTACCATTTTTATCGTAGGGACCATACATAATACTAGTATCTCTTTTAGGACATCTCTCGACCAAAAGTTTTATCTCCTCATGATTAAGTTTTTCCCACCTTCTTGGATCACATTTATCAACAAGCTCTTTAACGGGCTCTACCTCTTCTGTCTCTTCTACTACTACTACTACATGCTCTTGCTCTTCATGATCTTTAACATGCTCTTCAACGTGCTCTTCAACATGGTCTTCAACGTGCTCTTCAACATGCTCTTCAATAGGTTTTATATGGATAAACTTATCTAGAGAACCAACTTCAGCCTTTCTCTTTTCTTCATCAAGTTTTCTCTTTTTACGTTTTTGAAAGTCGGATGGTTATTTAGACTTCATCACTACAAGTTCAATAGTTTCAAACTTTCAACTTTCAACATTCAAGTTACATCAACCGATAAACATAATTGATAATCTCATAATCTAATTTCAATTTCCAATAAAAAGTTAACACTTAACTTATTCTAATTTCTCATAATATGATTTCTGCTTTCAACATACATTAACATATTCTAATTTCTCAATTATCAAAATCTTATTTCTTATTTCAACATTCAGTTTTTGATAAATTATAATATTATTAATCTTATTATGTGATTCAGATCCAAGTTCATTAGTTCAACTGTTCAACATTTAGAAAAAGTAGAAAATATTCAAGTTCATTATTAATCTGATAAGTGTTTTTACATATGGAATCTTTCGTGTTAACTCTCCCTCCAAGTTTATTTCCCTCCCATGATATTGACTACAACAGAATTCCTCCACGGTTTGGATTTGATCCCAAATCAGATGACTATAAAGTTGTTAAGTTTACACGAGATCCCCAACCACCCTTATCTCCATATCCAACACTTGAAATCGATGTTGGTACAGAAACTGTTGATTACAAAGTTGAGGTGTATAGCATGAGAAAGGGTATCTGGCAGTTAGTCCCTCATAGGTTTCCATCACATATCAAAATCTTAAGGACTATGCATTATAATGAATTTTGTGTAGATGGTCAATGATAACATTCTGAGCCTTGATTTTTGATAATATATAATCTGGTAACATTCACATTCAATTAATCATAAGTATTATTAAGTAATTCACTAATTCTGATAAGTTGTTTCTGAAAAGTGTGCAGTGACAAAACTTAAAGAATGATCGATTGGAAGTGGATTCTGGAACAAAAAAAAAAAGAAAAATAACGACTGATAAATTGAAAATACCGCTGTTGCCCTTTAAGCCTTTTGATTTCTGAAATCTGAATGAATAAAGAATACTCTATAATAGCAAAAAAAACTCAATCGTCCCTTCCTCACACTCTCTGCACGCTGCTGTTCGCTCACTCCTTGTCGCTCACGCTCACGATCACATAAAACCGGACAGCATTCTGCCTATGTGGATCGCTGGAGTTGGACTTCTAATGAAAGCTGGGCCTAAATCTGATTTAATTTTTTATTACATATAATATAAGTAAAAAAAATTGGGCCCTGAAAATAAAAGGCCCTGTGCAGAGGTCCTTCTTGCCCCCCTTATCACCGGCACTGCACGTGATTATATCGTGTCAATTTATAGTAATAGCACATACATCTATATATATTGGACTTCGTTTTACAAAATGAATCCTATAGGTTTCCATTTCTTTTAATTCCCCTAAACTGTATATGAATAATCTATGTTCATTTCATGACCAATAGGATATATGGACCCTTAACTAACATCCATTTGTGTAAGGAGTTTAGAGTTATTTATTTTATACGCCAATGATCTATGCACTTGAAAATAATAATAATAATAATAATAATAATAATAATAATAATAATACATGTATATCTTTATAAATCATTTCATGTAAATTCTAACATGAACTAAATTATGGTATTTCTTTGTGACGTGTTTGAGAATACAGTTTCAAATATTAGCATAAAATGGAATATAAACCCAAGTATAACATAAAATGCAAATAAACTTAAATATGTGTTAATAAGTTTAAATAGAATAATTTGTCATGTGTATTCTCCCGCAGAAATTATTTAAAAGATAAAATGGGGCTGTAGATACTCACTTTTGTCGCGTGACAGTATTTGGTTCGAGGAAGTCGGGATGTTTCCGGTTCCACCGAGGCTTGAGATTTGAATGCTTTTTGGGTGGTCTTAATACATAAATTAATAATAACTTAGACATCCATTACGTTTTATTTTAGTTACTACATGTTAGTTTTATGATAGAAAAAGAAACATAATAATCAAGAATTTACCTAGTTCCTTCTTGGGTTCACGATGAGTCACCAAAAAGGGGTTGAAAGGTGATGGAGTTGGAATGTAATATTTGGGAGGGTTTGTTGGAAAACGATGGAAAGGAATGAGGGATGGATGGTCGATATTTATAGAAGAGGAAAGAAGTAGGATTGCTATAATACCTCAATAGATTTGATTTAAATTTTACGAATTGCTTCAATTGATTTAGTTACATGTAAGTCATTAACGAACTAGTCTAGTTTGAGACTTGAGTTTTAAAATGAATTTAGTTTAATAATAGGAGACAAATGCCATCTGCGTACGTGAGTCTATGGAGTTAGAAGATTTAGGTAGATAACTTGATGTGTCTCTTTGCAAATTTCTCAGCACATGTGTAGGGGTATGAGAATTTTAATGTGTCAGGTGCCTTATACATTATTCCTTGTCCTTTATATATATATATATATATATATATATATATATATATATATATATATATATATATATATATATATATATATATATATATATATATATTCTCACGTATTTTGTAGCTTAATATTTATACAATAATATATCATTTATCATTATTGTATGTTTAATTGTTCGTAATATATATTCCTATTAGATTTTATACATGTTTGAGATTGGTAATTTTATGTATAATTATGTATTTGTAAACGAATAATAATAATATTACCCATCTTGCGTCGTTTTGGTCTGTAATATCGTCCATTTGACTACTTTAAACTTTTTGAATACAAGTTCATTGATGAACATTTAAGTTACTCCTCAACCGGAGCCGTGTCGAGACGGTAATTTAAAATTTTCGTTCAGATGACTTTAATTGGTAGATTTCACGAATTGATTTATAATTCAGAAATAACTCGTTGTCAACATATATTAACGTAAAATTACCGGTTTTATTTTCACTAGACCTTTTCTAAACAAAATATGTTAAATCCATATGCCGTTTTAAATAAAATGCTTATATTGTTTACGATCAGTATATAATATCGTACAAACATTCATATTTTTGCTAATTGTTACACTTGTGGACCAAGATCTAGGTCCTAAGAAGTTAGGGTTTGAGCTAAACCCATTAAGAAAATGTATTAACGGGTAAAGTTGGAAACTTTACCCTTAAAATGACATTTTCAGGGTATATGAGGAGTATGAAGCTTAGATCTGATGAGTTGAGGCTTAATCTATTAAGATGGCCCAAACAGACAAAGGAACTCGGCGAGTCCAGTGAGGGACTCGACGAGTTGAGTAGATTTGTGCTGATTCTGTAAAAGGTAGAACTTGAGGAGTCTGTGAAGGGACTCAACGAGTTGGCTCGTGTTATCACGACTATGAGTAGCAAGGGAACTAGGTGAGTCAGGGGGATGACTCGACGACTTGAGTCAACTCGGTTTGTTGACTTTGATTTTGACTGAGCGTTGACTTTGACTTGGACATTGACTTTAACCAAGGTTGACCCGTGAACGGGTCTTGAAGTAAGGAATGCTATCTAAGGGTTTGTTTTGTATAGGGCGTGAGTAGAGTCGGTTGTAGAAGCAGAGACATTCAACTACTTCCCTCGACATTTGAGGTGAGTTTTCCTCCAATAGGAACGGTTCAAAGGCACCAATGCCGGCCCGTTTATGTATGTTAGTGTATGCCGGAGTTGACCCGAGAGTAGCATGGTCCATTTGGGTTGCATATCATCAGGACAATTTGTTAGGATGGACTTTTGAGAAGAGGTTATTTATGATTTATTAATATATTATAAGTTCTAATATATTAATATGAAATCATATGATTTGATTACTATTGATCAAGAATTGGTTTGGAATTAATTTAGTGATCAAAAGAGACTAATTAAATCAATAGGGACTAATTGTGTAAATTAGTTATATTTATATGTTGGGCTTATGATCCATGTTGGACTAAGTTTATGTATGGATACATAAAGAGTTGGGCCACATGAACCATGGATCATAAACCCATGGGTATGAATTTGGGTTAACCCATGACCCTTGGAATCCCACATATAAATATGCGACTCCATAGGCAAAATCGTAGACTACTAGTTCTTGGAGTTCATGGACGATTTTGGGTTCAAGATTCTCTCTCAAAATGTCATCATTTGTCCTAGATGTGTTGTGATTCCATTTGAGGCATTTCATACTATTGGTGCTAAGTTCTTAAAGGCCAAATACATCAAGGGCAACAAGCTACAATAAAAGGTATGTTATCTAACTTGTTTTATTACCCAAGTATCAAAGTTTTGTATGCTAGTTAGGGTAATACCTTGGAAAATGAAAGTTTGCATGTATAATAGAGAAAACATAGATCCAAGGTATTTAGGTTTGCATGTACACCTTAGGAGTGTTAGAATGCTCAAAACCCATCAGTGGTATTAGAGCCTAGGGTTGTTTTCAATTATACTTGATGCTACTTGTTGTTTAAGCTTGAAAAATCGATTTTCTGCTGTTCTGGACAGTGGACTCACCGAGTCCACTGGGGGACTCGCCGAGTCCCAGCACAAATCTGACCAACTCGCCGAGTTTGTTCTTACACTCGACGAGTTGATGCTTCAGAGTGTAGATTTTTAACTTTTAAGGCTGGAATTAGACTAGGATCATTACCCTAAACTGTTTTTGAACTTATAAACTTGTTTTTGATGTGGTAATGATCATGCTTATCCAATTTAGAAGATAATTGTCAAAGTTTCATGTTTTGTATTAGTTTATATGATTATGCTAATTACATGAAATTTGTTTGATATGAATTATCTTGTTCATATGAGTTTGATCTAGATCATGGACATCATTTGACATGCTTGTTAGTTTATTTGATGATCTTTATGGCCTTTAATGTACTCCATAACTTGTCCTCAAGTTATGGAAAATGAAAAGTTTTTCTTTTAAAAGACTTCATTAAACTCATAGGTTATGGTCTTGAAGAGTTTTTTCCATAAATTTTTTTATGAACTCCATAACTTGTCCTCAAGTTATGGATTTCCAAGAGTCTTTTCATTAAAGCCTATATTAAACTCATATGTTATGGATTCCAAAGGTTTTTGAATAGTTCAAAACTTGCCCTCAAGTTTTGGAATTTGTAAATGTAGAGTCTTCTTTTGACACATTTAGTTCCAAACCCTAGAATTTTAAAAGTTTAAAATTTAACCCTTATACTATTATAATATTATAAGTTTAATATTTATATATATGTATACAAGTAAAGTCAGTCTTACCGTTAGTAGGCCTCATTCACGAAGCCGGTCTATAAGGGGGGTACAAGGTTACTGCCTATAAAATGGCAGTTTAATGGGTGTCCACTCTCACCCACCGCTTCCTTGACTGGTGGAGGGTCGTTAGCCGAACGGGTTTGACAGGACATTTAAATTCTCATTAAAAGTATAATGAAATACTAAGTAACTAAACACTTATAAATTCCCAATCTTAGTTACTTAGGAAAATGTGAATTTGGTGCTAACCCTTGAAATTGCACTTTGCACCTTGTTAAGTCGTTAATGGAGCGTGTGTGGCTAACTGGCACACTAATCTGGGACTGACAGTGTGTGGCAAAGGGTAGCTTGATGTTATTCATAGATCAATGGAGCGTGTGTGGTTAACCGGCACATTGATTAGGTGGTTGTAACATTGGGTGTACCAAGCTAATTTGCATGGTTATTCACACCTTGTTTGTGATCCTCGGCATCCCAGTCACAAACTTGAAGGGCACAATAGAGATTTAAACATGCCATTGAAAAGTTCAATGAATCTCAAAGGATCTAGGATTTTCAATTCACTTAAAACCTAAAATTCTTTTTCGTTTTTCATGGTGGAAATCGGTAAATCGTCATTTACCTACCTTCAAATATTTTGCAATTTGGATTACGGCATCCCTCTTCCGAATTGTAAAGTATTGTGTTGGGTCCTAACCTTAATATTTCATGTTGGGTGTTATATTAATGTCACACCCCCAAACCGAAACGGCGGAAACGTTCGGGGGTGGAGGACGTCATGTACAGTATCACAACAATTGCATCATAGTAATCAAAGTAAAAACAACCATTACATTAAATAAGTAAAGTATTTACATATGTTAGATACATAGTTTGTATACAGCAAAAATATATAACCAAAAGTATAAAAGACGAGACACTATAAGCTCCGTCTTCTCAAAAGCCTGAGGACGTACCTGTCTACTGATTTCCTGAGAATACAAGCGGTTTTGAAAGAGTATCAGCATTAAAGCTGGTGAGTTCATAAGTACGTTTTTGTAATGAAAACATGTATGTGAATCTGTAAAATGTTTACATGTTCTCAAGAAAATCCAATATTCTCTTTAGTTTTGAAAAGTAGTCTTAACCCTAAGACTGAAGTGTATGTTCGTTACAGTGTTCTATAATTGTATATGAAAGTGTTAGTTTATATTTCTGGATACCACCAGTGGTATTGTATAGTATTGTTTTGCATGAAAACTATGGTATGAAATCCCTGGCTATCACCAGTAATGTATAGTATGT
The DNA here is from genome assembly GCF_052849685.1 of Lactuca virosa. Lineage (NCBI taxonomy): Eukaryota > Viridiplantae > Streptophyta > Magnoliopsida > Asterales > Asteraceae > Lactuca > Lactuca virosa. Next base: position 180,686,972 of record NC_136430.1, read on the forward strand.
TCTTGTATAAAAACCCTGGAATCCTCCGGTATGTATAGTAGTTCTATTATTTTATAAACAAAACTAATTGAAGTTGTTACCATTCATACATTAATCGTATTATTTAGTACCAAATTTATGAGTTGTTATAACCATACTTGACCATTGAATTTCCTGAACGACGTTCTTTAGGCGTCGGAATTGAAATGACTTTGTCACCCAGGCCTGTCGGCCTAACTGTAGCTAATAGTTGCGGTGCGGGATTGTCAATCCCATATAGATCTATACACAAACTCACGTTCTCCCTCCAGGAGAGTCTGGTTATAATCTCAGGACTTTTGTTAGTACTTAGGTAAGTACGCTAAGATGCTCACTCATAAAACTCTATACTAACGATTAAGTGTAAAATAAAATGAATCCTTTAAATTAAATGACTGTTTGTATGACCCATAAACTATACCCTATATAGTTTATGTATTTGTTCGCATTGAATCTATGTTTCGTGCATTGATAAGGTAATTGTTCCATAAACTATATCTATTATAGTTTATATTCCTGTTAATGTATTCAATTCATGAATTATTCTGAAAATCTTGTAATTATGGTTGTATGTTGAAAACTTCCCTTATGCTTAGTATTTTACAAAAGGGATAAAATATCTAAGTGTTTTATAAAATATAATAATCTTTTGATTAAATCAATAGCATAAGTTTTAATCCTATTTAAATCCTTTATATAAAATCATAAAATTTCTTTGTGCCTTGTTTGTATTCCCCCCCCCCTTGAAAACGTTAAAAACAGCAAAAGTGTAGGGGTATGAACTCATAGTTGGTTGCGTGTATGTGCCGGACAACGAGACTGGAATGAGGACCCTCAAGTTGTTGTACGCAAAATTAACGGAATCCTAATAATAATTAAACACATAATTGTATTTTAATTAGCAAAACCATTAATTAAAGTGTTAGAAAACATTTGCTTTTCCGGCCGAGACTTGTATTTGTGGAAAACGAGGGTTTGCAGCCAAGATTCACGATTCGGGGCTGTTTCCGGCCGTGAATGGTTTTCGGTCGTGAACTGATTGCGGCCGTGAATGGTTTTTGGCCTTTGAATGGTTTTCGACCTTTGAAGATTTGAAGCTGTTCTTGGTGTTCTTGGTGTTCTTGATGAAAATCTTGAAGATTTGAAGGTTGGATCTTGAAGGTTTGAATGTTCTTGGGATGTTCTTGGGAGAGATTTGAGAGGATTTTTGAGTGAACATGCTGAAAAATGAGAAATCTCTCCGGGAAAATATATATAACGGGTGAGTTTACGACCGGGAACAGGTTTACGGCCGTGAACGGGTTTGCGGCCGTAAACACAATGATGAACGAGACTTGGCATATTTTGAAGTAAAACTTGATTTTTCGTGTGATTTTGGTCCCGACACTTCTATAAATTTAATTTTTATAATCTAAGTTGTTTTCGACCCTTACGAGCTTGACAAAATAAATAAAATTCAAAATTTTTATTTAACGGAAATGACATTTGTTGACCGGAAAGTATCGGGTTGTCACAATTAAGGACTAAAATCAACTAAACTTGAATTTCTCTCTCATAAATGTCTAAGTTCAGACAACTATGGTCTTCCCGAATCTTTTGAAAAAACTTTCTTTATAAAGGTGATTTTCCACAAGGCAATCAAGGTGAAAGATTAATCCTTTCTTTGTGCTTTAGTGGAACTACACTTCCTTTACCTCCTCCAATAATTCTCCCCAACCCACAAGTTCTAGGTCACTCAAAGCCCTATTGGCAGGAAGGAAAGTTTGTATGTGCTCACGTCTTGGAGATGAAGTTACATATTGACAAGTTGGGAGAGTTGGGTGTCGAAGTCTCAAGGAAGTTGGCGGTTGACTGGGTTCTTCAATCACTTCTTAAGTCATATAGTGGGTTCCCTTAAGGACTATTATATGGGAGACCACGACATGACCCTTATTGATCTAACATATTTGCTTGTTGCTACTGAATCAGCAATGAGTTGGCGCACTGGTAAAGCAAATTTGATTGGAAGGTCTACTTCCCAAACTTCCATGGACATTGACAATGGTAACATTGGAAGTCCAGAAAAAGCTTTCTCTTCCCAATGGAAAGGGATCGGCCATGGTCAAGTCATTTGACCAAATGGTAAAGAGAAAGACTAATTCTGAGATAGTCTCGTGTACCATTCCAAATAGTCCATATGTTTGTATTGCCAAGAGAAGGGGCATTGGTTGCGAAGCTGCTGTATATACCTGAAGGGCCACAAGGATGGTAAAGTCAGAGTGAATGACTCTGCTTCAAGTACGTCCACTATCTAACTCTATTAAGTTCCTATTTGGAGATTCTTAATACATGATGTAATGTAATTACATTTTGATGTTTTTGAAGAATCGAAGAATTGAAAGGAAGCTTAAAGGAAGAGTATGTTGAGTCTGATCGCGAAGAGATGGATTTTGATCGCATGGTTCGATGATCAGATTTGTGAGCTGCTGGTTAAGAGTTATGATAGATTGCTTAGGAATAGATAACAACATATTTTCACTTGTTTTGCATTGTAAGGATAAGTTTTCCATAATTTTTATAAATAAAGAAAATTTTAAAATTTATCTTATTTTTAAAATTTCCTTACAATGGCTTTTGTGAAAAATTGTTGTTTATATCATTGAAAGCAATATTAGGAAAATGGATTTGATTCTTTCGTTTGTGGTAGTGTCGAGAATTTGCCAAATACGGAAAGATTCTCATCACCCAAGTTTCAGTTGGATAGAAACTTGGAATCATGCAAATTGTATTGTGTGATGAATGAGAACCTTCATCTTTGGGAAATTAAGACTAATTCCTTGTTCACATATATATGTGAGTCAAGTGAATGAATAGGGGATCAGGTATACTGGGTGTGCACTAGTCAGGTCCACCACAGATAATGATAAGACTATTCGTCATGATTTACTAAAGTTTAGTAAATATGATTATGCTTACAAGTTTAAGTATAATTCTGAAACATTGGAAAAAGTTTCAATGTATGGCAGAACGAATGAGAAGAATCAAATTGGGCAGAAAGATAAAAGTTTCTCCAATCTGAAAAGATGGGAGAGTACTTGAGTATCGTGTTTTATGATCATCTTAATGATTATGAAAACCATGTCACAATTGATCCTCTAATCATATCTTAGTGCATTTGTATAGCTAAGAAGAGGAATCGTGAATTGGTGAAATGGTTAAATCTAGAAGATGATTCATACTTCGTTCCCAAAACAAGTCTTAGAGTCATACTCCAAGATTGTAACTTTGAGTGACATAATCTTAAGAAAGGTTTAAATCACTTATCAAATGTAGAGTAAAAGTTTTTTTACTCTTGTACATTTGAAATTGGTAAGTTGTGATGTTTTGGATAAAACAAAAACCAACTAAGGCCAATTGTGTGAAGTGTTTGTCTTGATAAGAATGCGCACTAACTCTTGAATATTTGTTTTGTCAAGGAATGGTTCTTGACAGAGAACCTTATATGTCAAGAGGTCAGTGGGAGTCTTAAAGATCTTGAAAGTTTCAAGAACTAATCAAGAGTAAACCTATTGTTAAACACTAGCACACAACTTGAGGTTTGTAACCTGTTGTGTTGACATATTCTTATTTATGTGCATATTCCAGTTAAAGTTGACTATACACATGAGTTCTATGAGTTCTCAATTGTTTGCATAACAACCTGGAAGCAATGGTAGGCCGTTGTGCTGCCAAGTGTCAAGAAATGAAGATTGAACAAGTTCAATCCATATGAGTTTGGATTTGTCACTAGCCTTGTCTTATGATTATGGTTTGACAAATTCACATGGATAGGAACACATACACCATAAAATCTAAGTGTCATAAGGTTTATCTCCGATTCATGAAAATGATGGTGAGGAAACGCTTTCACTAAGTAGATTTTAAGGAGATAGCAGTTGTGATATTTGCATTCTCAAATTTGATTATGATTACGGCATACCTTTTCATAATTCGAATTGTGAGGAATGGAAAAAAGTCTAAAAATTTGAGACTTATTGCTAGAAGTTCTTAAATTGTTTAGACACACATATGAGATATCTAAGGAAAGGTGTATGATTTTGAGAAGCCTAGATAAAGTCTTATCAAAGCATCTCGAATCAGAAATCTAAACTTTGGTAATGAAAGTCAATAAGTATTGATTTCTAGAATTTCAGCTGATTTCTGGGTACATGTCGTAGCTAGTGGGAGCATAAATGTCATGCTAGTAAAAGTAATGATTATTATGCTAGTAGGAGCATAATCAATTATGTTGCAAGTTAGCAATGTTAATTATAGAAAACAAAAGTTTCAATTCGCAAGTTGCAAGGTTTGAAAAGTTGTTTTGCTATAATTAAGGGAGAGGAATTCATACTTCATTTCAAATCTAAAAGCTTAGATTGAGATTTTAATCAAATTTAGTCAAATATATATATATATATATATATATATATATATATATATATATATATATATATATATATATATATATATGAATGTTATGTTGGAATGGTTCAACATAAGGAAATTATATATATGGATGTGTTAATTGCGTTCTCAAAATTCGACTATGATTATGGCATTCCTTTTCATAATTCGAATGATGAGAACATGGCAAATATAAATAGTATAGCAAAAGACTTGTCAAGTATCATGTCTTTATGTAAGACATCATGAATCGTGTCCTATATGCTTCGGGGTATAGGAGTGATTACATGTGCTATAATATTCATCCGTTCGAAAATTTTCCAAATGCCTACGGCATTAAGAGGGAAAAGGTATAGAACCAGATATGACTAAAATGGTTAAGCAATTGTCGAGGACAATCAGAGGTTTACCAAAGATTGGTGGCTCATGGATAGTTGGAAGTATATTTTAAATTTTGGAAAGGACCATATTGACATACTCTGAGAAAAGGTAACTCTTGTTCAGAAGTGTTAGTCAAAATAGGAATATGGAAATGTTTCCATAACTGGAAGTTATTCTTTAATCTGTGAAAGATTAGAAAACTTAATGCAAGAAGGATGTTCAAAGAAATGTACTTTGAATTTGAGACTTCACTTCCATGGAATTGTCTTGCAACAATCTCCAAAGGAATAATTTGTAATATCGTTGGTCAAGTCTCTGTGACTTTTGGTACCTAGACATTACAAAGGAATCATTGCATGATAGTTTAGAATCTAACACATTCTGGCAGTGACAAGAATTTGGAATTCTTACACTGGTGATAAAGATTTGGAATTGTGAAATGAGTTTCATTGAAGATGTGTTCAACTGATCTATTTCACAAAGTAAGTACCGTAGACAAACATAGTGTGCATGCTTGGAGCATGACATAACTATTGTTTAGACAAACATAGTGTGCATGCTTGGAGCATGGCATAGCTATTGTTTTAATTCAAGTATTAAGTTGATTATTCTAAACATTATACAATGAGTAATCAATATGACTCAAAAGTTTTTGGGCCATATAGGATTAGTATTATTATTGTGTTTCACTTTGCATGTTTTGACTTCCCGAATAACTAGGTTATTCAAACCATCCACAGTCGATCATACTTTGGAAGTAGGTATTGAGTCAAGACTGCCATGAATGGGTCTGTTGTTTGTTTAGGTGTTTTAGACATAGCTGCAGTGTTCATGAGTACTCCTGAAATAGGATTCGAGTATTGGATTCAACCCACGCTCATCTGAATCACTTCATGGATTTTATCACGAGTGATTAGTGAGACGATAATATCTTATATTCTTGAAACCAATTCTTGTGAGTTGTAATTTACAAGTCGGTTGCACATTGACATATGTAAACGCACAAGTAACTTGGTGTTATAAAACATATCATTGCGTGCGATTTGATGAGTAAGTACAAGCAAGCATTTGAGTCAAATTTTATCCATTCCTTTTACCCTTGGAGGGATAAAAGTGATATCTGTGGGCCCATCGATGATTTAGAGATGACAACCCTAAGCGCTCGGCCGAGCCTAGACATATTTGATTTGTTCAATTAGTCGGTTGTCATAAATAGGAAATCGGAAAACAACAGATGGATAGAGAGAATGATCATAATCCATGTCTCAGTCCATATAATATCTTGTAGAATGGAGGAATATATGATCCCTTATCTAATGGACGCGTCATTAACTAGATCAGAGTTTGACAACGGCTTTTAAGAGCTACGATTGCTAGTCGGGTTGTGGAGTCGTACTTGAAATAATAGTTATTAGACTTATCCAAGTGGGAGACTGTTGGATTAGGTGTCTAAGCCCATAACTATAATTGGTATGTACTAGACCCGAGAGTAGCATGGTCCATTTGGGTTGCACATCATCAGGACAATTTGTTAGGATGGACTTTTGAGAAGAGGTTATTTATGATTTATTAATATATTATAAGTTCTAATATATTAATATGAAATCATATGGTTTAATTAGTATTGATCAAGAATTGGTTTGGAATTAATTTAGTGATCAAAAGAGACTAATTAAATCAATGGGGACTAATTGTGTAAATTAGTTATATTTATATGTTGGGCTTATGATCCATGTTGGACTAAGTTTATGTATGGATACATAAAGAGTTAGGCCACATGAACCATGGATCATAAACCCATGGGTATGGATTAGGGTTAACCCATGACCCTTGGAATCCCACATATAAATATGTGACTCCATAGCCAAAATCATAGACTACTAGTTCTTGGAGTTCATGGACGAGTTTGGGTTCAAGATTCTCTCTCAAAATGTCATCATTTGTCCTAGGTGTGTTGTGATTCCATTTGAGGCATTCACACTATTGGTGCTAAGTTATTAAAGGACAAATACATCAAGGGCAACAAGCTACAACAAAAGGTATGTTATCTAACTTGTTTTATTACCCAAGTATCAAAGTTTTGTATGCTAGTTAGGGTAATACCTTGGAAAATGAAAGTTTGCATGTATAATAGAGAAAACATAGATCCAAGGTATTTAGGGTTGCATATACACCTTAGGAGTGTTAGAATGATCAAAACCCATCATGTATAGCTTATATGTTATGTGTTATATGTTTCAGGCTTCGGTCCGATTCTGGGGCAAGCTCGAGGAATGTTTAGCTTATACGTTATGTGTTATATGTTCTGGGCTTCGGTCCGATGTCGAGGCAAGCCCGAGGAATGTTTATATGTTTATGTTATGTGTTTATGTTATATGCTTGTTGATATGTTATATGTACACTGGACTTCGGTCCGATGCCAGGCGGGGCCCAATGCTGGACTTCGGTCCGATGCCGAGCGGGGCCCGATGCCTGATTCGTCCGAAGTCGGGCGGGTCCCGGTGTAGTGGGCAAGGCATAAGTTATTATGTGATTATATGTATGGTATGTAGTAGTTTGGGTAGACTCACTAAGCTTCGTTCTTACAATTTTCAGTTTTGGTTTCAGGTACTTCCACTAGCAAGGGGAAGAGCTCGGGATGATTGCAGTGCACACACCATTTGTTTAGCCTGGGATGTTATACTCTGATATATGTTTAACAGATGTTATGATATTTTGTGATACACTACTTATGATTTTTATATGATGATCGATGACTATGGTTTTTTAATAATTAAAAACGATTTTTTTAAACATATTTTTGGGATGTTTCATTTCCGCAAGGAAACTATTCAACGAAATGAGTTAATTCGTCGCCCGAAAACATTGTTGGAGGATAAGTCACCAAAATACAAACGAAAACCGATCTGAAAATGTTTTGTTGAAAGAATAAACTATTCTTTTGGGGTTTGATGAATTGTACAAGCATTTAAGTTGTGTGTACAATTAACAACTTCAGAGAATGATTTTGTCCATATAAAATCACCAACTAAAAGTGATTTTCTTGTAGTATGAACTTATAAGAGTTTAAAAAACTCATAAAACCTTTTTTTTAATAGATCACCAAAACATGAATGAAAAATAATCTGAGAAGTTTTTCTTATGCTTAAAAAACGTTTTGATGAGCTAAAAATGAGTTTTGTTGGTCATATGAACTGAAAATGGTGTGAGAACTTATGAAAACTTATGTACTTCTCATATTATTTGGATAAAACACCAAAATGTCAATAAAGAATGGGTAAAAACTTGTAGAAACTTATTGTCTTCCCATCTTACTGAACAAACCACCAAAGCATAAACGAAAATAGATATGAGAAGATCTTTGCATGCTTGGAAAGTGTTCAGATGAGCAAGAAATGGAGCAGATCTAGAGACCTGGGGGAAGAAACAAATCAGATCTAGATATCTGAATGTTTGGGAAGCAGATCTGAATAGATCTTGGCGAGAGCCAAACATATCTGAACAAATAATGGTTCAAAAGGAACAGATCTGAGCGGATCTGATGTGAAGAACAACAGATCTGAACAAATCGTAAGTGAAACTGAGGTTAAGACCAAGTGACGATAGCTATTCATTCTTGGTCCCACGGATGGCGCCAACTGTTGTGATATGTCGTCAGGCCACCGGGTCTTCTGTGTTGGTTCCGAATCGGAGGGTTGGAGGTGGTGCCGTCAGCGAGCTTCCGGCGAGATACCTGAGCAAACATCACAGCAAAGTCGTTAGCCTTGCCCCAGGAGCAAGCTCCAACAATCAAGTAAGTCCTGATGGTAGAGAAGAGATGGTTCTTCCTGGTCGAAGTGAAACATCTTGATGTTGTGGGGATGTGTTTAGCCATGGCGGCTGATTAGATTCTAGAATATAAAGGAGAAGTCCCTTAGGGTTTCTTTTAGGAGAGAGAAGATTCCTCCAAAAGGTGAAGGACATGTTCTATTTATAGGGGACCATTAGGTCAGAAGGGTAGTTATGTCTTTTCCTCTTGGAATCAGGTCAAAGGGAGATTAGGTCAGGCCTTGGGCCCATCTAATTCAGGCCCAACTAGCAAGGAGCTGGGCCAGGCCTACACGAATCGTCAGGCGAACGCCCGAAGGTCGTTAGACAAGGCTGTCACTCCAGATCTTGAGGTCTGGACCATGCTAAATGGGCCATGCCATAAAAGGTATAAATGACAGATAATCCATTAGGACCTATAAGATAATGTCTTTACAATGTTTCTTGCTTAGTGGTGATGATAATAGAGAGATGCATATAAGGAATAGACCCAATTGTATGTTCATTACAAGAGCTTATGCATATATAGCTTGAATTAAAACATTAGATTTACATGATTACATACATAGAGATTGTTTATCGTGTGTAGATATAACATAAATTAGTTGTGATTTGCGAATTTAACAGCTTGTGTTTAAGGAATTGGAAAGGAAGACATAATGAATGAACCGTTTTTTTACCTTGAAATGAGGGTCTCTTGTAACTCCAGCCATTTTTACTTTGAATATTGAATTGTTAATAAAATTCAGAAATTTAATGATTAATCCAATCTCTTTTTAATAAGGGAATCAACTATATAGATTCCTATCTTACATTTCTTTGACGATTGAAGATTTACCTTACTGTCTAGAAAACCGGGTAAAATAGATAATATCCTTCTTACCTTTCATAGTGAAATCAACCATTTACAACTGTCGGTCTTTTATTTCTTGGTATGTTAGAATTACCTCCCAAGGTAAGGAACATTAGTCCCAAGCAACATCATATACAACTTCCCGTGAAATTTATAAGGGTAAATAATAAATATTTTTTATCAAGGATTAACAACTGATAACTTTTAACACTTTTTATATTCATATCGTCATCATCACATGTACTTCAATCCAACATAGAAACTATATTTTAACCTTAAAATTTTGGAAGGCTTGGGCGTAAAAACTATTTGGGCGGTGGAAGTCAAATATGAGTGCTTAGTGAAAGTTACCACAAATAATGGATCCATTAAGGGAAACAGTTGTTATAAGGTCATGTTTATGGTAAAAATAGAACGATCTACCTCACAGGACATGCGACGTCATGCGATCACTTCTACAATTGGGTAGCTAATAACAATGCATTAGTTGTACATTCATAGAAACTCATCAACTGAAAATGATAAACAAAAAATTTGATTAAATCTGTAAAATAGACATCTATGATAGGTATCTGTATCGTTTAAGACTTGTCATCAACCATCATACCTTTGTTAATACCAAGGAGAAGCGTTTCTTTATGAAACTTTAATTAAAATGTTGCATAAATGATAAGATATGTGTAATTATTCCTTGTATGTTCAGAATAGCAAAATAATGATATGATATTTGATTTTCTACTGTAAAAAATCATCAAAAAACACAGATTTAAATCTTTATGTGACATCCCAGAATTTAGGGCAAAAATTATAACCAGCCATTTCACCGTGAATCTTGTGATAATCTGACTTATTGAGTTTTAGTGTATCTAAAATAAAATAAATAATTTTATTTCAATTATTATATGATGTCAGATGATACCTTACTTCCAAATGCATAAACTGTCAACCGAATCAAACCGCTTAAACGACAACGCTTATTAATGCATTTGAAAAACATAAATTTTGCATTATGTAGTTTTGAGCAAAACAAACATTAAATTATTAGAGTAAATTACATGAATCGTCCATCGTGTAGGTGTCAAAATGCACGTTTAGTCCCTATTTTTAAAAATTAACTCGGATCGTCCCTCATTAATTAAAAATTTACACGCTTCAACCCTCTGGACATAAAATGACCATTTTACCCTAATTTATTTCTTTTTTGATTTATTTTCTACTTAGTTGTTAATTATTGATTTATGTATTATGAAAAATATTTATTATTGCTTTATAAAAAAATGGGCCCAAACCCTAAGCAATAGCTCGTCCCCCCCCCCCCCCCTCCTCTTTCTTCTTCGGTACATCTCCGATCTACCGTTACCACCCACATCAGCCGACCCAATACTCCGATGACACCAATACAACTCCGGCCACTCTAACACATCTCCGGCGACACTATCAAACCCTCACTCACCACACCCAACCCACTTCTCCCCCTTCCTTTTCCCCTTTTCCTTCTGCCCTCCATGAAAATGACCATGCTATACTAACGAAAACTGCCTATAATCAACACTAAACCAAACCAAATCAAATCTGAAAAGAAGAAACTTGAAACCTGAAAAACCATAAATCTAAAAATCGAACCACAAATCGAGCGACGATTGTGTATAAATTGAGCAAATTTGTGAGTGAGAATGTGAGAGAGTGGGCTGGAGACGGTGATGGATGAAGAGCGAAGGTTCACCAGAAGGAGTAGCCATCGACGCCAGGTTCAAATGTGGTGATGGCGAAGTTCAGCGACGCAAATAACCATCGTTATGAGAGAGAAACCTTCGCCTGAAACCTGTGAAGTCAGGGTCTTGCGGGGAGGACGGTGGTGGATTGGAGGCAAAGACTTCCGGTGGCCATATTTTGACATCAAGGGAGAGGTGAGAACGTGGAGAAACGAGAACGGAGGAGTTAGGGTAGTTCTACAAGTTCTTGGTAAATGGGTAGGGTTGGGTAGAGTTTATATGTTTAATTGTTTAAAAGATATAAATAAATATGAAAATAAGGGTTAGAATTTATTTTCCCTTTTTTATAAATACAAAATGAACTAGTAAGGGTAATATAGTCCTTTCATGTATGGTAAAGGAAGAATATGTATATTTAAACTAAGGAGGGATGAAGCGTGCAAGTTTAAACCAAACGAGTGATGATCCGAGTTAATTTTTGAAAATAGGGACCCGGCGTGCCTTTTGGCACCTGCACGAGGGACGATTCGTGTAATTTACTCAAATTATTATAGTACATGTTTCCCTATTTCCGAAAATATAAAGAACGTCCAAAACGGAGTTCGTATGCAAAAGATACGACAGTTTTAAGAAAACAAGCGGTAAAACATTGTTTTTCTTTAATCGCGTAAAACCGAATAGATCTGTTGAGGTACTTAAGCTTTGCCAACAGGATTTCCGAGAGCGTTTTTGGACTCAGGTTATACTCTATTATTTAATTTCACACTCGAAATATTTTTTACAAAAATATTTACAAATCGCGAAAACGGACACCGCGAGCCGTTAAGACGCGAAACTTCAAACGCAATTTCCCGAAGATCCGTAACTCCAAAAATTAATCCGTTTGATGTTCCGGAATCCTTGAATTAAACTCTATCTAACGGTCTTTTCAAAAAAAATTCTCGATGCACGGATCTCAACGCACCCGGTTTTGTGTGTTTTTGGGCATTTAATGGGGGTATGACCCCATGTGGGGCCCACATGTGACTCATGGGCTAAAAAAATCTGATTTTTCATTCTTTGGAGCCTTCCACACGTTTTCTATCCTTTCACTCTCCTTTGTGTGCAAGCTTCATCAAAGTGGTAGAAGAGTGAGTTGGAGGTATGGCTTCATCAAGCTTGTGTGTGGGCATTCTTGGCTATAAAAGGAAGCTTAGATCACCTCCAAAATCACACCTCAACCTCCAGATTTCTTCTCCATCTCTAAGATCTTCATATCTCTCTCTAAAACAGTCTCTATCTCTCTCTCTCGGTGTACCACTTTAAACACATAACACCACCACCCTAAACCACCTAAAAACACCACCAACCACCATTCCCTTGAAGATCTTGATCAACCAACCCCCCCCCCCCCCTCACATTCCCCAGCCATCTCAACCTTCATTTTCGCCGGAAACACAAGAAGAAACCGGCAGTAGGAGGCTGTCGGCCACCACTCCACCACCCACTGCCACCACCGTGAAGAACCACCCCCATCCTTCGGTTGTTGTTGTTTCAATCACCAAAGACCCTCTCCACCTTCCCTACACCGGAAACCACCGAAAGAAGGAAGAAGGAGGCAACAGAAGCCCACCGGAGTGGCCTTCTGCCACCTCCGTCACCACTGTCGCAGCTCAAAACTGTCGCCACCACCATCAACTGATGTGTTGCGGTGCTACTAGGCTGTTGTTGAACCTCTTCCCCACCTTCTCATCTCTCCCTACTGTCGTGTAGCTACCGGAAAAACGAGGCAGCAAGCCCCCGTCGCCTTCCTGCCTTTACCGGTGGTCCAACTGCCACCTTCCCTTCCACCGAGTACCTGTTGGGTTAATCGGTGTGTTCACGGATCATCCGGGTCATGGGTCGAAGTTGTGGATCAGTTCATGGGTTTACAATAGTTTAGCATATTGTAACTGAGTTGTTTATTCTTGTATATTAGAAGTTTTATTAGAGTCTACCAGGTCAAAAGTTATGGGCTTATTTCTCCTGGCTTTTAGGAAGTTCACGTAGAAGTAGGTTAGCTACCTTTTCTTTAGGATTAAGTTTGTTTATTTCTTATTTAAACGTTAACTGTGAGATCAATAAAAAGTGTTCAGGTAGTAAACACAAATCTACATTACGTTAGTCTAAGTGTGTGTGATTGTGTGTGTTTTCAAGGACTTGTACCAACAGTACCACCTCCATTGTTGCGGTAAGACCTCCACCACCTTCGTTTAACTTGTGTTGGCTTTTTCGTCGATCAAACAACCGATCACAGGCCATCGTGAATTTTTTTTGTTTATGTTACGAAGACGAAGAAGAACAGGAGGGTTCCCTCCTGTTATCAAACTGGAACAAGAAAAAAAAAAGACAAACATGCATTTAAAATAAACGGTTCTTACCCAACTCTCAAAAATATTTTCAAAGGAAGTCCCTAGCCTCCAAACTTTGAATAAAAGTTTCAAAATCTACCCTATCTAGGAAAATCCTTTCAAATGAATCCAAAATGTTAATTCAAAATTTAATAAATTTATTTTTAAATAATATTGAATTATTTTAATAAACCTTAGACTAATTAAAATTTTAGAAATTATTAATTATATTTTGATTTAAATAAATTTTGTATTTATTTAAAATTTTGGAAAATAATAAATTAAATTTATTTAAATAAATTATTTAGATAGATTTGGAATTTATAAAACTTGAGAAATCTATCTAAATAATTATACTTAATCAAAATACCAAATCACGTCCAAATATATATATATATATATATATATATATATATATATATATATATATATATATATATATATATATATATATCGAAATTTTCTAGGAAATCGAATTAATTTCGGAGATCACGGCCTCTCGACAATACTTCTCAATTTTCAAAACAACTCAATAAGGTGACTGTTCGGCCCCACTTTTGCATATTTTCGGGGGGGGGGGGGGGGGGGGAGGGGGGGTACATGTACTACTTCTACTATATTATATATACATCTGCCTAAATGCTTTGTTTATACAAATAACATTATCATTTTTATGCAATATAAATCACACAAAAGTATTATTTACTACTCTACTACTTACGATACGGGGAATTTGGTTTGAAGGGCCGCATAGGGTTGTTAGATTTCAGAACTCTTAAATGCTAAAATAGTCCTGGTATTTCATGTCTGACCCTCGTCTGTACATGGTAGTATATGTACAAAGTAATATTTATCATACAAAATACACATGAATTATCATTATTTTGTGTAAACACATTTCTAGCTTGTGAAATATTTGTTTAAATACTTATATGTTATAAGTAAACAAAAATCATTTTAAACATCAATATTTACATATGTTATGTTGCTAAAATAATACAACTAATAAAAATAACATATACATTCCGACTACAAATGTGCTATGACTGTATAGACGGTTATGAACTTAGTAGTTTCAATATACCTCATACATACATAAAAATATATAATTTTATATATTTATACAAGTTATAGAACTTGTATTTTAGGCTCTATATGTTCTTGTGTACATTATCCTAAGTTTTATCAACTGTTTAAACAAGTATCGTACACTTTTACGTTTACGCTTATCAAATATACTTGTTATTCATCCATTTATCCGTATTTGCGGTTGCTAAGTACAACCTTGACAGATAACTTTATTCGTATATCCGTATCTCTGTTTATCCGTTATCCGTATAACTTTGTCACTATAAACTCTAACTAGATTTCATTATCTAGAAACCACAGTTTAGATTTCTATCTTTATCAAGCAATTCCAAATACAGTTTTACTTGCAATAAAGATAATACTTTTTGGATCATATTAAAAATATTCTTATTTCAGAAAACTTGTGACTCTCACCAACCTTTGTGTTGACCCTCAAACTTACATGTATTCTCAGGGGATCATTAGATAGGCTTTCAGACAAGAGATTAGTTGTGGAGTGCAGACGACCTAACTATCTAGTTTTTGTTATCTTCCTACCTATTTAAGGCAACTATTGTACTATTATTATATGTAAGAACCATGTATTCAAACTTAATGATGGAATACAAATGTTGTTTTGTTTATCGTTGTATTTGTACTATATAATCAGTTTATCTGTGATCCATGAACTTAGTCGCATTCCCGGTATGTTTCGTCTTGGCCGGGGGTGTGACACCTTACAACAAATTTTACACAAAAGAAATTCAATATATGAACTATCTGAAAACATAAATAGTTAATAGTGGGCTATTAAACAATAATATATGAAAGTTATCATAATTCATACCCTTATCTTCCAGTGAGGTGATTTCCATGGGCATGACCTCAACATAAGTGTCTCTAACCAAAAAACTTTTAGAAACAAAAAAAGTAATAAAAATGATGACTAAGTGATACCTACCTAGTACATTCTTCCAAACATCAAAAACAACAAAATTAAGGTGAATATGCAAGGATATCAATTAAGAAAGGAAAAAACATACATAATTTTTATGCCTTTCAAACAAAATTCGATGAAACTTATTCCACTTCCTTTGACTCACCTTCCCATGTGTCTTCATAAAGTAAGAATAAAATAGAATTATTTTAAAACCCGCATACTAATAGCTAGCTCTAACGATACAAATTTCTTTATCAGCTATGAAATCTATAGTTTATTTAACATATTAATAAATATAACGAATTGAGTTGTAACTCACCTGATCTCTAACTTTCCAACCAGATAAGTTCTCACCGCATGCAGTTACATCATATTAGCCCTTCAAGTACATAACAAATGTATTGGATGATAACACAAAACTTGAAGCAATAATCTACTTTTATCATATTAGGCCTTCAAGGCATCAATTTACATAACATGCATCCATTTATGTCAAACAATACAAACATTAAAAAAAGAAAAAGAAACTGGATACCTGGAATGTTAGTTGAAAATTACATTCTCTCTATTATAGAACAATATGTCTATCACTTTATGCATTTCTTCCACTGAATTTGTAAACAGTCTGATGAATAGAATCACCAAAAAACTAAAACCTAGTGGTTAAGGCGTTTTCTTTGATATCTCTTTCAAATCAAACCCATAAATTAGAAAAAACCACAGTACGGATCTAGTACGGATCTAACTGAACAATCAAAATCATTCACACTCATATCCATTTACTTTTAAAGCAAAACAATCAGGTTTAAAAGAAATGCATTACGTTTTTCAGTGAGGATCGTAGTAGGGATGCTCAACGCTTGGGCACCAGTTGGTGGCAGAAGTGGGGGCAGCGACGATGGTGGTGCCAGTGACGATGAGTGGTGGTAGGATTGGAGAGTGAGTTTGGGTAGAGATAAAGAGAGAGGAAACGATGGATCATCGTGTGGAATCGTTACAGAAAAAGTGGTGTGAAGGCAGAGAGATGGTAGAGATGACGGTCAGATACGGTGGGTGGTGGACGTTGGAGAGTGGATTGTGATTTGCTGCTGGTGCTATGGTAGTGTGGGTAGAGAGAGGGGCAGCGAGATAGGGGTGATGGGCGCTAGTGGTGGTAACAGCTGTATCTTGGTGTGTAGAGGAGATTAGGGCTTTCAACATGTACTATAGCACCCCGTTTATTAAATAAATAAATAAATAGTAGCCCTAAAATCAATAATTACATAGCAAGGTGTTGGTCTCGAGGAGCTAACTGTCATAATTTTAGAAGGCGGGGTTAAAAGTGTATGTTTTGGATTGGTTTCGTAAATAATTATGAAGGCAGGGACTACTTGGTAAGTTATTGGGACTTCATTTGAAGAGATTTTGGAGGCTAAGTGGTTGTTTGGTAAATTAGGGATTGAATTTGAGAGGAATTATGGAAGCAGGGGTGTAAATGGTAAATATTGTACCTAAATTGTAATGGGTTTTAATGTTGAGGGCTGAAAGGGTAAATTATGGGTTAGTTTCGAAAACAATTCTGAAGGGAGGGACTATTTATGTCAGTATGGCAATAAGTTTGGAATGAAGACCGGGTATATGAACTCGTTACCATGCTAAAACCCTAACCCTAATAGATAGCAGCCGCCACTCCACCTTTATGCCTCCTGTTTCCTTCCAGCCGCCGCAGCCTCCTAGCCACCATTGAAGCCAGTCGCCGGAGTCCATCCTTTCTACGTCGGAAAGAGAGCACGACGGTCGGAGGATTAGTTGCTGTTGCGAACCACCGGAACTCAGCCGTCATTACCGTTACACCTCCACCGTTCTCCTTCTCCTTCTTTCGTTCACCACCCGTAGCCGCCGAGATGATTGTCGGTACCGTCCCAACTGCCTTCGCCTCCGCCTCCATTCCACAACGACTAGTCGCCGCCGCTGCCACCGTGTTGCTTCAAGCGACCAGCAAGGCTGTAAAACGCAAAGACCAACCACCGACTGCTTCCTTGCCCTTGAAGCGCCAACGTTACCCTAACTGTCGGTGATGTCGTGAGCGGACGGAAGAATCTCTATGGACGACGCCAAGCCGTTGAAGATGACGTCAAGCTGTGTGCCGCCATTCTCGGACGCACCTGCTCCGACTGCCTTATGCCGCCACGCGGAGGTTGTGTTGGTGTGTATTCTCTTGGGGTCCGACCTCTTGTTTGGAGTGTGTGTGTGTTTTTCTGTAGGGCGGAAACTGAGGAGATAACCACCATGGCCGCCAGTCATGGTGGCTGCCACCATGGCCGCCAGTCATGGTGGCTGCCACCATGAACCACCACCGGCCACCACAAGATGGTTGTGTGTGTGTTTATCTAGTTAGTGTGTGTTTATTTTTTTGGGTTAAGCATTGTAAAATGTAACTGGAAAGTAGAATAATGGAAAGAAACTCATAACCACCACCGGCCGCCGTGTTGGGTGGCGGTGTGCTTAGTTTGTGTTTGGAT
The DNA here is from genome assembly GCF_052849685.1 of Lactuca virosa. Lineage (NCBI taxonomy): Eukaryota > Viridiplantae > Streptophyta > Magnoliopsida > Asterales > Asteraceae > Lactuca > Lactuca virosa. The sequence continues at coordinate 180,705,043 of NC_136430.1, forward strand.
GGCTTTTAGGATGCTTGGACTCGATTGGACTAGAACCCTAACCACCACCGTGAGGTGGTGGCCGCCGCCGTGAGCCGCCATTGACCACCACTACCCGAGGTGGTAGTGGGTGGTGCCTGACTTATGAAACCCTAATGGGCCTAATGAAACCCTAATTGATCCAAAGACTTAGTTTTGGGCCTATTGGGCTATGATCGGGTTGGAAACCCTAATTAGGGTTTAGAAAGCCCTAATTTTGGAATTATGGGCCTTGGACTTATCGGGACCCACATTTGGGCCATTGGAATGGAATTGTGAATTACCCCCAATCACACCATATGATTTACCCAATAGATTGATGGACTTAATGGATTAAATCCTTAATGGGTTACGTGAGAAACATTTAACCCTAATTATCATTTTATGTGAAACCCTAGTTTCACTTGGGCTTTGAGTTGGGCCCTTCTATTGGACTTTGGTGATTGGGATATTGATGATCCATCCAAGAATAATCATATGGACTAGAATATTTAGATGGGCTTTAGGGTAAGGCCCATATGTGAGGTTCGGGCCCAATTTGGAAAATTGGGCCATAATTGGGCATTTATGATTATGAGATATTGGGCCATTAGAAATGCCAAATGTTTGAACTGGACTAAGTAGTTGGGCCTTAGAATAAAACCATGTAAAGGTTTGGGCCCAATTTGGAAAATTGGGCTATATGTTGGGCTTTGAGCCATAGTTGGACTTTTGGGCCTTTGGATTGGTCCTTGGGCTTGAATCAAGCCAAGTTAGGGGTAGAGTAGTACTTACCCCAAGTATGTACTTATGGTTATGTGTTGGAACCCAATTATTAATTGGGTGTTATTTTGATGATTGACAGTTCGAAAACCTGTCATCCAGCAGCTAGAGTTTTGTCTACGGGACTTCAATAGTGTGAGGTGAGTTACCTTCCAGTAGAAGTGGGTCTAAGGCCATAATGTTGGCCCAATAGTAGGAGTTGTTTGTTAAATGATTGTCTTTGTGATAATTATCTGGTATGTCACTATCTGTATGCTTTATATGTTAGTATGCTATGTTATTATGTGGTAGTGGTAGGGGGTGAAATAGTCCCCAGATACCGGTTGAAAGATACCGAAGGGGTAGGTCGGGCACCCAGATATGCCTAACAGTATATTCATGTATCTTATGCTATGTTATGATGTGGTAGTGGTACGGGGTGAAATAGTCTCCGTTATCCAGTTGAAACAGACCGAAGGGGAGGCCAGCACCCAGATATGCTAGGCAGTTATCCGGTTGAAAGAGACCGAAGGGGAGGCCAGCACCCAGATATGTTAGGCAATATGTGTATTGTATGGTATGTGGTATGATGGGGGAACTCACTAAGCTTCGTCCTTACGGTTTTCAGTTTTGGTTTCAGATATTTCATTCTCAAAGGAAAGGAGTCGGCTCAATCGCAGCGCATCACACTATGTTTTCCACACATGAAATCCTTGGGATTATACTCTGATATTGTTTTATTATAACATGTTTTGATTACTGACACTTTGGTTTTGACATGAGATGTTATTATGGATGTTTTCTTATACAGTTGGTTTTATAATAACTTAATTAAAATGAAATTTTTGGTCTTGAATTTTGGGATGCTACATGTACAAGGTAATACCGTAATACATTATACATTTAGGGGCACGTTCATTTAGATTGCAAGCTTAGTATGATTGTACATGATGTCCAAATAGTTATACCTCTTAAATTTCAAGAAATGTCTAATATGCTTTATATAATAGTAAAGATAAAGATAAAGATACTTGTAATACCAAAAAGAACTATTGATGTATAATGACGGTCGGTCCATATGGTGGGTGACCTAGGCAACCGCCTAGGGCCTACATCTCGAAGGGGCCCAAAATTTATGGGTTATATAAAAAATCAATTCATGCATATGTTTCTTAAGGGCCTAACCAAGTTAACTCAATTTTAGATCAACCCAAGAAACTAAATGGAATGCTACTAGGAGCACATCATGCAATTAAGCATAACAGTGAGCGGGATTTAGGGTCACAAATTGATAATTACACACAATGCGTGTGCGAAAGACACCTCATGAATCATGTGAATCAATTATCCAAATCATGCCTTGTTGCCTTATATACATCAAGAGACACATTAAAGTATCATGATCACTTTGTTAATCTTTCGATTCTCTTGTTTCCTCCTTCAATTGATTTTTTATTACACATACTTTCTGATTGGTTTTTGTTTTACAAGCGTATGATTAAAGCTTATGATTTTTTGTTTGTGTTCTTGACAAGCATCCGGCACGAATTTGATGTATTGTTTGATCAAAGTTTTTTATTTATGATTTTTTGTTTGTTTCTCATTCTCTGTTCTAATCAAAGATTCATGGAAAGTCTCAAACCTTCTAATTTTTATTTATAATTTTTTTTTGCATATCACTACAAAAATCCGAACTCCATTCTTTTAGGGCCTGAATTATTTTGGATTTATGATACTGTACAAGATTTTGATCAAAGCTTCTGATTTTCAATTTATGAGATTATACACGCATCAGGTGTGTATTTGAGGTATGGCTTGATTATTCAAAGCTTTTTTATTTGTGATTGTTTTTTTTTGTTTCACGCTCTCTATTATGATCAAAGACTCAAATAAAGTATCAAACTTTCTAATTTTGGTTTTATGCTTTTGTTTGTATATCAGATTTCTGAAATCTAAACTCCATTCTTTCAGGCTGAAATGTTGCCGATTTTTTACTCAATAATGCAATATTTTTGTAGATTTTTGTATGTAATTGTATAATCCAAAGTTTTATGTTCCAGATTTTATGATGTTTGTTTTTTACTTCATTTTAGTTGCTGATTTTATTTTGCAATATTAAACTTATATATAAACCTAAAAATGATATATGGATAAGTTTTAAAAAGCATTGACTTCTAATTTAAATGAAGATGTCACTAACTTGAATGAAGAAAATACTATTTTAAACATGGTTCTGAAAGGCATGTTATGGCGTGTCCCAAGGCCTGTCATGACGTGAGGGTTGGTATAGCCGTCACGAAAACGTTCAATGCGGGTTTTTTTTTATTTTTTGTTTTTGTTTTCCTAATCGGGCGTAAACCAATTGAGTTTTTGTTAAACTTTTTATATTAAATGATAATATATCACATCTAAAAACTTGATATATTTGATATAATTCTAGGATTTATATTTGTTAATGTATATAAAATTATCACCCCTTGAAAAACGTCATGACTCGTCAAAGTTCGTCATGACTTAGGCTTTACCATCAAGCTCACTCCTCATGTTATTTAAAACATTGATTTTAAATGAACATAATGTTAGTTTAAATAAACATGAAACTAATTCGAACGAAGAAAAATAATAATATATTAGATAAAATTGATGTAAATAGTATTATTAGTTATTTTTGTAAATGGTATGTTTGGTTTTTGAATTTTTATTATTTTATGAATTTGAAGGGTTTTTTTTTATTATTTTTGAGGCCCAATCAATATATGATTGAACCAGGCCTGTGAATAATGAAATACGACCGTTACAAAATCATCAGCACCTTTTTCCTTCCAACGCATTTCAAAATTTTAAGCCGTTGCACCAAATCCCATCAACAAAATCTCAACCCTCCACCATTCTTTCTTTCCATTCAATCTCACCTCCTCAAAGAAACCCTTCAAAATTTCTCTCTCAAATTTACAGTCCACAACTTCACTCTGCTCCAATGGCGCTTAGATCTCTCGATAATACAATGCCCTTAACCCCTGAACGCCCTAAAAAGTCTATTAAAGTTTCGAATTCCATTGCAAAACCTAACCCTAAACCTAAACAGCCTGTAGATCCGAATGTTAATGACGAAAACATAGCTCCTCTTGATCCCGTTGCCCCTGCTGTTGATTCTGTTGATTACGTCTCCTCTGAAGATCTAAAACCCCTTTCTGACCCCGATGTCAAGTTCCAGGTAAATATCTTTCCGTTTGAGTGATTACTTTGAAACCCGTTTCAGTTATATCTCATCTGAACATCTAAATTCCATTTCTGATCGTGATGTTAAGTTCCAGTTACACATGCGTCTTGGTTCCATGAAAACTAGATCTATATCAAGAACCCAGTTCGTGATTTTGTGTAATTTGATTCATTTTTTTTTTCTAATTGCTGTGAACTCAGGGCCTAATTGAAGGACTCGAGTCCAAGGATTGGCTGAAGATTTGTGATTCGTTAAATGATGTTAGGCGGATGGCATTGTTTCACTCCACTTTGTTGCTCCCGATCTTGTATGTAGAATCCAACAGTTTTTTTTTATGTATTAAACATCAGAAAATGATTTTGTCGAGTTTACTAATATGTGGGGTTTTTATATGAATACAGGGAAAAGGTTTTGTTGATTTTAGTGAAGGCAATGAAGAATCCAAGAAGCGCTTTGTGCAAAACTTCAATCATGGCTGCTTCTGATCTTTTCAAATCATATGGCGATAAGTTGCTTGAGTCCACAACCTGTGATGCTGTTGACCATATGGTATGAGTTAGATGATGGAAATGGAAGTCTTTTTTTTTTTTTTTTTTTTGCATTTAACTCCATTTTAAACCCTTTAAACTCCTTATTCACAGATGCTGCAGCTTCTGTTAAAAGCTTCACAGGATAAAAAGTTTGTGTGTGAAGAAGCAGAGAGAACACTGAAAACAATGGTGGCTTTTATAGCTCCAATCCCTCTCCTCCACAAGCTCAAAGGCTATGTCAGCCATGGAAACATGAGAGTCAGGGCAAAAGCTGCAGTTTCAATCTCTCATTGTGTCTCAAAGATGGTATGCGATAATAATTCAAAATCACTTTCTTTTAATTGGTTGTTTTGTAATTAATTAATTTGTTTTGTATTGTTTTAGGATGTTGGAGAGATGAGGGATTATGGGGTTGTGTTGTTGGTGCAAATGGCGGCTGAGTTGTTGAAAGACAGGCTTCCGGAAGCAAGAGAGGCGGCTAGAGGTGTGGTGGTGGTGATTCATAAGGTGGTTATGGAGGAGGAAGGGAGTGAAGAAGAAGAAGAAAAGGAAAAGGAAAAATGGCAAAACTTTTGCCAAGAGAATTTGTCTGCTATTGATGCATTGGCTATGGTTAAACTTGTTGCATCTCAATAGATTTTTTTTTTTTTTTTTTTGTATGTGTGGTTTTAATGTTTAGGAAGATCATGATGCTGATGAAATGGTCTTTTAGGGTTTGTTGTTTTTTTGTTCCTATCAAGTTTTGTGTGAATAAAATGATCTTTAGAAGCCTAAATTGATGGATCTTCTCTTTTGAGTTATTTTTGCATCAAGTAAAAAAGAGCTCTTATCCATGAAGTCAAAAAGAATTAATGTGGTAAGCCAAAAAAGATTGGTTTAATGGCACCAATTCTTTACCTATTTTATAACATTTGAATCGATGAATGTCATTAAAATTGATGAATATCATGAAATTTGTTTTTTAGTAAACAATGAAAAGATAAGTTGCCAATAAACCCCAAAAAATGTTATTAGAAGCTAACAATTTCATGGTTTTTGTATTTCCATAAAATGTCATATTTTAGTTTTAACTTTGTTATGAATTTGATCCAAATTTTCAAATATTGTCCAAACTTTTTTCTTAACAAATTTGTCCCAACTGTAGGCTGTTTTTTTTTTTTTTCTGTACAAATTTATTTTTTGCAACTTTTTTTACAACCTTTTTAAACATTTAAAAGACTTTTTACAACTATGTTAAGAAAATTTATAATTTTTTTATAAATAAGTATAAAAAACTTTTTTTAAAGAGTTTTTTACCACTTTTTTTATTTTATTTTTTTATTTTTAAATTACAACATTTTTTACAACCTAAAAAAACCATTAAAATAATGTTGTATGAACGTATAAAAAAGTTTAAAGAATTTTCTAAAAAAAAAAAGGTTTAGAAGAGGTTGTAAAAAATGTTGTATAAAATATGTAGATATATTATACTCTTTTACAACATTTAGAAATAATTTTGTTTAAAAAATGTTATATGAAAGTATTAAAAAAAGTTTCAAGGAAATTGTAAAAAAAAGTTAGAACTTTTGTTTTTAAATAAGTATAAGAAAAGTTGTAAAAATTTATAAGAAGTTTAAAAGAAGTCTTATTAAAGGTTTAAGAAGGTGGTAAAATGTAAATAAAACTAATATTGAGGAGAATTTGTAAAAACAAAAAATAAAATAATAATAATAAAATAATAAAATAATAAAATAATTAGGCCACATTGGTAACAAAGTTTAAACTCAGGCCAAAAATTTAAGATTAAAACATGACCTCCTATATCATTATACATTGTATAGCATAGCTATATGGAAATACAAAATTCATGAGTTCATTATCTTTTGAAAAAATATTTTGAGTTTGTTGGCACGGCCAGACATAGAAATTCATACTAGGTGCTGCACATTTTTTCCGGTCACAAATATAATATAAAACATAAAAATAATTCATTACGTCTAATACAAAAAAGCGATCCATTATATAAAAAGTTAAAAACATAAGAACAATCTATTATAATTTAAATTTGTCATCTTCATTTAGACATCTTTTGAAAACGCTCCATTATTTTTTCAGTCTCAACTTTCACAAGTGCTTCGTTCTCAACATTGCAAAGCAACGCATCGTTCAAAAAGTCATCGCCAATTTTGTTGCGCAAGTCGGTCTTTAAGAGCTTTATCTTCGAAAAACATCTTTTGACACTTGCAGTTGCTACGGGTAAAATTAAAGCCAACTTTAAAAGCTTATAAACCAAAGGATAAGATCGATGTTTTCTTGTACTAACCATCAAACGAGAAAGGTCGGAAATTCCTTTCAAACTAGTGAAGCGCTCATCTTTGATGCAAGTGTGATAAAATATCTCAAGTTGTCCTTCAAGTTCTATCATATCTGAATCATCAAAGTCATACTTATACAACTTACCCAACTTCAACGACTTTGATTTGTCAAACTGTGCAAATGAATCACAAGGGCTCAAAGCACCCATGTATTCTAGTAACTGTGTGCTTCTTTCACTAAATCGATCTTGATATTCTGTAAGTTGCATATCCACCACTGTATTGAAGATTTCAACTTTAAAATGAAATCTATTAGTCTTTGAGGTCTTACGGTTTCTCGCACCAACATACAAATCTTCCATATCCAAAGTATCAATATTGTGTGTTTGACAAAAAGATGATACATTTAGCAAAATGCTATCAAACCTTGTGTTTCTTAAAGATTTCAATGCCTCCAGTGTCCCTCTAACCATCGAAGCCGCTTCTAAAATGTCTAGATCTTTTTTTTGAAGTTGCTTTGACAATGTACCCGTGAGGCATAAAATGTCATACATCATATATAAGTAAAACACAAACTCATATGATTTAAAATATGATAAGATTCCAGATGCTTGTTGACGGTTTCCCAATGACCCTCCTTCCTCTTTCACAAAATCTAAAACTACAAGAACGTCTGCAAACAACTTCATCAAACTTGTGAGTGTGTTGAAATATGACCCAGATCTTGTATCTTCCATTCGATCAAGTGTAGTCTCTTGATTTAACCCTCTTCCGCTTTGAAGTTCACCAATACACAAACCTTTTTGCATCCTTTCTCTTGCTTGTTCTCGTAGTAAGTCTTTTCTTTTACACGAGGCACAAACAACATTAACTACCAACGAAATTTGCTCAAAAAAGTCACTAACACCATCATGTTTTTTTACTACAGCCACAACCACTAATTGAAGTTGGTGTGCAAAGCAATGCACATAAAAAACTGTGTCATTCTCTTGTAATATCAAAGGTTTCAAACCATTGAATCCCCCTCGCATATTGCTAGCCCAGGACCGGCCCAATGCATGGGCGGCTTGGGCGGCAGCCCCAGGGCATCAATTTTTTTTGGGCATAATTCTAATCCCGGTTAGTGTGAGTATATGTTAAAAATTCATCTCGTTCTTTTAATTTTGTGGATCTCGTATCATAATTTCATAGGGGAGCTTGAGTTGAAGGCGGCAAGCAAAAAAAACTAGGAGGAATGGCGCGTATGGTAGAACTGAAGACGAGGAGACATGTCAATTCGTTCTTCACGCCCTTAACCAATCGACAATAGGAGATTCACTAGAGCGATGCGAATTCCGAGTTGTCTTTTGGCAGTATAAATCGCAAATCAACAGCTCTGATCTCCTCTCACAACAACTCTCACAATTTTGGTCTGTGCTCTACATTTTTTTTTTTTTTTTTTCTATAAATCTGGTTATATTTGTTCTTGTCTTCTCTCTACAAATCTGGTTAATGGAGGCAGTTTTCGATTGTTGTAAGTTATTTCTTTTTTAGTTATGTGAGCTCTATGGAGTGTAATAAATTTTTGTTATTTCTTTTAAATGGTTTTGCAATTTCCGATTCTGTTATTATTGTTATATTCAATTAGTAACTGATTATAATTAAATGTTTTTTTTTTTTTTTGTAATTTAAATAGAGTGTAATCAATTTTTCTTTTTAGGAACTAAAACTTAAAGTTAAATTTATGTAAAAACATCCTTTATAATCAGTCAATTTCTTAGAGTCGGATTCTCCATGTTCGTGAAAGTTTTTTGGGTTTTTGACAGTTTTGCCCATAGGCTCTTTCAAGTCTACAACTATTTTGAAGGTCCACATGGTTTTTTTGGCATGATGCATTTGCTTTGTCTTACTGTTGTGTTGTTGTTACTGGGATTTTGACGCTTTTATCCCTGCATTTGAAATCATTTATTTTTAGTGTTATGTTGCTTCTGTGTAGCTTCCCTCCCTGGTTTGTAGTCTTGTTGGTAGTAGTCTTGTGTTTGTTCTCTTTTCCATCTTCCTGCAGGTGATTTTTATTCTAATGATTTGCTTGTCATTCAATTAGAATCCAACATAGTTAAATCTCTTTGTTTTGTTTAGTTATTTTGATTGTATGATTGTGTCATTCGAGGAGAATTATGTTATTACCCTCCAAATCATTGATTACTATTGATTTTTACCAAATATATCAATGAGATAGTTGAGATGTTGACTTTTGTTTCTTTTAGTACCATTTATTTTTACTCAATATATGGTTAGAAAGAGAACATCATACCTTATTTTTTGTTTATTCAGTTGTTTTAATGCATTCCTTTTGTAATTGGCAGGTTGTGTAAGAGAACATGAGAGAGATCCTATGGGGTATTAAGAAGTTCATAAATATACTTCAGAGATTTTACCATTTTGTTCCATATTTGGATGCCATAAGTAGTGCCTATTGATTTATTCTGTAAATTATGCATATTTCTAGTCACATTGTTTATGATACAGGCCTGAAACCAATGAGCTTTTATGATAAGTAAAAACAGTCAAGTGTTTTTTTTATACATATATTGATTTTCCGTACTTCTTGCATACAATGGAGTTTTTGTTATGGGTAATTGATTTTTTGCTACAAAGACTATATATAGATATTGTTTATATAATGTTTGGAAGTTATAGTGTCTGTATATACGTGACTTTTTTAATAAAAAATTGGTTTCACCTTTCTTTTATAAGTATAGATGTATATGAGTTAAGTCTATTGTGCATTTTAAGGTATAAAAGAGGGGCATTATTAATCTTTTTGCCCAGGGCATTGAAAAACTATGGACCGGCCCTGGCTAACCCCATCATAACATTGTCCTCTTATCTATTATATATATATATATATATATATATATATATATATAATATTACACATAAAGCGAATTAAATTAAATTCAAATAACAAAAAAATAAAGAATAAATTATCTGACTAAAACTCAACTTATTATTTGTAAGTACTTCACTTATGGCGTTTTTGAGTGTCGAAGAGGATGTATCATTCACGTGTACAACTCCAATGAATCTTTCCTTCACAAAGCCAAGACTATCCACATATCGCAAAATAATAGCCATTTGTTCTTTTTTCGAAACATCATTAGATTCATCAACCAATAAAGCAAACACATCTTAACCAATCTCTTGGCGAATACTCAAAAGAACCTCTTGTGCAAAACATTGCACAAGTTCTTTTTGAGTTTTAGGGCAAATCATTTGATTGTTTTTAGGAGCCTTTTCCAAAGTATTGTTGAAAATATCTTCATTGTTCTCTCGAATGGTTTTTAACACTTCAATGTAAAGCTCTCTATTTTGCGAGTTAACCGACTCGTCATGACTATGAAAAGGAAAACCGGTTTTCAATAAAAGTCTACAAACACTAATAGAAACAAGTAATCGAGCTTTATATTTATGGTCCTCCGCTTCGGTTTGCCTCTTCAAGACTACACTAATAGCTTGTTTTTCTCTCATTAATAATTCACACTTTTCTTTTGCTTTGTTGTGAAAACTATCAACACTACCTACTCTTTGTTGCATGAGATCTCCGTTATCGTTAGATTCGTTAGATTCATTAGAGCATGTTTGTGGAATTGCATTAGAAACCGAAGGGATGGATTGATTGGTGATTGTTGTTTGGGAAGATTCTTCATCACTTTCATTAGAATTAAACCTTGGTCTTTTGATAAGAACTACGAATTTCACCAAATCGTCCAATAACTTCAATAAAAACATAGCAATTACACCAAATCAAACAATAACTTCAATAAAAACATAGTAATGTCGAATTCCTAAAATAATTGATAAAATTTCAAAGTATCAATCAAACTTACTTGCTTCATTCTAGGGCTTGGAGTAGATTTTCGAACCACAGAAGATGAGAAGGATTGAAGAAACAACCGATTGCAGCAACAATTGAAATTTTCGAACAGAAGAAGGAAGCCTCGAACAGGCAATTGCGACAGGAACAGTCGAACAGGAGGAGTCGGAGGTCACTGTTGTCGAGCTGAGTTCTTGTATTCCATTTTTCTTTTTTCTTTTTCTTGTGCTTCTAAAATCCGATGGGACCCAACACAACTACAAATGACCAATTAAGCCATTAGCCATTGGCGATTTTTTTTTACTACAGATAATAGTGGATTAAAATTTAGAATATTGAGCTTCTAATTCTAAGTTTTAATTATATTTTTGGGTTTGGTTGATCCAGAGTGTCATTTTTTTTAGTAGTTGCATAATTTTTTTTTACTAAATGGTACTATAGGTAAAAAAATGAAAAAATTTCTACTGCATGCATGAAAAACAGGTGTTGTCACTGCAACCCCGGGCACCTAATAAAAACTTCTTTTGTTTGTTGGCAACTTGAATAAATTTCAATAGTATCTATTCGGTTGATTAAATCGGGTTTTGTTTATTCCATTTGGTTTAATAGGTTTTTTTTTAACAATTATAATTTAACTATAACCAACAAGAATCGGTTTCAGATTATTCAGTTTTAGCCTTTTAGGTTATTAAGTTAAAGTTCCATGTGTTTTATGCTAAATGATTTTCATTCACAAATTAAGAAACTAGATAGCAATTATTTACTTCTTAAATGTTTGTAAAAACTTTAGAATTAATAGTCTTAATAGGTTTGCAAAAACAGAATTATCACCAGAAAAACTTTAGAACCAAAGAGACATTTTTTTAGCTTACTAATTGCATCCAAGGGATACTATTACTATTTCTTAAATGTTTACCACTATGAGCTTTTTATGTCTAGATCTTTTGTACATAAGTTTCATGAAATAAAAAAATCAAACATGTTTTAGTTTTGAATAATAATAAAAAAAACAATATATATCTGAACTTCTTGACCCTACCTTCTTAAACAATTTAAACGTATTTAATTCAAATAAAACATTAGTTAGGCCTCAAAATAATTAATTTATAAAAACAAATTTTAAAATCATTAAACTAATGGTCTTATTCGGTTTGCTCTTCAAGGAAAAAAAAAGTATATTAAAACATTTTTTTTTCTAAAAGATAAGTGTTCTCTAATCTATTATTTATTATTAATCTAAAAAAAGTACGTACTTAGTACAACATGGGCTAAAGAGCCAAAAAAAAGATTACAAATTACAAATTTCAATAAACAAACTCTACCTAAATCTTGAAAAAAAAAAAAAAAAAAAAAAAAAAAACAACAGAACATAAATAGCTCAATAAAGGCATTTCAATGAACAATCTTCCTAAATCTTAAAAACAGAATAAAAAATCAATCGGTTTGTTGTTGAATCAATGTGCGTAAAGCTGACTCAACATGTGTAAGTGGTTGACCAACATAGAGCTCAAGTTGACCTTTCTTCACCACAACTACTTTCATAATCTCTGATTTAACTGCCTCTTCAAGCTCCTGAAACAAATAGCAATCTACTTTTATCCATATTTTGAAAAATCATAACTCTACCAAAAATGTTATCTTAATAATAAACATTAAGTTTTTTTTTTTTTAATCCACTTGATTATAGTAATTTCATCAAGATACATTGCAATTTTCATTGTTATAATCGGTAGATTTCTCAAAGTATAATATGCAAATGCGAAGAAAAAAAAAAGAAACTACAATGCTATAATTTGGTAGATTTTTATATTACAATGCTTTATAAGAAATAAAAATTTGGAAGTATAATGTTGTAATCTAGTTGTGTGACCCATGTATTATACGGGTTTATTTATAAAAAAAATTATATACGAAACTCTAAACATTTGAGAAGTTTGAATTTGTAAGGAAAGTGAGAAAAAAATAATGAATTATTGAAATTGAAGTTGAAGTGCTTCTTTCTCTTTTAAATTTAAACAAATAGTTTAGATAAATAAACAAAGGAAATAATTTGGGTTTTAATTTAAGAATTTTTAAACTATAAAGAAAGTCTGCATTAATGAAATTGATATCCATTTGTTATTGCAATTATTACATTTAAATATTATGTGAAATTTAATAAAATGGAAAAAAACCCATAAAATGACATGTAGAAAAAACTTAATTTGAAATAACCACAAAATGACATGTGGCAAAATGAATGAGTGTGACATCTGACAAAAAAGATTTTTATTTATTAGAATAGATATTTGTAATAAGAAGGGTTAATCTGATAAAAAGCCTGATATTTTGTGTTTTTTCCAAATTAAACCTCAACTTTATCTTTTGCCTGAAAAAGACCTTGTATTTTTTCATTTTTCCAAAAAAACCCTCAACCTTCTAACTGCTTCCAAATAAACCCTCAACTTTTTTAGTTTTCTCAAAAAAAAACCTCACATTTACAATTTCTTTTTGGAAAAAAATGACGAAAAGGTCCGGATCGAAAAAAAATGAAAAAAATACAAGATTCTTTTGAGGAAAAAAACTAAAGTTGAGGTTTAATCCAGAAAAAACACAAAATATAAGTTCTTTTATGAGATTAACCCTTAAAAGAAATATTATAATGTTTCAAACTTGTGATAAGAAGAAAGGAAAGTAGGATATTAAAATATACAAATAAATAAAAGTACATTACTATATCTTGAAATTAGCCCTAAAAAAAAGTAGGATACTAATACTTACATTTGTTGGAATTGGTATGATATTAGTGGTGAAATCTTCTAAATCTTGAAAAAAAGATTCCAAAAGATAACAGAAATTTGTGGCATCACCTCGATCTTCAAAAGCAACAGTGTGAGATAATCCACCATTCTTACTTTTAAAATTACTCCTTAAAGTAAATAATCCTTCAGATTCTTCACTTTCACCCCCTCTTTGCATAAGAACAGCCTGATAAATGAAAAGTTGATAAGAAATAGCAATGTACTTTTATATATAATTGTACTTCATATTTCTTGCATTTGACTTTGACCCTTGTTAAAATATAAAAAGTCAACTATACATCAATATATAGTCATATGTAATAATTTTACATACCAAAACATAAGGGAGATTAGTCCACCAAAAGTCTCTCACAGATTTCTTGTTTCTACCCTTTTTGCCCTTTAAACTTCCATTACTATAAGAATCATCATGTTTGGAAGATAATGAAGTATTACTTTGACTTTCTTGACCAAAGCCTCGAGGTTTCCTTATCTCCTTTGAGGCACCTATGTATTAAACAAATGATTAAAAAAAAGTATAAAATTCATTTGTAAATAAATCGATTTTGAACATACCTTTTATTGATTCAGTCTTAGTTGCTCTTTGTTTTGATTTTTCACTTCCATTCACCAACTTATTTATAGGCTCTATAATGGGAATAGATTCATCTACTTGTTCTTGATCTTTATTAACAACATGAAGATCTTTAGTGTTATCAAATCCCTTTGGCTTTTCCCCAGAATCAATTGAGGGACTTTTATATTTATACTTCTTTTTGAACATCAATGGAGGTGAATCTTCTTTTATTGGAAACTTAGGGGGCAACTTTTCATAATTACCTTCTAAACTTTTTCTTAACTTCATTAATCGACTATCCACCTCTTTCTCCTTCAAAGATTTATCAATCAAATCATGATCATGATCAATATCATCATCATCATCATCTTCTTCTTCCACTAAGCCTTTTCTCTTTGCTTCTACCCTTTCTTGTTGCCGAGCTTCCCTTGCCATTTCTTGAATTTCTACAATTCTGTTATCCATTTCAGATTTATCAACTAATAGTATTCCACCCTCTTTGGTTTCCATTAAATTCGGATTCTCTTTTGATTCTAAAGCCCTAGGTTTCTTGTACTCATCACTATTCAAGTTTCGATCTTCACCCTCTAAATCATTCCATCCAAATATCAACACGGCGCAGATCGTTTGAAAAACAAAAGCCCCAACTAAATACAATCCGATTTTAACAAATGACCTAGTTGAAAACTCACCCGCAATGCCATCGAGGAATCCAGTGGTTTGGGAGAGAGAAAGCTGGTCAGTTTCAGTATTCTGTTGCTGCACGGTTTCTTCTATGACAATTGGTGGGGTTTTGCGGGGAAATTCGGGATGAGAATTGTCCGGATAAGGCTTGTTTTCTAGGGTTTTGAGGATTTTCTTTCGGAGATGGTTAGTTCTTCTTCGTCTTGATGGAAACGACGAGGGGAGAGAAGAAAGTAATACGAGCGACTTTCCGGGGATTGGAGCTGCCGAGGTGGTCGGTGGGAGGGAGGAAGAAGTTATGGCAGCGGCGGCGGCCATGGTGGCACCGTGTGCACCCGCCATTGATTATTTGAATTTTTTTTGTTCCCCACGAATAAAAGGTTACTTGTAGTTTGAGTCTTGTTTTAGTTGTGGAACAAGTTTTACTATCATTTAAATGTTTTCATTGGCCACTTTTATAATGATTGTCTTTTATTGAATAATAATAATATTATATTATATTAAAAAAAAATTATAGAATAGTTATTTAGTATTTGAGCAATCGGTTAAGGTGAGTTTTACTCTATTGATTCTTGAACCTAAGAAAGGAATTGTTCTTGATCTCTTTTAGACTACCCCAGTGGGGGGTTTTGTGAGCGCTTACGGTAGATTTAATAAAAAAAAATGAATTAATTTGGTGAACTAGGCCGGCAAAACAACCCACTCACAAAAGATTACTCTCATTTTACTTTAACGATTACACTCATTTTACTTTAACACGTGTTGATCAATGAAACCTTCCGCCATATTTTTTTTTGATAAGATTATGTATTTTAGGATAAAAATCATTATCTACTAAAAATCTAATATTATCTCAATCAAAAAAAAAATTTAAAAATACTAAAATTTCTATTTTTTTTCTCTATAAATAGAGTATAATATTGATTTACTTCATATCTCATCTCAACTTTTCATTTCTAAACCCTTTTGATTTCTTTAATAAGATGAATCCAAATTTCATCTTAAATCTTGATGATTCTCAAGATTATCAAAACTTTCAAAGTTATGAAACCTCACAGTTTTTCGCGAATCCCAATCAATTTCTCATCACGGAAAATGTTCAAACCTTACAAAATACCGGAAAAAATCCAAGGGGTGATAAATGGGATGCTGATGAAGATATCGCTTTAATGTCAGCATATTGTATCGTTAGTGAAGATGAGAGACGTGGAAAAAACCAAAAGAAAACATCAATATGGGCACGAGTGAAGGAGCTATATGATGCAAATCAGGCGGAAAACCCAGGAAAGCTTGGTAACAGGAACATAACTCAAATGAAAGGTCGTTATAAATGACTTATTGAAAGTGCCGGCAAATGGGTTGGTGTTTACCGAGAAGCATATAGAAAAAGAAAAAGTGGAATGAGTATGAAAGATGTTAAGAATGAAGCTCATAAATTGTATAAGACAAGTGGAAGCAAGTTCAATGACACAATTGTTTTTAATGAGGTTATGCGTAAACATCGAAAATGGGATTTACAGCTAGATCATGATGCAACACGATCACATCCTGAATATGAAGTGGGTGATGAAGAAAGTGGTGGTAGCACAAAAAGATCAAGGTCTACTGAAGAAGGGGAGTATTGTGTCCAATCCAACACAGAAGGGGCAAATATTGTTGGTTCAACAATTAAACGTCTGACGGGTAGAGATGTGGCTAAAAGAAAAGAAAAAAGTAAGTCTTCTAATGAAGTTGTTGCAGAACTTCGTGCAATGAAGCTTAGTAGAGATAGTGAAGTAGAAGTCATGAAAAAAGACTCGACTTTGATCAACAAAGGGAGCAAAAAACAGATGAAAGGGAGCTAGTGAAGATGCAAAGTTTGCATTTGAACACACTCCTACAAAAGGAGCACTTGTCATCTGAAGAAGAAAACATGAAACGTTTTCTAATGTCTAAATTTTATGGAAACTAATTGCAATTTAGTGTATGTTTTAATTTCAGTATGCTTTTAGTGTGTTTGTAAGATATTTTATTTTGTATTTGTATCTCATGCTTTTAATGTATTTGTAAGATATTTTATTATGTATTTGTATCTCATGCTTTTAATGTATTTGTAATATATTTTATTGAATGTAGAGTTGTCATTATCATCTTTACTTAATGCATAGTTGTCATTATCATCTTTCAGAGACACCAGTCATTTCCAGTATGCTTTTATTGAATACAAAGTTGTCATTATCATCTTTATTGAATGCAGAGTTGTCAGTATAATCTTATCATCTAGAAAATCCGTCATTATCTAATGTGTATAAGATTCTTTGATGTGTCGTCTTTTTATAGGATCCTTGGATTTTATCTAGATAAACTATTATAACATTATCTTTATTTAAAATTTGAAAAAAAACAAACAAAAATAAATATTCTTCCTATATTAATAGAGTATAACACTTACATATTTTCATATCCACCTCTAATTATTCATTTCACTCTTCATTTCTAATCTCTTTGAAAATGTCTCATAATGCAAACTCATCAGATGGTTCCAGTTCATCGAATGTGAACGAATATGATGAATGGGAAGCACGAGTTGTTCAACAGAATCGACAACTTGATGTTATCATGACTGAGTTACTCATAGGCATGCCAAACATGAGCGTAAGAGATCATCCTAGAGCAAGAAGGAGGTATTGTGATCGGGAACGTGAGTAGGGTGAGGCACATTTGATGAAAGACTACTTTGTTGACAACCCAACGTATGGTGAAGCAAAATTCCGTGGTAAATTTCGAATGCGAAAATCATTATTTCTCCGCATAGTGGAAGCTGTTACAGCAAATGACCGATATTTTCAACAAAGACGCAATGCCACATGCAGACAAGGTTTTTCACCAATACAGAAATGTACTGCAGCTATGTTACGTCTCGATTTTCAACTCAATTTTTTTTTCATTTTTAAATATATAAGAGAGTTTTAGCGGAAGTCTAAAAACATTATTAATTTCTTCGATGCGAGTACAGTCACGTTGGAGCCTTTCCATGGTTAGAAGAACAATCATGAAAAATAATTATTCAACAACTGTAAGCCGAGGCTTAGTGAGTTTCCCAGGATACCATATATCACAATACATATACATGCATACAAAAAATGGCTCACGACCTTTCGCCGATCCACCAATTGGCTCACGAACTTTCGTCGATCCGCCAATAATATGTGTATCTAGACTTACGGTCTACCTGCCATTTCGTCATCAACACACGGGTCCATAGGCTCCCGACCTATCTCCAGTCCACCGTCAACCCCTAACTTAACCGTAATAACTTAAATATAATAACATTTAAACACATAGAGATTACACTTTCAACACTATTCTACTAGTTCAAGTACAATAACAATAAGCACATAGAGACTATACTTTCGGCTCTACTCAATAACTCATGTATAAAATCATAAAGCACATAAAGACTATATTTTTGCTTTACTAGCTTTCTATCCTAACATACATGGATATATATATTGTAATACACAGTATAGTGAGATAATTGTTACACCCCAAAACCGGAACGACGGAAACGTTCGGGGGCGGAGGACGTCATGTTTAGTATCACAAGTCATGCATCATAGTAAGCAAAGTAATAAACAACCATTTCATTAGAAAGAAAGTGTTTACAAAGTATGTGATTCACATAATATAGAATACGTAGCAAATAACAAAAAGACAGGAAGCTATACTGCTCCATCTTTTGAATCCCAGTGCGCGTACCTGTCTACTGGTCTCCTGAGAATACAAGTTATTTTGAAAGAGTAGATCAGCATTTAAGCTGGCGAGTTCATAAGATTTTAGTGATGTAATGTAAGTTGTAAGAAAGTTGTAGTAAGTTGTAAGTTTTGTTTAAAAAAAGTTCGCCTGTTCCTCCAGAAAATCCTATATTTCCTGCTTTGATGAAAGCTAAGTAAAAATGACTCTACAATCCTTTCTATGACTACTAAATCGATACAAGTTATATAAAACCCAGAGTAAACAAACAATCGGTTGTGTGTATTTGCCCTAAGCCCACAACCAAACAAGGAACAGGAAATGAGGCGGAAGGCACACATCCCGTTGTTTGTTAGATCATCGTTGTATATAACTCTGGTGTATTCACTTGGTACTCATGGAGTTAACTGTAATAGTTCCTTTATATTTGATGAAAAGATCCTTTAAGAAAACCCTTATTTCCTTTAGTAAAAATGGTAACAACAATAGTTCCTTCTATAATCACTTAGTTCATACTAGCTATATATAATCTAATATCGAACAGATAGTTAATTGTGTGAATTTGCCCTAAGCCCACAACCAAACAAGGAACAGGAAGTAAGGCGGAAAGCACACATCCAACTACCTATCGGATATTAATTATATATAACACTGATATATAAACTAAGGTATTATGGAATTAACCACTTAAGGTCCTTTAAGTTATACTGGTTTAATAAAATGGATTAAACCTTTACTGGTATGTTTCTAGTTTTGACTACCAAATGTTCTATTTGAAAAGTATGTTTTGTACTAGAAAACAGTGCATTGAATTAGTGTCCTATGACCTGACCCATACATGGTACTCCTTATGATTACTTGGTGTATACAGAATATATACATAGGTAAGATCGGATAGATGGTAGGTTGGGTGAATCTGCTCTAAGCCCACAACTAAACAAGGAACAGGAAATGAAGCGGAAAGCACACATCCTACTACCTGTCGGATCCGGTTAATATATATCCCTGATGTATAGACTAAGGAATCATAAAGTTAGCATTATAGGTCCCTTTGTACTGAATGTACTAGACCCGACTGTTCTGTTTGTCGCTTGAAAAGATGTAAGTTTTCCCTAGTTTATAACTATCTTAACTCGAAAATAGTTTGTATTAACTTTCTAGTGGAACTGTCACAATATGAAAGTAATGGGAAAATGAAAGTATGCAGTTGTCTTTTGAATTGACATACTGAAGTACTTGTTCATGTTACTAGTATGCTATGATTTTTGTATATATTTATGTGATTTATTTATTAATGTCCGGTAATTTGTAGATGTACCCCTTTATAAATAAATCCGGTACTTTGTAAGTGTACCCCATATATAACTCCGGTACTTTGTAGATGTACCCCATATATATATATATATATATATATATATATATATATATATATATATATATATAAATCATGGCATATTGTAGATGCACCATATATATATATATATCCATTATACTACTTTTATTATCACCTTTTGTTTAGAACAATGAGTTAGTGATACGTTCCCTTCCTAAGTTAATGGGAATCATTAGTATAATTATGTTAATCATGATTTGTTCTTCTGTTATAGTATCTTAGTATGTTCTCTTTGTATAGTGTATAGTATGTCTCTATGATGTATTGTATCTACCTCCCTGTTTCTCTTTATAGTGTGATCTCTATGTTATCGTGTATTGTTTCTACCTCCCTGTTTCTCTTTATTGTATGCTCTAGTATCTAGTATGAATTGAACCTCTAAACTATACCCCTTATAGTTTACTAGTGTTTTACTTGAACTGTTACTGAAAAGACTCATTTTTCTACTAAGTTATGATTGTACTTTAAAAACGGAGTTTTATAAACTATAAAGTAACATAACTTAAAAGAGTTTTTGAAATGTTTTGATCACTTATAAAAGACATAAGCAACCTTTTGAAAGATGTTTATAAGAAACATTTAAACAATTATCATTGTGTTCAACTTGTATTCTCCCCTTTAAAAGCATTTAAAACAGTTTATGACCTACCAAAATATAATAGATATTATTTTATGACCTACCAAAATACAATACTCGCTAACTAACGTTTTAAAATAAATATAGTCAATTATTATCGGAAATATGGGTGTTACAACTCTCCTCCACTTATATTGATTTCGTCCTCGAAATCGAACTCCTAATGCACTTTAAGAAAATTCCTACATGTCATCTTATTGGGGTTCTTGAGGTCAATTCAGGATCTAGCCAACATCTCCTCATCAATTATGATCCTTTATGATAATTAGGTCGTATAATTTCGTTCTCTCCCTTAGATGTACACTCGAACTCCCCGCGAAGCTTTCAAAAACTAGGAACTCAATGATCTAGACCTCCCAAATTTATACCCTACGACTAATGATCGCCTTCTGACTTAAAATGTCGATTTGTTCCTCTAACTAGGATCACTGCCGACTCGTTAAGAGATGAATAACAAGGGAAATTTATTTATGACACTCCAACAGAACACTACCGAATTATTAAATTTCAGGTGTTGTAACAACCTGGAATTTAACCAAAGCTACTATAACGGATTTACTGGTTCGAAACTTTGGAATCAATACTCTAATATTTTTAACAGACTCATCATAAGGCTTCCAACCTACTAGATTATAATGAACACTAGGTCACCAATATCCTTCTTGCAAGGCTCTAACTACTCTACCTACATTGGAAAATAATTGACATTCAAGCGATCTCACACACATGCGTTCAGGATAGGTGTGACAACCCGAAGTTTCTATCTTGTAAAAGTCAAACTTGGTCAACAAAAGTTAAACCTTGGTGGTCTGTAGACTCACAACCGCTACCTCACTATTCTAGAAGAACCTATTCATCATACCTTTTTATGTCTATAAATCACAAAATGCATCCTCTACTTGGCCTCTTGAGGCTACAACCGATTCGAGACACTTAACTTATGCAACACAGATGCTAAAGTCTTATTTTTGACCTATATTAACTTACACATTTTATAGATTCGATTATAGTTTTATAATATCTTACTCATTTATCAATAAAAGGAATAACTAAACCAAACACGCAGTATACCCTGAAGTCTAAAATAACACTAACACATCACTAGATGCATACGTAGTCGTACTCGACTGTGACCTTCAATTAAACATACGTACCTTGGAACTTACTCTAATTTCTTTTGATCTTAGGTGTCCTTTGTTGTCAATCGAACTTTTGCATACAAGAAAACTTTGAGAGCTTAAACAAGTCTTTGACGATGTCCTTCTCCTTACTAAAACTTCCAGAGGAAGTCCTTGGATCCTTTTGCTGCTTTTCAGGTTAAACTTTTACTACTACAACAACACTTGAACTGCGCGAGGTGCCTCCATAGCCAAATCTCTAGCAACTACAACTGCTTATGAAGGTTTTAACAAGGCTTAGATACTGTTTCCTTACTACTAATGCTATGGACTCTTATTTAACCTTAACTTCTACTTCTAAATTCAAGATCAACTGGTCGAAGATGAGGAAATGACTTTCTTCACTGATCCTATCATGTATACTGCTGATACATTAGCAAAATTCGGAAGGTATTCTTATCTTTTAATGGGAACAACCCTTATCAAACGATCTCTTCCTAGGCATCTCTTGTCTTACTTATACGCACCTAAAATGTTGTAAATAAAATGTGCTCACCTCTTCCGCCGCTTCTGCTACCGATAATCCTTGATATAGGTTTACTAGATCCTTATTGTGGCTTAACCCAAACTATCTGAGTCTGGTATATGTCTTGAATTATCCATCCTTTTCTATACGAAAGTATTTGACGCACATTATAGTGAACTATGTGACCTAATGAATTTCTAGTCAAATGGCTCCTATGTTGCGGGGATAAATCCCATATCCTTGAATGCATGAACCTATATGGTTTTCTTGGCCATCTGAGCCGAACCTGGGGATTTGATAACTCCTAGACTCTACCTAACGCTTAAAAGTAAAATCCAACCATTCCTCGATAACCACTTTGAGAAACATATAATCCTATGGGTATTATTGTAGAAGACTCCCTTCTTCTTTTACCCGTACTAATTAAACTGAAGTGAATAATTTCCACCTATTTGTGTTGTAACTCTCCTAGAACTTTGTCGTTGAAACCAAAAGTCGAACTTCCTTTTGCACTCTCGCTTCAGAGATCGATTCTCCCCCACTTGGGATTAACCCATCGTCCACTGTTGCTCATTACCGATCCAAACTAGCTCTTCCAATGCTATATGTATGTCCTTTTGACTTTGAAGAAACTCATGTTTGTCATATCCAATGACCTTTGATATTTCCATCATAATATTACTACTTGTATTCAGCGTAAGTGATCTCCTAGTATCGTGGACCAAAACAGTTCAAAGCTTTTCTAAGCACAAGATCGTTAAGAAACACATTGATTCACACGCATAACTAATGGTATAGGAGGATATGGGAAACTTAGTCAAAATACTAATAAAAACAATGGTTGCAAAATCTAATGCCCTCCTGTTATTATCTGGACCAATCGACATGTCGTCTTCCCACTGACCCTCTCGTAATGGTCATCTCACCCGTTTTTCGGAACACCTGGATGCAAAAGTACGGAAGACACTCGTATGTGTCTTTTTATACTCTCTACAATGAATGCACTTCCTTAATCTCTCGAGTGAGAATCTATTGTTTTGAACCTATTTGCCAATCGATGTTCCTGAACCTGCACATGTTCTTTTATCCTCTGATGGAACTCTAGTCCCAACTTTTGAGTCGTAGACTCAACTTCCAATGAGCACACACAGTCCTTCCTAACTCGTCTTATGAAGTGGAATCTATCTTAGCTACAGTAACAAACTTAGCGATCATAAACTAATAACCTTTTGTTACAAAAAGATTCATAACGAGTTGCATTCTTGTCTCTACGAGATAAACCCTGGTACGGAAGACACCTTCCTTCTCTCTTATTCTTCCTGTGTCAAAAGCTTGATCCTTCTCCCTTGGGTTATGACAGGTCGACATACAACCACACCATAAGAAGTAGCAACTCTAGCCGCCAATAACGAAGGCTGCAATTCTTCTATCGATCATCGTGATCATATCTTACTTAAATCTCGTGACTAAATGTAACATCTGGATTTTCAGGGATATTATTGTGTATGTTAATCTTGAGGTCGAAGGAGAGACTCGACGAGTTAAGGGTCCAACTCGCCGAGTCGAGTCGAGTTGCTCGCGTGGATTTAATGGGTGGACTCGACGAGTCAGAAGAGGGACTCACCGAGTAGGTGCTGGGCAGAGAAACCCTAATTTCCCGGGTTTGGGAATTATTTAAAGGCACTTATGGCCTCCTTTTTTGCGGCCACACCTTCGAGAGAGCAACCCTAAAGAGCCTTGAGCGTGTAAAGTGAGAGAGAAAACTATCTTGAGCAAGTTGGTGTTATTTTGGCAAGAAAGAAGAGGGTTCAAGCTAAAGGGGGGGGGCAGAGAAGATTGTAGATATGTGTTATTCAAGCAAGGAGCTTCAGTTGGAGGTATCAATTTTAAAACCTTTCTTCCTTATTGTGTAGATCTCATCTCTTGAGGATTAGGGCTTGAATTACCTTCTTGATGGGGTTTTGAGTGCATCAAACCTGCTTTTGTGAGCTTGTATTATAGATCTGGACCTTGTTAGGTCCAGAGAGTCCGAAAGTGTGAAGCCATAGTTGTGCAACCATAGATCTTTGAAGCTAGGAAGCATTAATGGAGTTTTAATAATATATAAAGCAATATACACCATGCATGGACACCAAGATCGGACCTTTACATGACTTTTGGATATTAGGAGGCTAGATCTATGAGCTAGAGTTACAGATCTGACCTCAGACGATCAAATGAGAAATCCAATTGGGTCAACTCGCCGAGTCTATGAGACGACTCGACGAGCCGGAGCGAGTTCGAACCAATACTCGTGACCCAGTGATAACCTGTCGAGTTTGGGGTTAACTCGACGAGCTGTGTGAGACCCGTGAAAGAATTCAGAGGATACAAGTGGACTCGGCGAGTCACACGAGTGCACTCGGCGAGTCTGGTCAAAATTGGACTGTTGACTAGAGTTGACTTCTGTTGACCTTAGGGTTTGGTCAAAATGAGTAAGAGAGTTCGGGGAGGGGTAGAATGGTCTTTTACCCATTCTCTAGGAATAAGAGTGTAAGGAGTGTATTAACTAGAAGTATTACCCTTGTGACAGACGGAGGCTAGATCGAGGATTCCGAGCACGAGATTTTACTAGCTAACTTACGAGGTGAGTCTTCTCACTATACCTTACCTAGAGTGGTAATTGTGTGTGACCGGAAGGTCTTATGTGCTTATAAGGGTTATGTGATATGTGTTTTTATGTGATATGTATATGTTATGGTTTGGACCGGAAGGTCAATAGAGTTTGGACCGGAAGGTCAACAAAGTTGGGACCGGAAGGTCAACAGAGTAGGACCGGAAGGTCTACAAATTTAGGACTGGAAGTGTTGGGTTATGAGCATTCTAACACTCCTAAGTGTACATGCAACCCTAAATACCTTGGATCTATGTTTTCTCTATTATACATACAATTATGAACATCCAAGGTATTATCCTAATCTAGCATACAAAATAATAAATATAACAAGATAGAATACATATCTCTTTGATGTAGAATGTCTTCATGAAGCTTGAGTGCCTAGTGCCCCAAGTGTGACACCTCAAATGGTTCACACAACACCAAATACACTTGGAATAACTTGAGAGAAACTTGAACACTCCTTGAAATCATCTAGCCCTCACACTCACACATTAGTGCACGATTTCTTGAGCCATGAGATTCTTTTATATGGTGGCTATTAGGGTTACACCATGTAACTCATAACTTTACCCATTCCTTATGCTCCATGGATTTTAACCTCCATGGAGTATCCATGGGTCACCCCATGGACTTAGTCCAACATAAGGAATCTTGGATCACAAGCCCACATATATAAGAATGAATGATTTACACAATCAACCCATATATTTAATTAGTCTCCTTTTGATCACTTAATTAATTCCAAATTAATTCTTGATCAATACTAATTAAATAACCTTATTAATATATTAGAACTTATAATATATTAACCAACCTTAAGTGTTATTTCTCTCATTATAGTCTATCCAAATGCATGATGCCATGCAACCCAAATGGACCATGCCGGGTCGGGTCAAGTCTTACCAATTATAGTTATGGACTTAGACATTAATCCAACAGTCTCTCACTTGGATAAGTCTAAAACTATTATTGCGTATGACTTCAGGAACCGATCAGCAATCGTAGCTCTCAAAAGCTTCTGTCGAACTCTGACCTTGTCGATGAACTCTGACCTTTGTCAATGACTTGTCCATTAGATAAGGGATCATATATTCCTCCATTCTAGATATCATATGGACTGAGACATGGATTATCAATCTCTCTCTGTCCATTTGTTGTTTCCCGATTTCCGATTCATGATGACTGACTGATTGAACAAATCAAATCAGTCCTGGCTTGGCCAAGCACTCACATGTATCATCTTTAAATCATCGAGGGGCCCACATATATCGCTTTTATCCCGAAGGTAAAAGGAATGGATAAACTTCGACTCATATGGCTTGTTCTACTACTTGTTGAATCATACACAAAGGCACGTTTTATAACATCGAGTTACCGAATGCGTTTTTGTGCAATCAATGTACAACCAACTCATAGTAACAACTCATATCTCTAGGTTTGAAGAATATAAGATATTATCGTCTCATGATCACTCGTGATAAAACCCATGAAGTGATTCAAATGAGCGCGGGTTGAATCCAATACTCAGAACTTATGAGCACTCATAAGTGTTGTAGCACCACTTTGTCCACCAACTTGGACCTCTACAAACCAACCCATGACAGTCTTGATTCATATCTACTTCCAACATATGACCGACTGTGGATGGTTTGAATAACTTAATCATTCAGGAAGAGCGACTTAGTTATTATGGAAGTCAAAACATGCAAAGTGAAACACAAGAATAAATGAATCAAATATGGTATCAAACCCTATGAATATAAATAAACACTTTTATTTATCACCATACTGATTACTCATTATTCATTGTTTCGGTTTTATCAACTTTATACTTGAATTTAAAACAATAGTTGTCCCATGCTCCAAGCATGTACACTATGTTTTCTAAACACTAGTCATGCATACACCAAGTATGCATACTATGTTTGTCTATGATCTTTACTTTGTAAAATAGATCAATCGAACATCACTCCAATGATCCTCTTTTCACAGTGCCAAATCCTTACTGCAAATGCAAGAATTCCAAATTCATGCCATTTACTGAAATCTGTTAGATTCTAAACTTATATGCATTGATCCTCTTAATGATTATGCACGAAGTCAGAAAGACTTGACAACAATCATTACAGAGCATTCCAAAGGAGATCAGCTCCTTGGAAACATCATTCTTTCATTAAGTTTCCTAATCTTACACAGATTGAATAATTTCTAACTTTGAAACATTTCCATATTCCATTTTGACTATCACTTCTGAACAAGAGTTGCCTCCTTACAGATTATGTCAATATGGTCCTTCCAGAATTAACATTATACTTCCAACTGTCCTTGAGCAACCAATCTTTGGTAAACCTTAGATTGTCCTCGACAATTGCTTAATCATTTTAGTCATATCCAATTCTAGACCTTTTCCCTTCATAATGCCCCAGGCATTTGGAAAATTTTAGAAAGGATGAATATAGCACATGTAATCGATCCTATATCCGAAGCATATGGGACACGATTCATGATGTCTCACATAAAGACTAAACCAGTCTTTTGCTATAATATTTCCATTTCAATTTGCCAAGTTCTCAAAATTCAGATTATGAAAAGGGATGCCGTAATCATAATCGAATTTTAGAACGCAAATAATGGACCCATATATAGAATTTCCTTATGTTGAGCCATTCCAACATGAAATTCATATATATATATATCCTTGATTAAATACGATTAAAATCTCAATCTAAGCTTTTAGAATTGAAATAAAGTATAATTTCCTCTCCCTTAATTATAGCAAAACAACTTTTTCAACCCCTACAACCTCACGAATTGAAACTTTTGTTTTCTATAATTAACATTGCTAACTTGCAACCTTTTTCATAATTATCATGCTCCCACTAACATGATGATTATTAGCATAACACTTATGCTCCCACTAGCTTTGACATGTACTCAGAAATCAGCTGACATTCTTACCAAAGTTCAGATTTCTGATACTAGATTGTTTTGATAAAACTTTATCAAAATCATACACCTCTCTTAGATAGCTCACATGTGTGTCTAAACAATTTTAGAACTATGAAAAGGGATGCCGTAATCATAGTATCAATTGTTTAGACCTTTGCCACTTCTCACAAGTCCATGTTAGTGTGCCGGTAAACCACACACGCTCCACTAACGACTTTGAGAATGCAAATATCACAATTGTTATCTAGCTAAAATCTACTTAGTGAAAGTGTTTCCTCACCATCATTTTCATGAATCGGAGAGAAACCTTATGACACTTAGATTTAATAGTGTATGTGTTCTTATCCATGTGAATTTGTCAAAACCATAATTACAAGACAAGGTTAGTGACAAATCCAAACTCATATTGATTAAACATGTGCAATCTTAAATTCTTGCCATTTGGCAGCTCAGGTGCCTGCCATTGCTTCCAAGTAGTTGTGCAACCAATTGAGAACTCTCAGAACTCCTATGCAAAGCCAACTTGAATAGGCACAAAAATTTCAACACGATAGGTTATAAACCTCAAGTCGTGTGCTAGTGAAGGACTTTAGGTTTTATTCTTGATTAAGTCTTGAAACTTTCAAGAGCTTTAAGACTCCCACTGTCCTCTTGACATATAAGACTCCCTTGTCAAATATTCAAGAGATAGTACGAATTCTTTATCAAGACTAACACTTTACACAATTGGCCTAAGTTGGTCTCTGTTTTATCCAAAACATCACAACTTACCAATTTCAAATGTACAAGAGTAGATAACCTTTTACTCTTACATTTGACTAGTGTTAACAAACCCTCTTTAAGATATGTCACTCAAGTTACAATCTTGGAGTATAACTCTAAGAATTGTTTTGGAACGAAGTATGACTCATCTTTTTGATTTAACCATTTCAACAATTCATGACTCCTCTTCTTAGTCATAAGAATGCACTAAGATGACTTTAGAGGACCAATTGTGATATGGTATCTTAATCATTAAGATGATCATAAACATGATACTAAAGTACTCTCCCATCTTTTCAGATTTGAGAAACTTTTATCTTTCTGCCATACTTTGATTCTTCTTATTCGTTCTGTCTCACATTGAAACTTCTCCAATGCTACAGACTTATACTTAAACTTATAAGTATAACCATATTTACTTAACTTAAGTAAATCATGACGAATAGTCTTCTTGATCTTTTGTGGTGGACTTGACCAGTGCACAAGAATGTGTACTCGATCCCTTAGTCCTTTCCTTATTCACATAAGGAATTAGTCTTAATTTTCCAAGCTGAAAGTTCTCATTCATCATACTATACAACTCGCATGATTCCAAGTTTCGGTCCAATTGAACCTTGGGTGATGAGAATCTTTCCTTATTTGGTAATATTAGACACTACCACAACCGAAAGAATCAAATCCATTTTTCCAATATTGCTATCAATGGAATCTTATAAGCAACAACTTTTCACAAATGCCATTGTAAGTATACTTAAAATAAATAAAATCAAAACCTTTTTCTTTTATTTTAAAACTTTGCGGAAAAACTTATCCTTACAATCCATATGAAAACCTTGTTGTTATCTATTCCTAAGCAATATAAATATCATAACTCTTAAGTAATAGCCCAAAATTCTGATCACCGAACCATGCGATTGAAATCCATCTTCGCGATCAGAATCAGCATGTACTTAATAGAGTTAGACAATGGACTTTACCTGAAGTAGAGCCAAACTTATTGACTTTAACATCCTTAGGTAAATTTGGCAGCTTCGTAACCAATGCCCATTCCTTTGGCAATAGTTACCTATGGACCCTTGATAATGGGACTATCTCAGACTTCGCCTCTCTCTTTACCATTGGGTCAACCGAGTTGACTATGGCCGATCCCTTTCCATTGGGAAGAGAGAGCTTTACTGGATATCCAATGTCATCATTGTCAATGTCCATAGCGTTTTAGGAAGTTGATCTTAGCAAATAGATAAGATCATTAAGGGTCTTGTCTTAGTCTGTTTCATAGGATTCCCAAAAGAACTCACTATGTGACTTAGAAAGTAGTTGAGCCACCAACTTTCTCAAGACTTTGACACCCAACTCTCCCGGCTTGTCAATATGTGACTACATCTCCAAGATGTGATCACACCTAGACCTTGCCTTGCCAATAGGGCTTGAGTGACCTTAAACTTTTTAGGAACTTGTAGGTTAGGGAGAATAATTGGAGGAGGTGAAAGAAGTATGATATCCATGGGACATCATCTTCATTTAGGAAAGCTTGTTTCAAGAGATTTGGGAAGATCATAAATGTCTAGACCAGACATCTTTTTGGGAGATATTCAAGATAGTTGATTTAAAGTCCTTAATATGACACCCAATATGAAATATTAAGGCTAGGACCCAACAAACTATTTTATAACTTAGAAGAGGGATGCCGTAATCCAAGCTATAAAATATTTGAAGGTAGATGAATGACGATTCACCAATTTCCACCATGAAAAACGAAATAATTTATTAGGTTTTAATTGGATTTGAAAGTCCTAGATCTTTGAGATTCATTGAACTGTTCAAAGGCATGTTTCAATCTCGAGTGTGCCCTTCAGGTTTTGTGACTGGGATGCCGAGGATCACAAAACAAGGTGTGAATAACCATGCAAATATACTTGGTACCCTTAATATTTACCCCTTAATCAGTGTGCCGGTTAACCACACACGCTCCACCGATACTATGATAAATATTAAGTTACCCTTTGCCTACCTTGTTAAGTCCAGGTTAGTGTGCCGGCTAACCACACACGCTCCACTAACGACTTAAGCAAAGTGCAAAGTGAAATTTCATGGGTTAGTACCAAATTCACATTTTCCTAAGTAACTAAGATTGGGTATTAATAAGAGTTTAGTTACTTAGTATTTATCATTAATACTTTTAATGAAAGGAGAATTATAGTCCTTGTCCTACCCGTTCGGCTAACGACCCTCCACCAGTCAAGGAAGCGGTGGGTGAGAGTGGACACCCATTAAACTGCCATTTTATAGGCAGTAACCTTATACCCCCCTTATAGACCGGCTTCGTGAATGAGGCCTACTAACGGTAAGACTGACTTTACTCTTATACATATATATATAAATATTATTAACTTATAATATTATAAAGTATAAGGGTTGAATTTTAACTTTTAAAATTCTAAGGGCTAACTTGGAATTAAAGTATTCATAAGTGAAAAAATTTTCAAATTCCAAAACTTGAGGGCAAGTTTTGAAACAATTCAAAACTAATTAATTCCATAACTTATGAGTTTAAAGTAGTTTTAATTAAAAAAAAAACTCTTCAAGTTCCATAACTTGAGGACAAGTTATGGAAGACTTTAAACTAATTAATAAAAAAAAATAACTTTTTTTTATTGTAACTTATGGAACTAATTAAGGTTACACTTTTTTTTTTAATTTAATGAAGAGACTCTTGAACCTCCATAACTTGAGGACAAGTTATGGAGTCATAAAACCATTTAATTAGAACTAGACTCTTCATTTTGTAACCTTTGCCAACTTTTATGAGTTTTATGATTCTTAAATGTGACTTTTCATATAACTTGAGGACAAGTTACAAAAACACACTTTGGAATCAACTCTTAGATTAAAATGGATTGAAAACAACTATTTCACACAACTTTTCTATTAATCTAAGAACCTCATACGAACAAGATAATTCAAATCATCAATCTTCAAGAAATTAGCATGAACATACAAACTAATACAAATCTTGAAATTATGACAATTATCTTAGAAATTGGATTAGCATGAACATTACCACATCAAAAACAAGTTTATAAGTCCAAAAACATCTTAGGGTAATGTTCCTAGTCCAATTCTAGCCAAAACAATCGAATATATGCATCCAACTCGATTTTTCAGCTACTTTTGCAAGTATAACAAGAAAACAAGCCTAGGCTCTGACACCACTATTGGGTTATGAGCATTCTAACACTCCTAAGTGTACATCCAACCCTAAATACCTTGGATCTATGTTTTCTCTATTATACATACAATTATGAACATCCAAGGTATTATCCTAATCTAGCATACAAAATAATAAATATAACAAGATAGAATACATACCTCTTTGATGTAGAATGTCTTCATGAAGCTTGAGTGCCTAGTGCCCCAAGTGTGACACCTCAAATGGTTCACACAACACCAAATACACTTGGAATAACTTGAGAGAAACTTGAACACTCCTTGAAATCGTCTAGCCCTCACACTCACACATTAGTGCACGATTTCTTGAGCCATGGGATTCTTTTATATGGTGGCTATTAGGGTTACACCATGTAACTCATAACTTTACCCATTCCTTATGCTCCATGGATTTTAACCTCCATGGAGTATCCATGGGTCACCCCATAGACTTAGTCCAACATAAGGAATCTTGGATCACAAGCCCACATATATAAGAATGAATGATTTACACAATCAACCCATATATTTAATTAGTCTCCTTTTGATCACTTAATTAATTCCAAATTAATTCTTGATCAATACTAATTAAATAACCTTATTAATATATTAGAACTTATAATATATTAACCAACCTTAAGTGTTATTTCTCTCATTATAGTCTATCCAAATGCATGATGCCATGCAACCCAAATGGACCATGTCGGGTCGGGTCAAGTCTTACCAATTATAGTTATGGACTTAGAAATTAATCCAAAAGGAAGGTCATCATGGGTAGGACCGAAAGGTCTACCAGAGTTGTGGGACCGGAACGCTCCACTGAAACACATTGACCGGAAGGTCTCCTAGAGCTATAGCCTCGAGTGGTTAATTATGTGTACGTGGTATTTTGAGGAACTCACTAAGCTTCGTGCTTACCGTCTTATGTGTTATGTGTTTCAGGTTTTCTCAGGATTGCGGGAAGGCACCGGCTTGATTGTACACACCAGTGAAAGAGTTATGTTTTGAGGATCCTGGATTTGAATCAAATAATTTTGGAGTTGCGATTTGTAAAATTAAATAGATGAGATTTTCATGAAATGTGTTATGAGAATTATGCGAATTTAAATGAAATTTTTTTTTGAAAATTTATGTCGTTACAAGTTGGTATTAGAGCCTTCGTTTGAGGGATTCGGATGCACCTCCGGGTGTGTTTGAACTCAAACTGAGGATTTGAGAAAGATTTTTAAATGAACACACTTTTTATGCCCTTATATATGTACCAAACGTTTGACAAGGCGTATAAATAAACAAAATTAAAAAAAAACAACAAATTTATATTGAAACAAATAATACAAACAAGAACATACAAAAGTCACATTAGACAATGTCTTGTGTAATTTTGAAGCATAAACATGTCTATTTTACAATAATCAACATTTTGTAAAAAATCACTTTGGATACTTAAACATGATAATCCACTCAATCTTCTTGAGTCATGGGTAATTTGGAGACACGATTTCAAAAGCTTCAATTTTAAAATACTTTTGAGATACAACATCACTTTTTAAGCTAAAAGGTCTTTTGTGCTTGTGACTTTTTGTTTCCACTTTCAAGACTTAAAGAGATCTGAACCATAAATCATATAATTAGAAATTGTAATCTATTTTTAAAGTTACTATCTAATAGAAACAATAAAATAAATTTATACCTCCTGCTCCACTAGATGTTCTGATATTTAAAATAAACAAAAGTCAGAATTCAGAAATATGCCTCGTGGTTCACATCACAGCAACAAAAACATAAAAGTTTAGAAAGGATCTTCAAAAATTTGTATAAGAAGCAAACACAGATGACAAATAGTAAGAAATTTTACATGAAGGCTAAAGCAAACCACAGATATCAGCAGATTTCGAGCTCAAAGAGAGGAGAAATTTTACTTGAAGAGACCTTGCACTTCAACTGACAACAAAAACACTAAACATAGATCATATCAAAATTTAGAATGCCAACAAGGAAAGGAAATCATAATAAAAGAAGTTGAACTCACCCAAATCATATTCACACGCAAATCATAATCATTATAATAGAATCACTATATTAGGGACCTACAAGGCTTAAACCACGATCTTTAACCACCAAACAAGATTAGAGAAATCAGAAATCACAAACTAGAACTTGAAAAACAATACAAAAATTGGAGTATTTAGAAACCAAAAACCAGAGAAATTATGATATGTAATCAGTTATAGAATGTAATCAGTGATAACTAAGAAATTGGGAATTGAGAGCTATGCATTATCGAGTGAAAGTGAAAAATAAATCCTTCTTACTTTTATTTAATAGAGACGCGACGTGATTCTAAGCATCCAATCGACAATAACCTACCTATTTCAGAGTGCCAACAGACATTTCAATTTTCCATGTGCAATTGAAGAAACGATAGATGGTTGTTTGGTGCCTAACTTTTCGTTGCCTTGCCTGCTTTCTCGCCTCCCAAATCAGATCACATGAAACATAAGGATAATTTGTTTGGGCCATATACTATATGTATAACAGATTTATTTTATGTCCCTAAAAAATTGATGCCTTGGGCCTAAGCCCAAGTCGCCCGGGTATTAGGCCGACCCTGACTATACTATTAATGCAATGGATGTTGTTGCTTGATTTACTATTTTGCATTGTTATGATATTGTACATGATGTCCTCTGCCCCCGAATGTTTTCGCCATCTCGGTTTGGGGGTGTGGCAGATTGGTATCAAAGCATTGTTTATAGTGAACTGAGTATATCAACCCATAAAAGATATACAACTATACACATCGGGATTAAAACACTCTGACCAAGAGAATATACTTTTTAAATAATAAAATATTTTACTAAAAGAATGCATACATGCATTCATACTAAGAACAGTGTCATACTAGAACAGAACAAAAGTATTGCGTTTTTTGAACAGCACAAGTAGGCTTGGGGACATATAATCAGGTCTGGGATTGATATAACCTGATCAACTATATCCATCCGAGAAGTGATTAACATGCGCCTAGGAATGGTTGTGGTGTTGCAACACGTCTAATAACTTACCAACTCTACTATAATGAAACTCTAGAACATAACATAAACTTAAAATACTATAGGAGTATTTTGTGGTACTATAATTACTTATGTGAAAACTAAAAAGGGTCTTTACTAGTAGGTCAATGGTTACTGAGTGGATACGCTAAGGTTATATGTGACTAAGATGTCATAGACTTAGAATATATGATCTTCGCTTTACTTCCAGTTCCTTGTTTGGTTGTGGTCTTAGAGTTGGATCACTTATTCGAAGGTCTATTCTATCGTGGTTATATATAGATGGTATGCACTATGTAAGTATTGAAGTAACTGGTAAGGATCATCCTATAAATATCTTTAGTAATACGTCTACTATACGTCTCTTACACTTATTTTCTCGCTTAGATAACATGGCTGGATTCCATCTACCTGACGACCCATACTTTCCCAATCAAGGGAACGGTGGATGGCTTGAAGCTGAACCCGAAGAAGAGAACCCGATGGTCCCAGTAGAAGAAGACCCCAAGGAGAGTTCTAAGGAAGATAACGAAGAGGATGAGCAGGAGGACTCTGAATTAGAACCTGAGGTCTATAATCCACCTCAAATTGCCCAAAATCCTAACCCTCGACCAGGATTTCAAGGCCCTACGCCTCTGTGGGCAGTGAACTTGGGAAGGTGGAGCAATGAACAGGGACAACCACCTCCCTATAATGGAGACCGAAGCTTCTACAACTTAAGCGAGGGAGGATCTGCTGACAGAGCCCTCCCTATCTTGGTTCGTTGTGTTGCTTGCAATGCTGAGCAAGGAAGGACAACCATCGACCAGGTCATGGAAATCAGGGCTAACTCAAGATTCAACACAGTTCGTCTCCGCCACCTGTCTGATGACCAAGAGTTAACCAGGACTCACACTGACGCACTACAGATGGAACTGGATGCCAGTCGATCCGAAGTTAGGGAACTTCGTCAGGATTAAGTTGCATTGGAAAGGCGTGTGTGGGAAACAGAACAACAACTGGCTGTGTCCAGGGCATAATCTAGTACCAACCAGAACAACACTCCTCGCAAGTAGAGCATACTCTACTCACTCTTTTGGATATAGCTTATGTCTACTTATAGACTCTAGTATTATTTCCTGTTATGGTTAGACTTTGAACTTGCAGTTTCTTTAGGTCTTTATACTGTCAAAAGTTTCCTTACATTGGTATGTTGTAGACCTTTTACAAGGTCAAATTTTCCTGAACTCTATACATCTATAATACCAATGATATTGACAGGCATCCAATCCTCTTAGAAAATCTTTATTCGAATACTTTCATATTTCCAGTGGTAACTCTCTATTGACAACACTTCATCGATTACATGCTGAACTATGGTGACTTACTTCAAGGATCACTCTCATTATTTTTGCTGTTGAATACTTACAATTATCTTCATCTTTGTAAACTTATAGTTGAAATATACTCCTTGTAGATCAAACCGACGCAATACACCCATAACTCCAACTCAACCACCACCTCCTCCACAATTCGATCATGTAGTTTTTCAAGCTGTAGTGACTGCAGCTGTAACGACATCCTTAGCTCAGGTCAACGCTAGCGGTACTAGCGGAGGTGGAATGGGTACTAACTCCACCCAAGGTGAAAGTCACGAGCACCCTAGGGAGTGTTCGTACAAAGACTTCACCAACTGCAAACCCAAAGCCTTTAATGGCAGCGGTGGAATCATTGCCCTCTCGTAGTGGTTCGAGAAGACGGATTCTGTCTTCGAATATGCTCCTGCCCGGAAGGAAGCAAAGTAAAATTTGCTGCCTGCACCTTCTCAGACAGGGCCCTCACATGGTGGAATAGCCATGTCAAGTCACTTACTCTGATAGTGGCTAACTCGATCGGCCGGGAAGATCTGAAGGAACTGATGATCGGATAATACTGCCCGAGGGGTGAAGTTCAGAAGCTCGAATAGGAGCTTTGGAGCCTGACCATGAAAGGCTCTAACATAGTAGCCTACACAACTAGGTGTAGCGACCTGGTGGCTCTGTGTCCAGAGATGGTCCCCACTGAGGCCAAGAAGGTTGAGAGGTACATCTGGGACCTGTACCTCCATTTTAGGGGAATGTATTGTCTTTAAACCCCGCTACATTCGACAGTGCCAAACGATTGGCACAGCGACTCATTGCCCATGGAGTCCACACGCCACCAACGACCTCTGCTGTCCCAGAACCGGTCAAAACAAACGACAACAAGAGGAAGTTTTGGGACGGAAAGAAGAAAAAATAGATGCAGAACGCCGCCAAGAAACAGCAAATGGTGGCTGTTCATTCCGCGACAACCCTTGCTGCCTCTGCGCCGACAAAGCAGTATGCTGGGAGTTTGCCTAAGTGCAACAAGTGAAACTTCCACCACAACGGCTCCTGCCGGGAGATGCAGTGTGCTAACTGCAACAGGAAAGGGCACACAACCCGTTTATGTAAGGCTCCGACAAGGCCAATCACCTAGGTCCCTGGTGCTGGAGCAGACCAGGCCTGCTACGGGTGTGGCGAGGTTGGACACTACAAGAGGAACTGCCCGAAAGCAGGGAACCCTGGTGGAGTAGGGAGAGTTCTGGCGATAGGCCATGATGAGGCTGTGGTAGACCCTGTTGGATTAGGTGTCTAAGTTCATAACTATTTTTGGTATGTACTTGACCCGGTTGGCATGGTCCATTTGGGTTGCATGACATCATGATAATTGGATAGACAAAATGAGAAGAAGGACACTTATGATTTGTTAATATATTATAAGTTATAATATATTAATATGAAATCATATTAGTTAATTAGTATTGATCAAGAATTAATTTGGAATTAATTTTGTGATCAAAATTGAGACTAATTAAATATATGGGGTTGATTGTGTAAATCATTCATTCTTATATAGTGGGTTAATGATCCATGGTTTATTGGATTGGGCTAAATCCATAGGGTGCTCCATGGAGGCTAAAATCCATGGATCATGGAGGAAATGAAAAGCCATGTCAATTAGGGTTTACATGGTGCAACCCTACTTGTAACACACTATAAAAGGACCCCATGGACTACCAAAATCAGCA
Source organism: Lactuca virosa (assembly GCF_052849685.1). NCBI lineage: Eukaryota > Viridiplantae > Streptophyta > Magnoliopsida > Asterales > Asteraceae > Lactuca > Lactuca virosa. The sequence continues at coordinate 180,742,849 of NC_136430.1, forward strand.
CTAAGTGAAGAACAAGAGGGCTAGCCGATTTTGAGTGTTTGTGCACTCCTCTCAAAGTTATTCCAAGAGTTGTGGTGTTGTGTGAAACACTTGAGGCATCACATTTGGGGTGCTAGGCTCACAAAGTTCTTAAGGAATCCAAGCAACAAGAAAGGTATGTTCTTCTACTAGCTTTTATGTTTCAAGTTCCCCATGACATGCTAGTTAGGTTAAGAACCTTGGAAAAATCAAATTTGCATGTATCTTAGTAAAACATAGATCCAAGGTTTCTAGGGTTGCATGTACACTTTAGGAGTGTTAGAATGCTCAAAACCCTCTAGTGGTATCAGAGCCTAGGCTTGTTTTCTTTATACTTGATGCAAATTGTTGAAGAAAGTCAAAATTTCTGCATTCTGGTGAGTGAATTCGCCGAGTCCATGGGGGGACTCGACGAGTCCATGCATATATTCATCCTACTCGTCGAGTAGGTTCATGCACTCGACGAGTAGGAGGCCCGGAGTGCAGTTTTTCGAGTTTCGCTGCTGGAAATGGACTAGAATCATTACCCTAAACTATTTTGGACTTATAAAACCTGTTTTTGATCTGATAATGATTATGCTAATCCATTTACAATAGTTATTATCAAAATTTCAAGTTTTATATGTGTTTATATGATTCTTGAAATTATTGATATGAATGTTCATACACTTATGAGTTTGGTAGATCATAGAAATTATTTGCAAATTGTTTGTTAGTTTAATTCTTGATTTAAATGTTTTAATGGAATCCATAATTTGTCCTCAAGTTATGGATTACCAAAAGTCTTTCTTTTAAAGTCCTTTAAAGAACACATAGGTTACATAAAATGAAGAGTCTTCATTTTAATAAACCATTAACTCATAAGTTATGAAGTTGAAAAGTTTTGAATAGTTACAAAACTTGCCCTCAAGTTTTGGAACATGTAAAGTCACTTTAGAAAACTTTAGTTCCAACCCCTAGAATTTTAAAAGTTAAAATTCAACCCTTATACTTTATAATATTATAAGTTAATATATATATATATATATATATATATATATATATATATATATATATTCATATGTATAAGAACAAGTCGTTTTACCGTTAGTAGGCCTCATTCACGAAGCTGGTCTATAAGGGGGGTATAAGGTTGTTGCCTATAAAATGGCAGCTTAATGGGTGTCCACTCTCACCCACCGCTTCCTTGACTGGTGGAGGGTCGTTAGCCGAACGAGTAGGACAATGACTTTAAATTCTCATTAAAAAGTATAATGATTATAATAAAGTAACTAAATGTTTTATAAATTCCCAATGTTAGTTACTTTAGGAAAATGTGAATTTGGTGCTAACCCATGAAATTACACTTTGCACCTTGCTTAAGTCGTTAGTGGAGCGTGTGTGGTTAACCGGCAACTAACTTGGATTTAACAAGGTTGGAAAAGGGTGCCTTAAGGTTTATCATAGATTGGTGGAGTGCGTGTGGTTAACCGTCATATCGATTAGGTGATAAACATCAAGAGTACCAAGTATATTTGCATGGTTATTCACACCTTGTTTTGTGATCCTCAGCATCACAGTCACAAAACTTGAAGGGCACAATCGAGATTGAAACATGCCATTGAAAAGTTCAATGAATATCAAAAGAATCTAGGAGTTTCAAAACCAATTAAAACCTAATAATACATTTCGTTTTCATGGTGGAAATTGGTGAATCGTCATTCACCTACCTTAAAATATTTTATAGCTTGGATTACGACATCCCTCTTCTAAGTTATAAAATATTGGGTCCTAGCCTTAATATTACATTTGGGTGTCTTATTAAGGACTATCTTTATATTTAATCTAAAATTGTCTTTCTTCTTTTTCAGATGTCTTCCAACAATGCTACTTCTGGCTCAAACCCTACCGGCTCCTTCTCTCTCATGAACCTTTGTGGGTGAGTCATCTTTGATGGGACTAATTTCAATGATTGGATTAGGAACATAAGGATGGTCACTCGCTATGAGGACAAGGAATATGTCCTCGACAAGGATCTGAGGGAACTTGATGAGTCTTCTGCTACTCCCGAGGAGATCGCTGACTTCAGGACTCATGAGAGAGATGCCACTAAAGTGGCATGTATCATGCTGGCCACGATGACAGCCAAGCTCCAAAAGTCCTATGAGGACTTTTATCCTTTTGAGATGCACCAAGATCTAATGGAAAGATACCATCAGAGTGCTCGTCAAGAGCGATATGAAATAATCTCCTCCATGATAACAACCCGGATGAAAGATGGTGAACCCATCACGGGCCACATGCAGAAAATGCAAAGGTTTGTGGACTGCTGATGAAGTTGAATGTGAACTTCCCCGAGGATTTGGCAATTGATATCATATTGCACTCCTTACCTTCTTGTTATGATCAATTTCGAATGACCTATCATATGAACAAGGAGGAGGTCACACTCAGCAAACTTCAAGGACTTCTGAAGACCGTCTAAAGTGGTCTTAAAGGGAAATCGGTTGTTACTACTTCTACTCCTACCACCTCCCCTGTTCTGGCTATCGGGAAAGGTAAATGGAAGAAGAGGAAGAGCCCTTCGAAGGGTACCAAGGGAAAGTCTCTTGATGGCTCCTCTTCAAGTAGAACCAAAAGTGGTTCTGTCACTCCTTTTGCCAACCCTAAAGAGGCTGAATGCTTCTGTTTCCATGAAAAGGTGCACTGGAAGCGAAACTTCCCAAAGTACTTGCAAGATGTTAAGGATGGGAAAGTGAAACCCAACCATGCAGGTATTTACACTATATTGTCTAATAACTCATCATATTCTAATTCTTGGGTCCTTGATACAGGTTGTGGTATTCACATATGTTCTGATTTGCAGGGACTAAGAAGAAGTGAGAATGTGGAGCATGTGAAGATAAACTTGATCATGGGGAATAGGAAAGTTACACCTGTCACCAAGATTGGAGTTTATTCATTGTTGCTAAGTAATGGGTTAACTTTAGATTTGAATAAATGTTGTTACTCGTTTGAAATGGCGAGAAATATTATTTCCTTTCATGGTTTGTACAAACAAGGGTTTACCTTTTCGTTTGATAATGAATGTGGTGGTATTAATGCTTTCTTTAATAATGTTCTTTATTTTAAAGCATTACCTTATGATGGTGTATATAAAACTGTGTCGGTTGTAGATAACCTAGGAAATAATGTGTTGTGTATCGATTTTTCCACTAGCTTGGATAAAGCGTCATTATGGCATTGTCGTCTTGGACATGTTAGCAAGAAACGCATAGGCCAACTCCAAAAGGATGGAGTATTGGAGTCATTTGACCTAAAGTCAGATGATAGTTGTGAATCTTGTTTACTTGGAAAAATGAAAAAGTCACCCTTCACTGGTACTTGTGCTAGGGGTGAAGGTTTGTTGGATCTTGTACACACAGATGTGTGTGGACCCTTCTGAACCGCCACAAGAGATGCTAACCGCTTCTATGTGAGTTTTACTGATGATTACAGTAGATATGGTTATGTCTACTTAATCAAGCATAAGTCAGAAAACTTTGAAAAGTTCAAAGAGTTTAAACAGGAAGTGGAGAATCAGCTGGGCAGGAACATTAAGATGCTTCGATCCGATCGAGGTGGTGAGTATCTTAGTACAGAGTTCCTTGACTATCTTAAGGAATGTGGGATTGTCTCACAATTGACACCTCCCAGAACACCACAGGTTAATGGCGTGGCTGAGAGGCGTAATCGAACCTTGTTGGACATGGTTTGTTCCATGATGAGTCAAGTTTCGCTACCAATCTCATTTTGGGGGTATGCCTTAGAGTCCGCCGCCCATATTCTTAATCTAGTCCCTACCAAAAAGGTTGCCAAAAAACCTCACGAGATGTGGACTGGAAAAGTTCCCAATTTGGACCACATCAAGATTTGGGGTTACGAGGCTTTCGTGAGGCGCGAGACTCACGATAAGCTCAAACATCGGAGTGAGCGGTGTATTTCATCGGTTACCCACAAAAAACCTTTGGTTACCTCTTCTATAGACCCAGTGATCATGTGGTCTTTGTGGCAAGGAGAGGAGTCTTTCGTGAGAGAGAGTTCATAAGCCAAGGAGACAGTGGGAGGTAAATTAACCTTGAAGAAATTCAAGAGTCGAGTGGTGAAGGAACCTCAAACCCTAACAATCAACCCGAGGAGGAAACTCCTGTTGATCCAACTGACGAGTCTGTATCTCTGATGCGTTCCACGAGAGTTAGGAATGCACCTGAGCATTACTATGGTTTCCATATTATTGCGGAAGGTGATACACTTATCAGTGATAATATACTGGTAAGTTTGGATGAACCTACCAGCTACACGGAAGCCATGGCAGGCCCCGAGTCTGCTAAATGGAAAGAGGCTATGGACAGCGAGATACAGTCCATGTATGACAATCAAGTTTGGAACTTGGTTGACAATGTACCAGGTCGTAAGACAGTCGGGTGCAAATGGATCTTCACGAAGAAGACCGACATGGATGGGAATATACACACTTATAAGGCGTGACTGGTTGCAAAGGGCTTTTCTCAAACTCCGGGAGTTGACAATGATGAGACCTTTTCACCAGTAGCGAAGATTACGTCTATTAGGGCTATGCTAGCCAAAGCTGCATTTCATGACTATGAAATATGGCAAATGGATGTCAAAACCGCTTTCCTTAATGGAAAGTTGGCTGAGGATGTTTACATTAGTCAGCCAGAGGGTTTTGTCAGTATAGAGTACCCTAATAGAGTGTGTAAGCTTGAGAAATCCATCTATGGATTGAAGCAAGCACCTCGCAGATGGAATCTTTGTTTCAATGAGAAAGTCAAAGAGTTTGGTTTTTCGAGGAGCGAAGATGAGTCCTGTGTATATGTCAAGGCTAGTGGGAGTATAGTTAGCTTTTTGGTACTGTATGTGGATGACATACTACTCATAGGAAATGACATCCCAACTCTGCAGGAAGTAAAGTCCTGGCTTAGGAAGTGTTTCGCTATGAAGGACCTTGGAGAAGATGCATATATTCTAGGGATAAGGATTTTGAGAGACAGGAGTAAGAGACTAATTGGACTTAGTCAAAGTACCTACTTGGATAAGGTGCTGAATAGGTTTAAAATGCAGGATTCCAAGAAAGGAGAGTTACCGATCCAGAGTAACTCCAGACTGAGTAAGACTCAGAGCTTGTGTATAGAGGTTGAGATAGCTGAGATGAGTCGAGTACTGTATGCTTCCGCTGTAGGCTCAATCATGTATGCTATAACTTTGTACTCGTCCTGATGTGGCCTTTGCTTTGAGCATGGTTAGCAGATATCAGGGGAACCCTGGCACGGCTCACTGGACTGTGGTAAAGAACATTCTCAAGTACCTACAGAAGACTATGGACTGAGTCCTTACCCTCGGTGGGAGTGATGACTTGAGAGTAGTGGGGTATACTGATGCTAGCGTCCAGACTGATAGGGATAATTTCCGCTCTCAGTCAGGCTGGGTCTTTACCTAAATCGGAGGAGCAATTACTTGGAAAAGTTCCAAGCAGGAGACAGTGGCTAATTCAACTTGCGAATCAGAGTATATAGCAGCAAGCGATGCAGCAAAGGAGCCGATATGGCTGAAGAACTTCATTGGAGACCTTGGAGTAGTACCATCTATAAAGGAGCCTATGGAGATTTTCTGTGATAGTGAAAGTGAAGTTGCCTTAGCTAAGGAACCAAGGGATCACGGGAGATCCAGACACATCGACAAAAAATACCATTTCATTAGACATCGAATAGAAGGACTCCTCGTGGCAATGAGGGTATCATCGGTTGAGAACCCAACAGATCCCCTCTGTAAGGGTCGAATTATTGTAATTAGTCGAAGAATGTTTTGAACTCTTCGAATATTTTGTAATGTATTTTACTAGGGCGCTTTTATTCGAAGCTTTAGAGTCAATGCCTTAGTATATTTTTTGTATGCTTTCAGTTCCCTTTAAATAGGGTTATTTACTAGAGTTAGAAAAGAACTTTTACAGACTTGTCTACTATTCTCTGTAAAAGAATTCGAAAGCATAATAGAGCATAACAAGATCATATTTACATCGTGTTCAAATCTCATATTCTTACTTGAATTCATACTCTGATTAATTCATTACTCGATTCATTGATTCATCAATTGGTATCAAAGCAGGAATCATATCTCTGATCTGATTTTCACGCTGTTCAAAAAGTTTTTGAATCAACTTTTTGATTCAAAAGTTTCCGCACTTTTTGAAAGTGAAAAATTGTCTAGATCTTAGTCTGTGAATCGATTCTGCATTTGAATTGTTGAATCGAGTGTTATTCTCATCAATTTGATTTGATTCATCTAGTTTGTTTTCAAATTCTGAAATCTTTTCAAACTTCTCAAAATCTTCTTCCGTACAACAATGGCGAGTTTCAATCTCAATTCGATGACCTTGTTTTCTCATCTGCTAGGTTCATCAACCAAAATTCCAATGCTAATCCCTGAATACTATGATCAGTGGGCTGATCGTATGCAGGATTATCTGAATGGTCTGGATGAAGAATTATGGTCATGTATCACTGGAAATGTCAATGTTCCAGTGAATGTTCAACCAATTAGATCATCTTCTACAAATTCTGGAGTTGATAATCAAACTGATCGTCTGAAGAAACTGGAGAAGAGGTGTATGAGGGAACTGCGAGGTGCATTACCTCCAGTTGTGTACAATTACGTTAGGAGTTGTACAACTGCAAAGGAAGTCTGGAACAATCTGAAAGATAAATTTCAAGGAAGTGAGAAGACAAAAATCAATTCAGTTAAACAGTGTTTGGTTGAGTTGAAAGATTTCAAACAAAAAGAAGGAGAAACAATTGAAGTTTACTATGATTGTCTGAACGAGTTAATCTATCGGTGCAATCGCTATGGAATTACCAGAACTTCAATGGAATTCAATCTCATCTTTGTAATGGGGCTTCGAAAAGAATGGAGAAGTGTGAGTATGATGGTGAAGAATCAACAAAGTTTTGATACATCAACTCTCAATGATTTGTATAATCAATTGAAAACACACGAAATTGAGGTAAATGAAATTGCTGAGGAATCGAAGTTGAATTTTGGAGGTCCATTAGCTCTTGTATCAAAGATTTCTGAGAAAGAAGCTGGAAATGGTGATTATGAAGCAATAGCATTTTACTCGAATAATCGTGTCAAGAAAGTTTTCAAAAAGCCGTTCAATTCGAAGACTAAGCTTGCTGAGGTGAAAGGAAATTCTGTGAGTAAAAATGTGGTTGAGGAGAAAAAGAAAGTTGAGAAGCAAGATTCGAAGATAGCTGATGGAAAGGGTGAGAAGAAGCTGAAAGGTGATGCAGGAATAGATTGTCATTATTGCAACGGTGCGAATCATCTTGCAAATGACTGTATGCTTCGAAAGAAGGATGAGAGGAAGAATAAAGTCAAAGATGAGGCATATTATGCAGAAAAGCTTGAGGTGGTTCGTGCTAAAGCAAAGAATTTGTCATTGGTTGCAAAGGGTGAGCATGAGGATGAAGATGAAACTTATCAAATCTGGTCATCCGGGTCAGACGATGAGGAAATGAGGAATCCAACGCATGGGGCGTTGTATGCGAAAATGGAGAAGGACTCAGATGATGAGGAATTCGAAGTGAGGGGACGATGCTTCGTATCCAAAGCAGCTGACAAATCTCCAATGACAACAAAGGTACGTAAAATTCTCGAATCTTTTAATATTCCTACACATGCTTATGATTCTGAACTAATTTCTTTTGATGAGACGGTTACTTATTTTGATTCAATTGTTGTGTCTGCTAGCAATGAGGCCAACAAGTTGTCAATGGAGTTGTTAGAGGTCAAAAAGAGATTAGACATGAAAATAAGCAAAATTGAATGTTTGGAATTACAAATGACAAATATAATGTGTGATAGGGATAGGTTATCGAGTGATGTTAAACTTTTGCTAGCACAAAGAAACATCTATTGTAATTCTGCTAAACGACTTTATAGCAAATTAACTGATTTACATCATTCATGTGATATAAGTAAAGAGCAACATAGAAAATTACTACCTTTCCTAGCATTCGAAAGAGCCAAGGTAGATAATATTTCGTATGATTGTGAGCAAATAATAGCTGATTTTGACAGAGTCCCTGATGATAGATATAAATATGGAATTGTCAAAATTGATGAATGTCTTGATGCGAATGAATTAGTTAACATAGTGAATGATACTTTGACTAAATCTGAACAAATTCAAATTTTGAAAAAGACTGAGAATTCAACATCTGATTCTCAATCTAATTTTGCTGATATTGAAGATAATTCTGACAATATTAGTGAAATTAGTGAACTTGAAGATGTTGATTGTTCTCAGTTGTCTGTTGTTAATGTTGCTTCAACATCTAAAGGAAAAGAAAAAGTTAAGGATTTGATGGTTGAAAATGAAACTGATATACCCTCAACTTCGAAAGTTTATGATATGAACTTCGTGGATCTCAAAGACAGCCAAACTGATGATAGTGATGATGAAGATGAAGTGAACATTTCGAAGGAAAATAAATCTTCAAAGGAAGAAGAAAGTCCTTGAATTGTGGTTGATAAGGTGTATGGTGATACACAAAAGTTCGAAAAAGTGATGAATGAAAAAGGTGAACACTATCTTGAAACGAATTCAGTGGTTTATCCAAATTTCAAATGTACAGATAATGTCATTTTTGCAAATCAAGTTTTCGTAACTACTGGAAATGTTGAGAAAATCAAACCAGAATTAAAGAAGTTAGTTGCAGAGGATAATTCAAAAACAACTGATGAAGGTTTTTTCGCAAATCAAAGCACAGTTGAAAACAACTTAACAAAGAATTCGTATGTTTTCCAACGTCAAAAACCACAAAGAAAATGGGTTGAAAAATCAGAAATTGAAAAAGAGAATTCAAAACAAGTTGAAAAGGAATGTGAAAAAGTTGTCAAATTAAACTCCAAGGAATTCAAAGATCAAATTGACAAATTTTCGAAGGAAAACAACATTTCAAAAAGACAAGCAAGAAAGAAAATATTTTGGCAAAATGTTGAGTCTCAAAAAATGTCTGAATCACAATCACCCAAAAATGTTTTCAAAGCTAAAAATTCATCTTTTTCAACAAAACCTCAATATTCATCTCAATCAAATCATTCAAAGTCTGAAGTGAATAAACAACCAAGGTTTTCGAAAGTTTCAGAAACTAATATTCCAAGAAAATTTTCAAATAACTCAAAATCAAATCAAAAATTCTTTCAACGTCAACATTTTAAATCAACAGTTGATACATCATATGCTAAATCTTTTCTAACAAAACCAAAAGTTGATTTTGTTCCTATAAAGCCAAATTTTCCAAATCAAACGAAGAAAGAAACTATGAAAACTTCACGAGAGAAAGGAATAACGTCAAGGAAGAACATTGATCATTGGCTTGAAGGAAAAGGAAAGATGTATAAGTCAAATACATTTTCAAAGGAGCAAATTCACGAAGCATATGAAAAGTATATGAATAATTCATCAAATGGCAGTTCATCGTCTAAGGATTCGAACATATCAGTTAAAGCATGGAAACCAGTTATAAAAGCAAAGAATGTTCATTTACAAACTCACAATTCGAAGGGTGATGTCAGTGAACATTCGAAACCATCAAAATCTTATGTTTCAGTTCCTTTAAATGAAGAAATGAACTTAATTGATAGTCTCAAAACAAAAGTTTGTGATTGGGTTAAAAGTTCTTCATTACATTCGAAATTGAAATCTAATTTCCAAGGACCCAAAAAGCCTTGGGTACCTAAAATTTTCCATTGAATGTAGGTACTATGTGATGAGCAATATGATAACAAGTGGTACATCGATAGTGGTTGCTCTCGTCACATGACTGGGAAGAAGGAGAATTTACGTGATTTTCGAAGTCTCAAAAATGCTGGAGTAGTGAAGTTTGGGAACAATCAAAAATGTCAAGTCAAAGGATATGGGAAGATCACGAATGGTCAATTCACAGTGAATCGGGTGGCATATGTTGAAGGTCTTCAACATAACTTGATAAGTGTTTCTCAAATTGTTGTGGGCACTGGCAATCAAGTTCTTTTTAACGAAGAAGGAAGTATTATTTCGAATGTCACAACAAAAGAGGTGTTACTGAAATCCAAAAGGAAAGGTGACATGTTCACTTTGGACATCAATCCGATAGTAGGGAAACCTGCTATATGTCTTCTTTCGAAGGCAACATCAGACTTAAGTTGGCTTTGGCATCGAAGACTATCTCATCTCAATTTTCGAAACATCAATAAACTTGTGGTACAAGATCTGGTAAGAGGTTTACCTGTACTAAAATTTGACAATGATTCTTTATGTGCAGCTTGTGAAGTTGGCAAGCAACATAAACAAGGTCATCCAATTACGATTGATTCGAAAATAGTTGCACCTTTGGAGCTCTTACATATTGATTTGTGTGGTCCTTCGACTGTTTCAACTCTTAACAAGAAACGGTACATTTTAGTGATTGTTGATGATTTCTCCAGATTTACGTGGGTTTATTTTCTCAGGCTTAAATCTGAAGTTGCACAAATCATGATTGACTTTATCAAAAAGATGGAAACAACATTGAAGAAGATTGTTCGAAAAATTAAGAGTGATCATGGAACTGAATTTAAGAATAATGTTCTTGATTCATTTTTGGTGGACAAAGGGATTTCACATAATTTTTCATCTCCATACACACCACAACAAAACGGTGTTGTTGAACGAAGAAATAGGTCTCTATGCAAAGCGGCAAGTACTATGTTGGCATATGCGAATCTTCCACAATATCTTTGGGCTAAAGCAGTATCAACCGCATGTTTCACTCAAAACAGATCGTTCATTCATCGTCGTTTCAACATTACTCCATATGAAATTCTCAACAATCGAAAACCTAATGTCAAATTTTTTCATGTTTTCGGATGCAGGTGCTTCATTATGAATCTCAAGGATAATCTTACGAAATTTCAAGCAAAAGCAGATGAAGGGATTTTCTTGGGATATTCGCATAATTCAATTGCATATCGTGTGTTGAATAAAAGAACACGAAAAGTTGAAGAAACTTTTAATCTTACATTTGATGATTACTACATTAAACAAACAACAACTTAGTTTGAAAATCATCCAATTCTGAAAAACATACAAGATGAATCTGAATCCTCACAAACATTAGATATTGATTATGATTTAATTTTTGGAATTTCAGATCATGTTGTTGATGCTGAAATCAATGCAAGTGATAATCATATCTCTGAACTAACAAAGCTTAATGATACTTCAACATCAAATTCTCCAGAAAATGGCGAAAGTATGCAAAACAATCCAGTGGAGGGGGAGCACTTGGATTCGAATACATTAGATGACGAACAACATTCTTTCGAGGGGGAAAAAGAAAGGATGAATGATGATGTTGAGGGGGAGCATGATGTTGAGGGGGAGCATAATGTTGAGGGGGAGCATTCTGAAAATATTGAAGATAATAATGATTTTGATGATGCTTGTTCGATTGTAGGCTCAGAAAACGATGATATATACGAAGATGCACCTTTGGAATTTGATCCAGCATATCCGCCAATGGAAAAGTAGACAAAAGATCATCCGAAGGATCAAGTAATTGGGAATCCACAAGAGGGAGTTTTAACAAGAGCTCAAATTCGTGCAAAGAATGAGGTATTGAGTACTCATCAAGAATTTTGCATGTTCAATGTTTTCATATCTAAGATTGAACCAAAAACAGTTAAGATTGCAATGGAACACTGAGATTGGGTTGTTGCAATGCAATCTGAATTGTCTGAATTTGAACGAAACAAAGTTTGGAGGTTAATTCCTAAACCTGAAAATGTTTCGATTGTCGGGTTAAAATGGATTTTCAAAAATTAAACCGACAAAGATGGAAATATTGTTCGAAACAAAGCCAGACTTGTTGTTAAAGGATATTCACAACAAGAAGGAATCGACTATGAAGAAACTTTTGCCCCTGTCGTAAGACTCGAGGCGGTTCGTATATTTCTGGCTTATGCAGCTCACAAAGATTTTGATGTTTATCAAATGGACGTGAAATGTGCATTTCTAAATGGAGAGCTTGAAGAAACTGTTTACGTGGAACAACCCCCAGGTTTTATTAACGAAGAATTTCCAAATCATGTTTATATTTTAGATAAGGCAGTTTATGGTTTGAAACAAGCACCACGAGCATGGTATGCAACTCTTACCTCATTTTTGAAAAAATCTAAATTTAAACAAGGATCAGTTGATCCCACATTATTTAAAAAGAAAGTGGGGAATCATCTAATGCTTGTTCAAATTTATGTTGATGATATTATTTTTGGCTCGACTGACCCTGCTTTGTCTAGAGAATTTGAAGATTTGATGAAAAGTAAGTTCAAAATGAGCATGATGGAAAAAATCAATAATTTTCTTGGTTTGAATATTCGTCAAAACAGAAAAGGAATTTTTATTAATCAAGAAAAATATACGAAGAATCTGTTGGAAAAGTTTGGATTGACGAATAGCACGAAATTACGAGTTCTAATGGCAACGGGCATAAGGCTTACATCTTCGTTAGATAAACCTGCCGTTGACATAACTTTATATAAGAGCATGATTGGTTCATTACTTTATCTTACAGCTAGTAGACCTGATATCATGTTTTCTGTGTGTAATTGTGCTAGGTATCAGTCTAATCCACGAGAACCACATCTTACTGCTGTGAAGAATATCTTTCGTTATCTTAAAGGAACAATTTCGTTAGGATTGTGGTATCCTTCGAACACTGGGTTCTTTGTACAAGCATACTCGGATGCAGACCTGGGTGGTTGTAATCTTGATCGAAAAAGCACAAGTGGTGGATGTCAATTTCTTGATGGCAAATTGGTGAGCTGGCAGTCGAAAAAGCAAACATGTGTATCAATTTCAACAGCTGAAGCAGAATATGTGGCTGCTGCTGTTTTCACTTCACAAATAATATGGATCCAAAGTCAATTGCGTGATTATGCAATTAATATGAAAAAGATTCCATTATATTGTGATTCTCAAAGTGCGATAAGAATTTGTCATAACCCTGTGCAGCATTCGAAGACTAAACATATAGCTCTTCGTTATCATTTCATCAAAGATCACGTGGAAGATGGAAATATTGAAGTACATTTCGTGAAAACAACTGATCAGTTAGCTGACATTTTCACGAAAGCTTTGGATGAAAAATCTCTTGTGAAGATTATAGAAAGACTTGGAATGATCGATGGAAATTCTGTTCCATGCGAAAAGGAAGAATGATGCATGATAAAGAATGATTCAGAGGCGCTGACTAAAAGATAATGCAAAATCATTCAGCATTCAGAGGTTACTGTTCATAGTCAACGCTTCGACCCCTTCGAATTCGCACATTTGTTACTTATTTTAAGGGTTGATTTAGTTGTTACTGTTCATAGTCAACGCTTCGACCTCTTTGCATTCGTACATTTGTTACTTATTCTAAGGGTTGATTCAGAGGTTACTGTTCATAGTCAACGCTTCGACCCCTTCGAATTCGCACATTTGTTACTTATTTTAAGGGTTGATTTAGTTGTTACTGTTCATAGTCAACGCTTCGACCTCTTCGCATTCGTACATTTGTTACTTATAAGGGGATGATAAAATTTTGCATATTTGCATCAAGTACTATTTCAATTTTCGAAAATTCCAAAATCCAAAAAGATTTTCGTTTGTTTTGTCATTTAATTTTCAGAAAATTCCAAAATTCAAAAAGATTTTCGTTTGTTTTGTCATTTAATTTTCAGAAAATTTCAAAATTCAAAAAGATTTTCGTTTGTTTTGTCATTTAATTTTCAGAAAATTCCAAAATTCAAAAAGATTTTCGTTTGTTTTGTCATTTAATTTTCAGAAAATTTCAAAATTCAAAAAGATTTTCGTTTATTTTGTCATTTATTTTTCGAAAAATTTAAAAATTCAAAAAGATTTTCGTTTGTTCTGTCTTTATTTTTGAAAAATCAAAACATCAAAAATATTTTGATTCCTATTTCTTTTTAGTATTTTGTTGCAGATTCTCATAAAGATACAACGGATATTATGCTTGCAGTACTCGAAGTACGGTACATTTTTCGTATGAATCGATAAATTTTTCATCATTCGAACTAGTTAGGATGTCCCTAGAAGCATGCTGATGTATGTTGACCAAAGTCTCCATGACTCAATGTGTGTGTAAGAAAGCCTTAATGAAATTATTCATACGAAGATTTCTTCCCAATCAGGCTTGTATTCACATTAGTCTTTGAGCTAACTTACTCTTCTCAAAATGAGTTAAGAGTTTATTGTTTGGTCCAAACACAACAGAGGTACTTTTCGTGTCTTACATCAATCTTTTTCATCCATAAAAAATTTTCACTATCACACACGAAGACATATGTCCGAGAGGTCTCTGATCAAGCCCATCGAGACTTAGATATATCAAAACTCTGTGTTTATGATCTGACATCATGAGACCGTGATGAAAGTGAAACCCAATTTTCATTAACTTTTAAGGAATTGACGGGGCACTAAGTTCCAGATTTTCACGAAACTTTTATTTCTGTACCAAAATTCGAAACTCCAAATCATATTCATTTCGAATGACTAGTCTTGATCAAACATTCGAAACCCACGATGTTTGTTACCCAACAAGATCCAGCACACAAATTTTCTTCTTGAATATGATTTCCGTGTGAGTTTCATTCGAATGTCCTAGTCATTTCAAAAATTTTCAAAGCCAACTTGTCACTGACTACACTGGTCAAACAAGTAATTTCTGTTACAATTTCTCACCTTATGTTTAGGATGACATCTAACGAAATTTTATACCATCCTCGAAGCATTATAAAAGAATCCCTTTGATACTTATCAACAAGTATTCGATTGTAATTCACGGGAACCCACACAAGCTATTGATCATTTCTCTTAATGATTAATGAAGTAATCTTTGCCCGGGATTTCATCTGCTTTTGTGTCAATGGTTTGACATCACAATATCCCATGTTTTTATTATATTTGTTTCTCGTCTCTATTCTTTGGAACACAACACTCACGAAATCCTTGAGGTTCTGAGTAATACCAACTCAGGCTGATGATTTCGAACTTCTGGAGTATGACTTCGCTTTTCATCCCAAAAGTGAAAGAGCCTTGCTTCCTTTCGAAGGGTTCTGACGGTTACAATTTTCTTGGGGATTACAAGACAGGCTGTTTATAAATGACGTATGGTATTCTGTCCGTTTCTCAAGGCGATGTGACAGCTACTTTTTGACGCATGGCTACTTTTACACAGTAATGGTCCGGTTTTCAAGGTGCCACGTTGGATATCATTAAATACATATCCCGCTTCAAATTCAAATTTAAGGGTTACATATAAAAGGGAATTTCAGGGGTTCATTGTCAGTTTACGCGATCAAAAAGCAAATTTCCCAAAATTCTCAGTTCATCATCATCTTCAAACCCTAACAATGGCGACTTCTGCTCATGTTGATTCTCATACCACTGAAGATGCCTCTTCATTACCAATAATGAAGATTCAAGCAACAAACTACTACTTGGAGGGTGACGTTTCTCAGAACCCGGAAGAATTAAAGATGCTCATAGTTGCTTTGAAGAACTCGGTTTGGCCAAAGCGATGTTCAACTCTTTCTCTGTTCCATTGTCCTGGCTTTCTCAAGTAGGATCAACTGCGACATATAACAAAGCAACTGATACGAGTACTTTTCATCTGGTGAATGACAAAAAGGTCAGGCTAACCAAGAAACTATTTTGCCAAATTCTTGATATTCCGAATTTGCCTCCATATGTCTCATTTACTTTTCCACAAATTGTTCACATGTTTAATGAGATGGGATATTAGCCACCATTGTCCAAGATTAGTGATTTTAAGAAATCTAGTCTTCCACGAATCTGGAATTTCTTATTTGGTATTTTTCTACGCTGTTTGACTGGGAGATCAGCTGGCCTTGATAAAGGAAGAATGGAGGTTTATGCCATAGTTGCTGGAATCTACTATGATCTTCAAGTAGATTATTCTACACAGTTGTGGAAGGAATTCCAAAAGGGTGTAGAACACACGACTGCTATTCATGGTATTTCGTGTGCAAGATACTGGAGTTTGATTCTGCAACACTTTTACAATAAGGAAGGGATTTTGGTACCCACTGATGAAGACAAAGCAGTTTTTCAATCTTACCACTATCCGAAGGAGGTTACCGATAATGCTGATGTTTTTCCTATAGTTGCTCGTATTCCAGATGCGATGCTTAAAAGAGTTGATTCTTCGAACCCTGTATTGGTAGCCTATTTGATGACAATTGATTCTTCAATTAAAACTGGTGTTTTACTGGGAGGAGATGATAAGAAAACCAAGAAGTCGAGAAAGCATGAAACTGAGTCCAGATCTTCGAAATCTCCAAAGAAGAAGCCCGAAACAGTTGAAGTGACTGTTGCTGAGACTCCAGTAATTGAGCCCATTATTGAAGAAACACGAGAACATGTAGTCCTTCCTTCGAAGACTGGCATGTTTCGAAGAATTAAAATGAAGTCCACTCACAAAAGCAAGTCTCCAACGCACAAAGTGGTTCGAAAACCTCAAATAACTCATCAAGGGATTCTAATTAGAGAAGTGCCCGCACCTGTTTCACCGGTGTCCAAGAAACGAAGGGCTGAAGACATGGCAAAGCATTTGTCAAAGAAAAAGAAGAAGAAGACTCGAAAACTTGTAATCTCTACTGAGTCAACAGATGATGATAGTGAAAGAATTCCTGAAACTCCAGAGTTTACTCTTATCACCGAAAGTTTCACTCCTGAGAAGACAGTTGTCATACCATCCGAAGTTTCGATTGCCAAATCAGTTCCTGAGGAGGTTCGAACTTCAGGCATCCCTGCACACGTATCTGATACGGATGCAAATGTCCATATGGGTGAAGGAGGTTCGAAGAATGAAGCTACAGGTCCATCTACTTCTGCTCCTTTTGCAAGTATTGTTTCTTTACCGTTATCTTCTACTCCTCTTACTTCAACAACAGATTCCCCAACATTCGAACACATTCTTGATCAACCCTTTACGTATATTTTTTCTTCTCAATCTACTGGGCCACCCAAAACAACTTCACCTATTCAAGATACTGTTTATATGGAAACAGAGACTGATAGTGAGGGGTTTGGCGGTATGTTTGACGACTTGGAGTTTCATGAAGAAGAAGAGCAGTTTCCAGATCACATGCTGATGACCATGAAGCATTTTAAGATTTTAAATCAAAAGTTGAATTCTGTCATTCAATCCCAAGCAGATCTAGGGGTTGGCTCGTCTGTTTCAAGTATTGAAGTTGATTCATTGCTGAAGGTGTTTGAATCCAGAATCATAAGTAAAGTATCGGGGATGCTTAAAGATTCTGAATCTCGAGTCTTGGAGAAGCTTGATCATAATGATCAAAACAATGAAATTCGGATCAATTCTCAGATTTCAAAGTTTGCTGGTAATCTGAAAGAATTGAAGAATGTTGCAAAGGAACGACATGTTCTTTTTATTCAAGATGTGAAGAAAGTTCGAGAGGATGTCAACTTGCAAATTCACGAACTTCGTGAAGATATGAAAAGAGAAATAGCAACTATTCAACATGACTATGCATCATTGCATCAAAAGGTTGATATCATTTGTTACGCAGTCACTCGATTTGTTAAGTTGTATGAAAATTTGATTCCTCAAATTACTCAACTTTCAACATCCGAAAGTGCAAGCTTTGAAGAAGTGCTTAAGTTGCTTAAGGAGTTAAAAGAGATTTCTGATAGGCCGGTTTCTTCTCTATTGATTACTCCTGAATTTTTATCTCAGAAGTTTATACAATTCGAAGCCATTCTCAACAAGCAACTTGCTCCTCTCTTTCGCATATCAAGTCTTCTTCCAACCACAAATGCCCCACCTGTTTTCACAGGGGTGCAAGGGGGAGAAAGAAAAACTAGTGAGTCGAAGACTAGTGGAGAAGATGCGAAAGTTGTGGGAAAAGTCTTTTCTTCGAAAATCCCTACAACAAAATCAATAATTGTTTCTGCTGAACAGGTGACTTCAACAGTCGTAACAACAATTCTAATTGCAAGACCAATTTCGAAAGGAATTGTGATTGGTAAATCTTCGGAGACTGGTGGGAGTGGTTCAAAACCAAAAGAGACAACTGACATTCAAGCATTGAAAGATGAAGGGAAATCAATTGTTGTGGAAAAATCAAAAGAAGAAAAGAAGGCTGAAGTTGATGCTGAAATCGAAAAGCTCAGAATAGTTCAAAGCATTATGGCTCAGCGAGCAAATGATCCGAAGGGAATGGATAAAGGGGATCCAACTAAACACTATAACTACGAAACAATCGAGGCCAAGGTTGCATTCAATCACATGTGTTCATTTGAGAAGAAACCAAAGCAGAGTTATTTAGTCACAAATACTGATGCATGCCAATTGGATTTTCCCATAAACGAAATGATGTTTATCATGCCTCAGTTCAAAGCAGAAGGGAATTTTAAAAATAAAGATGAAGGTACACACATGAAAATTCGTTTTCATGCTGTTCTTGGAAAAGCCCCTGAGGAAGTTTGGTCTTTAAAAAAAATCAAGAAGGTCATAAGTATGAAAAAGGATGTGGTTTTCGAAAACACAGTCCAAAATGTTAAGTATGTGGTTGCCAGTGCAAATGGAAATATTTGCGAATTCACTGTTGCAGATTTTCCATTAATGAACTTGTATGATCTTATACAAGTTGCATTAATTTTGAAAGACAAATCATTCTCATACCTTCAAAACACAGAACCAGATGAATTCAAGCTTGGAGTAGCTCACATCAAGATTTTTATTGAAAACTATTATGAGTGCTTGGCACTAACAGATGTTGAATTAGCTACTGCTAAAGGAATGGAAATTAAAGCTCCGATGGCTCCTACGAAGACTCAGGTTGAATTGAAGAAGTATGCTGATGGTGAAATTTGCCTGAAGCCTTTTGGAATTGTCTTCGCAGGAAAAGACAAAGCTGGAAAGTCTAAACGATTCTTATTCCAAGCAAGTGAAGTCGAGAGATATTCAACATCTCAATATACGAACTTGATTGTTCATATGAATCATTGCAAGAAGAACAATGAAGGCGACAAGAAAGAGATGAAGAAGATTATCTCCTGGTACACGGAGATTCGAAGATTATTACTGTATTCCATCATACTTCTTACAAATTGAAGACTTCGACTATGATTACAAAGGGGGAGATTGTAAGGGTCGAATTATTGTAATTAGTCGAAGTATGTTTTGAACTCTTCGAATATTTTGTAATGTATTTTACTAGGGCGCTTTTATTCGAAGCTTTAGAGTCAATGCCTTAGTATATTTTTTGTATGCTTTCAGTTCCCTTTAAATAGGGTTATTTACTAGAGTTAGAAAAGAACTTTTACAGACTTGTCTACTATTCTCTGTAAAGAATTCGAAAGCATAATAGAGCATAACAAGATCATATTTACATCGTGTTCAAATCTCATATTTTTACTTTAATTCATACTCTGATTAATTCATTACTCGATTCATTGATTCGTCACCCTCACGAAGGGACCGAGTAGGGTTAAGCATCTTCAGCATGCGAGGCACATTGGGCTAAAGGATGATATTAGTTTTAGAAATTAGATAGATTTTGAAATTTGTAAAGTGTAATTGACATTTGATGATAAATAAAAGTTGTTATTTATTTATAAGTAAAGTGTTGCTATCTTCTGTCAATCATTTACTATCATTTCAATTTTGCATGTTTTGACTTCCAGAATAATTATGTTATGGTATATCATATTATTCAAACCATCCACAGTCAATCATACTTTGGAAGTAGGTAATGAGGCAAGATTGTCATGAAGGGTCTGCAGTTTGTTTGGGACAAAGTGGCTGCAGTGTTCATGAGTACTCCTGGAATAGCGATTCGAGTATTGGATTCAACCCATGCTCACTTGTATCACTTCATGGAATTTATCTCGAGTAATCGTGAGACGGTAATATCATATAAGTCTTCAAACCTAGAGATATGAGTTGTTGACTATGAGTTGGTTATACATTGATTGTACGAAAACGCATTGGTAACTCGATGTTATAATGTAACGACGTAAATTTTCAACCAAATTTTCGTTTTTTAAAAACCCAATAAACCACATGTCAAATTTTCTTAAAACTCACAAGTAACAAATTATCAACACATTTTAAAAATCGTTTACCACAAATCCAGGATCCTCCAAAGACTTATCTCTAACTCGGATGTGTGTACAATCAAGCCGGCACCTTCCCATGATCCTGATAAGAACCTGAAACACATAACACATAACACGGTAAGCATGAAGCTTAGTGAGTTCTCCAAAATACCACATACAAAATAATTAGCCACTTGAGGCTATAGCTCTGTAAAACCCCCCGGTCAATGTGTCTCAGTGGGACCCTCCAGTCCCACGGCTCGTTGGACCCTCTGGTCTGGTCTCTGTGAGGACCCTCTGGTCTCACTGCTCGTTGGACCCTTCGGTCTGGTCTCAGTGAGGACCTTCCGGTCTCATGGCTCGTTGGACCCTCTGGTCCGGTCTGTAAAGCTCCGCATAGCATAAATCACAAAGACATAATGCACATCATAAAACATAAGGCAGGATAACATAATACTCAATGTAAGCACATACGACCCTCCGGTCACGCATAAGTACCACTCTATGTAAAGTATAGTGAGAAGACTCACCTCGCAAGCAGGTGAGCAAATAACCTCGCGCTCGGATCTCGAACTAGCCTCCGCCTAACACAAGGATGAACATCTCTAATTAATACTCTTTTCACGACTCAGATAACCGCAGGTTATTCTTTCTCTCTCTAACTCTTTGAAGTGGGTAAAAGACATTTTTACCCCTCCATGGTCTCTATTACTCATGTTGACCAAAACCCCAAAGTCAACAGAAGTCAAACTCGAGTCAACAGTCCATGTTTGACCCAACTCGCCGAGTGCACCCTTATGACTCGTCGAGTCCCATCGTTTTCCACATAAATCTCGTGAAGGTTGACTCAGCTCATCGAGTTGACTCCTAACTCCCCGAGTGATCGCATGACTCAGCTCTACGGGACAAACCCTAATCAACTCGTCGAGTTGGCTCATTGACTCGGCGAGTTCATTCAGACCCAAAGCTCATTCAGACGATTTAAAACAGATCTATCACTCAAAACACTAGAGATGTCCTCTCAAGGCTCAATAGTCACGTAAACCTTCAATCTTTACTTTCATGCATGATGTTATTGCTCCAAAATGCTAATACATGCCCTTCATGAATGATTAAGCCCAAAAACCCTCATGTGGATGAATAAAGCTGGGACACGTAGACTCTAAGGACCTCACAAGGTCCAGATCTGAGGTCTAGACTTCTTAATAACTCATGCTACTCAAAAACCCATACAAAAGATGGCAAAAAGCCCTAAAACTCCATAAATATGAGATCTATCCAAAATAAGAAGAAAGGTAAAGACTTCTTACCTTTCTCAGGAGCTCTGGACAGGAAATCGTTGAATCCAACAGCCTCACCTCCAGCTCCCTGATTGATAACCTCCTCCTCTTCCTCAAATGATGCACACGAACCATAATATGAGCTTCTCTCTCACTTTCTAGCTCCATTAGCAATTAGGGTTTGCTCTCAGGGGATGGTAGCCGCAAATGAGGCTATAAGTGCCTTTAAATAGGTCCCAAACCCGGGAAATTAGGGTTTCTCTGCCCAGCACCTACTCGGCGAGTCCCTCCTCTGACTCATCGAGTCCACTCATTAAATCCATGCGAGCAACTCGAATCGACTCGGCGAGTTGGACCCTCAACTCGTCGAGTCTCTCCTTCAACCTCAAGATTAACATACACAATAATATCCCTAAAAAATCCGGATGTTACAATTCTCCCCCACTTGAATTAGATTTCGCCCTCGAAATCGCTCCTCAACAACATATAGATCTAATCCAATAACCGAACAGCACAATTGATAGGATCTCATACCCCACAACTATCTTCCTCTCTGGACACCTGAATCCAAACAGGAACTCCTCCCTGGAAAAAGGACAGACTCGTCTGCCAATATGCTACCCCTTCTGACTCTCCAGAATCTGGAAACTCTAGTGGCCTGTCACACAGCCAGACCACCCTCTCAAGATGCTCCTCGAATAACAAACCCCGATAACTCACTGCCCCTCTGATTCTCTAGTTGGGACCGATAAAACAAGTTCATGCCCAAAACTGGCTACCGATCACTCATCCCAAACATGATAACCAATCCAGATCATATACCAAGGAATGAAAGGGTCACATCACACCAGGGTCCCATCCACTGTACTGCAATAAAAATCCATCTGAATAACGAATCCTCAACACCCTGACCTCAGACACGGAAAATGATCATGCTTGTTCAGAAGCGTCCTCCGACATCTAACATACATAAATCTCTGCTCCCTTCTCAAAACTGAGCACTAGGTTATCTCCCGAACCAGCAGTTGAACCTCCAAAGGTTACCCATTGCATGTCCCAAAACGTCTCGCCGACTTCCTTTCATAACAACTATTTCGGCCCAGTGTGACACACACAAGTCATGGAGTTCTCTTTATCCCAAGCGAATACTACAATCCCAACTGAAATCGTCTCACCCTCGACCTCTGTCGTCTACTACTCATTAGTTCCATGCATCTTGCGGTCCTTCCCATACAACCGAACTGACCCACTCAGGTCTAAGACAGCATAAGACACACAATACCCCGAAAAATGAAACCCTTCTCTGAATCTGGAATCTCATTCGCCTACTCAATACACCACCAAAGCCAAACTCATACTCGAGAGTCTGGTCCGATACAGAATTGGAACCACTCGTCCCAATGGAGCACCCAACTCATGACCAATGACCCGCAACTCACGCGTACATCATTTCTCCAAGTCCTTTCGATTGTGATAACCACAACTTAACTCAGAATATAACGATTCCCAAAACATATGGAGACCCCAGTCTCGCCCCTGGTCCGACCACCAGGTTCCCGAACTCAAAGATTAAGGCTACCCATGCCTAAAAACTCTTCTGCGTCATGCTCTAACTAGCGAATAATACGGCTCCCCGTAGCACCACGACACTCTCTCGCTGGCTAGTGAATACTACGACCCCCTGCAGTATCACAACACTCCCCCAATGACTGGTGAGTACTACGGCTCCCCGCAGTATCATAACACTCCCCCAATGGCTGGTGAGTACTACAGCTCCCCGCAGTATCACAACACCCTCTCTCTGACTAGTGAGTACTACAGCTCCACGCAGTATCACACCACCCTCTCTCTGACTAGTGAGTACTACGGCTCCCCGCAGTATCACAACACCCTCTCACTGACTAGTAAGTACTACGGCTCCCCGCAGTATCACAACACCCTCTCTCTGAGTAGTGAGTACTACGGCTCCCTGCAATATCACAACACCCTCTCTCTGACTAGTGAGTACTACGGCTCCCTGCAGTATCACAACACCCTCTCTCTGACTAGTGAGTACTACGGCTCCCCGCACTATCACAACACCCTCTCTTATCGCCCCACAATCTCATCCTCATGTCATTACCTTACTGCGTTCACTAAATCACACTTTGCGGCCCAACATAGATAGGTGCACACACCCACCCAGGCTAAGCATCACTACTCCTGACGACCGACGTCGACAAAAACACTTTTTCTCGTTGCAATTCACATTCTCAGATAATCCCGCTTGATGTCAATTAGCTGAAACGGCTCCTACCGGAACCATAGACACCTGATATACCACTCGCCATCTCATAACTCAAGTCTCAAAATGATCCGAAATTTAGGACATCATACTCGGATACCTTGGTACATCATCACAAAACCTCACGACGTCTTCCCTCATCCACTGATCTTCCACTAGCACAGCTCGCAACCTCGAAATACTCCAACTCACAACTTGAAACATGGAGGAATCGTCAATGTCAAGAACACGTTGACAACCATCCGAAACCCCATCCTCTATGGCTCAAACCTATGCGAGAATACTCATACTGACTCTGAAGCTGACTGCCAACAACTGTTGCCCTTCCCAAAGTGGACATAACAACCCATACATCGAACTGGAAATTCTCCACCGTCGAAACTATCCTTACGAGCCAACCACCTCGAATTCGACCATTACAACCTCGAAGAGTTTCTCATCACCCTAAGTCGCCTGCCCAATGGCTACTCGTTGTGGAGACACTCCTCTTTCCCTGAGCACGTACAACACGCATTATCTCGCCCTGCACCTCGCCTTGATCACCAATAACCATGATCTCAGGAATCCGCAACGCAGGTCTCCATATCCAGCTCTCTAACCGCACTAGAACAATTATCTGATTCTCTCAGTAAATAATCCAGTTCTCCCCCACTCAGGGTTCGAACCATCACCATTTGGTATACCGCAGTCTACTCCACAGACTGGCTCGCCAGATGCACCAATTCCGCCTCATGGGATATACCACACCGCGCTCGATGATCTTCCGGATAATAACCACATAACTCCAATTATCCCGAAATCCAACAATCTCATAAACCTCCTCACGTGACTGCCTCCAACCATCTCGAAATCTCAGACCAACACACCGCCGGATATCCCATCTGTCCCTAATTAGTCTCGTCTCTCAATCTGGAAATAATCCACTATCATACCTCTCGTCTCCAATCCTTCCCCTAATGTCCCATCGTGTGGATAATCATAGAAACAGGAGACTCCGCTCTCACAACCGATACACAACATAAGCAACGACGGCCACCGCCCCGGTATACTCCTCGAAATCTCCTGGAACTGCTGCCAAAAAGTATGCCTCACCCAGAAAGGTACTTCCTTGTTCTCCTACATCTCAGTCCCCACTAATAACTCTCTCATGGAATGGGACATACTTCGCAGTAGACATGCTGCTCAAATACTCTGGTGAAAAGATCACAACCATATGCTACCCCACAGGGTTTACCTCCAACTTTGAAACCGGAAGCTCAATATCTCTTCTGCCCATCACAGGAAACCGAAATAGCACAACTCTGGTCACAAAAAGTGACATATCCTCTATCGGCCGATTGCTAGATTCAGACCATAATCCTCCATAAATCACCATCTTCTACTCATCGCTGAGTCTTGCGACTCCAACTGGCATTTCACCAAAAATCCCTCGGAAACTAACTCGATTTTTTTCTCTCAAGGTATGCTCCATTGAAACTCGTTCCATATGGCCCTCTGGCCCCATACTCTTTCACATCTCATCTCATTCTAACCAATCACAACAGAATAACTGGTAAAACCAGAAGCACTAACCGTCACGAGTCATGCTACTCGAACCATGTGGCCACCTCTCGATCCTCTATGAATCATGGTACTCAAACCATGTTATTTCTCCAACTCGTTTTCTCTTAAACTCTCTCTCATTTTTAGAAAAATTTATCTCTTTTGAAAATCTTTCTCAAATCCTCAGTTTGAGTTCAAACACACCCGGAGGTGCATCCGAATCCCTCAAACCAAGGCTCTGATACCAAGTTGTAACGACGTAAAATTTCAACCAAATTTTCATTTTTAAAAACACAATAAACCACATGTAACATTTTCTTAAAACTCACAAGTAACAAATTATCAACACATTTTAAAAATCGTTTATCACAAATCCAAGATCCTCCAAAGACATATCTCTAACTTGGAAGTGTGTACAATCAAGCCGGCGCCTTCCCGCGATCCTGATAAGAACCTGAAACACATAACACATAACACGGTAAGCACGAAGCTTAGTGAGTTCTCCAAAATACAACACACAAAATAATTAGCCACTCGAGGCTACAGCTCTGTAAGACCCTCCGGTCAATGTGTCTCAGTGGGACCCTCCAGTCTCACGGCTCGTTGGACCCTCTGGTCCGGTCTCTGTGAGGACCCTCTGGTCTCACTACTCGTTGGACCCTTCGGTCCGGTCTCATGGCTCGTTGGACCCTGTGGTCCGGTCTGTAAAGCTCTGCATAGCATAAATCACAAAGACATAATGCACAACATAAAACATAAGGTAGGATAACATAGTACTCAATGTAAGCACATAAGACCCTCTGGTCACACATAAGTCCCACTCTAGGTAAAGTATAGTGAGAAGACTCACCTCGCAAGCAGGTGAGCAAATAACCTCGCGCTCGGATCTCGAACTAGCCTCCGCCTAACACAAGGATGAACATCTCTAATTAATACTCTTTTCACGACGCATATAACCGAAGGCTATTATTTCTCTCTCTAACTCTTTGAAGTGGGTAAAAGACCATTTTACTCCTCCATGGTCTCTATTACTCATGTTGACCAAAACCCCAAAGTCAACAGAAGTCAAACTCGAGTCAACAGTCCATGTTTGACCCAACTCGCCGAGTGCACCCTTATGACTCGTCGAGTCCTATCGTTTTCCACATAAATCTCGTGAAGGTTGACTCAGCTCATCGAGTTGACTCCCAACTCCCCGAGTGATCGCATGATTCAGCTCTACGGGACAAACCCTAATCAACTCGTCGAGTCGGCTCATTGACTCGGCGAGTTCATTCAGACCCAAAGCTCATTCAGACGATTTAAAATAGATCTATCACTCCAAACACTAGATCTGTCCTCTCAAGGATCAATAGTCACGTAAAGCTTCAATCTTTACGTTCATGCATGATGTTATTGCTCCAAAATGCTAATACATGCCCTTCATGAATGATTAAGACCAAAAACCCTCATGTGGATGAATAAAGTTGGGACACCTAGACTCTAAGGACCTCACAAGGTCCATATCTGAGGTCTAGACTTCTTAGTAACTCATGCTACTCAAAAACCCAAACAAAAGATGGCAAAAAGCCCTAAAACTCCATAGATATGAGATCTATCCAAAATAAGAAGAAAGGTAAAGACTTCTTACCTTTCTCAGGAGCTCTGGACAGGAAATCATTGGATCCTACAGCCTCACCTCCAACTCCCTGATTGATAACCTCCTCCTCTTCCTCAAATGATGCACAAGAACCACAATATGAGCTTCTCTCTCACTCTCTAGCTCCATTAGCAATTATGGTTTGCTCTCAGGGGAAGGTAGCCGCAAATGAGGCTATAAGTGCCTTTAAATAGGTACCAAACCTGGGAAATTAGGGTTTCTCTGCCCAACACCTACTCAGCGAGTCCCTCCTCTGACTCGTCGAGTCCACTCATTAAATCCACGCGAGCAACTCGAATCGACTCGGCGAGTTGGACCCTCAACTCGTCGAGTCTCTCCTTCAACCTCAAGATTAATATACACAATAATATCCCTGAAAAATCCGGATGTTACATATAAAACATGCCTTTGTGTATGATTCAACAAGTAGTAGAACAAGCATATGAGTCGAAGTTTATCTGTTCCTTTTAGTCGTCGGAGGATTAAAAGCGATATCTGGGCCCCTCGATGATGTGTTCAGTCAGAACTAAATTGATGTGTTCCTTTTTGACCTATGTGTCGGGCCCGGTCAGAACTAAATTGATGTGTTCGAATAAGTTCTATGTCAAACAAATCGGAAATCGGGAAACAAACTGCTGGACAATAAGTACGACATTGTTCCATGTATTTGTCCGGCTGATATCTTGAGAGCAGAGGATTATATGATCACTTATCTTAAATGGCACGTCATCTTAGTTCCGCGAGACTTTGAAAGAGCTTTGATTGCTGATCGGTTCCTGAAGTCATACTTGCAGTTATAGTTATTCGACTTATCCAAGTGGGAGACTGTTGGATTAGGTGTTTAAGTTCATAACAATTTCTGGTATGTACTGTAAGTCCCTAAATAATTGAGTATCAATCAGATCCGTTTGATGGTGTGGAATCCCAATCAAACGGATGATGTCAGATCAAATAGAAGAGAAGGAGAAGAAGAAGGTGATGAATCTTGTATGTATTGATATGAATGAAGATCCGGATACAAGATTCACACACACTTACACACACTCTCTTTTCTCTCTCTCTAGAACACCTTCAAATGCACACACTTAAGCTCCTCTATTCTATGGCAATTATGCACTCCTCACCCTATATATAGTAGACATGGGCCGTGAATGGGTTTACGGCCGTAAACCTGTTTTCGGTCGTAAACACTGACCGTAAACACATATATGGTCGTAAACACTGAGTTGTTTACGGTCCTAGACATAAAAGTACATTTTCCTAGAAAAGCAAAGTATAAACCATAATTTTGACCCAACATGTACTTGACCCGATTGACATGGTCCATTTGGGTTGCATGGCATCATGATAATTGGATAGACAAAATGAGAAGAAGGACACTTATGATTTGTTAATATATTATAAGTTATAATATATTAATATGAAATCAGATTATTTAACTAGTATTGATCAAGAATTAATTTGGAATTAATTTTGTGATCAAAATTAAGACTAATTAAATATATGGGGTTGATTGTGTAAATCATCCATTCATATATAGTGTTCTAATGATCCATGGTTTATTGGATTGGGCTAAATCCATAGGGTGCTCCATGGATGCTCCATGGAGGCTAAAACCCATGGATCATGGAGGAAATGAAAAGTCATGTCAATTAGGATTTACATGGTGCAACCCTACTTGTGACACACTATAAAAGGACCCCATGGACTACCAAAATCGGCACTAAGTGAAGAACAAGAGGGCTAGCCGATTTTGAGTGTTTGTGTACTTCTCTCAAAGTTATTCCAAGAGTTGTGGTGTTGTGTGAAACACTTGAGGCATCACATTTGGGGTGTTGGGCTCACAAAGTTCTTAAGGAATCCAACCAACAAGAAAGGTAAGTTCTTCTACTAGCTTTTATGTTTCAAGTTCCCCATGTCATGCTAGTTAGGTTAAGAACCTTGCAAAAATCAAATTTTCATGTATCTTAGTAAAACATAGATCCAAGGTTTCTAGGGTTTCATGTACACTTTAGGAGTGTTAGAATGCTCAAAACCCTTCAGACCCTACGGTGGTCACGAGTACGTTTCTCCTCGATAACTCTTATGCATGCATACTATTTGATAGTGAAGCGGAGAGGAGTTTCGTGAACCAAAAATTTGCATACTTACTTAAACAAACATCACGAGCACTAAAAGAAACGTTCACCGTAGAAATGGCTAACGGGAAGACTGAGAGCAGTTACGACATATACATAGGATGCACTCTCTCTCTAGATAACTATTCATTTCAAATCGACCTCATGCCAGTCTCAATTAAAAGTTTCGACGTCATTATCGGCATGGATTGGTTGAGTCTCCATCGTGCTGACATCATGTGTTTTGAAAAAGTCGTTCGTCTTAATCTACCGAATAGCAAAACCCTAGTTATCTATGGCGACAAACCAGGCACAAACCTTCGAATCATCTCGAGTATTCAAGCCCAGAAGTATTTACGAAAATAATATCACGCGTTTCTTGCTCACGTGGTTGATATGAGCTAAAAGTTGAACAACATCAATAACATCCCAGACGTACGCAACTTTCCCGACATTTTTCCCGAAGAACTTCTAGGATTACCACCACAAGGTCAAGTCGAGTTCAGAATCGACTTAATTCCAGGAGCTACCCCTGCAGCCAAATTGCCTTATCGACTAGCACCAGATGAGATGCAGGAACTATCCAGTCAACTGAATGAACTGATAAGCAAAGGGTTCATTAGACCAAGCTTCTCACCCTGGGGAGCACTAGTCTTATTCTTGAAGAAAAAGGATGGATCGTTCCTTATGTGCATCGACTATCGCGAGCTAAACAAACTAACCGTTAAGAACCGATACCCCTACCACGGATAGACGACTTGTTCGACCAACTCCAAGGAGCGAACTACTTTTCAAAGATTGACTTAAGATCCGGGTATCACCAGTTACGAGTTTTACAGGAAGATGTTCCCAAAACAGCTTTCCGAACTCGTTATGGTCACTACGAGTTTGTAGTGATGCCCTTCGGATTAACCAATGCGCCCGCAGTGTTCATGGACTTAATGAACCGAGTGTGCCGTCCTTACTTAGATAAATTTGTGGTCGTATTCATTGACGACATACTCATCTATTCTTGCAGTAAGGAGGAACATAGTCAATACCTACGACAAAGCTTAGAAACACTACGAGCAGAGAAGCTTTATGCGAATTTTGGATTCGAAAAGTCGAATTCTTGGGTTACGTGGTTAGCGAAGAGGGAATTCACGTGGACCCTTCCAAAATAAAGGCCATTGAGAACTGGTCAGCACCAAAGACGCCTACAGAAATTCGTCAATTTCTAGGCCTCGCTGGCTACTATCGTAGGTTTATTCAGAACTTTTCAAAGATTCC
The DNA here is from genome assembly GCF_052849685.1 of Lactuca virosa. NCBI lineage: Eukaryota > Viridiplantae > Streptophyta > Magnoliopsida > Asterales > Asteraceae > Lactuca > Lactuca virosa. Next base: position 180,773,207 of record NC_136430.1, read on the forward strand.
GAAACCCCTTACCACATTGACCCAGAAAGGTGTGACCTTTGACTGGGAAGAGAAACAAGAAAAGGCGTCCCAAACGCTGAAGCAAGCCTTGTGCAGCGCACCGATATTATCCCTCCCAGAAGGGATAGAAGATTTCGTGGTTTACTGCGATGCATCCAACCAAGGGCATGGCTGTGTTCTTATGCAACGAGGAAAGGTCATCGCCTATGCCTCAAGACAGCTTAAGACACACGAAGTCAACTACACTACATATGATTTTGAGTTAGGAGCAGTGGCATTTGCTCTGAAGATTTGGAGACACTACTTGTATTGTACGAAAAACACTATCTTTACAGACCACAAAAGCCTTCAACATATATTCGACCAGAAGGAGATCAACATGAGACAACGACGGTGGGTCGAGCTACTAAATGACTACGAATGCGAAATTCGTTATCATCCCGGTAAAGCCAAAGTAGTAGCTGACGCCCTTAGTCAGAAAGAATACTCAGGTCGTAGAGTCAAGGCATTGACTATGACAATCCATTCACATCTGTCCACACAAATTAAGGAGGCTCAGCAGGAAGCCTTGAAACCGGAAAATGTGGAAGGTGAAACCCTAAGAGGGATGGATAAAAACTTAGTAGTCAAGGGTGACGGAGTCTTATACCTCATGGATCAGATCTGGACACTGAAGTTCGGTGGCTTCAGAGACGTTGTCATGAACGAAGTGCACAATACACGATACTCCGTTCATCCAGGTTCAGATAAGATGTATCTGGATCTCAAAAAGTTATATTGGTGGCCTAACATGAAAGCAGATATTGCTACCTTTGTGGGCAAGTGCCTTACTTGCACCAAAGTTAAAGTAGAATATCAAAAGCCCTCAGGTTTACTACAACAACCATAGATACCTGAGTGGAAGTGGGAGCGGATTACAATGGACTTCATAACCAAGTTGCCCAAGACAACGGGTGGACTTGATACCATTTGGGTAATCGTAGACAGATTAACCAAGTCCGCACACTTCCTGCCAATCAAAGAAATTGATAAGATGGAGAAACTGACCAGAACTTACATTAGGGAGATCGTACGACTGCATGGTGTGCCCATCTCTATTATCTCCAATAGAGACAGTAAATTCACTTCAAGATTCTGGCAGTCACTACAAAAGTCCCTGGGAACTAGGCTGGACATGAGTACAGCCTACCACCCACAAAATCATGGACAGAGTGAGAGGACGATACAAACATTGGAAGACATGCTGAGAGCTTGTGTGATCAAATTTGGTAAAGCATGGGATATCCATTTGCCATTGGTCGAGTTTTCATACAACAACAGCTACCATTCTAGTATCAAAGTTGCTCCATTTGAAGCCCTCTATGGCCGGAAGTGCAGATCCCCTCTGTGCTAGGATGAAGTGGGTGACACGCAACTAGTTAAGGGACAAGTCACTGACAGCACTCTCACGGATCCGGAAATCATTCGGTAAACGACAGAGAAGATCGTTCAGATTCGCGAACGATTGAAAGCCTCTAGAGACCAACAGAAAAGCTACGCTGATAAAACACGTAAACCTTTGGAATTTCAGGTTAGTGACCTCGTTCTATTGAAGGTCTCACCCTGGAAGGGCTTGATACGCTTCGGAAAGTGTGGTAAGCTAAATCCAAGGTACAGTGGGCCTTTTGAGATTCTCGCAAGAATCCGCCCAGTAGCTTACAAACTCAAACTACCTCAAGAACTTAGTAACGTACATCCTACCTTCCACGTATCGAACCTAAAGAAGTGCCTTTCTTATGAGACTCTTGTTATCCCACTCGATAAAATCGAGATCAATGAGAACTTCAACTTCGTGGAAGAACCAGTAGAAATCATGGATAGGGACGTCAAGCAAACGAAACAAAGCCGTATTCCGATAGTGAAGGTTCGTTGGAATGCAAAACGGGGACCCGAATTCACTTGGGAGCAGGAGGATCAAATGAAACATAAGTATCCTCATCTTTTACCTTAGTCCATGTGTATTTTCTTAATTCTAATTTCGGTACGAAATTCCCTTTAACAGGGGGATGATGTGACAACCCGAAGTTTCTATCTTGTAAAAGTCAAACTTGGTCAACGAAATTCAAACTTATCCAATAAAGGTCAAACTTATTTCTAACATTATCTTATGGTTAGATTGGTTTAATGAGATGAATGTGTTTAAACCTAGTATTCTAAGGTGTTGTGTGTGTAGTGAGGAAAATCATGTGGAACCGAGCCTTCGGTCCGTGAACAGCCTTCGGGCCGTGAACCTCGGTTTATGGCTGTGAACTCATCCCCTATATATATTAGTGTTGACTAATATATGACTCACTTCTACACTTCTGACCGTAAACACTCCAATTCTCTCCAAAAGATCATCAACCGTAAACCCTCTTTTCTCTCATATATCATGCGAGGATCCTTAATCCACCTTCGGATCTGTTGAGAATCATCAAAATTTCATCCTTTCAGCAATCAAGTGTTCTTCATTTCTGAGTTTTCAACCGTGAACCCTTCAAATCTTCAAAAGTTGTGAACCCTTTACGGTCGTGAACACCGAGGTCTAGCCGTGAACAACAAACAGTTTCTTGATTTTGGTTCTAACACTTCTTCTGTAAGTGTTTCTTACATCCTAGGTTGTTTTTTTTATAATGCCTTTGAGGTTATATTCACTAACTTCATGCCAATATATTGCATAAATTGCTATTTAGGACTTGTTTTGTCCCGGGAACTAGCTTGTGAATCAATTATCCTATATTGAACATTCAATTGTATCACTCACATAAGGTGAGTTCATACCCCTACAAATTACAGTTTTAAATGCTTTTAAATGCTTTTTAGGGGGAGATATACAAGTAGAACACAATATAATTGTGTTAAACACTTACATGGGAAAAACATCAAAAAAAAGGATTTCTTATACTCAAACACTTGTTAAAACCATTTTAAAACTATTCTTAGATTTTTGTTTTATCATAATCATGTTCGTGTATCTATTTATGTATAAGTATGCTTTAACGGACTTAGGACTATTGCAAAATACCTTGACTCATGTTCCTTGTTTGGTTGTGGTCTTAGGGTAAGATCACTAGTTCGACTGTCGGATAAATCATAGTTATACTTGCTAAATATATACATGAATACTTAAACCCCCATTTTTAAGGAACATACTTAACTCAATTGCTTATGTTGAACAATTGAGTCTTTTCTACGAATCAACATCAGTTTAAAAAAACATACTAGTAAACTATAATAGGTATAGTTAAGAGGATCACTACACACTATTTCTAGATCAGAGAAACATACATGAGTCAATACATACATACTATAACAAAAATAAGAAGGAACATACATACTATAACAAGAACAAGATAACTAAAATGTGAGATACTATTTCATGATATAGAAATATATTTGTTATGTCACGTTTTGTAACCAGAGTCTCCTGGAGGGAGAGTGTGAGTTTGTGTATAGAACATACATACAAACACAAACATTTTCATGAAATAAATACAAACCTTTAACATTAAAAACTTATGAATTCACCAACTTAAATGTTGATACTCTCTTTCAAAATAACTTGTATTCGCAGGTCACTAGTAGACAGGTATACTGGACCAACTTTTTGAGAAGACGGAGCATGTTCAAGACTCGTCTTTTATTTTGATATATTTTTGGTTTCTTACATCTACTCACAGAACACACTTGTATAAACTATACTATTAATGCAATGGATGTTGTTGCTTGCTTTACTATTTTGCATTGTTATGATACTGTACATGACGTCCTCCGCCCCCGAATGTTTCTGCCATCTCGGTTTGGGGGTGTGACAATAGGTCGTGACACTATCCAAGTACTTGGACAGATACTAGATCATTGTTGTTATCATCCCCTATTGGGCCTAAAGATTCATGATCAACACCTTGGTGGTCTGTAGACTCACAACCGCTACCTCACTATTCTAGAAGAACCCATTCATCATACCTTTTTATGTCTATAAATCACAAAATGCATCCTCTACTTGGCCTCTTGAGGCTACAACCGATTCGAGACACTTACCTTATGCAACACGGATGCTAAAGTCTTATTTTTGACCTATATTAACATACACATTTTAGAGATTCGATTATAGTTTTATAATATCTTACTCATTTATCAATAAAAGGAATAACTAAACCAAACACACAGTATACCCTGAAGTCTAAAATAACACTAACACATCACTAGATGCATACGTAGTCGTACTCAACTGTGACCTTCAATTAAACATACGTACATTGGAACTTACTCTAATTTCTTTTGATCTTAGATGTCCTTTATTGTCAATCGAACTTTTGCATACAAGAAAACTTTGAGAGCTTAAACAAGTCTCTAATGATGTCCTTCTCCTTACTAAAACTTCCAGAGGAAGTCCTTGGATCCTCTTGCTGCTTTTCAGGTTAAAATTTTACTACTACAACAACACTTGAACTGGCGAGGTGCCTCCATAGCCGAATCTCTAGCAACTACAACTGCTTATGAAGGTTTTAACAAGGCTTAGATATTGTTTCCTTACTACTAATGCTATGGACTCTTAGTTAACCTTAACTTCAACTTCTAAATTCAAGATCAACTGGTCGAAGATGAGGAAATGACTTTCTTCACTGATCCTATCATGTATACTGCTGATACATTAGCAAAATTCGGAAGGTATTACTACCTCTTTTAATGGGAACAACCCTTATCAAACGATCTCTTCCTAGGCATCTCTTGTCTTACTTATACGTACCTCAAATGTCGTAAATAAAATGTGCTCACCTCTGCCGCCGCTTCTACTACTGATAATCCTTGATATAGGTTTACTAGATCCTTATTGTGGCTTAACCCAAACTATCTGAGTCTGGTATATGTCTTGAATTATCCATCCTTTTCTATACGAAAGTATTTGACGCACATTATAGTGAACTATGTGACCTAATGAATTTCTAGTCAAATGGCTCCTATGTTGCGGGGATAAATCCCATATCCTTGAATGCATGAACCTATATGGTTTTCTTGGCCATCTGAGCCGAACCTGGGGATTTGGTAACTCCTAGACTCTACCTAACGCTTAAAAGTAAAATCCAACCATTCCTCGATAACCACTTTGAGAAACATATAATCCTATGGGTATTATTGTAGAAGACTCCCTTCTTCTTTTACCAGTACTAATTAAACTGAAGTGAATAATTTCCACCTATTTGTGTCGCAACTCTCCTAGAACTTTGTCGTTGAAACCAAAAGTCGAACTTCCTTTTGCACTTTCGCTTCAGAGATCGATTCTCCACCACTTGGGTTTGACCCATCGTCCACTGTTGCTCATTACCGATCCAAACTAGCTCTTCCAATGCTATATGTATGTCCTTTTGACTTTGAAGAAACTCATGTTTGTCATATCCAATGACCTTTGATATTTCCATCATAGTATTAGTACTTGTATTCAGCGTAAGTGATCTCCTCGTATCACGGACCAAAACAGTTCAAAGCTTTTCCAAGCACAAGATCGTTAAGAAACACACCGATTCACACGCATAACGAATGGTATAGGAGGATATGGGAAACTTAGTCAAAATACTAATAAAAACAATGGTTGCAAAATCTAATACCCTCCTGTTATTATCTGGACCAATCGACATGTCGTCTTCCCACTGACCCTCTCGTAATGGTCATCTCACCCGTTTTCCGGAACACCTGGATGCAAAAGTACGGAATACACTCGTATGTGTCTTTTTATACTCTCTAAAATGAACGCACTTCCTTAATCTCTCGAGCGAGAATCTATTGTTATGAACCTATTTCCCAATCGATGTGCCTGAACCTGCACATGTTCTTTTATCCTATGATGGAACTCTAGTCCCAACTTTTGAGTCGTAGACTCAACTTCCAATGAGCACACACAATCCTTCCTAACTCGTCTTATGAAGTGGAATCTATCTTAGCTACAGTAACAAACTTAGCGATCATAAACTAATAACCTTTTGTTACAAAAAGATTCATAACAAGTTGCATTCTTGTCTCTACGAGATAAACCCTGGTACGGAAGACACCTTCCTTCTCTCTTATTCTTCCTGTGTCAAAAGCTTGATCCTTCTCCCTTGGGTTATGAGAGGTCGACATACAACCGCACCATAAGAAGTAGCAACTCTAGCCGCCAATCATGAAGGCTGTAATTCTTCTATCGATCATCGTGATCATATCTTACTTAAATCTCGTGACTAAATGTAACATCTGGATTTTCAAGGATATTATTGTGTATTTTAATCTTGAAGTCGAAGGAGAGACTCGACGAGTTGAGGGTCCAACTCGCCGAGTCGAGTCGAGTTGCTCGCGTGGATTTAATGGGTGGACTCGACGAGTCAGAGGAGGGACTCGCCGAGTAGGTGCTGGGCAGAGAAACCCTAATTTCCCGGGTTTGGGAACTATTTAAAGGCACTTATGGCCTCCTATTGCGGCCACACCTTCCAGAGAGCAACCCTAAAGAGCCTTGAGCGTGTAAAGTGAGAGAGAAAACTATCTTGTGCAATTTGGTGTGATTTTGGCAAGAAAGAAGAAGCTTCAAGCTATAGGGGGGGGGGGGGCAGAGAAGATTGTAGATCTGTGTTATTCAAGCAAGGAGCTTCAGTTGCAGGTATCAATTCAAAACCTTTCTTCCTTATTATGTAGATCTCATCTCTTGAGGATTAGGGCTTGAATTACCTTCTTGATGGGGTTTTGAGTGCATCAAACCCCCTTTTGTAAGCTTGTATTATAGATCTGGACCTTGTTAGGTCCAGAGAGTCCAAAAGTGTGAAGCCATAGTTATGCAACCATAGATCTTTGAAGCTAGGAAGCATTAATGGAGTTTTAATAATATATAAAGAAATATACACCATGCATGGACACCAAGATCGGACCTTTACGTGACTTTTGGATATTAGGAGGCTAGATCTATGAGCTAGAGTTACAGATCTGACCTCAGACGATCAAATGAGAAATCCAATTGGGTCAACTCGCCGAGTCTATGAGACGACTCGACGAGCCGGAGCGAGTTCGACCCAATACTCGTGACCCAGTGATAACCTGTCGAGTTTGGGGTTAACTCGACGAGCTGTGTGAGACCCGTGAAAGAATTCAGAGGATACAAGTGGACTCGGCGAGTCACACGAGTACACTCGGCGAGTCTGGTCAAAATTGGACTGTTGACTAGAGTTGACTTCTGTTGACCTTAGGGTTTGGTCAAAATGAGTAAAAGAGGTCAGGGAGGGGTAGAATGGTCTTTTACCCATTCTCTAGGAATAAGAGAGTAAGGAGTATATTAACTAGAAGTATTACCCTTGTGACAGACGGAGGCTAGATCGAGGATTCCGAGCACGAGATTTTACTAGCTAACTTACGAGGTGAGTCTTCTCACTATACCTTACCTAGAGTGGTAACTATGTGTGACCGGAAGGTCTTATGTGCTTATAAGGGTTATGTGATATATGTTTTTATGTGATATGTATATGTTATGGTTTGGACCGGAAGGTCAATAGAGTTTGGACCGGAAGGTCAACAGAGTTGGGACCGGAAGGTCAACAGAGTAGGACCGGAAGGTGTATAGATTTAGGACCGGAAGGTCATCATGGGTAGGACCGGAAGGTCTACCAGAGTTGTGGGACCGGAAGGCTCCACTGAGACACATTGACCGGAAGGCACCGGCTTGATTGTACACACCAGTGAAAGTGTTATGTTTTGAGGATCCTGAATTTGAATCAAATAATTTTGGAGTTGCGATTTTTAAAATTAAATAGATGAGATTTTCGTGAAATGTGTTACGAGAATTATGCGAATTTAAATGAAAATTTTATTTGAAAATTTACGTCGTTACAAGTTGGTATCAGAGCCTTGGTTTGAGGGATTCGGATGCACCTCTGGGTGTGTTTGAACTCAAACTGAGGATTTGAGAAAGATTTTTAAAAGAGATAAATTTTTTCTAAAAATAAGAAAGAGTTTAAGAGAAAACAAGTTGGAGTAGTGTGTACAATTAGCCAGAACCCGAACGGTGATTTCCAAAAATACCCTTACTTTTGTGTTATGAGATATTTATGAGATATTTTATGAGATATTACGCATGCTAGAGATAGGCTAGGTATTTAATAAGTTAGGACTAGAGTGGCTTGATTTGTGATGCCTTAGCCTAGGAATTGTGCTATCTATGAATTGCTTTTGTGTATGTGTGGAGTAAGAGTATCTAGCAGGAATCCTTTTTAGAGAGGGATGGAGTAGAGGAGTAATCTAGGAGAGATACCTAGATGAGCATTTGAGGAGTCTACTGAAAGAGTAGTCAGATGCCTGCGTGGGGTAAAGTTGCTTGAGTTCGGTGATATCCTTTTGAGTATGAGCATAACAAGTGGAGTTGTAACCTAAAGTGGTTGTACGTGTTGGTAGAGATCATTCGATGCCCGAATGCTGCTTGTTTCGTGTTTTGTGGAACTCTTGTTGATGGGAGTCAGCTACTAAGTGAATATGACGATATTCAAGAGGTAGATGGTTGGCATCATAAGGGGTTCTTCAGCATCTGATGGCAGAGAAGTGAGAGAACCTAGGAAGAGCCTAGGGAGTGAACTTAGCAGATGAGTACGCTGACGGAGGAGAGTATTCGCTGGAGGGAGAACTTGCATATCGGGATTAGTAATCGAGAAGGTTGAACAACTACTTAGGAAATCTGGGACGACCTGTGTGGAAAATATGGGTAGATGTGGCAGGTAGTATGGGCCCGTACTACTGAAAGCAGAGGACCTATACTCGAAACAGGGAGAATTCCATAAGTTCTAAGTAGCGGATTGAGAAGAGAGAACATGGTTCGAGTACCATGATTTGTAGTGGATTGAGAAGAGAGAGAATGGTTCGAGTACCATTATTCGTAGCGGATTGAGAAGAGAGAACATGGTTCGAGTACCATGATTCATAGCGAATTGAGAAGAGATAACATGGTTCGGGTACCATGATTCATAGCAGATCGAGAGGTGGCCACATGGTTTGAATACCATAACTCGTGGCGGTTAGTGCTTCTGGTTTTACCAGTTATTCCGTGGTGATTGGTTAGTCTGAGATCGGATGTGAAAGAGTATGGGGCCAGAGGGCCATGTTGAACGAGTTTCAAATGAGCTTACCTTGAGAGGGAAATCGAGTTAGTTTCCGAGGGATTTTTGGTGAGATGCCAGTTGGAGTCGCAAGACTCAGGGGTGAGTAGAAGATGGTGATTTATGGAGGATTACGGTCTGAATTGAGCAATCGGCCGATAGAGGAGATGTAACTTTCTGTGACCAGAGTTGTGCTATTTCCGTTTTCTGCGAGAAGCAAAAGAGATATTGGGACTTTCGGTTTCTGAGCTTGGAGGTAAACCATGTGGGGTAGCATGGGTTGCGATCTTTCACCCGAGTATCTGGGCAGTATGTCTGCCGCAAGGTAATATTATAGTATGAGAGGGTAATCAGTGATGACTGAGATGGCCAAGGACAATGATATACCCTATTTGAGGATAATAGGGCATATGTTAGCAAAAGTGTCGGGTGATCAATAGGAGTATATTGGGGCGGTGGCCCTCATTGTCTATGATGGATATCGAGTGTGGGAGTAAGGTTTCTGCTCTCTTAATAATTCTCATGATGATACGTTGGTTGGGGAGTCGAAGATGAGGAGTGTGATAGTTCATTAAATTTCAGAATAAGAGTTATGACTACTACGTGACTGTTGAGATGTCTGGTAGTGTGTCAGTATGAGATTTGAATGACGTTGGGAGACTGGTCGAGGAATCATAAACAAGGTGCGTAATAGTGCATTATTTCCAGAGTGAGAGTCAGGACTGTGTCGGGACAGTTGGAGTATCTGGCGGTGTGTCAATCTAAGGCATTCAACATGACTAGGGGCAGTCACGTTGGGAAGTTTTCGAGGATTTTATCTGAGATTCGGGATGTTTGGAGTTTCTTTGTCCCTATCGGGAAGATCATCGGGTGTTCTGTGATATTTTCCAAGAGTAGGTGTGATGTACCTGGTGAAACAGTCTGTAGAATGGATGGCTGGTGTGCCAAATGGTGATGGTTCGAGCCCTGAGTGGGGGAGAATCGGGTATTTTGTTGAGGATATCAGAGAATTGTTCAACAGCGGTTAGAGGACTGGATATGGTGACCTACGGTACGGTTACGTGAGACCAGGATTATTGGTGGTCGAGGCGAGGTGCAGAGCGAGATAGTGCATGTTATACGTGTTCAGGAAGGGATAAGTGTCCCCACGGCATGTGGCCGTTGGTCAGAGACCTTGTGGTGGATATGAAGTCTTCGAGGACGTAATGGTAAATTCGAGGTGGTTGGCTCGTAAGGATAGTCTCGGCGGTTGATAATTTCTGGTTCAATGTATGGGTTGTTATATGGACTCTGGGAAGGGGAGAAGTTGATTGGGTAACCAACTTCAGGGTCGGTATGTGTATTCTTGCATGGGTTTTGAGCAATAGAGGAGGGAGTTTCGGATGGTCGTCAACATGTTCTGAGTCATTGACGATTCCTCCGTGTTTCAATTGAGAGTTAGGATACTCCGAAGTTACGAGTTGTGTGAGAGGAGGATCAGTTGTGAAATTCTGAAAGGATGCGTGGCTATATCTGAGTATGACGCCGTAAGTAGGAGATCAGTGGCTGAGGCAAGACATCGCGACGTTCTGTGATGGTGTACCGAGGTATCCGAGTATAATGCCCTGAATTTCGGATTATTTTGAGACTTAGGTTATGAGATGGCAAGTGGTGCATCGCGTGTCTACGGTTCCAGTGGGAGCCCTTCGTCTTATTGACATCAAGCGAGATTATTTAAGAATCTGCAGTGCAGCAAGGAAAAGTGTTTTGTTATGACAGTTGTTATCAGGAATAGTGATGCATAATTTGGGTAAGTGTATACATCTATCTATGTTGGTCCGCGGAGCATGAGTTAGCGAACGCGGGTGGTGTCGACATGAGGATGAGATTGAGCGGGTGTTGTGATACTACGGGGAGACGTAGTAGTCACCAGTCAGCGAGAGGGTGTTGTGATACTGCGGGGAGCCGTAGTATTCACCAGTCAGTGAGAGGGTGTTGTGATACTGCGGGGGAGCCATAGTATCCACCAGTCAGTGAGAGGGTGTTGTGATACTGCGGGGGAGCCATAGTATCCACCAGTCAGCGAGAGGGTGTAGTGATACTGCGGGGGGGGGGGGGGGGGGCGTAGTATTCACCAGGCGAGAGGCATTGTGAATCTACGGGGAGCCGTAGTATTCACTAGTCAGGGCATGACTCAGGGGAGTTCCTAGGCTTGAGTAGCCTCATCCTTCGAGTTTGTAGGATCCTGGTGGTCGAACCAGGGGCGAGACTGGGGTCTCCATATTTGTCGGGAATCATTATATTCTGAGTGGAGTTGTGGTTATCGCAGTCGAAGGGAATTGGGGGAGTGATGTATGCGGGGGTTGCGGGTCATGGGTCGCGTGTTGAGTGTTTCGTTGGGACGAGTGGTTCTAATTCTGTGCCGGACCAGACTCTCGAGTTGAGTTCGATTTTAGTAGTGTATTGAGTAGGCGGAAAGAGATTCCAGATTCAAAGATGAATTTCATTTTTGAAGGGGGTATTGATTTCATCTGGTGTCTTAGATCTGAGTGGGTCAATTCTTTGGTATGGGAAAACCGCAAGACGCATGGAACTAATGAGTAGTAGACGACATAGGTCGAGGGTGAGACGACTTTCGTATTCGCTTGAAGTAAAGCGAACTCCATGACTTGTGTGTGTCACACTGGGCCGAGATACTTGCTGTGAAAAGGAAGTAGGCGAGACGTTTTGGGACATGCAATGGGTAGCCTTTGGAGGTTTAGCTGCTGGGTCGGGAGATGAATCGGTGCTCAGTTTTGAGAAGGGAGCTGAGGTTTATGTTTGTTAGATGTCGGAGGACGCTTCTGAACAAGCATGATCATTTTCTGTGTCTGAGGTCAGGGTGTTAAGGATTCGTTGTTTAGATGGGTTTTGATTGCAGTACAGTGGATGGGTCCCTGGTGTGATGTGATCCTTTCATTCCTTGGTATATGATCTGGATTGTTTATCATGTCGGGGATGAGTGATCGGTAGCCAGTTTTGGGCAAGTACATGTTTTTATCGGTCCCAACTAGAGAATCAGAGGGGCAGTGAGTTATCGGGGTTTGTTATTCGAGAAGCATCTTGAGAGGGCGGTCTAGCTGTGTGATAGGCCACTAGAGTTTCCATATTCTGGAGAGTCAGAAGGGGTAGCGTAGTGGAAGATGGGTCTGTCCTTTTTTCAAGGAGGAGTTCCTGTTTGGATCCAGGTGTCCTGAGAGGAAGATAGTTGTGCGGTATGAGATCCTTTCAATGGTGCTGTTCGGTTATTGGATTAGATCTATATGTTGTTGAGGAGCGATTTCGAGGGCGAAATCTAATTCAAGTGGGGGAGAATTGTAACATCCGGATTTTCAGGGATATTATTGTGTATGTTAATCTTGAGGTCGAAGGAGAGACTCGACGAGTTGAGGGTCCAACTCGCCGAGTCGAGTCGAGTTGCTCGCGTAGATTTAATGGGTGGACTCGACGAGTCAGAGGAGGGACTCGCCGAGTAGGTGTTGGGCAGAGAAACTCTAATTTCCCGGGTTTGGGACCTATTTAAAGGCACTTATGGCCTCCTATTGCGGCCACACCTTCCAGAGAGCAACCCTAAAGAGCCTTGAGCGTGTAAAGTGAGAGAGAAAACTATCTTGAGCAAGTTGGTGTGATTTTGGCAAGAAAGAAGAAGGTTCAAGCTAAAGGGGGAGGGGGGCCAGAGAAGATTGTAGATCTATGTTATTCAAGGAAGGAACTTCAGTTGGAGGTATCAATTCGAAACCTTTCTTCCTTATTGTGTAGATCTCATCTCTTGAGGATTAGGGCTTGAATTACCTTCTTGATGGAGTTTTGAGTGCATCAAACCCCCTTTTGTGAGCTTGTATTACAGATCTGGACCTTGTTAGGTCCAGAGAGTCTGAAAGTGTGAAACCATAGTTGTGCAACCATAGAGCTTTGAAGCTAGGAAGCATTAATGGAGTTTTAATAATATATAAAGCAATATACACCATGCATGGACACCAAGATCGGACCTTTACGTGACTTTTGGATATTAGGAGGCTAGATCTATGAGTTAGAGTTACAGATCTGACCCCAGACGATCAAATGAGAAATCCAATTGGGTCAACTCGCCGAGTCTATGAGACGACTCGACGAGCCGGAGCGAGTTCGACCCAGTACTCGTGACCCAGTGATAACCTGTCGAGTTAGGGGGTTAACTCGACGAGCTGTGTGAGACCCGTGAAAGAATTCAGAGGACACAAGTGGACTCGGCAAGTCACAAGAGTGCACTCGGCGAGTCTGGTCAAAATTGGACTGTTGACTAGAGTTGACTTCTGTTGACCTTAGGGTTTGGTCAAAATGAGTAAGAGAGGTCAGGGAGGGGTAGAATGGTCTTGTACCCATTCTCTAGGAATAAGAGATTAAGGATGTATTAATTAGAAGTATTACCCTTGTGACAGACGGAGGCTAGATCGAGGATTCTGAGCACGAGATTTTACTAGCTAACTTACGAGGCGGGTCTTTTCACTATACCTTACCTAGAGTGGTAATTATGTGTGACCGGAAGGTATTATGTGCTTATAAGGGTTATGTGATATATGATTTTATGTGATATGTATATGTTATGGTTTGGACCGGAAGGTCAATAGAGTTTGGACCGGAAGGTCAACACAGTTGGGACTGGAAGGTCAACAGAGTAGGACCGGAAGGTCTACAGATTTAGGACCAGAAGGTCTACAGATTTAGGACCGGAAGGTCATCATGGGTAGGACCGGAAGGTCTACCAGAGTTGTGGGACCGGAAGGCTCCACTGAGACACATTGACCGGAAGGTCTCATAGAGTTATAGCCTCGAGTGGCTAATTATGTGTACGTGGTATTATGGGGAACTCACTAAGCTTCGTGCTTACCGTGTTATGTGTTATGTGTTTCAGGTTTTCTCAGGATCGCGGGAAGGCACCGGCTTGATTGTACACACCAGTGAAAGAGTTATGTTTTGAGGATCCTGGATTTGAATCAAATAATTTTGGAGTTGCGATTTGTAAAATTAAATAAATGAGATTTTCGTGAAGTGTGCTATGAGAATTATGCGAATTTAAATGAAAATTTTATTTGAAAATTTACGTCGTTACACTAAAGTTGGCACTATGTCGAACAAGGTTCTCAGAACCCACTCTCTTAAGCAAATTGTTTTTTATTCAAACTATATCTTTTATGCCCTACTTGGGCCCGAACTTAGATTCACTCTTCTAAACATCACCGTACAACAAGTAATGACTACACAAAGGAATCTTATAGTGTTAGCTATACTATCTACCAGTGCCTTAGTAAATTTGTGACTCTTCCTGATCCAAGTGCGAGTCTTGTGCTTCTGGTAGTATAGGCCTCTACTACCTTTCACACCTACTCATACTTGTCCTAAAAATTGTGTCACACCCCAAAACCGGAACGGCGGAAACGTTCAGGGGTGGAGGACGTCATGTTTAGTATAACGAGATATGTATATGGTAAGCAAGTAATGAACAACCATTTCATTTCGAAAGAAAGTGTTTACAATGTGTGTGTTCACAAAACATAGAATTCATACACAAATAACAAAACAAGACTTGAAGCTATAATTGCTTCATCTTCTAAATCCCCAGCACGAGCACCTGTCTAATAGTCTCCTGAGAATACAAGTTATTTGAAAGAGTTGATCAGCAATTAAGCTGGTGAGTTCATAAGAGTTTAGTGATGTAAGTAAGTTGTAAAGTAGTGTTGAAAATGTTGTGCATTGTATGTTCTGTTTTGAAAAGTTCGCCTGTTCCTCTAGAAAATCCTATATTTCCTACTTTGATGAAAGTTAAGTAAAATGTCACTACAAGCCCTTCTATGGGTACTAAGTGGGTACAAGTTATATAAGACTCAGAGTAAACAAACAATCGATTGTGCGCATCTGCCCTAAGCTCACAACCCAACGAGGAACAGAAGTTAAGGCGGATAGCACACGTCCCATTGGTTGTTAGATCATTGTCATATATAACCCTGGTGTATTCACTTGTTACTCATGGAGTTAATTGTAATAGTTCCTTTATATCTAATGAAAAGTTCTTTAAGAAAACCTATATTTCTTATAGTAAAAATGGTGACCACAGTGACTACTTTTATAATAGCTTAGTTTATACTGCTATATATAATCTAATATCGGATAGAAAGTTAATTGAGTGAATCTGCCCTAAGCCCACAACCCAACGAGGAACAGGAAGTAAGGCGGAAAACACACATCTAACTACCTATTGGGTATTAGTTTTATATATAAACATGGTGTATAAACTAAGGTATTATAGAGTTACTCACCTAAGGTCTTTTAAATTGTACTGGTCTAATAAAATGGATTAAACCCTTTACTGGGAAGTTTCTATTTTTGTATACCAAAAGTACTGATTTTGGAAAGTATGTTTTGTACTAGAAAAAATTGTGCTTGACTCTGTGTCCTATAACCTGACCCATACCTGGTACCCTTATGATGACTTAATGTATACTAAGCATACATATATATAGAATCGGGTAGATAATAGATTGGGTGAATCCGTTCCAAGCCCACAACCCAACGAGGAACAGGAAATGAAGCGGAGAGCACACATCCTATTAGCTGTCGGACCCTATTGGTATATATGTATCCTGTGATGTATATATTAAGGAATCATAAGACTAGCATTATGGTCCTATCTTTTAATCGTAGCCTTCTACCAAGGCATCTTCTGTTATGTGCTAGACTCGACTGTTCCATTTGTCATTTGTAAAAATGTATATTTTCCCTAGTTTATAACTCTAAAATAGATTGAGTTCGACTTTCAAGCGGTACTGTCACTTTATGAAAGTAATGGGAAATGTAAGTACACAGTTGTCGTTTATAATGACATGCGGATGTACTAATAGCCTAAAAACGTATTTGTTTTATTACAGTTATAATGTGAAGGCTAGAACCCCTACTATACGCTCTCCCTGTCAAGAGATTAAGGGTACTAAACGCGACCCCTGCAAATTCTTGCAAGCCGTGTAATTCACATTAAAGTATATGATCATGTATACCCAATATAACTATCACCTTTTGTTTAAAACAATGAGTTAGTGATTCATTGGTATAATTAGATCATGTATGTGTGTTCTCATGCTATAACAACCTTACTTGTTTGTTCTGTTTGTTTCTCTTTATTATGTGTTCTCTCTGTATGGTATTGTTTGATTCTCTTCACTGTATGTTCTGTTATGGTATTGACTCTTTGTGTGCTTCATTGTACTAGAAGTAATGAATAGCATTCTCCTAAACTATACCTATTATAGCTTACTAATGTTCTACTTGGACTGTTATTGAAAAGACTCATTTATCTACTAAGTTATGCTTGTACTTTAAAAACAGAGTTTTGTATAACTAAAAAGTAACACAACTTTAAAAGAGTTTTGAAATGTTTTGATAACTTATAAGTTACATAAGTAACATTTTGAAAGATGTTTATAACAAACATTTACACAATTATCATTGTGTTCAACTTATATCCCCCCCCTTAAAACAGTTAAAATAGCTAAAAGATTCATTACGGGGTATGAACTCACCTGATGTGGGTGATTCAAACGGGTATGCGTGTAAGGATGAGAAGTTCCACGAATGAAGTCCCGAGACACAATAAGTCCTAAATGACATATATTGGCATTAATATAGTGTTTATAAACAACTATATGAGAGGAAACACCTTCCGGGACTAGGAAACACTTTGATTCAAGTGCTATAGGCACCGAAGGGTTGCATCGAAAGGTTGTATGGCACGGCATTGGAGTTTATGGCCCAAGGACCACTCCTTATGAAGTTTACGGCCTAAGGTCAATTCCCCCATGAGTTTACGGTCGTAAACTCATGGTACTAAGTGTCATTGGGTGTTTTGAGGTCTTATAAGTCAACATTGATCATCCAATGATCAAGTCTCAGCCTTAGGAATCATTAGGGGCACAATATCACCCCTTTATAGAGTTTACGGCCTAAGGACCATTTCCTTAGGAGTTTAAGGCCGTAAACTCTATGTGGATATGTTTTCTTTGATGTTTAAGGTCTTTAACACTTCAAGGATGTGATCTAGGCTAGGTTCTAGGCATAAGGAAGGAAATTAGGGCAACATTGCACCCTTATAGGGAGTTTACGGCCTTGGGAGATCCTTGGCCGTAAACTCTCTTCCAACCCTTGATTCTTGATGTTTCTAAGACCTAAACATGTTAAATCTAGTACATAATAAGTTAGAACAAGAGTACTTACGATCTAGGGGCTTGAATGGTCGGTTTTGGCCAAGAACACTAGTGTGTGTTCTTGGTGTTTCTTGAAGATCTATGAAAACATGAATTTCATGGATGAAATCATGAGAGAATGCTAGATTAAGAGGTGTATCAACTAATCAAGGAAGAATACTTACTAGCTTTGAAGATCTAAGGTGAAGATCGGGATGATAGGTGAGAGGATTTGAAGGAAAATTAGCCAAGGAAGTGAAGGAATGAAACAAATGGCCAAAACTTGATCATATGGGGTGAGTTTACGGCCCACATGGAGTTTACGGCCGTAAACTCCATTGTGGTGGCCGTGAACTCATGGTCAAGGTGTTTTAGGCTTGATCTTTGTGCTATAGCTTCAGCAGATAAACCCCAACACTTATTCCTTAAGTGTACAAGGCTCAAAACCCCTCAGAATGACCTTTAACTGGGCTAGAACTCAGAACTATTGAGTTTGACACTCAGTTGAGTTGATTGACTGGGCTTTAAAATCAAAAGTTTTTCCGGGTTGTCACAAATTGTCCCGAAGTTTCCAAGTCACTTTCCAACACTACACATGATGATCACTAAAGATATATGCATGTGTCTACAAAATATCATGTTAGACTCAAGTAAGATTTTGCATCTTTACTGATGCCCTACCGCATGAATATATGCCATATCAAGCAAATATTATGTTTTCTAGACTCTCTTTCTAGGATTACTTCCATTTTACCCTACTACTTGCTGAGGAAGAACTTTTACTAATAGTAACTAATTATTTGATGAATACGATTGCATGCCTCTAAAATCAAACAGTCCGTCGACTGAATAATCCGGCACTACAAGGGTTGGACTCAGACAAGATCTGCGCAATAACGCCAAATCAGGCAATCTAAATCTATTTAATTTTGGGAGCATGCAACTTATTGTATTTGTCACATAACTAATTAATATTAATATAGGTTCTAAGTAGAAATTAATAATTAAATCCTTAGACTATAAGGCATCTTAAGTATCAGGCAATTCTAACAGATAATTCCTGAAAATATCCCTAGCCTACATACTAGCATGCATTTCTACCATCTCATATATCAACAGACATAACAAATATGGATATTTTGGGATTCACTTTCCTTTCTGAGCTCCGACTGACTGTACGCACCACATTTTTTTGTTTGAATAAAGTTTTTTTTTCTTAAAAAGATTTGTTAGGATATTTAGATCCTCGGTTTGAGTCTGGAATCACACGAATGTTCATCAAATTCTCTCAAACCAGGGCTCTAATACCAACTTGTTACGTCTCGATTTTCAACTCATTTTTTTCATTTTTTAAATATATAAGAGAGTTTTAGCGGAAATCTAAAAACATTATTAATTTCTTCGATGCGAGTACAGTCACGTTAGAGCCTTTCCATTAGGGGTGAACAAAAAACCGCACCACAACTAAAACTAACCGCAAAAACCGCATAAACTGCAACCGATAAACCGCAACCGCAATAAAAACCGATGGTGAGGTTTTCTGTTTTTCAAAAACCGCAAATTTGCGGTACGGTGCGGTTATTAGTTTTCAAAAACCGCAAAAAAACCGCACCGCACCGCATATATTATATACAACTTTTTTTCTTAATTATTAATATATTAAATATTAAAAATAAGACAAGTTTCATGAATGAAAGATGAATAAAATACTAGAAGACAAAAGTATGGTTTTTTGTTATGTGAAATTAGACAATTTTAAGAAATTTATTGTTAATTACTATTGATTTGACGTTTTGAAGATATTAATTGTTTGTGATTTAAGTTAATTGTCTTACACATTATTGTTTTTTTTATTACAACTAATATGTTTGAACTCTTAAAACCGTTTGAGCTCTAAATTGTGGTGAAAAATCACACAAAATAACCGCAACAAATCCATGCGGTTAATAACCGCAACACAAAAACAAAACCGCACCGCAAAAATAACCACCTAACCGCACCGTAAAAATAACCGCACCAAGCGGTTTTGAAAATGGATTAACCGCATGTGCGGTTAGTGGTGAGGTTTTGGCTAGTAACCGTACCGAACCGCGCCGCGCTCACCCTACTTTCCATGGTTAGAAGAACAATCCTGAAAAATAGTTATTCAATAACTGTAAACCGAGGCTTAGTGAGTTTCTCAGGATACCATATATCACAATACATATACATGCATACAAACAATGACTCACGAACTTTCGTCGATCCACCAATTGGCTCACGACCTTTCGTCGATCCACCAATAATATGTGTATCTAGACTTACGGCCTACCTGCCATTTCGTCCTCAACAGACGGGTCTATAGGCTCCCGACCTGTCGCCGTTCCGCCGTCAACCCCTAACTTAACCGTAATAACTTAAATATAATAACATTTAAACACATAGAGATTACATTTTCAACACTATTCTACTAGTTCAAGTACAGTAACAATAAGCACATAGAGACTATACTTTCGGCTCTACTCAATAACTCATGTATAAAATCATAAAGCACATAAAGACTATATTTTTGCTTTACTAGCTTTCTATCCTAACATACATGGATATATATTGTAATACATAGTATAGTGAGATAACTCACCTCACATCGAATGTATGTCTCACATCTAATAGTTCCCAATACGATTCTTTGATCTAAATGGTTAAATTGTCTAATGTTACCAACCTAGTAATCATAAGCTATAATATAATCAATAATAATATTTTATTTATATAATAACGTCTTGTTAATTATTTTATGTAACCTCGTTTGTCTAATATAAAAATAATTACTACCCGAATAAACGTAAGTTAAAATATAACTAATAATATATTAGTTATATAATAGGGTAAATGGCACAAAAAACACTTTTTTTACACAGAAATTCGATTTTGACACCGTGTTTTTTTTGTGACAATTTTGACACTGTGTTTTCCAATTTGTTACAATTCTGACCACTTGACCGGTTAACCAGGTTACATGCTGATGTGGCATGATGACGTGTCAGTTTTGATGACGTGGCATGCTGACATGATATGCTGACGTGTCAAAATTGATTTTTTTTCCACAAAAAACACTAAGTTTTCATTTTTTTTCGATTTTGACACTAAGTTTAATTTTTTATTTAAATTTTGACACTATGTTTTTTTTGTTCCAATCGAACATCATTTATCAAATTTTGTTCAATTTTGTCTATTTTCCATTTGAAACCGTATAAATATATTTTTTTATTACATTTTAAACCGTATAAACATATTTTTTCGTTTAAAAACCACATTTTTATTTAAATACAAGGTGTTTTTTTTTCTTACATTCAAAGCATTAGTTATATCATGAGAATCAAACTAACCATAAGCTTCTAATAAGATGTAAAAATTTGATGGGTTGCAAACTTGATATCCGAGTTCTGATCGACTACACGCCTCCAAACCTCTAAACACATTTTAAAGTTGCATATTTAATATAAAATACAATTTTTATATAACTAATACATATTTATACATAAAAATATGGTTTGAGTGTAAAAAAAAAATTGTATTTATACAAAACTATGGTTTTTAAATGAAAAAAAAAAACATATTTATACGGTTTAAATGTATTAAAAAAATATTTATAGGGTTTCAAATAGAATATTGTCAACATTGAACAAAATTGGAAAAAATGATGTTCGATTTGGAACAAAAAAACATAGTGTCAAAGTTGAAAGAAAAAATTAAACTTAGTGTCAAAATCGAAAAAAAAATGAAAACTTAGTGTTTTTTGTGAGAAAAAAATTCAATTTTGACACGTCAGCATATCATGTCAGCATGTAACCTGGTTAACCGGTCAAGTGGTCAGAATTGTAACAAATTGGAAAACACAGTGTCAAAATTGACACAAAAAAAACACGGTGTAAAAAGAGTGTTTTTTGTGCCATTTACCTTGTATAATAACATATTTCCAAAAAGAAGGTTTAAACGGATGAAAGCTATGCGACCAAAAATATAACGTTAATCGGATTATAAAAAAAACTCTTATAATTAACGAAATAAACAAATTATTATAAATATCCGGTAATATAAAAATAATACTTTTTGCTATATGAAAGTGAAAGCGTCTTCTTCCGAAATATCTGTTATTTATACTACAATTTTGATCACTCTTCTGTATAATATTAAAGCTTACTCATCTCATAAACTAACACCTATGCCTCCATATTAATTATAAATGTACTAACTTCACAATTTTATAACACGTATTATGGTGACTATTTATTTTACCTTTGTTATTAAGTAATCCTTTATAATTTTCACAAAAATAGGAATGTATGCATAGCCAATCGACACGTATATATGTTACGTATGCATATATTAATTGGATGTGTATATATTAATTGGACAATTACATTTGTTAAATCTTTTACATATATTACCCCTCAACAATATAAATGTGTAAGATTTTAAAACTTAACTATATATAATTGTTTTCATTTGAGATAACAAATCCATTTTGTTAAATACATAAAATATAATTACCATAAAATTCCAAATTTATATCAAATCTGAATTGGTGATATTTCCAAAATATAATAGATATTATTTTATGACCTACCAAAATACAATATTCGCTAACTAACGTTTTAAAATAAATATAGTCAATTATTATTGGAAATATGGGTGTTACAAGCTATGAAGGTGTTGGCATATGGGACATCAACAGATGCACTTGATGACTATTTGAGAATGAGTGAGACTGTGATTAGGGATGCTCTTGTAAAGTTTGTGGAAGGTGTCATTTCATGCTTTCGTGAAGAGTACCTTAGAAGTCCCAATCAAGATGATTTGGCACGACTGCTCCATGTTGGAGAAGAACGTGGATTTCCAGGTATGGTAGGCAGTATTGATTGCATGCAATGGGAATGGAAAAACTGCCCCACCGCTTGGGCTGGACAATATGCAGGTAGAAGCGGTAAGAAAACAATAATTTTGGAAGTTGTTGCATCGTATGACTTATGGATATGGCATGCATTCTTCGGAACACCAGGTTCGTACAATGACATTAACGTCCTCCAAAGATTTCCTCTTTTTGATGATGTCTTGGCAGGTCGAGCACCAAAGGTGAGTTACATTGTGAATGATCGAGAAAATAATATGGCTTATTATCTCACTGATGACATATATCCTTCATGGCTGCCTTTGTCAAGTCAATAAGTTCTCCACAACTTCGAAAACACAAGTTGTTCGCTGAACATCAAGAGGCTGCTAGAAAAGATGTTGAACGAGCATTTGGAGTTTTACAAGCTCATTTTGCATTTCTTCATCGCCCTTGTCTTGTGTGGGACAAAGATATGATGGGGAAAATTATGATTGCATGTATCATTATTCATAATATGATAGTTGAGGATGGACGACACACATACCTTCATTATTATGATCCATCAGAATTTATAACTACAGAAGACGAAGAATCTTTTGAATACTCTACTCAACGAATTGGAGATCTATCCAATTATATGACCAATAGGGCATAAGTTCGCAATAGAGAAACTCATAACGCTCTAAAAACGATTTGATTGAGCATATATGGAAAAAATTCAGCATTGAAGAATAATTTAGTAGTTTGCATCTTCTGTTTATTTTATTTCATGAATGTAAAATATTTTCTTTATCTATTTTTATTTAATTTTATGTTTAAAATAAATAATTTATTTGTTTCAAAATAAAATATTTATTTTTAATATTTCTAATAGTTTTTAGTAAAAGAAAAATAAAATTAAGTTATATTTTTTAAATAAAAATGAGGTTGGATTGGGTTGCTAATGGGTGTAAAAAATTAGATTTGACTGGATTGCATAGGTGGAAGAGAGAGAAATTAGTTTTTTATTAAAAAAGTTAGGTTGGGTTGGGTTGCTAACGAAGGTAGTCTTATGACTTTGTGAAAAGATTTTGGTTTGTTGTTAAATACCTTTCATTCTCGACTCGCCAAATGCACATGCAAGATGAGAGATAATTGTCTATAGTAGTAGTTTTATGGGTGTAGGAAGTTTTCAGGTCGACTTTGGAATTGAGATGATTTCTATAATTTTATGGGAGCATGAGAATGGTTGTAGCTTGCACCAAATGTTTACGCAGTTCCAAATTAATCTCGTTAAACTGTAGGCAACATAAAGATGGTCCATAGATTCAAAGGCTTAGCTATATGAGTGCAACTGTGGGTCTTGGCCCACCCCACACAAATTTGAAGTGAAATATATATTATATATAGAATTTATATTTCATTTGAATAAAAAAATGTTAAAGGCTTGTGAATTATGACGTGACCCATCCCATTTAAAACTTAAATTCATAATGAAGGAAATTATTTACATGTTGAGGCACGTCGATTAAAGAATTGCGGCAACAGTTTTTTGAATATATCAAATTCAAATTGCATTTTAATCTTCACGGTGAATCCCTCGTTCATAAAGTTCGTATATTACTATTTTTTATTATCTTAATTAATCAATTATTACAACTTAAACGAACAATTACATTAAAATCATACATTGTTACATTTTATTATCATTTGAAGTATTTTGCTATTTGTTCATATTTTGTAAATTATTTTACCTATCCAAAAACAAAATTCTGGCTAGGCCACTGCATAGATTCTTCTACATCCCTACAGAAAACACATACAATTGAATTTAGAACAAATCCCTCTTCTTGAAAGTGATGCCTTTAGTGTTGCTCTCCAGAGGAAATGTTAATCTTTAGCAGGACCGAATTATTCCATCAGAGGATGTAATTTCATGGTCGAAGTGATTTGACTTAATGGAGTTCCTGAATGAATTTACCATGAATTCACCTTAATGGTTTGTTGAGTTAAACCCATGATAAAACAATATTATAAATAAACATTTCATTGAAATTTTGTATGTATTATAAGGGAAAAAATTAAAAAGTTGTATAAAAAATAAAATAATAATATAAAAATCTATTAAACTCGATAAAGTTCAATGTCTTGTAAATGTCGCAATACACGTATTTTCAATATACCACATGAACGATAGTTGCAATATCAACTCTTTCAAATACTCCAACTTTACAATTTGCAAGTTGGAAAATGATAGAGCACCTGCGTTATTAATATACATTATTTAAAGATGGCAACTTGTTATTTTGAAATAACTCCTCATTCTATGTGTGTGTGCGTGCGTGTGAAAGATAGACGATTGAATATGGGTATTCAAACCTGATATCTGGAAATTTTGGATAGTGAATTTTACTATCCAAATCTATATTCAAAATTTTGGATATAGATTCAGATAACCAAATTTTTTTGTCAATTTAAACGATCTAAAAAATAATAGCATTTAACCAATGGGTTCCTGACCACCCACTGCGACTCCCCGCATTTGCAAGAATTAGGGGAGTGGGTTTGTCTTTTGGACGATATGTTATGACTCCGAAATACGTCGCATGCCCTCTAGTGGCCATTTCCTAATTGAAAAATCCAAGACTCGAACACAACATTGGGTAGCTAGGTAAGCTATTGGGTATATCTCTTTATAATAAAGCAGATCTCTATATCAAAAAATCTAAACAACACTATGAAGTAAATATCGAGAAAACAATTGATAAAAATGGTTAGCTTTCCAATATAACATTTCGGTACCATTAAATTCTCTAAGAACGCATGATTGTGTTACAAGAGTCCTTGTATTACCATTAAGTATGTTAAATATTAAGCAATAAGAAAAATTAGCAGTTTTTTTTTGTCCGATTTCTCTCTAGGGAGGCGATTCTTCCATTTAAAAAATTGATTCATCCAGACAAGCTACAAGATCCTTGCAACTATCTTAAAAAAATGGTAAACTGCACCATCTGGATGGCCCATGTCAACCCACCCCAAGTCCTACGTGGAAGGTCAATTGCTGAACACTATCAATATTTTGGCCGTGCAGAGTTTGAACCATTGACCTTTTATGTGGAGTTTCACTCCTCAACAACTAGACTTCTATCGCGGGGGGCAAGATTTTGAAAGATTTCAAACCTTGCAACTATCTTATAAGTCAACGAAACATGAATTTTATATGTTAAATGGAATAATCACCTCCTAGTTAGATAATCATGTATGCATACCATTAAGTGTATTAAATATTAAGCTATAAAAAATAATGTGAACTTGCATCACCTTCAGACCATCCTCTACCCTGAATGACATCCCAAAACCAGAAAAAAAAAAAAACAGATAACTGATAGGAATGTCATAAAAGGAGTTCATATCGTCTTTATCAACAAATGGATAATTGAGTTATTGGTGTAGCCTTCTTGTAAAGTTGACCAACACAATAATTGTTTCTTATAAAACTAGCAATTCCTTTTATCATCTTCAATAATGAACTTATTTTTTATGATATTTTATTTAGATAATAGAATCAATACAATGTTTTGATAATTTACTTGTTTCTTTGAGTATTACATCATCATCTGTACCCAATGTTTACTCACACTTTGACAAAGTTACAAACATCTTGAGACTAAACACACACACACACACACGTGTTTGTTTCAAGCAAAATTTGATGATTAGAACTGGTGGAATGGAGTTCTTGATTTCATTGACAATTATTTGTATATTCAATGTAAACGAATTTATTAAGGGAAATAAATCAAGAACTTACTTCAAGTTTAGCTCAATTTAGTCGCATTAAATATACGTCATGTTACAGAAATAACCATAATCAATTTTTTGTACATCCCTCAGGTGTAAGCAAAAATATCTTCCTAATAAAATATCCCGTTTTTCTTTTTCAACCAACCACAAATAAAAAATAATAATCCCCATAAAGAAAAAAAAATCAAGAAGCTACCCCAAGAAAATGAGCAAAACTTTTATATTTTGGCTCCCATCCTAACTCCTCCCTTGTCTTTGAGTTGTCCAGTTTCTTCCCCAAAGGACCATCCGTGCCTATGTTTTCAGCTCAAAAGGGTAAAATGGTCATTTACTTTAACAGAAAAAAAAAAAAAAAAACCTTAGATGCAAGCAATCATATTTGTTAACTTACCAGTAAAGCCCATAAAGGTGGGATCGAATTTTCCACTCTTAGCAACCAAGTCCATTATTTCTTGTCTGAGAAATCAAGTTTTTTAGGTTAAAAAAGATTCCAATTCCATCTACAAATATGGAAACTTTATTATAGAACAAACCTTGAAACAGGATGATTATCACAACCCAAAAATAGCCGATTTTTTAGTTTCTTTTTCAAAATTGCAACTGAGAGGGATGCAGCATCCTGTAATAAGCATAATGAACAAAAAATCAGAATGAAAGTATTCTTTGTAATTAACACTATAAAATTATCAAATAACGTGAGAGGGACCTCATAATGAATGAGATTGACAAGGTGATGAGGATTAGCTTCAATAGTTCCTTGTTTTAAGTAATACAAATGCATTCCTCTATCTGCTTTGTGCTAAAGGAGTTAAGATTAAGTTTTACAGATTCATAGATGCATTTTGGAAAGTGTTTAATGCAAGAAAAAACAATGTACTTTCATTAACTTGTTTATTAAAGCTTCCTACTTTCATTTCTTTCTATTACAACATTTTACTTTGAGAAATTTACCAATTATAGCAATGCCACCCAAATACAAAGCAACTTTCACTGTTATAAGTACATAACTTTTTCAGAGTATAATGTCTTAATAAAAAAAATTATAAATAAATTGCTATAATTTGGTAGATTTTTCAAAGTACAATGCTTTAAGAAGAAAAAGATTAGTACAATGTTGTAATAAAAAAAAACAAAAGTAGGATTATATAATACACGACTAAATGAAAGTACATTGCTATTTCTTACATGTTGGAAAGGTTAAATGCAAGAAACAACAATCGACTTTCATTAGATTGTTTATTATAGTGTCCTACTTTCATTTCCTACTTTTAAAATGTACCAATTATAGCAATGCAATCCAAATACAAAACAATTTTTACTGCTATAACTAGATAGATTTTTCAAAGTATAATGTTTTAATAAGAATAAAAAAAATTAAAAGTACAATGCTATAATTTAGTAGATTTTTCAAAGTATAATGTCTTAATAAGAATAAAAAAAATTAAAAGTACAATGCTATAATTTGGTAGATTTTACAAAGTACCATGCTTTAATAAGAAAAAGATTAGAAGTGCAATGTTGTAATTAAAAGAAACAAAAGTAGGATGCTATAATACACAAAATAAATGAAAATAGTCAAATGCATTGCTATTTCTTGCATTTTTGGAAAGGGTTACATGCAAGAAACAGCAATGTATTTTCCTTAATTTTGTGTATTATAGCATCATCCTTCAATTCTTTTTCCTGTTACAACATATTATTTTGAAAAATCTAACACTAATCGCGATATCAATTATCATCCTCATACAAAGCAATTTCCACTGCGACAATTAGGTAGATTTTTTGAAATGTCTTAATAAGAAAAATATCTAAAAGTACAAGACTATAATTTGATAGATTTTTCAAAGTAATATGCTTTAATAAGAAAAAGGAAAAAAACATTATAATGATACTTGTTAGAAAAAGGATATGTAAAGTCCAGCCAACCTAACAACACATCCACCAACATCTAAAACAATTAGGACTCCTCCTTATTGGCGGTAGAACGGGAAAGGTCAAAGATAAGAGAAGTAAAGTAAGCACTGTAAACTCTTTAGAAAAGGTCAAAGATTTCATTGAATACCGAATATATACAAAGGAAATCTAAAAAACAGGAAACAAACTATTCTAATCTAAGATACAACAGAATATTATTATATAAATAATATATACAACTAATACACCCCCTGGCCGGAGAAGGACGCATGCATAGACTATATCGAAAATGAGTGAAAAGCTGGCGTGACAGGCCTTTGGTAAAGATGTCTGCGTATTGGTAGTCTGCCGGTATGTGGAGTACACGAACAGCACCAATGCGAAATATTATCGCAATAGATTAATGTGGCTTTGCGAGTAGGCACAAATAATTCCAACAATAGTTTGCGCAACCAACTAGTTCCTGCAACATCGTTAGCAACGCCCTGGTACTGAGCCTCGGCGCTAAAACGGGAAATTGTGGGTTGTCGCTTTGAGACCATGAAACAAGGTTGTTACCCAAAAAAAACAAAATATCCGGATGTTGAGCGGCGAGAGTCCGAACACCCCCCCCCCCCCCATTCGGCATCTGAATAGGCAACAAGGTTGTTCAACTTGGAGGGAGAGATGGTGAGACCATAACTAAGAGTTCTTTTAAGATAACGCAAGACCCGTTTCAAGAACTGAAGATGTGGTTCCCGTGGTGCATGCATGAAAAGACAGATTTGTTGCATTGAGTATGTAAGATCCGGCCGGGTAACGGTGAGATATTGTAGCGCCTCGGCGAAGCTGCGATAAAGAGAGTTGTCTGGTAAAAGGTTTCCACTCGTTTCACTGAGTTTGGAACCGATATCCACAGGAATAGATGAAGGTTTGCAGTCGGACATGTGAGCACGGGAAAGTATGTCAGTGGCATAAGTGGCTTGAGAAAGAAATAATCCATTATTCTGGTTGGTGACATTAATGCCGAGAAAGTGGTGAAGCCTGCCAAGATCGGACATAGCAAATTATGTGGATAAAGATTGAATGATCTGATGACAAGAGTGATGTCCGATGCTGTCAGAATAATGTCGTCTACACAAAGTAACAAATAAGCCATCTTAGAACCATTGGTGTAAACGAACAGTGAGCTATTACTAATAGTGCTGCGAAAATCACACTTGGTAATGTATGTAGCAAATCGATCGTACCAAGCGCGGGGTGCCTATTTCAAACCATATAGAGATTTTTTAAGGAGGCATACATGATTAGGATGGTGTGGATCGGTGAAGTCGGGTGGTTGAAACATGTAGACTGTCTCATGGAGGTCCCCGTGAAGGAAAGCGTTTTCACATCAAGTTGGTGAATCGGCCAACCACGGGATACGGCCAAGCTCAAAACTGTACGTATAGTGGTTGGTTGGACAACCGGGATAAAAGTCTCGTCACAATCTATTCCAACCTATTGACTTTTTCCATTAATAACCAACCAAGCTTTGTAACGTTGTAACCGAGGTACTAAGACCCAAGTTTTATTATCTGTCAAGGATCGAAATTCATCGGACATTATTGCGTTCTAATTTGGAACATACAGGGCTTTAAGGTGGGAGGTGGGGAGGGGGGACACGGGTGAGGATGAGGTGAAAAAAAGGTTAAAAGAAAGATTGGGTTTAATTGTTCCCACTTTGGAGCGAGTGGTCATGGAATGGGATGGGGCAGGAGCGGAAGGATATGGTGGGTTTAAGTCATGATCACTGGAATTTAGTGGTGGAGAGGGAGGGGTGGGGGTTGGCAAGGGATAGGTAGAGGTTTGGTGTTGTCGCCGCTGGTAGGTAATGGGAGTCCGATAAGGGACAGTGGGCGAGGGAGGAGAAGAGGGTGGGGAATTATTTGAGGGAGTAGGAGGGGATGGGGTGGAATTTGAGTAGCTGAGATAAAATGATACGTCCGGAGGAGATGTCAAGGCAACGGTACCCACGAAAATCAGCAGGGTAGCTGAGGAAAATGTAACGAACGGAGCGAGTGGCGAGCTTATGAGGTCGAGTGGAAGAAATGTTGGGATAACAAGTGCAACCAAAAACACGAAGGTGGTCATAGGTGGGGTTTCGACGATATAGTGCAGAAGTAGGGGTGTGGAATTTGAGCAATTGAGTAGGTAAAATATTGTGCAAGTAGCAGGCAGTGTGAAGCGTCTCAACCCAAAAATTAATGGGTAAGGATGCATGGGTTAGTAAGGTGAGAAATATTTCATTTAGGCGACGAATCATACGTTTCGATTTACCATTTTGTTGCGACGTGTGTGGGCATGAGAACCGAAATTGAAGGCCGTTTGTTGAAGCAAAGGATTTGAAGGAGTTATTGTCAAAATCACCCCCTAAGTCACATTGAAAGGATTTAATAGGGGTGTTGAATTGTGTTTTGATATAAGCATGAAAACTGGAGAACTTAGTAAAAGTTTCAGATTTAAATTTCAGGTGAAAAGCCAAGTATATTGAGAAAATTTATCAACAAGAATGAGGTAACATTTTTGCTTGTAACCGGTGAAGTCCAAGGATCACAATGCACAATATCAAACGGTAATAAAGAAGTAGATTGAGAAATAGAAAATGGCAATCATTTATTCTTAGAAAGTTGACAAGAATTACAAACCAAGGTTCTAGCACGTTTATTACAAGGAATAATTTTATTGCAAACTAGAAAATCAAAAAACGGTAAGCCGGGATGTCCCAAACGATCATGCCAAAAATCTTGAAAACTGGAAGTCAAACAGTGGATTCTGAAACTGGATAGGTGATGGGATAGAGTTGACTTGAGCTATTGTAACGCTCGATCTAGGTATTATTCATTTTTGGCCCCTTATATATTAAGTCGTTGCTTTTTGGCCTTGTTTTGCAAGTTTGTGGGGAAGGAGGGACCATTCTTGCCAAGATTGGACTTTTGGAGGCGGAGCTCGAATGCGGGGCGTTCCCTTGGGGAACGCAGGGTGTTCACACGCAGAGCTCAAACCCTAATTTTTAGGGTTTAAAACCTATTTAAACACCTTAAGTCCTAGGTGTTGGCCTCATTTCCAGCTTCCATAGCCTCAAGCCCTAACTCTTGAAACCCTAGAGCCTCTTTGTGTGTTGTGAGCTCATTATGTGTGTTTTGGTGTGTGTTCTAAGCTCGTTCAAGGAAGAGAAGCTTGATGCAAGATGGCGGTTCAAGTTCGAGCTTCTAGATCTTGGTTCTCTGCTCCATTTTTAGTTCATCTAAGGTATAAAGCTCAAACCTTAGATCTAAGTTTTTATAGATTTTGGTCCTTTTTTTTGGTCCCATGGTTGAGATCTTGAAGTTATGATCACTCCAGAAGCTTTGAGTTGCTCTCTTGGTGTTTATGGTGCTTTAGATTCAGAAAGTTTGCATTTTTAGAGCTTTAAAAGTCCCATGCATGAAATTAAGCCCTTTTTATGGAAGTTGGATGCTATATCTTGAAGTTGGGACCTTTTGGGCATGAAAAGTCACCAAGTCAGTGACTTTATGGTTCTAGGTGATCTTTAGGACTTGGATCTAGTTTCTAGTCATGTGGCTTTAGGCATTAAGTGCTTAATAAGCACTTTTGGGCTTCTGGGTGCAAACGCCCTGCGCTGGGTCGAGGAACACCCAACATTCAGCATGGGGCTTGCAATCTGTTGGCTGTTGATGAATGCCCAGCGTTCCACAAGGGGGACGCCCAACGTTCGATCAACAGTGGGCTTTCTTTTGGGCCATCTTCTTGGACTTTGATGCTTTGGACTTTAGTCGACCATAATAAATCAAGTTTTGGGCTATGTTTTTGTTTGGGCTTTAGGGTAAAGCCTATTAGAGGAATTTGGGCTCAATTTGGAAAATTGGGCCATAAGTGGGCCATTGGTAGGCTTTGGAAGATTATCTAGTGATGGACCTTTATGTTATGATTTTGGGCCTTAGTCATTAGCCAAATTATGTCGGGGGTAAAATGGTCATTTTAACCTGAGATGGATTATTGTATTTTGATTGGATGTTATTTTGCTCTAATAGCTTGGGAGTCGTCAGGACAACAGTTAGAGATTTCTTTCTGTGAGATTCAACTCTTTGAGGTGAGTTTCCTCACCAGTTAACGGGTCTAAGGCACCAAGGTCGACCCTCATTGGTTATGTTATTATACCTGTTGTCTATGTGATACTTGTATGTACTTGTATATGTATGTTTATTGGGCGTGGACCGTTACATGAGTGTAGGCAGGGCCCGTATCTCATTACTATCCGAGTGTGGGCGGGGCTCGTATCTCATTAGGAGGGGCCCGTTATTCGAGTGTGGGCGGGGCCCGTATCTCATTATTGTGTGTTATATATGCTATGTGGTAGTTTGGGGAACTCACTAAGCTTTGTGCTTACGGTTTTCAGTGTATGTTTCAGGTACTTCCAGTTGCAAAGGGAATAGCTCGGGATGACTGCATCGCACACACCATTGAGATTCCGCTTATGATGTTTTACTCTGATTTTATGGAAATTGATACATTGGTCTTTATTTGAATGTTTGGATGATATTAGGAAAATACTATTTTATCTGTTATTATAAATGAAATTTTTGGGACCATAGTTTTTGGATGTTACAGCTATTGTGGCGGGAGAGGATCGTCCCACTCTTGTACTCCTTCACAGAAAAACCATGGGGATCAAATTCGATGGCGATATGGTTGAAGAACTTCATTGGAGACCTTGGAGTTGTGCCAGCCATAAAGGAGCCTATGGAGATTTTCTGCGATAATGAAGGAGCGGTTGCCTTGACCAAGGAACCGAGGGATCATGGCAGATCTCGACATATCGACAGGAAATATCACTTTATTAGACATCGGGTAGAAGAGGGACTCCTCGTAGTAAAGAGGGTATCTTCAGAGGATAACCCAACAGATCCCCTTACGGAGGGACTGAGTAGGGTTAAGCACTTGCAGCACGCTAGCAGCATTGGGCTGAAGGACGATATTAGTTTATATTAGATAGCTTCGAAACATGTAATAGATAAATTGTAATTAACATTTGATGATTAAATAAAGGTGTATTATTTATAAGTAAAGTTACTGTCTTGTGTTAATCATTTACCTATTGTTTCACTTTGCATGTTTTGACTTCCTGAATAATAAGATTATTCGAATAGTCCACAGTCGCTCATACTTTGGAAGTAGGTATGAAAAAAGATTGTCATGAATTGGTTTGTAGACTGTCTAAAGTGTATTAGACATAGCAAAAGTTTGCTACAACGTTCATGAGTGCTTATGAACTAAGATTTGAGCATTGGAATAAACCCACGCTTGCTGGTATCACTTCATGGAATTTATCACGAGTGATTGCAAGACAATAATATCATATAGTCTTTAAACCTAGATATATGGTTTATTGTTTGCAAGTTGGTTGTGCATTGATAATGCGTAAACGCATCAGTAACTTGATGTTATAAAACGCATTGTTGTGTATGATTTGATGAGTGAACAGTAAATGCATATAAGTCGAAGTTCATCTGTTCCTTTTATCCTAAGAGGGTAAAAGCGATATCTTGGCCCCTCGATGATATGGTTTGGCTTATGTGTCGGGCCCAGTTAGGACTGAATTGATGTGTTCAATTAATTTCTATGTCAGACGAATCAGAGATCGAGAAACAAACTGATGGACAATAAGTATGACTATGTTCCATGTATTTGTCTGCACGATATCTAGAATGGCGGATTATACGATCCCTTATCTAAAGGACAGGTTACTGATAAGACCAGAGTTCGACAATGTCTTTGAGAGCTACGATTGCTAATCGGATCCTAAAGTCGTACTTGCATTTATAGTTACTAGACTTATCCAAGTGGGAGACTGTTGGATTAGTGTCTAAGCCCGTAACTATATTTGGTATGTACTTGACCCGATTGTGCATGGTCCTTTTGGGTTGCCTTCACCAAAGCAACTGGACATGATGATTTATGGAGAGAGAGAGAGAGAGAGTTATTATGGTTTATTAATATATTATATGAATAATATATTAAAAGAGAAATCATACAGTTTAATTAATATTGGTCAAGAATTATTTGAGAATTAATTCTATGACTGAAAGAGATTAATTAAATAAGGGGGACCGGAACTGTCAATTATAAGATAATTGATTTTGGGCTGTGAATCCTTATGGACATAAGGGGGGACGAAATTTAGAGTAAGCCCACTCTAATTTCGTCCAAGGGGCCTTATTCCAGAAGGTTCTTGAAGCTGCTTAGGGCCTAAGTTATCCAATTAGGGTTTTGACTGAAACCTAGCAGCTCAGCTATTTAAGGACCCCTAGGGCT
This sequence comes from Lactuca virosa, assembly GCF_052849685.1. Classification (NCBI taxonomy): domain Eukaryota; kingdom Viridiplantae; phylum Streptophyta; class Magnoliopsida; order Asterales; family Asteraceae; genus Lactuca; species Lactuca virosa. The sequence continues at coordinate 180,807,457 of NC_136430.1, forward strand.
ACAGATTTCGGCCACTTGAGAAACCCTAGTGTTACTATAGCTGAAATTGTGCCTCCTCCTCCCTCTCTTCTAGATCATCTTCTTGCTTTGGTGTTTGTGAGCCATTAGAGGTATTACACTTGTGATACTAAGCTCTTGAAGATTGAAGATTCTTGCAACTATTGAAAGGTATCATCTAAACTTGTTTTATTATAGATCTCGTTTTCATAGTATGCTAGATTAGGGTTTGCAAGATTTGGATAAATTTGCATGTACAATAGAGAAACCTAGATCCAAAGCTTTAGGGTTTTGCATGTGCACATAAGATGTTCTTTTCCTCAAAACCCATCAGTTACAATACTATACAAATACCATTTTACGGTCTTAGGGTTTTAAGACTACAACACTTTTACCAACAGAAAATATCGGATTTTCTGGGAAACTTACATTATACATTACCTTCTACTTACAACAGAAAATAAAGGATGTTTCTTGAATACTCTCTTTATATATTTTCAAAAGACAAAACACACATGCTTTAATACAAGATTTGATACAAAACGTTCAAACCATTTTTACAGAAAATATCGGATTTTCTGGTGTTTACAAAGTGATACAAACTTTTCATAGAAATATGCTTATGAACTCACCAACATTATATATGTTGACCATTTTCAAAATAACTTGTATTCTCAGGAAATCGTTAAGCGGGTTGGTCTTCAAGAACTCATGGATTTTGTTGTATATTTGTTATCATCATACACTTATATTTTGGGAATGTAATTTGTAATCCAACACACTGATGTAAACAATGACGGTTGTATTATTGTATATGTGATGATGATTTTGTCTTGATTCAATTATTTACACTGTGATGATATTACAAGATGAAGTCACCCAACCCCCGAACGTTTCCGCCGTTCCGGTTCGGGGGTGTGACATAGAGGATGTGGTGTGGGCAAGGAAAAGTGATGTTATTGTTGAGGTGACACCTCATAACACGGTCATAACACGAGGAACATCACCCCTTTTCTCGTTAAGGGGGTGTTAAAGCACAACTCGTAGTAACGAAGACGAGCAATAACAAGAAATGTGATTGGCTTTTATTTTTTTTACTATTGAATGTGAATGATTTTAAAAAAGAATAATAATAATAATAAGTGTGTGTTATAACATGCACACCATTTCCTACCATGGTGTTATAACATCATGGATCATGGATGATGTGGCATCTGTGTGAAAGAGAGAGAGTTGACTAAGACCTCAAGGTCTATATATAATTATATTAAATATAAAGGTCTATATATAATTATATTAAATATATGTTGAATATATACATATAACACATCAACAATAGTTGCCACTTGCAATATCAACTCTCTCAAATACTTCAACATTATAATTCTTCGGAAATTTTAGCCCTAATTCCTGTTTTTGATTGATCATAATGTCTCTCGTAGAGAAGTTCCGAAACATCAAAATACAACTTACAACTATCAGATCAGCAACCAACAACTTTGCTCAAGAAAACTACATTGGAGGACGCGGGAACTTGTACAAGGGAGAACTTGTCCATTCGGAGGGGCATACCATGGTTGCTATAAAATGTTTAAATTATAGAGTAGATACTGAGTTTTGGAAACAAGTTATTATGCTTTGCTCCTGCAAGCATGATAATATTCTCTTCCTCTTGGGTTTTTGTGCTGAGAGTGACCAAAATATCCTCGTATATGAGTATGTATCCAAGGGAGGCCTTGACTTGTATCTCACAAGCAACGAACTAACATGGGCTCGACGCCTTCACATATGCTTTGGGGCAGCTCGCGGACTAGCATATCTGCATCAAGAAAGATTGTTGCACCGTGATGTTAATAGTGGCAACATCTTATTAGATGAAAACTGGAATGCCAAGATCGCAGATTTGGATCTATCCATGTTTGGTGCTAATAATGAACAACACCTTATGTTCAATAATTTTTTAGGGACGATGATGTATCGTGATCCACAATATTTTGCATCTGCTCTACTAACAAGGGAGTAAGACGTTTACTCATTCGGCGTGGTGTTATTTGAGGTCTTTTGTGGTAGGTTGTGTATTGACAACAACAATAAGCCTCAGTCTTTTACCAAAATGGTACAAGAGTATTTCGAGAAGAACAAGATAAACGAAATAATGTATGTTGATATAAAGGATGAAATAACTCCTGGTTCCTTAGGAGTGTTTACTAGGATTGCTTATCAATGTTTAAATAGAGATCCTAAAAAACGTCCATCAATGAACGAGATCGTGAGAAGACTTGAAACTGCACTCGCATATCAAGTAAGTTGTTGCTTTCCTTTCTATTCATCCATTCCTAATATAATCATGCTAATCTTTTTCTTCATTATAATTAATTTTAAGAAAATTAGAAAGATGTGTTGGTAAAAGAACTTAATCTATATCACACAAAAACTAAAAAGGAATACATTTCAGTCTGTCAGGGTTATATGGTTAGTGATAGTGACAATAAAATTGTCAATAGCTTAATTCTTCAGTCTCTCCAATTCTAATATCTAGAAAACTTTTATTTTTTCCTTCACAATTGTAGAAGGCGAGAAACACATCGTCCCCTTTCATGAAGGAGTTTGAGCACCTGAGAATTCCACTTGAATTGATAAACCAAGCCACCAACTTCTTTGATGTTGAAAACTTCATTGCAAAAGGTGGATTTGGGGAGGTATATAGAGGAGAATTCTCCAAATCAAATAGTAAAATACGTGCTGTAAAGCGTTTGAATGGTCAAGCTGATGTTTCATTTGGGAGAGAGATTACGTTTCTTTCCACTTATAAACATAAAAATCTCATCCAACTCCTCGGATTCTGTGATGAGTGTGAGGAAAAGATCATTGTTTACAAGTATGCTTCTAATAAAAGCCTTGATTTTCATCTACATGACCCCAACTTCACGTGGATTCAACATCTCAAGATTTGTCTCGGGGCTGCATGTGGCTTGCAGTATCTTCATGATCCCAAGGGGACAAAACAAAGACTCCTGCATCGCGATATTAAAAGTGGCAACATCTTGTTGGACGAAAACTGGAATGCCAAAGTTGCAGATTTTGGTTTATCCAAATATGGTCCAGCCAATCAAGAACACTCCCTTCTTTTCTCTGATCCCAAAGGCACTCTTGGGTATTGTGACCCCATCTATATAGAGACTGGATTATTGACAAAAGAATCAGACGTCTACTCTTTTGGCGTAGTGCTGTTTGAAGTTTTGTGCTCAAGGCTTTGTGTTGATTTGAGTTATAAAGATGAACGCCGATCTCTACCCATACTTGTAAAGAGGTGCTATCGAGAACAAACACTAGATACGATTATCAATGTTAATCTAAGGCTACAAATCGAAGATAATTGTTTCGAGACATTTGTAAAACTTGCTTATCAGTGTTTGGAAAGAGACCCAAAACATCGCCCGTCTATGGATTTTGTTGTGAGCAAAGCTTCAAACTGCACTCGAATACCAAGTATGTTCTATTACTCTTACTTATATCAGTAATTTTTTTCGCAGGAAAAAAACAAACCGATACAAATAATATAATGGTTGGAAACAACTATCTAACTCAAATTATTGATGATCTTGTAACTCGCTTTTGGTTGGTGTTCTTAGGAAGGAAGAAATGTGAACTTGGCATCATCCTCTACCCTGAATGATATCCCAAAACCAGATAAAAATGGCGAGTGGGTCTGACTGACAACAAAAAGATAACTGATACGAATGTCATAAAAGAAGTTCATGCCGTCTATATCATTCTTCTGATAACTGATAAAGTGATAATTGAGTTATTGGTGTAGTCTTCTCATAAAGTTGAGCAACACAATAAGTGTTTCTTATAAAACTAGCAATTTCTTTTATCATATTCAATAATGAACTTATTTTTTATGATATTTTATTTAGTTAATAGAATCAATAAAATGTTTTGATAATTTACTTCTCTTTTTTATTATTACATCATCATCATCATCATCCGTACCCAGTGTTTACTCACATTTTGACAAAATTATAAACATCTTGAGAATAAACACACACACACACACACACGTGTTTGTTTTGATGATTACACAAAATCTACAAATGGTTCTTGAGAATTTTGAAGCAAATCTTGATCATTAGAACTGGTGGAAAGGGAGTTTCCTGATTTCATTGCCAATTATTTGTATATTCAATGTAAACGAATACAGATCAAGAACTTAGTTCAAGTTCGTAGCACTAAATATATGTCATGTTGCACAAATAACCACAATCATTTTTTTATACATCCTCTCAGGTGTAAGCAAAAAATATTCCTAATAAAATATCCCATTTTTCCTTTTCAACCAATCAAATTAATCCCCATAAAGAAAACACATAAAAAGAGATCAATCAAGAAGCTACCCCAAGAAAATGAGCAAAGCTTTTGTATGTAGGCTCCCATCCTAACTCCTCCCTTGTCTTTGAGTTGTCCAATTTCTTACCCAAAGGACCATCTGTGCCTATACAACCAAACATCACACATCATGTTTTCAGACAAAAAGGGTAAAATGGTCATTTACTTACAATATGGGTTAACTGAGTCCAAAGAAGAAACAATCTTTGTCCAGACAATCATCATTTATGGAACAAGGGAAGTCCTAGCATTTTTACAAAATTGCCATTATTTTTTGGGGCAAATTGTGGGAATAGCAATGTAGTTTGCTCTTTTTATCAATATGGTCATTGTATTTATTAATTATTAAAAAAAAAACAACTCAATCTTCTACATGCCCTTTTATGTTATTTTACATATTTCAACTAGCTTTACCAAACGTCAGTAGTTTTTATCAGTTAGCAGTTAGCTTTTCATCTATCAGCTAAACTTACCAGTAAAGCCCACAAACGTTGGATCAAATTTCCCACTCTTAGCAACCAAGTCCATCACTTGTTGTCTAAACAAAATCAAATTTTATCATGTTAAAGATGGATTCCATCATTCGATGTATGAATATGGAAACTTGATTAAAAGTTAATAAACCAAAACCTTGAAACAGGATGATTGTCACACCCCAAAAATAGCCGACTGCGTAATTTCTTTTTTAGAATTGCAACCGAGAGAGAGGCGGCATCCTGTATCATACAAACGACTTCAATTTCTTTTTTTATAACTCATTGTACTTTGTGAAATCTACCCAATTATAGCATTGTATTTTCATTTGTTTTTCTTATTAGGATATTATACTTTTTATGCGGATGACATTGCTATAATCCGATAGATTTTTCTATGTATTATGTTGTAAGGGTTTTATACAGAAAAGTCCTACTGTTTGGGAAATTTTTTGATAAAGTCCTAATTTTTTTTTTAACAGAAAAGTCCCGATTATTTAATTTTACACGATAATCTGTCGTTTCCTTTTAAAATAAGAAGGGTTTTATGCAGAGAAGTCTCATTATTTTGGGAAATTTTTTGACAAAGTCCTAATCATTTTTTTAACAGAAAAGTCCCGATTATTTAACATTTTGCCCAAATTAACGAAAAAGTCTTTTTTTATATTTTAACATGAAATGACAGATTATGTGATTTTCCCAAAATAATGGGACTTTTCTGCTAAAAAAAACATTTAGGACTTTATCAAAAAATTTCCAAAATAATGAGACTTTTCTGCATAAAACCCAAAATAAAAATAAGTATTTTTTCGTTAATTTGCACAAAATATTAAATAATTGGGACTATTCTGCTTAAAAAAAATATATAAAAAGTAGGACTTTATAAAAAAAATTCCCAAAATAATTGGACTTTTCTGCATAAAACCCAAAATAAAAATAAGTATTTTTTTTGTTTTTGGGCAAAATATTAAACAATCGGGACTTTTCTGTTAAAAAAAATTATGACTTTATCAAAAAATTTCCCAAAATAATCGGACTTTTCTGCATAAAACCCAAAATACAAATAAGTATTTTTTTCGTTAATTTGGGCAAATTATTAAATAACCGGGACTTTTCTGTTAAAAAAAATTATGACTTTATCAAAAAATTTCCCAAAATAATGGGACTTTTATGCATAAAACCCTATGTTGTAATAAGAAGAAATAAAGGTGAGAGGAACCTCATAATGGATGAGATTGACAAGGTGATGAGGATTAGCTTCAATGGTTCCTTGTTTTAAGTAATACAAATGCATTCCTCTATCTGCTTTGTGCTAAAGGAGTTAAGATTAAGTTTTACAGATTCATAAATGCATTTTGGAAAAAAAAAAAAAAAATTAAATGCTACAAACAGCAATGTACTTTCATTTCTTCCTATTACAACATTTTTACTTTGAAAAATCTACCAATTATAGCAATGTCAAGTTGTCAACCAAATACAAAACAATTTTTCCTGCTATAATTAGATAGATTTTTCAAAGTACAATGCTTTAATAAGAAAAAAAAAGTATTTTAAAGATACGATGATATCTGAGAAAGAAATGAAAGTAGGATGCTATATATAATACACGAATAAATGAAAGTAAATTGTTACTTTTTAGCAAAAGGATATGTAAAGTCCAGCCAACCTAACAACACAACCACCAGCATCTAAAACAATCTTCTCTGCTTTCAAAAGAACATCTGTCCTTGGACTCCTCCCTATTGGTACTACTGGACTATCCTATATAAAAAAAAAACATCAAGAAAGTTATTAATCAATTAAAATATTTTTATATGAAAATATAAAATTAAAAAAAATAAGAGAAGTAAAGTAAGCACCTCATAGCATTGTCCATTATCGTATCTATCATATGGTGCTGAGCTTGAAGTAAACAAGAAAGAACCTTCTCCATTCCAAAGTGATGCAGCTTCCCTGTTTTGTTTAACATCCAAGTTTTTAGTAATTTTCAATACTTTGATCATAAACAAAAAGGAAATGTTACAATTGATACGGATATTGAAGGGGTAAAGTTGTCATTCATTACCCAACATCACTAGCATAGTCTGAGCTTCTAGAAGGTGGGGCACAAAAGATCACATAAGGAAACTTATTCTCCCATTTAACTCCCTTCAATGTTGGATTGATCCCAATTTTAATAAGCTCTTCATGGTGATCAGTAGTAACTGTCTCTCCAGTGATTTGGCATCCTGGGTGTTCCTGTCATCAGAATCTAACGTTTAGGATGGGGAGGGCATTTACGTCTTTTAACAGACAATGAAATGTTACATAGTTTTGGGTGAGAGAAAGGATTTCAATTTTTGTCCCATTGACATCAGTCCCAAAGAACGCCAAGTTTCTTAAACAATTTGAGATTTTAATCAACATAGAAAAATGTGAAAAAGAGAAGCAACAAGTATAGTATGATCTATGCTAGATTGTATAGTAAATTTTAACATTTCTTGATCTCATTCTCACCTCCCGCCATTTTTCTGCAACTAGGCGACCAAGAACACCTGGTCCAACAATAAGCAAATCATTTGCTCCAACAGAGGTAGAAGATGAAGTATCTAGTTCTTCACTTGCAGCACCTACATGATCATCAAGTTTGTTTATGGAAGTTGAAGTGTGAGCATCAAAAGTAAAATTATAAGTGAAAGATTAGTAGACTTGCACATACACGATAGCTAGGAGATAAGCTGATAAGTGGATACAATTCAGTAAAATGGGATAAGGTACAACAAACCCTAAGGTTTTAATCGGTGTATTTGACGCAAAAATTCAATGTGTGTTTAGACCTACTGATCATGGAATCGGATTCTTTTGAAGAGTTGGTCTCACCACAGGAATCTCAATTACAGAAATTGATCATCACATTGCAAAGAAATTACCTAACAATTTCACAACGATGAGGTATATTACACTGAAATGTGCGTACGACAATTCTAATCAAATTATCATTGCATCTCTTCATCAATCATAAATCCACGAAGCTACAGCGAGATAGAAAGATTTGCTACTAAATAGATAGAACAATAACAATAGAGAGAGAGAGAGAGAGAGTATATGACGTACCAGTGGAAGAGGAAGCCATGACATGGAGAGTAGAGGAAGCCATCGATGATGATGATAAAGAAAAGATGTGTTTGAAGGTGAAATTCCGATTGGGGTTCGTAGAGAAGGAGATTGATGTATTAAGGGTTCTGGTCCGTGATAAAGAGGGTTTAATGCGAGCGACTGCGGTGAAGGCTGCCGGAGATATACAAACAGTTGATCCCATTTGTTGGTTGGTGTTTGGTTTGGATTAGGAAGATATGGTGGCTTGCACGCTTCCTTTGATGTTGGCACTTGGCAGATACAGGATTCTCGGGTCGGATTCTTGGGTTACCCATTTGTCCCCTACTCCCTCTTTAAGCCTTTTTTTTTTAATACATTTAGAAGATTTTTGTGTTAAGTTATTTCCTAAATTTTGAAAAATTGGTCAATAATATTGTTTGAGTGATCCAAGTTGAATTCCTCTTAGGATCTACTTATTACACACCAGGTTAATTGTAAAAAGTAGTAATATTTTAATCATGTCAATGTTCAAACATTCAACATCCTTCCTAATAAATAAAAATAATTTTGTTATATTATTTTTTCATTAACTTGGACACATTTTGAATAAATGTTTTTTTCCATTTGTCATTTTTTCATTTTTTTTTATCTTTTCTTAATTAACACAACATATTTACACCTCAATTAATAATTGCCTTAATTGAAAATAACCAATAAATTACAATATTAATACTCATAAATTATTGTTTAAACTTTCATATTTAATTTTTTGTTTTATCAAACTCGTATAACATATGAGTCTCACACCTAGTTATATATGAAATTTTACATCTCAATTATTAGATTCATCCACTTGGAAAAGTAATTATATATTTTGAGGTAGTATGGTAGTATAAAAAACTTAGTCACAGCAACCTGACGGTTGAAGTGTAAAATTTTGCATAAAAGGTCTATGGTTCGAGTCTTTGGCATGTCCAAACCGAGTCATTTTTTCAAACTTTAACCAAATGAACATGAAATCACAAAAGGCTTAGTTTGACATTATGACATAAACCACACCAAACCATGTTCTTTCTCCTTGCTTTGACTAAGGGTGACAAATTGAATAGTCGTGTCTTGGTTTTAGCTGACACAATACGATGTTGTGTTTTCTTTTGCTAATACGGAAACAACTCAATTAAAACATAATAAAAACAACCAACAACACAAATGTGATAAATATAAAATAAAATAAACATTCAGTTTATTTTATTCAATACTCTTACGAAACACGACAAACGTGGGAAACATGATGAACACAACATCCACATGTTAATATCGTATTAATTATGTGTTGAATCTTGAACTCAAACATAAATTTTAATTTCAATATCGTCTTAATTTCATTTCATATCATATATTTTTATTGTGTGATGCTCACTTCCGTTTACAAGCTATTATTTTGCATTAAAGGAGCTACTCGTTACCTCATTCTAATCCCATTATGTGATATGGGTGGTTGATGTTGTTATTTTAAAGTTATAAACGTATTGTTATAAAATATACTCAAAATAACCGTGATATATTAATTTATTTTCATTTTTCAACTAGCAATCAGTGGTGTACTATGTTCGTACGTATTCATATAGGACCAAAAAGGTTATCGACATCGTGTCATCGTTACTGCCAAAAGACCCCACGTCCCCACACCCTTTGCTTCGTAATCTGAAAAAGATAAAACAAAACCCCTAGCAAACACCACCAAACTCCTTGTAAAACCCAAAAAACAAAACCCTAAATCATAGTTTTACAACCACTACTCTCCAAAATTGTATCTTTTTATCTTCTCCGATTTACCTTATTTTCCATTTCGAAGCTCATGGAAGAAGATTCAATAGAAGAGGCCCCATTCCCACCCCCGAAGATTTATATTTCGAGTTCATTACCAGGTTCTTCTGTACCCATTAGAGCTCCCCTTACTATTGATTCAGATTCTGAGTTCTATTTATCCAATAACGATCAGATTTACTCACGAACTAGCAGCTTTAATAGCACTAGCAGTATTGATATCAGTAGTTATGGCGATGAGCATACCACTGTTCATGACGAAGAATATGAAACTTTTGTAGCGTACTCAGATGAAGAAATTTCGATAGAAACTTGTCGTGTTAAAGAATATTCATTTACGACCCCTTTCGTGAAATACCCAGATGGAAATCATCTTAGCGAGCGTAGTAATTTTGAAGAATCCGCCATTTTTAGGCCGCTTGTGAAAACCCCATGTGAAGAAAGTAGCAGTGTTGCTGATCTTCGTATCAATTTGGGTGTGCCTGTTGCACCTCTTACCAGAGACTGTGACAGCGACATTGATTCCGTGGAAAGTGGCCGGTGGTTTGATTCAGGCGAGATTCCGGCTGATGGGATTGCTCAGAAGGTTACTATGTCCCCTAAAGTTCGAACCTTTAGGGGTGATGAAGAGGAGGATGAAGTAGATAAAGAGTCGCAGTTTGAAGGTATGTTTTCTGATGATAGTATCAATAGTATCCATGGATTAATCACTGCCATGAAGGATTCTATTTTAGTAGAATCAATTGAAGAGGAGGAACATAAAGTTGATTGCTTGAATGTGGTTGATTCACAGAGAATTGATGCAGACATTCTCTCAAATTCAGTAAATGAAATTGAAATCGAAGATTCACAGAGAATTGATGCAGAGATTCTCCCAAATTCAGAAAACGAAACTGAAATTGAAGATTCACAGAGAATCGATGCAGAGATTCTCCCAAATTCAGAAACTGAAATTGAAATTGAAGATTCACAGAGAATCGATGCAGAGATTCTCTCAAATTCAGAAAATGAAACTGAAATCAAAACCATTAGCGATCACAGAACTGAATCCAAGAAAGCCCTAAGTGAAAAGGAAGAAGAAACAGAGGTAGTAATCCAACCGATAAAATCAAAGTTACTAAATCTCATTCATCTTCTTGGTTTATCAAAACAAGATTCAACTTTTCTCCACAGACTTACCCTCAGAAACACCAAGTTTGACTCAAATTTGACCATTTTAGTCATAGGAAAAACCGGAGTAGGCAAAACAGCAACTATAAACTCCATTTTTGGAGAAACCAAAGCCACAACAGATCCATTCAATCCATGTACATCTTCTGTTCAAGAAATACTTGGCAACATAGATGACATTCATCTCAAAATCATTGACACACCAGGTTTTAGATGTTCCCCTTATGAAAGATCTTATAACCTAAAAATTCTCTCAAACATAAAAAGATTCATTCAAGAACACTCCCCAGATGTTGTGCTTTATGTTGATAGGTTAGACATGTACACAATAGACCATAATGATTCACATCTATTAAGGCTAATTACAAGCTCACTTGGGTCTTCAGTGTGGAGAAATTGTATCATTTCCCTTACTCATGCGTGTTCTAATGATCATGAATCCATGGGTGAATTCTTGTTGCAAAGATGTCGGTTTATACAACAAGAAATTGTTAGATTTGGAGGTAGTGATCGGGGTATGGGTAATCCAGTGTGGCTTGTTGAGAATCACATGGGTTATAAGCATGATAGAAGTTGGAGAAATCGGCTTGTTGGAAAGGGTAATGAGTGGAATTGTGTTATGCCATTTGAGATTGTGGAAAATCGGATTAAGAAAGGTTTTATTGAAGGAGATGGTTATTGTTTGAAGGTTTTTGGAATGAAACATTGGTCTTTTGTATGTCGATTGTATTCTTAGTTTTTATTAATGACAAAATTAGCAATTGATTTGTAGGTAGAGTATGTGTCATGAAGTGTTAGGTAGAGTGGATTGTAAATCGTGTAGTGTGTTCGAAAAATGATATGAATTAATGCAAGTGTTATTTGTTTTTTTTTTTTATTACTAAGTTTATACTTTTGTACATCTAATTACGTATTTCATCAAAACAAAGAACCCATAAAGCAAAACTTCAAATGAAACAAACTTTAAAATACAAATCGATCGAAGCATTCTTGTTGGAGAAATCGATAGAAGCGTTCGAGAAATAAGAAAAACCATAAAGCATTATTGATCGAAGTCAAGAAACACACAATTTTTTTTTGAAGCATTGTGGCTGGCTTTAGAACTTATCAAAGATAATTCATTTTAGAGTAAACTGCACAAATGGTCCTTGTGGTTTGCTCAAAATTATCATTTTGGTCAAAAAAAAGGTTTGGACTAGCACCACAGGTTTAAAATTTTCATTTTGTTGCGAGTTTGGTCTAAAATTTTTAATTTTTTTTAAAGACAGATTTGCCCTTGGTATTTTGCATTCCCCAAGAACAACAACAGTTCAAAAAAGCATTCATTCATGAAAGAAACATTGTGAACACCATTAACGTCAGCCATGACACAAGCAAACATTATTCAAAAACATGTATTTTCGAAGGCGGGAGGAATGACGTAAGGCATGACAAAAGAAAGAATTATTAAAGAAGAAGACATTATTGAAGATAACGATGCATTATAGACGGCAATAATTCTATTTTGTCTTTTATAATCATGTAAAGTATCGATAAGTGTGTAGCATTATTATAATGTGACATAAAGTCTTATGTAAAGTAGTTTGTCTTCTTGCAATCATACAATTGCAATAATGTAAAGATACCGTGTGTAAACGGCTCTTCGGAGCCTATATAAAGGGCTTTGCCCATAGTGAATAAAGCAGAGTGATTTGTGATTATAAGATTTGAGTTGTTCTCAATCTTCTTCTGTTGAAATAGCTCGTCTATTTCTGAATAGCAGAACCCTATCCAAACATATCCATATATTCATATAAACATATCAAACCCAGACAATCAATCCATCGTCAATCCATTCCGACGCATCATTCAGGTATATTCTGTCTTAATTTCATTAATTCTGCCATGTTTTTCAATTTGGTATCAGAGCATGTTTTTGATACCAAATTTTTATAAACATGCTCTGATACAAAATTTTTATAAACATGCTCTGATACCAAATTGAAAAACATGGCGGAATTAATAAAATTAAGATAGAATATACCTGAATGATGCGTCGGAATGGATTGACGATGGATGGATTGTCTGGGTTTGATATGTTTATATGAATATATGGATATGTTTGGATAGGGTTCTGCTATTCAGAAATAGAAAATCTATTTCAACAGAAGAAGATTGAGAACAACTCAAATCTTAAACACTCAATTTTAGCTTGTTTATTCCATATGGCAAAGGCCCTATTTATAGGCTCAAGAGAGCCGGTTACATTTGAGTTGCAATCGTTTGATTGCAATACGACATACATATTTACAATATAGCCCCCTAGACTATTGAGGGTTATACACTTTATTTCACATCCTAGACACTACTTTTAGACAATAATAATTATAAAAGAAAACATGCTCTGATACCAAATTGAAAAAGTAAGTGCGTAGCTTTGATACCAAATTTTTATAAACATGCTCTGATACCAAATTGAAAAACATGGCGGAATTAATGAAATTAAGACAGAATATACCTGAATGATGCGTCGGAATGGATTGACGATGGATTGATTGTCTGGGTTTGATATGTTTATATGAATATATGGATATGTTTGGATAGGGTTCTGCTATTCAGAAATAGACGAGCTATTTCAACAGAAGAAGATTGAGATCAACTCAAATCTTAAACACTCAAATTTAGCTTGTTTATTCCATATGGCAAAGGCCCTATTTATAGGCTCAAGAGAGTCGGTTACATAATTGAGTTGCAATCGTTTGATTGCAATACGACATACATATTTACAATATAGCCCCCTAGACTATTGAGGGTTATACACTTTATTTCACATCCTAGACACTACTTTTAGACAATACCCCCCCCCCCTTTTTAATTATTTTATTATGTTCTTTTAATTTTTTGATTAAAGAAATTGAAAAAAAATACAAGTCTCTCTCTCTCTCTCTCTCTCTCTCTCTCATCTAACTTTCAAATAGAGAAAATACCACCACCAACCGGAGTTATAAACGCCACCATGATCACCAATCAGTACAATCACCGCCTTCAACCCCACCATCGATCTAGGTTACATCTCCCGACCATCGCCGAAGAATCAGAACGTTGCCGCCATCTTCCTCAGCAAACCCATTTCACGTCACCTTCTCTGGCGACCATCTTCCTCGGCAAAACCTTCGATTCCGATGACGATTTGGTAGGTGTTGCAGATCCTTAGGGAGGAAGGCCATAGTTGACGACGGTTTCAAGATGAACACAACATAAGGACGACGAGACTAAGGAAGGTAGCGACACCATTGTTCGATAAAAGTGACCTTACGAGAAAGTCCGACGAATTGATCTGAACTCCTGTGAACGATGAAATCTCGGAAATTGAGAGAAACAAAGGCGATGATGGGCTAGGGTTTGATGATAAAGATGGCGACGGTGGTGGTCCGACGACATATTTTATTTTTAATTTAATAAAATCAGTATTCCAAAAACATTATCAATAAATCAAAATAATACAAGTGTATCAATCCTCATATGAAATCAGAGTAAATCACAAAACGTGGAATGAGGTGATGTGTGCTCTACAATCATCCCGAATTCTTCCCTTTGGAACAAAAAGTACCTAAAACATAAACTGAAAACTAGGGCCGAGCATGGGTCGACTTGGGTCGGTTTTGACCCAAAAGCAAAACTAGGGCTGAGCATGGATCGGTTTGGGTCGGTTTTGACCCAAAAGCGAACCCAAACCGATGATATCGGTTTTGATATTTTTAAAACTGAACCCTAAACCCAAACCGATGGGTTCGGTTACTTGGTTTTTTGGTTTTTCAAATTCGGTTTCGAGTTTAAACCCAAACCCATTCGAAACTTGAACTTATGTAGAATTGTTTAGTTGGTGTTGCTTATATTTGTGTCCGATGTGGGACAAGTTTAGAAGTATAAGAATTTTTTTTTTGAATGGATAAAGGAAAAGCACCGCTTGGACAACCAAGTTGTTTTGTATATTTTTCGCAATATTATAATATAATACATATATAAACCGTATAATGTTATATTATTCAATAATTTCATTTCGGTTTTGGTTTTTTCGGTTTTTGAAAATTTCAAAACCGAACCGAAACCAAAATTTTCGATTTTTTAAAAACTCAAACCCAAACCCAAACCGTCAGTTTCATTATGGTTTCGGTTTTGTTGGTTTTTTTCGATTTTTGGGTTTTCGGGTTCGGTTTTCTCACCCCTACGGAAAACCGTAAACCGTTCAACCCCATGCGTATTCTTGGGATACCCTATCAACCATAGGGGTACAAATATTATGAGCTTTTTGCTCGTAAGATCATCATATCTCGACATGTCGTCTTCGATAAATATGTCTTCCCTTTTCTAAGCTACACTCTTCTCCTCCGTCTTATGATTTCCTTCATTCCACCACATTTTACCGATCTACACCCGTCTATTTGGTATTTTGTTACAACAACCTCATCCACCGCCTAACCACCATCTACCACCATATCGCCTACCCTAATCCAAACTGAAACCGACCCCACCCCTAACAGTATATCCGTAGCCAACCCAAAACCTGCCTACCTCACCTACTGCCACAACCAAACACCCTACCAATATCAAAACCTACAACCATTAACCGAAAACTATCACTCATACTATTTATATCTGATTTAAAACATCCACTACCCCACCACGGCCTATTACACCATCACCATCACTTATACCAGCTCTACCACCCCCAACCAATAGAACCATGCAAACCCATAGTATGACGGGTAATTTTAAAACCAAACACCTACTAAACCTACACACTACTGTTCCTTCTAAGCCTATTCCCCGAAACCACATAAAAGCCCTACATAATCCAATTTGGAATCGTGCCATGACTAATGAGTTTAATGCCCTTATTGATAATAACACTTGGGAATTAGTGCCTATCCGACCCTACATGAACTTAATAAGGTGCATAGTGCTTAGCATTGCTTTATTTCATTGGTGGGAGATTAACCAGTTAGATTTCAAAAACACATTCTTATATGGACATCTAGCTAAAACTATTTACGTGCATTAACTTATGGGATTTTGACACCCATCCTATCCTCATCATGTATGTCGCTTGATAAGATCTTTATATGGTCTCAAATAGGCACCCAAGACATGGTACCAACATTTCACAAATGTTGTCACCACACCCGGATTTCATCATAATGCTTGTGACCATTCATTATTTATCTATAGACAGGGACAAGAGACGAAATATCTACTACTTTATGTTGACGACATCATTCATACCACATCGTTGTCAATTTTAAAACAAAGCATCATGTCTCAACTATCATGTGAGTTTGCAATGAAAGATTTAGGCCCATTACATTACTTCTTGGGAATCTCTGTCATTAGAGATTGTAACAACATGTTTCTCTCCCAGCAGACGTATGTTTCTGACATTATTTTACGTGCCAAGATGAAAGAGTATAATCCAGTTCAAACACTCGTTGATACTGAGGGTAAACTCAGTTCTTATGCCAGAGAATTGATAAATGATCCCACCACTTACTGGAGTTTAGCTGGTGCCCTACAATACTTGGCATTTACCCATTCCAACATTTCATATATTGTTCAACAAGTTTTCATGTATATGCATGCACCGTGCACGACTCACATGAATGCTCTTAAACTCATTGACTGGTACATTAAAGTCACTATTGATATGGGTTTATACATGCACCACTGTTCACCATACATCCACCTTTATCTCGTACCCTAATGATGATTGCACGGGTTGCCTAGACAATCATCATTTCATGTTTGGGTATTGTGTCTTCGTAGGTTATAACTTACTCTCATGGACTTCCAAACGGAAGCATACAGTCTCTCGATCTAGTGTTGTCGCTGAGTACACAGGTGTTGCCAATGTTGTTGTAGAAATTTGTTGGATTCAAAATTTTCTTCTAGAGTTGGGTTGTCCACCGAAGCGTAATTCTCTAGTATATTGCGATAATGTTAGTTTCATATGCATGTCGGAAAATCCCATTCAACATCAACTTACTAAACATATTGAAATTGACATTCATTTTTTCAGAGAGAAAGTTTAGTGTGGCCAAAAAAGGGTTTTGCATGTCCCATCACGTTAAAATCCCATTCAACATCAATGCACTAAACATATTAAAATCGACATTCATTTTTTCAAAGAGAAAGTTCAATGTGGCTACATAAGGGTTTTGCATGTCGCATCACATTCAGATCTCATTCAATATCAATGCACTAAACATATTGAAATCGACATTCATTTTTCCGAAGAGAAAGTTTTGTGTGGCCACATAAGGGTTTTGCATGTCCCATCACATTACCAGTTTGCTGATATTTTTCACAAAAGGATTACCACGAGTTTTATTTAACAACTTTAGATCCAATCTAAGCATTCTAAATCATCCTCCTTAGACTGAGGGGGTATATTAAACTAGGGATTATATATTGTCATGTTTATAATAGTTAAGGTACCAAACTGTAATATTTGTATCTATATATACATTATACGTGAATACAATTAGCAACGACCATATTCCAATAGGAACGATGAAGGAAAAATCACCATTTGGTTTCTACTTATTGTTTCTGTTTCCTAGATCATATACTTGTAGTTGAGTTTCCTCTGGGTTTGTTCATTTGCTTTATTTATGGGTTTAATATTTATTATCTTCTGAAAGCACTTGCAAAAACATATCAGTGATGTTATAATTGGTGGTGGACAGTGGTGACGGTGCAGGTGGTAGGGGTGGATGATGGAAGTAGGGAGGGGAAAGGGGGTGGATGTCACACCCCCGAACCGAAGAAAACGGCGGAAACGTTCGGGGGTTGGGTGACTTCATCTTGTAATATCATCACAATGTGTATAATTGAAACAAGACAACATCATCATCACACATACAATAATACAACAATACAGGGTTTACATCATTGTATTTGTTTATAAAAGTTACATCCCAAAAACATAAAGTGTACGATAGCAAACAAATGCAACAAAAATCCACATGTTCTTGAAGCCAGCTGCTTAACGATTCCCTGAGAATACAAGTTATTTTGAAAACGTCAACATATATAATGTTGGTGAGTTCATAAGCATGCTTGAATAAAAATTTTGTATCGCTTTGTGAACACCAGAAAATCCGATATTTTCTGTAAAAATGGTTTGAAAGTTTTGTGTCAAATCTTGTATTAATGAATGTGTGTTACTGTTTGAAAATGTATAAAGTGAGTATTCCAGGAAATCCTATATTTTCTGTTGTAAGTAGAAGGTTTGGTATAATTATATGTTTTCCCAGAAAATCCGATATTTTCTATTTATAAAAATGTTGTGGTCTTAATAACCCTAAGACCGAGTACCAGTGTGTGTATGTTTTTGTATTGTTAAAACCGTATGTGTATTCCGTGAATTTATAATGGAGTTAATCTCTATGTGAGTCGTTATAACCATACTTGATAATGACTGATCCGCCTGTCATGAAGTTCTTCAGACGCCGACTTGTTTAAGGTAAGTTTTGTCACCCTGAACCGGCCTAGTCTAACTGTAGCGAACAGCTTAGGTGTGGGGTGTCACCCCCATATAGATCTATACACAAACTCTCGGTCTCCCTCCAGGAGACTCTGGTTATAATTACAGGCTACTGTTGCACAGTAGATAGGTACGGACAAATTAAATGTCTCATAAGAGTCTTAACTGAATTTACGCGAATAACATTATGTGACGTGGTAAATAATGTTTCTGTGTATGTTTTAAGTTTATAAGGCCCAACAAGCATGTAAATGGACTACTAAGGCCCAATAACACATGTAAGGTATATTCCAGGCCCAATAAGCATGTAAAAGGACCACTAAGGCCCACTAAACATGAAAGATATATTCCAGGCCCAATAAGCATGTAAAAGGACCACTAAGGCCCACTAAACATGTATTGTATATTCCAGGCCCAATAAGCATGTAAATGGACTACTAAGGCCCAATAAACATGTAAGGTATATTCCAGGCCCAATAAACATGTAAAAGGACAACTAAGGCCCACTAAACATGTAAATTATATTCCAGGCCCAATAAGCATGTAAATGGACCATTATGGCCCACTAAACATGTATTGTTTGTTCTAGCTCAATTATTTACCAAAATGACATAAAAAACCCACGTTTTGTAATAATGACATTTTTGGTCTATTGGACCGAAAGTTTACAATTTAGGCACATTTTTGGTAAAAATGACACTTTAGGTCCCTTAAGACCAAAAGTTTACATTTAAGGGCTTGTTTCAAATAAAATAACATTTTTAGCCCACTTTTGTTAAAAATATCATTTTCGGCCCAATTTTATGAAAATTGACATTTTCGGCCCAAATGCATAGAAATTAACCTTTTTGACCCAAGTTTAATAAAATTGTCATTTTCAGCCCATTTAACCAAAAGTTTACATTTTTGGCTCAAATTTGTTTAAAATGAAAATTTAACCCATAAAAGTCAAAATTTTACACATTTAGCCCATGAACCGTGAAGGCCCATTTTGTGAAAATTTACACTTTTGGCCCTTTTTAAACCATGAATATCATAAAGCTCCATTTTTATTTAAAAATGACCATTTTTGGACCTCATAAAACCATGAGTTAACATAAGAACCTCACTTTTTGTTTATTTTGTCAAAAATGGACCTTCACACAAATTTATTTAGTTTTCTAGTGTTCTTCAACATGTTTTCTCCTTTCGCTTCATGGTAAGTTGCATTTAATGGTTTTTAGTTTGTAAATATCACCATGTTTAGTAAATATTTCGAGTTTTATGATGTTTCAACAAGTTTTCATGGTATAAATCACAACACATAACATAAAACACACATATACATGCATAAACACATAGATCTAACACAACGCAACTTGTATCCTCCCCCAAAAACAAAATAAAACCGAAAATAGGGGGTATGAACTCACTTTGGTTGATGGATTCGGTTTTTGGAAGAAGTTTGAAGGAGTTTTCGATCTAGCAAGTTCCTTTGAGTAGATCTCGAACTTAAGGGGTTCTAAGAAGCAAGAATCATAAAATGGAGTGATTAAGAATAATAAGTTAGCATGAATATGAAGTTAAACTTCTTGAGTGGAAGTAGCTTACCAAAATGAATGGATTTGATGAAGTGCTCTTGAACTCACATACTAGCATACACGAATTTGGAGAAGGAAAATGAGATTTTCTTGAGAGTTTTAGAGAGAATTTTTGGTGTGTTTGAGAGTGGAATGAAGGTGGTGGTGAGGATCCTTATGGTCGAGAGTTATGAAGAGAAGAGAGAGAGGTGATTAGGCTTGGTTAATACATGGTGGTTTAGAGTGTAGGTGCTTAGATACATGTGAGATATATCACATGGATTACCACTAAGTAAAGATGAGGTGTCTTATTAAAATTATCCCATCTTTTCTCTCTCTCTCTCTCTCTCTCTCTCTCTCTCTCTCTCTCTTTTGTATAGGGCCGAGAATTTGAGGGAAAGAAAGAAAAATATGGACCTTGGGCTTGTTCTTGCATTGTCCCATTAGGGAGTTTTGATCCATGTGGCCCACCTATGTGTTTTACGGCCTAATATAACAAAAATAATGGGTTTTCAGCCCATCACAATTAATTATGTGATTTTCGGCCCAATAAGATCCATGAAAACAAAGTGAGACATTTTAGGCCCAATATGGCCCAAAATGCTATAGTTTAATGAATGTGGGTCCACTTAGGGCCCAAATGAGGTTCCTTGACCCAAAAATCAAATGATGGGTTTATTGGCCTATTAGGCCCAATAAGAGGATCCTGGTCCAATCTGAGTTTGAACCGAGACATTAGGGTTACATGAATGAGTTTTGATTTGAATAGATGTTTTTGAATGAGTATTATGTATAACATCAACTTAGAGTTACAAGCTACAATAAGAGTTGATTACATATAGACAAAATTTCGTCCCGAAATTCTTTTGAATGATAATTCTAAGAACTAGAGAATAGGTGAGGGTACTCCTGCTTCATCTGGTCTTCGCGTTCCCATGTGAATTCGGGTCCACGCTGTCACACCCCCGAAACCAGACGGCGGAAACGTCTGGGGGCTTAAGTGACTTTTCTTTAGAATATCATCACAATGAATATAAATGAAACATAACATCATCATCACCATGCATATAATATAATAACTGTCATTGTTTTACATCCATCATAGTATCACAAATTACATGCCAAAATGTTAAGTGTACGATGATAACAAAATAAAACAACTTCCACAAATTCTTGATAACCTTCATGCTTAACGAATCCCTGAGAATACATGTTATTTTGAAAAACGGTCAACATATATAATGTTGGTGAGCTCACAAGTATATTTAAATGAAAGACTTTGTATTATTCATAAAACCCAGAAAATCCGATATTTTCTGTAAAATAGTTTGAAAATGATGTATAAATCAAGTATAAATGCATGTGTGATTTCTATAGTAGAAAATATGTATAAGTTTGTAATCCATAATTTTTTTGTATTTTTCTGTTGTAGGTAAGAGGTTGTAACATCCCGTTTAAAATATAATAATTAAAGAATAAAGCCGGAACCCCGAGAGGTAATTTTATTATTATTTTAGATTATATTGCCCAAAAACAAATAATAATTACCGGGATGTTAGCTACGGGGGTTAAAGTGTAATTGAAGGACTTATTTTGAAAAGGTTTTGTAAGAGGAGGGGCTATTTGGTATCATTTGGACCTAATATAAAAGAGTTTATGGAAGCAAGGGTTAAAGAGTAAATAGCGGGCTTATTCTGAAAAGGATTCTTGAAGCCAAGGTAGAAATGGTAAATTTTGGGATTTAACTTGAAAGAAGAAGGAAAAAGAGGGAGAGGAAGTGTCAAGTGGGACAAAGTTTGAGAAGGGATGGTGCATATAAATGCATTACGCATGCATTGTAACCCTAACCCTAGGGATCCTTTATCAGCCGCAATCACCACCTTATGTCTCCCCACCGGCGACGCTGCCACCCTTTCACTCCCATCTCGCCATTCCGATCAGCGATGGCCACCAAGAGAAACGCCTTCAACCGCCAAGGAAACAACGTACGTGTGTTACTGCCGCCGCTGTGCCCCATCGTCAAAGACTTACAGCCGTCGTTCCCTTAATTGTTGGAGTCGGAGAACCACCGTTAGGGCGTCGTCGTCCAGCCGTCGCTGCTGTTGCTCACGAGTCGCTATACACCGGAGACCATCGGAAGAGTGTTGAGCCGGTGTTGTGGCCATGGGAGAGACTGATCGGACCTGCCGTCGTCAGATTGATGTGGTCGTTGCCGCCACAAGGCTGTCCCGCGGTGACCTGCATTCTTCGACGCCGTTTACCGCCGCTGTTAAGTGCGGGTGTGGGTAATCTGTGTGCTTCAGTCGTGTCTCGTAAGCTTGTAGGAGTCTCGGGTTGCTGCTGCCGGAAAACCCAAGAAAAACCACCATGGCTGCCGCCTCAAGACAGCCATGGTAGGGTGTGCATGTTGCTGTATGGTGTTATTTTCGTGTGTATACGTGTGTTCATTAGAGTGAAGCGGCGTTGGGTGTTTATTTGGCCGGAAAAAGCCACCACCACCACCGTGAGGTGGTGGCTGCCACCACGTGCCACTGACGACCACCTCAAGGTGGTTGTGTGTGTGTGTAATTTTATTATTGTGTGTGTAGCTTAGTGTGTGGGTGTTACTGAAATTGCATTGTAAAAATGTAATAGAGTAGGAATAATGAAAAGAAAAGTTCAAACCACCACCGTAGGGTGGTGGTTGCCGCCTCTTGCCGCCACCGGCCGCCGTGTCGGGTGGCGGTGTGTTTTGATTGCGTTTGGACCTCGTTTGGGGGATGTTTGGACATTGTGGGACCAATGAAACCCTAATGGGCCCAAAGAAACCCTAGTGGGCCCAATGGAACCCTAATGGGCCAATAAGGCCCATTGTGACTTAAAAGCCCAACCAATGGACTAATGGGCTAGTATTGGGTTGGAAAACCCTAATTAGGGTTTGGAAAACCCTAATGGTGGGAATCGTTTGGGACACACACGAGAATTAATTATTAAACCTAAAATAATAATTAATAATCATTGGCAAACTAGCTTAAGGCAATAATGGACTTAATGGATTAAGTTCTTAATGGGTTAAGTAAGAAACACTTAACCCTAATCACCATTTCATGTGAAAGCCCTAATCTCACTTGGGCCTTGAATTGGGCCTTTCTATTGGGCTTTGGCGGTTGGAATATTGGTGGGCCATCCAAGAACAAATTAATGGACCAGAGTAATTAGATGGGCTTTAGGATAAGGCCCATGTAAGGATTTGGGCCCAATTTGGAAAATTGGGCCATAGACGGGCCATAATTGGACGTTTATGATTATATGATATTGGGCCATGGGAATTGGATTGGAATAATTGGATGGGCCTTAAGGAAAGACCATGTATTATATGTTCAGTAGTTATATGATTATCGCATGCTCAGTAGTTATGTTATATATTATATGTTATATGTTATATGTTATGTGGGATGGGTTGAGGTTGTACTGCTCCATGCGGTAGCCAACAAACCTTAGGAGCATTCCAGTTACGGGCTAAGGGAGACTCGTACTGTGGGCTCGGGAGCATTCCAGTTACGGGCTAAGGGAGACTCGTATTGTGGGCTCGATGGCAATCCAGATGTGAGCTGTGGGCCCGGTAGGCAATCCAGACTCACCCTGTGGGCCCAGGGGTAATCCAGTCGGTAAAGCTGTGGACCCGTTACATGTTGTTCAGTTTGTTATGTTATTGCTGACATGGTTATGTGGACTGTATGTGTATCAGTATTTTGGGGGTAACTCACTAAGCTTTCGGGCTTACAGTTTCAGTTTATTGTTTCAGGTACACCAGGGAATCGTGGCAAGGCAAAGGCGTGATCGTATAGCTCGTCACATTTTATGACTTTGTTTCTGGGATACTCTCATATGATACATTTTGAAAACAAGTTTGTAATAGTTAATGGATTTGAAATGTTTTTAAAAGTTTAAATTGGCTTGAATTTTTGGGTGTTACAAGTTGGTATCAGAGCCTTGGTTTGAGTGAATTGGAGGAACATTCGTGTGAATCCAGTCTCAAATCAAGGAAGGGTTTTCAAAATGGTTTCTTAAATGGTTTTCAAAATAAGTAAAAGAGGATGGAAGGTGTACGATTAGCCGAAGCCCGTAAGTAGACCCTAAAATACCATACAGTTATTGATATTGTGATATGTTAGAACAGCATGCTAGTACTAGGGTAGGGATCTTCAAGAATTATATGATAGAATTGCCTGATTACATGATGCCTGCTAGCCTAGGGTTTCCTTTATATGAGATTGACATCATTATTGTAGTTGCTTGGTGTATGCACCACGGTTATACATAATTAAGATCTTATAGCCTCAGAATGTTTGATTTGGCCTTATGTTCTGTTCTTGTTTGATTGGGAGCTTAGGGTAGGATTGGATATTCGAAAGTCTATAGGGTCTAGCGTTATGTATGGCTAGCATACACTGGTGCTACAGGGTTGGTGGAAGTTTCATGGATGGATGGATTGTATGGGACCGGTAGGTGAGTTGTGAGACAGTTAGCCTTCCTCTTGGAGTAAGGATTGAGTGCTCGCCAGGTTATGTATACAGTTAGGATGTTGTGGTGATACTTGAGACAAATATGGGTAGGTGTGGAAGGTAGTATGGGCCCGTACTACTGAAAGCACATGACCCATACGCTTATCAAGGAAGTCACAACCCCTAGGGTTTGGTTGGGAGTAGGTTCCCTGTCGTTATATGGGCTATCAGAGATCTTTCTGGTGTATTACCAGAATGGTGGTTACGAGACGTCCTGAGACTGGATCCAGGTCAGGATCGAGAGCTGGCAGCCAGGATAGGCCAGTATTGTCAGAGGACCGTGTTAGTGAGATCATCCGGGAGGAGGTGATCGGGGTTGTCCGGGAACAGTTTCCGGGGATGTTTTTGGTCTATTAAGACCGCCATGGTTGAGTATTTCGACGAGCGCTATGCAACTATTGTATGGACAGTTGTCGCGGAAGCTATAGCAGTTGTAACGACGGCAAGGGGATGAGCTGGTCGAGCTTCCAGTACCGGGACTTGTCACTGGGACATATTCTGATTAGCAGAGGGCTGTAGTTACTTGGGATCAGGGAGATGTCCTGTACTCGATGCATTCCGCGGGTGAGCGGGAAATGATGGTGCCAAGTTTCTAGATTTGAGGTTTCGGGTTTTGCTCGGGATCGGAATGCGAGTTGTAGGAACTCCAGAAAGGAGTGGTGATTATGTTCAGCTGGGGTTTTGCAACTGGAAGTAGAATGGTTAATTGATGGATATGAATGTCGTTTTCCAAGGCAAGGATTGTGCCCTTTCAGCTTTTCGAGCTGGAAGGATTGAGTAGGTTTGGGGCCCAGGATTGTAACATCCGGATTCCTAGGTATCTTATTTTAAGTATTTATCTTGAGTTTTAGGGAGGGACTCGGCAAGTAGGCGCTCAGACTCGCCAAGTAGGATCGCGAATTCTTGTCTGGATTAATTATCGGACTCGACGAGTCAATGCGTGGACTCGGCGAGTCCGCGCTGTAAAGTGAAACCCTAAATCTCAGGGCCTAAGCCCTATTTAAAGGCCCTTATGGCCGTCATTTGCGGCCACTACTCCCCTGTGAAAACCCTAGAGAGAAAAAGAGAGCTTAGAGGGCATTTGGAGGCTAATTCTTCATCCTTTGGTGTGATCTTGCAAGAAGGAGTGGGAAAATCCTAGCTAGATCGATTGTGGAGCTTGGATCTGTGGTGTTCACACTAAGATTCACATTTTGAGGTACAAGTTCCTTCCCATTTCGTGTATTTGATAGATTCCTTGAATCTAGGGTTTCCTTTGCACAATTTTGAGTTAGATTGTGAAGCATATGAGGCCCCTTTGGGTATAGATGATAGATCTGGACATTGAGAGGTCCAAAAGGTCCCAAGCTTCCAGTTTTATGAGGTTTCATGTGAGCCTTGAGAGTAGAACCCCATTTTAAAGGTTATTTCTTCATTTTTGGTCTTATAAGCATTGCATGAACGTAAAGTTTGAACCTTTACGTGACTTTTGAGTGTTAGAAGGTTGGATCTACTGGTTGGTGAAGCAGATCTGACCTCAAATGATCGTTTGAGTGTTTTCATGGAAGGAACTCGCCGAGCCCATAAGGGACTCGACGAGTCGAGTCGGGTTGCCCCGCGATTCGCGACCTCTGATGACCCGTTGAGTGTAGGGTTGACTCAGCGAGTCGAGTGAGGACCAAGGGCGAAGAGGACATGCATGTACTCGCCGAGTCACACGAGTGCACTCGGCGAGTCTGGTCAAAGTTTGACCGTTGACTTTTGTTGACTTTTAGGGTTTGGTCAATGTTAGGGTCTTTGAGCCATGAGAGGGGTAAAATGGCCTTTTACCCTTCTGAGAGTGCTAAGAGAGGGATTAGTCTAGCCTTGAGGGTTGTATTGATTAGAGTGCTTATTCTATGTGATTAGGCGGGGGCTAGACCAGATTTTACCGAGCTAGAGATTTACCGAGTTACCCGAGGTGAGTCTTCTCACTATACTTTACCTAGAGTGGTAATTAGAGTTATGTGACAGAGTATCTTGTATGCTATTTATGTGATTGTGATACACTGCATTATTTCTATGTGATTCATGCCGTGTATGTTCAGAGTTTACAGAGTTAGAACCGGAAGGTTAACAGAGTTAGGACCAGAGGGTCCACAGAGTTAGGACCGGAGGGTCCACAGAGTTACAGCCTCGAGTGGCTTATATGTGCTATATGTGGTATTTTGGGGAACTCACTAAGCATTTATGCTTACAGCGTTGTGTTATGTGTTTCAGGTACCAGTGAGGATCGCGGGAAGGCGCCGACATGATCAGTTCACACACGAGGAGTTTTATACATTATGATCTTGGGATTGTGTTTCTATGGATTGATATGTGATACAATGACATTTTTATAATATTTATGAATGAAAGTATGTTTTTTTGAAAATGTGAAAAATTGTTTAAAATTTCGGTGTTACAAGTTGGTATCAGAGCCTTGGTTTGAGGGATTCAGATGCATCTTCGAGCGCATTTGAACTCAAACTGAGGATTTGAGGATTTTTTCGAAATAAAACAAAATTTTTCTAAAAGAGTAAAAAGATTTTGAAAAGAGCAGAGCAGAGCAGTGTGTACTATCAGCCAGCGCCCGAACGGTGATTTCCCAAAATACCCTTATATTATGTGTTATGAGATATGAGATAATATGTTATGCATGCTAGAGTAGGCTAGGTATTCTTATTAGGACTAGAGTGGCCTGATTTGTGATGCATTAGCCTAGGGGTTTTGCTGTTAGGAGATGCTTGAGAGTGAGTAGATAGCAGCGAGGAGCTTATGAGAGATCTGCTAGAGAGTAGACTATGCATAGTAAGAGTAGAGTACTTGGGATTTGGGATCCTAGGAGGAGGACTTGGGATGAACACTGATGCGGTGCAGACGGAAGTATTGGGCCCGTACTACCGAAGACACCGGATCAGTGCGCAGCCCAAGTAAGAATCCTTAGGGTACCAGGGATCGAGTAGGAATGGGATATCGAGTGTGTGCACACTCGAGTGAGTCTCTGATATTTTGTGTTGTATTTCAAAGAGACATCATGGTTGGGACACGCCACACACCGGAGAGCAGTGGTGTTAGTGATGAGGAGATCCGCAGGTTGATTCATGAGGAGGTGGCTGCTGCCATCCGAGCTGAGATACCAGAGATGTTTGGGTCTATCAAGACCACCTTGATCGAGACTTTTGACGAGCGTTATGCTGCTCTTACTGATGCTGCTGTTGCTGCAGCCACCGCAGCCGTCGCTGCTGCGAGGCCGCAGGGGGGTGACTCGTTGCTGTACCGAGAGTTCAGGAACACGAAGCCACCAGAGTTTGATGGGACGCAGGATCCGATCGCTGCGATGAGATGGATTTCTGATATTGAGGGATGCTCCTATACGTGTTCTTGCCCGGAGCATCTGAGAGTTTGGTTCGTGCTGAACCAGCTTCGCTTGGGAGCGAAGGACTGGTGGAAGTTTGTGACAGCGCACTACTCTTCTGCAGAGCTTGCCGTGGTGACCTGGGAGAGGTTCACCGCTATGTTTCGTGATGAGTACGTTCCCCCGGTGGAAAGGGAACGTTTGGCCCAGGAGTTCTTGACCCTCAAGCAGGGTACCTAGTCTGTTACAGTGATCACCAGGATGTTCCATGAGAGGTCGATGTTCTGCCCTGAGCACGTGTCTTCCGAGCAGGCACGCATGAGTCGGTATTTGAGCATTTTGAGGAGAGACATCCGCGAGTTCGTGGCGAACTCGTCGTACCGGACATTTGCCGAGCTTCAGGCAAATGCCCGGAAGAGGGAGATTGAGCTCGAGACTCAGGCCAGGGAGGAGGCGGAGTCTCAGGGGAGGGATCGGCGACCGGCACAGTCCCAGCCGGCAGCCAAGCGGGCCAAGCCCGCCGATTCGAGATCAGGGAACCAGAAGGGCCGCACTTGTGGCAAGTGCGGCAAGGGTCATGAGGGGATTTGTAGAGCAGGGTCTTGCTACAAGTGTGGAAAAGAGGGGCACATGGCCAAGGATTGCCCCAAGGGGTTTGCAGTCTGTTTCCACTGCAACCAGACCGGACACCGGAAGGCCGAGTGTCCGCAGCTGCGGGGGTCAGCACATGGAGCATCGCAGGGATCTGCCCCTGCTACTGTACGAGCTACCGAGAGTCAGCGGGTGAAGGCCGAGGCACCGAAGGCACGAGGGAGAGCCTTCCAGTTGACAGCGGAGGAGGTCCGCGCAGCGCCAGATGTTGTGGCTGGTATGTGTTCTTTCACCTATTTATTTTGAGTTTATGGTGTTATGCTTATATTATGATATGCGTAGGTACATTTCTTGTGAGTTCTGTACCTGCTTTAGTGTTATTTGACTCGGGTGCGAGTCGGTCTTTTGTGTCGTTAGCCTTTAGTCAGCACATCAGTATTTGTCGAGAGGCGTTGAGTCGACCTTTGCGAGTTTCCATAGCTGACGAGAGAGCGGTGTATGCCACTGATGTGATTCGAGGATGTGTACTCGAGATCTTCGGCGTTGAGTTCCCGATCGATTTGGTCCCGATTACGATGGGAGATGTCTGTGTCATCGTTGACATGGACTGGTTGAGTAGGTTTGGAGCGGTTATCGACTGCGAGCGACAGTTGGTGACCATACGAGACCTTACCGGGAGAGTTCTTACGGTTTATGGCGAGGGTACCCGTTCTGGGTCAGCATTTTGTTCGGCCGCTAGAGCGAGGCAGAGACTACAGCAGGGCTGTAGTGGGTTTGTGGCTTATGTGGTGGATACGAGAGTAGATGCAGAGAGACCGAGGTCGGTCGATGAGGTCCCGATTGTGCGTGAGTTCCCGGATGTTTTCCCCGAGGAGTTGCCGGGTGTGCCTCCCGAGAGGCAGGTAGAGTTCCGTATCGATTTGGTTCCGGGGGCAGCGCCTATCGCCAAGGCGCCCTATCGCCTTGCGCCACCAGAGATGCAGGAGTTATCCTCACAGCTGTAGGAGCTGCTGCGGAAGGGGTTTATTCGGCCGAGTAGCTCGCCGTGGGGAGCGCCGATCCTTTTTGTCAAGAAAAAGGATGGTTCACACCGGATGTGCATT
This sequence comes from Lactuca virosa, assembly GCF_052849685.1. Taxonomy (NCBI): domain Eukaryota; kingdom Viridiplantae; phylum Streptophyta; class Magnoliopsida; order Asterales; family Asteraceae; genus Lactuca; species Lactuca virosa. The sequence goes on from NC_136430.1 coordinate 180,837,062, forward strand.
GATTACCGGGAGTTGAACAAGCTGACGGTCAAGAACTGTTACCCCTTACCGAGGATCGACAATTTGTTCGATCAGTTGCAGGGAGCGTCTTGGTTCTCCAAGATTGATCTGAGGTCTGGATATCATCAGATGAGAGTGTGTGAGGAGGATATCCAGAAGACAGCATTCAGGACTCGTTATGGGCATTACGAGTTCGTGGTGATGCCTTTCGGACTCACCAATGCACCAGCGGCGTTCATGGATCTCATGAACAGAGTGTGCAGGCCGATGCTGGATCGTTCAGTGATCGTGTTCATCGATGACATATTGGTGTATTCGAGATCCAGAGAGCAGCATGAGGAGCATTTGAGGGAGATCCTCGGAGTTCTGAGATCGGAGAGGCTTTACACCAAATTCTCCAAGTGCGATTTCTGGTTACGAGAGGTCCAGTTCTTAGGACACCTCGTCAACCAGAATGGGATATTGGTCGATCCGGCCAAGATTGAGGCGGTGATGAGTTGGGAGGTGCCGAGATCACCCATCGAGATCAGGAGTTTTCTAGGATTGGCCGGCTATTATCAGAGATTTATCAGGGATTTCTCCAAGATCGCCGTGCCTCTCACCAGGTTGACCCAAAAGGGTGTTGCTTTTTCATGGGGTCCGGAGCAGCAGACATCGTTTAAGACACTTCGCCAGAGATTTTGCGAAGCCCCGGTGTTAGCCCTCCCGGAGGGGATGGAGGATTTTGTGGTATATTGTGACACGTCGATATCGGGATTGGGTGCGGTGCTGATGCAGAGAGGGCATGTGGCAGCATACGCATCGAGACAGCTGAAGCCTCATGATACGAGGTATCCTACTCACGATCTGGAATTGTGGAATGTGGTGTTCACCCTCAAGATCTGGCGTCACTATTTGTATGGGGTTCGGTGTACCATATACACGGATCACAAGAGCTTGAAGTATCTGATGGATCAGCCCAACCTGAATATGCGCCAGAGGAGATGGTTGGATGTGGTAAAGGATTACGATTGTGAGATCCTGTACCACCCGGGCAAAGCTATGTTGTAGCTGATGCCCTGAACCGCAGGGCGGAGAGTGCCCCGATTCGAGACATTTGTATGCGGTTGACGGTGATGACTTCGGTGTTGAACACCATTCAGGAGGCCCAGGCAGAGGCCGTGAGACCGGAGAACCGCAAGAGAGAGCGGGTGATTGGGCAGGTATCTGAGTTCGTGACCGATAGCCGAGGGCTTATGACCTTTCAGGGTCGGATTTGGGTGCCATACGCAGGCGGGACACGTACCACCTTGATGGAGGAGGCGCACAGATCGAGGTTCTCGATCCATCCCGGGGCCACTAAGATGTATTTGGATCTGAAGAAAGATTATTGGTGGCCCTGTATGAAGAGGGATGTTGCATGGTTTGTTGAGAGGTGCTTGACCTGTCGCAGGGTTAAGGCCGAGCACCAGCGACCGCATGGCAAGTTGCAGCCACTTGAGGTTCCCCAGTGGAAGTGGGAACAGATTTCCATGGATTTTATCACCAAACTGCCGAGGACTTCGAGAGGTGTCGATGCAATTTGGGTGATCGTTGACCGGCTGACGCAGAGCGCTCATTCTCTTGCTATCAGTGAAAGCTCTTCTGCGGAGAGGCTGGCAGAGTTGTATGTGTGAGAGGTGGTATCGCGGCATGGAGTACCGATCTCGATCGTGTCGGACCGAGATGTGCGTTTCACTTCCAGGTTCTGGAAGAAATTCCATGAGGAGTTGGGTACGAGGCTGCATTTCAGTACCGCATACCACCCACAGACGGACGGACAGAGTGAGCGGACGATTCAGACGCTCGAGGACATGCTTCGAGCGTGTGTGTTGGACTTCGGAGGAAGCTGGGACACATACCTACCATTGGCTAAGTTTTCCTATAACAACCACCATTCGAGTATTGGTATGCCTCCCTTCGAGTTGTTGTATGGGAGGAGTTGTCGGACTCCCATTTGCTGGGGAGAGGTAGGGCATTGTGTGATGGGCAGCACTGAGATAGTGCTTCAGACGACCGAGCAGATACAACAGGTTAGACAGAGGTTGTTGACAGCTCAGAGCCGCCAGAAGAGTTATGCGGATAGGCGACGATCCGAACTGGAGTTCCAGGTGGGAGACTTCGTACTCCTAAAGGTGTCTCCTTGGAAAGGAGTGATCCGATTCAGGAAGAGGGGCAAGCTGGGGCCCCGGTACATTGGTCCGTTCCGGGTGACCGCGAGGGTGCGCAGTGTAGCGTACCGTTTGGAGCTCCTGCGGAGTTGAGCCTGATACATGATACCTTCCACGTCTCTCAGTTGAGGAAGTGTATAGCCGACGAGTCGGCGGTGGTCCCGCTGGAGGATATTCAGGTGGATGCGAGCCTGAATTATGTTGAGAGACCGATCGCGATCCGGGATCGAAAGGTCAAGGTTCTGAGGAACAAGGAGGTGCCCCTGGTTCAGGTCCAGTGGCAACATCAGAGAGGGTCCGAGCTGACTTGGGAGCCGGAGGTAGAGATGCGGGAGCAGCATCCAGAGTTGTTTGCAGAGTAAGACTTCGAGGGCGAAGTCTGATTCTAGTGGGGGAGAATTGTAACATCCGGATTCCCAGGTATCTTATTTTAAGTATTTATCTTGAGTTTTAGGGAGGGACTCGGCGAGTAGGCGCTCAGACTCGCCAAGTAGGATCGCGAATTCTTGTCTGGATTAATGATCGGACTCGACGAGTCAATGCGTGGACTCGGCGAGTCCGCGCTGTAAAGTGAAACCCTAAATCTCAGGGCCTAAGCCCTATTTAAAGGCCCTTATGGCCATCATTTGCGGCCACTACTCCCCTGTGAAAACCCTAGAGAGAAAAGAGAGCTTAGAGGGCATTTGGAGTCTAATTCTTCATCCTTTGGTGTGAACTTGCAAGAAGGAGTGGGAAAATCCTAGCTAGATCGATTGTGGAGCTTGGATCTGTGGTGTTCACACTAAGATTCACATTTTGAGGTACAAGTTCCTTCCCATTTCGTGTATTTGATAGATTCCTTGAATCTAGGGTTTCCTTTGCACAATTTTGAGTTAGATTGTGAAGCATATGAGGTCCCTTTGGGTATAGATGATAGATCTAGACCTTGAGAGGTCCAAAAGGTCCCAAGCTTCCAGCTTTATGAGGTTTCATGTGAGCCTTGAGAGTAGAACCCCATTTTAAAGGTTATTTCTTCATTTTTGGTCTTATAAGCATTGCATGAACGTAAAGTTTGAACCTTTACGTGACTTTTGAGTGTTAGAAGGTTGGATCTACTGGTTGGTGAAGCAGATCTGACCTCAAATGATCGTTTGAGTGTTTTCATGGAAGGAACTCGCCGAGCCCATAAGGGACTCGACGAGTCGAGTCGGGTTGCCCCGCGATTCGCGACCTCTGATGACCCGTTGAGTGTAGGGTTGACTCAGCGAGTCGAGTGAGGACCAGGGGCGAAGAGGACATGCATGTACTCGCCGAGTCACACGAGTGCACTCGGCGAGTCTGGTCAAAGTTTGACCGTTGACTTTTGTTGACTTTTAGGGTTTGGTCAATGTTAGGGTCTTTGAGCCATGAGAGGGGTAAAATGGCCTTTTACCTTTCTGAGAGTGCTAAGAGAGGGATTAGTCTAGCCTTGAGGGTTGTATTGATTAGAGTGCTTATTCTATGTGATTAGGCGGGGGCTAGACCAGATTTTACCGAGCTAGAGATTTACCGAGTTACCCGAGGTGAGTCTTCTCACTATACTTTACCTAGAGTGGTAATTAGAGTTATGTGACAGAGTATCTTGTATGCTATTTATGTGATTGTGATACACTGCATTATTTCTATGTGATTCATGCCGTGTATGTTCAGAGTTTACAGAGTTAGAACCGGAAGGTTAACAGAGTTAGGACCGGAGGGTCCACAGAGTTACAGCCTCGAGTGGCTTATATGTGCTATATGTGGTATTTTGGGGAACTCACTAAGCATTTATGCTTACAGCGTTGTGTTATGTGTTTCAGGTACCAATGAGGATCGCGGGAAGGCGCCGGCATGATCAGTTCACACACGAGGAGTTTTATACATTATGATCTTGGGATTGTGTTTCTATGGATTGATATGTGATACAATGACATTTTTATAATATTTATGAATGAAAGTATGTTTTTTTGAAAATGTGAAAAATTGTTTAAAATTTCGGTGTTACAAGTTGGTATCAGAGCCTTGGTTTGAGGGATTCGGATGCATCTTCGAGCGCATTTGAACTCAAACTGAGGATTTGAGGATTTTTTCGAAATAAAACAAAATTTTTCTAAAAGAGTAAAAAGATTTTGAAAAGAGCAGAGCAGAGCAGTGTGTACGATCAGCCAGCGCCCGAACGGTGATTTCCCAAAATACCCTTATATTATGTGTTATGAGATATGAGATAATATGTTATGCATGCTAGAGTAGGCTAGGTATTCTTATTAGGACTAGAGTGGCCTAATTTGTGATGCATTAGCCTAGGGGTTTTGCTGCTAGGAGATGCTTGAGAGTGAGTAGATAGCAGCGAGGAGCTTATGAGAGATCTGCTAGAGAGTAGACTATGCATAGTAAGAGTAGAGTACTTGGGATTTGGGATCCTAGGAGGAGGACTTGGGATGAACACTGATGCGGTGCAGACGGAAGTATTGGGCCCGTACTACCGAAGACACCGGATCAGTGCGCAGCCCAAGTAAGAATCCTTAGGGTACCAGGGATCGAGTAGGAATGGGATATCGAGTGTGTGCACACTCGAGTGAGTCTCTGATATTTTGTGTTGTATTTCAAAGAGACATCATGGTTGGGACACGCCACACACCGGAGAGCAGTGGTGTTAGTGATGAGGAGATCCGCAGGTTGATTCATGAGGAGGTGGCTGCTGCCATCCGAGCTGAGATACCAGAGATGTTTGGGTCTATCAAGACCACCTTGATCGAGACTTTTGACGAGCGTTATGCTGCTCTTACTGATGCTGCTGTTGCTGCAGCCACCGCAGCCGTCGCTGCTGCGAGGCCGCAGGGGGGTGACTCGTTGCTGTACCGAGAGTTCAGGAACACGAAGCCACCAGAGTTTGATGGGACGCAGGATCCGATCGCTGCGATGAGATGGATTTCTGATATTGAGGGATGCTCCTATACGTGTTCTTGCCCGGAGCATCTGAGAGTTTGGTTCGCGCTGAACCAGCTTCGCTTGGGAGCAAAGGACTGGTGGAAGTTTGTGACAACGCACTACTCTTCTGCAGAGCTTGCCGTGGTGACCTGGGAGAGGTTCACCGCTATGTTTCGTGATGAGTACGTTCCCCCGGTGGAAAGGGAACGTTTGGCCCAGGAGTTCTTGACCCTCAAGCAGGGTACCTAGTCTGTTACAGTGATCACCAGGATGTTCCATGAGAGGTCGATGTTCTGCCCTGAGCACGTGTCTTCCGAGCAGGCACGCATGAGTCGGTATTTGAGCATTTTGAGGAGAGACATCCGCGAGTTCGTGGCGAACTCGTCGTACCGGACATTTGCCGAGCTTCAGGCAAATGCCCGGAAGAGGGAGATTGAGCTCGAGACTCAGGCCAGGGAGGAGGCGGAGTCTCAGGGGAGGGATCGGCGACCGGCACAGTCCCAGCCGGCAGCCAAGCGGGCCAAGCCCGCCGATTCGAGATCAGGGAACCAGAAGGGCCGCACTTGTGGCAAGTGCGGCAAGGGTCATGAGGGGATTTGTAGAGCAGGGTCTTGCTACAAGTGTGGAAAAGAGGGGCACATGGCCAAGGATTGCCCCAAGGGGTTTGCAGTCTGTTTCCACTGCAACCAGACCGGACACCGGAAGGCCGAGTGTCCGCAGCTGCGGGGGTCAGCACATGGAGCATCGCAGGGATCTGCCCCTGCTACTGTACGAGCTACCGAGAGTCAGCGGGTGAAGGCCGAGGCACCGAAGGCACGAGGGAGAGCCTTCCAGTTGACAGCGGAGGAGGTCCGCGCAGCGCCAGATGTTGTGGCTGGTATGTGTTCTTTCACCTATTTATCCTCACAGCTACAGGAGCTGCTGCGGAAGGGGTTTATTCGGCCGAGTAGCTCGCCGTGGGGAGCGCCGATCCTTTTTGTCAAGAAAAAGGATGGTTCACACCGGATGTGCATTGATTACCGGGAGTTGAACAAGCTGACGGTCAAGAACTGTTACCCCTTACCGAGGATCGACAATTTGTTCGATCAGTTGCAGGGAGCGTCTTGGTTCTCCAAGATTGATCTGAGGTCTGGATATCATCAGATGAGAGTGCGTGAGGAGGATATCCAGAAGACAGCATTCAGGACTCGTTATGGGCATTACGAGTTCGTCAGCCATTGAAAGTTCTGTCTGTTGCTATTCAGATTGCGGTTTCAAGAAGAGTCGGACAGGCGTTAATCGGTGAACCTCCCAGGAAGCGGGAAATTCTCCGAAGGAATCCAAGAGGCGACAGTTAAGAAGCTAGGAACACGTCACCAATTTCCTTGTGCAGTGTGCTTACATTTCCTAAGTCTCTGGGGTATGTTTCCCCTCAATAGTGGAATAGACTTTTGATTCATATCGGATTCGGATTTCGGTACCTTGGGAATAATTGTAGAAGTCTTCTCGGACTAGTTGGTATTAGTAGAATCGGACCAGTCTCGATCCAGTATGGGCTTTGTGGCGAGGGATTGTGGAGTTAGAGATTCCAAAATATGTACATGGTAGTGATTCTTTGTGTGTATCGGTGGGTATTTAAGGTGGCAATAGGGTTGGTTCGGCTTACGTGTGATCAAGTCTGGCTTATAGTCTGCAAATTGGATCTAGAGTTCGGCTATCATTCTATTCTGGGGTCGTGTGCGACCATGGTTTGTAGGATTTTGCTTGGATAAGCAATTTGTTCTACAGGTAGATCGTGCATAGTGGGATTTCAGCATTGTGGCGCTGGTTGGTGTTGTGAAGGACGTTGGTTAGGTTGTTCTTTTGGACAAGGTTGATAGTTTATCAGGAGCATTCCGGTCATAGGTTGTGGACATAGTGATCCTAGTAGTCCATTCATCTGTTGGAGCGCTTTCGGAATGGACACATTGTTGAGGCTCGAGCGAGCCGTAATCGGCTGCGAGGAATCAGAAGATTTTGTGTGAAATACAAGGGTAGGTCCCTGAACCCCAAGTTGTGAGTTTAGACTTGAGTTCATATATAGTGGTAATCTGATCTAGGGTATTCCATCCCGAGGATGACCGGACCCTATGATTGATTGGACCTGATATGTTTGGTATGCCAACCCGAAGGTTGATTGGGCCAAACATGTGCATGATACGAGGGTATTCCATCCTGAGGATGACTAGACCCGTCGTGGGCATGCCTGGTATTCCAGCCCGATGCTGATTAGGCCAGGTATGAGTGTTTGAGCTTATGAGCCGGTCATTATATGTTTGTGATTCAGGAACCAAAGGAAACATTGTTATGTTAATCCAAAAGGGTTCATCTCCCAGTTTACATCTTGTTGTTTATTATATCACTAGGAATTAGTTATCAAGACAAATTTCTCTTGAAGGAGTACCTAATCTCTTGTGAAAAGAGAATTACAGGTAGCAGTGTGGGATTGTGATTCTGTTTTCGGGTGGGAACCCCAGGGTTTTAGCAGTTAAGTAGCTAGTTGGGAGATAAGTGCCATGAACTCGACAATAATCCAGGGTGGGCGGTCTGTCAAGACACCAGACCATTTCGAGACTCCAAATTTTGGATTGAGTAAATGTGATCATATTGTAAGGGATTCGTTTATTTTAATGGTTTTAGAACCCTGCAAGGGTTGGACATGGTTGCCTTGGGGAGGCTAGAGTTTCACTCGGGGTTGTAGCCCAGTAGTTCAAGTTGTTTGGCGTGTAAGGAATGATAAGAAACGATTTCGAGGACGAAATCAAATTTAAGTGGGGGAGAGTTGTAACATCCCGTTTAAAATATAATAATTAAAGAATAAAGCCGGAACCCCGAGAGGTAATTTTATTATTATTTTAGATTATTATAGCCCAAAAACAAATAATAATTACCAGGATGTTAGCTTCGGGGGTTAAAGTGTAATTGAGGGACTTATTTTGAAAAGGTTTTGTAAGAGGAGGGGCTATTTGGTATCATTTGGACCTAATATAAAAGAATTTATGGAAGCAAGGCTTAAAGAGTAAATAGCGGGCTTATTTTGAAAAGGATTCTTGAAGCCAAGGTAGAAATGGTAAATTTTGGGATTTAACTTGAAAGAAGAAGGATAAGGAGGGACTGGAAGTGTCAAGTGGGACAAAGTTTGAGAAGGGATGGTGCATATAAATGCATTATGCATGCATTATAACCTTAACCCTATGGATCCTTTATCAGCCGCAATCACCACCTTATGTCTCCCCACCGCCGCCGCTGCCACCCTTTCACTCCCATCTCGCCATTTCGATCAGCGATGGCCACCAAGAGAAACGCCATCAAACGCCAAGGAAACGACATACGTGTGTTGCTGTCGCCGTTGTGCCCCATCGTCAAACACTTCCAGCCGCCATTTCCTTAATTGTTGGAGTCGGAGAACCACCGTTAGGGCATCGTCGTCCAGCCGTCGCTGCTGTTGCTCACGAGTCGCTATACACCGGAGACCATCGGAAGAGTGTTGAGCCGGTGTTGTGGCCATAGGAGGGATTGATCGGACCTGCCATCGTCGGATTGATGTGGCCGTTGCCGCCACAAGGCTGTCCCGCGGTGACCTGCATTCTTCGACGCCGTTTACCGACGCTGTTAAGTGTGGGTGTGGGTAATGTGTGTGCTTCAGTCGTGTCTCGTAAGCTTGTGGGAATCTTGGGTTGCTGCTGCCGGAAAACCCAAGAAAAACCACCATGGCTGCCGGCCATGGTGGCTGCCGCCTCAAGACAGCCATGGTAGGGTGTGCATGTTGCTGTATGGTGTTATTTTCGTGTGTATACGTGTGTTCATTAGAGTGAAGCGGCGTTGGGTGTTTATTTGGCCGGAAAAAGCCACCACCACCACGTGCCACTGACGACCACCTCAAGGTGGTTGTGTGTGTGTGTAATTTTATTATTGTGTGTGTAGCTTAGTGTGTGGGTGTTACTGAAATTGCATTGTAAAAATGTAATAGAATAGGAATAATGAAAAGAAAAGCTCAAACCACCACCGTAGGGTGGTGGTTGCCGCCACCGGCCGCCGTGTCGGGTGGCGGTGTGTTTTGATTGCGTTTGGACCTCGTTTGGGGGATGTTTGGACATTGTGGGACCAATGAAACCCTAATGGGCCCAAAGAAACCCTAGTGGGCCCAATGGAACCCTAATGGGCCAATAAGGCCCATTGTGACTTAAAAGCCCAACCAATGGACTAATGGGCTAGTATTGGGTTGGAAAACCCTAATTAGGGTTTGGAAAACCCTAATGGTGGGAATCGTTTGGGACACACACGAGAATTAATTATTAAACCTAAAATAATAATTAATAATCATTGGCAAACTAGCTTAAGGCAATAATGGACTTAATGGATTAAGTCCTTAATGGGTTAAGTAAGAAACACTTAACCCTAATCATCATTTCATGTGAAAGCCCTAATCTCACTTGGGCCTTGAATTGGGCTTTTCTATTGGGCTTTAGCGATTGGACTATTGGTGGGCCATCCAAGAACAAATTAATGGAGCAAAGAAATTAAATGGGCTTTAGGATAAGGCCCATGTAAGGATTTGGGCCCAATTTGGAAAATTGGACAATAGATGGGCCATAATTGGACCTTTATGATTATGTGATATTGGGCCATGGGAATTGGATTGGAATAATTGGATGGGCCTTAAGGAAAGACCATGTAGAGGTTTGGGCCCAATTTAGAAAGTTGGTCCATATGTTGGGCTTTGGCCCATTATTGACTTTTGGACTTTTCTAGTGTGAGTTGGACCTTCGGCTTGGAACCCAATTATTAATTGGGTATTGTTTGATGTTGACAGTTCGAGAATCTGTCAACCAGCAGCTGGAGTGTATCTGCGGGACTTCAGCAGTGTCAGGTGAGTTATCCTCACTATACTAAGGGGTCTAAAGCACTAAGGCCGGCCCATTGGATATGGTATCCTATCAGTGTTAGATGTTGAGTATGAGTTAGTGTTGCATGCTAGTGGTTATGCCAGTTAGGTAGATCTATAGGACTACCTGTGATGTTATATGATTATCGCATGCTCAGTAGTTATGTTATATATTATATGTTATATGTTATGTGGGATGGGTTGAGGTTGTACTGCTTCGTGCGGTAGCCAAAAAACCCTAGGAGCATTCCAGTTACGGGCTATGGGAGACTTGTATTGTGGGCTCGGGAGCATTCCAGTTACGGGCTAAGGGAGACTCGTACTGTGGGATCGATGGCAATCCAGATGTGAGCTGTGGGCCCGGTAGGCAATCCAGACTCACACTGTGGGCCCAGGGGTAATCCAGTCTGTAAAGCTGTGGACCCGTTACATGCTGTTCAGTTTGTTATGTTATTGCTGACATGGTTATGTGGACTGTATGTGTATCGGTATTTTGGGGGGTAACTCACTAAGCTTTCGGGCTTACACTTTTAGTTTATTGTTTCAGGTACACCAGGGAATCGTGGCAAGGCAAAGGTGTGATCGTACAACTCCTCACTTTTTATGACTTTGTTTCTGGGATACTCTGATATGATACATTTTGAAAACAAGTTTGTAATAGTTAATGGATTTGAAATGTTTTTAAAAGTTTAAATTGACTTGAATTTTTGGGTGTTACAAGTTGGTATCAGAGCCTTGGTTTCAGTGAATTGGAGGAAAATTCGTGTGAATCCAGTCTCAAATCAAGGAAGGGTTTTCAAAATGGTTTCTTAAATGGTTTTCAAAATAAGTAAAGGAGGATGTAGGGTGTACGATCAGCCGAAGGTCTATGTATTTAGAATTGCAAGTACCGAATAAAGTATGAATATGAATGGATGAAGCCCAACAAACATGGAAAAGGACAACTGTGGCCCATTAGACATGTAAGTTATTTCCAGGCTCGATAAGTATGCAAAAGGACACCTAAGGCCCATTAAGCATATAATGAATAGTCCAAGCCCAATCAACATGTAAATGGACTACTAAGGCCCAATAAACATGTAATGAATGAATTGGCCCACTAAGCATGTAAATGGACCACTAAGGCCTAATAAACATGTAATGAATGAATTGGCCCACTAAGCATGTAAATGGACCACTAAGGCCCAATAAACATGTAATGAATGAATTGGGCCCAATAATCATGTAAATGGATAAATTGGCTTACTAAGCATAAAATCAATGTATTTTGTTTGTCTGTTATGGCATTGTTCACTTTAGTTTGAACGCTTATCGAAATGACATAATGATATTTTTGGCCCATTAAGCCGTAACTTTACAATTTGGGCTCATTTTTAATAAAATCGACACTTTAGGCCCCTCAAGACCTAAAATATACATTTATGGACTTATTTCAAATAAAATGACATTTTTGGCCCACTTTGGTTAAAATAACATTTTAGTCCATTAATTTATGAAAATTTATATTTTCGGCCCAAATATCTAATAACTGACAAATTTGGTCCAAAAATACATATATTGATGTTTTCAGCCCATTTTGGTAGGAATTTACATTTTCATCCCTTATTTGATAAAAATGACATTTTCGGCCCAAATTTTGTGAAAATAACATTTTAGGCTCAAATTTGAATAAAGTGTCATTTTCAGCCCCTAAAACCGTGAGTTTTCATTTTTGGCTCAAGTATGTATTAAATAACATTTTGGTCCATAAAATTGATATTTTTGCAATTTAGGCCCAAGAAACCGTAAGGTAAGGCCCATTATGTACAAATTTACATTTTTGGTCCTTTTAACATCAAGAATATCATAAAAGCTCATTTTTAAAATAAATGACCCCTTTTAGTCCTTATGGAAACCGTGAATGTCATAAGGGTCTCAACTTTTTGTTTATTTGGCAAATATGGTCCTTATACACGGTTTTGTTAATTCTTTCAACATCTAAACATGTTTAACACTTTCATCAGTTTCCAAATCTCACCCATTCTTGTTAGAGTTTTCGAGATCTATAATGTTTTATCACATTTTCACAAGAAAAATACACAAAACATGCACAATACTTAGATCTATCACATATGTAACTTGTACTCTCCCCTAAATCATATGAAAACCAAAAAAAGGGGTATGAACTCACAATGATGATGGATTCGGTCTTGAGGAAGAAATGAAGGAGATTTAAAGGTGTTTTCAGCCTTGGATGCTTCTTTAGAAGGAGTCTTGAGCTTAGAAGGGTTCTAGGAAGTTAGAACACGAAATAAAGCTATGTGAGAAAGAGTTTTTAGCATAAAAATAGAAGATAACAACTAGTATATGATGGTGTCTTACCAAAAGGTTGAGACCTTGATGAAAAACCCTTGGAATCTTACTCCAAACTCACGAAAATTTTGAGAGGAAAACAAGGTTCTTGAGTGAGTTCTTGAAAGTGTTTGAAAAAAAATAAAGATGGTGGTGTGATGGAGTTTCGTCCGAGAGATAATAAGAAGAGAGGAGAGAAGAAGTTTGAGGTGATGTTTGCATAGATATCCACCATGCAAACATGAGGTGTCATATGTACAAAATCCCTTTTTTATATGTATAGATACATTAGGCCGAGAATGGGCTTAATGAAATGAAGATGAAATGGTTTTGGGCCCATTCTTGGCTTTGTTCGAATCTCATAAAGCCCAATAATATTTTTCGGCCCATTGGGCCCTTATGATGTTTCACGGCCCAATAGTATAAAAGAATTGGAGTTTATGGCCTATTAGGGCTAATGAAACCATTTATGGCCCACCATCGCCCATTATGGATAGGATGCATTATTCTAGGCCTACATGGCCCAACATGCTAAAGTTTCAAGAACATGGGCTCAATTAGAGCTCACTTAGGGTTTTTAGGCCCAAAATAGTCAAAGTGAGGTTTATTGGCCCATTAGGCCCAATAAGAGAATCCTAGCCCATAATAAACTTGAACCGGGATTTTTAGGGTTTTCAACCCATATTTAACTATTTGAAATGTTTTGTATAAGGTTTTGAACTTTACGTGTGAACCTTGATTGAATTTGTTGTCATTGGATGAGCATAATGCATGATATCGAATTAGAGTCACAAGTATTACAATGGATGATGTTTACATGAGTACAAAATTTCTTAGCAAAAATGCAGTTGTGACACATGCTTAGAATTCCATCGAACCTTCACAATCGGAATACGACTTTGTTTAGTACGCTTCACTTCCCTGTCCATTATCTCAACAGGCTCTTCGACGAATAGTAGATTCTCGTTTACTTCGATCTCATCTAGGGGAACGACGCGGGTTTCATCTGATAAGCACTTTTTCAGATTCGACACGTATAACACGGGGTGCACGTTGCTGAGCTCCGCAGGTAGCTGCAACTTATATGCCATCGGACCAATCCGGGCAAGAATCCCGAAGGGTCCGATGTATCGCGGATTTAGTTTACCCCGCTTCCCGAAACGAATCATCCCTTTCCAGGGAGAGACCTTCAACAACACCCGATCTCCGACTTTAAATTCCAGAGGCTTTCACCATTTGTCAGCATAGTTTTTTTTTCGGTCACGCGATGCTTGGAGTCGTGCCTTGATTTGAATTATTTTCTCCGTCGTTTCCCGAATGATCTCGGGTCCTGTGAGAGTGTTGTTTGGTGTTTGTCCTCTTGCCAACTAAGTGTCTCCCACCTCAGTCCAACAAAGAGGCGATCTGCATTTTCTGCTATATAAGGCCTCGAAAGGAGCCACCTTAATGCTCGTATGATAGTTGTTGTTGTACGAGAATTCGATTAAGGGCAAGTGGGTATCCCATACCTTTCCAAAATCAATCACGCAGGCTCGGAGCATGTCTTTTAGTGTTTGAATGGTCCGCTCACTTTGGCCGTCAGTCTGGGGGTGGTAGGCAGTGCTCATGTCTAGTTGTGTTCCCATAGCTTTCTGGAGCGACTGCCAAAATCTTGAAGTAAATCTACTATCTCGATCTGAGATGATAGATATCGGTACCCCATGGAGTCTCACGATCTCTTTTATATAGATTCGTGTTAACCTTTCCATTTTATATGTCTCCTTTATTGGCAGAAAATGGGCGAATTTTGTCAACCTATCGATAATCACCCAGATAGCATCCAATCTGTCTGTTGTCTTTGGTAATTTGGTTATGAAATCCATTGTAATCCTTTCCGATTTCCACTCGGGAATTTCAGGTTGTTGCAGTAATCCCGAGGGCCTCTGGTTTTCCACTTTGAGTTTGGCACAAGTGAGACACTTGCCCACGTAAGTGGCAATTTCTGCCTTCATGTTTGGCCACCAATAATGTTGTTTGATGTCCAGGTACATTTTATCGGAACCTGGAAGGACAAAATATTGTGACTTATGAGCTTCATTCATGACTATGTCTCTAAATCCCCTAAATTTTGGGACCCAGATTCGGCTCATGAAGTAGTAGGCTCCGTTCTCGTTGGCTTCAAGGTTCTTATCCATCCCATGCAGTGTTTCATTCGTAGCATTCTCCAGATTCAATGCCTCTAATTGAGCTTCCTTGATTTGTAAGGTCATGTGGTAATGGATGGTCATTGCTAGTGTTCTCACTCGGCGGCCCGAGTACTCTTTCCTACTTAATGCATCGGCTACCACGTTAGCCTTGCCCGGGTGATACTTGATCTCGTATGCATAATCATTTAGCAGCTCAACCCATCTTCGCTGCCTCATGTTCTGTTCCTTTTGGTTCAAGATATGATGAAGGCTCTTGTGGTATGTGAAAATGGTGCACTTAGTACCATAAAGGTAGTGCCTCCATATTTTAAGAGCAAAGACCACAACTCCCAGCTCGAGATCATGCGTAGTATAATTTACCTTGTGGGTTTTTAGATGCATGGATGCGTATGTAATCACCTTTCCGCGCTGCATCAAAACAGAACCTAGCCCTTGGTTCGATGCATCACAATACACCACGAAGTCTTCTGTTCCCTCCTGCAGAGACAACACCGGAGCACTGCAGAGAGCTTGCTTTAAAGTCTGAAAAGCCATTTCTTGCTTGTCACTCCAGTTGAAAAGTACACCTTTCAGGGTTAGAGTGGTGAGAGGTTTGGCTATCTTGGAGAAATTCTGAATAAACCTTCTGCAGTAGCCTGCAAGACCCAAGAATTGTCGGATCTCCATTGGCGTCTTCGGAGTTGCCCAACCTTCAATAGCTTTGATCTTTGCAGGATCCACATGTATCCCCTCTTTACTAACCACATGACCCAAAAAGTTTACCTAGCGAATCCATAATTCGCACTTGGAGAGTTTCGCATACAACTTCTCTGCTCTGAGTGTTTCCAAAATTTGTCGCAGGTGTTGACCATTCTCTTCCTTGCTTCGATAATATACGAGTATGTCGTCAATGAATACGATTACGAAATTATCAAGGAATGGGCGGCAAACTCGGTTCATGAGGTCCATGAATGTGCGGGGGCATTCGTCAGACCGAATGACATAACAACGAATTCGAAATGGCCATATCGAGTTTGGAAAGCAGTTTTTGGAATGTCCTCTTTCCGGACTCGGAGCTGATGATAATCGGATCTTAGATCTATTTTTGAGAAATAACTGGCTCCTTGGAGCTGGTCAAATAGATCGTCAATTCGTGGAAGTGGATACCGGTTCTTAATGGTAAGTTTGTTCAATTCCCTTTAGTCGATGCACATTCTGAAGGATCCGTCTTTCTTCTTGAAAAACAAAACCAGAGCTCCCCATGGTGAGAAACTCGGCCTGATGAATCCTTTATCCAGAAGCTCGCTTAGCTGGCTCGATAACTCTTGCATTTTGGCGGGGGCTAACCTGTAGGGTGATTTGGCAATTGGCATTGTCCCAGGTACAAGATCAATTCGGAATTCAACCTGCCTATCGGGAGGTATTCCTGGGAGATCTTCAGGGAATACATCAGGAAAGTCCCGCACTTTCGGGATATCATTGATGTTCGTCTCTTCTTTTTGCTTATCCACCACGTGAGCGAGAAATGCATGATTCTTTTTGTGCAGGCAATTTTGTGCCTTGATGTACGAGATAAGATAAAGATTGATGTCAGGCTTGTCGCCGTAGATGATTAGGGTTTCTTGTTAGGGAGGTGAAGGCGAATGGCCTTCTCGTGGCACATAATGTAAGCATGGTGGGGGCTTAACCAATCCGTGCCTATAATCACATCAAAGCTCCTAATATCTACTGGAATCAAATTGATTGGGAATGAATGATTATTTAACGTGAGATTGCACCCTATGTATATATCTTTTGTTGTTTCTATTTTCCCATTAGCCATCTCCACCGTGAAGGCTTCGCTTAGCTTCTGGGGTTGTTAGTTTAGTAAGTGTTTGAATTTATTACTCACAAAGCTTCGTTTAGCCCCACTATCAAACATGAAGCAAACATAAGTGTTGTTGAGTGGAAACGTACCAGTGACAACGGTCGGTTCCTGAACCACTTCTCCCTGCCCTATTGTGAGGACCCTGCCCGATCCTCTGGCACCTTGAGCATTGGCCTTAGGGAAGTTGCGTCTGAAATGACCAGTTCTTCCACATCCATAACAAGTATAATTAGCCCCAACATTGTTGTTGTTGTTGTTTTTGGGTTGTGGGTTTGGTTGAGGTTGGGATCTGCAATATCTGGCGATGTGACCCTTGCGATTGCAGTTGGTATACTGCATGTCCTTGCACTCGCCATAGTGGTGGCAATTGAATTTGTTACACTTCAGGAAATTTCCAGCATATGGTTTGGTAGTTGTTTGCACAGATGAAGCTGGAGCAGATGGTGTTGCAGCAACCTGAGCAGTAGCAGCATGGACTGCTACGGTTTGCTTCTTTTTAGAGGATCCCTGGTTCTGTCGCCCTTTTCTCTTGTTCTCCTAACTCTTTTTGTTATTCCCCTCCTTCTTACCCTCATTTTCTACAACTTTAGCACCTCTCTTGTTGCCATGATCATATAGTTTCTTAACTAGCCGTTTTGCACTGTCAAAAGTCTCCGGGTTCGTTGCAATAATGTTTCCTTGGATTGGAGAAGTTAATTCCTAGACGAACCACTCAATCTTCTTCCCTTCTGAGGTAATCATACCCGGGCACAGAAGTGCTAACTCACTGAATCTTGAGATGTAAGCATCGATGTCTGAATTTTGTACTGTGAGATTCCACAGTTCTTGTTCCAATTTCTATACTTCTCCACGGGGACAGTACTCTGCCATCATCATTTTTTTGAGCTCCTCCCATGTCATAGCATTTGTCACTGGGAGTGTCATGGCTTCCACATGACCATTCCACCATGACAGTGCTTGGTCGACAAACGTGCAAGCTGCAAATTTCACATTGCATTCCTCAGGACATCCGCAGATCTCAAAAACTGATTCGATCTTTTCCATCCACCGCTTTAAAGTTATCACGCCTCCAGTTCCATTAAATGTTCGAGGCTTTGCATTTGTGAAGTCTTTGTAGGTACTGAACTTTGCAGGTCCTTGGTTCATTCCTTGATTCGAGCTTCCAGTTCCTTGCCGGTTACTGCCACCGTTATTCCCGTTGTGAATGTGTGCCAGAGCTGTTGTGACGGAAGCTGAAACTGCTGCTTGAAAAGTGGCAGAGTTCATCTCTGGCTATGGCTGTGGAGGTGGTGGTGGTGCGGCTGTGTTGTTGTTCCTACGTGGCGGTCTTCGAGGCATCTTCTGTCATGGAATAGAAAGATGGTGAGCACATAGGTTATTTTGGTTTCAAGATCCTTGAGTACAGGGACGGAGCCAAGATTTGAGAATAAGGAGGGCTGACAGCCTTGCGTCGTAATTTTAACATATTAAAATATAATGTTATATCCAAATGATGTAGAGTCTAAAATTTCACAAGAAAAAATCTTCAGTAGTAAATGTTACATCAATCTGTATAAGAAATCAATATTAAAAAGTTTTGAAAAGACCATAAGCATTTATTCATATTCATCTATTAATATCAATTTTAAAAAGTTTTCATAACTATTATAAACATTAACTAATATTAATTGATTAAATTTTTTATTGATTAAAGAATTGAAATCTTGTAAATATAACAATGTAGCGGGAGACAATTTTTAATTGAAAATAAACATCGTTAAAATGAATAAAAATAGCTACATACTTTATTTTGGTGACTCATCAATTAACGAAAGTTATTTATGAACAAATGTTGGTATAATCAATTGATACCAAAAAAATTGACATAAATGAGGGTATTAAGTTGATTAAACTAAAAAATATTGGGTGGAGGCAAAAAAAAATAAAATAAGGGAAGAGGCGGAGTATTTTAAGTCAAATCATGGCTCAATTTTTGGTGTCCATCTTATACCCCTTGTTTTTTATACAATAATTGTTTCTCTTAAAATATATGGAAGAGGCTCAACAATATTATATAAACGATTTGGGCTATAAATTATTTATGGGCTGAAGGTTTAAAAGATGTTGAGGGGGCAGAGCATCCGACAGCCCCCCTGTTGGCTCCGCCATTGCTTGAGTATCTAACGGTTTCGGTGATTTGGTTGTGCATATAAATGAGTTCATACAATAAAATGAAATAAGGAAAATAGAACACATAGCAGATAACAACATCACGATAAAACACATAATTGTTTCACTAGTAATAATCATCTTAGTACATGAAAATTTGCCTTAAAAAGGCATACAGTACATTGAGAAAATCTATAATCCGACAGCATTACGGCTTTATGAGTAGTGTAATCAATTAATCATAAAGCCGATCCCACATACAGTAGTACATATATAAGAACCATAACAATAGTGGTGATGGGTGGAGCTGATCCTAGTCGCGGCGAGAAGTGTCTGGTGGTGGTGCAGACGAAGTGGATGCACCCTGGAGACGAGCTAACTGTCGCTCAGTGTCTCGTAGTCGTGCCTCCCAAACTGCCTATCTCCCTAGGAAGTCCCTGATTACTTCTTGTGTTTGTCTCTCAGCTCTCTCAACAGCAGCCCACATTTGGTCCATTTGATTGGCAGTGTCCTAAGCTTGGTTGCCAATGTCTCGGGTACGCCGGACCATGACTGGAAGGGACTGGTCAGCTGGTCCTCCATGACTAAGATCATACAAACCTCGGTTCATACTAAAGGGTGGCCGCATGTGACATCCCCATTTTCACGGCCAGAAAAGACCGATTTTGTTTATGCTTTGTTTGAAAATCAGAGTAACATTTTAAATAAAAGTGTTGTGGAATTTGTTCCCAGAAAAAACATGATAAATACATTATCAAAGCATTTCCGAACAAATGTATTTTTATTCATTTTAAAATATTTGGGATGTCATCGTCAATACAAAAACATAAGCATAAACAGAACTTACATTCATTTACACTAGTGATCTACATCTCTTTTAAATCTCTCAGTGTAAAATAGCTTCGTATCGACACCTGTTGTACAAATAAGCTTGAGTGGGTCAGGTTGGGAAACCTGGTGAGTACATAGGGTTTTCAACCCACAATAATATAATTATTATGTTTAAACATCAAACAATCAACCCAATTACCCATCCCCATTATCTTCTTTACTCTTAAGGTTCTACCCTAAGAATTAGCCATCCCTTGTTCATTCATTCCTAAGGATCATCCTAAGGAGTCAACACGAAATCCATCGTTGCCAGGGTTTACTCGACAGGCACTACATCGCATAGTCGCCAGGGTTTAGGCACTAAGTCTCATAGTCGCCAGGGTTTATACAACAGGCACTAAGTCGCATAGTCGCCAACATTTAGGCACTAAGTCTCATAGTCACCAGGGTTTATCTCATTTATTGACAGTATCATTTCGAAATTCCACTCACAATACATGTTAATGGGTTTTTAGAGTACACCGGTGAACACATCGTTCATAACACCTACAGGTTGCAAGCCTGCTAGTGTTCTACTGGACTGTCTAGAATAGTCCGTGGTTGTCATCCACACTCTGCTAGATAACGGGTCCGACGCTTGGGTAAAAGGATTCCCTCATTATTCACCTCTCACCCTTATCTCATGGTCTATATCACCTATCAACTCATCATCCAACTAATATTTCATGTACCCATGTTTTACCCAACATATTATGTAGATATAAACACACATACAGTTTAAATCATTTAAAACTTGTATAAAATCGTTCATCCATCATAGATAGCAAGTATACAGATAATATGCACGTGTAGCACGTAGTTTATATAAAATACTTCATATCTATGTGTAAGATGAAGGTAACTATACACTCACCTATAAAGGTGGTGACTCGGCACTCGGACAGCACTTCATTAATCTTAAAACAATTTTCCTCGGACAAAACCTAGTATCATTACCAGTAGGGTTTAGTCTAATATTCACCGAGACTAATTAATAGTCTAGCTATTATTACTATTAGATAAGCGTTAAACAATACTCTTCACCCACTATGTACAGACAAGGGCATGACATGAAACACCGGAGGGTAGGATCATTTTGGCATATAGCACTTCTGAATCCAGCAAGCCAAGCGGCCCTTCAAACCGGATTCCTCGTACCGCGAGTGCTTAAAAAGATATTATAACGACACTTATATAACCCATAATAATAGCCCAAATAATTATTGTAAGGTCCTAATTGATGGGTTTTGAGCACTACATCAATCCTATGGTGTACATGCAAACCCTAAAGCTTTGGATCTAGTTTGTCTAACGAACGTGCAATAATCATCCAAAGCCATAAACCCTAGATCTAGCATACAATAATCAATATTATCATATAAAAGAGTTTAGATCTTACCTTTGATTGTTATGTAGCAATAACAATCTATTCTTTCTTGTGATTGGCTTCAGAAAGCTTAGTGCCTCAAATGTTGCACCTCTAATGGAGTCACAAACACCACTAGCAATAAGGATGAAGAAGAAGGAGGAGAATAGGCACCAAAAATGTTCTAGGCTTTCCTTAGAAGCGCAACCACGTTTTTGGGGCCATAGGGGTCCTTTATATAGGTAGGCTATTAGGGTTTTCAACTAGGAAACCCTAATCTGACTACTTAGGCCCCAAGCAGTCCATGGACTCCTTTAGAATATCCCTTGGACGAATTCCTTATAGGCTTCCCATAGAATTCGTCCAACCTATATTCCAAGATGATCCATAGCCCAATTGCAATTATCTTATAACTACAATTCCAATACCCTAAGTTTAATTAATCTCTTTTGACCACAAAATTAATTCTTGATCAATATTAATCAAACAATATGATTTCTCTTTTAATATATTATTCTCATAATATATTAATAAATCATAATTAATCCTCTCTCTCCATAATTCATCCTACAAGTTGCTATGGTGAAGGCAACCCAAAAGGACCATGCTCATAATCGGGTCAAGTACATACCAAAATAGTTATGGACTTAGACACTAATCCAACAGTCTCCCACCTGGATAAGTCTAATAACTATTTTGCATGACTTCAGAACCTGATCAGCAATCGTAGTTTTCAAAAGCCGCTGTCAACTCTGATCTTATCAGAAACGCGTCCTTTAGATAAGGGATCATATATTCCTCCGTTCTCAAGATATCGTATAGACACGAGACATGGATTTTAATCATTCTCTCTGTCTATATTCTGTTTCCCGATTTTCGATTTATGACGACCATGACTAATTGAACAAATCAAATCAGTCCTGACTTGGCCAAACACTTTGGGTTGTCATCATTAAACCATCGAGGGGCCCACAGATATCGCTTTTATCCAACTTTGGGTAAAAGGAATGGATAAACTTCAACTCAAATGCTCTCTTGCATTTACTCATCAAATCACACACAACAATAAGTTTTATAACACCAAGTTACTGGTGTGTTTACTAATTATCAATGTGCAACCGACCAGTAAATAACAACTCACACGTCTTGGTTTCAAGAATATATAATATTATCGTCTCACTAATCGCTCGTGATAAAATCCATGAACTGATTCAAGTGAGTGTGGGTTTAATCCAATACTTTAATCTTATTAAAGCACTCATGAACTCTGCAGCAAACTTTTGCTATGTCTAAACACTTTAGACAATCTACAGACATATTCATGACAGCCTTGCTTCATACCTACTTCCAATGTATGACCGACTATGGAGGTTTGAATAACCTTGTTATTCTGGAAGTCAAAACATGCAAAGTGAAACACAATAATAATACTTAATCCTATATGGCCCCAAAACTTTTGAGTGTAAATAAAACACCTTTTATTTAGTCACCATATTGATTACTTATTATTCATTGTATAATGTTTCGGATAATCAACTTATTACTTAAATTATAACAACAGTTGTCCCATGCTTCAAGCATGCACACTCTGTTCGCCTATGGTCCTTACTTTGTGAAATAGATCAATTGAAAACTTTTCCAATGATGCTCATTTCACAATTCCTAATCCTTATTGTTAGTGTAAGAATGCAAAATTCTTGTCACTATCAGAATATGTTAGATTCTAACATTTTATGCAACGATCCTTTCGTAATGTCACAGCACAAAAGTCACCAAGACTCGGCCAATGAAATTACAAAGTGCTTGAAGTCTCACATTCAAAGTACATTCCTTTGAACATCCTTCTTTGCATAAAAGTTTCTAATCTACATAGATTCCTAATATCCAACTCCCATTTATGAAAACATTTCCATGTTTGCCATATGACAACTCATTCTTAATAGATTCTTATCTATTCATAATAATGTCGATATGGTCCATCTAATACTATACTTCCAACTACTCACAAGTGACAAATCCTTAGCGAACCTCAGATTGTCCTTTGACAGTTGTTTAGTTAATTTAGTCAAATCCAGTTCTGGTCCTTTTCCCTCTTAATGCCCTAGGCATTTGGAAAATCAGAACGGTCGGATATTATAGCATATGCAATCGATCCTATACCCAAAGGTATGGGACACGATTCATAATGTCTTTCATAAAGACATGACACTAGACCAGTCATTTGCTATAATGTTTTTAATTGCCATGTTCTCCCAATTTTGATTGTGAAAAAGGATGCCGTAATCATAACCAAAATTTTGAGAACGCAATTATCCTTTCCATATATAGAATTTCCTTATGTTGAACCATTCCAACATAACATTCATATATATTTGACTAAATTTGACTAAAATCTCACAATCTAAGCTTTTAGATTTGAAATGAAGTATAATATTCTCTCCCTTAATTATAGCAAAACAACTTTTCAACCCTTGCGACTTTGCAAAGGAAAACTCTTTTTTTTTCTGTAATTAATATTGCTAACTTACAATACTTACCATAATAATCATACTCCCACTAACATGATGATTATTTCCTTACCAGCATAACATTTATGCTCCCACTAGCTTTGACATGTATTCAGAAATCAGCTGAACTTCTAGAAAACAATGCTTGTTGAATTTCTTAAGTTCATATTTCTATTTTCTAATACTAGATTCTTCGATAAAACTTTATCCAAGCTTCTCAAACTCATACACCTTCCCTTAAATAGCTCACATGTGTGTCTAAACTAATTCAAAACTTATATCAATAAGTCCCAAATGTTCAGACCAATTGCCAAATATCACAATTCGAACTGTAAAAAGGGATGCCGTAATCATAATCGAATTTGAGAATACAATTTTTCACAATTGCTATCTTCTTAAAATCTCTCTTAGTGAAAGCATTTCCTCACAATCATTTTCATGAAGGAGAGGAACCTTATGACACTTAGATTTTATGGTGTATGTGTTCCTATCCATGTGAATTTGTCATGACCATAATCATAAGACAATGTTCGTGACAAATCCAACTCATATGGATTGAACTTGTTCAATCTTGATTTCCTGCCTCATGGTAGCACGAATGCCCACCATTGCTTCCAGGTAGTTAGGCAGCTCACCCCTACCTATCAATCCACTTTGCATTGATCAGGATGCTTTGCCTTTATGTAGTCAAATGAGAACTCATAGAACTCACATGCATAGTTAACTCAACTAGAATGGCACAGAAAAGAGTATGTCAGCCACGATAGGTTGTAAACCTCAAGTCGTGTGCTAGCGATGATCAACTAGGTTTATTTTTGATTTGTTCTTGAAACTTTTCAAGATCATTAAGACTCCCACTGACCTCTTGACATATAAGGTTCTCTTGTCAAGAAACATTCCTTGACAAACAAACATTCAAGAGTTAGTGTAGCCTTTAATCAAGTTTAACACTTCACACAATTGGTCCTAGTTGGTCTTTGTCTTCTTCAAGACATCACAACTTACCAATTTCAAATGTGCAGGAATAAGAAATTTTTTTCAAATTCCACATTTGATGAGTGTTATAAACCTATTAAAGACGTGTCACTCAATGTCACAATCTTGGAGTATAACTCTAAGACTTGATTTTTGGAACAAAGTATGATTCACCTTTTGACTTAACCATTTTCAACAATTCATGATTCCTCTTCTTAGCCATACAAATGCACTAAGATGTCGTTAGATGATTAATTGTGATATGGTTCTTAATCATTAAGACGATCATAAAACACAATACAAAAGTACTCTCCCATCTTTTCAGATTAGAGAAACTTTTTATCTTTCTGCCTACTTGATTTTTCTTATTCGTTCTGCTATTCACTGAAACTCTTTCAATCAACTCAGAATTACACTTAATCTTTTAAGTATAACCATATTTACTAAACTTTAGTAAATAATGACGAATATTTTATCTCTCATTGTGGTGGACTTGACCAACGCACAACCAAGTGTACCCGATCTCCTAGTCCTTCACTTGACTCTCAGTCAAGGAATTAGTCTCAATTTCCCAAATATGAAAATTTTTCATTCATCATATAATACAGGTTGCATGATTCCAAGTTTCTATCCAATTGAAACTTGGGTGATGAGAAACTCTCCCTATTTGGTAAACCTTTGACATTGCCACAAATAACATAATAAAGAATCACATCCAATTCAACGTTGCTAAGAATAGAAATACTCAAACATCAAATTTCACACATGCCATTGCAAGGATAAATAAATAAGATAAAACTCAAAATTTATTTTATTGCGGAAAAACTTATCCTTACAATGCAATTCAAATGAAAACTATGCTATTAAATATTCCTAAGCAATCTATTCTAACTCCAAAGTAGCAGCTCAAGAATCCAATCTTCAACCAATGCGATCGAAATCCATTTCTTGACGATCAGATTCAGCTCACTTCTTCCTTTAAGCTTCCTCTATTTTCTTCGATCCTACAAAACATCAAAATGTAATCTTATCACATCTTGTATTAAGAATCTAAAATAGGAACTTAAAAGGAGTTAGATAGTGGATTTTACGTGAAGTAGAGCCATACATCTTGACTCTCCCATCTCTTTGATCTCTCAGGTAGTCAAGGAAGCTTCATAACCAATACCCCTTCTTTTGGCAGTAAAAACAAATGGACTCTTTGGGAATGACACAAGGAACTATCTCAGATATAGCCTTATCTGGATTTCCAATGTTGCCATTTTCAATGTCCATGGAAGCTTGGGACGTTGATCCACCAGACAAATTTGCTTGACCAGCACGCCAAATCATTGCTGATTCAGCAGCTATAAGCAAATAGGTGAGATCAATGAGAGTCACGTCATGCTCCATCATATAGTACTCTCTAACGAACTCACTATATGATTCAGGAAGCGACTGAAGAACCTAGTCAACAACCAGCTCCTTGGAGACAACAACACCCAACATACCTAACCTGTCAATGTGTGACTTCATCTCTAAGACGTGTGCACACACAGAATTTCCATCTTCGTGTTTACTTGCCAATAGGGCTTAAGTGAGCTTGAACTTTTCAAGCCTTCGAACTCGTGGTTCAGGGAGAACAATAGGAGGAGGTGGAGGAAGTGAAGCATGATCTCTTATTCCTCGATCGAATCGTGGAACATCATCTTCAAAGGATTCAGGAAGACCATAGTTGTTTGACATCTACAAAATGGGAGAAAATTCAAGTTAGTTGATAAGAGTCCTTGATATAGCACCCAAATGAAATATCAAGGCTAGGATCCAACACAATACTCTACAACCTAGAAGAGGGATGCCGTAATCTAGTTGCAGAATATTTGAAGGTAGGTAAATGACAATTTACCAATTTCCACCGTGAAAAACGAAAAGAAGTTTAAGTTTTAAATGAATTGAAACTCCTAGACCTTTTGAGATTCATTGAACTTTTCAATGACATGTTTAATCTCGATTATGCCCTTCATTTGTGACTGGGATGCTGAGGATCACAAATAAGGCGTGAATAACCATGCAAATATACGTGGTACCCTCATGTTACCATCACCTAATCAATGTGCCGGTTAGCCACACAAGCTCCATCGATCTATGACAAACATCGAGTTACCCTTCGCTACCAATGCCAATCCCAAATTAGTGTGCCGGTTAACCACACACGCTCCACTAATGTCTCAGCAAGGGTACAAAGTGTAATTCCATGGATTAGCATACACTTTCACATTTTGCTTAAAGTAACTATGATTTGGGAATTTGTAAAAGGCATTTTGTTACTTTGTATTCATTGTACTTATAATGGAAGGTTGCGTCCTATCCTACCCGTTCGGCTAACAACCCTCCACTGGTCAAGAGTGCGGTGGGTAAGAGTGGATACCCATTCAATCGCCATTTTATAGGCAATTTCCTTAAACACCCCTTATAGACCAGCTTCGTGAATGAGGCCTACTAACAGTAACACATACTTTTTACTCATACATACATAATATTAGACTTTTAATGGTATATATATATATATATATATATATATATATATATATAGTACAATGGTGTATTTTACACTTTTAAAATACTAGGTCATTTTATTAATTTCTCCTTTAATTAAACTTTTAATTAACTTAATAAAACCATAAGGGTGTAATTTGAACTATTCAAAGTACAAGGGTCTTAGAATTTAATATTTCATAATTAAACTTTTAATCAAATTTTAAATTCCAAAACTTGAAAAATTTTGAAACCTTTCAAAACATTAGGGTTTTAGAATTTAAATCTTTCAAAATTAACTTTTAATCAAAATTTAAATTCCAAAACTTGAGGGCAAGTATTGAAACTTTTCAAAACTTTATCAAGAACATTCTAGATCAAAATTCAAATAATTCAATTAAACAATTAATTGGTGGTTATCTAATTTTGACCTAGATTTTATTTTTCACAAGATAATTCAAATCTAAATTACAAATAATCAATCTTTATCTAATAAAACAAATGATTATCTAAATTTTGACACTTATCTTCTATTTTGGTAAGGATAATCACCAAATATTGATAAAATTCGGATTTTATTAATAAAAAACGTTTTTGGTAATTATCCCACAACAAAATAGGCAAGAAACCCGAAAATCCCTCTTTCTGACCAGCTGACTCGTTGAGTCAGGGATGGACTCGTCGAGTTCACAGTGGACTCGTCGAGTCACCCAGTGGACTCGGCGAGTTCAGGCTCCATAATGTGAATTTTCGCATTTTTCAGCCTTGAACGGTCATGGGAGCATCAAATACATTATACAAACAGCCTAGGCTCTGATACCACTGATGGGTTTTGAGCACTACATCAATCCTATGGTGTACATGTAAACCCTAAAGCTTTGGATCTAGTTTATCTAACGAACGTGCCATAATCATCGAAATCCATAAACCCTAGATCTAGCATACAATAATCAATATTATCATATAAAAGAGTTTAGATCTTACCTTTGATTGTTATGTAGAAATAACAATCTATTCCTTCTTGCGATTGGCTTTAGAAAGCTTAGTGCCTCAAATGTTGCACCTCTAATGGAGTCACAAACACCACTAGCAATAAGGGTGAAGAAGAAGGAGGAGAAGAGGCACAAAAAACGTTCTAGGGTTTCCTTAGAAGCTCAGCCACGTTTTTGGGGCCATAGGGGTCCTTTATATAGGTAGGCTATTAGGGTTTTCTGTTGGGTTTTGAGCATTCTAACACTCCTATGGTGTACATGCAACCCTATAAACCTTGGATCTATGTTTTCTCTATTATACATGCAAATATTAACTATTCCAAGGTTTCATCCTAACTAGCATATTATGAAGCACCTATACTACAAAGTTCTAGTTAGATGACATACCTTTTGATGTAGCTTGATGTCTTCAAGCTTTAAGAGCTTAGCCCCAATAGTGTGGAAGCCTCAAATGGAATCACAAATCACCAAAACACCTTGCAAGAACTTGAGAGAATATGTATGCACACTAAAATCGGCCCACTCTTATTTTCACACACTTGTGCCAATTTTGTGAGTCAAGGACCCCTTTATATATTATGGAGGATTAGGGTTACATCCATGTAAACCCTAATACCCATGACCTTTCATTTACATAGGATCCATGGGTTAAAAGCTCCATGGACCATCCATGAAAGCTTAGCCCAACCTAAATGAACTTGGCTCATTCCATATATATAAGAGTCCATATTTAATTAGTTCTTTTTGATCACTTAATTAATTCTAAATTAATTCTTGATCAATACTAATTAAATAATATGATTCCATATTAATATATTAGAACTTATAATATATTAATATAAATCACAAATATACTATTCTCAAAAGACTATCCATATAAATTGTGCCGGTGAAGTGCAACCCAAATGGACCATGCCGGGTCGGGTCAAGTACATACCAAATATAGTTATGGACTTAGACATTAATCCAACAGTCTCCCACTTGGATAAGTCTAAAACTATTATTGAGTATGACTTCAAAACCTAACTGGCAATCGTAGCTCTTAAAGCCGCTGTCGAACTCTGACCTTGTCAATGACTTGTCCATTAGATAAGGGATCATATATTCCTCCATTCTAGATATCATATGGACTGAGACATGGATTATAATCATTCTCTCTGTCCATTTGTTGTTTCCCGATTTTCGATTTATGATGACTGACTGATTGAACAAATCAAATCAGTCCTGTCTTGGCCAAGCACTCACATGTGTCATCGCTAAATCATCGAGGGGCCCACAACGAAGGTAAAAGGAATGGATAAACTTTGACTCATATGGCTTGTTCTACTACTTGTTGAATCATACACAAAGGCACGTTTTATAACATCGAGTTACCAAATGCGTTTTCGTGCAATCAATGTATAACCAACTCATAGTAACAACTCATATCTCTAGGTTTGAAGAATATAAGATATTATCGTCTCATGATCACTCGTGATAAAATCCATGAAGTGATTCAAATGAGCGCGAGTTGAGTCCAATACTCAGAACTTATGAGCACTCATGAGTGTTGTAGCACCACTTTGTCCACCAACTTGGACCTCTACAAACCAACCCATGACAGTCTTGATTCATATCTACTTCCAACATATGACCGACTGTGGATAGTTTGAATAACTAAATCATTTAGGAAGAGCGACTTAGTTATTCTGGAAGTCAAAACATGCAAAGTGAAACACAAGAATAAATGAATCAAATATGGTATCAAACCCTATGAATATAAATAAACACTTTTATTTATCACCATACTGATTACTCATTATTCATTGTTTCGGTTTTATCAACTTTATACTTGAATTAAAAACACTAGTTGTCCCATGCTCCAAGCATGTACACTATGTTTTTCTTAAGCAATAGCTTTGCCATACACCAAGTATGCACTCTATGTTTGTCTATGATCCTTACTTTGTGAAATAAACCAATTGAACATAATTTCAATGATTCCAATTTCACACTCCTAAATCCTTATCGAAAAATGTGAGAATTTCAAATTCCTATCATTTATCGAAATCTGTTTAGATCTTAAACTTATATGCACTGACCCTCCTGTAATGAATATGTACAAAGTCACAAAGACTTGTCAACAGTCATTATAAGGTATTCCAATGGAGATCAACTCCATGGAAACTAAGTCTCATATTCAAAGTACATTGCTTTGGACATGCTTCTTGCATTAAGTTTTCTAATCTTACACAGATAACTTCCACCTATGGAGAGAACTCCATATTCTCATTTTGACTATCACTTCTGAATAAGAGATGCCTCTTTTCAGAATATGTCAATATGGTCCTTCCAAAATTAGCACTATACTTCCAACTGTCCCTGAGCAACCAATCTTTGGTAAACCTCAGATTGTCCTCGACAATTGCTTAATCATTTTAGTCATATCCAATTCTAGACCTTTTCCCTTCTTAATGCCGCTGGGCATTTGGAAAAATTTAGAAAACGACAAATATTATAGCACATGCAATCGATCCTGTACCCAAAGCAAATGGTACAGGATTCATGATGTCTCACATAAAGACATGATTCTAGACCAGTCTTTTGCTACAATATTTTTATTTGCCATGTTTTCAAAATTTGACTATGAAGAGGGATGCCGTAATCATAATCGAATTTTGAGAATGCAATATATAGAATTTCCTTAAGTTGAACCAAGCTAACATGAAATTCATATATATATTCTTGACTAAAGATGATTAAGGTCTCAATCTAAGCCTTTAGAACTGAAATGAAGTATATCCTCTCCCTTAATTATAGCAAAACAACTTTTTCAATCCCTGCAGCCTCACAAATTGAAACTTTTGTTTTCTATAATTAACATTGCTAACTTGCAACACTAACAATAATTATCATGCTCCCACTAACATGATGATTATTAGCATAACACTTATGCTCCCACTAGCTTTGACATGTACTCAGAAATCAGCTGGACTTCTAGAAATCAATACTTTATTGACTTTCTTACCAAAGTTCAGATTTCTGATATGAGATGCTTTGATAAAACTTTATCAAAATCATACACCTTTCCTTAGATAGCATGCATGTGTGTCTAAACAATTTCAGAACTATGAAAAGGGATGTCGTAATCATAGTCTCAATTGTTTAGACCTTTTGCCATCTGCTTCAAATCTACTTGGTGGAAGTGTTTCCTCACCATCATTTTCATGAATCGGAGAGAAACCTTATGACCCTTAGATTTTATGGTGTATGTGTTCTTATCCATGTGAATCGTCAAAACCATAGTCACAAGACAAGGATAATGACAAATCCAAACTCATATGGACTGAACTTATGCAATCTTAACTTCTTGCCACCTGGCAGTATAGGGCCTGCCATTGCTTCCAAGTTATTATGCAACCAATTGAGAACTTTCAGAACTCCTATGCAAAGCCAACTTTAACTGGAATGGGCACAAAATATGTCAACACGATAGGTTATAAACCTCAAGTCGTGTGCTAGTGAAGAACCTCAGGTTTTATTCTTGATTAGTTCTTGAAATTCTTTTTAGGATCTTTAAGACTCCCACTATCCTCTTGACATATAAGACTATCTTGCCAAATATTCAAGAGATAGTGCAGATTCTTTATCAAGACAAACACTTCACACAATTGGCCTTAGTTGGTCTTTGTTTTATCCAAAACATCACAACTTACCAATTTCAAATGTACAAGAGTAGGACACTTTTACTCTTACATTTTTGACAAGTGTTTTAAACCTTTCTTTAAGATATGTCACTCAAGTTACAATCTTGGAGTATGACTCTAAGAATTGTTTTGGAACGAAGTATGACTCATCTTCCTAATCTAACCATTTCAACAATTCATGACTCCTCTTCTTAGTCATAAGAATGCACTAAGATGACCTTTAGAGGACTAATTGTGATATGATTTCTAAATCATTAAGATGATCACAAACATGATACTAAAGTACTCTCCCATCTTTTCAGATTTGAGAAACTTTTATCTTTCTGCCTAATTTGATTCTTCCCATTCGTTCTGCCATACATTGAGACTTTTCCAATGTTTCAGAATTATACTTAAACTTGTAAGTATAACCATATTTACTAAACTTTAGTAAATCAAATAGTCTTAACGAGCTTTGTGGTGGACATGACCAGTGCACAAGAATGTGTACTCGATCCCTTTAGTCCTTCACTTGACTCACACATCCATGTGAACAAGTAATTAGTCTTGATTTTCCAATGCTTGAAAGTTCTCATTCATCATACTATTCAACTTTCATGATTCCAAGTTTCGGTCCAATTGAAACTTGGACGATGAGGAACTTTCCTGATTTGGTAAATTTAGACACTACCACAAATGAAAGAATCAAATCCATTTTCCAATATTGCTGTCAGTGGAATCATATAAGCAACAATTTTCGACAAATGCCATTGTAAAGATACTTCAAATAAATAAAATTAAACAATTTTCTTTTATTTTAAAACTTTGCGGAAAAACTTATCCTTACAATCCACATGGAAAATTGTTGTTATCTATTCCTTAGCAATATATCATAACTTCTTAAGCAACTGCTCAAAATTCTGATGCGATCGAAATCCACCTTAGCGATCAGAATCAGCATATACTTCCTTTAAGATTTCTCTCTATTCTTTGATTCTTAAAACATCAACATGTGACCCAGTCACATCATGTAATGAGGATCTCAGAATAGAACTTAACAGAGTTAGATAATGGGCTCTACCTGATGTAGAGTCAAACTTATTGACTTTAACATCCTTAGGTAAATTTGGCAGCTTTGCAATCAACGCCCCTTCCTTTGGCAAAATAAACATATGGACCCTTTGGTAATGGGACTATCTCAGACTTAGCCTTTCTCTTTACCATTTGGTCAACCGGGTTCACTATGGCCAATCCCTTTCCATTGGGAAGAGAATGCTTTTTCTGGATTTCCAATGTCACCATTGTCACTGTCCATAAAGTTTTTGGGAAGTTGATCTTCTAATCAAATTTGCTTTACTATCGTTCCAAATCATTGCTGATTCAGCAGCACCAAGCAAATAGATATGATCATTAAGGTTCATGTCATAGTCTGTTTCATAGTAGTCCCAAAGGAACTCACTATGTGACTTAAAAAGTGATTGAACATCCAACTTTCTCAAGACTTTGACACCCAACTCTCTCGGCTTGTCAATATATGACTTCATCTCTAAGATGTGATCACACATAGACCTTGCTTGCCATTAGGGCTTGAGTGACCTTGAACTTGTGGGTTAGGGAAAATAATTGGAGGAGGTGGAGGAAGAGAAGTATGACTTCCATGAGCCAAACTCGGGAAGTCATATTCATTAGGAAAGCTTGATTTGGGAAGATAATTGTTGTCTAAACCAGACATCAACAATGGGAGAAATTCACGTAAAGTTGATTTAAGTCCTTAATATAACACCCAATATGATATATTAAGGCTAGGACCCAACAAACTATTTTATAACTTGGAAGAGGGATGCCGTAATCCAAGCTATAAAATATTTGAAGGTAGGTGAATGACGATTCACCAATTTCCACCAAGATAAACGAAATGTATTATTAGGTTTTAATTGGTTTTGAAACTCCTAGATTCTTTTGAGATTCATTGAACTTTTCAATGGCATGTTTCAATCTCGAGTGTGCCCTTCAGGTTTTGTGACTGGGATGCCGAGGATCACAAAACAAGGTGTGAAGTAACCATGCAAATATACTTGGTACCCTTAATATTTACCCCTCAATCGATGTGCCGGTTAACCACACACGCTCCAACGATACTATGATAAACATTAAGTTACCCTTTGCCTACCTTGTTAAGTCCAGGTTAGTGTGCCGGTTAACCACACACGCTCCACTAACAGCTTAAACAAAGTGCAAAGTGTAATTTCATGGATTAGCACCTTATTCACATTTTCCTAAGTAACTAAGATTAGGAATTTATAAGTGTTTAGTTACTTAGTATTTATCATTATACTTATAATGAAGGGAGAATTATAGTCCTTGTCCTACCTGTTCGGCTAACGACCCTCCACCGGTCAAGGAAGCGGTGAGTGAGAGTGGACATCCATTAAACTGCCATTTTATAGGCAGTAACCTTATACCCCCCTTATAGACCGGCTTCGTGAATGAGGCCTACTAATGGTAAGACGACTTGCTCTTATACATATAATATATTAAACTTTTAATATTATAATAGTATAAGGGTGTATTTTAGACATTTAAAATACTTGGTGGTTTAATCTATTAATTAAACTAGACTTTTAATTTAATTAAACTCAAACCATATATTTATGGATTAATAATACTCTTTTAATTAAACGCTTTAATTAACTATTAATAAAGTCCATAAGAGTTAATTTGAACTATTCAACAAAACATCATAATTCCAATTATTAAACTCAAAATTAAAACCATTTAATTAATTGTTTAAGTTATGAACCCAAGAGTTTTAGAATTCAATTTTTTTTCCATAAAAAACTTTTCTCAAATTCCAAAACTTGAGGGCAAGTTTTGTAATTCTTGAAAACCTTTGGATTCCACAACTTATGGAATTAATGGTGTTTTATGATGAAACTTTTCATGTTCCATAACTTAAGAATAAGTTATGGAATTCTTTAAAACATTAACACCAAATTTTGTAACTCCATAAAAACTTTGAATCAAAATTTTTTTTTTAAAAAAAAAACTTTCATATCCATAACTTATGGAAGTTTCAAAAACCCTTAAGATCACAACTTTAAAAAAAACTTTTGAGCTCCAAAATTTTATGACAAAATATGTAACTCCTTAAAACATTTAGATCAAACTTTTAAAACTAATAAAATAATCATATCATTTTATCTTTTACTAAATTTGACCTAATTCAACTCATATAACAAATGATTCAAATTTTACAAATAATTCGTTTTTTATAAAACAAGTACTTATCTTAAAATTTGACAAACGTCATGTTTTTTTTTCTTTTTTTTTTTCAACTTGAAAATAAAACATTTGCATCAATATAACAGAAAACAACCCATGGCTCTGATACCACTGTTGGGTTTTGAGCATTCTAACACTCCTATGGTGTACATGCAACCCTATAAACCTTGGATCTATGTTTTCTCTATTATACATGCAAATATTAACTATTCCAAGGTTTCATCCTAACTAGCATATTATGAAGCACCTATACTACAAAGTTCTAGTTAGATGACATACCTTTTGATGTAGCTTGATGTCTTCAAGCTTTAAGAGCTTAGCCCCAATAGTGTGGAAGCCTCAAATGGAATCACAAATCACCAAAACACCTTGGAAGAACTTGAGAGAATATGTATGCACACTAAAATCGGCCCACTCTTATTTTCACACACTTGTGCCAATTTTGTGAGCCAAAGACCCCTTTATATATTATGGAGGATTAGGGTTACATCCATGTAAACCCTAATACCCATGACCTTTCATTTACATAGGATCCATGGGTTAAAAGCTCCATGGACCATCCATGAAAGCTTAGCCCAACCTAAATGAACTTGGCCCATTCCATATATATAAGAGTCCATATTTAATTAGTTCTTTTTGATCACTTAATTAATTCTAAATTAATTCTTGATCAATACTAATTAAATAATATGATTCCATATTAATATATTATAACTTATAATATATTAATATAAATCATAAATATACTATTCTCAAAAGACTATCCATATAAATTGTGCCGGTGAAGTGCAACCCAAATGGACCATGCTGGGTCGGGTCAAGTACATACCAAATATAGTTATGGACTTAGACATTAATCCAACATTTTCAACTAGGAAACCCTAATCTGACTGCTTAGGCCCCAAGCAGCCCATGGACTCCTTTAGAATATCCCTTGGACGAATTCCTTATGGGCTTCCTATAGAATTCGTCCAACCTATATTCCAAGATGATCCATAGCCCAATTGCAATTATCTTATAATTACAATTCCAATACCCTAAGTTTAATTAATATCTTCTGACCACAAAATTAATTCTTAATTAATTATTGATCAATATTAATCAAACAATATGATTTCTTTTTTAATATATTATTCTCATAATATATTAATAAATCATAATTAATCCTCTCTCTCCATAATTCATCCTACAAGTTGCTATGGTGAAGGCAACCCAAAAGGACCATGCTCAAAATCGGGTCAAGTACATACCAAAATAGTTATGGACTTAGACACTAATCCAACACTAATAACGTTACTATATTTAAATAAAAGCTATATTTAAAATAAGGTAGGCGTATCTTACCTACAAGGGGGTTTGGTTAGAAGCCAGGCTCTGCAGGGGCAGAACTTCCGAGCCGAAATCTATTCTTCTCGGAGCCGTCGAGCGCTCCGGGGCTTTCTTCTAGCGCTAGGGGAGTTCCCTAGGGCTTTGGGGGGGGGGGGGGGTTGGGAGGTTTAGAGAGAGTGTAGAGAGAAGAAAGAATGGGAAATGTGTGAAGAAAATGAGGGTGGGAGAGGTTCTATTTATAGGGTGAAATATGGCTGAACTTGGTGCCACATGTCACCATCTGGTGGCAAGACTTGGGGAGAAAGCAATGGCCAAGATTGTGCCACGTCACCCATTTTCGCATAGCACACTTCCGCCTTCTAAAATATGTAACTTTCGCATACGAGCCCTGTTTTTGACGTTATTTATATCCACGCGTAGGTAAAAACAAGATTTACAACTTTCCTTTTGACTATGTCGGCTAATTCTCGACCGATCTTAAATTTAACAGTAGGAGGTGATTACACTGTTAAATATCCGCGTAAAATTCATAAATTTTACATACGGACTCCGTTTTCGTCTGTCCTTTTGTCATTGAGTTCTTATTAATGAGATCTTCAATTCTCATTTAGGTCACGTTGGCCAAAAACTGCTCGATCTAATATTCGAGTTTCGGGCCGTGCACTACTATGTCAAATCTTAGAAAAATCATAACTTCCTCATACGAAGTCAGATTTGGGCATTCTTTTTATGTACACTCTCGGTTTAACATATACTACGACTTTTGTTTAGATTGCTAAGGCTAAAAAGTCTTCTATCATAAATTCACTATTTACGTCGCGCTGTGTCGTGCTGATTTTGCCGAAAAACTTCGACGGGCCATAACTTCTTCGTTATAACTCGGATTTCGGCGTTCTTTATATGTTCGGAACCCTTGTAGCATATATAATAACTTAGTTAAGATTAATCCTTTTAAATAATCTTCCATCAAAAACTCATTTTTGATGCTTATTACCTCTAAATTGACTAGCCCGGATCTACGGGCGTTACACCGCATCCCCTGATGCCGGCTCCACCTCCAAATCTCGTGTGCCCACGGGGGCGTGGGGTCATCGGGGCCCATCCGATAAGCCGACACCCTGGCCATGTACGGAGGATCAATGAACTCAGACTCTACATCCGAATCATCCTCGTCACTATCCTCGAGCTCTTCTGCTTCGAAGTCCACCACTGGCTCGGCAGGTCCATCTTTAAGTTCCACTTCCTGTTCCTCTTCTGGGTGTTCCTCTGGTTCTTCCTCTGGGTCTTCCTCTGGGTCCTCTTTGGGGTCTTCCTCTGGGTCAAGCCACCCTGCATTCCCCAGATTGGGGAAATATGGGTCTCCTGGCAAGTGAAACCTGGCCATAGCGTCTGCACAAAAGTGTATAAATACCAGAAAACAGATAGCATACAAAAAAATTCTCCTATAGTGTTTTTAATTATTTAGGTTTGATTTTATAATTCTTTGGATGATTAGATGGTAAGTTTCTAGATTGATTGCCCACCACGATCATTCCCAAACACATGTTGGTCGTATTTTGAATAAATATAGTTGACCATGCTCTATTTATCACCAATACGACCACATGACTGCCCGGGTTTAACCGCGATGTTTAAATCCTCCAAAGACTTTTACTGTTTTTGTTGTGACAGTACCGTAAAATGCACACATAGGTATGGATTTTTATTTTTTTCAGAGTATTTTAGTCCCAATGTGTTTATAGTTGCATATCTTGTATGATTAGATATGCCAGTTCACTATAATCATTGCTCTGATACCAATCTGTCACACCCCCGAACCGAAGAAAACGGCTGGAACGTTCGGGGGTTGGGTGACTTCATCTTGTAATATCATCACAGTGCATAATTGAAACAAGACAACATCATCATCACACATACAATAATACAACAATACATGGTTTACATCATTGTAATTGTTTATAAAAGTTACATCCCAAAAACATAAAGTGTACGATAGCAAACAAATGCAACAAAAATCCACATGTTCTTGAAGCCACCTGCTTAAGGATTCCCTGAGAATACAATTTATTTTGAAAACGTCAATATATATAATGTTGGTGAGTTCATAAGCATGCTTGAATAAAAAGTTTGTATCGCTTTGTGAACACCAGAAAATCCGATATTTTCTGTAAAAATGGTTTGAAAGTTTTGTGTCAAATCTTGTATTAATGCATGTGTGTTACTGTTTGACAATGTATAAAGTGAGTATTCCAGAAAATCCTATATATATTCTGTTGTAAGTAGAAGGTTTGGTATAATTGTATGTTTTCCCAGAAAATCCGATATTTTCTGTTTATAAAAATGTTGTGGTCTTAATAACCCTAAGACCGAGTACCAGTGTGTGTATGTTTTTGTATCGTTAAAACCGTATGTGTATTCCGTAAATTTATAATGGAGTTAATCTCTATGTGAGTGGTTATAACCATACTTGATAATGACTGATCCGCCTGTCATCACGTTTTTCAGACGCCGACTTTTTTAAGGTAAGGTTTGTCACCCTAGACCGGCCTAGTCTAACTGTAGCGAACAGCTCAGGTGTGGGGTGTCACCCCCGTATAGATCTATACACAAACTCTCGGTCTCCCTCCAGGAGACTCTGGTTATAACTACAGACTACTGTTGCACACTAGATAGGTACGAACAAATTAAATGTCTCACAAGAGTCTTACCTGAATTTACGTGAATAACATTATGTGACGTGGTAAATAATGTTTCCGTGTATGTTTAAAGTTTATAAGGCCCAACAAGCATGTAAATGGACTACTAAGGCCCAATAAACATGTAAGGTATATTCCAGACCCAATAAGCATGTAAAAGGACTACTAAGGCTCACTAAACATGAAAGATATATTCCAGGCCCAATAAGCATGTAAATGGACTATTAAGGCCCAATAAACATGTAAGGTATAATCCAGGCCCAACAAACATGTAAAAGGACAACTAAGGCCCACTAAACATGTAAATTATATTCCAGGCCCAATAAGCATGTAAATGGACAACTAATGCCCACTAAACATGTATTGTATATTCGAGGCCCAATAAACATGTAAAAGGACAACTTAGGCCCACTAAACATGTAAATTATATTCCAGGCCCAATAAGCATGTAAATTGACTACTAAGGCCCACTAAACATGTATTGTTTGTTCTAGCTCAATTATTTACCAAAATGACATAAAAAACCTACGTTTTGTAATAATGACATTTTTGGTCTATTGGACCGAAAGTTTACAATTTAGGCACATTTTTGGTAAAAATGACACTTGAGGTCCCTTAAGACCAAAAGTTTACGTTTAAGAGCTTGTTTCATTTAAAATAACATTTTTAGCCCATTTTTGTTAAAAATATCATTTTCGGCCCAATTTTATGAAAATTGACATTTTCGGCCCAGTTGTATGAAAATTGACATTTTCGGCCCAAATGCATAGAAATTAACCTTTTTGGCCCAAGTTAAATAAAATTGTCATTTTCAGCCCATTTAACCAAAAATTTATATTTTTGGCTAAAATTTGTTTAAAATGAAAATTTAACCCACAAAAGTCAAAATTTTACATATTTAGCCCATGAACCGTGAAGGCCCAATTTGTGAAAATTTACACTTTTGGCCCTTTTAAACAATGAATATCATAAAGATCCATTTTTATTTAAAAATGACCCTTTTTGGACCTCTTAAAACCGTGAGTTAACATAAGAACCTCACTTTTTGTTTATTTTGTCAAAAATGACCCTTCACATGAATTTATTTAGTTTTCTAGTGTTCTTCAACATGTTTTCTCCTTTCACTTCATGGTAAGTTGCATGTAATGGTTTTTAGTTTGTAAATATCACCATGTTAAGTAAATATTTCGAGTTTTATGATGTTTCAACAAGTTTTCATGGTATAAATCACAACACATAACATAAAACACACATATACATGCATAAACACATAGATCTAACACAAATCAACTTGTATCCTCCCCCAAAAATAAAATAAAACCGAAAATATGGGGTATGAACTCACTTTGGTTGATG
This sequence comes from Lactuca virosa, assembly GCF_052849685.1. Classification (NCBI taxonomy): domain Eukaryota; kingdom Viridiplantae; phylum Streptophyta; class Magnoliopsida; order Asterales; family Asteraceae; genus Lactuca; species Lactuca virosa. The sequence goes on from NC_136430.1 coordinate 180,877,142, forward strand.
GATTCGATTTTTGGAAGAAGTTGGAAGGAGTTTGCGATTTAGCAAGTTCCTTTGAGTAGATCTCGAACTTATGGGGTTCTAAGAAGCAAAAATCATAAAATGGAGTGATTAAGAGTGATAAGTTAGCATGAATATGAAGTTAAACTTCTTGAGTGGAAGTAGCTTACCAAAATGAATGGATTTAATGAAGTGCTCTTGAACTCACACACACGAATTTGGAGATGGAAAATGAGATTTTCTTGAGAGTTTTAGAGAGAATTTTTGGTGAGTTTGAGAGCGAAATGAAGGTGGTGGTGAGGATGCTTATGGTCGAGAGTTATGAAGAGAAGAAAGAGAGGTGATTAGGCTTGGTTAATACATGGTGGTTTAGAGTGTAGGTGCTTAGATACATGTGAGATATATCACATGGATTACCACCAAGTAAAGATGAGGTGTCTCCATTAGAATTATCCCATCTTCTCTCTTTTTATTTATTTATTTATTTTTTGTATAGGGCCGAGAATTTAAGGGAAATAAAGAAAAATATGGACCTTGGGCTTGTTCTTGCATTGACCCATTAGGGAGTTTTGATCCATGTGGCTCACCTATGTGTTTACGGCCTAATATGACAAAAAGAATGGGTTTTCGGCCCATCACAATTAATTATGTGATTTTCAGCCCAATAAGGTCCATGAAAACAAAGTGAGACATTTTAGGCCCAATATGGCCCAAAATGCTATAGTTTAATGAATGTGGGTCCACTTAGGGCCCAAATGAAGTTCCTTGACCCAAAAATCAAATTGATGGGTTTATTGGCCCATTAGGCCCAATAAGAGGATCCTGGTCCAATCTGAGTTTGAACCGGGACATTAGGGTTACACGAATGAGTTTTGATTTGAATAGTTGTTTTTGAATGAATATTATGTATAACATCAACTTAGAGTTACAAGCTACAACAAGAGTTGATTACATATAGACAAAATTTCCTAGCCCAAATGCTAGTTGTGATAGTTGATATGGTGGGTTCATTTCTAGGTTAATAATAATAGACAAAACTGCAAAAATGATCCCTATGGTATGCATTTTTTCCAAGGTTTAGTCCAAACGTTGACTTTTTTGGCTTCATAGTCCTTTTGGCCTAGTTTGTACGTGGAAATGGTCCCCCGACTTAACTCCCATTAAGTTGTTGTTGTTGTTAACCCCCTCATGTGTCTCCCACGTGAGGGTATATTTGTTTTTTCACCTTTTAGGGACCATTTTTGCACCCGAGGATAAATCAAAATACTTATTTAATAAGACGGGGCCCCACCTATCTCTCTCTTTCTCTCACACACACATACGAGAATCACCACTCACCCCTACCTCTCATCTCTAAACAAAATATTATAGGAAAAAAAACACCCTCATTTAATCTTCTTGAACTCACGCCTGATACCAGAAAACAAGCAACAAAAACCACTTCCACATATGTTTGATTTCATCTGGTACAATGTTAAGGCTCGATTGGCCCCTCGTCACTCAACCATCGTCAACGCTCACAAGAGTTTCTGACGTGAGTAATCGCCGGTACACCCCATCACTCGTTTGGCTCCCCCTTTTTTCTTCAATCGTTGGTAAGAAATTAGGAAAAGGGAAAAAAGGTTTTTGCATTCTCTTCTCTCTGTCACGCAGGAGACATTTTTATTGATTTTCCAAGTTATGTTAAAAAAATGAACAGGGGCAGTGGTTTATGGTTTGATGAGGCTCTTACAACGGAGAAAGAAGGGTGGTGTTACAGTTGTCTTCTAGTGGTTTGAAGTCGTCGTGAAAAACAGAATAGATACAAATTCATGGAAGATTTGTCTTGGAGCATTTCTACGAGCAGTTGGTGTGCGCATTAAGGAATACACAATTAGACTTTGTTTTCACTTCTAGTTGAAATCAAAATTAATGTTGAATCCAATATGACAACTGAGAATTGGGTTTAAGATGGAATGATGGATCGAATATCAAACAGAAATAAGGTAAAAGGAAAGAAAAAGAATAAGTAGTACTTTCTATTCTGTAAGTTGTACTCTCCATTATCTTGGAACATATGTGATTACAGCGCTGGGAGGTTAAGAACTTAAGAGGCCATTAGAAAGCTCAAATAATCGATTGTGAATTTCTCCAGGCAACAATGGCTGTGGAAGTTGAAAGATTCCAAAAAAAGATAGAGAGGGTACTTCGAGTCTAATGTTTTCAGCACACTGGTGTTAGCGTGTGATTATAGACGTAGGTGTAGGAGACAAGGGAAATGTTAACCATCCAAGCTATAGGTTGTTGCATTTTCTTAGATTCGTTGCAGGTTTTTTGTTCGGGTATTAATGGAGGTCCAGAGTAAGAAAGATGACAGGGAAGAATGCTTATGTGGAAAGAGAAGGGGGGGGGGGGGGAGGTGGGCCCCTCTATTTAGATTTGAGAAATTAAATTACTTCCTACCTTTTATACCTACAATTATTCCTACCCAATAAAATTATAACAAATCACCATTCAATTTAATTGTATTTGACATATTCCTAATACAGCCTTAATGAGTTAGTTAAAAAAATATGAAATGATGACACTTGTCATAATTTTATTGGGTAGCAACATTTGTAACCATAAAAAGTAGGAACCAATTTAATTTTTCTTTAGATTTACCCTCAGGTGTAAAAAATGGTCATAAAACGTGAAAAGACAAATATACCCTCATGAGGGGGTTGAACTTAACGGCAAAACTAGGCTAAAAGAACTATAAAGCCAAAATAAATCGACGTTTGGACTAAACCTTGAAAAAAAATGCATACCATATGGACTATTTTTGCAATTTTGTGATAATAATGTAAAAGTTAGTATAAATCGTAATTTTGTAAAATCAGAACGATAAATGATAATAATAAGGTGGGTAGGGACTAAGTAGAAAAGTAAACAAGGACTTTAAACCACAAGGACCGTCCATGTAACGAAAAGAAGTTGGGAATGAAAACCAAAAAAAACAAAAATATGGAAAATCATAGGAACCATTTATGTATTTTTTTCAAAAAATAATGAATATCCGGTTGTGATCTGCAGTAAGTGCTGTATAGTCTGGTCTCATGTTTGAATTTGAAAATTTTACTATTTTCCACTCGGTTAAACAATGAACGTTGATTTTTTTACGGTTTTGTCTTCGATTTTAATAGTTTTTCAAAATTCTAGAGTTAAATCTTGGTTTAAAAGAAAAAGGCATGTTCATTATTCTTGGGTTGTATTGTCTTAAATATTATTAATATGTCAAAGATATGGTAGAAATCGTCTTTTATTCCAATGGTCATTGGGTATCCACGTTGAATCAATTTGTTACGGGAATACAATACAAGTATACAACTGACTTTCAAGTATCGACTCTTTATACTTTTTGAGGGCAATCTCAAGCTAGAAGGAAGTGCTAGCTAGAATCTGGTGATGGAATCTCGAAATGAGAAAAGCAGTCACTCACAAACAAATGGCTGATGAATGTATAATACTTGTAAAATAATAATATTAAATGTTCGAGGAAATGCCTTAAAGAACTCTATATAGGTCCTTGAGCTATTGTTTTTTTTTTTCAATGTTCTTGATCTTGCAGAGTTTTGTAAGGTGAGACCTAGTGTAAGAAATGCTGTGAAGTTCCATGTTCTAGCATTCATGGTTGCTTATCGTGCTCATCTGCCCATTTCCACGTCTGTTATTATGGCTTATTATTTAGCCAGCAAGACATTATCTTTCTTCTGTGGAAATTTTGATGAGAATTTTTGAAAAGATGTGGTAGTTTAGAATCGAATGATGATGGGTACGATTTAGAGATACAACAAGCGTTTTTGTTCACATTTTGCACGAAGTGATTACAATTTCATGGGGTTGGTTTAAATTGGAATGATTCTCGAAGCATTTCATCTTTCAAGGCAAGTGTAATAAAAAAATGCTTTTAAGAGAGGGTAAGACCATTCATGAATTCTTTATAAGAAGATTACCTGGATTGGACCTATCGGCACATAACAGCCTTAAAAACAATTATTATATATGCACTCCACATGCAATAGAATGAATTAATTTGAGGAATCACTTCATACTTTCTACTTCCAAATTCCGATGGTTTGGACCAAGTCATGGTTTGAGATGATCTAATTAAAAATAACTTGGATATTAGTATGTTCAATTGGTTTTGGCTCCAATTTTTCTCGATTGCGGGTTTCATCCGTTTTTTTTTTTTTTTTTTTTTTTTTTTTTTTTTTTTTTAACTCAATAACTCCTCGAATTCTCATGGTTTTTAACCTTTATCCCACTTCACTACTAGAAAACTAGGACAACAGCTACGGCACAATCTGTAGTTATTTAGTAGGTATAAGGCGATACCTACGGATTTGCTACGAAAAAGCCCTGTAGCATAAATGCCCGTGGGAAATTTTTACCTACGGAATTGCTATGGACTAACTAGAGAATAGCTACGGATTTTTCCGTAGGTATAATACCCACGGAATAGCTACGGACACGAATTACTACGGAATACGTACGGGTTGTCGACGGGTGTGAAGTTTGACTAAAATTGACTATTTTCCTACGGAATAGCTATGGAATCATATGACTACGGATTTTCTACGGATTGCCCACGCAAGTATTTTGCTACGGAATAGCTATGAAACCGTTTAGCTACGGATTTCCTACGAATTAACGACATAACTCAAGTTTGACTAAAATTGACTTTCTTCCTACGGAATACCTACAGACCTATTTAGCAACGGATTTCCGTATCTAGTCCGTAGCTAATTTCATTTTATGAAAAAAAAAAAAATTTTAAAAATTTAAAATTTTCCATTTTTTGTCAAATACCATATCAATTCAATTTGTCCAAAATACACCAAAAAAATGTCCCTAATACCAACTTTGACACATTCCATTCCATTGTCTCAAATACCATACAAATTAAGCATAACAAAACAAGCAAACAATACAAGTGTTTACAAATTCAATTGTTCCAAAATACTTATCAATTGTTCCAAAATACTTATCAATTGTCCTCGGGTGGATTATCGGGGGGACCACGGGGTTGATTTCCAGACATATTTATCATCCTTATAACCATCTCCATTTGTTCTTTCATTTGTTGTTGTTGTTGTTCCATGATAGAAACTTGCGCACGCAACCTATCAACCAAAAAAATGGTAACACAATTCAATACTTAAACAATAATAGCAATGTATTTTAGTTTATTGTAACAATGCATTTTAGTTTATAATTATAGCAATACACTTAACTTTTAAACCATAATAGCAAAATATATTTATTTATTATCAATTTAATCAATATTATCAACAAACTACATAACCTTTAACCATAATAGCAACGTACTTTTGTTTATTATCAATTTAATCAATATTATCACCAAACTACCTAACTTTTAACCATAATAGCAACATACTTTTGTTTATTATCAATTTAATCAATATTATCAACGAACTACCTAACTTTTAACCATTATAGCAACATACTTTTGTTTATTATCAGTTTAATCAATATTATCAACAAACTACCTAACTTTTAACCATTATAGCAATGTACTTTTGTTTATTATCAGTTTAATCTATATTATCAACAAACTACATAACTTTTAACCATAATAGCAACGTACTTTTGTTTATTATCAATTTAATCAATATTATCAACAAACTACATAACTTTTAACCATAATAGCAACGTACTTTTGCTTATTATCAATTTAATCAATATTATCAACAAACTACATAACTCTTAACCATAATAGCAACATACTTTTGTTTATTATCAATTTAATCAATATTCTCAACATACCTCTTGTTGCGTGCTATCCGACTGGGTGGACTAGGTAGATTGGGAAGATGGAGTCCCTAAACGAAAAAATATATATCTGATGCTCCTATCCCATAGGTAGCACCTTTTTTTTTTCCTTTTCTTCTAAGCTGGCTTTCGTCCCATACATCTACATCATCCTTATGGTTTGCAGGATCTTCACCATATTTTTTGACCAACCCCTACAGATATGCCTCCTACAAATTACCAAAACAACACGATTGCCATATATAAAAATGAGATAATCAATATACATAAATGATAAAGATAAGTTACTTGTGCTTCTTTAGCCGTTTGTGAGCAATATTCGAGATTTTCATGATTTCCCTCAAAATATTTTTTCTTCGATTCAACAGTGCCATGCGTCTACATGAAAACATCATAATGTGTGGGTGGTTTACCCATCAATTTTTCCTACATAAAAGTCAACGTACAATTAATGTAGTCAGTGTTATAACAAAATATGAATAATAAAATTTATTATTGTGATACTTACTAATTTCCTACGGTGCTGGTCAAATCCTATACTACCCGCAGTGTGTCTTGCTGTTGACCCATTAGAATCTGCAGTGTTGCGGTTCTGCTGAGCGATTTTTGAATTCTTTTGCCACTTCTCTGTGGACGAATGCTTTGAAAAGAAAAAAAAATATATAAGTACAATAATATAATAAGAAATAAAAAACTTAACAAAAAATAATAATGTATCGTATCCGTTACATCACACAAACGTTGCCACACAGTCTCCGGTACGCGTTCGGGGCGGTAGTTATGCATCCCATCATAGTAGCTATAAAACTTTAGGGGGAGGGGTTTCCCATCATTTCGTGCCATGTTGGCAGATTGTCTCATGATACCTTTCATCCTATCTCTGTATCTATCCTTGAGGACACACTTGAATGCATCAAATATGTTCTCATTCTCTTGTGAATGCCACCTGTACTTGGTCTGTAAAAAATAAAAAATAAATTTAAAAATACAAACTAAAAACAAATGAGTATAAGATACAATAACAAGTATTTAATATATTACCCCGAAACGAGAAAACATCTGTATAAGAGCCTCATTTGGAATATCACTGAATTGGACCCACGGACGATCCAAATTCTCCCAAAAGAGACGAATACACGCGCTGTGGATTTTTGATCCCCAAACCTACAGTATTGAAAAAACTATATAAGTATAATTATAACATCAAGAAATTAAGTTTTAAATGATGAAAACACTAACTTTTCCCCATCTCGGCTGATCAGGGGTAACGACGAGGCGTGAAAATCACTCGCATTTGAGTGAGTCGTGACCTCCTGAAATACCTCTAGAGGCGGAGCCATGCGACGTCAATGGCGTGTTCGGTGCCATTGGTGTGTGTGGGGTATGTGGTGACCGAAAGGTTACCTCTGCATCTGCATCCTCAAAACAATAGTCCTCAAACCCATCATTACCACCTATCCTCAAAAACATTTGTGGGGATTGAGGCCTATAATCCGTTTGTGGGAGCTGAGGCCTATAATCCGTCTGTTGGAGCTGGGGCATATGACCTGTCTCTCGAGCCCGACGGCGAAGAATCTTAGCCAAGTCTGCTAGAGGATCAGCCATGCTGGTTTGCTGACTAATAGCACACTGACTGTTGGAGCCTGCAACTCCTGTCACTATCGGCATGTCGATCGGTATGAGCGACATCCTATAACGTGGATCGTCGGTAGAATTAGGGGATGCCCTCCCCACCCTATGCCTCCCACTACCAGAAAAAGAGTTGTTACTGTGGCCTTTATCCTTGCGTCCATTACCCGACATGCTGCATTTAATAGAACAAGAATGGTTAGATATATAATATAAGATTAATAAGTCATGACAAAAGAAATGTTTAAAAGAACAAGATGTCCAAAAAGAGTTGTTTCCGTAGCTATTTTTTGTAGCAAAACAAATTGTTTTCTAGTAGTGCTTCTCTCCCATAGGAACATGCTTACTGGTCAATGGAAAGATGCAAATGCACAAGTTTTGACCTTGCATGTGGATGACAACAATATTAACAGACACTACTAGAAAATTGAGTATTACCGACATATTTTTAGCAATGGAAAAAACCTGTCGGAAACAGTGACGGAATACAACAGATTTCCGACGGACTAAGAAAACATAATTAGTAAGATGTTGGTGACGGTCTAGCGACGTATTAGCAACACAATAACTTTTTTCAGACGGCCCCGCTCTCTCTCGTCGTCGCCGCCCCGAAGCTATCGGAGCTGTAGCGTCTTTATCGTGTAGAGATGTTGTGTCCAGTAATTACATTTGTTCCAGATGTAGAGAGTTTGACCTTCGATCCTGTTCAATCCTTTGATCTTCTCAGACCTCAATCGACCCCATCGTGTTCGATCTTTCCATCTCCAGCTTCGACTTCCGGCATCTATAGTTCAATCTCCGACATTCATAGTTCAATCTTCGACCTCAATCGACCTTACCTCACCTCAGGTATGTTTGATTTCTTATATGGATTGGTGTTGATGTTGTTCACTCAAATTCATCGATTAAAATTCCAAATACTGTCACGAGTCTATCTGCTTAGTTGAGGTGTTATTGTGTGTGCATAAGTTTTCTTTTACTTGTCTTTTTGCTAAGCAAATGTTACATTGTGCTTCAGACAGTTTTTTTTTTTCTTTTTTTTTTTTTAATCTATAAAAAGTTTCTAACCTCTATATGGTAGAATTAGTAGTATTTTGGCGGTTCTATGTTTTCGAATATGCCATTAGCACTTAGATATGAGTTTATAGCATTGAAATGCTTTGATCTTCTATGTGTTTCTAGAAAAATTAGTCCATTTTTGCGTGTGGCTGATATCAGTGACTTGTTTGATATGCATTCCCTTTTGTATTCCTGGTTAAAACTCTTTGCTGGAATTCTTTCATTTACACACTAGGATTTGAAATTGTTGTCATTTTTTGTAATATATTTTAGGCTTCTAAAGATGTTGTGTTACATGAGAAGCCATGATCAGTGATAATGGTGATGATAATTCCTCTGTGTCAGATTTACTTGTTGCATTTAGCCCTGTCAGTAATCTTATTGTTTTCTTGAATCGAAAGGTTTAAAAAGTTCTTGAATTTTACATTTTTTGTTACAGCTTTGAAGGAGAAATTAGATTGGGGTATTAGGTACAAGGTTGCTTTAGGAACAACAGAAGGCTTGCTTTACCTTCATGAAGTATGTTAAAGGAGAATCATTCATAGAGACATCAAGGCTGCAAATATATTGCTTACACAAGACTTTGAACCTCAAGTAAGCCCTAATTTAGTTTCTTGAAATTAGTTATTAGTTTTGAATGATTATGATTTTAATGGATCATATAATACTTATATAATCGTATGGAATTGTTGGAAGAAAATCACAAAATATAAGTTTAAAGTAGAAAAATATGCAACTTTTTAAGGTAAACCATTTTCAACTCAGATTTGTGATTTTAGGCTTGCTTCCGGAGCACTGGACTCGCCACACATTTTCAAGATTTGAAGGAACTTTCATGTTTGTATGCTTTTATTATTGTTTTTAAAACTCCAATACGTGCATAATACTAGTTTTGTTACTCATAATCATAAATGGCTTAAATTTTATCATATTTTTTATAGACATTTAGCTCAAGAGTATTTGATTCACGAGGTTGTCAATGAAATGATTGATGTTTTCGGGATAGAGCTCTAGATTACTCGCACAAAGTCTTGTTTTATGGGTATGCAACATTGATTTGTTCCTATTACAACTTTCTACTTTGAAAAATTGACATAATAATAGAATTTCTTAATAAGGAAAGGATTAAAAGTACATTGGTATTTCTTGCATTTAGTTGTTTGATTTCCTTCAACAGGCGAAACCATTGTTGAGGAAGAACAATTGCTGAGAATTGCAATAAACAAGAATTGCATCAAATGGTGTTGGCTGCATCTTTATGTACACAGCAATCATCCATTCAAAGGTCTGATATAAACCAGGCATGTTTCCTTTGTTTGCTCATTTAAGAATCTTTCTAGTTTTATAATTTTACCCATTTGAGAAATACAATACAATGGTGTATATGCATGCAGGTTTTACAGCTCCTCAAAGGGAACAAGGTGCACGAGAGTTTGCAATGAAAAACTGTAGAATGGGTCATCATTGAAAACACGTTATGAAGATCTTTTTAGTTCAGTTAAGTATGGTATGATTGAATCAAATAGGTTAATCAGGCTTTGACTATATGGATATTATATGATATGGGTTAAATTTTGAAGTGTAAGTCTTCTTATATATATATATATATATATATATATATATATATATATATATATATATATATATATATATATATATATATATATATATATATATATATATATATATATGTACATTCATATTACCTTTTTACTTTTCTAAAAGTATATCGTATAGTATTTTGCTCATGCCATCAAGGTTCTTTAGAACATTTGTTATTTGTTGGTGATTGCTACTACATGCAGACTACGATATTTGAGGATTAAATGAAACAAACATTTACTACTGTTATAATTTTTTGTCTTTATTTTATAAGCTTTTTTGATAGTGAGGTGAAGTTATGAGAGGACATTGAAAGCCGTCTTCTTGGAAAAATGAATCATCTTTTGAAGCAATTCACCCGAAGATAAAAGGTAATATTTGAGGACATTTATGGTATTTGACAATATATAAATATCTCTCTACCTAACAACTCTCAATCTCAATGATAGGTGTGGAATCAACAAGCTAATCAAGAAGGAATTCTCTATTGGTTGTTGACAATATGGATCGAGATTTATGGTATTTGACAATATGGATTGAAACTTATAGATTTAATGTATGTCAAATGATTGAAATTTCTGGATTTACTTTTATATTTGTTGGTTTTAAAATATAAATTTAATGTATGTTTAAAAAATTTGTGTTGAATATGTAATTATTTTTAGTTTTTAATTTCTTCATTAACTAGTAAATTTTTTTAGACAGAATATATTTTGCAACGGAAAAATTTACTAACAGATTAACAACGGAATCTTAAATAACTTACTAACGGATTACCGACGGAATTTGGAATAACTTACTAACAGATTACCGACGGAGTCCCGAAATGACTACATATTTTTTTGTAACAGATTAGCGACGGATTTTGGCATTATAAAAAAATGGGAGAATTTCAACTATATTCTGTTGGTGATCCTTTACTATTTCTGACGGAAAAATCTGTTACTAAAAATTAGCCATAGCCGTCGGAAATCCGTTACAAACAATTAGCGACAAGAATATAGCAACGGATTTCGGCGTGTTACAATTCCGCCGGTAAAGAGCATTAGCGATGGATTACCAACGGTTTTGGCCGTCGGTAATGCTCTTTTTTGTAGTAGTGAGAGAAGCAATTGCTATAGCTTTGGCATAGTTATATATAAGAGATGGCAGGCACAGTTGATGATCTTTGGTGGTGGACTAGTTGGACGTGGTGGCTCGAGTAGCATTGGCATTCTGGTGCAGTCATTACTAGAAACTTGACCTTTAGCGACGGAATCAGCTGCGGATTCTATCCGTAGCTAATCAACGGCGACTTACCAAGGGATCAACGATGGAATGCACAAAAATTTCGACTAACATACTTATATAATTTTAGAGAGGTATTAACGAGGGATCATCGACTGATTGCTAATAATTTATTGACAAAAACATTTCATCGTTAATCCGTCTCAAATTAAAACCTCTTAGCGAGGGAATAACGATGGATTGCTAAAAATCACAGCCTGGCCCTCGCAAATCGCTCGCAGAAAATTGACGCCTCATTTTTTCATTCCCCGCTTTTCTTCTTTTCTCGTTCCCTGGTTTATTTTCATTCCCACAGATTTCTTTCCCAAAGCCGTAATTGACCCTATGTTGACTCAAATCCCTCTCACATCCTCTTTGGCTTCCCTATCGATTCGTCTCCATCCCTCATTGACTCATCGTTTCCCAGCCAGCGCCGTTCAATCCTGTATTGTCTCATCAGATCTCCTAGTATAACTGCTCAGCAATCTCCAACCAAAAAGGAAGGACAGTTGACTCTCAAATCCGTTCGAGTCACGTTTCCGATCATGGCAATTAGGAAAATCTGACTACAACTAATCACCTCCGTCATTTGGAATCAATGGCGACTCGCCCGTCGGGTGCCGACAAGATACCAAAGCTGAATGTGGTGATACTTGGCGACTCTCTTGCATCCGAGGAGGACGATCTCGTTTTTCCCAGTCACGATGTAACATCCCAAAATTCAAGGCCAAAAATTTCATTTTTAAATAAGTTATTATAAAACCATAAGTATAAAAACATCCATATTAACATCTAATGTCAAAACCAAAGTATCAATAGTCAATGTGTTATCATAAAATAATATCAAAGTGTAATCCCAAAGATCTCATGTGCGGATAACATAGTGTGATGCGCTACGATCGAGCCGACTCCTTTCCTTTAAAAACGAAGTACCTGAAACCAAAAATGAAAACCGTAGGCACGAAGCTTTGTGAGTTCCCCCATTATACCACATACCATACATATCAACATACTGCCTAGCATATCTGGGTGCTAGCCTACCCCTTCAGTCTCTTTCAACAGGATACAGTCTAGCATATAAGCACATACTCGCAGACTGTCATACATAACCATATATATATATATATATATATATATATATATATATATATATATATATATATATATATATATATATCATAATTAGTAAAGATGCTATGTGCCAAACATAGTCTTGCCATTATGCCACGGGCCGCCACGTGGTCTTTCTTGCCAAGCCGGGGGCCATCCCCTTGGTCTCACAGACAAGTGCCAAGAGCCACCTTCTGGTCTTCCATGCAAGCATCACAAAGACAACTAGCATACATACTACTCTACTTAGCTAATCAGCATATAGTGTGGCAGGAGCCACCTCCTGGTCTTTCATACATAATAACATACAGTGTGCCAGGAGCCACCTCCTGATCTTTCATACATATTGCCTAGGGCTAACCCCCGGGTCTTCCTACCATACATAATAACATACTGTGTGCCAGGAGCCGCCTCCTGGTCTTTCATGCATAATGCCTAGGGCTAACCCCTAGATCTTCCTATCATACATAAACTAAATGGGCCGGCATTGGTGCCTTAGACCCATACAACCAGTGAGGAGACTCACCTCATACTGCTGAAGTCCCGCAGATAAAGTTGTGGCTACTGGCTGACAGATTCCCGAATCTGTCAAAATCAAAATAACACCCAATTAATAATTGGGTCCCAACACATATCCATAAGTCCATGCTTGGGGTAAAAGACTACTTTACCCCTAACTTAGCTTGATTAAAGCCCAAAGCCTAATCCAAAGGCCCAAAGGTCAACTGTGAATCAAAGCCCAACATATGGCCCAATTTTCCAAATTGGGCCCAAAGCTTCACATGGTCTCATTCTAAGGCCCAATCATTTATTCAAATCCAACATTTGACATTCTAATGGCCCAATATCATATAATCATTAAGGCCCAAACTGTGGCCCATTTATGGCCCAATTTTCCAAATTAGGCCCAAACCCTCATATGGCCTCACCCTAAAGCCCATCAACATATTCTAGTCCATATGATTATTCTTGTACGGCCCATTAATAATCCAATTACCAAAGCCCAACACAAAGCCCAATTGAAATCAGGGTTTCACATAAAATGACAATTAGGGTTTAGTGTTTCTCACTTAACCCATTAAGTCCATTACTCTACTAGATAAGTCATATGGTGTGATTGGGTATATATTCCAATCCCATTCCAATGGCCCAAATGTGGGTCCTGATAGGTCGAAAGCCCATATGTCCAAAATTAGGGTTTCTAAATCCTAATTAGGGTTTCCAACCCATTCATAGCCCAATAGGCCCAAAACCAAGTCCTTAAGCCCATTAGGGTTTCCTTAGGCCAATTAGGGTTTTGCTAGGCCCATTAGGGTTTCACTAGTCGGGCACCACCCACTACTACCTCGGGTAGTGGTGGTCAACGGCGGCTCATGGCGGCGGCCACGACCCACGGTGGTGGTTATGGTTTCTAGTCCATTTTGTCCAAGCATCCTAAAATCAACTACACGCAAGCAAAAGCACACCTCCACCCAACACGGCGGTTGGTGGTGGCAGGAGGCGGCAGCCACCACCCTACGGTGGTGGTTTGAGTTTCTTTTCATTATTCTTTTACCGGTTACAATATTACAATGCAATTCCCAAAAATAAACACACACACATAACCACCTAATGGTGGTCGACAGTGGCACATGGCGGCAGCCACCACCTCACGGTGGTGGCTGATCTAGATTTTTCCGGCCAGACCAACATACACAACACACACTAATACAAGCACACACACTAAAACACCTCCACGTGAACGTAACCGCTGTTGGCCCCTCCTCTCGGTGGTGGATATCGATCAGATAATCGGAATGTAGGTTGAACTAGTGGTGACGGCGGCAACTAGCTGCTGCGGGATGAGCTCCGAAGCGGGCGGTGGTTGGAACGGAACCGGAAACAGTCGGGTGTGGCTGTGAACGACGACAAAAAAAGAAGAAGAAGAAGAAATGGTGGCAGCGGCTTCAATCGAGGGCATCGGCTCCTCCATGGCTCGTTTCTCCGGCAAGGAAGGTCACGGCGTCCGACGGTGGGCGCGTATTCCAACAGCAGCAACCACAGCGGCATGGTGGCTGTGACTCAACCCTCTCCACGACGGACTGCACAATGTCCTCCGCCGGTCTTCATCTTCAGTCACAATGGAAAAAGGGCGACGATGGCACTTGGCTCGGCGGCTAGCGACCTCGACACAGTGGTGGCGACGCCGGAAAATAGGAGAAGGGAAGGCGACAGCTGGTGGGAGGCATAAGGATTGGGAGATGGCGGCTGATATGGTTCCCTTAGGGTTAGGGTTTCGTCTGCTTTTAAATACCCGACACTTCCAAAATTATTGCCATAATGACGCAAATGGCCCCTCACTTCAGAATTATTTTCGAAACTAACCCCCTAATTTACCCTTTCAGCCCTTAGCCTTAAAATTCACTACAAATCAAGTATAATACTTACCAAACAACCCCTCTCTTCAATATCTTTTTCATTTTACAAATCCATAAATTATCTTTTTTAACCCCAAACTCTCAATTATGACATGTTTAGTCCTCCCTCCTCTTTTTCCTTTTAAATTACATCCAAGTTTACCCAAATAGTCCCTCCTCTACAAAGCAATTTCGATATAAGTCCAAAAACTACAAAACGATCCCAATTGATTATCCTTTAGCCATGCGTTCAAATATTTTTTCCACTACGAATCCCGAAGGTACTCCTTACACCTCCAAAACCAAATATAATGCCAGATATGCACTTATTCCTAATTTTTTTAAAATATAAACATAAACCAGAATAAAATAATACTTAAAACACATCTTTCGATTTTAGGGTTTCTCTTCGAAACGGGGTGTTACAACTCTCCCCCACTTAAATTAGATTTCGTCCTCGAAATCATTCCTTACCATTTCTTATACGCCAAACCACTCAAGTAACATGGTTACAATCCTGGGTACGCCTAGCCTTTTCAGGGTAACCGTGGCCAACCTTCGCAAGGCCCTAAGATCCACAGGTGAACAAATTCCTCGCAACAAGTTCACATTTACTCCGTCTGAAATCTGCTGTCTCGAGATGGTCTGAATACCTGACAGACCGCTCATACTGACTCATTATCGTTGAGTCCAGTCCATTTATCTCTCAACTGACTACTCAACTTCTAATAGCTCGATGTTCCCACTTCAAAACAGGTTCACAGACCTAATTATCACTGCAGATCACTTATACTTGGCCAAGGCTCAGATAATCCCGCTGTGAGTGACTTGTCACTTCCCAGTCAACCAACTATTCCGTTCGTATATGTACCTTAAAACACCATTACTAATACTGCCCAATCGTTGAAATTGCCTGAAACAGCATGCTGCTACATGATTGCTTTCCAAAATCTACCGAGGCCTTCCTGGTCTCAATTCGTTCGACAATCATCTGAAATATCGGGTTCCAACCCAACTACGGAGCCAAAAGACTCACACACGGTCTCTCCATGCGACTTCTGAACGAAATCCTCCTCTAGAACTAGTTGCCACTAGTTATCATGCCATTGTGGCTCTAACAACCTCCTGGTCTACCTGATCGGTCCCATACTTCGAGTTCGGGCGTTACCAAATCCAAAGCTAAAACTGATTGCTACCTGACCAATGGTAGCCTTATATCACAAACGACTTTGAGCAGTCCATTGCTTCCCTGATCTCGTAACTGTAGTGGCGCTCCTACAGTCTCGTCACTTGCTCAACCAAATCTAATCCATATGGGTAATTCCGAAATCTAATCCGTGGATTCCCATATTCTCACCGTTACACCCGAATTAGCGGGTACTATGATTCTTTCTGCGTCCTAACAACACGCTAATTCTATCTACCAACCTAGTGAATGCTGCGGCTACACCCACATACCTACGCCACTCTATCACCATCTGACAACTAGTGAATGTTACGGCTACCCTGCAGCCTTACAACACTTTCCATACTATCTGATTGTCAGTGAATGCTACGGCTACCCCCGTAGTCTTATAACACTTTCCATACTGGTCGAACACGACCTAACACTCAACTAAACCTGAGTCCTAACTGGAGCTCTAACCCGGTTTCCGAAACCTACTATCTGATGCCAAGGAAAAGCACGAACCAAAAATTGGAACGTTTTCTAAACTCCCGACTCACCGAATACCCAACCTAGACGGCCACTCAACCGTCTTCATCTCTAACGGGGATGTGAAACTCATCCTAATTCCATACCTATTTCTGCTCCTGAATACCTGGTCGGTTCTCCCCCACTTACATTCGACTAAGTCTGCACAACACGTGAGAATTGAAGGATTCCTAATCCTTCTTGCCTTCTAATAATCCCCTGATGACAACCTATGCTTACCATTGTTAGCGATCACTTACCGGTTAAACCCTAAGATCGCCCATCCTCGAAAATATTGATGAGTACTCTTGAAATCTGGTCTAGTCTGACACCTCAATCCACCTCCCATGCTGGCAACTAGAGGCCTTAATCTTCACTCTGGCTGTCAAGTTCCCGTTCCCACTTCCAATCTCGCAGCATCACTGAACTCTAACCAACATAACCTATGCGAAAATACAATTCTCTTGAACATCCGATGACCAACCACTTATGCATCTAACACCCGCAACTGACACTACCCTGTTCATGTTACCAGTCCTGTCCTAGCAACGGTAGTGCCTTGAACTCCAAAGTTCATCCACAGACAATTGTCGACCACACCTGAACCATGATAGAACCACTGAACGCTGAATTCACTGAAGAACTATCCCTCTAATCCCGACCGAGTATCCTCTAAATAATCCTCCTGCACAGATCCCGACAAAGAAGATCCGTCCCTCTGTGGGTTCATCAAGGCTTTTCGGCATGCAGGATGGTATATATGATCCTTGATAACCCAAACACTAGCAGAAAACCGACCCGAGATCTGACTTATCCAAACGCACTCACAATTCCAAAGCGATACATATTCCCAACATCCACCTAATAGTAGTAGAAGATGACATACCTGTAACATCTGGAGAAATCCTGATCACCTTCTGCCGACATAACCGACCATGCTACACTTGTAGCAACCTAAACCCTTGGAATGTCAAACTCCCTTGTGCACTTTCTCATACGTACTGCACTGACTCCGGCTCTGCTGGCCTTTCACCCGATGATCAGAAGTTATGGGTCTCTTCCCGGGACCCTCTACTATACGCACCTAGCACGAACCTCTCTTCTTAAAGTGCTCCAAATCGATCTTGCATTTGCAACCTCTTGGAAATCATATCCGTCAGGGTCTGACACCCTACCACGCTCACTAGCTCACTTGCCAATGGCTAAGCTGCAACAACTGGAACGTCCACTGTCCCCAACCGGGTCACAAACTTCTCCCCGAAGCTTCTCAGATTCTCCAAGACTCTCACCGATTTGAGTATGGATCCTGTGCTTTCAGTAGTACGGGCTCAATACTACCTTCCACACGTATCCGTACTTTCCTCAGCAATCCTCCCGAATCCTCCAAGTCACTTCCTCAAACTGGTACACCTAAGTCTCACTGAACCTCACTACTAACCCACTGAAATGTATCCTAGGCTTTCCTAGGTTCCCGAACCCGCCCAGTCCTCAGCTGCTGAAAGATTCCCAGTAATGTCAACTGGCTACCTCATGAATATAGCCACATGCAACAAAGATCAGATAATCCTTCGAGTAAAAGACTCATCCCTAGAACGGTTAGACTCAAACGAGAGCTGCGCAATAGGGTCCAATCCA
This sequence comes from Lactuca virosa, assembly GCF_052849685.1. NCBI lineage: Eukaryota > Viridiplantae > Streptophyta > Magnoliopsida > Asterales > Asteraceae > Lactuca > Lactuca virosa. The sequence goes on from NC_136430.1 coordinate 180,895,343, forward strand.
TCACTCTGAGATTATCCAGCTTGTGCCACATGTGACTTAGCATATTCACTTAATAGCTAGCTCACATTACTAAGAGACCCACAAAGCACAAATCAAGCAGCATTCAGACAATGGAAAATCTAACCAACATATTCCTATCAATCATTCTATCCTCTTATCAGGAATCTATACTGGCATGAGATTCTAAGGCTCATACAATCAGGCATAACCTAAACAAGCTATCCTATCACTGACTGATAAGTACTAGCATGCAGGTCTACAAGTACATACAATAGGCATATAAGGCATCCTTCATAGATCCTTAGCCCTAATCTAGCATGCAGTTCTTATAAACATATCATATCATAACATAACATGTATGGGTATCTTGGGGAAAACTTACTTGAGCTCGGCTGATTGCACGCATCACACACTTTGTTCTTTTCAAAGTTCTTTTCTCTTTTCAAATTCTTTTCGAATTATTTTTTTTAATTATTTTTCTTTTGAGAATTTTCATACCAAGTCCTTAGTTTGATTCCAGACACCCCCGTGAGTGTGCCCGAATCCCTCAAACCAAGGTTCTGATACCAACTTGTAACATCCCAAAATTCAAGGCCAAAAATTTCATTTTTAAATAAGTTATTATAAAAACATCCATATTAACATCTAATGTCAAAACCAAATTATCAATAGTCAATGTGTTATCATAAAATAATATCAAAGTGTAATCCCAAAGATCTCATGTGCGGAAAACATAGTGTGATGCGCTGCGATCGAGCCGACTCCTTTCCTTTAAAAACAAAGTACCTGAAACCAAAACTGAAAACCGTAAGCACGAAACTTAGTGAGTTCCCCCATCATACCACATACCATACATATAAACATACTGCCTAGCATATCTGGGTGCTGGCCTACCCCTTCGGTCTCTTTCAACAGGATACAGTCTAGCATATAAGCACATACTCGCATACTGTCATACATAACCATGAGCCATACATATATCATAATCAGTAAAAATGCTATGTGCCAAACATAGTCTTGCCATTATGCCACGGGCCGCCACATGGTCTTTCTTGCCAAGCCGGGGGCCACCCCCTCGGCCTCACAGACAAGTGCCAAGAGCCACCTCCTGGTCTTCCATGCAAGCATCACAAAGACAACTAGCATACATACTACTCTACTTAGCTAATCAGCATATAGTGTGCCAGGAGCCACCTCCTGGTCTTTCATACAGTTTGCCTAGGGCTAAACCCCAGGTCTTCCTACCATACATAATAACATACTGTGTGCCAGGAGCCGCCTCCTGGTCTTTCATGCATAATGCCTAGGGCTAACCCCCGGGTCTTCCTATCATACATAAACTAAATGGGCCGGCATTGGTGCCTTAGACCCATACAACCAGTGAGGAGACTCATCTCACACGGCTGAAGTCCCGCGGATAAAGCTGTGGCTGCTAGTGTGACATCCCCATTTTTACGGCCAGAAAAGACCGATTTTGTTTATGCTTTGTTTGAAAATCAGAGTAACATTTTGAATTAAAAGAGTTGCGGAATTTGTTCCCAAAACAAAATATGATAAAGATTTATCAAAGCATTTCCATAGAAATGTATTTCATTAAAAAGACTCAAGATGCCATGTTCGATACAGATCATAAGCATAAACAGTACAAAGTAAGTCTTACTACATTATTTCATATTTACAGGCCTACAATCCCTTATCTCTCATCCAAACATCTATGCTCATGCGCCACTACCTGTAATACAAGAAACTGAGTGGGTCAGGCTTGGGAGCCTGGTGAGCACATAGGGTTTTCAACCCATAATAAATAAGTTTATTAACTTTATCAAACAAACCCGATTACCCGTTCCCGTTATCCTCACTTTACGTCCCTAAAACATCTAACACAAGGGAACTAGTCTAAGGATTTTCATCGGGGCGACAACACATGCTTCGGGGGTTCCTCAGCAATTCATGTCAAATAAGGCAACCATGTGGGGGATGGAGTACTGTTGGTGAGCACACAGTTCAAATAAACACCTACAGGTTACGAGCCTGCTAGCGTTCCACTAGACTGTCTAGAATAGTCCGTGGTCGTCATCTATACTCCGCTAGATGACTGGATCATCAATAACATCTATATCAAGGCCTCTCATCATTTTATTTTGTCACACAGCGACTATTACATCTACCCATGTTTTACCCAAAACATTTTGTAGATATAAAATACATATACAGTTTAAATCATTTAAATCATGTATAAAAATCTTTCATCAGCATAGACAACAAGTATTCAGACAATATGCACACATAGCACGTAGTTTATAATAAATACTTCATATCTATGTGTAAGATGAAAGAGACTATGCACTCACCTGAAAGGTGGTGACTCTGCACTCGAACAACGCTTCGTTATCTCAAAACAATTTTTCCCTCGACAAAACCTAGTATTAATATCACTAGGGTTTAGTCTAACGTTAACCGCGACTAATTAATAGTCTAGCTATTACTACTATTATATAAGCGCGACACAATACTTTTCACCCACTATGTACAGACAGGGGCCAGACATGGAACACCGGAGGGCAGGATCATTTTGGCATTAAAGCACTTCTGAAATCCAGCAACCCAACCGGCCCTCCAAACCAGATTCCCCGTACCGCGAGTGGTTAAAAAGATATTATAACGACATTATATAACCCATAATAATAGCTCAATTAATTATTCTAAGGACCTAATAACATTACTATAATTAAATAAAAGCTATATTAAAAATAGCGTAGGCGTAGCTAACTTACAGCGGGTTTTATAGAAAACCAGGCTTCGCTCGGAGCAGCGTTTCTGAACCGAAAGACCCTTTTTATTGGGACTCCGGGAGCCTCGGGGCTTCCTTCGGGTGCTAGGGGGGGGGGGTTCCCTAGGGTTTAGAGGGGTTGGAATGGGTTAGAGAGAGAAAGAAGTTAGAGAGAGAAGTGAGAATGGTGTGGAAATCCGAGCAACTTCGTACTCTTTATATAGGGCCTGATCTCGGACTACGCTGGGCGTTCGGAAGGCTACGTTGGGTGTAGTTCGGATAAGACTTCCAGCTATCCTCGCACGTGTCATGGTTTCGGTGGCTTGTCTCGGAACCGGATAAGACCGAGGTACGCTGGGCGTACTCGACCTCGGACGCGTGGCGTAATTTGCGAGGCGACGTGTCGCAATCCGAAGCGAGCCTCCGATCAGCAATGGACGGCCCAGATCGAGCCACGTCATCACTATTCGCACAAGCTTCGCAAATTTGAGTTCCAACTTCAAAAATTCGTATCTTCCTCATACGGGCTCCGTTTTCGACGTTCTTTATATCCACGCGTAGGCGGGAACGTACTCTACAACTTTCGTTTAGACTCCGTCGGCTAATTTTGAATTTATTTTAAAAGTTATATTATTAATAGGCCGGGACAGGATTGGTCCGTTAAAATCTCATAACTCCTTCATCCGACGTCCGTTTTCGTCTGTCTTTTTATCGTTACGCTACTATTAACGAGATCTTCGATTCTCATTTAGGTTGTGTCGGCTAAAACCGCTCGATCTAATATTCGAACTTCGGGCTGTACACTGCTAAGCCGAAACTTCGAAAAATCATAACTTCCTCATACGAAGTCAGATTTGGGCGTTCTTTTTATGGACGCTCTCGGTTTAACGTATTCTACGACTTTCGTTTAGATCACTAAGGGTAAAAGTTGCTCTTTCGTAAATTCACTATTTACGCTTCCCGGTGTCGCGCCGGTTCCGTCGCGAAACTTCGACGGGTCATAACTTCTTCGTTATAACTCGGATTTCGGCGTTCTTTATATATCCAGAATCCTTGTTTCGACCACTACAACTTTATGTGAAGACATCGGGTTTATCTCACACTTTAATTTTGACGCTTATTTTTATTCTTTATTTATTAGATATTTATAAATAAGTAATAAGCACATAAATGCATATAATTCACATAATACTCAAATAAATCATCTTTAGTACCTCAAAAAGAGTTACAATAGTTGACCTAGACTATTACATCATGTAATAATGCTTAGCCCCGAAACGCGGGCATTACAGCTGGCTGACAGATTCCCGAATCTGTCAAAATCAAAATAACATCCAATTAATAGTTAGGTCCCAACTCATATCCATAAGTCCATGCTTGGGGTAAAAGACTACTTTACCCCTAACTTAGCTTGATTCAGGTCCAAAGCCTAATCCAAAGGCCCAAAGGTCAAACTGTGAATCAAAGCCCAACATATGGCCCAATTTTCCAAATTGGGCCCAAAGCTTCACATGGTCTCATTCTAAGGCCTAACCATTTATTCCAATCCAACATTTGACATTCTAATGGCCCAATATCATATAATCATTAAGGCCCAAACTATGGCCCATCTATGACCCAATTTTCCAAATTAGACCCAAACCCTTATATGAGCCTCACCCTAAAGCCTATCAACATATTCTAGTCCATATGATTATTCTTGGATGGCCCATTAATAATCCAATTACCAAAGCCCAATAGAAAGGCCCAACACAAAGCCCAAGTGAAATTAGGGTTTCGCATAAAATGATAATTAGGGTTAAGTGTTTCTCACTTAACCCATTAAGGACTTAATCCATTAAGTCCATTACTCTACTAGATAAGTCATATGGTGTGAATGGGTATAATTTCCAATCCCTTTCCAATGGCCCAAATGTGGGTCCCGATAGGTCCAAAGCCCATATGTCCAAAATTAGGGTTTTCTCAACCCTAATTAGGGTTTCCAACCCATTCATAGCCCAATAGGCCCAAAACCAAGTCCTTAAGCCCATTAGGGTTTCCTTAGGTCAATTAGGGTTTTGCTAGGCCCATTAGGGTTTCACTAGTCGGGCACCACCTACTACCACCTCAGGTAGTTGTGGTCAACGGCGGCGGCCACCACCCCACGGTGGTGGTTAGGGTTTCTAGTCCATTTTGTCCAAGCATCATAAAATCAACTACACACAAGCTAAAACACACCGCCACCCAACACGACAGTTGGTGGCGGTAGGAGGCGGCAGCCACCACCCTACGGTGGTGGTTTGAGTTTCTTTTCATTATTCTTTTACCGGTTACCATATTACAATGAAATTCCCAAAAATCAACACACACCCTACGAAACACACACACACATACACACAGCCACCTAATGGTGGCCGGCGGTGGCGCATGGCGGCAGCCCCCACCTCACGGTGGTGGTGGTGGCTGATCTTGATTTTTCCGGCTAGACCAACACACACAACGCGCACTAATACAAGCACACATACCAAAACACCTTCACGTGAACGTAACCGCTGCTGGTCCCTCCTCTCGGTGGTGGATCTCGACCGGATAATCGGAACATAGGTTGAACTAGCGGTGGCGGCGGCAGCTAGCTGCTGCGGGATGAGCTCCGAAGCGGGCGCTGGTTGGAACGGCACCGACAACAGTCGGGTGTGGCTGTGAACCACGACAGAAAAAGAAGAAGAAGAAGAAGAAATGGTGGCAGCGACTCCTCCATGGCTCGTTTCTACGGCAAGGAAGGTCACGGCGTCCAGCGGTGGGCGCGTATTCCAGCAGCAGCAACCACATCGGCATGGTGGCTGTGATTCGGCCCTCTCCACGACGGACTGCACAATGTCCTCCGCCGGTCTTCATCTTCAGTCACAATGGAAAAAGGGCGACGACGGCACTTGGCTCGACGGCTAGCAAGATCGACACGGTGGTGGTGAAGCCGAAAAATAAGAGAAGGGAAGGCGGCGGCTGGTGGGAGGCATAAGGGTGGGGAGATGGCGGCTGATATGGTTCCCTTAGGGTTAGGGTTTCGTGTGCTTTTAAATACCCGACACTTCCAAACTTATTGCCATAATGACGCAAATGGCCCCTCACTTCAGAATAATTTTTGAAACTAACCCCTTAATTTACCCTTTCAGCCCTTAGCCTTAAAATTCATTACAAATCAAGTATAATAGTTACCAAACAACCCCTCTCTTCAAGATCTTTTTCATTTTACAAATCCAGAAATTACCTTTTTTAACCCCAAACTCTCAATTATGACATGTTTAGTCCTCCCTCCTCTTTTTCCTTTCAAATTACATCCAAGTTTACCCAAATAGTCCCTCCTCTACAAAGCAATTTCGATATAAGTCCAAAAACTACAAAACGATCCCAATTGATTATCCTTTAGCCATGCGTTCAAATATTCTTTCCACTACGAATCCCGAAGGTACTCCTTACACCTCCAAAACCAAATATAATGCCAGACACACACTTATTCCTATTTTAAAAAAAAAATATAAACATGAACCAGAATAAAATAATACTTAAAACACATCTTCGGATTTTAGGGTTTCTCTTGGAAACGGGGTGTTACACACAATTTCTCCCAACAGGCACGCATACCCTCTCTTCAAAAGGTATCATCCTCAAAAATGATCAATAGCAGATCATCTGCATACATTGTTTCATTTCGACGGAAAAATAGAGTCGGTGTCGAGTCAAATACATAAGTTTTGAACTATAAAGGGGATAGTCTAGTTTTGATTATTGAGAAATGATTGATGGCTACATAAACATGTAGAACTATTATTTCAATGAGAAAATATTTTGACCTAACAAGAACAAAGAGGACAGAATTCCTATTTCAATTTGAAGTCTTCTACTTTGGATTTTCAAAATACGAAGTGAACTTTAATCACAAGAAGGAAACAGGTCCTATTCGCTGTTCTTTTTAATAAACATTTCCATCATATAATCGATGATTTGGGGCACCATTTCAGTACTTGGAGGTGTACAACAGATCAATTGAAGATCCTGGTGGCTTTTGGTCTGATATTGCATCAGAATTCTATTGGAAAGAGAAATGTGGTCAACAGGTTTACTCAGAGAATCTTGATGTTACAAAAGGGAACATCAAAATTGAGGTAAACAATACTTTTATCTTTCTAACATCTGCCTCTTTCATCTTGTATCACACACCTAATCAGCCATTGGTCATTCCTATCTATCTACTCAGTGGTTCAAGGGTGGCATCACCAACATCTGTTATAACTGCTTGGATAAAAACAGAGTCTGGGAATTGCGATAAAGTTGCACTTCATTAGGAAGGAAATGAGCCTGATGTTGATGGCTCATTAACTTACAGACAACTGTTTGAAAGAGTCTACCAGGTATGATGCTTTTACATACTGTCATATTGAGTATACATATTGAGTATACAAATGGGTTAAGATCACAGAATATTACTTACTAGAGAAACCACAATAGTAGCTTTATAAAGCTTTTGCAAACCAAAAAGCTCTTGAGAAATGAAAAAGCTATTGGACGAGCTTTTTCAAAGAACTTGTTAATTAACAAGCTCTTGCAATGAGCTTTTTTAATTATTGTGTAGTTCCCATATTGTAGATGCTAGTCATTACACTTACATGCCACATAGACGCCATGTCAGCAAAACTTAGTTGTATACCTGTTAAGAAGTGACCTACTTGTAACATTCCTGTAAGTACAATGACTTAGTACGTATGAAAAAAGGTAGGACAAATCAAAAAAGTACATTGCAATCCTATGACCTTAATTGTTATTAAATTGTTTTCTTTTCCAGCCATTTTGATAAATTTGGTGAAATTACGGATTTGTACATGCCCAAGGTACAAAATTTTTTATATTTTCTTCTGTTAATTTGTTTTATAGGAACTTAATATTTTATTTCTTTAGGATCCAAGTACCAAAGGGCATTGTGGAATTGGTTTCATTACTTTTGCAATTGCTGGTAATTCCATTAAAGATTGTAAAATTCGTATTCATTAATTTTTAGTTTTTCCCAGTTTACCCTTTTTGGGATTCTTTATGTTTTAGTACTAATAGTCTAATGTTTTTTGTTTTTGATATAACTAGGAGAGGATTGACCACCTACTCTATCCTAATCCTGGATAAGGAATGATACATGAACATCTTCATTTTTTCCATTTTCTTGGAATTATACTCGGAAAGGTAAGCTAAATGCTATTTTGTATTCTTAGGATCATTAGTAACTTCATGCAATTAGTTATACAAATATTTTTATGATTATTATGGTTTCCAATGTGCTCCATATGTTGAGTGGTTGTTTTCTTTCAATAATTACTGAATTTTTTTAGTTTCATAAAGTTATCTGCTTTTAATTTTGGGATTGTTGGACTTTTGAATTTATTATGTTATGCTCTATATTAGCATAGCTTTCTTTCATCTTTTAATTCCAAATATATAGTTCACATGCATAATCTTGTATATTTGGGAGTACCTTGTATTAACCTTATCTGTTCTAGGGCACATTTTAAAATCATTCAATGCAAATTGAACTTCTTCATTTGTATATCGAACAATTTATCTTTATTATAAAACTTTATGATGAATTTGTTATTCATTGATTCATTCACCCCTCCTTGATGTTGTATGCAATGTTCGAAGGGATTCTTGTTGTTATACCATTTGCAACTTTTTTCTTGATCAAACTAAAGCAAAAGTAAGTTCTTCAAGGCACCCTTTACTTATATAACCAATTAACCATGTTGTCTTTATCTTTTCATGTTAACTACATTTTCAGTCCTCCTGCTATTTAAAAGTTCCATGTATGCATACAAATTTCACACTCAAAGGGAGTAATTTGTTAGCATTCCATATCAACTTTCTGTTCAATACAAACAAAAAGTAATTAGGCATAATAGAAATAAAAAAAGACACAAGAAAGTAGTCAAATTATTGGTTTGACTATGATGACTATTATCTTTAAATATGATAATTAAAATAATGGGATGCCCTTTGCAGAAATTTTTGATGTTTCCCTATTAATATAGTATAATTTTTGGGCTTCTTTCACAGGAGAGTAGTTTTTTGAATATTCTTTTTTTTTAAACAGAGAATTACTGAACAAGCTGGTGTTGTTTTGACACTTGACCCTAAGCCAATTGAGGTAATCAGTAATCGAGTTTTTGTGTGTTGACTTTTTTTTTTATCAGATATTATAATTTACATTTTATTTATTTATTTATTTTTTATGTTGGCAGGGAGACTGGAATGGAGCAGGATACCACACTAACTACAGGTATTTGTTTTTTAAATTTATTTTTGGTTGGATGGAATGGAATGAACCTTTCCATTCCATTCCTTCCCTGATTCCATCATATACCAAACACTACCATTTTTCTTACATTAAAATTCACTTCCATTTTCATTTCAATTTTTACAGCACACTAAGCAAAAAGGCGATTCTCAACCTTTCCCTTCGCCACTCAGACCACATCAGCGCTTATGGTGAAGGAAATGAAAGAAGATTGACAGGAAAACACGAAACTGCCAACATCAACACATTTTCATGGGTATCTAAAACCATAAAATAAAAATTTATACCAAATTCAAAAAATATAAAACCAATAAAAATTCATTCTTTTAAATATCATTCATCTGACAGGGTGTTGCTAACCATGGTTGCTTAATCCGTGTGGGGCGTGACACTAAGAAGGCAGGCAAAGGTAAAATATAATTTTACTCAATCTTCTTTATTAAGTTGTTCTTTCTGTATTAAGTCAAAAAGAAACACATTTATATATAGCTTAGTAATTAAATTGAGAACGACTTAATGAATGTTTTTTCATGGTTTGTTGTGTGTAGGTTATTTGGAAGACAGGCGTCCAGCATCAAACATGGATCCATACACAGTGACTGGATTACTTGCATAAAATACTCTCCTGTGGGAGCCTACTCTTGAGGCTGAAGCACTTGCTGCTCAGAAATACCTTGTTTTTTTATATATTTTTTGGTCGGAATCGGAATTCAATTCCATTCTTGTCCTGTATTTAGTTCGCCTAATTCCATGGGAATCGGAATCCAATTCCATTATGAAGCAATGGAGTATATGTATGTGGAAATGCAAAATATGAGACGAAATTGAGAATATGGTAAACATTGATATTTGATGTTTTTGGATGTTTTGTTAAACTTTGATATTTGATATTGGCATTTTAATATTAGTGTTTGGTTTTGGATTGTATAATTATTTGATTCCTTTGGTATTAATTTGTTATTGTTTAGTTTGGGATTGTATAATTATTTGATGTTTTTAGTATTTTTTGTAATAAAAAAATTAATATTATACATTTGCGAGGGATCAACGACGGAAACAAAAAAATCACATCTAAAATTTGCTAGTGATCAGCTACGGAATATAAAAAGACAAATATAGAGCTTTGCAAGGGATTAGCGACAGAATATTTTTGTTGTTGATGTCCTAAATAACGGTATTATGGGACCAATTTGCGATGGATATTCCGTTGCTAAAATCGTCGCAAGGAAAAATTTGTCTGTCGCTAAATCTCTATCTAAGTCATTAGCCACGTTTTATTTGGCTATGGAGTAACTCTGTCACAGATCCGTCGCAAATGACCTTTAGTGACGGAATGACGGCGGATTCAACCGTCGCAAAAACCCATGTTTCTAGTAGTGTATTAATATAATAGAGCTTAAATGTTAGTCAACTCTCTTCCCGCTCTCTCTCTCCTCATTACGTGGTTGGTGGTTTATTTCAAAAATCAGGAGCTGCCAGCTTGCAACATGAGTATTATATAAAAGTATCATGTGCAAAACTTCGACTAGCGGAGGTGCCAGCTTGGATGAGGGTATTATAAAAGTGGCATGTGCTAAACTTCGACTATAGTATTGTGGGGTGGTGTATATTGTCTCCTCACCAATAAAATATAATATATAGATGCTCTTCACTACTAGAAAACTAGTGCAATAGCTACAGCACAATCTGTAGTTATTCCGTAGCTACAAACGGATAGCTACGGAAAAATGTCTGTAGCATAATGGCCCGTGGCTAAATTATAGCTACGGATTAGCTACTATCATAGCTACGGAAATAAATTGCTACGGATTTCCTACAGAATAGCTACGAAATTGAATAGCTACGGAATAGCTACGGAAATGAATAGTTACAAAATAACTATGGAACTAAATAGCTACAGAAATCGGTAGCTATTCCGTAGCTAACTTCGTTTTATTTAAAAAAAAAATTAAAAAATTAAAAATTTCCAATTTTTTGTCAAATGTCACATTCAGTTCACATTTATCCCAAATACCATAAAAAATACACCAAAAAATGTCGCTAATACCAAATTTGACACATTCCATTCCATTGTTCCAAAATATCATACAAAAGTAAGCACTAATTAACAAAACAAACAATACCAAATGTTTACAAATTCAATTGTTCCAAAATACTTATCAATTGTCCAGACATATTCATCATCCTCATAACCATTTCCATTTGTTCTTTCATTTGTTGTTGTTGTTCCATGGTAGAAACTTATGCATTCAACCTATCAACCTAAAAAATGGCAACACAATTCAATACTTAAACAATATTAACAATGTACTTTAGTTTATTAAAGCAATGCATTTTTGTTTAGAATACTTATAGCAATATACTTAACTTTTAACAATAACAACAACGTAATTATGTTTATTATCAATTAAATCAATATTATCAACAAACTATCTAACTTTTAACCATAAAAGCAACGTACTTTTGTTTATGACCGACAGGAGATTAAAAAAAACATTTCTTTTTTATTTTTTGGAAAGCAAAAAGATAACAGGATGAGGTAAGTACCTGCAGAAATGCAAGCACCATAAGACTCAACTCCCTTGATCCATCTACCCATTTTACAAGCAGGAAGAGTAGCAAAATTAAGTTTGGAGCTTTCCTGTAGCAATTTTCATAAGACTTGTTATCATTCATTGTATTTACCAAAACCATACCAAACACTAAAACCTAATAATTTAATTGTAATAAATCAGAAACTGAATCAAAAATACAAAAACACTTAAACCTACTTATTTGAGAATGCAGGGAATAATAATCAATTTAAGCGTTTACTCAAACACCCATAAACAACAGCATCGCTTGGCTGTGAAAAGAAACAAAAATCAATGTTCTTAGTCTTGTTTGGTAGCCTAATAACTGGATTCAATTCTTAGATTGATACCAAAATTTGAAGGTTTACCTTCTTCAAAGAAAGCAGAGAAAATCGAGTAGAGGGAGGCAGCAATAGAGGCGGATAATGTGAAGAATGACAGCGGGAGGAAAGCGATGGCGACAAGGTGGTCGATTCCGATGAGATTCTTCTTCTTCAAGCGCTGGTGGCAGCGTCGAGGTGGACCTGTGATGGTGGTTTTCAGCGAAGCGGTGCTTAGAAGGGCGGCGACATTCCCGATTTTAGGGAATAGAAAGTGGGGGTGACCGGAGCTAAGAATAGCGACATCTACTTACAGCATTGTCAGCGGCGGCGGCGTCGAGAAGGAACTTCCAGCAGAGTAAGCTTCATCGACTGGAAAATGGAGGGAGGATCGAAGGAGCGGGTGTGAGTGGGAGGTGCGAGTAGGGAAATTGTGAAAGAGAAGAGGAAAGTGAGAGGGTGATTGGGAATACTTTTTAAAGGACTTTTGCTTTTAACTTTTTTTAAAAAGTTAAAAAGATGTTTGGAAGATGAAAAAGTTCTTTTCAAAATCACTTTTTGTAAAGAAGAAAAAAATGGGTTTTCAAAAGTCATGAAAGTGTGACTTTTTGTAACTTTTGAATTTTTAAAGCTAAATCACATTCAAAAGTCAAAAAATATTACCCAAACACTTTTTAAAAACAACTTTTGGCTTTTGCTTCTTCCAAAGAACTTTTACAAAAAGAACTTCCGGGCTTAAAAAGTAATCCCAAACACCCCTGAATCGAAATAGAGGAAAGCGGGAGATTAGAAATTTTCATCTATGGATTGATAAAAAAATGGAGGCGGGCAAAAAAAAATGTGAAAACCTAAACTCAAGACAGCCAAAAACAAATATGAAAAAGAAAGTTAAAGTAGGATTCGAACTCGTGCCTAGTCTAGGAATAACTAATGGGTCTACAAAGTAGCCGAGAATGCCACATCCATATTTATTTTGTCTACTATTACTTTTGTCCATTTTCGTGTTTGTTTTATTATTATTACTAGTTTATAACCCGTGGGAGCCACGGTTACAAAATTAATTAAATTTTTATAGTAAAAACTCAAAAATTTTAATTAATTATTTTAAATAAGTTATTAATTAAGAGATATTTTTAGTTATATAAATTTTAATCATTGATTAAAATAAATATGTGAAATTATATTTTATAATTTGTATTAATTTTATTTTAATTTTTATTCTAATGTTATTAATTTAATGTAGTTAGAGTGGGAAATTTAAAATTTGAAAATTGAAATGGAGTTGACAAGTGACATTCATTAATTAGGAGACATAATAAGGTGACACATGGCAAAAGGAGAATAAAATATGCATTAATTAGGATGCCTAATAGAATGACACATGTCAAAAGGAGAATATAACAATTCTTTTATTAGAATAGGGATTATTACTACAACTATGATAAATTAAAATAATATAGAAATTAAAAAAAAACTTAATCAGTAATCATAATTCTACAAAAATTTATTTGTATAATTTTGTTAACAATTATATGTATTGAGTGATTTTATTAGCGTTGAAATATACCGGTGGTATTATCAGTTATTCGATGGTTCCTGTTTGTTAAAGAAAGCAAAATGAAAATACATAAATAGTCATTTTTTTTACAAATGAACACAAATGATTCTTTTAAAAAAAATAATTAAATAGATATTGTCCATGTTTTAAAAAATGAAAATTAAATGATAACAATTAATCGGTAAGAAATTTTGGGGGCTTAGGGTTTTCTAATAACTAAGACGAAAGGGAAATTTTTTATAAAGATTTATCCCAAAATATAATATACCATGGTAATATATTTAACTAAAATAACTAATTTTGTGTTAAGATAATGAGATCCAGATAATTATTATATGAAGCGAAAAAACGACGGTTAAATATCAAAAAATGGATATTACAAATATTTTGTATGAAATCTATTAGTATTTACCTACAACATACCTCTTGTTGCGATTTGTTATATATGTGTATGCGTGTGTGTGTATATATATATATGTGTGTGTGTATGTGTGTGTGTCTGTTTGTGTGTGAATGTATGTATATATGTGTGTATGTATACTCACAAACACGTATACATACACATATACACGTACACATGTACCACAACTCATTAATGTATATAAATATACATATACTAACATAAACCCATCATAAGTTGGTGAAAAGTATAAGTATTATAATGTTAAACCGTGAAATGAGTAGTTAATCCCGAAAGTGCACACGACTTTATGAACTGTCGTGGTCAACTACCCGATTAGGTCTCGAAGACGAGCCCCTACCAACGCCGGCAAAGAAGATGGTGGTTGCTGAGGCAGCAAGCGGTGAAGGGACGAGACCGGCGATGAAGGTCGTCAAGCGAATCGCCCATTGAGAGAGACAACGATCGAATGAATTCGGCGGAGCAAGCTTCATCTTCATCGGCTGGAAAGTGAAGAAGAAGAAGATGATGATGATGGTGATGGTGATGCTGATATTGGTGATACGGGTGATGGTGATGGTGATGATGATGGTGATGGTGATGGTGATGGTGATGGTGATGATGATGATAATGATGATGATGATGATGATGGGGGTGGTGGTGGTGGTGATGATGATGATGATGGTGATGATGATGGTGATGATGATGATGATAATGATGGTGG